>NC_092436.1:10197397-11479897 GCF_036169615.1 Heliangelus exortis | reverse complement strand
GGGATACAGAGATATGCATCCAAACTTCAAAATCTCAGAATCAGAACTACCCCTACTCAACCCACTGTGCTACAAAATTCCAAGCACTGAATTTAAACCAAGAGTATTATTCTGCTCTTGGTTTCACGCAGACATTTACTCCCCTGTAATACCTCTGCTTTTATATATATATATATATATATAGCAAAATTTTTTATTATTATTTTTAAATTGGTTATGGCAGAGAGCATAAGTGATAGGCATTCTTTCTTTGTGCACCAAAAAACCCCACTTGAGTTTCCATATACAGACACTTGACAGCACAGACAAGATTAAACTTCAGGATTAATGTCAGGAGAAACAGAACCAGTGCCAGTGCTTCAAGATCAAATTCCTAATGAATTGATCCAGGATGATTATCTTCCTACAGGCAAGAGCCTTGCCCAGCACCACCCAATGAGGGTTTCTTTTTAAAGGAAAATAAGTGGTACAAATTTTAACACTACAAGTTGGAGTTACCAACACATCTGTGTATACATCCCTTTCCATCAACCCCCCACAGGGTTCTTTAGCATAAGTTAATTTTTTTTAAATTACTCCTTTAATTAAAGAAAACGCCTTTGCTGTAGTGATGCAGGATCAGTAAATATAACTCTATGGGGAAAATTGAATTTTTGGGGAGCAAGAATTAAACAAATCGTTTCCACACTTTTTCCCTCTATCTTCAGTAAAGCAACAGAGAGGAAATGGAGTCCTGTCTGCTGGAACTGCCCTTGCATCTGCTGCTTGTGCTCGTCTTCGACCTGGTCAGCTGTACCTGCTTCAAGAACTTTGCTTTGGGCTACAGAGCAATCGCAGCATTGAAATGCTAAAAGCGGCGGCACAGAGGAGGCTCACAGGTGTCTAGGAAATGACTTAAGCTTTGCACAACATAGCGGTCAGTGTCTCTCAAATGAAAAAAAAACCAAACAAACCCAGAACACAACAAAAAAATCGCACAAAACCCCCCCCACCAAAACAAAAAAACACAAATACACCAAAAAAACCAAAAAAACCAAAGCACAACAAAAAACCACACAAATACACCAAAACAACCACAAAACCAAAACAACCCCCCAAAAAAAGAAAACAAAACAAAAAAAAACCAAAAACCAAACAGACCCGACACAAACCCAAAAGTCAACCTCCAGAAAGGCAGAACACAGCATTTAAAGAGATCACTACTTAATCTCAAAACCTGAAAAGTAAGCCTCTGAGATTTTAAGGGCACAGGCAACTTTTAAGCCACTACCTCCTACCAGGTTCAAGATATCCCAAAAGAGAATCAGTGTAAACATTTTTAAGTGGTGTTAAAGAGGACTAATCTTCCTCGGCTATCACATCTGAAAGACAGCCAGGCTCCAGACATCAGCTTGCAGATCAACATCGGCTGCAGACACAGCTCATCCCCTGGCACCTTTCCTTATCTGGGCTCAGGAAATCAGATTTCAGCGGTGGTTCGGATGGTTTTGGATGGGCTGAGCAAACGCACTTCAGAATCCGTCTCCAAAGGAAATCTCGCCAACAAGAGCTCAACTACAGCTTTCAGCAACCACTTGAAGATTCGGCTTTCAGCCGACCATTTGAACTAGGTCAGCCAAACAGCGACTGAAATAGTGAGGAATCACAGGAAAAACAGGATCACTCCCTCCAGTACAGGCCAGTCTGCCCAGCATTCATCAGTGATACTGGTACACATCGTGTACTTGGGTGTTCAACATGGCAAGATATTACACACACACACTTTTTTTCTGTCCAGTGTCTCCTCAACTGTTTTCCCACCGATATAAAGCTAATAATGAAGTGACAAGCAGTTAAGAGAAAAACAAGGCAACAAAGTTGTCAAGTGATGTGACTTCATGGTAATAAAATCACACTAATAATGATCAGTTCTCAGAACAAAAGTGGAATTCATCAAGGTATTTCAGAAAAACTGGCAGGCTTCTTGAGAAGGAAAATGAAACACTGTAGCACATGCTTGGAATTCTGAAGTTAAAGATTTTAACCAAATCTGGTTTTGGACCATGTCAGCGCTCTAGGACTTCAGTCAGGATCTCGTGTCCAAGAGGTCAAACATGCAACATCTCCTCAGTCCCCACAACAGCTCCTGTGCTTCTACCTTCCACTGTCTCTTGGTAGAAAGACACCTCAGCTGCAACATACCCAGCTACTTGCACACATCTCCAGAGTGCTGCATCCTGTGCGGAGAGCCAGTAAATTTACCTTCTCACTTCTGGACCAAAATGAAGCACCTAAACTTAGTAAAGCTACCTAGAACCAGCTGTTACAACACTATCCTACACAGACACAGGCTTTGTTTACTTCTCTGAACTTCATACTTCTCTATTATTATTTTAACCTTATTACCCACTTTTGTTTCTGGATATATAAACAGAGTCAAGAGCTCACAGATCTTAACCACCACTCCTAACCTGAAATCTGAAAAAAGCTTTCAAATTATGAAGAAAATACCTATTGAAGGTATATAACTAAAGTTTCAATGTGATCTCTGTGATTCTTCTTAGTACAGGGGAAAATACATAAAGTTTGGACACCACTTTGCAACATAAGGCACCCCAATAAAAAAATTTTTTAAAAAATAAAAAAATAAAAAAAGGAAAGAGACTACTAAGTATTTAAGTCAGTAAACTACTGAAAACCATGGCAATCCTTTAGCTTGCTGTATCTTGCATGTACTGCAAAAATGGTAAGTGACCTGAATCAGATCCTTTAAAATTCCTGTTGTAAGAATAACAGATACTGTAAAGTTGTTGCCATTAGAACAGGAAAAAGAAATGCCTGTAGATGAAAAATAAAAGGAAAGCTTATCTATAGCAGGCCATTAACAGCTGTTCATTAAAAGAGTAACTCCTTCCTGTTTTGTGTTCTAACCAAGCAGCCTTCCAGCTGGGGAAGAAAGGTGCCAAATTGACCTGTTCTATACAATTATTGAACTGCTCATGACAGAACACTGAAAGTTAACTCCTCTGTAACACATTATTTATGCAGGCAAGAAGACAATTACAAAGAAAAATTCAGACTATACTGATTTTATAGGAGCTTGAAAATCCAGAGCTCTCTGCATGCTTCTTGGCAGTGGAGAAGGTATGCTACCAATTTAATTTTGTTACTAATGTCATGCTACAACAGAAATAATCCTTTTGCCTCTGTGCAGACACAAACTGCAGCATTATGCCTTCCAGTAACAAACCCACTCATATGAAACTTACTGGTGTTTCTAAGCCTAGGCAGCAGATTACAGTCCAATTAATAGGTCAGAAAGGTTAAGAGTTAAGTGTGTTTGTGAGCAGCCTGATAGTAGAGCCCAGCTGATGCATTGGGCTTTTGCTAATCTTCAAATTGGCCACACAAACTCAAAGGAAGGGGCAAAGGTAACTGTCAGAACAGTGCTCTTAGGGTAGGAGCCAACAGAGTTTTTCCTCACGGAGCAGAAACAAACTGTGAAAGTCTCTGAAACAACCACAGCAGCTTCATCTGTGCTAGCACAAGCCACATTGTCTGAAAGCACAGAGGGACCAATGATTTTAACTGTTAGAAGAGCCAGCCATAAGGAACAGCTGATTACTCCTCTTTTCAGCCCTGCTGTAACCATCTCTCCAAGACCTGAAAGGTTGCATCTCCCATACTTTAAGCAACCTTCAGCTCTTTCAAGACTTAACCGGGCCCTTTGAGAAGTGCCAGCATTGCACAGCATTGATTCACCATCTTAGAAAGAAACAAAACCGACACAATAATACTTAAGAAAGGAAATCAGAGTTCCTTTCCCTATCTCCACTAAAAATTTAAGATCCCAATACTTTCTAATAAGGAAGGGTACACAGGCAATATTTTTTTTTATTTCTCCCCTCATTCAACATCCCCTCAGATGGATAGAGGAACTGTTTCAATTCACTCACACAGCCTAGGTCAGTTCTGCCTGCAGCAGCCCCTACTGATTTATGATACATTCTACTGATGCACAAATGGAACACCACAAATAAAGATTATTTTTTTTTGCCTTACCACTGTTCTGCACACTCAAAAGTAGCAGCAAATTCACATGCATCTCCCGCAAGGAACCAGAACCTGAGACAGGTCTGGCGGAGCTTTCACCTAGAGGAAATCACTCAGACATTTTTATTACTTAACAGCAAAGGACTGTTTGCTTTCAGCAGAAAGAGCATCAGTTCTCCTCACCTGGCTGAAAGTAACTTCAGACAGTAAATTGGACTGCCTTTAGAAAGATCAAGTTAAAAATATTAACCCTTTAAATTCACTAATAACACACCCTGCAAAATTTGACTGCTCTGAGAAGCTTTACAAGAGATTAAAAAAAGGGCAAATAAATGCAGGCAGATCTAGAAATTTTCATTAATTGCATAAAATTGACATATCCTGGAAGGATACAGTCCCACCAGAAGTGCCAAAATGGGGGAGGAATAGCAACCAGATACCACTTTTTGCTGGGACACTCAGACTGCCTTCTAGAGCAAAGTATTTTAAACAAACAAAACACCCCAACACCGAATTGAAAATCCGCTTTCCACACTTGTGGGGTATCCAGGGCTTCTGAAGCAGTCTGGAGAGTTTGGCACAGATGTTGCAGTAGTTCCATCAGCTGTCTGGCACCAGTAGTTCCTTTCAATTATCACTAACTTAGGGCCATTATAGAAGCAGCTGAAGCACCAGGAAATAAGTACATACAGGCAGCACCTTTCTTGACTTTGTCTGTGTTGGCTTAGTGTGACTCCTAGTACACACAGCAGGCTCCAGGTTTTATTTTCCTTCCTAGCTCAGTGTTGCAGCAGATTTAATGTTCTGGCCTGATGCAGGGGAATACTTTAACTTTTCATTTAAAGTCTAAAGATGTGTGTAGCACTTGCAGAATTTTGCTTCATTAGGTCAGCACGCTCAATAACTAACACAGTACTGTCCCATCACAGCACAGATATTTTACTAGTCAGACGGTTCAAGAGCTATTTATTCCCTCTGCATTGAACTATGGCCTTTGGGAAGCCACAAAGCCTCACAGCATCTTTCATCCCTCTGAATTAGAAGCCAGGTGTACCACACACATTCACTCTCTGCTCTCATGCAGAACATATCCATGAGATACAGCACACAACATCTGTCACAAAGGACACCAACTTTTGATGAGATTAAGAACTCCCAAATCCAATTGGAGGGATGAGAGGGATGGCATAACATTTTTTGCTGTTGTTAACATTAAACCTGCGTTGTTTCATAGTAGGCATGCATCTCCTATATTTGTGTCTGAATTATTTTGGGGAAAAAATGTGAAAAAGTGAAAAAAATCCTTCAGTTGTTTTAGGAAAAGAGTTTTTATTATAAGGGACATTTTAATCCTTACCTTAAACCCAAACTTGAAGTGTATTCTTCAAGGAGTGGGCTAGCCTGCAACATGCATTTCAACCTCCTTGACAAGCATCTTTAAGTAACCTTTCTGTCAGACTCACACTCTAAAACTAAGACCTGTTTATTCTCACCCAAGAAGATCAGAAGCACACACTGTTCCAGACTAGAACCCTCCAGCAAGTATCATAAACTAGTGACAGTATTTAGGATTGAGGGTAGCATTGCTTGAATTTTCTCTATTCCAGTATTGACATGTAAGCACACTAATACTCTGGTGGGGATGCCACTTCTGAAGCCTCATTTGTTCTGTGTCATTGCCACAGCCTTCCCTAAAATCGGTCAAAGCTCACAACTACTCATCTTCCCAAATTCTGCAGAAGAATCCTTTTGAAGAGTTCCACAACATTCTACAGAAAATTCTGATTTTACACAAAATACTGATGTAAAAAAAAAACAACCCTCAAAAAAACAACAAACAAGCCAAAAAACCACACAGCTCCCCCAACCCCCCAAACACCTCAGCAATACACTTCAAAGGTGTTTCTGTAGAATTACTTTGGAGGGGGGGGGTGTGTGTCCCAAAGTGAACTGAAAAAAAGTCTGGCTGCAATTATATTTCCTCAATAAACTTGCACTCCAGATTCTCATATAGTACTTCCTTCAAAAAGGAAAATAATCCTCACAATGCAGGCAGAATTAGCATAAAAATTGTCCAAGCAGAAAGAGTCAAAGACCTGTGTCAGAGCAGAAAAAAGAGACCCTTCTCCCTCTTTGCAGGTTCTTTAAGTTTAAATTTAAATAGTTCTTGTCACTTAGTTGGCCTAGGTCAGTACCTATATAAAAAGAAGAGATTTCAGCAATCGGAAGTCAGGGACACCCAGAAAGGTTGAAGAATGAAATAGTCAATTTAAAAAGAGAGCAGATACACTTAAATAAAATCAAAGTATCCCCCCACCTTTTAACACCGAGTCAATTGGATTCTCCCTTTTATTTCTCCCCCACAGCAGGGCCAGTTGAGCTGCCTCAGCTGGAGGACATGAGAACCACCCAACCCATTCCCTGAGACCTGATAACAATTAAATCACCTGACGTAATTTATTGCTAAATACGGGTAAAGAAAACAAAGGGAACAGAACGTCCTGGGTGTTCACTTTGCTGGCTATAACTCTCGTCGCTTAAAAGCTGAGCCCAGTGCACAATATTTGAATCAATATTTGCAGAGGGCTCTCTCACATTACCCTACGAACTGTATTTAGAGCTCCTCCAAAGTTGGAAGTCTACGCAAGGAAATGGGAAAAGTAAACGAACTTTTAGTTCTAGTTCTACCTGCTCAAGGACATCAGCGCGAACAGCCACCGGTCCATTTAGATTACGTGCCACGCCTGTACATCTTTCATCTCCTCTACGTTCTGCCAGGGAACAGTACCCTACTTCTTGCTGGACCTTAAACGTGTCAGAAAAGGAGTAAAGCTGCTTCTCCAGGTCTCACAACACGTTGATTATTTTTTGCGGGGCAGCATCCTCTCGTAGCATTGACCGCGACGAGTCCTCCACACCCCAGCTAAGTTAAAGCCACTGAAAAGTTGCTGGCAGATATCTTTAGGTTGCAGTTTTCACAGGTTTGGGTTTATCAAGCCTCGACCAAAAAGCAGAGCACAGGAAAGAGCTCAAGCCTGCACCTCTGAGACCCACTGAAGGCGAATTTTCCAACCCCACGCCTCAGCCAGGGCAGCTCCACAGCCCCAGGCCGGTGCCCGGGAGTTTCTGCGGGGCAGGGAAAAGCGGAGGGAAGTGCGAGAGAGGAGGCAAAGAAACAAAGCGGGACCCAACCTTCGTCCTCAGGGCCTGGTGGATATCCGCTGCCAGCTCCCCTTTCCACCACTGCTCCTCCTCCATCCTTTTTCTTCCCATCCAGACAAAGGTCTGGACGAGAGACGGGGCCGCTCTGCTGGGAAGGGAGAACAAACCGGACAAGTCTCCCACGGCTGTTTCCGCCGGCTCCTCTCCCAGTCACTGACCCTATTGATTTATTGATTACCTCCCAGGCCCTGCAAAACTCTCCCTCCCCTCGGCGGGGGCAGCCGCAGCCACCACCCGGCGCCGGCGGAAGGGCTGCCCGCGGGCGGCCCGAACCCGGAGGGTGCGGCCGCGGCCCCCCCTTTCCCGCCCCCTCCGCTGGTGCTGCTCGCAGGTTAATTGGAGCTCAATAAGAGCCGAGTGGCCCAGGTTGGTTGGGGACGTTCCTCCCCCTTCCCGGGCCGTCAGCTGCAGGACCTGAGAGCGCTGCCTGCAACCCGGAGGGGCTGGGGGGGAGCCGGGGGTTGCCTTAAGGACACCCGGGGGGAGGCTGGATTGGGTCTTGCTGCCTGCAGTCATCTTTTTAGCTGGACTGGAAAAGGTAGGTGCAAGAGAAATTGCCCAAGGAAATGGAATATAAAGCTTGTCCCAGTAATGAAGGCTCTGCACACTCAATAAATATCCTCAGTTTTAACAGAG
This sequence comes from Heliangelus exortis, assembly GCF_036169615.1. Taxonomy (NCBI): domain Eukaryota; kingdom Metazoa; phylum Chordata; class Aves; order Apodiformes; family Trochilidae; genus Heliangelus; species Heliangelus exortis. The sequence continues at coordinate 11,472,007 of NC_092436.1, read as the reverse complement.
GAGATTGACTTCTTCCTTGTTTTAGGGTTCTGAATACAAGATACCTTAAACTGCCAGAAACCATAGATAAAAGTGCTTGCTTGTGTCTGAGCATGAAGTCTGGCAGGAGCACAGCTCCCTTTCAGGCCTTATGTCAAGGTTTCCCTCTCACAGAACTTGCCAGAAAGCAACTTTGTCCTGCACAGGCACCGAGATGAGACCAGAGGATGCCCTTGCCTCTGTTTTCCGTGCTTCACATCGTCTGCCGTTGGGAAAGGTCTCATCCTTGTTACAGAGCAGTGCACAGCATCAGCTAAGGGAGGACCTTGGCTTGCTGCCACAGAACCTGGAGGATTAGTTTGCCATCAGATCTCAGCCTGACTAAAACTTCAAAACAGGGTGTCAGTCACTGTTTTGCACTGGAAGCCCAGAGGACCCTCATCCTTTAAAAGTTTTCTACTCAAAGAGCTCCAGAAACTGACAGGCAGCTTTATTCCCAGGTCCCTGAGGGCTGTGTTTATAGTCCAGTGGATATTTGAGCAGATGGAACTGAAATCTTTCAACAAGTCTTAGCACTTCAGGAGCCAAGAAAATCACCACACAAACCGTTTTATACCCAATCTCACTGTTGATCCATGAAGGATGAAGAATTTTCATGTGAAAGCCTACGAGGCCTAGCAATGGCATTTCTGTTTAAAGAACTAAATTTAATTTTTATAATTATATTTATTTATAATAATTGCTGCTCATTTGGCACTCAAATTTGCAGAAGAAGCTCAATAAAACATTTTTTTCCATTGCTTTACTGAAGGAAAGGAACAACAAAAATCTGCCTGCTACAGTCAAAGTAAACATTTGCGTTGCTTTCTTAGTGGAAAAATATTTTTGTGATCAAAGAAAATTGTTGCCCACATCTTCTGGGGAAAACATACCCCAGTTGTTTATAGTCTGTTTGCTGGCTTTCCCCCTGCTATAAAAGAGCAGTGAAGTTAAGTGGCAAGAGCTATTAAGCTGACCGATAAAAGCTGCCACCAAGTGTCCATTAGGAATAATTTTCCTTCTTTTCAAAGCATCCCAGTATGCCCTAAACAAAGTATTTAGATGCCTTAAATTGGGGCAAAAGCAAAAAGACATGGTAGGTTTTTTCCTAAAACTGAGCATGTGGTGCTCAACTATTTTGCTGAGCAACAGCTGGAGCATTTCTTTGCAAGTAGTCTGTTTATGGTGGATTTACTGTACCAGTTTTTATATAACTGTATTATATCAATATAGTTCTCTTTTTTATTTTTTTAATGTAAATCAGTGTAAATTTACAGTGTAAATCAAACCAATAGTATTATGAAAGAAAGAGTATCAGTTCTTTGAAATTAAGAATAGGAACATAGCACAGATTTTCAGAAAGTCACATCCATAGCATGATTTAAAACTCTTCCATTTTAAAAATCTGAATTATTTTTAAAGATAATCCTGAGATTTCACACAAGGTGAAAAGCTCTTCCATATTATATTGGTTTTAATTTTGCAGCCGAAAGAATTGATTTTAACAGATTATGAGCAGTGTGTTTTGTTTGTTCCATTTGAAAATAAGTAGAAAGTATCAAGACTTTCCTTCAGTAATTGCATTGATATTAAAAATAGAAACACATAGAGAAAAGGTTCTCCTTTCTGTAGTATGGCTGTTAGCTGGGCTCAAACAAACAACTCTGTTGATTAAAAAAACAAACAAACAACCACCATGTCGGATATCAGAAAAAAGTCACAGTAACAAATCAGAGAGGGCAGTAATTCTGGACTTGATAAAGATCAGATATAGCCTTGAACCTTGGGATTGCATTACTTTGGAGGAGGGAATGCCAGCCAGGACAAACACATAAAACAGGGAATCCAGTGCTATTCCACCTGATAGTCCAATGAGCAACCCAGAAACATGATCTGAGATTTTACAATACCAGACACTGATATTGTAAAAATTGACTACAGGTGCAGTATGTCTTTTTCCATCTAAATAGATCATTTAATCATCATTACTTTGATGTAATGGACAAAGTTTGGGTTATGATATAAGCTTTAGCCACAATAGAACTGTGTTGGTTTAACTTTCAAGTATTTTAAAAAACAAGCAGATAAAAGTAAAATCCACTGAGACTCAAAAGTAGGTTTTCATAGAGTTTATATTAATTTTGAGAAGTTTTATGTTACCCCTTCATCAGGGGTCATTGGGTAAAGCACAGGTACAAACTCAAACTTCCTGATAGAAGTTGAGTTTTTATGTCAAGTCAATGAAATTGTTAATGTTGAGTGTTACAGTTTAATTAAGCAAGTTAATATCTGTATCACTAGGGCTACCATTTGGGGCATTGCGATAACAAAATTGCTTTCAGACAACAAAACCTTCTGAAAATACCTGAGAACACCAACCACAATGTGACAAAAAAGTGGCTCCATATTTTACCTCCATCCCAAAGTGCTCAGAAGAGGAAGGGGCTCAGCAGGAAAGTGATGCAGTGGAAATTCTGCAGTAAGGAGAGAACACAACCTGCAGGGAGAGGCTGCACCCATCTCAGCAAGGAGCTGGGCTGCTTGGTAGGAAAAAAAAATGGGCTTTTTAGTCAGGTTTAACACAGGCAGCACACGTCATGCCTTTGCTCCTACCAGGGAGATTCTGTGTGTCAGGAAGACACCAAGCAGCCACTTGTTCACCCCTCAACCTTTGTACTAAAGGTAGAGAGGCCCAGGAAGGCAGCCAGGGCACACAGAGACTGCCCTACACCCCTCCCAAGAATCCGTTCTTCCTCAGGTGAGCAGCCCAGCTGCTTAAAAACCCAGGTGCCTCCCATGTCATCAGGATACCAAAGCTGGGTTGGCTCAGCAGCAACGTGAGCACTATTTAAAGCCAATTTGAGAGCATTTACACAGTAGACTGGTTTCCTTCTGGTGAGGAGGAGGCACTTCATCAACTCTGGTTCTCAATGTCCATCCTTACCTTCTACTGTCCTAACTGATGAGCTCCTCTGTCCTTTGTCCCATTATTTTGTTATCTGATCTACATTACTGACATGAGTTTTTGTACAGGGTCAGTTTTCTGCAATTCTGAAGAGTCATAGCGGTTCACTGAGAGATCTGAAGCCAGCACAAAGCCACCAGCCTAGAAGCAGAGCCTTCAGCAGCAGGGGGTAAGTAGTGTCTCTTCCTTCAGCACTCTTAAACTGGGATGATTTCTGGAGTTGTGCCCAAATCTGCCTTCTCCTGTTCCCTCCAAGAGCTGGCACTGGGTGGGGCTGGAAAGTGAGGGTCTGATCTGGCAAAAAAATGTTCAGGGAAGATCTGATAACAGTGTGGAGCTATGCCCACACTTTATTGACTTAACTGCATCAGATTTAACACACAAACATTAGCAAGCTCATCAGAGACACAAGAGCTGTGTGCTGTCAAAGATGGCAGAGAGAAGGTCAGAGTGAGAAAGTTATAATTTGTTTTTATTATTTTTTGGTTTTAGAGGCAATGTTACAGAATTAGGACTGCCCTCAGGAGCTGTAATTATGAACCCTGGTTGGTCTGAAGTGACTTAAGCCCAGTGAAATTCGGTTGGGTGTGTGTCCATGCCAGACAGTGCAAGGAAAGGACACTATAACAGATAATGCTCTAGAATTTGAGGAAAATAAAGTTGTGTTTCTATGTACCTTGAAGAGCCTGTTTCATTCAAAGGCTTTTAAATGGTTGTTTCTTGATTTTTGCTGATGCTGAGTTGAATCAGGATGCTTGTGCCTTGCTGTGAGGCACTGAGAGCCCCCAAGGGAGGCTCGTGGGCCTTTTGTCACCCAGCAGCCTGAAATACCTGATCTTGGGGATCTGGGGTGATGCCCAAGCCAGCCCCCTCTGAATTTCCCCTTCAAGCACACTATTCCCTCATTCCCAATTCTTCATGGTCCGAGCACTCATTTCCTTATTACTCCTCTCAGCCAGTGGTTTATATGGAAATGAAAAACTCTGTGAACATGCCCTTCCTTCTAGATGTCTCTCACTTTTAAACCTGCCTATCAAGCCCCCAGTGGCCATGGCCTATCCTGCACACAGGTGCTGAAAAAAAAAGAGGGAAATGACAGTGCCACTGTGGGGCAAGGGAGCTGCAGGTCATGGGTGCTGTCCTGATGCATCTCCTTAGTCCACTGCTGGACCTGGCTTATTTCAGCTGTGGGAATGGGCCACAGGGGCTGGGACCAGGGCCATGGTAGGAGAGTGGGGACAGTGCAGGGAGCTGCCAGCAGTCAGGAGGTGTGTGGTGTAACCATGGCTCTGCCATAAGATGGGCTTCAGGGACCTGGCACTACTTAGTGAGGCAGCATAATGGAAAAACGTGAAAGAATAGGAAATAGACACTTTTCTCCCTTATTCTTTTTATTTATTTATGTAGTTATATTTTTTTTTAAGCATGGGGATGCTGACAGCTCAAGTGTTGACTGCTGTACTAGAGGGCAGACTAACTTGGGGAGCAGAGCAAACCAGGGGGACTGATCTCAGCCAGTGTCAAGCTCTCCCTGCTCTGTTGCTACTTGTGCTCAGACAGTGTGAAATCCCAGCTTTGCCTGAGCTGGAAGTGCACTGCTGTGTGACACCAGGGACAGACATGGGAGAGAGAGCAGAGATGAATCCTTGTGGCAGAAAAACCTTCCTCTGGCTTGGGAGGAGACCCAGACAGAAAAGTGTGTTCACAGCAAGGTCCATGCTGGTCTCACCACCTGAGCCTTTTCCCTCTTGCTAACTGGACACTGAAGGTGGGTGCTCCTGCCTTTCCTTGCCTCAGTTCCCTGGATATGCTGGAGGGACTCACTTGTGCCAAAACATGGTGTAAAGGGCAGCTTTGACATTTTCTGTGAAGGATGCTGCTGCAGTGAAACAGGTCTTGTGCATGGGTAGCAGGTGTAGATGGCATCCTGCTTAGCCAGGACATTTCTGCTTCCTTCCTGATGGCCTTTGCCCATGTGGTCAGTCAGTTACCACCATTCCCAACTCTTCTCCCACCATTCCTGAAGTGGAGGAGCTGGAGCTTGTGTGGGAGCAATGCTCCCTTGAGTCAGCTTTGCTGTGAGAACCAGAGCTCTTTATTTGGTGCTTTTCCAGCAACTTCGTGTTTCTGGAATAGAGACACTTTATGTAAATCTCAGTTGCATTCTCAAAACAAAATAAGTAACTCTTTGGCTGGAGGACAAAGGCAGCATAAACCAAAATGCAGCCTGAAAATGCAGAAGCAAGCCAGAATGTGTTATTTTTAAAATTCTCCAAAATCTGAGCCAGTAATTTTGAGTTTTGTGGGGGTCCTTCCCCTTAATATTTCAATAGTTGGCCCTGTAGTGACCCAGATCCACTTGGACCTTGCCATGTGCCCTTCCCTCCCTCCTCTCGTGGGTGAGGCAGGAGGAGGGGTGCCCAGAGCTGCTTGAGATGATTCTTCTTACAGGATTGGGCTGAGAGGAGATATTTCATTCAGCATGTAAGTTGCTCTTAAGGCATCATAGGAGGAAATGAATCTTTGTCAGAGGAACCCACTTGTACCACCTTGTGTCTCTCTCTCAGAAATACAGTACATGGCATCTTTAAAATGTTTCAGCCCAATGGGAGGTTAAACACTAGAGAAGCTGTTCCTCTCCCTCTTGCCCTCTGTATTTTATCACTTTGGGGTTTTCATTGCTCAGAGTCCTGGATGGCAGCTGATGCCTGGGGCTGGGATTTGAGCTCTGCAGTGCAGGGGCAGCACTGTGACCTGGTGGGACATCTGGACTTGTTCCCCAGGGAGGACAGGAAAAGGCTGGGGACAGCAGTCTTGTGCTGTTCTTGCAGGGAGGACCTCCTGGACCCTGAGCACTTGGTGGTTCTCTATAATTTATATTTTGATAGTTCATATTTAAGATTCCTTTCACTAGAATAGAAAGGATGCTTTTCCAGCCAGTTAGTAACTTGCCTTGGTTCTCATCTGGGGAAAACAGCTTGTGTCCCCTGAAACCCTCCCTGCCAGGGCCTTCTCTGGAGATATAAGGGAAGACTGAGTGGCTGAGCTGATCTAAATGTTCACTGCTTCTTCCCCTCCATCCTCTTCTTCTTAGACATATTCCCTGTGGTGATATTCCAGCTCTTGTACCTGCCCTGTGCCAAGTGTGTTCAGCTCGTAATATGAGAGAACATAGAGAAAGGCACACAGAGAAAGCAATTCTGGAACTGCTGCTGTCACTGGGAAGCTGCCTGCAAAAGTGCACCCCAGGATACCCTAAATGAGGGAGATCTGGAAGGAGAAATCTATTATCTGAACACTCACTGTCAGTGAAAGTAACCCTGCCACCTGTCTGAGCAGCTTCAGGGGAACAGACAGATCTTATTCTTCTATTCTTGAAGGTTTTCTTGCACAGAGAGCAGAAAAACCATTGCATTGCCCGGCTTGCTGGGCTGGGAGGAAGCCCCTGCAAAATCCATTTCTAGATAAACTCAGCCATGCCTGTGGAATCTGTAACACAGTTTGGAAATTCCTTCTGGGACACCACTTTTATAAATATCAAGACTGTTCCAGCAGTATTTTTGTTCAGCTTTATTTTATAAAATGTATTTTAAAAGATTTCTGTAAGATATAACAGTTACTGTAGTTCACAAAAATCATGCAAATATTTTGACTTGAGGAAGTAAGATAAAAAAAAATCCAAACCTTTGTTCATATGGGATATCCCTTCAGTGACTAAATATGGAGATTAGAGGAACTTGGAAATCCATGGGAGTCTTATTAAGTGAGAAACGAGATGAGAATCTTACTGGAATCCAAAAAGATGCATCTGATAATGGGGAAGACTCCTGCCATCTGGCTACTAAGACAGAGACCACTGTGCTGCAGGAGTGTTGGACACCTTGGGCCAAGACAGCCAGAATGAGTCTCTATAGCAGGTGAATTCTTTGCTCTGGTAATAGTGAACCAGTTTGGAGCATGTCCCTCTATCAGTTGCTACAGAGGAGGAAGAAAAAAATGCTAAGCTCAGCTTAGCAAAAGCAAAAATCTCATCTGAGCAAAAGCTGGGCTTCTGAATTTTCCTGTTATTTTTTTCCATATAATTTAGAACCAAAACATTGGGGTTTTTAACATCTGTAATATTTGCCATATAACATAAAAAAACAAAATATCAATAAGGTAGGGTATATCTGTAGCACTGAGCTCTTGAGGAGGATCTTGGCAGCACCACAAGCTCTAGCAAAGGCTGGCAGGGATGAAGGGAGTGTTAATGAGTATGGTTTTGGAGTGAAGGTTCAAGCTGTCTTTGACTGAGTCTTATCAGCAAAATGCACCCTATGCCATGGGTTGGAGGTCCCCAGGTATCTGGCTTGCAGAGTCCACTTTAGGCTCTGGTCACAGCTTGCCAGTGTCTGTCTGAAACCAGATATAGGGCTCCAGTGGTGACATATTGGGGCTGAAACCTGAAAAACTCCAGTGATGCTCAGTGCAACAGCTCATGTCTTACCTTTAACCTTAAAAATGAGATCTCTCTTTTATGTCATTCCCTATTTAGACTGGATACCTTTGCTTGTTAGTACTTCTTTGATGAGGCTGAGAGCTGCTTTTACTTTTACAGCTTTAGATGGCAACTTCCTGGCTTTTAAGTAGCTGGTAAAATGTAATTCTGTATTAACAAGGATCATTAGCATTATGGGGTGTAGGGGAAGGCAGTGCAGTGGTACTATCTCCAGCATCAGTGGCACTTCTGACCTCTGCTTTCAGGAAATGGTTGTTGGGCTCCATGCTTTATAGTAGTAATATAATAATCAGAGCATCCTGCACCAGTATTTGAGTCTCATGTCCATGCCCTGTTGGAATGTGGCAGAAAACAAATGGGTGACTTTGAGATTTAGAGATTCATGAGGCTGCTTGAAAGTGAAGCCTACTGGTCCTGGTACCCTGTGGACTAGTTGATGGCATCAAGTCAAAATCCAAATAGACAATATTGGATGTTAGTGCCAAAAAAGGTGGTATTGTATGATCCCACACGTGTCCATGCACAGGTTACACTTTGCTGGCCTGAGGTTTCATTTCATGCATTTCCTATTTTTTTCCCACAGGCATTTCCTATTTTTTTCTCATCCTATATTTCATTGACATAATCTTGGTCAGGATATATCAGGAAGCCAGTAAACAAGCTGTCTGTCCAATAGGGATCATAAAAGAGCCCATTTTGTTCAGAGTAAAAGATCTGCAGCCACACCTCATCCTCCTGCTTCAGGGAAAGGATGGTTGATCCAGAGGCAACATCATGGTTCCCAGTGTTGGCATCAAAAGTCTTGATCCTGTACTGCCCATTGTGGACCAAGCCAATGGCCAAATGCTTGTTGGCCAAAGTGATGTCATAAGTGAAGTAATAAATCCCTGGGATGCTGCACATGAATTTCCCACTGGAAACATTGTAATGTCCTCCCTCATTCATGAGGATCCTGTCAAATTTAATGGGCAGCCTTTCCCTTGGGTAGCTCTTGGAGACAGCCACAGAGAAGGCAGATTTGGCTTTGTTGGCACTACAGGTGCAGGGTCCTGGCATCCCAGTCTCTCCTTTGTTCCCTTTGGGACCTTTCTTTCCTGGTGCTCCATTTTTTCCAGGATTACCTTTTAAACCCTTGGGTCCTCGTGGGCCTGCCTTGCCAATAGCTCCAGCTTTTCCCTTTGGTCCTGGCTTGCCAGGGTTTCCTGTTCTGCCTTGTGGACCTAGAAGACAAATAACCTTGTAAATTTTTCAGTGAAAGAGATGACAGGGCAAGTGGAAAGGGGTTGTATCATTGTAGCACTGTGTTTTCATTTAGGAGGAAAACCTTGCTAGTGGGAATCCTGATGAAATACCACCTGGAGCTGGACATTTGTCAGGACTCATTAACCAGGTTAGGCAGGTAGCTGGCATGATAAAAATGGGACTCAGGAGCAGCAGAGTTTGTCTCTTTTAAGAACCAAAAGGCTGGTTCAATTATCTGGCACACTTGACAAAAAAAAAAAAAAAAAAAAAAAAAAAAAAAAAAAAAAAAAAAAAAAAAATCAATGAATCATAAAGTTTGCCAAGAACCAGCTTTAAGACGCTTGGGTTTTTCAAGATTAGTGCAGGTTTGTGAAGCTTTTGGAACCTAGCTTTGAGCAGATGGAGTACTTTGAATGTACTGGCTCTTTTTTTTTTTTTTTTTTTTTTTTAACATTTCACATGAAACTGTTGTTTTTTTAAAAAACAACAACAAAATACTGCTAGGTGCAGTAAAAAGCTCAGCCTAGCTGGGGGATGAACCTGGTGCAAAGTCTGCCCAGACCTGCGACATGAGCTGGGCTGTCGTGGTGATGCTGAAGCTGCTGGCTAGTGTTGATTGCACAAGCATCTGATACCAGACAAATTAATGGGGATTTATACTCTGTCTCTTGAGCTGCTGTAGCCAGACTAGATTTAAATGCTGCTGTGGGTGGAAACCTACTTTCCAGATTGCCTGTTTCGGGGGAGGGAGACGAGAGTCAGACTCAGCTTTAGCAAGCTGGGGTTATGCTGAATCAGGAGTGCGCCCTAGTGTGGCAGAGGGAATTGCTGCTTTCTCACAACTGGTTCTGCTTTGCAGTGCCTGAGAGGCTGGATCTGAAGGAAAGCCTCATCTCAGGAGTAAAGAAGGGCTGTTGCTTGCTTTGATTTAGGATGAGCACAGATAAAGCTGTCCAAGGAGCAAATACTAAATTTGTTCACTTTGTTTTGCCTGAGAGCAGGAGCCTGAGACCACCACTTTGTCTCATCTAGAGAGCACACATTAGAACAGGGGAAATCTCTTCTCATAATGAAATGAAGCCAATAGGGATTGCATACAGCAATAGGGTGTGAGTCTGAGGCACACACACACACACTGCAGGACCTGACAAGTTGGTGTGGGGGAGAGTGGAAATTTCTAGAAGAGTTTTTTAAGAGATGTTGTCTGTTCCAGGGCTCAGATTTGGGGTGACAGGTTGTTATTAATGGGACTGTTGTGCTGTTGCTCTTACATTTTACCTTTGCTGTGTTAAGAAGCACCTTTCTCTTACCTTCATCCCCGTGCTCTCCTTTATCCCCATCCTCCCCGTCCTTGCCATCTTTCCCAGGGAAGCCCATCCTGCCCACTGTCCCTGGAGTCCCAGGTGCACCGGGTGGCCCAGGTGGCCCAGGGGGTCCAGGCAGGCTGCATGCCAGCTGGGAACCCCCCTGCAGCCCACCCTTGGCAAAACCCCCGAGGATGTGGTTTGCCACACAGGGCACAGTCCAGAGGAGGAGGACAGTGGAGATCATGGTGCATCCTGTAAAAAGGAGATGGGATGTGGCTGTTAGGTGTGGTAGGCTGAATGAGGGGAGTCCATCTTCATGCAGAACCCACCCAAGACTCTGGGAATTAAAAGTATTCAAAATAGAATTTAGGTTCTGCAAATAGTTATGGATAAAGTGTAAAACAAAACAAAATCTAAAACCCCACAATTTCCCCTATAGTATCATTTTCTGACTACCCAGGGGTAAAGGTGCTCCTGCCATCCCCTCCCACGCAGAGCATGCCCAGGCTGAGGACTTTTTCCTCCTTTTATTTTGCTGGTGAGGGAGGTTATGGACATGGCCATCAGCTCCCCAGAGGGCTGATGCTCCCTGGTGGGCATTGACCACAGGCTGAGGGGAGACTGGTGGAGTTGGGCTCTTTTCCAGTTGCATGAATGTAGAAACAAGCTGGGATGAAGCAAGTGAGGGATGAAAGGCATCCTCAGGGCAAATTTTTCTTTCTTTCAGCTTCTGTAGCTGGAATCACCCTTTGAGTAATGAGACATGAAACCTAAAAGTGCCTCAGAAATCTGTGGCTGGTTCACTGTTCACTCAGTAGCTCTTTGATTAGGAGAGATCAAGCTAAAACCAGAGTTTTTAAAAAAAAAAAAAAAAAAAAATTTAGCTGAGTATCACTTTGATGAAAGCCCTACCCTCAGGCTAAGGTGCACACTCTTACTTGATGGAAAAGATGCCTGTGAAACTCAGTTTTTTTCCCTTATCACAACTACCTCTGATGGTAGGGAGTTAAGTATTTTACCAGAATAATCCATTTGCTTGGGCTTTCTTATCACATCATGAAGTCTTGCTAATGAAATACAGAATGTAAGTGAGGACTGAAAAGGAAGCAAAATGCCTTTCACATGTTTCTTCAAGCTTTGCTGAATCAAATTTGTAGTTAAACACAGATGCAATAGAGGATGAGCTGGGATATCACAGACCTTTCAGTTTCTTGGTGGTTTTTTTTGTCAGCTGAGGTCCTGCATGGCATTAAGCCAGACAAATGGGGGGCTTTAGCACCTCTCTAGTACTGTTATGTCCTGCACTGCCCATTAAATGCTTGAAATATTGGATAAATTTAATGTTGGCCTTAGCACTCTCATCTCAGTATCAGCTCCTGAAAGGAGTAGCAGTGCCAAATTCAGCCAGCAATGTGCTACACATTAATGCTGAGTGGGAGGCCCTCAGTTCTGTGATATGTATAATTAAAACATGCTGAGAAGTGGGAAATACAAAAGATCTCTGGGCTGCATTTGGCTGCTAAGCCATTTTGTTCTTCACCTCTCTTGCTTTTCTTATACCTGGGTGTATTTGCTGCTGGTGAAAGGTGTTGGTTTCATAGCCTTGTGGGCTGGAACTCACCCACCAGTGTTGATGTGGACAGTTGAATAAAGGCTTCTTGGTTCCCAGGAAGGGAAACAGGGTGTTAAAATATCTGCAGAGTGGGGAGATCCTAAAGAAAGCTGCATCTCTGCTTCCCATTAACCACCTCAAATGGGGCAGAAGAAAAGCGAGAGGTGTCTGGAGGTGGATAACACTATTAAGTTGTAAGGTAAAATGTTGTTGTGGAACATAACCTGGAAAAAAAGCTGGGACTGCTTCATGTAGAGGAAAAATGAGCAGGAGGGAGCACAAGGCAGGAGGCTACCTCCTTCTTTTAAAGTGTCTCCCCATGTCTTCTGTTACCTTCAGAAAACCCAGCTAATCAACCTGATGGGATAAAAATTAAAAAACATAAAATACCCTGAGGCTGGGGGGTAAGTAGTACTGGTAGACAGGGAATATTTGACTACCTGGAATCCTGCTCTGGAGCAGCTCCCAAGTCAGAGCTAATGAACAGCTCCACAAGAACATTTCATCCCACATCACAGCAGTGCATGTGGGATGCAAAGCACAGTTGCATTCAGAAGAGGATTTATAAATAACCTCTTAAAGAAATCTATTTGAAAGAAAACAAACCTCATGCTGTTCCACCTTAAAAGGAAAATTGTTCCTCCATGTAGAACATATGATGAGCTCCAAAAAGCAAATTTGAAACAGATCAGCATCTCTCCTCCCTGCAGTATGGGCAGCAGGCCTGGCACCGGAGGCCATGCAGCATGGTTCCAGCTGAGGTCTGACTTTTCTGATGACATTTTAATTAATGGCTTTGTTAAACAGGGGTTTGGTTGGGCCATGACTGATGCCTCTAGTGTGTTAGGTTGCACCATCACCCAAAGGGGCTGTGAGAGCTGCTTGGTGGAGCTGGGCTGCTTGGGGAGGAGAGGAAATCCTGTGTTGTATTCCAAAGAAGAGGAACTGGGCCATGGCTGTTGTTCATCTCTGCCACTGAAATGCAAATATTCAGCTCCTCTGCACCTGGGGGACCACAGCAGTGTTGGGCACAGGAAAAAGAACTGGACCAGCTTGGTTTAAATGAGGAAGGTCAGGGTTCTGCAGCACAGGGCTGGGTGGCTGAGCAGAGCCTGAGGTTTTCAACCAGAACTTGCTTGAGGTTATCAAGCAGATTGGTGCCCAGCTTGGACCAGAGCAGAGGTGCTTCAGCCTTTCATGGCCATTCCATTGGTGAGATGTTGGGGATGGATAAGATCACACACATGCAGAAATGCTTTTTATCCCAGTGCTTCAATATATCCACTTGGAAAATGCTCACACCTGAACCTTAGAGCTGGAGCTCTCCTTCACAGAAAATACCTCAGGGCAAATAAAGCAATAAAGACAGAGCATCTCTGATTTGCAAATTTGATATATGCAGATCTGAGTGCCTACTGGCTTTTCCTAACAAGCCACAAGTAATTATGTCATAAAATGTAGTGAATGATTGAAAGCGATTGTGCATCTGAAATGGGGTGTTCTGACTCTGCTCCATGGTCATTATGTGACACCCCTTTCTGTCTGAGGACATTTTGTTCTTATTGCTTGAGTCCTTCTCCTTTGCTTGAGCTCAGGCCCTTGGCAGACACTGCCCCTGACACAGGGGCTGGGAGACTGGGATTTCCTTGGGATCAAGAAATGACAGGATTGGGTGAACTGCCTGATTCCCTGGTTGCCCTGAGCAGCCTCTTTTGGAGTGGACACTTTGTACACTTGGGTGAATTTGCACCTGGTCCCTCCTTGCTGAAATCTGAGCATCCCATGAGCTTCTCTAGCACATGAAGCATCTGTGGAGAGGGACTGCAAACCCAGGCTCTCTCTAATAGCGTTTCTGTGGATACTTTTTGTCACTGGAGCTACAGCTCATCACTGTCACCCAACACCCTCCATCCCTTGAAGCTGTGTACCCGCAGGGCTCTGTGCAGCCCTCACTCCTGACCTGATGCTCCCATTCCTCCTGGTCCCTGCAGACTGGGCTGGGCTTGCTGCTGCTGGAGGGGTGTCAAAGGCAGGAGCTTTGGGAGGACACAGCTCTTGGCATGTGTCTCTTAGAGCTTTGGCTGCCACCAATTTCCTGCCCTGTGTGGCTCCTGCAAGGCCCAGTGCCACATTCTCCTCACCCTGAGCCCCCTGACAATTAAGGATCCAGACCAATCCTATAAATATATGTTAATTAAACTGGTGTTTCTGTAAGAAAATATTTTACCTCTACGTGTGAGTCAAAAAGGATGAAATGTACTTTCTGGTGCATATAGGGCAGCTGGGCTTTAAATTCTATTAGAGGGCAAATCCCTTAGGGTTTGCCAGCTGTGGAGTGGTTTGGTGGTCCCTGTGATGGCTGGACAGGGATTTGGGGCTGGGGAAGCCACTTTCTGCCATATGGTGGTGGTGTGTGTCTGCCCAGGGGGAGGGAAAGCTCAGAGGGGTAGCAGAGCAGTGAACTGGAGGGGAATTGCTGCTTGGGGGGAGGGAGGAGAAGGATGGTCCCATACCCTGAGAAGGGACCCAGCAGCAAACAACCAACTGTTTTCTTTAAATATTTGAGGCTTTCTTAAGCAAAGCACCCATCTTTCTGTGCCAGAATTTCCCAGTGTAGCTCAAGATCTCCTAATTAGTCTTCAGATAATTAACCACTATCCCTGTGAGCTTAGCTCCTGGCTCTGGTGCCCTGCAGCATCCCCGGGTTGGAAGTACAAGGAGCCAGTGTTGATTTAGATAGAATAAGGTGTGGTGTTGGTAACAGCAGCTGAAATGGATGCATTTAAATGTTGAGAAAGCCAATGAATTAGTTATACTAGGTAGTGAGTGGGGTACATTTCCTGCTGTTGCCCAAAGCAGGAAGGAGAAGGAGAAGAAAGAAAGGAGAAGAATGAATCTTTTGTGCCTGACCTTGAGTCACTGGCTCAGTTGTAGGCAGCTGGTGATGCCCATGGCAAAGCCTTCCCAGCTCTGTGGCAGACAGAGCCCTCTTAGAGGAGCTGCTGATCCTCAGCAGCACGAAGGGAGAGGCTGTGGTTGCACTGAGTGCTCCCAGCAAAAGTCAGAGAACATTTTCTTCGGGGAAAGAAACATTTTCTTCTTTTCTTTTAGTGGGTGACTGTTGCCTTTATGGATTCCAGGCACTGGAAACCTGAGTGCTCAATCTCTTAGACCTTATTTGGTAAGTTTGCAAAGTTAAGGTTAAGAAGAGGGAGGGGGGAAAAAAAATCAAAAGGAAAAGTGAATCTACTCACCAAGACTAATCTCTTCAGTGAGATCTTGACAGGAGCTGGAAACCTACACAATTTCCAGCAGATGTTCTGCTCCAGTTTGCTGTCAAGCCCCAGCTCTGTGGTGCTGCAGCAGCAGTGTCCTTCAGAGGGCTGTGAGGTGCTGACTTCTCTCCTCTTGCTTTTTTTATTAACGTTTGACTCCTTTTTGTGCAGATTGCTGACTTCCTGCAGCAGCCTCAGGTTTTGGCTGGATGTTGCCAAAGGCATATTTTTATTATTGTGTAATGGATCTCTGCCTCTTCCCTTGTCACGTGGCATGGGAAGAAATCTTTATGCACATATGGCTGGAAAGCTCTTGGTGCTTGGAGAGCTTTTCCCTTTCTCTCTCCCTTCCAGCTTCTCCTGAGAGACTCAGGCATGTCCTGGATCATTTCTGGCTGGTTCTGCATTTCTCTGCTGTAGCCACTGCCTGCACAAGCAGAATTTCTGAGGGGATGAGCAACATGGACTGTACTGGGGAACAATTTTCACACTCTGTCCTGAAGCATTAGAAAGGAAAGCAAATCTTGTCCAAAAGGGTGAAAATTCACCTCTAAGTAGTGCAGACAAACAGGTAATTGCAGATGACTCCAGGCTTGAAGTCAGGAACATTGAAGTAAAGGACATTGTTGAGAAGCAGCAGCTTTGCAAATGTGAATTTTGAGGGGAAGCTACATGGACCTCAGAGCTGCTTCAGGTGGATGCATGAGGCAAAATACAGACTTTGCCATAGGGATGGCAGGGCAGGCATGCTTTTGTCTTTGGAAAGGGTTGGGATTTTGCTTTAAGCTTGCAGAGTAATTACAACCCCCTAGGAACTGCTTAAGGCACTAACCCTGGAAGCAGTGGGTGAACAAGAGTTCATCAGTCCTGGGGGGAACATCCATCCAGCTGTGCCAACACCCAGGTGTTGAGTCACAAAATCCCTGTTTGCTCTCACTTGTCTGCTACAGCAAGTCAGTGTTACATCTCTGAGCCGTGCTGGTGTCCAGGCTGAAACCAGACATTAAACCCAGAATTTGCAAATGTGTTACAACCCAAAATATATCACCAAAGGCAGCATTTCCCTGATGACTCCTGGGGAGGCACAGAGGCACCAGACAAATGGGGGCTGAAGAGTGTCCCTGACCTTGTTCCCCACCTGTCCTCCCTTTCCTTCCCTCCCTGCTTTGTGGGATGCTCTGTGATGCCGCCAGGGTTGGTAAGGACCAGACTTGATTTTTGAGAGGAGGTTAGGTGAGAGTCTAAACAGGACCTGAAAGATGACCCAGATGTAGAGCCTGGCCCTGTGAGTGCTTGGGGTGTTACAGGGAACACTCACCCTGCCAGGAGGGCAGCAATGGATCCTGTGGGTGCGCAGCTCCTGCTCTGTCCTGGCTGGAATCCTATCTGGAGATCAGGACAGGCATGTGTTCTGTGGCAGGGCTTCAGATCCCTCCCTGCTGCTCTCCCACCAGTAAATTTTCTGTTCTGTGCAGATTATCAGCTGATTTGGAAGTATCGTTCCTTACTCTGCCAGAATTGCCCCTTATCAGAGCTGTTTTGTTGGGGTATTTTAAACTTTCCTCTGCATTTGCTGTTGGAACATGGGAATGGATATAATGGGAAACTGAAGTATACAAACTGTGTGCTTTGTGAGCTGTAGCCAGTTCAGCTGCTCCTGGGAGGGGTGGGAATGTTTGGCTGAGGAAGCACAGGACTGTTCATGCTGTGCACAGCTTCTTCAGAGCTGGTGCCCCCACCCCTAGCTGGCTCAGTGGTGTTCCCTGCCAATGAACAACCCCAAAACAACACCCTCCCCTTCCCCAAACTCATTATATTTCCCTGGGATAAGGACTGTATTAAAAAAGCTGCCATACAGCTGCAGAGCTCTGCCCCCAGCCCTACTGCCCCATGGCACTGGGGTGAGCAGAGGTGGAAGCACCCCCAGACACTGGCTTTAAGAGCCACTTCCTTCCCCCTGGAGCATCTCTGATCTGTTGAATAGGAATCCTCACTTTTTCCCTCTGTCCATAAAATTTGTAGGCACACAGTCCTCTTGGAGAGCCCCTTCCCCCTCCCTTCCTCCCCAGCTGTGAGGCTGGGGTCAGACAAGAGGCTCAGAGCTTTGCATGGGTCCTGCTGCAGGTTACCAATGAAACCAGATAAAAACTTCCCTTGGGGTTTGCCAGGGTGCCAGTTGGGTTGCCCTGGGAAGCCACAGTGCTTTCCTTAAACACTGAGGGTGCTGAGAAGAAAAAGCATCCATGCTTATCCCAAACCTGCCCCCTGGCAGCTGTGCTGGGCACCAGGGTTCTGGGAGGGGTAGGAAATGGGCCAGGGATGAAGTGGTGCTTGAAAATCCAGCTGTCCCCTGGCAGGTCAAGGTGTGATTGAGGAATTTGTGGTTACTGGGATTTTGTGCCTGGTTCCCCAGAATGCTGAAGGCAGCAAGAGCCTGACCTAGTTTAGTGGCGTGGGGAGAGGCTGGAAAGCTCCTGCCAGGCAGATGGAAAATCTGAGCTGAGCTCACCCGGGGTCCCAGACAGCTCTGCTGGAGAACATCTTTGGCAGCACATTTTGTTAAATAAATAAATAAACAAAATGCCCGTTCAGAGTGAAACAGAGCAGCCCTGAGACTCTGCTATCAGCTCATTTTGTTTCAGCAATAGATTGCAGGGCTGACATGACACTGTGTCCCTTCTTTGCTGCTTTTTAGCAAGAGCCTCCCTGTGGTGGTGAACGGGGCTTTCACCACTGATCACTGGGAAGCAGGTGACTACTGGAACACGGAGGTTAAGGGAGTCTCAGAAGACCCTCATGGGACATGTGTAGGGATGCTGGGGGTCCAGGTCTCCACCATATGTCCTGTCCCCCACACCAGCCTGGGAAATGCTCCTTGCACTGCTCCTGTCTGCCCTGGTCCTGTCCCCTGTCCCCAGGACAACATCCTGAGCCTTCACATCCTTTAGCTAAAGCTGCTTGGGGGGATTCATGGCTTGTGTGGTAAAAGTGCCCCATCCAGCAGCTACAGAGTAAAAAGCATAATTTTGGCTCTGGTGTCTGTGATTTGGGCGAGAAATATGAGTCCCTCCAGCTGGGTGATCACCAACTCCTGCCCCAGGCTGCCAGGATTTTCCCTTGTTTCCTCTCTGAGTAAGGTCACTTTTCACCCTTACAGGTGCCAACCTTGCAACAATGACTTTGTAACTAAATAAAATGACTCAGCAAATGCTAAAAAAAAAAAAAAAAAAAAGCTGCAGGTCACCCAGAGGCTGGAAGCAACCTAAAATACAGCCTCCCCATTGCACTGGGTGATGGTGATGAAAGTGTACTGCTCTTCCAAGAGAAGTGTTGGTGCTTTGGGGATTTTTTGAGGAGATACTAATGGGGTGGAAAAAGCATTTTTCTACCCAACAGGCCTTCTGGCTTAGCATGGAATGGTGATTTGAGTAATTTTTATTGCCCTGCCTAAAAGGAGTTTGGAAGTCTATGAGCAGCCTTCAGAGAGTGATTGTGCCTCTCCAAAAGCCCCCATAAAAATGAGTCAAATCTCTGCTTAAACTTAAAGGATGCCCTTGAGGCCATTAGCTCTGCTTAGGAACTGCAGTCTTAATCCATTAAGATAAAAATAAATAGAGCTTATTTTAGGAAGAGGGAAATGGAAACCAGTCCAAGCACCAGTGCAGAATTGTTAAGATTGGGGTACTTTCTTTTGTCCCATGCACCTTCTAATTCAAAGTGAAATTTAGCAATCTGTTTGAGGTTCCTGGCTCAACTGCCAGGAACAACTGGCTCCTGCCTAGGTATCTAATAACATAGTTAAACAAGCAAGAGTCTTCTGAAAATGCCTTGTATTTCCCAAAATACAAAAAACTGTTCATTAATGCTACTGTCTGTGGCATTATCATCATCATCATCAGTCCCAGCACAGACTGGGACAGTATTTGCCCAAGCCAGGAAAGCCAGCAACAAATGTCACTTCCCCATGTGACAGTACAGTGCCTCTGTCCTTCAGGGCAAAAGTGCATCCCTGAGAGATGAGTGAAAAATCACTGACAGTGTGTGTGAGCTGTGGCAGTCTGTGCAGGTAACAGCACTACTGATAAAATCCCCTCTGCTGCTCTTTTCCAAGCAGAGAATTTTTGCATTAGAGCTGGCTTTTCTGTTCTGAGCCTTGATAATTTGCTAAAAATGGTCTTTCAGCTCTTCCTAAAATAGTGAGTAAGTATTACTACTATACTGGCAGATTATACTGTGGGGCTGTGCTGCCTCTTGGATGTTAAAACCCTCAGCCCAGCACTTTGGCTCCTGCACATGCCCCAGTATGAGACTGGTTAAAGCAAGAAGGGAGAGCCAAGCAAACCCAGAAGCCAAGGGAAGGCACCATTTTCCTCCTGCACGTTGGGTCCGGTGGAGCCCAGGGGCTGATGGCATCACCCTTTTCCAGCCAGGAACCAGGAGCTAACATGAGAAAGCTTCTCCTTCACCCTCACTGCTGGGACATTTGCTGTGCTGAGGGGACAGTGCAACAGGAAACTTCATCCTGTGGCCTCTTGCTCCATCATCCACCTCCCCAATGCACTGATGGCATCTGTGCTAGCTGGGTGTGAATAAAAATGGGTTCAAACTCTGCTGTGAGGCAGTGTTGAAGGCAAATGTGTAGTTCCTAGCTTTCTAAATGAATCATGAACAAATGCCTGGGCAAATCTGCTAAGGCTGTAAATGCATCTGAAAAATATTCTTGCTTGTAGGAGACATGGTGGGAGATTACAACAGAGCAAGGGGCTAAGGGCTGTGCTAACACCCAGCTCTGTGCAGATCAGTGGCTACATGGAGGCTGTTTCTAAAAGGCTTTGAAACTCCTGGAATTGATTTTAAGACTTTGTAGGCTGGAAATGTTGGGTTTGCTAATCTGTCCACTGAGCAAGGTTATCTTAGGTAAAGTGAATTTTTGCTTTGTTCCACTGTACTCTGAAATGTGCTGGAGCCAAAATCATTGCCACCTACTACCCTGGTGCCCTGCTGAGTACCTGGTTGAGTCACCAAAGAGATGTGAACAAATTATTTTCATGTAAATTAACGAGCTTAAATTAGAATGGAATGATATTCCTGTCTATTTTTTTTTTTTCATCCAGCAAAATAAATGCAAACTGGAGTGCTAACAGTGGGGGGGTTGTCTGCACTTAGCTCAGCCCATGATGTTTGGAATGAAGTAGCTGAACTTATACCTAAAGTGGTATGGAAAATTGCAGCTAATGGGCTGCACCAGGCATAAGTAGGCATAGAAAATCCTGTCTTCTGTTTCTTTTTCCTTTTCCTAGAAGCTGAAATCCATTTCATCCTTAGCTAATTGCTATCTGCTGCTTCTTTCTGATCCCTCAACAGCCCAAAACAATTACACTCCCCTAGAACAGTGCATCTCTTTCATTAAACCACTCAGGGAAAGCCATAAAGATCCAGTTACAAAGAAATGTAGAGACAATAAAGGAACTACCTTCTGGCACACCTCGAAAGATAACAGTGTTAAGCTTTTCAACAAGAAACAAAGAAGGTTTTAATGCAAATGTCTTCACATCAGCTGGTTAGTTCACTTTGCACTTAATGTGCCTCAGAAAACCAGAACACGATGGGGCAACTGAAGCAACTGTTGAGAAGGCAGCTGAGAAATTTAATTTTTTGAGCTTTGCCAAGAGGGAGATTCAGAGAAAGCTACCCTGACTGTGTTGGAGAGTCTGTCTTGTATTTGACTTGTCTGTGTTACCAGGCTAAGGAATTTCCTGTCATTCTTCTATCATTGTGCATGCAAAAACCAGTTCTTAACTTCATCTGCTTCTGCTGGAATATGCTTGTTTGCATTGTGTGCTTGTTTCTGTCCAAGCCAGCCTACAAATTTGTTTCAAACTCCTTTTAGAGAGGAAAAAAAAATCTTGTGCAATAGGAAGCAGACTTTGGATACACACAATCATATTGCATGCCAAATCCAAAGGGAAACAGATGGAGAAAAATTAATCCTCATGATGAGATCCACAGTGCTCTTTAACATTTAACCTTTATGATGTAAATAGGACATGTTTTAAGCTTTATTTGTCCTTTAACTGTCGAGACTGATCCAGATGAGCTCTACTCTGCATCCTTCACAAGCTCAAGGAACTGTATTTTGAATAAAACTACTGAATGCTTTTTCCTCTGAAGCTTTCTGCTTCATGGGAGAGACCAATCTGTTCCCCCCACAGGTTCTGGTAGAAGAGTGAGGCAAAATTAGTGATGTCTTCAGGTACTGCAAAACAAATCCCTCTATGTAAGAATGCTTAAACTGGAATTGAGTGCTTTATTTGTAATTAGTAGATCTCTCTACAGCACTGAATACTGGCTTCTGAAATACACACACCTTTATCTAAAAAAAAAGTTTAATTCTGAACTTTACAGGCTGCCTGAACTGGTGAATTATTTATTCTACATTTTCAGTGTTATTTTTGAATTGCTTATTTATCTAAATAGCTCAAAGAACCGGTAATAGGGACCCCTCTGACATCTCGTCTTCCCTCAAACTGAACTTGGCACTGACCACTGGATCTTTGCAGCTGGAGGGATGCTGGCCAGAACTTCAGCTGTTACATCCCCGAGGTGAAGAACAGTTCACTGTTTCAAGTGAGATAATTTGGAAAAATCATCCAAGGGCAGCTTGCAGTCAGGTCATCCTAGAGGAATTCTGGAGCAATAGTCAATCTAAAATGTTGATCATCAATAAGAGCATCACAGATTTAATATAAAACTACATTGCAGACTAATGCAGAATTTCTGTTATTAGCTCTGTATGCTAAATTACAACACCCACTCCTCAAAGCAGCTGTGAAATAACACACAATGGTTAAATGTATGTTTATTGTAAGTAATGAACTTGGGCACTTTTTCCTTGAAATCATCTGTAATCTAAAAAGGTCAAAACATGGATAGACACAGAAACTTAAGAGCATGAGTCACTAGTATAGCAGAAGGGAAATCATACTCCTGTCTAAATCCCCATTGTGGAAAAAAAAAACCCAACAAAAAAAGCAGCTTTTCCAAAACTTGATTTCTACTCCACAATTCTTCTTTCCTGGTAATTGGTTACATTAACAATCCTACCCCCTCTGCTCTTACTATTTGGTTTTAAACTTTTTTTGAAAATGTGAAAGTTAGAAAACAAAAGTCCACAGTCTGGTTTATAAATCTTATAAAATAAAGTCTGCATTCAGAATTAGTATTTCCATAACAAAACCAAAGGGAAACAGACTCGGAGAAAAATCTAACATAAAAAGGAACCCAGCTTTATATGTGGAAATTACAGGTACAGTGTGTTACAGGTATTTAATTTTCTTCCAGCAACTTTTAATTTTTTACAAAATGGAAACTGTAAATCACCCTCATTTTAAGAAAAGGCAGGATAAGAGTCCTCCTTGCCCCATCATTAAAATAATCACATTAAATATGGTTATAAAAGCTATGTATGATGAGCCAGTTTAAGCCATAACAGAAGTAATTCTCAAGCCTGCCAGTACCAAAGTTGCAGCGTGAAGTTTTTTCACTCATTTTTTCAACTTTTCAAAGGGGAAAACTCTGTTTTAGGACTGATATTGCCAAACACAAAGCAGATGCTGCTTCACATTATCACAAGGTATTAGAGCCTGCAACTTGGTATTTACACCATGTACCAGGCTTCTGCAAGTTACAAGATGAGTAATGTTCACAGACAGACAACCAAAGAACTCAGATCTTTACAACTGAAATTTGTATGTTAGCATCTTCAGAAACAAAATCAGAATTCAAAAACTCTACAGTCTTCTTCATTAAAAATGCTGGTCAGCATTTAAGACCTTTATATTAATTTAACCAAAACTGTACAAAAGCAATCAATTTTTACATTTCCAAAATACTACAAAGTCATGAAGAAACTACTTCTTCTTTTAAAGCCATATGACAGGCAGCTCCCTTTACAAACAAGAGGCTTCAGTAGCTGTATCACTTTTTTTCAACAATTTTTGTTCTATATTGACACCTGCTGACCATGTCTTTCAAGTACTGAGTTTTACTGAATGCATCATGATTTTATCTATACATTAGTTGGCCAAATGAACCTAGAATTCCAGCCAGTATCAGATCTTTTCCAATAAAGAATTCACAGAGTAAGTGTATGCATTTTATACATATGTTTTTTTATATGTGTGTATATATATTTCTGACTTTATATGTGCACACATAAATAAAATTGCTCTAAGTATTGAATTGCTTATGTCTGTTGAAAGAAGTTTTCACCAACTTCCTTGGTGGAAAGAAAAAGTCTCTGCCATTTCTGGCATTTTATTGGACATCTAAAAGGTAAGCAAGTATCTACAGAGCTGTAAACAAGTATGAAAAAAACAGTCTTGTGTGTTGGAATGGTTTTCACCACTACTGCTGTCCAAGAAAAGAGGCCATGGGATCATCAGGTCTCTGACGTTTCATTCTGTAAGCTTCCATCTCCTCTTCTGTTGGCTCCTTGGTTTCATACAGGCTGTTGTATGGTCTCTTCCTCTCATCTAACTGCATGATTTCCTTAACATGAAGGAGACGAGCCTCTTCTGCATTTAGTGCCTGGAATGAAAGCCAAAGAAGAAAGCAAACTCACAATGAGTGTTAAGCAAAAAAACAATGAAAATTTGTTCCAGTATAATGAACAAGCAGCAGGCAAAATGGTGGGATAAGCAATGCACACCTGTCTGGCCCACCTACAGCACACTTCATTTAATGCTAATTTTCTAGTTTTTAACATAAAATGAGAGTAAAATGGTATTTAGTAATCAGGATACTCTTATCTCTTTCCAGTTGTCAAAATCAAGTAAGAAACTCCTTGCCTTTCCCTAAAATGCAATTCTGGTCCAGGTAAGCAAGCACATCATCTTAGGGGGTGGGTTTATTTTTTGTGGGATTTTATCCTCTTCACTCAGCATATTTTAAAAATGCTTTTTGAAATACATGTTATCACATTCCTCAGACTACTGTTATTGCTCTTTCTTGCTAATGAAAAGAAGTTGCACTTCTACAATGCTTTGATTACCATAGTTTAATGTTAATTTCACACTCTGAATATCCAGAGGCAGCTACTGTGCTTGTGGAAGGGCTGTTCAGCAGTAGTCAGGAGATAGCTTGGTGGATGGATTTATTGCATCAACTGCAAGACTAGACCCAAGTCTGGGATAAAAGGTGCCAAGTTAAGCTTTGATGGTGCCTTTGATCTCTCCCTCTTTGTTCAATACCCGAATCATTGTGTTCTGCAACGTCTTTTATAGATCTACAGCTGTAATAGACAGGAAGTATTCTAAATAATCTAAACTATGTCTTTCTAAAGTAAGTATTTATTGCACATCTGCCTGAGAAACAGGGAATATACTTTAGAACATCTAACAGCATTTTTCATTTGCTTTAGCTCAAAGTTAGCATCAAAACCACCCCAAAGAACACCACAAGAACTGCATTACAGGCTTCATAAAACTGACAGTGTTGGAAAACATATTTGAAGTTACTTATGCCACAAAACCACTGAAGACTACAACACACCTTTTTCAGTTTTTCTTGCTTCTTTTTCTCTTCACCCTCACTATCTGAATTTGAGCTTTTCTTGTGCTTCTTCTTTTTCTTCTCTTTCTGTTTCTCTTGGTGAATCTGTAAGGTGAAAAGCAGTAAATATTAAGATTCAATTTGCACACACTCAAGTAACATTCAAGTCATTAAATGTCGAGCACCTACCAATGCTGTTTGAGAGCTTAGTTTTCAGTTGAGATGTCTGTAATGTCTAACAGATTTCAGACTCCTTATGACTTACAATTTTGTAGTTATACAGATCTTTCCATCTCCTAAAATGCTGAGGAAAAACATCTGCCTTCCTGAGAAATGGGAAGAAATTACCTCCATCAGTGTTTTGGGTTTTGTTGCGAGTTCTTCCTCCCTGGGTTGTTCTTCCAGTAAACTTGCTTCAGTATTCTGTACAAGAGACAAAAGAAAAGACAACCATTTACCAAGGACATGTGAAAAGGGATGGAAACCAAAAAACCTCAACACAAAAAAACTCACATAAGCCACCAAAATAAGAGGGCAAAACATTTTAAAACTTAGGTAG
This sequence comes from Heliangelus exortis, assembly GCF_036169615.1. NCBI lineage: Eukaryota > Metazoa > Chordata > Aves > Apodiformes > Trochilidae > Heliangelus > Heliangelus exortis. The sequence continues at coordinate 11,446,979 of NC_092436.1, read as the reverse complement.
GAACACAAATGCATTTAAGCTCTTTCCAAGTGCCTGTGTAAGACAATACTCACAGCAATTTCTTTCCCAGCTTCTCCTGTACAGTATGAGTACTTGACAAATGAGTGGCAGCATCTGTAACCCCACTTGCCTTCTTTCCAGTAGGAACCCCAAATGCACTGCAAGAGAGGAGACCATAGCAATGAAGTCCATAATGACATTCCCCTAAGAGGCAGGCTGCAAGTTACTCCTAAGGTTATATCCTGGTAAGTAAATAATTCAAACAATCCAGAAGGGACAGTTGCAAGAAACACTTTTGCAATTTCACATCAGTCTTACAGGTACATCTAGGACTTACTGTATGGTTGTTAATCTTCACATCCTCTTCATATTTAGAGCAGGCAATAGCTTTCTCTTGTCCTTTGATGACTGTTCCATGCCTGGAGTACTCCACATAATCTTCTGTTTGAGCTAACAGCAGTTCAGCTGGTGGGGTATCTAAATGCTCTTGACCTCCATACTAAAATGCAAAAAGAAATGGCAAAATAGTTTTAGGAAAAAAAACCTCACCATTTACATAGTTACACATACACTTCAACAATGTCCCCTCCAGTACCTTCTGAAGAAGGCACAAAAGAAGCAGATGGAGACAATTCAATCCTTAATGAACACTTAAGAGAGAAGTACATTTTCTTCTACAGGCATTGTGGTGGTTTTATTTGTGTTGTCCTGTCTTATTGTTGTTATTACAACAGTGATATTCCTCACTCATAGCAGGAAAAGTTTTCACACCAAACCAAAGAGTTCTGGTATAACAAGAGCATTACCTCCTGTCCCTACCCAAAGTTAAGTGTTGACAAGATTAGAATCTAAATGAATTCTTTAGTTCTTTCTCAGTTGTCCAAGAAGAGTTGCAATATATAAAAAATATTTACCTAGAAAAACACACCTAAAACTCAAGTCTGAAAATTCTGCTTTTCACATTTAAGAGAAAAGTTTAAAAATAATTATGGGAGAGAGTTAATTGGATATTTTACAAAAGACACCACTTTTAACCAGTAAAATAATCTTTTCAACCACCTGTATTACTTTGAAAAAAAAGAATCTAAACTCCCACTCCTCCTTCATGCTGCTGTCAGTTTTTTTTACTGACATATAAGGGAAGAGACCCCAGTAATCCAAAGAAATACCAGCATATCTTCAAATATTCCCATATTGAATAGAATAATTAATCCAACTGATAAGATACTGTGTATAGATATAAAAACTCGTTTTATACATCTAAGCTGCTGAGAACAGCTGATGCACTTTCATGTAGTATTAGTAATCTTATTTGTTCCCCAGACTCCAAATTTAACAGAACTCTTGTTAAATAAACCCAAATGTCTATTACCTTCTCTAGGATGCTTTCTTTCTGCTGTGCCTTGAAATCTTCTTTCTTCACTTTGAAGGATTTATAAAGCAGCTCTAATTTTGTAGGGTCTGCTTGAAGATGAACTTCAGAGCCTTTGTCATAAGCCTCCCAAGCAAACACTGTGTACACAAGAGGTTTCACTTAGTATTTATTCTAAAACTGACATGCATTCAAATTATGATCTTTAATTCTGTAATTATTTCAAAGAAAGCCTCATCTAAAAAGATTTATTTCTGTTTGCAAGACAGAAGCTTAGTTAACTAAATTTCTCTAAGTCCATTTCCTTTAAAAAAAAAAAACCAAACTACCAAACCCACTTACACTGAGTCTGTGCCATCGAGATGGTATCTCCAGTGTAGCGAACAAAGTTGTCACCTGCATAACCAACCCTGCAGAACAGAAGAGGACAATTCTTAGCACTCAAATAATGTGACTTTCTTAGAAATACAATCACAGAACATCAACAGGAAAGTAAAAAAAATTCTCCTTTTTGCCCCAAGAGTTAAGAATGGAGGGAGAGGAAGGAGCATTCAAATGAAATGAATGTCTAAGGCTCCCTAGAGAGTCATGAATACTCAGAGTACTTCATACCTGTGCTTACATGGGAACACTTTACAGCACAGACCTGGAGCTTTGTCTGGGATACCAAACACCATGAGTCAAGCCTGGATCTAAGTGCACAATAAATTTGCATGTATGGTAGGTGATATTCTAGCATGATGATTATCAGCTTTTAGATTTGTGAATTTCCTCTCCCACCCAGACCCAGTGTACTTTACTAAGCTAAAACCTGGTAACAGCTTTAGTAGTCTCAGTTACCTTTTTGCATACCCCTTGAAGAGACTGACAGTGAGTACAGGAAACATGGGCTGAAAATCAAATAATGTTAATAATCCAATTTCCTACACTTCTCATCTCCCCAAAGCTAAACTGAAAAATTTATAAATGCAAAGCTATGGCAGAAACACAGATTCAGCTGTGGTCAGATTACGACTCTAGAGAGAAATTAAAGCATCTGCATCTGAAAAAAGAAAGAACTGACTGGCATTATTTTAGCTGGGGGCATGGAGAGGTGGAAAGAGCATTATTTGCTAGCATTTAGCCACTGCCACTCTATTCTAGCAGCAAGCTAATCCAATTACTGCACTCTGAATAAATGCTTCTACTCACAGCCTGCCTACTCTGTAAATCCTCAGCACTACACAGGTCAAGGCAGGGTCACAGCTTGAGTGTTTGACTTGGGTTTTAAGTGAGACAGCCTTATGTGCAGCCAAAAGCCAATCTGTGCCATTCTTTAATTAAGTTGTCTATCTAGGCAATGCCAAAGCTTTCAGACCCTTTCTATGCAGACTTCATTAATACACAAGAGTGTGTAGTTACGTACCACAGACACTTCATGTGCTGAAAGCCTCCCAAAAAACAAGGGATGAAGGTTTCAGATTTGGTTACTGAAATACTTTAAATTAGCATAATTATTGTTTACAGGTATCACCTCTAGCTACAGCAGTGCTCTAAACCTTGTATGGGTCATTATACTAAATTGTGGTCCACATATCCCCACAGATACAGGGCCAGCAATACTAAAATACTACTTTTATATACTAAAACAAAAAGTGATGATTAATAAAAACATTTTTTTCCATGTTTACTAATACTTTTATCCATAACTGACTTGAGACCCATTAGTAAAAGGACATACAGATAAAGGAAAAAAAAAACCCTATTAATCTCATTTTTAACAGTTTTGCTGGATACAGAGGCCACCATTTTAACTTACTCATCTGGATTCTTGCCTGTGTTGGCATATGGGTTCTCCCTCATTGCTCTTGTTTTGGGATCATAATAAGCAGAGTTTGGATCTAGATTCCTCAAGTACTAAGGAAAGAAGACAAGATAGGAAATATTAGATATTTAAGTTTTCAAAAGAATTGGAAGTTACATCTGTATCCATCCCCCAGGCCAGACATTTTAAAAAGTTGTGTCTTTGTAAAAGGATGATGAAGTTATAACATGAGCAGGAACAGAACCAAGGACAGACCTTAACCTCCGAACACCCAAACCCCATATGCAAACCCATTAATAACTAAGACACGTGTTTTTAAATTAACTGAATACAAAAGAACACTTGTAAAGAATTCTTTACTCACTTTTGCAATATCTTCACGAATACGTAGATTTCGAACTGTGATGCGTCTTTTAGAATCAAAGTTCTGCCCTGGCATATCAATGTCATCTGCATATTTATCTTCATCTTCATCTTCACTGTTATGATCTCTTTCCTGAAGAGAAATGGGAAACTTCTAAATAATACAGGACATTCACTCTAGAGATAAGCATGAGAATCTGATTTTAGCTGTTTCATGAAAGTCTGCAGTCCCTGTAGTTAAAAGCTGACATCACTTACTGAGATGGAGTGTGCTCTTTTACTAATCTAATATTCAACAATTTTCAAAAACACTCCTCTTGAAGGTTTCCCACTTCCTCATATGGAAACAGTTACAAAAATATAACTGTGATGATATTAACAACATAGTTATTTTGGGCAAAATATACCACATATTAAAAACTTGTTATTTTCTTGCCTCTCTAATATTTGACAACATGCAGGGATTAAAACAAAACCAAAACCCCCTCTATCAAACACACATGAAACACACTGAAACACAATCTCTGCCAGAAAGAATAGGCAGCCAGTGGCATGACCCCAACACTCAAACTCCTATGCCACCCTTGTTCCACTAACTGGAGGTCCTTTTTTCTGCCCCTGGTGTGATGCAGTGGGTAATTATCTTACTGTCTGTGAATTTGGTTCCTCTTCTCCCCACTGGTGTCTTGGGGAGTTCTGCAGCAAACAAAGAGCACATCAGCAGAGAAAACAAGATTGTGGAGAGATGGCAGGGATACAAAAAGCATATAAAGCAGAGCTCAATGCTGGAGCCAAAATACAATTTACCTGTGGCACATAATGCACAAAGACTGCTTAATAATGCTCTAGAAAAGAGCTTTTAAGTGTGTCTACTAAAGACACCTGTTGGAGACCTGTACTCTCAGACAAGTTTCCAAGCCTCTGCAAGAACAGCCAATTCTAGAACTGTCACTGTTACTTAGAGCTTCTGGGGCTTTGAATGGTTTAGGACAAGAGTATTTCATATCATGAAGACTTGATCAGCAAATTAGCCAGCACTGACTATGCAAATGTCTTGGTCCTCTCCATCAAAAATAGTTCTTATCTTTCAAAAGAATTTTTCTTTTTATAGCTTCATTTTATAAGGAATAACAATATGGAAATCAACAATGTTTGTTCTTTGGTGAAAATATGCATCAAAAAAAGGAAGAATGTTTTCTACAGGGAAGGTCAGAATGCTGTAGTTTGTGCTGGGTTGGAGATTAAGTTCGCTCTGCCATCTAGTGACACAAAGGAAGGTGACAACCTCTGGAAAATGGAGGCTCAATTTTATGTCGCCTTTTGCTTGAGGTTTTCTTACTGTGTTGATTAAAAAAAACAAGCAAACAAACCCAAGAACACCCTACTTTTGACCAGTAGCAGTCTCTACTTTTTCCCACTTTATAAACTCAGAATGTAATCAGAAATGCCTTTAAAATGAGAATTTTATATCAAAGATTATCAAAAGAATTGTTTATGTTTTAGGAGGATCTTATAGAAGTTAGTGGAAGATGCAAACTCTGCAGACAGAAGAAGATACAGAAGTTCAGCCTTCTGATAACCACAGACACTGCAAATAGTCTTAACATTGACTGAAGGAGAAACAAGTTTAGTTCTAAGACAAAGAAAATACTCTCCTATTCCAATTTATATTGAGCATTACCAAAACAATCCACAGTCACATAATAGTCAATACCTCAACATTAGTCAGATATGTAACAATCTTTAAATACAAAAAAGCATTTCAGTACACGCACAAAACTACATAGAAAACAAGTTTTTCTGACCAAAAAATAGCATGTCATTTATTTAAACCAGAATAATAATCACACAGATTTTTTGTCTATAACAGGAAAACAAAGCCATTTTCATTTGAAAGGAAATGTTTCAAATTTTTGAATGTGACACAGAATATGCTAGTGCTCAGAAAATTAAATTACTAAAGGGCCTAAAACCCAAGAGCAGACCTCATAAGGACAATAAAAGTATCAGAGAGTAGAAGTAACCTGCTGAATCTTTTTCATACTAAAAACGTGGATTTAATTTACTTACCACTTGCTCCAGCTTTCCTGATGCTAACTCCTCCTGAAGCTTCTGGGCTTTCAGTGTACGTTTGGCCTGTGCATCGTCAAAATATATTTGTTTTAGTATTTAATTTTAATGGCAACTGTGTAGCGATAATTATTACAAGCATCTTTTCTGTCTGCTGTAATTTAAAATGTACTCATAAAAAACCAAGGTTTTAATTCTCTAGGTGATTGTAAAAGCAGCAGCAGCCTCAAACTTTTCTCTTCTACTCCTATGCTTCACCATATCAATTTTTCTATATTTACACTGACCATTTAACTATTTTAGATTCTACTGTTAAATAAAACAGTTTATTAGAGCTTATGCAGCTGTACCATTATTATGTGCATCTTAACTTAAAAAAAGAGAGAGTTCAATAGTGGTTCAGAACACATTTTATTATTGTGTCATAATCCAGTTAGGAACTTAATGAACTTCATGACTGATGCTGCAAGCATTTTTGATTCATCCAGAGCACCAGTCCAGCATCTCCAGTGATATTTCAAAGCAGCATGTAGGGATTTTTTAAAAATATATTTGACATAATAAAACCACAGAACAGTTAAATGTCAGAGGTAGCTCTGGAGACTATTAAGGACAATCCCCCTGCTGTTCATGATTAAACAAAATTTCTTGTACTTCAGTTTGTGCCCACTGCTTCTTGTCCTGTCACTGGATGCTGCTGGCTTTGTCTTTAAACACTGCTGTTAGACATAACATGCACAATTAAATCACATTTAGCACTAACTCTCCTACACCCTACAGGAAAATAATGACCAGGCAACAAAGGGAGTTAATTAGGCACCTAACTAACTAAAGGCAAACTACCTTTTGAAGCAGGCAGACACATCCAGCCAAGGTAGTGAACTTTTTTTTTTTTTAAATTCTAAAAAGTTAAGAGTGTCTAAGTGTCCAGGCAGCCAGTTAACTGCAATAGCAAGGTGCTGAGCTGCACAGAGACTTGTACAAACTGTTCCATCATGGTAACAAAAAGGATTCATAAGTAAAATAACACAAATGAGGTTACAAAATAGAAATTTATTGGCTCTCACACAGACAGTGAACAAATTCCCTTCTTGCCTGCAATTCAATTTGCAACTCATGTAATAAGTTCTAAGGCTTGTTTGTAAAAAATGAAGCATTCTGGAGGGACACTTCATTTATTGAGCAGATCCATACTCAGTTGCCAGTTCTGATCTGAATTTTTAATTTAAGCAAAGTTTGCTATCAAACACAGAATCCATTTTGCTTTTCTGTTATGAACACAACCCCAGCCCTAATATTAACAGTGCACACAACAAACCTCCTCCTCCCAGCCAAGCCAACACTAAACCATAGCTCTTACATACCAAATCAACCTTGGAATATTCCTCTACAATCTTCATGTGCTCCTCAGGGTTATAACCATTCCAACGATCTCTCTTTCCATCATAATCAAACATCAGCTGAGGCTGCACATATTCATCTGGTGCAATATTCATGCCTGTGTACTTTGCTCCAACTTTCCTAGGTCTCTGAAAGGAAAAAACAAAAGGTTGGATCAGTCCACTAGACTAAAATATGTTACTCGCTTAGACACCCCTTTAAAAATAGTTTCAGCTGAGCCAGTTAAACTCAACACCATAAGCCTGGGAATTGTAAATAAATGCAAGTAGTCAATTTCTGCATTTTAAAGTCGTGCAACTGACTCAAAACCCCATCAATTTCTAGCCTTACTTTCCACAATTAAAACAGTTTCCTAAACTTAAAACAGTGGCTGCTAGGTGACACGAAACAGAAAGATGGGCACAGCAACACTTCAGTTAAAGCAAACTAACATGGAGAGCTAAACATTTTCACCTATTGCAGAGTTTATCACAAACAGAACTGATGAGCAAAACCCTGAATAATATCATTTCACCTTTCATTTTTGTCCTACATAACAATGTCTTTAAAAATTTTCAAGCCACCTTTCGGAACTTCTTACCCTTTTCCAAAGTAGCTTTTTCAAAACGAGACATTTTTGCTTTATCTGCTAGCAATTTTTTAGTAAGATTAGAATTCCTATTGTTTTCAAACAATTAAAATATCAACCAAAGTCACACTTACCTCCATGCAGTCTTTCTTTTTGTGTGTCAAGGCACCACAGTTCTCACAAGCTCCTTTCCTGTATCTCGTTGCTATAGAATTCTAAACAACACCAAAAAAGACATTGTGGAACAAACTTGTGGCAACTTCTATACACATTCCAAATAAAAAATTCCTTTTTTCAATGCCTGTGTGGTCTACTCAACCCAGAACTTATTTTGATTAAGACCAAGCACTGTGGCTTGCTTGCTGAGTGAGAATTCCCAGCTCTGTCTCCCTCACAAACACAGAACCAGAAGGTGTTTTCTCACAGAATCTCACCAAATCTTTCTTTTTTTGGCCCAAACCATTTTGCATACCTCTTGCACTCCTCGTTTGTACCAATCTCCAGAGGAGTTATACTGTTTCTGCTTCTCTGGCTGAGGTCTCTGGTGCTTTAGTGTAGGTCTTTTAGAAGGATCTATGTACCATGGCACCGAGGATATGTACTGAGGAATATGAGGGTTGATATCTCTGTAAAAAATGTTGTGTAATAAATACATGGCATGTGGAAAAAAACCAAAACCACCTCAGCCTAATAAATAACTCTCACATTAAAGTTGAGTACTTTGGGAGCCATAAGAAAATAATGGAGTTGTTACAATGCACTGCAAAATAACCTCTCATTTATCCAGCTAAGCACAGACTTTCACTGAAATTTTGTTGCCATCTAATTCCCTCCTGACTCCAAATCAAATGTGCAACCTTACTGAGAACACAAATGGGAACATTTATCTTCTCAGAAGGAATGAGCATTGCAGAAGCAGGGGAAAGGGAAGAAACAAGGTGAGCAGTTCAAGCTCCCCAGTACAATGTTTTCGACACTCGTAGAATACCACCTGTGAGTAGGTGCATATATGGCTCTTTACAAGCAGCACTGTCAGTCAACCATGAATGCTGAACCTGCACATTTTTGGAAAACACCTGTTTTCTGAGAATGACTGGAATGTTAAAAGCAAGTTCACAAAGTTCAGCTCCTGACATCCTCAATGACTCATAGAGAAATCACCCTCATGACTCTTCTGTAATCACAAGAGGAAAAAAAAGACATTTTTACCCAAAAGCTTTAGAATGACCAGAGCTTTAATACAACTTACTTTCCTTCTTCATCCACTTCAGCAGGTGCATTTCCTAATTTCCGTTGTTCTTCTAATTCTTTCTTCTTTCTCCAGTCTTCCCTTGTCATCTTCTTTGGTTCCTCCAGGCTCACGTCATTGGATCCCCCTGAAGGAGTGGCATTCATTACTGTCCCTGATGCCATTTTCCTTCTTCCTCTGTAAGAGAAAAAAACCAAAACAAAAGCGTTACAGACCCAAACAATCTCACAGCACAGCTCTATTGTAGCAGCTAGTTAAACCAGAAACGCTGTATTTCTTTACATTCTTGACAAATTGTGGGTTTTTTTTTTTCACAAAACCAAACACCAGTCCTGGAAAAGAAATTACCTGATTAGCCGCCTTCTTCTCTAAGAAATACAGAACAGGCCGGAGGCTCTGCACGGCGGAAGGCCCAGCACAAGGCGCAAGCCTGGGACTACGCGCAGCGCGAAAGCGCGGCAAAGAGAGCGCTGCGCCAGGGCCCAGGCAAGGCCTGTACTCGGATGCGGGTAGAAAGCCGACCTAAGAGCTGCTCCCGCTCCTCCCGATCTCTCCTATTCCCCCCGTACCCCGAGGCCCTCCCGCTCTCCGCCGCCGCCGAGTAGGCCGCCCCACAATGCACCGCGGCCGTGACGCGGCGCGAGCTGCGGGGCGGTGCCACGCTGTCACCATGGTAGCGCTGTCCTGGCCCCGCCCCCGGAGGAGGCCGAGGGGAAGCGGCGCGGCGCAGCCAATCGGCTACCGAGCGTCTGCCGAAGCAGCCAATGGGCGGCGCGGAACCGGTTTAAAACGGGTGGCGGTTTGGGCTGAGGGGCACGGCGGGTTTGGTACCTGAGGTGGAGGCGCTCTCGGTTCTTCCTCTGGTCCGGAACCGACCCAATCGTCGCCTTTGTCGGGGCCGCTGTACGGCCTGAGCACGGGGAGGTGTCGGAGGTTCCCGAGGTGGGTGACAGGGGAGAGGAGGGCTGGCGGGCGGTGTTCTCGGTGCCGGGCGCTCCCCTGGCTCCCGGGAGGTGCTGGGGAGGCTCCCGGGAGTTGAGGGGAGGATTTCTGGGGAGGTGCGGGGGGCTGCGGGATCTGATGGGGAGGGGTCCCGGGAGGCGATGTCCCACAAGGGCTGTGCTGACATCTAGGGCTCGAAGTCTGGCTTGGACTTTGTGCGGAAGGTTTTGCCTTGAAGCTCTCAGTTAAAAGCAGCTTTTCCTGCAGACCCCTCTTGAGTAAGGTGTTACTTGTCCGCCTGTGAGAAGCTCTGGGGGGGGAGCTGCTGTACCAATGTAAGGGAAGGCTCTGGTCTGGGGTCTCAGGTGGGGGCAATCTGTTTGTTTAGTGTGTCCTCTAATGGTTTCGTTGTCTGGGGAAGGGATCTCCCTGCTGGTAAGGTAATCGGCATTTCTCTTGGCTGCTCCAGTGCTACAAGTTGGGCAGAGGACTGGGTTGCTAAGGTGGGACCTGTATTGAGAAACCAGTTAAACATTAGAGATGGGTCACAGCAAACCAAAGGTATAAAGGCTTTTATGTGGGCTTGGTAGTGAGACCTTTCTCAAACTCATACGAGCTCCTTGAGGGCTATCAGCCTCCCAGGTGTGCTAATAATGCCTTCAAATAAAGGCTCTGCAGCTAAACAACTGTGAACTGACATGAAATAGGGGTTTATTCCCCCTCCTCTAGGGATTCATAATGCATCTGTGTTGCCTTAAATGTGGTATGTTTCAAAACTCTTCCTTGGTGGAAGAAATAACAAATTATTTGGGATTTTTTTTTTTATTGTTTGAACTTTCTAGAGTGGCCTCATCAACCTGAAGATGGCAACACTCATCTTTGTCGATCAAGAGAATGGTGAAGTTGGTGCTACCAAGAGTCGGCTGAAACTCCCCACAGGACCCTGTGCGTATGTGCTGCCCTAAGCCACTGGGGGGCAAGTGAAGCGCACAAGTGTTTTGTTATTCTCTGTTTTGAACAATAGTCGTTTCCTGTTATTGTATCTACTTATCTAACCGGTTCTCCTAAGCTCATAAATTGATACAAAAATGAAAACACCTCTCTACTTCTTTAAACAGTTCTTATGTTACTAAGGTATAAATGATAAACAATGATTTTTATGACAGCCTGCTTTCCAGCACATGCACTTCTTGAAGCAAACTTTAGAGTTTATGTGGTGCTAAAGTTGTGTTGTTTTTTCTTTTCTTACTTCTCACTCTCCAGCAAAAGCCTTATCTGAAAGAACACAAGTTAACACTCCACTTCCCAAGAAAGCCATTGGTACCTCTCCAGCCATGTCTCATTCTGTCAGAAAGGCTCTTGGAAATGTGAACAGAACTTCAGGAGTCACAAGCAAGATGGAAAAGAAGGGAGAGAAAACTCAGCCTTGCACTGCAAACAAAGTATGATGCGTGCATTGTTTACCTACTCTGGTGGCTTAACTCTGGCAAGTAGTTAAGTACCACACAGCTGCCTGCTCACTGTCACCTCACTGCAATGGGAATTGGAAAGATAAAAATGAGGACTTATGGGCTGAGAGTAAGACAATTTAATAATTAATATCTCAAATTGCTCACCAGCAGCTGACTGATGGCTTCCAGTCCATGAGCAATAACAGCCCTCCAGGGTTCCCCACCATTTTCCATTGTTTTGTGTATGGAATATCCTTTTGGTCAGTTGGGATAAGCTGTTCCAGCTGCTTGCTCTCCCATATTCTTATCCCCAGCTTAGTGGTGCTGTGTAAACACTGCTGAGCAATAACTGAAACAGCCTTGGGTTACCAACACTGTTTTAATCATAAATAAAACCATAGCATTATGTGAGCTACCAGGAAGAAAACCAGCTCTAGCCAAGACCAGGGCACCCTCACTGGCACAGGGAGTGCAGCTCAGGGGGTACCTAATGGAGAAGTGGCTCTGGAGAAAATGGTCTGAGTTAATGTCTTGTTCACAGGCTGAGTATCAGGCCTTTAATATTAGAGCCTTAATGTTCTAGTGCAGTAACTTGCTGCCACTGTAAGAGTCCTTCACTAAAACTTAATTGAAATGTTTGCCCATCTCCAGCTTATGTTGAAGGTATTGGGATTTGGGCATAACAGAGGGTGTGGGAAGCATTCCTGTCTGTAGGAAAGCAACCGCAAAGGTACAGCAATGGGAAACTACAGTAACTTCAATAATGTGATTTTCTTTTTTTAAGATAACTGAAAAGACTGCTGGAGTAGAAAGCTGTGACACAGTGGCTGAAGAAGACTGGCCAGAAATAGAAAAAATGTTTCCTTATGATCCTCAAAGTAAGAGTTATTGCTGTCATTAAACAAGAAAATCATGTTTTGATGAGTTACTTGAGCCAAGCTGCTGTGGCAAACAGGCTAGAATTGAATTTCTCTGGAGTCTGCCCTTAAACATAAGGGTGATTGCCACTTCTGCAATATTGTCTCCTTGATTAAGTATTTCTAACAGCAACAGTTGTGCTCCAGCTATGAAGTAGTCAGAGACCATTATTATAGTGGCTGAAAACTAGTTCCAAATAGCCATGCTATAGTCTCTTAATTCATTAAATGGCAACTGGTAGGCAAGTATTCAAAAGAATACTTCAGCAGTAGTGAAGAGTAGATTTCTCTTGAGTGTATGCCAAGCTCTAGTAATCTGTAACTTGAGGGAGTCCTACTGCTGCAGGATGTAAGGGTTGAAGATGGAACTTCTAAACCTGTTCTTAGAATCTCTGCAGTGGGCTGTGCTATCTCAGTCCTTCAAAGTGTGTCCTGAAACAATCCAGTGAGTATGGAAGTGAGTATGCAAAAATTTGCTGTGCCACAAACTGCTTCAGTGTATGTAAAACACTTTGTGCTTGGTGATTTTGACCTGGTAATTCACTAAACTAAAAGCCTCTGCTTTACATTAGCAGTTGTTTAAACATTCTAGAATTCGATAAGTGTGAGATTTCATGGACAATTTAGGTGTAGCTTCCAATAAATATCCCTTAGAGGGGGCTGTTGGACTGTGGTATTTTGAACCTGCTAACACTTCTTTTACTCTTGGGGAATTTTCAGTTTCCCACACTACTGCTGTTGTACACTTCCTAAACTACAACGTGTCTTTCTCAAGCAGCCTTTGAGAGTTTTGATCTTCCTGAAGAGGACAAAGTAAGCAATATCAACCTGCATGGTGTTCCTCTCATGATATTTGAAAGGACATATGACAGATGTGTGAAGATGGTTCCTTCACCTGTGAAGATTGAGGAGGTTTCATGGGAGTCCAGTAAGTGGAAACTTAACATGAGTTTTAGTCCATCCAGTACTCATCAGGGAGTTGGGAGGACGCCTTAGTTGGCTGCAGTAGTGAACTGCCACTGCTGTTCCAGCTGCCAGCACAGCAGACTAATATCAAACAGCTTTGGGTGCTTAATCAAGCTGAATTTAAGTTGGTATCCCTTACTACAACAACTGCTGCTCTCAAAGTGATGTTACTGAGCAATCTTTTGCAGTGGACTGCTAACTATCAGTTAGGTGGAGCTGATTTATGTGGAATCATAGAATGGTTAGGGTTGTAATCAAATAATATTTCCTTTAGTTCTTCAAGAAGCTTATGCTAATCTGTTGGGAGTTGGCTTATGTTGTAGTATAAAGTGAGTTTCATGAGAAACTGATTTGCTCTATTTCTCTCTTTCAGACTTGCTACAATCAAATGATTTTCTTGCTACCCTGGATGAGATCATTGAAATGCCACCTCCAAATTATGACCTTGAATGTATATACTGAAGCTTCTATTGAATTTAAAGTTTGTTCTGTATTTTAATAAAGGTTAATGTAAGCTGTATAATACTGGTCTTGTCTATTTCTAGTAGACCCAAAATATTATAGTCCTTTCAAAAGGAGCCTTTCTGGCAAGCAATTAAAGCAGAGCTTGGATAAGCTTCTAGCAAGACTGTTGTGAACAATATCCAAGAGTTGGTACCTGCTGATCAAACTGTGGTCATGATAGCTTAAGGTGTCCTTTTGACCATTATCCAATAAACAAGCAAGAGTTTAAAACTAATCTGTAGATCCAGTGTAAGTACTGGCATTTTTCCTTTCTTGAATTTATTTGCTTATCACACTTGCTGTCCAGGGTGGCATATGTTGAATCTTTATGCTGCTGTAGGCTTCACTTTTAAATTGTCATAGCATTGTGGCTCAGACTACAGGGTATTGTCTGTGCTCTGAGGAAAAGGTGGTGGAACCCCATTCTTCAAATTATAAGCATACATGTTCAATAATCTTTCATTTTGCATTGTAATGGCCTCAACTCCAGTTTCTCAACTAAAATCAGTTGTAGAAAGTGGTCAGCCTTAAGTTAAGCTGCTTTTATAGTTCCAGAGCAATAATGTTGTCAGTTTACAGCAGCTTGAGTTGCCTTCAGCTGTTACCTCATCCTTACAATGGGTTAATATTCTGCTGTGTTATGGTTACCTGTGAAGGCAGAAGGTCTTTCTGTTCTGCCATGATCCACCTGATCTCTGAACAGGAGGAACTGCTGTGTCATGTGCTATTGGTACACTGGAGCAGTGGCAAGAAGCTCATGCTTACAGTGGTGTCTGAAAAAACCCCCCAAGAAATATCCTTTAATGCTTGCAAGTTGACAAAGATGAAAATGGTCCAGGGAAGGAATGAGTTTAATTTCGTGTGGGTCAGTGCTGCAACCCTGATTTCTGCTTCTTGGAGGCATGATGCATGGCTGCCACCTGACAAGGTGGGAATGTGAAGGGGTGACCATAGTCCTTGTCATTGTTTCTAGGAAACAAAAATGCAAGCAGCAAAGGAACCCTTGTGCTTCCCCACTACTCAGGAGGTAGATGGGCCTCCTGGGAATTGTGCTGTTGCAAATTTTGACCTTCAGTTGTCTTAGAACTAGAAATTTCCTGTTGTTTCTAAATGGTCAGACATCTGCAATGAAAACTGAGATGGTTTCTTCTTCAAAGTTGTCAGGGTATCAAAGTGTTAAATTGTAATAAATTATAGCTGGTCTTTATCTCCAGCTTCTTGCCTTTGGTTTGAAACCTCAAAAGTCAGAGGAATATCAAACTAAACAAAAGAAAAAATACAATTAAGGAAGTTCTGTATACAGATTTTAAGTTTTGGCTGATACTTAACTGCATTTTAGTAGTTAATAGTTTTGGAATGACTCTCCAATAAGTGAGTTAAAAAATTGCTGGGTAAAGTCTACCAGCCAGATGAGTTAACCATGGTATCTGTAGAAGAGAGAAAACTCAAATGTGCTAGGAGAAAAGTCCAAGCCACTTTTAGAGGAAAATGCCTGTAACTGAGGCACTGAAATTTGTCACACAATGCAATCCTCTGGCTTCTTGTTAAGCAGCCACCCAGATAAGAACAGTAATGAGTATGCAAATCAGCAAATAATGTGCTGTGAGATACCATAAGGATATGACAGTGTGTGAAAAGACGTCTGAAGAGAGACACTAGTGCTTTGTAGGGGTTATGGAAGTTTATAATGGTAAAATAATTTTTGGTTTATTTAAAATATCCATGGTGATCAAGCACCTAGATTATTATTTTAACCTCCAGGAATAAATTGATCATGCCCATGTTGGTTTTTTTTTTTTTTTTTTTAATATTAGAATGGACAAAAATTGGTATAATGTTTGAAAAGGTGATAAATGATTCAAGTAACCCTAGTGATAGTCTTTGATCCTGAAACCCTAAAGATTGTTACTTGTGGGGAGAGGGGAATGTGTGTGCAGAAAGCACAATGGGAGTCAGACTTGGGAATATTGCATAGAGCATGAGGTAATAATGCTAGAATGAAATAAATGAATTTGAACTAATGAATCTTAATTTATTAAATCCTTTCAAAGTCTAGGGAAAAAGAAACAATCAAGTTTTGTGTGCTTTTCACCCATCCCCAGTTTGACTTTTTCTATAAATTTCCAAAAGGGTTTTTTGTATGCAGAGGAGCATTTTCTGTAGGAACTTTCTGAGGTGTTTCATCTGTTTTTCTCCACATACTGCAAGCAACACAAGCCAGTCAAAGTTAGGTCTGAGTAAGAAGCAAGCTAAGTTTTTCAAGATTTTCCCTGTAAATAGTTGAGATCAAAAATGTGTGTTTCATCTTCTAAGTCATCTCTGAGCCATGACAGGAGTGTTGCTCGGAATCTTGAGTATAGGATACAAATCTGTATTCAGCAACACAATGCAAAAATTGTTGGGTTTTTTTTTTGCTGCTGCTGTGGCTGATCAATATTTAATGTTTAAAGACTGGTTACCTCTTAAAAATGTTGGCTTCAATTCTTTTGGTTTAGAATAAAAAATAAGTGCTAATGCCCAATTTCAGACGCATGTATGACAAAACCCAGAATTAAATTTCTCTGAATGATGAAGTTAACTTAGATCTTGCTTGGATGCTAATTCTCAGCATCAAATTTTAAGTGACTGGGAATATTTTTGTTTTCTACAGTAGTACCTCATCTTGTGCTTTTTGTTTTCATTGGCACCTCTGCTTAATGCAGGTCAAAGTTTTTGCTTTTACAAAGCTTTCTTTGATAAACATTCATCATAAAGATCCCATTTATTTCAGCTGGCTTTTACTTTCCCCACTTCATGTACTTTCCAGCTCAGCTGGCTGGGTTTGGAGGGAAAGACATCCTCCTGTGACTTGCATGAGGCTGAAGCTGGGATGAGCCTGTGGGCTGAGCTTCCCACCTACCCTGGTGCCTGGGAATGTCACACTGCCTGGGAATGTCACACTGCTTGGAGCCATTGCAGTTAAGCATTTACACTGCCTTCCACTGGTGATTTAAAAATCAACTTCCCTAACTAGTTTGATGGTGCTATTATCATATGCAGCTTCTTTCACTTAAAGTTTTTATTTCCTGTTGGGGTTTCGTCAGAAATAGTTGTAATTGAGTTCAGAATGCTGTCTGAGCTCTACCCTGCACAACAAACTGCTTGTAATGTTTTGGTTTATTTGCTTGATCAGTTTATGCTTCCTGCGAAGATCCAAGATATCTGGGATTTTAAATGCAAATGAATGCTTGCTTGGTGGCTTGTTCTTATTTTGAAGAAGCCTTGATAGACCAGTGAGACTGTGTACCCTGAGTGGGAAGGCTGGATTGGAACCAAGCACACAGAGCAGGTCCCTTTTTAGTTGCTTTTCACTCTGTAAAGCATCTTCTTTGACAGCATTCTGGCTGTGAGCATCTTTTTAAATCCTTACCTGAGCTTCTTTGAGAAGAACTCAGATTCATATAAAAATAATTTCTTAGCAGGCTGAGCCAAATTATTTCAGTGCACATCAGCTCATTCATCCTATTTGCAACACAGGGGCAGTGGGTGGCACCATGGTAACAACATGGAGTGCAGCTTCTCCTCCTGCAACCTGACAGCTGGGATGTGATGATGTTTGCTTTTGGTACATCCTGCTCAATGCAGGCATCTGTACTGGGTTTCATTGCTTCATTAATGGGAAATGGAGGATAGGAGTAAGCACTGAGGAATCCAATGTGCCTCTATCCTATAACTACAGGGAATATTTTATCAGCCAAGGGCATTTTATCTCCTGTTGTTTAAAAAGAACTGAAATAAGAAGCCTTGGAGGCAATTGGTCTCTCTAGGGTTAGCAAAGCCATGAATCTTGTAACTTGTAGTTCCACTGTAGCTTTATGAGTGTTAGCAAAAAAAAAAATTACGTCCCTCTAACCCCAAAGTGGTACTTGCTGTACTCCAAGAGACACAGACACTCATCAGATGTCTATAATGAGGTTTATATACACAGTATACAGGTATTTACTAACTTGTTGTTTGGGATCTGACTACAAACATGTATTTTTTCCTTACAAAGTGTGTAAGAATATCCATAGTTGATAAGTTTACTTCTAACTGCAGTTAAAATCATAGTTGGCCTGTTGTGCTTAAATGATCTACAGAATTGAAGGGAAAAGGTAGAAAATGGCCCCAATGGGTATCTTTTTGCAGTCAGGTTATGAAGGATAAAAGGATGGCACCCCACAAGGTGTTTTTCCAGCATCAGTGTGGGTGTACACCTCAAAAGAGTGAGAGAAGGTGAGTGGGGCCTGGCTGGGAGCACATGGGAGAGCAAGCAGAGTTTCTGGGGATATGAAGTACAAATCATCCTGTTCCTTCCCTGGTAAACTCCCTGCTATCCACAGAAACACAAAACACAAGTCAGGGCTGCCCCTGGGACTGCTGCAGGGAAATCCCAATAGCAGGGCCCTTCAGGACCTTTCTGTTCTCCAGAGCAGTACAGAATTCTCCAGACTGTGGGGTGAAAAATGTGGCCACCTGTCCTTCTGAAGCAGCTTGAACAGGTGTGAGAAGTCTGAGTGCTGAACAGGTCCCTTCTGGGACCTGAGGAGCTGCCCTGAATCCTTCTACAGGGCAGGGGTAGGACATCTGCTCCAGGATCCTTTGGGTCAGGTGGGACAGGCAGTGGCACTCAGCACATCTCAGAAGGCACAAACATCCTCTGTGCTGGGATGTCCCCAGTATGGGGCTGTCACCTTTCAGAGGAATAGCTTTCTCAACAGGAATATTTTCTTTGGCTCTTGTTCCAGTGCAAGTTCTGCAGAATCTCTATGACTCAGTCTTGGAATGACAACCCCAACAAAACCAAGCTTGAAGCTTTTGTTTGGCTTCAGTTTTCTGTTAGCCAGGTGAGCAAAACCGTTCCAGCCTCAGGACTCACTAAACTTAACATCACATTTAGATAACCTATTGTCTTGTTCCTTAATCAAGCATACGGTGCTGCTGGAATTTATGCAGAGGGTCTGCATTTCATGGAACCTCTTTTTAGAGATCTGAGCAGCCAGAACTTGGGCTCTCTGTGCCTGCTGCTTGTGGAAACTTCAGGCAGGAGAAATCAGTTCTGATTCTCTGAACTGGTCCCATTCTTATGAAACCAAGGCTTTGAATTTCAAATCTGACTTACAAAATCTTCTTCAACAAAACATAGGAATAAAACTTAGGTTTGTAAATGCAATGTCTTCTGGTTCCACTAGTGAGCTGACCTACCAAAACACTTGTGAGAGGAAAAACATCAAAATGAAAACGGAAACATTCCTGTAGGAAATTGATTTCGACAACACAGCACTTTTTAAAGAATAATTATTCCACTAGAAGGGGTTCAAAACTTGCAAGTTGCAACCAGGTTCTGGATTTTGCTTTTTACTTTCTACCCAGTCTTGTCCCAGTCCTTTTTTCAGATAAGTTCTCAGCAGCTTCAGTGTTAGTAAACTTTCCTCTGAAGTGTTTTATTCTTTTGTGTGTGCCCATCTTCCCACACCTTATTCTGACTTTCTTTTGAAAGTAGGAAGGATCTGGAAATGCTTTGCACTGAGATCTAATTGCATCGAGGAAGCTTGTATCCTGTTTCAGTTGTGCCCTGGTTCTCCAATCTGGTGCATGTAGCCATGCTGTGACTCTTAAATTTTGCTACAGTGATTTGCTGATGGATGGATTATTCTCGGGAGGAGCAGAGGGGGTAGGGCTGTTTCTAATGCTGGAACTCAGGCACTTCTCTTTGTTCTCCAGATTTTTTTTCCAGTCGGAAATAGCATCCTATTTTTCTGATTAATACAGAGACCAAAAAAATCCTTTGTTCTCCTAATAGCTACAACATTATACTTGAAAGAGAGGCCAACTTTTTAGGACCCTGGTGGTACAGCTAACTCTTGAACTATTTTGCCCTGCTTAGGAGCCTGCAAAAGTTGGTAGGAATTTGTTACTCACCTGGGGTCTCAGTGCTTCTGCAACTGTCCAGGCTTCTGGGCTGAGCATTATTTCCTGGTACTACAACCAGAAAGGCAACATTTTTTTCTGATGAACAATACTGTCAAATACCTAGATATAACTTTCGAAGCTGTGTGTTTGACTTCAGAACCCAGGTTCTATTTTTAGATGTAATTTATGAGCCTGAAGGTACATCTACAAAAGGATTTGGGCCTCTGTTGTACCTATGCCCAAACTGCAGATCCTCAGAACTCCTGCCATAATGGTGCTGAGCTGTGGTAGCACTGATGCCTTGTGGCTCTTCTGTTTATTCCAGATGGATTCTCTGATATGCAGCTGTTTCTAGGCAAGAAGCTAGAATCTCGTTTATCCCTAAACCCTGCTAAGATGTTCCTTGGCTTCCTTGTTCTGTGGAGGCTGAGGTGGGTTTCAGAGCACTTTCTTCTCATGTGGGTGATGGACAGAGCAGGCTGACAACTGAGGAGGAGGTATTGGTGTTTCTATTTCCAATAGCACAGTACTCATCTGAGTGTGTGAGAGGGCAGTGTTCAGATTTCCAAGGAGCTCAAGGGCATGAGAAATCCTGATCCCAGCTGAAGTGTTCTGGAGGACACTTCTCAACCACTCCACTTTGGTGTCCCTTGGGCAGAGAGGGGAGAAGCTGGGGGCTTGGGTGGGTTAGGCTGCTTCTACAAGGAGAAAGAAAACTGCTAAGAAGACAGTCCTCTGCATGGAGAAAAATCTGCCCTCCTTTGGGCTGTGGTCAGGGAAGCAGCATCCCTGTTTCCTTCCCTCTGTTCCTGCCCTGCTGGTGATCTCTGCTCCTCAGTCCCTTCCCTCTGGTTCTGGATGTCCTGGCCTCTGTCCCATGCCTGGGGCAGTGGAAGGGGTTGCTCTTTGCTGTCCCTCCTGCTCAGGGCTGACTCACTTCCTGACTTGGTAACTCATTCGAAACCTTCCTGTTTTCTTTTACTTCTGACTGCAAAGCCCCTGGTGAAGCCGTCGATAAAGCCTGTTACAGAAATCCTACTGTGCTGCCTGATACTATTTTGCATCCTTTCTTTTCACTCAAGCTGGCTGCTAGGGAAGCAATACATTTTTTTTTTGCCCACCAAAAATACTGCATTTATCTTGGCAGGAGCCATTTGTCACAGGCCCAGGGTGCCCCCAGGACCAGGGGCTGTCGAGATACTGCAGGCTGGGACTGAGCTGTGCTGGCAGATCTGCAGGCACAGTGTAGTTTGTGGGGGGGTTTGGCCATGGTTTTTCTGGCCCTAACAGTTTTGCTTTCACAGGTGTTCAAGGCAGTCACAGCAAAATAATTAAAAGAAAGCTGAGTAGAATGACTCTGGCCGAGTTTGAAGACAGCAGGCCAGGTGAAGTGGCTGTTGGGGGGACACTGAGCAAAGCATCCAAGCCTTCTGTGCCACTACAGAGCAAAATTCTTCCTTTTAGGATAAGAAATCTGTGCATGTACATGCACTCAGATATACAGTGGGGGAAGGTTGATGCCTCTGTATCAATGTCTGCAGGCATTTCCTACTGGGAACGCTTCCCAGCTTAGAAAAACATGTCATGGAGGGTAGCTGCACCTCTCCTGTCTTGACATGTTCCTTCTTCTTTGGTGAACCTTGTCCGTGAGCAGAGCCCTGTGGCTTCTGAAGGCTGCACAGCTCATCAGGATTACACAGAAGGGCTGTTCCTGCCATCCCTTCTCTGCTACCTGAGCATGCCTGATGTAGCTCTTTGCTGCTTGCATAAGAGACGGGAGCTCTGTATCCCAATTTATATGCCTATCGTGGTGCAAAGTAACAATTTAAGGATTTTTAATTTAAGGAATTTAAAGTAACAATTAAGGCTTTTTGCAGTAAAATCCTACCTGGCTTCTTATATGACCATAACCTGTGTAAAGTGGTCTACGGGAAGTTCATGATTTTATAAAGTATTTCCTAGGTTTCTGTGTCAGCTCAGTCTCTTTTGACTCAGTTATACTGGATATTAAAGCAATGAGACAGAAATCAGTGAGAGAGTTTGTAAAGTTAACAAGCCAATTCAGGTTAAAGAAACCCAACAACTAAATGCATGAAAGTAAAATATAAAACATATTTGTACAAAATTAAAAGATAATACATATATTTGTCTAAGGCTCTTCATTGTAGAAAAAGACTCATAGAACTCATCTCTCAAGGGAGATAAGTGAAAGTGTGGTTTTAACAGTATTGAGCAAGAAATTTTTCTAAAGTAACCTGGATTTTGCCATAGATTTCAAGGGGACATGCTCCACCTCTTTTTGGGATTCATTTTGGTATTATTTCACTGTCTGTCACAAAGAAATAATATAAGAAGGGATGGAAGATTTAGAAAATCATACAAGAAGTAACTGTATGTTTACTATGCTTTCTGAAGGTTATGTTTTTGTGACAGATATTTTATATACAGGACTTGATTTATCTCTGATGCCTGCATGTTTTATACTGCTGTAACTAGTTTGGAAGAAATCCTCCCTCCTAAGAGGACCTTCCTCCCCAGTGAAGGAAGAAAGTCAGCCATGTATATTTATACAGAATACAATGGACAGCAATAAATGAAGATGGAACTACCTGATGGTGTTAATACTGGCACCTGGGCTGTGATTTAAAGGCTGTGGCCTTTAGAAAGCACTGCATGGCCAGACACTGTTTCTGCTGGAGCATCAGTCAGGGCTGTGGTGTTACCTTGTTTGGCCTAACATAATATTGCTTCAAGAAATTCCAGCCACTGAATTAGGGTAAGGTGTAGACTTCCTGTCAAAAACCAAAATAAGGTAGTCAAGACTTTCCAGAGGAGATGCTAAGATGATAATAACCATCCTGACTGATGTCAGCTGTCAAGAGCAGTGCACAGAATATTTTCTGTCTCTTCCTTTATCAGGTGCTGGGCACAAGCTTTCTTTTTCCCTGCCTTTAATCTTTGCTTTTGTTTCACAAAGCAAAATGGAGAACCTGTCCTGCCATCTTTCTTAAGTCCTGTGTAAATGTTTAGGTTTTCCTGGTCACTTTTCTTTTTTACTTGGAGGATGTGCTGAAGCCTGGGGAACGTGATTCTCTCACCGGGAGTCTCAGGCTGTTGTAGTTTATCCATCTGTGACACAGGCACATAATGAAACCTGCCTTTTGGGACCCAGGAAACTTGGATAATCTTTACTTAAAGAACCAGCGAGGATGTATGGGTCCTCAGGGAACAGACTAGTTTGCTTCAGTATCTTTTACGAAGAGGTTTTTACACCTGGTGCTAGAGTGAGGATGCATTTTGAAAGTTGTACCAGTGAGCAGTTCAAATACAGCTGGATCCCAGCCCAAAATATGACCATCCATCTCTTCCTGTGCAATGATGCATACAAATTTATTTAAGCATCCTTATTGATAAGCCCTATGAAGGCTTTTGCTGAAGGCTTTTGCTTCTCTGTCCCCAAACTTGACTCTGAGCTTGGATATGGTGTTTTATTACCCAACACCAGGTCTCTCAAGCTGCTGAAAAGCAAAACCCAAGTTTTCAGAACTTTGGGATTATTTGCCACCTGGATCAGGGCTCAGTGAATCTGCCTTCCAGTGTTAACCACTGTTGTTAGGTATTTTAACACAGGTATTAAAGTGGTGAGTGGGTTTGTGTCTGAAACCTCTGCTCATGCAAAGTGTGACTTAGCCTCACTGGAGATCTGAAAGCCGGTTGGGTTCAAACAAAAGATGGTACATACTGCACACTTGTGACCCAAACAGGGACAACCTGAGCTTTTGCACTGACTCAGGGGGATGTGGTTATTAACAAGAAAGATCTTGTCAATTTTCCTCTTCCCCAAAACAGCTGGTCCATACATGAGCTTGTTTTTTATGTTAGCCCTTAGCAGAAAACACCAGAACTTTCATGAAAAGCATTTGATATGTTTTGTGCTCAGATTAAACCCTGACTGCTTGCAGACCTGCAATATCTGGGAAATGTTCCTAGCTGATTCCAGACTTGTAGATAGAGCGAGTTTCTCCAAGATCTTCCAAAGCTGTGTGTGAAGGAGAACCCTCAAGAATGTACCCTACAAAAGCTCCCTGGCCTGCCTGAGAGGAAGGAAATCAGTAAAGTGGGAGTAATTTGCTGTGGGTGAAATCAGTACCCATCTGAACTGGAAAATGTTGGGGGTTCAGACTGTGGTGGTGGTGATTTACTCTTCCAGGGCTAAATTCACAAAGCAGAGTCAAGCCTTGCTGTCAGCCTGTGATGGGTGGCTGTGAAATTAGTTTGGAAATATCTGCCTAATGCCCAGTAAACAAGTGCCTACATTGAACAAAAGAAGGATTGCCACACTTGCCAGCTTTGGGATGAGTGGGCACCTGAGTTTCAAGCAATCCCTCCCTCTCAGAAACAATCAGCAGGATGGAGTAAGTATCTGTGCTGCTGCTTCAGATGCATTGTTTGTGGATAAATAAAGACATTTAATTAAACAGGCATAATTCCACCCCTTTTTAATAAGCTGGAATTACCCACCCTGAGCATCTTGATGCAGGTATGGAAAAATAGATTTGTTTGTGCCATTTTTAAACATCAGTCACATTATTTTAAATACCAGAGATGTTTGACTGCAAGTCTAATCTCTTCTCCTCTAGGGTCTTGCTTTTTATTTAGATTTAAAAACTGTATTCAAATGAGGTTTTGACCGAAACTGAATCACTATGTACTTGAAAGCTAAAGAGCTTATCAGGCATCTGATAATGTTTTCAGGATTTCCCCAGATTAGACCACGGAGTGTACAGACAGGAAGCTGAAGTATTGAGCGCCCGACCAGAGCTTCCTCCTGTGCAGGAGTGGGGGTTTCTCTGACTTGAATCTTTAGCTCTACATGCATGGTCTGAGCCTTGAAATCTAAAGGATAAAAAGCACCCAATCTCCCAGTTGGGTGGTCTGAGCAAGGTGAATGTGGAGTGCTTCATTTAAGACCCTCTTGCAAGGTCAGCAAGCCAGCCCTCACCTCTCCCTGCTGCTGTGGTGCCTCCCTGGGTTTTTATCAACCAGGGAATCAGAAAGGGACTTTCCAGAGCTATAAACATGTGAGCTAAATAGATGGAATGGACCTGTATGCAAATGAGTTTTGATTCTCTTCCCTTTATAAAGTTAAAATGTTTTTGAGAGACACAGATCCTCCAGAATGTGGGTGTCCGAGTTTGTTACCTTGGGCTGGATGTCTCTCTCTCCCTCTCTGCTTTCTGTCTGTCTTTCTGCCTGTCTGTCTGTCTGTCGTTCTGTCTGTCTTTCCATTGTAGAGAACCAAGCGGAGTGATGTAAACTAGAAAATGAGAAAAGCAAACCTGTGGTGATTGAAGAGGAGGAAGGCAAACGGAATAGAAAAAGCTGAAGAGTAGGAAAAAGATAAAATAAAATGAATTTTGGGGATTCCACTGTGAGTAAGAGCTGGAAAAACTGTAAGCTGATTTATTACATGCTTATCTTCTGCCTGAGAGCCAGTACGGTTGGGTACGTGAAAGGTAAATTGCACATTAAAGATTTAATCAAAACGCCTAATTCTTCCCCAATTCCTCCAGCTTTAAACCAGAGTAATTCTGTCAGCTTCGAAGGATTTGTGTTTTGTAAACAGCAGCAGGATTGAGATCAAGTGTGTTAGGTCGTTTTGAGTTGTTTATATGGTGAAGCAAAGAGAAATTTAGAATGACTTTTAAAAACTGTTTTGTCAGGGCGTTCGCCTTTCTCTGCTTCTCTTCATTGGGTAGGAATTTTTTGCTCTTGTCCTTCCAGCACTGCTATGACTTTATTCTGAACCCAATGATAATTTAGATACAAGGAGTGGTGGTAGCATTAGTATTTTCCTTGCATTACAATTTAATGCATATTATTTTTTTATGTCTGTATCTTAACCCACTGAAATAACTATTTCAACAGGAAGAGGATGGGAGTGAATTGATGTGTGTATTTTTTTCTCTTTCTGCATCAAATGTCACTGGGCATATACCTGGGTTTCTTTCACACTGAACCTTTAATTTTTTTTTTAAAAGAATTTATTTATGTGCTCTGAGCTTATCTAGGTATCCAAAAGTTTGTTTTACAGTATGGAAAAAAGGGATAAATGAAACACCAGGGTGTTCTGTGATGGAATTTCCAAGAGATTCCCTGTTGGGTTGGAAGGGTTCAGAGATGGGTTTCTGGAGTCTGCAGAATAAGGTAGTTCCCATACTTCTATCAGCCTGATTACAGCCAGCCAGTTACCTTTTTCTTTTTCTGAATGGTTTGCTTGCTGAAAAATGCAGTTTTGGATAAACTGAAATTATTTACAAAGTTCAACAGAGTGCAACAAATAGTATCAGCTAAATAATAATAAAAAATTCAACATTTTCTAAATTAGACCTTAAATTTATCTTAAAAAATAGTTTTCATTTTCTTAATTGCTTTCATGCAATAATACTAATAGCAAAGAAGAAACAAACTTGTTTGGCTTAAAGCACAAAATCCCTTGTAATGTATCTAAAACGAACATGTTTTTTCCTCAGAAAATGATGAAAAAAAATATTTCCAGGTTCAGCGAAATGACTTTTTTCCTTTGCCTTATTTTTTCTTCTTTTGGGCTATTGGGTGAAGAAATTACTAACTACCATAGCTTTGGTGCAGACCATTATTGGGACCCAGCTATATTCTCATCTAGGATAATGCTGAGATTTCATTTTCAATGGGAAATTGTGATGAAAATGTGAATTATTTTGATTATTATTTTGATGTCTTTTTGTTCATAAAATTAAACACATTACTCATCATTTCCCCAATTAAAACAGAAAGGAGAAAAGTCAGTTTTCATTATTGAAAGAGATTCTGAGTATCATTTTTTAACCAATTCCCTCATTTCATGAGTAAGTCTTCAGCTACTTTGTGGCTTTTCAGATATCCACCTCCCCTCTCAATTTGCTTTGGGGTCAAAGCTTTATGGGTGCTTAAAACAGTTTTGTTGCTGGATCACCAGGGCCTGGAGCTCCTGGGGGAAAGGGAGTTTGGGGATTGCTGTGATTGCAGGAGAAGGACCTGAGGTTTCAATGGAGACTCTTCTAAAACAGAGATTTCAAATATGTCACTGATTACCTGTGAATTTCTTGGGAGGGTTCATTAAGGAGAAGCCTGAAAAAATGTGATTAAAATCTGCATTTAATCCTTTAGTGGTTAATGGATATCCAAGTCCATACTGGCTGCTCCAGTGAGCTTACATGAGAAGTCTGTGGGTGCAGACATTTCACCATCACCCTTAGCTGTAGTCAACACACTTGACTAAATGCTCTAGATGTGATTAGGTTGAATCTAAAAAGCACCTAAACCAATTTTCTTTAAAATCAGAGCTCAAGGGAGCAAGATTTAAAATCCTGAGCAGGAGGTGAGTGTAGCCCAGGGGAAAGCATCCTCAGGTCCCCATGGCTGCCTGGGTCAGCAATTCTCAGCAGCCTGTTCCAGGGGAGTCCCTTTGAAACAAACCTCTTGGATCATTTCACAGGCCTGAAAAGGAGCAGTCTGCACCTGCAGGCAGGCAGTCCCTGGCAGCATCCAGAAACTGGCTCCTAACTCTGCCTGTGCATCTCTGCCAACAGTGTGGGGTTTTTTGTTTTTTTTTTTTTTTTTTTTTGGTCTTCTAAATGTGCTTGTTCACGGAGCAGATTCTGCTGTCTGACAGCCCAAGGGCTCAGTGATGCCAACCTGAGAGCTTGCAGAGGTTAGAGCCTTACCAGGGTGACAATTCCTTCCTCTCAGACTATTTTATTAACTGTCATGTACCTTTCTCTGTGTTACTTATGGCCAGTTTCCACAATACTTGGGTTGTTTCATTATTTTTAATATTTCCGTGCTTTATTTCAATGAATTAATATTGAAACAGATTGTATATATATTGAAAGTTTGTTTTTTGTAGACCACCTTATTTTCAATAACTCAGTATAGTAACAATATAAAATATAAATGCAGTAATCTTTCATATTTCAAATGCTTTCATATGGAACCTGTTTAAAGAAAAACAAATCTCTGGCTTCTAATGGATTACTAACATTACAGTTATTTATTACAATGTGTTTTTCCAAAGAAAAACTGGGTGATCATCTCATGCCTTTTTTAAATAATGAGAATGTTAAAAAAATGATTAATTTTTATTTGTTTAACTGCTTATACAGAGCTTACCCATTCTGGGTCAGTAACATATAGTCTAGCAGTTATTTGGTGACAAATATTGTAAACATACATGTACTTTCAGTAGTTGAAACTTTGCCAGTTCTCTTGAATTATTAAAAATATGGAAACTGGAAGGGAACAAGAAATGGCCAGCTCTTCTCTCCCATTTATTTTTTTCCCTCTTCCTATATTTTTTGTGTGTTTAGATCACATCTGGAGCATAGAGATTGACCACTCATTTGGACCTCACTCCATTCTACTACATTTTTTAGGAACTGGTTTAGATGAACAGTTCATCCGAGCACCCTGCCTGCCTTTTCATGGACTGGGAGACAGCCTGCGTCCAGCAGCTGCTGTGGATACAGGGATCAGAGATCCTGACCAAAGGAAGACCTGGGTTTGGAGACAGCTCCACAGTCAAAGAGGTAAGGCCTTTTCCTTCTTCATCCTCATATTAATCGGCTGCTATGAAAAGTCTTCTTTGGTTAGAGTAAGAATTATTTATAACAAATTCTAGGATAGAGATGGTGCTTCACAAATTTTCAGGGGCTTTTGACTTCTCACTTCTCATCCCTCTTCCTCCTACACTGAAAATTGGCTTTCCAGCTATTCCTTCTGTTTCTTACAACATCTGGGGGCACTCAATACAGCTGTTACTGTAGGTGCGTCAATGTGCAAAATGTGTGGTTTAGACTGTTTACATTCCTCTACACTATTTGTCCTGTCATCTGAGAATATATAGATATATAAAAAGTTTATGGAGCCTAGGAATGTTTGTACTTTTCAACAAAAAACCTTGCTGAAATGGTTTTCAGGGCTTTGAGTTACTATGGCGTATTGTGAGTATGACTGAAACAGAACTATATTGTAACCATACTGCAAATATATGTTATAGACAATACTAAACATAGTACTTAGTATTAGAAGTCTTTTATTATTATGGATGATGACCAGAACAATTTAAAAATATGAAATGACCTTTTCATTGTGCACTTTTCCTTATTACTGTCTTAACAACAGCTGCAATGTATAGAGATGAGTGACTATGTGTAAATACATGTTTTTCTTAGTGATTTATGTCTGGTATGTATTTTGCCATGTATTTTATAGTCATATTAGTGAAAAAAAATGCAAAAAAAAAATCAGTAAATTTTAGGTAAAAAAACCTGAAATGGAATATGCAACCATTTTTGGCTTTCATGAAGGGAAATGGTCGGTTGCACAAAGTACTGTGTTGTTGGAAAATGTGATTAAAATGGAGACAACAGAACTGAACCTCCAGATAAGCAGAGTGGAGTAATTCTATGGGAGAGGAAATTGAATGTTTGTTATTCATGACATAGACATTGGCAGCAGAAATACATCTAGTGCTTGAAATCAAAAATGCATCCAGGAAATAACTGGGAAAGTATGTGGGGAACAAATGCACTTGTTTCTGCCAAGCCCAAAGTGTGTGCCTGAGCTAATACATCAGGAGATGTGAAACTTTTTAAAACTTTTTTTTTTCTTTTTTTTTTTTTCTGGTGGGGGGACCAAGTGTTTGCTGGACTGAAGGCAATGTGGACCTGCTTCAGTTGTCATCTTGAAGGGTTTAGAAGGAACACCTACAGGCATCAACAAAAGGCAGGATGCAATTCTGGAGCAGGGTGTGCTTAGCACCAGTGTATCCATGGCTGATGGGAACAGTTTGACGCTGGCAGAGATTAGATAAAGAGGAAAGCCTGGAATGAGACTTTGGTCTTTGGTTTTTCAGTGGTGAACTTGATCTTTGTAGGGCAAGGGAAGATCAATAGCTTCTCTGCATGTGAACAGTCTTGGCCTATAAACATGCATTTTAGCTTTCCGAAAAGGTATCACCAATTATTTAAAGTGTGTTAAAGGTATTTAAAAGTGTTAAGCATAAGCACTAAGACTTTCTTGGTGATGCTTAATTCCTGTGCAGAGATGCTCTGCTGTCTGGGGGAGTGATGGGAGATCTGGGCAGTCCAGAAAGAGCTGGTGGGGAATTTTCAAACAGAGAAGACCAGAAAAGTCAGGTGATGGTTTTTAAGGTTGATGGTTTGGGTTTTAACTCTTGAGGTTTCATCATGCTCAACAGAGGCAAAGGCTCCCAGGGAGGCAGGTGTGCAGCTGGGAATGATGCTGTCCCAGGGGAGGAAGAAAAAGAGCAAACCCAGCCAGACAGGTTTAACCTGGCAGCTTCTACTGAGCTTGGTGCCTCTCCTGTCACTATGGGCCTTTCTGCCTGGGAATTTTTTTTTTTTTTTTTAAACCTCAAGGTCTCAAGAATGACTTAATCTTCCTATTTGCCCTTTTGTCTCAACTAACCAGATGTCAGTGTAGCTGTGCGAGATGCATTTTTCCACTAGCTGTGGGAAAAAATTTATTTAACTATATAACAGTGAAGAAGATACATTATGTTTCTAATGAAATGTGGCCATATTCATATTTTATTTCAAGTTCCCCATTGGTGCTAATTAATTACCACCCATGATGAGCTCATTTGAAAAGTATTTGGATTTCATGTGAAACTGTGGTAGATCATTGACTGGTTAAGAAGCATTGAAATATCACTGTTTATTTGTATGTTCAGGCAAATGTAGATGTATTAAAAGGAAATGTAGTAATGGCAACACAGAGAGTAAAAGGAGGGAATGATAAGAAAAATGCAGAGACTTTACACATCCCATTAACTTGATGGCTTTAGGTTCTTTATGTTTTTTTCCTGTGAAAATGTATCTAATTCAAAAGGAAACTTATGGAAGAACAGTCTCCAGGCACTTAACACTACTTAATCATTCTAAAAAGGTTTGCCTCTCAGTGTAGCAGTAAAAGTTTATAAGATGATTGCCTATTAAGTATCTGTCCTATAGAAATAGTTAATTCTGGTGTAATAAGATCTCCAAGCTATAAGATACTCAGTGACCTTGCTGGAATAGGAAAAAAATAATGTTTTTTTTCAAATAGTAATTTATGGCCTATTGGAAAGTATCATCTCCTCACTGCCCTTGCAAAGGCAGACCAATATAGTTTTATGGGCTGTCTCCTTGTTTGCAAATACATGAATTTAATCCTTGAGTAATTGAGTTCTCAGAGGGAGAGGAACACTCCAGGAATGACACTGAAAGGACAGAGGATGACACGTGTGAAGCTGATAAAGGGTCAAAGCAGAATGTGTCTGAAACTGACACCATGGGTTTTTGTTTTTTTTTTAAGGTAGAACCAATGCACTGTGACGATGCCAAACTCAGCAGGCAAACTGGGAGAGAGTTTGACCTTTTCTCCTGCTTAGTTAAAAAAAGCCCCTAAAGCCAACTTACCTTGAAAATGGCTGTGGACTGAGGCTGCCCCAGTCCCCTTTGGGAATGTCATTAAAACACAGACTCTGCTGGTAGAATGCTCTGCTGGGCTCTCCTCCCCAGGGAGTACCCAGAGGTGATGCTGCAGGCCCCCAAGTCTGAAATAGTTCTCTTTAAGCATATTCCTTGTTTTGGGGATGTTTGCTCTCCCTGCTCATCCTGCTGGAAGGAAACCAGTGCTCAGCCAGGAGCAGGGCCACCAGTGGCCCAGGTCCCTGCTGCAGGTCCCCTTACCAGGCTTTGTTGGAGGGGCATTTGATGTCATTAATGTCATTTGATGTCATTACTGTCATTTGATTGTCATTACTGTCATTTGATTGCCATTATTGCCTGACTGTAAAATGCCAACAAGTGCCACAGTTAGATGTCCCTGACCACTTTGCTGACCACATTGGTGGCCCAGGGGCTGCCAGCTCCTCCCAGGTACTCTCTGAGGGGTGGTTGTCCCAGGGGCTGGGCACTTCCATCCTTTTTATTTCTGACCCTTTCACTGTTTTACTGTGTCGTGTTTTCATGGATGATCCCTTGATGTTTTTTTCCTGCTTGAACCTGGAAGGACACTTCTCAGAAAAGGGCTGGGCTGCGGGCCAATGTCTTGCTTGTCACCACCAGCAGACTTCTCAGCATGCAGGACAGCAGTGATCAAACAGAAAAAGTAGAGAAGCAAAATTTATTGCTATGATATCATATTTCAAAGTTACAGATAAAATCAGATCTTATTTAAGCATCTTAACAAGATGTACCTTTTGTTAATTTGTATTTTTTAATTTTCTGTACCAACCTCACAGAGCCAATGGGGCTGAACTGGGCTGGGGGTGCCACCAGTTACTTTGGGAAAATGTTTGTTTGGAGGTTTCCCTCTCAGCAGGAGAAATAGTTAAAGAAGCATATTTTTAATTTCTCTTGTTTGGTTGGCTGGTTCAACAGCCCAAGAAAACAATTAGAGCCATAAAGCCATGGGCACCCTGTTGGATGCCACAGCAGCAGAGCTGTTGGATGCCCTGCCAAGCAAGATGCTGAGTGCTGAGCCTCCGCTGATTTGGCTGCATGTGTCACTATTTTAGCTGAAAAAGTGACACTGGGTGTTAGCAAGAATCCTTCATTGCAATTTTCTCAGACATTTGTTGTTTGTTTCAGATGAAGGTTTTTAGAGATAAATTTAAGAGTGGGTTGCAAGATAAATTAAGTGATTTAGAAACTCAGATAGTAATTGCTCTAGCACAGGCTGTAAAAAAACCTTTTCATATACCCGTAGCCCTGGCTACACTGTCACTGGTGCCCCTGTATTCAGCTTGACCAGCAGGCTTCAGTGAGGGAGCTTTGAATTCCTGCCAGGGCTGGGCAAATGTTTGGTTGGAATTAATTGGGGTTTTTTTCTAGAAAAAAGAAATTGGAAATACTTTGCAGCTTTGAATCAAACTCCTGCCTCAGGGAAAAGCTAGAAACTCCCCGATGCTTTAAATTTTCTTTCAACATTTTTATTTGAAAAAGAAAAAGTATGCTCATTTATAATTTAAGAAAAGCAATACTGAAACAAAGTAATTATTCTATTTGAACCATTCTCTTAATTAAATTTATTTAAGTTAAGTTTTTAAGGCTGAAAAGTTTAATCTGATATCCCCTTGACCTCCAAATACTTTATTATAGAACAAGTATTTCTTTTCACTTACCCAATGGGATTTTTTTGGTGATGTCTCATTTCACTGGAACATAAAGAAATAAGTTTTAAAAAAATGCAAATAAATCTCTTTTTAAAAAAAATTTTTAATAGCTAAACCAACACTGTTTACACATTGTGCCATGCAGAACATAACATCTAATTTAAAGATGAATGCATCACCCAACATCTTATCCAAGCTATTTTTCCTCTCAAATTCCAAGTTTGGGGCAAGCAATTTAAAGAAACTTGTGACTTCTCTTAGGTTTGTCAGAAGTGATGAGGTGCTTCCTGTCTGAGATGTCAGCTTTCATCTCCAGTGTGTTTGAACAGTGTTTATCTGGAGGCCTTTGGGTGAGGTTGTCACCCTGGGATGTGGTTGTCACATCAGACAAAGCTGTGTCAGGGTACACCGTGCAGCTGTAGTACTGAAAGCTTCTGCTTGTCTTTTTGCCACCCAGAGTCTGACAGCTCTGAAGGACTGTACCAGTGACTGATTTCTTTCTTTTGAGCTTCTGGATGGATTATGTTGTTAACAAAGATTGCTATGTGATTCTGAAAGATTTTTACCTCTGTGTCATCATGTTAAAAAAGATGGGAAGGAAATTTAAAGGTTACCTCTCTGAAATTCTCAAAGGCTTCCAGAAAAGTGCAAAATGTTATATTGTTATATTCCTTGCCTATAAATTCCATTTTTTATTACTAAAAATTCTGCTATGTATTAGGGCACATTCTGTCTATGTGTGTGGCTACTTCTGGTGCCAAAAGAAAATAAAAAAGAGCCTCTTTCTCAACATATGTCTCCTCAAACCATTATTCTGCCTCTGACCCACAGTCTGGGCAGAGCTACTTTGGCTGCAGTGAAGGTTTCACTCTTCTGTTTTACAGCCCCTGGAAGAAGGCCAGAAACTGGAGAGAGCAAACAGGAGCCTGAGATGGTGCTGAGCATCAGGAGAGCTTTAAAATGGATGTTGTGTATTCTCAGCTTTGAGAACTGAATTCCATGGGTTGTAATTGAATCTGCTGTCAGACCCATGGGGCTCAGTTCTTCAGCTTGGATATTTCTGTCTTCACATACCCAGAAGATCAAAGAAGCATTTGAACATTTGCTGACTCTTCCAGATGGTGGTACCAGCAAGTAGGAGAGAAAGAATGACTGATGTGAAGCATTTTATTGCAAAGGCCAGGCTGTCTCATGTTAAATACCTATAGAGTGATTCAATCTTTTCTTAGCTGATAAGCCTGCTGACTGTTTAATTCATTCTTTTCTTTCCTCTTGGTTTTATAAAGGTTAAATAGAAATCCCTGAGATATTGCTGATTGAGTGAAAGTCCCCAAATACTGCAAAATGGGGCAGTGCTCCTGACAGCCCCTATGGTGAGCTGCACTAACCCACTGAAACCCTGCACCTCCCTGGCCTGAATGCCAAGTTTGACAATGATAATCTGCAGTAACCTCCTGCTGTGCAGTTATTGTTTCTTTTGACATATCTGATACCAAATGCCTACATTCAGATGAAAAAAAAAAAAAAAAAAGTAAAAAAATTCTCAGTTGTGAGTGTATAGAATATGCATTTCCATCATCCACCAGTACCCTTGAAAAATCACAGATTTGCTTTCCTGGAGATACAAATGTGCTCCTGAAGAGTCTGGATGAAGGAGCTTCTAGTAAAATCAGTAATGACAATGTCTGTGATGTTGAAGGTCCAGAAGTGCAAGCATCCCCTTGCAGGGGGATTCATGGAAGTCACAGGCTGATGTTTGTTTTTTTTTCTTGGAGGATCTATACTCAAAGTTTTTATTCAGCAATCAGCAAAATAATATTTGGGGTCTTTAAGCAGGTAAAAAGTTATAATTACCAATGAGTTTTCCACCTTTTTCCTGCAATAATAACACCCTCCTAAATTATATTTTTCCAACTCAGTAAAGTAGATAACACACTGTTCTTATCCCTGTGATGCAATTCTCTTAAAAGCAGAGAAATAGTAAAATCCCACAGGTGCAGAAGCTAAGTAGCATTCAGCTAAGTAGCTTAAAACTGTCATGTGCCTTTTATTCTGAAAATGTATTTACACTAAAAGAAAAAAAAAAATCAGATATAATCACTGTTGCCTGTGGATACAGATGTACCTTCATACTGATGTGCTTTTCATACAGATTTTTATTCTAGGGTTTGAAGAGTTTCTCTGTGGCTGTCTGAAATGCATTGTGCTCACCAGCCTAGAAATTACAGTTCTTGGAGGAGCTCTCCAGTTCCACAGCTCCTGCTGTGGGAATAGCCATTAAAGAAGGAGAAATGCACAAAGCAAAGGATGATAGTGAAGTTTGTTTTTTACATTTCCTCTGTCATCACTGTCAGAAAGAAGAAATGAAATCTGAGGTCAAAATTAGCAAAATCTGGAGAAGAAGAGAGAGCAATGGAACAGTTTGTGCAATGCAGGCAGCCTGGTGGCTGTCAGAAGGCACAAAGCTTCCTCCACTCCCTTCACTATCAAGTCCATCCACCAGGCAGTGCTCCAGCTGAGAAGATGTGGTGTGTGTAGTGGGAACCACTCAAAGCCATTGATGAACTTGGATGATCCTTGCTACATGAGCCTTTGCAGCTTCATCTTTTTGAGGTCAGCACTCAAGATGTGATGTAAGTAATGCCTTTTTTTCTCAAAAGTCTACAGTAAGTCATGAACTAATAACAGCACTATAAATGTTATCTCAAATTAAGCTCAAGACATTAAAACATGGAGGGGTGAACGATTCACCATGGGTGACATGGGTCACAACTGAGGGTACAGATCCAGGGTTGTCAGGTGATGATGGTTTGTGCCTGTGGTCACTCTTGCAAGAAGGGCCAGGGCTGTGCATGTGTAACCCCAAAGCGCCTTTCCTCACCCCCCCCAAGTTCACACACACCTTAGGTGAACTGCAAAGGGGACATCACTACCAAAAGTGCTGAACCTCCCCCAGTGCCACTGTCCTGCTGAAAATCATGAAACTTGTCTATCTCTTGAGCTCCATGGGCGTTGAGCCTGCATTACATCTCACCTATAATGAAAATGTACTTGGTGTGTGTGTCCTGAGCAAGTGAATGTTCTGATCAGAGGTGTTAGGGTGAAAAATGGTGAAGGAAAGAGCTGTTCCCAGAGTCGGTTATTCTCAAACCTTTTTATTTTCAAAGCTGCTTTCTGTGCTCTCCAGTTGCTGAGTGAAAGAGATGAAAATGATTCAGCACAGAGCTCTTTTGAAAGCAGAAGCAATGCTGCCTTCCAGTCCTGCAGTGCCAGACCATTCAGTGTGTTCTTCCTTTACTCCAGGTTACTGTAGTTCCTTTCAAACCTTCCTTGCCCTGGATGACAAAGCATCTTCTTTTTGGATATCCTTCATCTCTATAAACCAGCCAAGTTTTCAAGTCCCAGGCTATCCTATTGATTGTGTGCTGTCTGTCCAGCAGAATAGAAAATATTTTTTAGCTTACAGTTTGAAACCAATTTACCTTCTAGCTGTCTAATGATGCTGCCTCTCAGTATACACATTTATTCTACTTCACTGTACCCAGGGCAGCCAGCAGGATGCCTCAGCCTGCAGCTCCCACCCCAGCCATCCTACCCAGGGATCCCTGTCTCCCAGCACACTGGAATACTGCACTGTCATCCTGCTGAAGGTGAAGTGATTCACTGACGCATTTCCTGATGCTCTGTGAGATGCAGGACGTGTCATGTGTATTAAATGATGCAAATCCTTACTGAATTCACCAGCTTTATTCACAGGCTTCAGAAGTGAAAGCATCCCAGTGCAGATCTGCTGGCTGCATCTCTTCTCAAGGGTTTTCTGATCTTTCTGTTTCCTGGCTTACAAAATGGGTCTCTTTAATTTGGTCGTTGAAATGTTTCATTTCAAAGTGAAATTTCGATTTTTCATTGTACTTGGTTTTCCTCCTGTCAGAGGAAATAATTCAGAATGAATTCAGCTGTATTTATTAGTGCTATAGATTTGAAAATTTGATTTGGAGACAAGTAAAGCATTTGCTGGAAGCTATAACCTCTTGGTGTCTTCTCCAAGCTGACCTATGACACCCTCTGGTCCTTCTTCAGAGTTCTTGCTCTGCTTGTTTTGATCTGAATAAATAAATCAGCTGAATCCCCCTGGCACAGCTCTGGCAGCCCAGCAAGGCTACCTACATTTTGAAAAAGAATAAGCTGAGAGCCCAAAGACTTCAAGTGGAACACCAGCCCTGAATTCTGTTGCATGCTTGTTGCTCTTCACTTGTGGCTTTCTGCTTACTCTTCACAACAAAAAAAATCAGGACAAACACCTACATCTTCTGGCATGAGCCTGTACCTCCGTGTCACCACTGTTGCTATTTCTGTGGTTTGCTGCCTCCTCCAGTCACTGACTTCCTGTCCCCACTTCTTGGTCCTTGATCCCTCCCTGCCTCTCTTGGGGCACTTGTCCTTTGATCTGTTGTTTTTGGTTTTTTTTTTCTTTTTCTTTCTTTCTTTTTCTCCAGGTCATACCCAAGGACTGTTTTCTCCCTGCTTCAAGACAGCGCTGGGAACTATCTTGGGAAAAAAGCATCACTATCTGGTGGGAAAAGCAAACCTCCTGAGTACTGAAGGGACTCGTGCACTGCTTCAAAAGTGGAGTGGGAACAAGTGGTGCAGCAACAAGGAGGTCTGTAGGTGCTGGCATCTTTTGAGTTGCAGGTGAGAAAAGAGCCCTGTGGCATTAGGCACTGCTCCCTCTGGCTGCTGCTGACGCATCATCCTCTCCTTAAGCCTCTGCATTTCTTCCTTATACTGCGTGTGCCTTGTCTGGTGAATGCTGATGAGAGAAGTTAGTGCAGGCTGCAGTCAGGCATCTCAGCAAATATCTGAGGCCTTTCCAAGTGAGTGGCTGCACATTGCAGACTCCTCTAGAGATGGCTCTGCACTTGCTGCCCTTTGGTACCCCAAGACAAGATAGCTATTGCCAGCTCTGGCTCATCTTTTTGGCTAGCATCCCTTTTTGCTTCCAGGAAAATGATGAGTTTATGTCAGGTTCAGTAAGCCTGATGTCTGCACAGCTGAGGAAAGTAGCACTTTATTGTGAGCATGAGTGAGCATGTGTATATATGGCAACCACAGCTTTGACAAGCCTCTCTCCTGCCTTGGAAACAGAACAGCAGGTCTTAAAAGCTACAGAGTTGCAATATGCTGACTAAGGTCATTAGTTTTCAGTGATTCACAATCTGTTTTTCTGGCAGCCCAACCATACAGGAAGTTGTGCTTTTTTATCTTTTGCTTCTTTCCTTTAAAAAAACCTCTACATCAGAAAGTTAATACCTAAAGATATCCTGGAAGGTCCATCCCTTTGACAGGATGTAAGCACTCAAGTATAGAAATCTCTGTTCACTGGCATCCCTCCCTCACTGATGTACTAGCCCAGCTTTGCATTGGCAAAGAGACACTTTTATAATTTGTATTAGGTTAAAATAAATATGAAAGATATTTGTTAGGATTTGTTAGGCTGTGTTTCTGGTAGTCATTCTTATTTCCCATTCTCTGACCACTCACTGCTGATCTGGAGAGAGAGGAGTTTTGGGCAAAGCCAGCTTAAGCTGTTATCTCACTGAGTCACTCAGAGGTTTCTGTCTGCCATCAAATGTCTAATTTCTAAAATGAGACTTTTATACACTTTTTTTTTTTTTTCCCCCCTGTTCTAAAGGTAAGTCTTACACTGCCTCAGCACCCATGGATCATAGAAGAGTTTGGTTTGGAAGGGACCTTAAAGATCATACAGTTCCAAAATACTTCTACACAGAGGGACACCTTTCACTAGACCAGATTGCTCAAGGCCTCATCCAGCCTGACCTTGAACACTTCCTTAAATACTTGGGATTAGTCAAAGAATATAATTTGTTAGAAGAATTTGCCAAACACAGGATATTTTATTTTCCTTTTCTAAATATTTTTAAGGTTTTCTCTGACTGTCTTCCCCTTTGTTCTCCTCCTTTAAAATCAGATTTAAAATAACATTATGTTGCCCAGAAGACTTGTCTGTATGGATTAATGTCTGTTGCTTTCCTGGAAGCTCCACTGCTGTGCAGGTGATGGCAGAACACCCCAAACTTTCTTGCATCTCCACCAAAGTACCAGGCAGCACTTCCACTGGAGGTATCTCCTAGAAAGCAGGTTATAGATAAATGACCCAATTTGTATAGTAATAATAATCACAGGGATAATTCTTTCCAATTCATAACTGTGTATCAAATAGTGATCATGAATTTGTTGTTTAGAAAAAAAAAAAAAAAAAAGAACTCAGCCAAGCATATCCACTTTCTATAGATAGCAATTCAATTACTATTATGGTGGTGTTAAATTTCCTGGTATTCTTGTGAGAAATGTTATTCTTTATTTATTCTCATTTTATAGACTGGGACACAGGGACATACTTGGCTGAGGACACAAAATGAATCTATTTGAAATATTCCAGGAATTTTGCCATAGTTAGTATTACCGATTGAGAGGCTTGAGAATAAAAGAGGATGTGTTGTCTGTAGCCTCTTCTGAACAGATGCCCACTGAGCAGAAATGTCCATTTTCTGCTTGCAACGTTGCTCAGAAAGTTCCTCTGCCTGTTTCTGCCAGGAAGAGATCTTACAGAGGAGGAAAATGCCTGCTGATGCTGACAAACCATCAAACACCACCAGAAGCAGGACATCTCAATCACAAGCCCACTTCAAAAGCCTCCTGCATTTTACATTTTAAAGTTTCACCCATTTTTCACATTTCCTCCTTTCTGTGTTTTTGTGTGCAAGCTCAGGAAAAGAAGATCAGGAAAAGATCTTTTGACTGAGGTCTCATCCATCCCTGACAGCATTTGCTGGGATGCTGCCAAATAACACAGGGTAATACTTTCTTTAAAAAGCTGGAAGGGTATTAAAAGTTTCTATGCTGTGTTCATTAAAATCTTGGAGTAACTTGATTAGGAACTTGGAGTTGGTCAGGTTCCTTCCAGCTTCCCCCCTGTACACCCGCATTTCTGCCTGATACTGCAGCTGTTCTGATGAAAAACCGTTATTTAAAAATTTGTTTGTGTCTATGGCAGCCTCCATGCTCTGTATTTCAATTGAAACTAAAACAGCAGCAGAAGTTTCTTATCAGGATATTGATGAAGATTTTAGGGTTTGTACATTTTAAAATAGAAATATTCTCCTTTAAAAGGGGGGTTTATCAAAATCTCATTAAGTTTGTGTTCTGAGGGCCTCCACTATGCTCTTTTTCATGGGTGGGTTTTTTTTTTTGCTTTTTTTTTCTTTTTTTTTTTTTTTTTTTCTTTTGTTTAAGATTCCTGTAGTTGCTTTAAGCAATGCCCACTCCTCCTGTCAGTGCCTCTTGCTCTTTCTAGCAGATTGCTTATTTTTTTGTGGCATGGTGGAAGGAAAGGGGTACCCAGTTGTGTTGGGATGTGGCTGGTAGGGCTGAAGCATTGCCAGGGATCTCAGACTTTGCCTTCTCCCAGTAAATCACCCCTGTGGTTTATTCAGCCCTTTGCCCATGCAGTTGCCAGGTGTCTGCCTGCTCTGAGAAAAGCAAATAAATGTGTTTGCAGTTGGATTAGTCAGAACCTCAATGATATTTCAGTGTTTCTTCTCAAGGGCACAACCTTTCTGGGTACAGCTACAGGAGGTTTTAGCCTCAGGCAATTTTCAGAGTGCTAGCTGCACTTTGGAAGAGTTGAATTTGCCAAGCTGCTATTTTTTTTCTTTGTTTTCTTCCTTTTTCTTTTTCTCTATGCATTCACACCCTCAAAATCATGAGGATAAAATTAAGGAAGCCTTGCTGAGGTGTACACTCTGCTGCCCTAAAACCCCTTGAGCCACGATGATATGTTCTGGTGCCTCCGAAGTGTGGATTAGGTCTAATTAATGCTGTTTCTTGATCAATGGTTTTGACACAAACTCTTCGAAAGGATTTATGTAATTACAGCTGAAACAGCAAGGGCTTTTTGCTAGGAAGCTCCCAATGCTGCAGTGGAGAAGTTTGCTCTTACTGATGGGGTTTTTTGTCTCCAGCTGCTGTAGGTATCTGACTACTGCCCCATCACTCAGGTATTTTTTTTCCCTGGGCAGGTTTGAAGCTACTGGTTTTCACTGGAAGACGTCTGAGAAGTGGAGAGACACATTCTTCAGCTACCACAAGTTGCTCTAATTGAGCATTGGCACCTTTTATCTATACCAACAGGATTATTCCCCACCCATGCAGTGTAATGTTCTTTTTTTGGAAATGCCTCACAATAGGGTATAATGAGCCAGTTGAGAAGGTGTTCTCAAGGTATCCAAAGAGCCTTGTGTTTCTTTCTTCTAACTGTAGGAAAAAAGAATCGAACTGATCACACTTCTCACAATGCATCTAAGAGCAAACATGCAAGGGATGTGAAACATCCAACACTTTCTGGCCCTCCCTTGTTCCTCTGGTTGACTGACATTGTCTCCACCCTCTTCTTGGCACAGTGGACATAAAACTTCTGATTCATTTGCCATATCTATTGCTGTGATCAGATGAGACAGGACCAGGATATAGAAGAATATGTGCCTATTATATAGGCAGGGTTTTGGAAAGGGAATTGCACTACTGCAAAAGAGATGAAATTAAATTATAAAACTTTGTGATCCATTGACTGTGCTAAACCAACTATGCTTTATTCAGGGTTGTGAAGTTCTAATGGAGTTTAGAAAAGCTGCCAAAGGGGCTGGAATTACAGTTTTATTGGAGTGGGAAGTTTTTGGTTCAGTAAGAATTTAGAAGGATCAAAGAAATTAAGGTTGGGTGGGATATTAAGGAATTCTCTAGGCTAGACCATGCAGTGTTCTGAGAGAGATTAAGAGACATCAAGGAGATGCAGGGGTTGCGTTCAGGATCTGGGCATTAGCAGTTTTATGTTGTCATATTTCCCTATCACAGTACAACCACATTTCAAAGGATTTACAGAGCGCTACATGCCTTTAGCATGGAGAACACTCAGGAATGAGGGCAGCTGAAGAGGCCCCTTCCTTCTCTGAGTACCAGAGAGATCTTTTATAAATCAGTGCAGCATGAAAGAGGCTGAGGTCCAGGGCTACAGAGACATCATCTCCTCATGTCTGCCTGCTCTTCCACTTGATTTTAATGCAGAAAATAACTTGGTCAACCCTGAGGATTAAAGCTCTTCTGCCTTTTTCAGAAAGTGTCTCATGCAGCATGCAGCCTCACAAGGCTTTGCTGTGCTGCCATCCCTATGATGTGGGTATGGCAGGAACATGGCCAAACTGTAGATTAAAATTGCATTAACACCATCCACTTCAGGACATTGTACTGAGGCACTCAGACTGTCAGCTGAAGGTTTCTGACTTCAGAAAGGAAACCCCATTGCCTTCACTTTGCATAGGGGCAGTCAAGAAGCTCTGTCAGAAAGTCTAGCATGCCTTGTTAAGCTTTTCTGGTTTGTTGGTTGGTTGGTTTGGAAGGCAAATTGGCTTTTTTCAGCAGCTGGAGAAAGTGAACACAATTAGATGGCCAATGACAGGGAATGTGCTGGGATTATTTGCATCATTAGGATTTGTGCCCTGTATAATCACAGAATCATCAAGGTTGGAAAAGACCTCTCAGCTTATCAAGTCCAACTGTTTAAGTTAACTTGCAGCTGGTGATCCTTTGCTTAGATTTCATTTTAATGTTAATTTTCCCAGTCACTTTTTATGGTGACAGATGTAGACAGATCTAATTCTTCTCAGCAGTTCCCTGCTTTTAGCCAAACTAGAGTGGAATGAAAAATGCAATTTGGAAAGGAACCCACAGTGTTTGTTTTGATCTGTAGTTCACCACTGAAAAAAAACAAAAAAAAGAGGGGCTTTTTTACCCCACTACTCAGAACACAGAAACAGTTTCTAACAACAGCTCAGAACTGGAAGGGATTAATGAAGTAAATACATGAACTACACCTTATAAAAGCTGTTTTAAAAAGCTGACC
This sequence comes from Heliangelus exortis, assembly GCF_036169615.1. NCBI lineage: Eukaryota > Metazoa > Chordata > Aves > Apodiformes > Trochilidae > Heliangelus > Heliangelus exortis. Next base: position 11,404,264 of record NC_092436.1, on the reverse strand, counting down.
CATGGAATCACTGCATCTCCTCATTGCTCACTGTTGCTGGAGCAGACTGTGGCTGCTGGCATTGCCCTGACATCTTGCACCAATGCCCTGGTAGAGCTGCTAGAACAAGCTCTTAAAGTGCTAAGAGTCTCTTCTGTTGAAACAAATCTACTGATTTTTGCAGGCCCCTTTAAAAATCTGGCTATCATCAATTTGGCTTCCTTGTTTCAGATATAATGTGGTGTTTATGACATATCTATGTTTATGACGCAAGATATACTACTCTCCATCATCTCATAGGAGTTCTCTAGCTAAATCTGCTAGGGTGGTAACTAAGAAATTTGTCTTTGTAATTTTCTCAGTGTTTAAAGTTTCATTACTCCATCCTGGCTAGGCACATGGCAAGCTCTGGCCTCATATTACTACTGTTTGGTTTTACTTCGGGGATTTTTCTCGCTCCCCTTAGTCTTGCAGCTCACATCCTCAGGTAAAAAAAAAAAAAAAAAGGGCTTTGAACTTCTGGTTAAAGAAAGCCATCTTGTATAAACCCCTTCTAAGGTTCAAAAAATCCTATGATAAAGTCTGGCTGGCTGCTTGATGCAAGCTCCTCGAAGTTGGCTGGGAAAGTGGAAAGGTGGATATTTATTTGAGCAGAGCAAGTATTTATTTCTTTATAGGAGGGTTCTGAGCTCTGTTTCCTGCCCTTTGACCCAGGTGCGGGTGGGTGCGGGCAGAGCTGCAACCGTGCTGGAGAGAACGAAATGGTTTTGGTGTTGCGGGCTTCCCCTCTCTTTCCTCAAAATAGCAAGAAAAGTTGAGAAGCTCATTTTACACGGCAGAGGGCAGAATTGTTACAGAAAAGACTGCAGAGAGCGGGGATCTATGTTAATGCACTCCTTTTTTTAAAATTTTTCTTTTTTTTTTTTTTTTCTTCTAATAAGGCTTTTCGTTTCAGAAAGGGAAGGGAAAGGGGTGCAAACTGGGATGTGGGCATCTAGTGAAAGAGGTTGTTAAGTGTCTGTCAAGTATTTTAGGAGGAAAGACAGAATGAACCTGTGCCAGTTAATTCTATAGGTAGCAATTGTGGAAGGTGTCTTGCTTTAGGAATATGAGTTTAGCAAAATATTAGCAAAGAATTGGCAGGTGGTAAGGGTAAAGTCAGTAAGGGGCTGTTCTCAAAACCATTATTGCCACTCACAATCATTAGGAATTTATCCTAGTTCTTTCCTGGGTGCTGCAGAAGAAGAAATTCAGTGATCCCAGGCTTGTTTAATCGAAATATCTCTGCGGTTGCCTTTGCTTCAGGGACTGTCTGTTAGCACAGGAAACTGATCATCTGAACCTGAGCAACACTTGCTCCATCTCCTTCCCTCCTCCCCAAAGCAGCCAGGTCAGCAGCAGTGTGCACCTCCCTTCCATCAAGCTGACTGCAGAGCTACTTGGGGAGCCAAACACAGCTCTCCAGGTTTATTAAAATGCATTACTTGTTTTGTCAGGCAGAGCCCATGGCAGTAAGAACATCAGGGCAAACACCTTAATAGGCAAGCCAAGAACCTGGGTAGTATTTATCTCACACAAACACGAAGTTTGGGTACGGCTCAGCTATTGCATTACAGGCATTGGTGGAATTAGTTTTGAATGGTGTTGGAATTATGTACAACTGGGCCTGTGCAGAAGCCCAGAGAGCTCCTGAGCTTAATACTGAGCTTCTGAGTTTAAAATCGAGCTGCAGAGCTGATTGCCTCAAGGTCTGAATCCAGACCCAGAGTGGAGCATCCTTATGGTGCAGATCTTTGGGGGCAGAAGAAAGCTTTTAGCTGGCTCAGTCTGGCCAGAGGCTGAAAACCCCTGTTGCTGTGAAGATACAGAGTGTGATAGAATAAAAGAGAAAGAGGCAGCTCTTCAGGTGCTTCTCTAGGAGAGCATATTATAGAAATGGAAACAATTCACCTGACACTGTCAAAATGCATCAAAGATGCTCCTTTTCCATGGACAGGAGAGAAAATTGTTTCCTCTGCTGCCAATACTGCAGAGCTCTTCCAATTAGTTAATTTTAATGGTTGGGGTATTTTTTTTTTTGATCTGAAAAGCTGTGTTGGCTGTCCAGATCATTTTGGTCTTTTTAATGTGAATAAATTTTATGAATACTTAAAAGAGAGATAAAGAGCCTCACTGAGTAGCTGCACAAAGAGGCTGAAGGACAGCAGTGAATTGCTGAAATAAAAATGCATCAGTGGATGTAAATGGCTCTCACTTGTGAGAATTGAAGTCCCTGTTGCCTGAATGTCTTGTTGTGACCGACTGGGTTTTGCATCCCATCTTGAAAGGTAGAGCCATTCTCTTAAGATGCATAGAGCCTTTCACTTAAAATGCTTAACTTTTGCTTAAGAGTTGTGTCAGTAATGACTCACAGAGGAGACTGCAGTGAATTGAATCACTACTCAAATTATCTGCTCTGGGAAGAATTTAGTTGGAGAAAAAAGGTTTGTGAAAAACCTCTGTGGTCTGAGGTGATCACAGCCCAAACTGCTGTACTCATTTTAACTTTCTAACTGCTGCAGCCTGGGCTCAGCCTCACTGCTGATAGAATTTTCTACTCAATTTCCTTGGCTTCTGTCACTATTGCTCAATGTCCAAATAGAACATTCCAACCTCTTCATTCAGTGCTTTTGTTTGTAAAATGTGTTAATCCGTTCTGATATTAAGCTGATATTTTGGCAGCACCCTTGGTCTGTAGCTTCCCCAGATGTTTGAATGGGAAATGTGTCCTGGTTCAGCAAGCAGAGCTGCAACAGTCCCAGAGGTGACTTCAGCTGGTGGGAGGCTTATGTCAAAGGAGTCCAGACCTACATGGATGGACATACCAAAATTGTGGTGGTAACATTGCAGATGGGATTCCCTGTGTCAAAAAGAAGTTCTTTGCTCCTCACAGGTCACTGACTGGATCAGAAAGGTGAGAACTTGCTGTGGTCATGAAGTTTTAATCTTTAAGGAGAACAGCTGATATGGAGAATCTGCTTCTAGAGGTGGCAAGGGGATAAGGTCTAACCAGGCATGTCTGTGACTTCAATAAACCATTTAGCCAGTCCTCCTTTCTGCCTGTTGTGGGCACCCTAATGCCTCCATTTGTATCCAAGGAGAGATGCTACTTTAGAAGCTGTGAGGGAGGGAGAGCTTCTTGGCACTCCTCCCAGCCTGTGCTGGTGGGAGGCTGTGGGACTGGCCTGCTCACAGCTCTTGTGCTGTTGTGTAGCATCAGCTTTCCTCATTTGTAACTGACTGAGGGCTGGACATCTAATCTTGAGTAAAGCCAGGGAGAGTCCTGCAGCTCCAAAGCAGGAGACCAAGCATTTCATGGGAATCTGAGTGACCTGTTGGTTGGCAGGAGGGGACAAAGTCTCAATTTCCCACTGTAAGAGATGAAACAATTATGTCATAATTGATAAAGTTGCTGCTTTTAAGGAGAATAAATTTCTGAGGGGCAATAGAAAGATGAGAGAGATTCCAGCTCTGGTGTTTCATTTACTGTTTTTCCTTGGGTTTATTTTTTTATAGTGGTTTCTGTGGAGAAAGTTGCTATTAATGTGGTGGAATGAGACCCTCAGATGGGGTCTAGGACTTCATGACTGAGCTTTTCACATATTTCAAAAAATATATTTGTGTTAGGAGAGACCACTTATCAGTTACTTACTAGTTTACTTCCCAGCCCATACCACAAAAATTTTACCCAGGGGTTCTTGCAGTGCTCCTAGGAGTTCTTGATGGAAGCAGCTCCCCAGAGCTAAAGTGTAAGAGACAGTGAAATGTGACTAAAATCAAAAAATGCTTCTCTCCTTTCTCATACAAATTATCCATGGTGAATTATCACTCCTCATGGGATTAGAATAAAAGCAGCAACTCATACCTGGCAACCTTTAATAGGTGTGTATATGCAGCCCCTTTGCTTTGTGACCCAGGGGAATGGCTTCTTAATATTCCTCTTAAGACTTAGTGTTTGTGTTGGGTTTCCTGTAAATTCACAGTGTTTCATTTGCAGCCAAACTGCAACAAACCCCACATAATGATTAGGAAGCCTTGCACGTAGATACAGAAAATGCAGTCACAAGACTGCTAAATAGAAATTGCTCTATCTTTAAATGATCATGAGTTGTCAGCTGTTCCTTTGTTAGGATTATTATAGGCACACATAAAACATTTGATTGAATGCTCAAGTTTTCACCAGCTAGAATCCAGACGGATGTCTGATAAAATAACAAACACACCCCACTCCACCCTTCTCAAAATCCCCTTCCTGCTTCGGCTGAGTTTCTCCCTGTCTTGAAGCCAGCATTTCATGGACTAAATTGGACAAAGCAAGCAAACAATCTCCCTCACATTGATTTCCAAATCAAATCATTGTTATTCACATCAATATTCACAGCTGATTCACCAGCTTTCTGGCTCAAACAGGCACGGATGCCACCGAGCCCTCTGTGTGAGCCGCCCAGATTTGCTATTAATTATTGTTGGAAACATCCAGATTTGATTCTCCCACCTCTTTTTTTTTTTTCTCTCTTTTTTTTTTTTTTTTTTTTTTTTTCCCTCATGCAACAAGGAAAAACCAGAATTGCTGTTCTTCAGCTGGCACTGGATTTCTAGCCTTTTCAGTGATGTTTGAGGGAGCTGCCTAGAGCTGAAATGCAGATCCAGGAGCCTTACCTGTAGGCATCTGCAGTGCTTCAACTGCTGGGAAACCTGGCAGATATTTCAGAGTCCTCAGATGATAATTGCTGGGGCTAAACCTTGCTCCTGTGTGCCATGGCTCTGATGGAGGAAGGGGGTTAACATCTTAGGGGCTACTAGAGTCTGCATCCTCAGGCTGTGCTGACTGTGGAGCAGAAACCCGGTCCCGCAGGCTTTTGCCCAAAGAATTAATTTCAAGTCCCTGTGCATCTTTTTGTGAGGTGAGGTGAGATGCCTCTCATGCATTAAACTAAGCAAATGCCTGTGCTTTGAGGCAAAAGCCCCAGATTTGTGGTCTGACTTTGGCAGGAGCATCACTGGCCGTGGCTGTCCGGCTGGGGAGGAACTCAAAATTATCTCCTGCCCCCCAGCAGTTCTGCCCGAGGTCAGGTCTCACCTCAGGTGATGAATCAACCCCTTTTCCCCTTGCGAGAGAGGGAGCAGAAAGGAAGAAAAGGTGGCAGGCTCAAACAGGGCTGCTCCCAGCAGCAAGAAGGGATCCCAGGAGCTGAAGACTCCCAGGCGGAGCAGTGCACACACACAGGACACATCACGGAGGGGAGACTGTCTGAGACTGGATTAGTGGTCAGTATGGAAAGAAAAGGAGACCAAAATACCTTCTCCCAGTTAGACAGAGCTCATGTGAACTGTGTTTGCACACACGTAGGCACAGCTGGTTGGGAAGGCATATGCTGCCCACTTAATGTGTAATAAATTTACCTTGTCAGACAATCAAGACTTCAGGACTCTATCTGTAGCATCTATTAGGAATGGCAAATTAATTAAAAGTATGAACTAATTAACCTCTCTGCCTCTTCCTCTGCCAGGGCAGGAGGCTCATCCTGCTGTACGCTCTGTGTCCCAGGGCATCCCTGGTTTTCCTAATGGCCCACGTGCTGTTCCCTGTGCATCTGGGGACTGAGGGGCTCTCTGTTAATGAGGCCACTGGCAGTTTGATGATGCTTTCTGTAAAAGTGTTCTCTCTTATGCTCTTCTTGAAACTGTCTCCAGACTGGTTATAATATGGCCTTAGGCCAGCATGTGAGCTGCCAGCAGAGGCTCAGATTGGAACAGGGATTTAAAGGGGCTCTGCCTTAAAAGTGGAAACCTAATGAGGTAAAGAGAGGTCTAGAAAGAGGCATTAACTTAAAATAGCTGAGCTGAATTTTAACATACAGCCCAGTGAAATATCCTTTAGCAAAGTAGGCTTTGCATACCCTCTGGGAAGCTTTTGCTGAAGGGAGACTAGGGCTAGGCCCCTGGGCTATCATTCACCTGCTAGAGACCACTGGGTCCTCTTGTGCAGAGCCCCTGCACAAGCTGGTGAGGAGGCTCTGCAGGGGCTGCACAATCATCCCACATCAGTGCTACAGGTGGCTTCACGCCGTGAGAGCTGGTCTTTATTTTCTTGCTGTCACATTTTCCTGTCTGCTCCCTTGTAAATCAAATTGCCCTGTTCTCTGATTATCATGTTTTATTCTACAGAAAGTTGCTGTTTGCACAGTAGCATCCGTACAATGCTATTTTCCCCACTGAATAATCATTTTCATAATCTGAAACTCAAAAGGAAACCCAAACAATTACCATGGAAGAAAGGAAAATTCTCATGGAATAAATCTCCATAGACTCAGTTAAATTTCCCCATAAATGCATATTACTTCTGGAGCTTCCTGTGAAAGCAGCAATAAGAATTATTCTGCTCAGTTTTTACCTCCTGACCCTACCAAATATTTTCCTCAGCATGCTGTCAGAGGTGTTGTAGAGCTGATGCATTTGCTATTTTCTATTTAATAGAGCTGATATTCAAATCAAGTGATGTCCCTTGTCACAAATATAATTTCATCCTTCTACTGCACTTGCCAAGAACAATGCAATAGCCTCACTGTTAGATACTGTGCTTGGTTCATTACTTTAAAATATGTTAGCACTTTGTTCATAATAGGTTTTATGGCTTAAACACAGGTGCTGAATTTTAGTGGTAACAATAAGGTATTTATTTTATTTCATTTGTATTCAGAGAAGGAATAGGAAGCACAAGTACCTGGTGAGAAAGCTTGTTTTTGTGAGACTAAGTCTAGTTGTGCAGCCATGCTTGATCATGCCAGCACCCTTTTTTGAGGTGAAAATGACCCTGAAAATGCTGCAGTTCCTACAGGTTTGTTATTTAAGGGTGTTAGGAAGAATACTTCAGGGGCTCGCATGGGTAAGTTTTACCTTTATCCAGGCAGCTCAGCAGAGAGGGTCTGTCTACCCATAGGGCCTAAGCTGTGTGCAAGGGGAGAAAATCTTGCTTGTGCTCAAACCATCTTCAAATCAGTTGCAGAAATTTTTCTTATAGGGTTGCTAAATTTAACATAGGACCACAGGCATGGGTTGAGGTTTCAAGATCGTGTGTCCATTGGCACCGTCTCCCCTATGTTCTTCTGGTTTACTGAATATATATATATATATATATATTTATATACTGCAATATTTGTCTTATGTGTCCAATTAGAAGTGAGATGGAAACCCTATCAAGAAGTGTTCAAACATAATCCTGCAAGGAGCAGAGCAGGGTAGGAGTCAGGGTACCATCTGTGGGTGGCCACAGCATGGAGGAGCTCAGAACATCCTGTGCTGCCAAGGTGCTGGGCTGGTTAGGTCCTTGCTGGGGCATCTGGTTGTGCAGCCAGAGACAAACTGCCTTACAGGATGTGTTATGCATAAAGAATCACTGCCCTGCAGAGGCACCAGGCTTCCTGGGAAGAAACACAGTGACATTTCTGGACACTGGGCCCCTTTGCTTGTGGTGGGCTGCAACTCCACCTCTAGAGCTGCTGCCCCTTTTGCCCCTGGGCTGGTCCCTCCTCAGATGCTTTCCTCACAGAAACTGCACATTCCTGTTACTCTGCTCACAAAATGGCCTTTTCCTGAGCAGAAAAACATCAAGAGACTGCAGAAAACTTCCACATTGCAACAGAAATCTGGAGGCTCCCCTGAGCAAGTTGCCCTGATGTTGTGTGAAGGAAGAGACAGAATTTTAAGGAAGGAACATTTGAGAGTACTTCTTAAAACAAACAAACAAACCAGAAATATTTTATTTTTAAAGCCATGTGCACAAAATTTGGCTTCCTCTGAAACTGGAAGTTGTCTCACAGCAACATATGCTAATTCATTAGTTGAATTTCATTCATGTGAACTAGAGTCATTTCTTCCTACTTTTGAATGCAAATTGCAATTCAGTCCTAACTATGGTGGTATTCCCATTACACAGGACTGAAGAATGTATATAATACTTACTTTACTCTTGCTTTTAACTTAGCAAAATCTTTTCTCAGTAGGCTGCATCTCATCCCACAGCATCTTTATGTGATCTTCATGTTCAGTTCCTGGGCTCAGTTTGTCTGGGCAAAAGCACTGCCAGAGCTGTACGCCTCCTGGACACCTAGGGGAACCAGAAAGGACATTTTGTGTCCTACAGTTCTCTTCGTGTTTCATCCCTGGTGGGAAGTGGTTCTATTCAACCTGCATCACTCTAATACTCATGGAACAGGGGTGATGTATACAGAGAGGGGGAGAGCAAGACAATGAAGTTCTCTTCCCCCATCTTTCTTTAAAATTGTTTTCATAACTTTTTTTTTTTTTTTTCTGCTCACAACAGACTTGCCTGTGTATTTATGTGTGTTATTCTTTCAGTTTGAGGCTAATGACTGCCTGAAATCACTCACTGCAAGCAATTGTTTGCACATCTCTCCATGTACTCTAAAAATAAAGCACAAGGTTTTCGTTAATGTTCAGCTCACATCTGGAGTCAACTCCAGCCCGTGTCTGGCACACCAAATCAACCACCTCACTCTGTATTCCACCTGCATTTTTTCCTTTTTTTGAGCCTCTTCTGTCTGACTTGATTATGGTGCAGTCCCAGGAGGAACCTTGTGCAGGAGAAAGTGCTCTGGTTTGTAGTAGAAAGGAAGGAGGTGTGAAGAATTAAAGCTCCTGTTGTGGCAGAGAGGGCAGCAAGAGCAGAAAAACTTCCTTGTGCAGAGGGAAAAAAATAATCTTTGTGATAAAGGAGACATTCAGAGGTGATACATGGGTATTGAGCAATGGTTTCACACTAATTTCCAAAGTGCTATTGCTGTCAGCCTGGGTCAGGTCCTGAAGCTTCCGTGCCAAAGGCTGCCTGGTGAGGTTGCTTCCCACTGCTCTGACTGGTTGACAGGATTTGTTCCCACCTAAACTTTAGCATAACAGACACATGAAGTACAGTTAAGAGAAAACAAATGCCTTCCCCATTCCAAAATTCTGGGTGTATTGTGTTCCAAATGCCCATAGCAAGAAAAACCAACTCAAGCTTCTCCTTGCTAGGGGTTATCAGAGCTGTACAGTCTGTCAGCCAGCAGGAACTGCCCCTTAAACAACATTTCCCCACCCTATAACATCATTTGTGCAACCACCCACTGCCATCATCCATCTCTAAAGGATTGTTATTGCTCAGGCTGTAGATGCTTGGGGAAAGCAACTGTCTCAGGCTGAGAAGTGTGTTACTGGTAAATTACAAGTAAATCTCTCAACCTTAAAATTGCTTATGGTAAAAAGCTCCAATCTGCAGATGCTATGGTCTAACAGACCAAAATATCTCAGGAATTTAAGATTCTACATGGCGTACGCTGGTGTGACTGGTTATGGGGTAAGAGAGGGAGAGAAAGCTGGCAGAAAATAGAGAGAAGCTGTGTTTGAAGGAAAAGCATCTTAACAAAGTTAATCTTCACCTTTCAGTATTTAAGTCACAGAGTAGCATCCTGCATTATTAGGGGAATTAAAATGCAATTACCTTTTAATTTTTATTTCAGTTCTTGAATAATTAAAGCCACTTTACATCAAGAGTGATCCATAAAGGAAGGCATTTTGCATGTGAAAAGCTGCAAAGGGTGGAAGACTTTGGGGTATTGGCAGTCAGCAGTGAGCAACTGAGCTTGGTAATGCTACAGTAAGCTGCCTCCTCTGCACAGCTCTACAGGATCATGGAAAGAGGCCAATTGCTGGATTTCTGTGCTTTATCTTGATTAAACGGCTGTTTCAATTTGGTATTCACTCCTTTCATATTTGTAATCACTTCAAGATTTTTTTTTTCCATTTTATAGTATTCACTTATTTAACTGCTTGTTTCCTGCCAAGCCTAAAAAAAGAAAGGCTTTTCCCTCCTTCTGTTTTCTGAGCTGCAATAGAGGCAAGAGTTGACACAAAATTACTTCTATATTTAAAGTTTCCTGATGTAAATCTCTGATGGTTTTAAATAGTCAGTGCAGGTAGATACTGCAAGGAAGTGTTGGAGTGAAGGACCCTGAGCTGCTGGGGGAGGCTGATGAGCATCCCTGGGGCACAGGGAGGGGAGCAGCCTCCCCCTGAGACCTGTGTGGGTTGCTGGCCATCTCCAGAGCTTCTGGAAGATTTGGAAGGTTGCTGTGATTCCTTTTGAGACTAGTGCTGCCTACCTGCATAGGGGTTTGCCCCCCCAAAGGCTCCGGCAGCATTGTGTGGTTGGGAAGAGGAGAGCAGAGGTTGCTGGGGGCTCTGGGCACTTTTCCAGAGGTGCAGGAGGAGGAAAGCTCTTCCCAAGGGACTGCAGTGGTTGCCAGGCTGCCAGCAGCAGCAAAACAAACCCCTTTTGATTCCTTGTTATCCGAATCAAATATCAGCCACCTTGTATCTTAGCCAAGGTAAAGGAGAAAGAAATACAGTCCAAATGTGCTGGAAAGGATGAAATCCTCATTGTTTTTCTTTTTATTATTAGAGACTGAGGAAATCAGCCTATTCTTAGGAATCTGCTGGTCTTGTTAGATTTATGACACTTCTTTGTCATTGCTTGTATGTTGATGTTGGGAGATGTAGCTTAAAGAAAGCAGCAGGAAAGTGAGAAGTCATCTGAGGGGAATTGTTTTGGAGAGAGGATCAAAAGTAGAGAGGGAAAGGCCTGTGACATTGCCAGCAGGTTCTGCCTTTAGTGTCCCCTTTGCAAAAGCACTGAAATGCTTTGGGATGGTCCTTAGTGGAGGCATTGAACCATCTGAGAAATCAGTGTGATCAGACAAGGTAAGCTCAAGAGTCACCACTAGAATTTACTCCTGACTATCAAAATATCTTTTTCTTTCTAAATAAATATATTCAAAAGATGTTACAAAGAGCAGTGAGTGTCAGGACTTTAAGTTGTGAGTAACCTGCTTTGGCTTTTTCCTAAGTTATAGTGAAAAGGATGATGAAATAAGGGGCAAATACTATGAGGGGAAACCTAAAGTCTATCTTGAGAGTGGTTCAGCTAAAACTGCTGGAGTCAAAAGACTTCTTACAATGTGTGTGTTTTTCACGTTCAAAAAGCAGTAGTGCATTTCCAGCCTTGATGATGTTTGAAATCTGAAACACCCCCCCTTATCCTTTTTATGGATTTTCTTTAGCCTTCTAAATCTAAGTGAGGTGAATCAATCATATCTGAGCACCTTTGTAAAAATCTCACGTCCTTTTCACTATGAGTTTCAGCTATCATTCCCTTTTTCAATCAATAGAACAAAAGCAAACTTCAATCTTCATTGATAATTGGAATAAAAAACATGTTTGAGATTTGAAAAGAAAGTTTTGATCATTTTTTTTTTTCCTTAACCCAACACCTTTCCACTCCCTCATATGTATTTCTTTTTCTGGACCAGATTTGGTAATAAGATGGTCCTGCTGGGAATGAGTTCTCATGGGGTTTCTGATAATTCTGGAAATAACACCAGCCTTGCCTCTAGTCCTGTGATAACCAAAAACCTTACAAAGACAAATGTGATCAGAAATTTGAAATTTACAGAGCTGGAAATGTTGAACAACCAAGCAAAAGCTGGAGTAGCCAGCTGAGCCAGCTCTCCAGAGGCACTGTCACCTCTTGCTCAGAGGTGACTTAGTCTCTTCAGCTCTGTTTTGTACTGCTCTGTTCTCTTCCAGCTCTTTGCAGTTGTATTGAGTGTGCAAAGGCTTCATCATGTCAGACCCCAGGGAATACCTAACCTGAGCTTCAAACCCTATGTAGACAACCTGCTCAGGATATTTCATGGGCATCACTAAAGGTAAGATCGATGTTTAAAGGGTCTCTGGGATTTCAGGGGTTTTTGGACTTGGGGGATGGGGTCTTAGGATTTTCATGTCTCTTTCTGACACCAATGAGCACCATGAAGCATGGGCACCCTGCAGCAGCTCCAGGTCAGAGGGATCTCATAACAGTAAATGAATTGCCCAGTCTTTCTGCACAGGGTAGAATTAAAGTTGTTATGATTTCTGAGGCCAGGAGGAAAGTTAAAGAGCAGCTAGAGGTAAATAAAGAGATTTGCGTTCGACTGAGCTATGGAGTGATCAGAGGCCAGTCCCATACACCAGGAGCTGGGGTACTCACATCCTACATAGGAGATGGAATGAGTAAAAGAACAAAATGTTGTTGCTGGAGGAATGCTGGGAGCTTTGGATGAAAGCTAGAGCAAAGCTTGGCTTTGTGTGTATGTTAAAACTTGAGCTAGCTGACTCCTTCCTTTGTTTTTTCTAAACCCGAGATGCAGAATAGTGACAGAAATTACCACAAACCCCTTGCTTTATCCACTGCCGTGAAGCAAGGTTTTATCCTACTTGCTTTTTACAGTGAAACCAAAATTCCATTCTCAGTGTCACAGCCACTGCAGGGCACGAGGCTCCTCGAGGTGTTAGAGGCAGGGATGACATTTCCTCCCAGACTTCCATGCCTGGCCTGGTTCTGCTGCAAGGGGAATAAAGCAACCACAGGAGGAGGATGGAAAATTACCTGCCAAATCATTTGGTTTCTATACTGAGCCATCCCCTCCCAGTTCACTTCATTGCAGAAGTTTCTCAGAACACGTATTCCTGCAGCTTGCAGCCAATACCACTTATTTTCCTCCTGCAATTTCTCCTGTCCTTGAATTTGATTGAACCAAGCTGAAACCCATGGTGTTCAGGACTCAGAGGCTTTGGTTTCATGAGCTGTGCTCTGAAAAATTGAAAGACCCATTGCTCTCCTCACCCTTCACCCCCAGCCCCAAACTTGCAACAAGGCCTGGGCTTGAGCTGTGCAGTTGCTGAATTTTTACTCTCTTAGGCAATTTTTTCTGTGCAGATTGATTTTGGTGAAACACCTCGGGTTATCTGCTAACATAAACATTGCTCCACTGGTATAGGCTGTTTGTTTACATCAATAGGAGAAAAGAGCCTTATTACTGAAATTTTGCTTTCTTCCCTCAAGCTTCTCTCTGGGAGCCAGCACATAGGCAATATTGATACCTGTTTTTTTAATTTAGGGACAATTTTCTCTATAGATGGATGTGACGATGCATAAATAATACACCACTTTGCTGCATGGATTGTTTATTCCAGACCTCATTGGCATGCAGAGCACACAGGCAAACCAAAGCTTCTCTGGATGGGTATTATCAGAGAACTTGCCAGGTTGTTCCCTGGAGAAAATCACCAGGCACACAGAGATGGAGTTTGTAAAGTCCTTTTATTTTACCCTTTCGATGCATTCTGTGCTGGTACAGCACAGTTCAGGCTGAATCAGCACTCCCATTAAAATTCCTTATTTTCATAGACTCATGGAATCAGCTGAGTTGGAAGGGACCTCAGAGATCATCAAGTCCAACCCTTGATCCACTCCCACTGTGGTTCCCAGACCATGGCACTGAGTGCCACATCCAGTCTCTTCTTAAAAACCTCCAGGAACAGAGAATCCACCACCTCCCTGGCCAGCCCATTCCAATGCCTGTTCACCCTCTCTGTAAAGAATTTTTCCTAATATCCAACCTAAACCTCCCCTGGCAGAGCTTAAGCCCATGCCCTCTTGTCTTCCTAAGAGCTGCCTGGGAGCAGAGCCCGAACCCCCCCTGGCTCCAACCTCCTTTCAGGGAGTTGTAGAGAGTGATGGGGTCTCCCCTGAGCCTCCTCTTCTTCAGCCTAAACACCCCCAGCTCCCTCAGCCTCTCCTCATAGGATCTGTGCTGGATCCCTTCACAGCCTCCTTGCTCTTCTCTGGACCTGCTCCAGCACCTCAATCTCCTTCCTGACCTGAGGGGCCCAGAACTGGACACAGGACTCAAGCTGTGGCCTCACCAGCGCTGAGTACAGGGGCAGAATCCCTTCCTTGGACCTGCTGGCCACACTGTTCCTCATACAGGCCAGGATGCCATTGGCCTTCTTGGCCACCTGGGAACACTGCTGGCTCATGTTCAGCTTCCTGTCAGGAATTTACAAGTTGCCTGTGAAAAGAAGGAGCAGGAGGGAGGCTGGGCGAGCGCGGAGCTCCCAGGATGAGGTCGTCAGGGCTATTTTAAGAGAACCACAAATCCAGAATGGCAAAAAACTCTCTGGGTAAAGCAAGCAGTCATGCTGGGTGCCTGTCAGGCTGCAGAAGGTGGGTGCTGGGGACATCATGCTGCTGAACTCCCAGCGTTTGGCCATCTGTGTGCCTTCTTCCCCCCACCCTGCCTGCATAGACCCTTTGTGCTGCAGAGGGCTCCGAGGGGATGCAAATGCCTGGACAGCTTGTTTGCTGTGGAGCGTATCATGATGCATGATATATTCTACTTAAATAGATTATGAAAGGCCCAATTCTCCCATTAATTGCAAAACTCTCAAGAACTTAATTATGAGCAGGCCTTAAATGTACAGTTTAGAGCCTTAATCACTTGATATGCCATATGCCATTCCCCAAATCTAATCCTGCGAGCAAAAACCACTCTTGAGTGCTTTATGATGAACTTATTTTATAACAGATACCAAATAATATTTGACTCTTTCTTTTAATCATCCACATTTTTTTTTCTATGGACGTACAATATTAAACCTGCTGAAACAAGAAATGAAAGAAGCTGGATTTGGAAATACTGGATGCTAAACTCTGACCTGCTCTTACTCTGCGGGTAGTCTTGATGTTTTTTGAAAAAATGGGGAATATTAACCAAGCCCTCTGTCTCTGCCCAGCTTGCAGAATATTTGCAAAATGGCTCTGTATTAACTTTACATTAGGTTTATAGTTTCCAGAAGTGCTTCACTGGCTGCATAATGCTCGGAGGCATTCTCAGCATCCAGATGCCAGCATGGCCCATGACTTTGGAAGCATAAAGGATTTTCCTCAGTTGACTGCATGGTACTTGGTGTTACCTGTTTCAGATTGGAAAGAGCCTACCTCTTCTCCCAGCATCTAGAGATGAAAAGGGAACAAGCTGCTGCCTAGATTAATATATTTTTTAAATGTTTGTTACTGATTTTTGCAAAAATGCAAGCAGGGAAATACAGGGCTGAGAAGCTTAATCAAAGTAAGCCTATTACCCAGAGGAAATTACCACAGTCTTGCATGTATTAGTGGGCAAAAAAAGGAAAATGAAAGATATTTTGTTAAATGAGACTTGTTTGGGTTGCCTGCTGGAATTGTTGGGTTTTTTTCCTTTGTTTGTTAGTAAGTAATTGCCAGGGTAAGCTGCAATAATAATATAAGAATGGCAATAAGATAAGGAAGGCTGATGGGTAGCTGACATAAATCTAGATGAATGTTCTGGCTGGCCTTATAAGAGCAAAGTGTCCTAGCTAATGGGAAGGAAAGGCCTGGAAAAGTGAGTAACCTGCATGGAGGGAGGCATAAAAATCAAGTTAGTAGTGATCATGCTTTGGACCTACTTTCCTCTGCATGGTGGCCCCAGTCCTGGCCCATCAGCCTCAGGTGAGGAGGCTGCAAGTCTGAAGATGACTGGCAGGGTTAAGATGCTTCTTCTGCATCTTATCTGGAGGCACAATGTGCTAACACACAGGCACAGGCAGCTTGTGATGAAAGTACACAGGGAAGGTTTGGAGGGACTGGTCAATCAGGAGAATTAGAATATTGGCTGCTTTTTTTTTTAATTTTTTTTTTTTTTTTTTTTTTTTAATTTTTATACCCACAAATTCTGTGTCTAAGTTAGACAGCCAGAGTTTTAGGCTCCTTCCATAGTCAGTGGAAACAGATGAGCTGCCTCTAGGGTACCTATTCTAGTTGCTCCTGCTAGTTGCTCATCCTTCTTGTCTCAGAGCCCCTAACCAGATTAGCAAGAGAAAATTAAATCATTCCCCTGAGCTGGCCAGGTTTTCCTACCCACTCCAAATCCCTCTGGCAGGCAACCAAACCCTTTGCAGGAACAGAGGGAGATGCTAGTTAGAGAGCTAACACATCAAACCCAGCACCGTCTGTCACACACAGCTCCAAACAAACAAACAAACAAACAAATATTTTAAATCTAGGTTAGATCAACCTGGGCAGCTTTGCCCATGGCAAAACATGCTCACCTGCCTAGCTGTGTGCTAAACTGACTCTTGTCATCTGCACTTTCACTATTTTAAACAAGCTTCCCTCCAGTATCTGCCTGGACTGATAAGGGCACATCTAGATAGCAGCAGAAATTAACCATTAATGCCAGAAATATGTGAATGTTTTTATTTTTATTTTTTTTTCCCTTTTCTAAATTTCTATAAACCTTGGCTGAGGAACAATTTCCTGGAGGAGCCCTTACACAGCCAGTATCCCAGTTGCTCTTATGCCCAGAGCTGCATGGCTGGAACCCTCCCACAGGCACTGGGACACCTGATGCAAACTGTGTGCAGCCCCAGGAGGACCTGGCAAGTAGAGCTCATAAAGCTGCCAGTGGGAGCAGATGCCTTTTGGGCACAAATGGTGAGCTCCCTCAGCTCCATGTTAGCCCCATAGCAGGAGGAGTGAGCAGCTGGAATGCTGTAGGGAGTAGGGATGCTGATCACACCTGTGACAGCCCATCCCACCATGGTTATGCAGCTACCAGAGATACTCTCCTACTTTCTCCAGGCTGACTTTACTCAAGAGCTTGGCTGGCTGTGAAGCTGTTTGGCTCCTTTTAACAACCTGGAGCAAATCCCAAGGGTTCTCCCTGGCACCCATGGCCACAGGGATAGGGACAGTGTCCTGTACCCTACCCACAATGGGGTGGAGGGACCTGGCTTGGTCTGTGCTGCAGTGTTGGTTCAGGGGATGGAGGACTTGGAGGAGCAACAAGAGCTTGACTTTCAAAAGTATAATTTGTTTCATAATTATTAAACCTTGGGGGTGAGGGGGAAATTAAATGAAAAAATTAACCAAGTATAGTTGAGCACTGCAGAAGGTGGCAGATGAGGGAGGAGGGGTCCTGCCTTTCCTTGGGCTCTTTGGTTGCAATGTCCCTGTCACAAACATGAGGACCTTTCACAAATGTGTGCATCTGACCATAAATATGGAACCAGGCTCACACTGCAGTGACTCCTGCTCTGAGTGGTGGCCTGGGACCTAGAACAGATGAGACCTGTGGTGGCACTCAGAGGAACCACCAGACCCTCACCTGATGCCCAGTGACCCAGGGCAGAGCTGTGATGGGCCACTCTTCATTGCCTGGGCTCTAGGTTAAAGCTACCCCTGGGTGTTGGCAGGTGCCCCAGGGACCAGCTGGACAGGGCTGAGCCCCAGGCAGGGGGGAGAGGGGGAGGCTGGTGCCATTATGCTCCAAAATGGCCTTTGGCAAGGTACCTGACACCAGGTGGGGGGGGGCTTGAAAAAACTGAGATGTGCAGCCAGCCCTGGCAAGTCTCTTAAATGAGAAGCATCCTTTTTACTGGGATAATCTATCATACTTGAAACATTCTGAAAGGCTGTATCTTTCCCCCTCAACCATCTTTATCATTTTAATTTAAAGGCTTTTTAAAATTATCACCCAAATAAATGATAAGTAGGAACAGGGTAAACTGCTCTGAGCTCTCCATTAGTGCAAACAATGCAGAGTGACTGTGCTCTATTTACAGAAAATTAATGAACATAAAAAAGATGAACTGCATGTCATTCTAGTGATCGTAAGATGTTTTTCATGCAAGGAGGTTTGCAGCTTTATACATTAAATTCTGAGACAAAAGAAATCTCTCTGTAATGTTAGTAGTTGTAACATATGATTGTATGTGAAGGGAATAAAAATAACATTTGTTTTATGTAATGAAGACTAATGAAGTTGTTCTGATCTTTCCATTACAGTTTCAACAAGTTTTTCTAATCAAGAAGATACTCTTTTTTTGAAAGCTAATTTTTCATTTAAAACTTCTGAAATGGCAGCAGAATGGTGAAATGCAAGGGCAATATTGTAGTATGCCAGAAGATTATCAGTTCTAATGGGAAATTTATGCATTCCACAAGTTTTGTTTTGTTTTAGATTAAAATAATAAAAACCTCAGGCTATTCTAGAATTTTTTTTTTCTGTCATTCTGCTCTATCTTTAGACAAACAAAGCAAATGCTCTTCAGTGGGCCTATCCACAGCTAGATGGAAAAAGGGAGACCCTTTCCTGAACCTGGTCAGGGTAGAATACCTTGCAGATTAAGATAAAAGATGGGGAAAGAGGTAATCACTGAAACCATCTCCTCTGGGGGCACTAAAGTCAGGACACAGTCTTTTAAAAGTGTCCTCACTTCTTTAAGCCTGGTCACAAACACTGGAAAGCCAAGAGGACCAGACTAGTTTTGGGGGTATTTATCTTCAGCTTCTCAGAGGAGCATGGTTATAGGAACTCACACAACTTTGGGATGATGGAAAGGGAGAGCATGGACTTAGACAACCATATGCATGGCTGGTGACAGGGAAGAAGGGCACTGACTGTCACTTTGGGGACATCATGTGCTCCACAAACCCCTGTGAGAATTCCCAGGGGTTACTTATTGCTGATGGGGATCTTTGTCTAGGTGGACCTGCCCCATTTCTCTCTGTCAGCTGCTGGGTTTCAGATCAGGTGTCACAGCACTGTTTCTAGAAGAAAAAAATGTGGAATAGTTGCATAGAGTATTGTTGTCATATAGATCTTAAGCTGTGTTGGTGCTGCTACACAAATCTGCTAACACCTTCTCATAGCATTAATAGGGTTGTTGAGCCTTCAACATTTTTCACACCTGACAGTTTCTCAGAATGCATCAATTATTTTCCTACCTGTGTTCACAGTTTTGTTATCATTTGAAGAGAGAAAAAAAAAAAAGGAAAGAAATGAAAGACTGATTTTACTTCTGACTTGAACAGAAGAACTGAAGTCTTTCATAGCCTTTATGTAAGCACAAATGTGATAACTACCAAGGCTGATGGTGAAATCTGAACTGGTGAACTGCCATTTTCAGGCCAGCAGGTGTGAAGCAGAAGGAGCAGAACAAGAAAGTCACATTAAAAATAAGATGAAAAACATCACCTACCTGTTAGTGCCATTTCTGACTGAAGCGGTGAACCAAAGCACATGTAAACACACACAGATACACACAGAAAAATGTTTCTCTCCTATAGCATTTCATTGTAATACACTGGGTAAAATTTTCTGGAATCATTTATCTTGCACTGAGAAGCAACTCTTTTCTCCTGTTCCCCCTTCCCTTCCTTAGCAATTTGAATTCTCAGTGCCTTTACCTTGTTCCTCAAACCTCTTCTCACCTGTGCTCTCACCATTAGACAGCACCTCTGGAATGATGTCTCACAGGTGGCAGGTTGGGGAGACCTTCATGGCACCTTCTGCTGTGTCCCTGGGGCTTCTGGAAAGGCACCACAGCACACAAGGACAGACAGGATCTTGTCATATTCAGCAGCCCTGATATCATACTAGCCTTTAAAAAAAAAAAAAAAAAAAAAAAGACAGCTTTCCTCCCCATGGGCTTTGTGCCTTCCCTCAGCAGTGTCACCCATCCAGTCACTTGACTTCTGCCTTGCCTTAACACACGTGAAACAGAAAGATGAGCATTTTAATAAGTATAGACTGTTCATCTAACTGAGATTAACATAGTTACAGTATTAGCACAGGAGCTGAACCTTGGTGCCTTTCAGGAACTGATCATCCATTTGTTGGGTCAGGTTCTGATTAGTTGTTTTAACACATTTCTCCAGCGCCGTGTGATGGGATAGACAGACACAGGGAGAGGACCCCCCTGGTCCCCATATGTACATGTAGGCAGACCTGTGAGTACATTCTGCTGCCCCTTCTCTCTCCCAATCCCATCCTTTGCCACCATGCTCTTTGGTGTTAGCCAAAACTCTGGGCATCACACAGCCCTTTGTGGTCAGGAAACACTGGCACAGCACCCTGTCTATAAGCAGCCCCCAGCTCCTCATCATGCCTGCATGGGGGACTTGAGATGCTGCTGCCCTCTGGGTAAAATCGAGCAATAAAATGAGGCCGGAAGAGGTAGAGATTATGCTATATTTGCAGTGGTTGCAGCCATCAGTAACCACTGGGCTGGTGACCTTTCACCCATGTGTCTGCCATCCCCAGAAACACACCACAATTTCTGGAAAACTTGCTCCATTCCCCATGAGCACTTTAAGGAGGAGGGGTGGATTTTCTTAGGGTTGTTTTTTTTTTTGTACTTTCATGCTTTTCCCACATGGTGAAGGAAGGTCAGTGTTCTCTGGCACCGATCCCCCTGGCATTGAGGTGACCTCTTGGCCATAACCAGAACCCCACACCCTGCCAGACCCTGTTTCACCTGGCTGGATGCTTCCAGCACAGACCCAGTCCTGGGAAGCACTGAGCTTTTCCTGCAAATGCCAGTCGGAGGGCTCTGGGTACCAGCCCTGTCCCCAGCTCCCAAATTCCAGTGCCAGTTTGGGAAGGGACCATAACCCTCCAAGACCTCTGCATTTCCCAAGAGGTGGTATGGTCTGCAGCTCTTCCCCTCTTCTCCCCTTGGAGTTCAGGGGATGTGGTGTCTCTTCCCATTACTCCTATAAAAAAAAACCAAATCCACTTGGCAGTGGGAGCAATTCAAGGCCTGGTAGAAGCTGATGGCAGTGGGATTTGGCACCTGGGGAACCAGGATCCATCTGAGGCCATCTGCAGCTCCAGGCTGTGCGGCTGCTCCCAGGAGCCAGGCACATGGCTGGGGCTGTGGGCACAGGGAGGGACAGGGAGAAAAAAAAAACACCCAGGGATATTATTTCCATGACTTTGGTTTCTGCACAAATCTTGCCCTAAAAAGGGCACAGCTGTCACTCCATTTGTCAACATCAGCAAGTAATTATGTAAAGAAAAACATCATTGTACTTTTGACTTTGGTGCTTGCTGTATCACCCGGAGGCCGATAGATGGACCAGTTGGATTACATGAGGTAATGGCACTGGGGAATTGCTGGAAGGGCTCCCCTGGCTTCAGCTAAGCTGCTGCTTCTTTTTTTTTTTTCCCTAATAATAGAGTGAGAACTGAGAAAGAGAGCAAAAATGAGCAGTAGAAAAAGTAGCTCCTCTTTGTTGAATAGACAGTTTAATTTATTACTGAGCACAATGTACCTGAAGAATGATAAGAAACAACTTTGATATCATGCTAAATAAATAAATAAAAAAAGAGGTTTCATAACCTAATTTTCTCTGGGTCTTCCAGAAGTTTCTGTTTTATCAGCTTTCATTTAGCTGAAGCAAAATTAATAAGACAAGCAAAGCAGGGCTACCTGGAATACTACTAGATTTCTTACAAAGAAAATAGAAGGTGTCTTTAAATGAATTATTTTGTGTGGAGGCTGCTGCCTGGCAGTCAGTCCAGGAGGCCTGAGCCCCAGGAGAAGCTGGTGCAGGGTGAGTGGCACTGAAATCTGGGTCCCCAGGTCCCCAGGCTGGGGGAACCAGCAGCTCCACAGTCAGGACCTCTTGGTGGGGCTGGTCTGAGCCCTTGGGCTGACTGCAATTGCCCCCAAGATTTCAGAGGCAGCTGATTAAAAAATAAAATTATTTGCTCTGTGTGAGAGCACAATAAGCCCTTTTCACTAATACTTTTCCTCCCATCCCCTCCGTCATTTCCCTAGAACAAGAATTAAAGACAGCAAAAAATAAATGAACATTAAAAAAAATAGATTTTCAGGTATTGGCTCTGCTTTCTTTAGACATGAATCCATGCTATAGCTGCAAGAAGAGGACACAGAGACTGCCACATCCCTCCCTTCCCCAGTGTCTGACATTCACATACAGGAACGTGGAGCCCATCAGCTGGTCACCAGCTGAAGGTGGTTCCAACCATGGCTTTAGCCTTTCTGGTTTTGGGTGGGTTTTAAAACAAGTCTGGAAGAAATAGTGGATATGAGGGTGTAGATGTAAAATTCCCCCTTAAAAAAAACAGTGGTGGGCAATTTTATTTTTTTTTGTTTTTTGTTTCCTGTTGCATTGTAAGGGCAGGTGTGCATATAGAAAAGAAAAAAAACACCTGTGAAGAGGCTATTTTGTGGTAGTTTTACTTTTGACAAGTAAAAGTAACACGAAGCCAAAGAGGAGGTGTCTGGTGAGGTGCAGGGGAACTGCCTGGGTGCAGAAATGCAGCCTGCAAAGCTGATGCCACTTCTCCTGCAGGAACAGCCTTTGGGCTCCATGTTTCTGAGAGGCTTAAATTGCCACAGCAAAAAGGAGAAGGTCAGATCCTTTTCAGGTGAGGGGTCTGTTCAGCTGCCAGGCATGCAGCACATCCTGCTTTTCCACCCTTGGGCTGAGTTTAAAGGCTTTTGGTAATGAGCAGGCTTGATGCCAGGAGTGCCTGGGAGCTGCTCATCCTGCTCCCACCAGTGATGCCCATCTGCCAGCCACGGGTTCCAGGGCAGAAATAACTCTTGTTGTGGACTGACATGGAACTAAGCTGCTTACTTTGCATGTGTCACATCCATGCTACTGGAAGTGAACTCTGGAATTGTAAAGCAGTAGAGACAAATGTGGCCTGGTTCCTTGGGCATCAGGCATTTACATTGGTATTTTTTGTGCTTTGGAAACACAAAATGGGGTGGGAATATAAATTAAGCAGTACTGGGGGGTTATTACACTGGGACTTTTTTTTTTTTTTTTTTTTTTTTTGGTGTTTTTGGCTTGCTTCCTGCAGTGCTTGCTGCTTTCACACCACTCAGTACTAAAGCACAGGTACATGGGGTTCAGCCACCCATTACCTGATCCCCTCTGTGCCCTGTGGTGGGACAGTCTTCCTTCTTGTGCCACAGGGCTGAGAGACATACAGATAGGGGTTACCCTGCTATCAGGCCAAGAGCACAAGAACACCTCCTCAAGCCTGAAACTTGTCTGAGAGCGGGGGGGACATGCTTCACATCAGAGCCATGCTGCAATACCATTATTTCAGCCATTATTGACCATTTGCCTTCACTGTACCAAGAGACTTTCAACCCTAAAGAAGATACCATAGGAGCAAAGAAGGCTGCAGTTTTGCTTTGCCCTAGATTGTGGCATAGAAATATATTGCAAATAGTATTTACTTAAAACACAAGTACATTTTAATTGTTTCTGCATGGAATAAACCTAATTAAAAGCCGAGCAGAGTGTTTTTCTTGCAACATAAATATTACAATTAGAGGCAACATCTGTGTTGCACAATTTATTACTTGTATGTAAAATACACTTCCCCAACATTGTAAACTGGTGTACAAAACCCTGCAGCTAACAAATTAAGCAACATTAAAATGGTAATCTGATTTGGAGTAAGAGAACTCAATATAATTTCTTGTCTTTAAAGTGTTTTTCTTATTCCATTACAGAACCCCAGGGAAACTACTGGTGTGAGCTGGAGGAGTGTCCTCTTACCATATATGAGGTCTGTAAAATACAGTGTGATGTGCCAGCTGGACTCAATATCGGGGTGTTTGAATTGGAGAAGTGTCCTGTGGGTGATCCTTGAATCAAGAAGATTTGAGTGAAACGAAGGGATTACAATCACTGCCCTGAGTGGCACAAGAAGAGAGTTCATCTCTGCATCTCATGGTACATGCTGAGGACAGTGGCTAAAGAACTAATTCATCTCTGGCATAAAACACTACTTTTTCACAGAATCACAGAATGTTTAGGTTGGAACAGATCTCCAAGATCATCCAGTCCAACCTTTTACCAACACCATAAACTAGTTATTAAGCCATGTCCTTAAGAACTAGGTCCCAGTGCCTCTTAAATGCCTCCAAGGATGGTGACAGTGACCACTGTCCTGGGCCATTCCAATGCCTGACAACCCTCTCACTGAAAAGATGTTTCCTAACATCTGGCCTAAACCTCCCCTGGCACAGCTTCCATCCATTTCCTCTGGTCCTGGTTTTGCTCATGCTGTCCTGCTGGTTGAAATGCTGATGGCTCATTTTTCTGCAAAGCTGCCAGACTGGAGGATTTATGCCTTTTTCAGTAGAGGCTGAGTGGTTCCATCAGCCCTGCAACTCCCAGATGGGCATCTGATGGCCCAGTGCCACTGCTTCCCAGCCCATCTCCAGTTGCTGTCCCAATTCACAGCTTTTTAACTCTCCAACACACAACCTCTGGGCCCAGCAGGAGCAAACCTGGACACTGCAAGCTCCACGTCCTTCACCAAGGCTTCTCCTACCCAGGCTGTTGTGTGTGGTGGATCTTCTGGGTTTTGCTACCAGCACCCCAAGGTGCAGGAATGCAGCCCCACATCCACCAGACTCTGGTTGCTTCTAACAGCTTTTCAGTGCCACAAGTTACCTAATGCAGTTGGTGGGAGTCCTCTTTGCAAGGCCAAAAAGGATAATTTTCAGCATCCTCATTTTTTTGTTGAGTTGCTGTGCCAGCCAATACCTGGAGCACTTCCCTCCACTTCCACCCATCCTAGGGTTAAACCTTGGTGGTAGCTGCACCCTCCAGGGAGGCACAGTGCTTCCAGGAGACTTTTAGTCCTGTGCCTCAAGGCTGAAGGGCAGGAAGATGGAGAGACACAGGAGGCAGAGTAGCTGCTCATCTTCTGGTGCGTGGCAGGAGCTGAGCCATCCACAGTGTGACTCAATAATCCCTCAGGAGACTGAGCAAGCAGAGGATACCTCTGGGTGTGTTATAAATAGCCTGGGGAGGACAGAACCCATTTCAAGTCAAAGTCAAAGGATTACTGTGACTGTAGTCACTGGCAGCTTAAATCAGTGCCTTTGCCCAGGGGGGGATCAAACAGGAGTGTAAGAGCAGGAATAGCTGTGAGGAGAAGCTCCTTCTCCAGGGAATTTCAGGGGCTGTTTTGCTACCTGCCTGCAGCATCAGTAACTATGGATGAAACCCCAGTGTCAGCATGTTAGCAGGCACACTGGGAATAAGCTTGCAGGAAGGACCCTTCAGGCCATATGTGCTTAATCTCAGATGATGGATTCAGCTGGGATGGCAGGAAATTGCCTTTTCCAACACCCAGTCAGGTTTATCACAGCCTGGGAACTGATCTGAGCCACCAGCTGCCTGCAAGTGCAGTCCTGCCGGAGAACTGGAGACACATCTATAGCTGAACTCTTCTGAAAAACCCATTAACCTCACAGCCACTCTTGGTCCAGCAGTAGACCACAAGGGTTTCTCTTACCTCTGTACTTTTAACTTCAGCTGTGACCTCTTTCTTTGGCTCTGAGAGGTGACTGCATTCCCATTTCCACCTAAGATGGCAGAGCATCATCATACAGCCTGTTAAAGCTGCCAGGCCTCCAAATTACACAATTTGCATTGATTTGAGTAATACAAAAAGTTTGTAGCCATTTAGAACAGAAACTGATTTTCTGTTGCCATTGAGCACACAACACCTGGAGATGAAGTTATGTTGGGCTTGCTTTGCCTTTCCAATTTCTCTGTTCCCACCCTGTGGCTGGCACCCCGTGTGCTCAGCTCCCAGGGGTACCTCAATGTGTGCTCATCCAGGCACATCTCAGGGTGTTCCTGGGTATTTTCCACCCACCAGCAATCACTTTATTAATGCTGCATTTTCTCTGAGCACTTGTCACTTCTATCAGCAAGATGAAATACAAGTACCTGGTGCTGTGACATAACCACAAGAGAAAATATTAAACTGAAGCTCATCACCTCATCAGCCAATGGGTTGGAAAGTATTTATACAACAAACCCAATTTTTTCTCTCCAAAACGAAGCCATTTGTCTCCTAAACGGGACTCTCCCAATGATGAAGAAATCCAGACTTCCATTGAGGTTACAGATGCTTTTCAGCACTGCTTTTCTTTGGTAGCTCTAGAGAAATGTAATAATAAAAAAAATAATTGTGATTTATTGTGTCAGTGAAAGAAGGGGTGAAATGAGAAAGGCAAAGCTTAATTAAAAAAAAAAAAACAAAGCAAAATGCAATAGATAGTTCCTATTACAGATGAAAGGGGGAACTGAAAACTCTGGAAAGCCAGATCAAATGCCATACAGATAGATTCCCTCAGTGATTAATTAGTTTGTCAGAAAAAAAAAAAAATCAAATAAACTGTGTTTTTCACTGTTTGTTTTGTTGGATCCAATGTTAGGCTCTTGGCAATCCCAAGGGAAGCCCTTTGCTTCTGTCTGTCACAAACCACTTTGTTCTGGTGCCCTCTGCTCAATCCTAGGCTGCTCCTGCCTAGAGAGAGCACAGAAAGATAATAGAAAAATCTCAGCCCTATGGAGAAGAGTTATTGTTGGGGGGGATTATCATGTTACCTTCTATTGCACCTTTTTTGAGGCAGCAAAGCTTTTGCTACTCAGTTCTTTGCACTGCAATCTGCATTGCTCACTGACTTCAGGACAAAAGGAGCTGCTCATTCTCTCTCATTAAAAATATTCTGTGTCTGGAAGGGAGCTGAGGACAGAAGGGGGAGAGAGAAAGCATCATGATGAGCATGAATTACCTCTCTGATCTGCTTTGGTTTCATCCTAGCCTGTGGAGTAAAAAATGTTCTGACTGGCTGCAGCAAATACAGAATTAGATAGCTTTTAATTACCATCAGTCATTATTGATGTTTGTTATACAGCCAGCAGAAGAGAGAAATGGCTTAATATAATTTTTTTCTCATATAGCTACAGGAACTTTGTAACTTTGTAGATCCATGTGTATACATCAGTGAGAGACTGGTATATATGTTCTTAAGGGAAAAAAAAATCATATTTAACCACTATGGTAGCAATAGTGCTTTTGTATTGTATGAGACACCCAACACTACCACCCATAGCCCACTTTACAGGAGCACCCACATTGCACCCATGTGCCCAGCAAACCTGCAGCTCTGCTGACTGTGGCATCTCAGCTCTGCTCCTCGCTCAGCTGCTGTAAGAAAGATTGGCAAATATAGACATGAAAATGATAAAACACTCAGGGAGTAATCAGTATCCCCATTAATGTTTTTTTGTGTGAATCTGGAAGTCAAATCTGCTGCCCTAAAAGGTCTGATCCTGTAAGCCCTTCGTGTGCCAGGGAGGAACCATGGGGCAGCATAGTGGTGTTAGGAGCCAGAGTGTTGTTTTTTTTTGTGATTCCCTAAGCTGCTGCCAGAGGCAGCTGGCTCTGAAAAGTGTTTCCATGGGCTTGGATTCACTCTCCCAGCTGCATTCAACACAGCCCTTGCTTACCTTCTGGGGCACATCTGAGTACCATGTTTCACTGACTATGCTGCAAATCACAGTATGTTGTTCTCCTGCTGAGGAATGAGCTCCTTGGTCTGTCCTTTCTTTTTCTTTCTCTTTCTCATTTTCTGCTTGTCATGATGCTCCCTGGGGCCACGCAGAGCTGGTCATGGCTGAGATGCTTTCATCCCTGCATAAGCAGGGTGAGCCCAGACCCATGAGCATCTGAATGTTGGAGCAGAAATCACAAAATCTGAAATTTATTTCAGGCTACTGGAAGAGGATGAGTTGTGCCAATGGTGTTTAACAAAATGTCTGTTTGTCCTGGCTCAGTAGGTACCTAAGGCATGCTCCCCAGCTGAGCAGCCAGGACCTGACTGCCAGCCAGGCTCCTAGGTCATCCAGCTGCAATGAGTTTTATTGAATGATGAAAGAAACCGGACACCATCTTATTTTCTATGGTTTGTCCTATGTCCTTCCAAGCCAGACTTTCTGGCTGCTTCCACTGGCAGCTTTTTCCAGGAAAATGGGACCCTTTTCCTCTTACACTCAGGTGTGAAGGGAAAAAATGTATGTGACTAAGTCCTGTGTTTATCAAAGTATAGAAAAGAAGTTGGTGCCAAAATAGTCAGTGACACCTGGCCTGGCCTTTGGATGTACAAAGAAGATATCCATGAAGATCAACCAATTAAATTGAACAGAAATAAAGCTCTGATACTTGCCTGGCTTTGTGTGTAGGGAGGCAGCAGCTGCCCTGTCTGGCCCTCCATCCCATCTCCATTCACCAACCAGCAGCAGCCAGGGAAGGGAGCATGCTGGAGGTGTGTGCCTCTCTGGCTAACTGGGGATAAAGGCAGCAAAATTATCACTTGTTCCCAAATAGGGTAGAAATGACAGGTCCTGCTGAGCCCGGAAGAGCAGTGCTGCTTTCCAGCATCCAGGTGTCCAACCTACTGGGTCTCAGTTTTAACACAGGTTAAGCTCAAGGGTCACAGGAGACAGGAGGAAAGCAGAGAGGTTTTGTGGGTAGAGCCATTAATGAATACCTGCAAAATCTTTTTTTTCCAGTTTCCCTGCTAGTATTTTTTTTCTTTAAACACTCAAACTCATTTCCTAGACTCAGATTTGACTTAAAGCACTGTTAGGCTTCTTAGATCTATTTTGGGTTAGATTGTTCAGACAAGACTGCAGGCAGATCCCATTAGCACCTTCCCTTTCCTCCACCTTGGTGAAGGCCCTTTGCTGACCTGGAGGGTGATGAATGGCTGGAACTGTAAACTCAGAGACAACCAGGGACTGGAGCAGGAGCATGCATGCAGAGATGAACCGATTTACACACAGAGAGGCCAGGTAGGTAAAGAAATAATATAACAAATAGCCAACAAAACGTGATTTGTATCCACTCATCTATTTTTCTAGAATATTTGCTACTTCTATTTCCCTTTTAGCAAATGCACTGATGTATTACAGGTTGGATAATTCTTGGGAAGGTTTCATGGCTAATTTTTTTTTCTTCTGTGAAAGATTTTTAATAATTGAAATCCAACCTAGAAAATCATTCAAGGGACACTTTGTCTTCTCAGCTGTGGAGCAGAGAGCCTGGACCCCGCCTTTCTGGTGTTGGACTACTCAAGACTCCTCCTTACAAATTATCAAGCCTAATTTAGCTTTCATTAATACTTTTTCCCCTAATTTGAATTCATATATCAAAGAAACTGACTGGTTGACATGATCGTCACTACATCTGATCCATCAGCCAAAATCAGGCTACAGTTTGCCAACCATTAGGTCTGTTAATTTTTGCTGCAGTTTCCCATATACAGAGCTCCACCCAGGTAGGTCTGAAAGCAGTAATTCTGTCTAAAATAATGAGAAGTTGCTGGATTTCAACACTACACTATCCAGGTTGGACACCTGTATGCTGGCACAATCATCCTGGAGCTCCAGGTCTCAATTTCCAGGTGGGCTGGCAGAGCAGGTGAGGCTATGAACTTACTGAAGAATAAGGAACTGTATGTAGTAGGAGGTATTAAACAGCATGGGCAAAACTTAACACATTAATCTGTCTTCCTCCTTAAGTACCTGGAAAAACATGGAGCTTATCTAAAATAATACACATTGATACATTCATACATACATGTATATAAATCTTATGTGTATGTCCTTCAATGCAGGGAAATGCACATCTTTGCTTCCCAGGGTTGCAGCATTTCATGATTACTCAGCTTAAATTCTCCCACTACATAGCTGCCACGATGAAATTTTTTTTTGTTCCTTTCCTCCTGTATATAGTGTTATTTTTTTAATGTCAAATATGATGCTTTTGACACTCGCTCTAAGTATAAATTTGTAAATTAATTTATTTTAACTCTTTTCTCTAGAGTTCAGTACCATCAAGACTAAATGTCCTTCAAAAGTTGCTAGGTGACAGTGTCATACCTCAGTCTGGTGAACAAATGAGAGCTCGTAATGTTGATGCAGTGACTTCAACCAGACAGTCTGCTTTCATTTTGATAGAGCCTTTTTTTCTTTCTGCAAAATCATTGTAGGTTTGTTATGAACTGTGAGCAAGCTTAAATTACACCTTTCACCAGCTCATAAAGTCAATGCAAATCTTCCCATGTTGTTTTCAGGGAAATCAGAGCAAATACATTTATTTGCATGAGAAACAATATTCGCAGAATGATTCAGAAAAATACATTTTCACAACTCCTAACCGGAACTGCATTTAGCAAAGCTGTAGCTGAATCCTTGTTTTCCTGCCTGCTGCAATGAGATGGAATTCAGCTGATCTGAAGGGTGCATCATCTTTGTAATACTTTGCATTCAGGAAGAGTGGTTAAACCACATGTAAAGTGAAGGAAGGTCCTGTGTCCAAACCAGAAACATGTCCTGTGTACTTGTGAGCCCAGGACATAGGATTCTATTCTCATGACATGGATCCTGAATCAGAAGCAGCAGATTATTTTCTGGCTGCTTCTCAGCAGCTGGAAACATAATAGCTAATATTGGAGCTCTATGGCAGGGAAAAGGATGAAGAGAGCAAATACCCTTTTATTTTTTTCACACAATTTTCCTTTTTGAAATATATTTTAAAAAAAGAGGAACAGTACTACATTAACTAGGTGTGTTCATGAGGTGTTTCCACTTACATGGAATGGATGAGAAATGTGTTTCTAACAATTTCCTTGGAAGGTCTCTCAGTGGGGCTCAGCTTTTGCAAAATTGTGAGTGGAAAAGGGGCTGCTATTGATAGGCTTTCAAGGCTTTGGCCTGGCTTCCTCTAGCAACAATTTTGTGATCCAAATTGGCATTGATTTGAGATGTATTCCTGTGCAGGGTAAACAATAGCTTAAAGCAGCTGTTAATTAGCTCAGCTCGGCTCTGCTCTTGCTTTTCATGTCTAGGTACCTCCTTCAGAAATAAACAGCAGAAGGAAAACATCCAAGCAGAAGAATCAGAAGGCAAAGAAATGGATGGGGATTGCAAGTGAAAAATTAATGAGGAGAGACCTCATTTCACAAAGCTTATATAAAGCCAGGAAGAATTTGTGCAAGGAACAGTGACCCAGAAAGTGAATCTGTAAAAATTCAGAGCAAGGTGCAAAACTTGGTAGCCTCTTTCCCTCAAGATGCACCTACATTCATGCACAAGGGTCCTTTGTCTATGGCCACTGTGAGCTCAGCTTTGAAGTTTCTCCCTCATTTTCCCTGCCTGCAAAGGTCTGGTAGGTCCTGGCTTGGGAAGCAGCAAGGCTCTCAGCACTCAAGGAGAAGGTCATGCCTGAGAGAAATCATCATGTAGGCTCAGTGTGTTTTATCTCACATTAATCTGGGGATATAAAACCTACTTCATACACATGCTGGCACTTAGCTTTTGGCCAAGATGAAGATGCTACTGCCCATCCATCTGCCTGATGCAAATCCCTTTTCTAGAAAGCTTGGGTTTGTTCCCACTGTAGGTGAGCCAGTAAAAATCCACGTAGTGGGTGCAGCAGAAAGTAATTGTCACTGAAAAAACTTTAAACAGCACCTTGACAGTACTGAAAGGGATGGGGAACATTTCTCATTATTTCAAAAGTCAAACCCTCAATTAATGGGCATGTCCTTTCACAGCTGATTTCTGAAGAAAAAGACCTCTTGTACCTTGCATGACAGAGCTGAGAATCTCACCCCAAACATTCTCTACTTAATACATGAAAACAGAATTCTTCACAGTTTGTCTGGAAGAGAGAGGAGCACATGCTGGAGTGCCAAATCAGCCCTTGCTCAGTTGCCTGTTGCCCTGGGTAGAAACTCAGGAGAATGATTTAAAATGAAAACTTTTGTCTTCTATACTAAGAACATCTCAGGTAATACTGAGCAGCTTGCTCTCTGCCATCAATGAGTCTCCAGGTATTAACACAACACGTAACCTCTTCTACTGATTTTTCTTGCCAGTCTTTGCCTTACAGCTAAAAAAAAAGGGATTGAGGCATCTGCTAGTGCATTGCATAAGCTTTTTCTCGAAGTAGCATCATCACTTAGCAGTCAGACTAATTTGATTGTTTTCAGACCAGAAAGGACAGCTGTCAGCCACCTCCCAGAACAGATTCAAAGGCTGTAATCAAGCAATCTTTTCCTAGAAGTTGTTTGAAGCTGGTGCTTATCACTCTTCAAAAGACTGTGAAGACAATAAACTAGTCAATTAAGTCTAAGGGACAGGTGCATCTGA
Source organism: Heliangelus exortis (assembly GCF_036169615.1). NCBI lineage: Eukaryota > Metazoa > Chordata > Aves > Apodiformes > Trochilidae > Heliangelus > Heliangelus exortis. Next base: position 11,372,484 of record NC_092436.1, on the reverse strand, counting down.
GTATTTAGTGTCTTGTTAATACTGACTGGAAGGACTTAAAGGAATTTGAATGCCATGGAGTCAGCTGCTAGGCTGGCAGAACACGAAGCAGTGATGATATATATTTGCACTTGTAAGAGACTAATTCCAGTTTATTTTCCAAGGTGTTAACTATTGAAATTACTCATGTTTAAAACTTGCACTTTGTGACTCTGTTCAGATTTCCCTTGCAAATAATCTCTGTTAGTCCTCATAAGGTTGCAAGAAACCACCAGACAACAGCAGGGATTTTTACTGATGAATCTTATCTGAGCTTGCTCAACATTTGGCACCAACATTTCCTGCCCTCTTCTGACTCTTGCACTTCAGCCAGCATCCTAGCCAACAGTGACTTGAAGCATGCTTAGCCTCATCCCTCTTGTGCCAGACAGGGCAAAGGATTATTTTTTCCATGTACAGACTGGGAGTGCAAGCAGAGGTCCCCTTGGGACCTGGCAAGGCAACTGCACCCTGGGCATTTTAGGGTACATATGTATTTGGGTTTCAGAATGCTGTTGCAGAAGGAGACATTATTAAACCCTCTGTTGCACTTTTAGGTTTAGAAAAATACATACTTCTCAAAGTCTGGCTTCTTTCTGTTTTAGTAACATATTATTATCCACTTTGCTGCTGGCACCTGCATCTTTCTGACCCTGGGACTGCTACACTGATGGATAAGCATCCTGAGGGACTGGCTCAGGAAAACCTAGGTAGACAGCAAGTGACTTCTTAGCTTCAAGATACTAATTAAAAAATGCCCTTGAGTGAACTCCAAGTCAGGTAATAAAATAAAAGGCCCCAAAAGGCCTGAAGAGGGATGGATGTTTAGTAAATAACAAGACTTGTAAGACCTTACTGCTGGTGGCAGGCAGACACTTTCAGAGCTTGAGTCTTACTGAAACTTGTTCAAATTCACTTGCATACAGTTTCTTTCTTGGAAACATAGGAAAAGTTGTTCAGCTTTCTCTTCTCAAATATCTGTTTAGTAGGGTTGAACTATTCCTGGCTTAAAAATGAAATAACTATACACAGGTTAGTAATAGTATTTTTACAATAAACTCTGGTTTGCCTTTTGTCAGCTGAAAGATGCTTAGAGCTAGATAAATAGTATTAAGCAGACAAAATATTTCCCTAATGTCATCATTTGATAGATTCTGAATAATTTCCTATCCCTTGTCAACCTTTAAAAGGATTTTCATTAGTAACTGAACAACATAGCGAAATAAATTGCAAAACAGAGGTTTGCCTGTAAACCACTGTCTTTGACTATCTGCTTTTTAGCAAACATATCTAATTTGTACTTTAAACTATTTCCTGGGGTGTTTTCTTTTGGTGACTGTAACTTTCCAGTATGAGAATAAAGCATTATTATATAAAACAAATAGAGCAGATCAAAGGACAGACTTTCACTGAAACATTTGTCAAACTTTTGATGTTCCTGGTCATTATCATGAAGGTTAATGATGTTAGGAATAATAGCAAGCAATAGGTGCTGAAACTCTCACAATAAAAGAACATGAAGTGAATATGAAGGTTTAATATACTGACATTTATATGCATCTATTATCCTAGTATTAGAATAACTCTGCAAATTCTGTCTTGTTTCAAGATTTATGCATTTTTATCCCCAAAACCATGAGTAGAAAGCTGATGTTCTGAAACTGGTCTAACCTCTCAATAATTCTACATCATGATTTTGCTACAACCCAGATGATTGCTCTTAAATCTGTGTTTCTATTTTGACTGATATAGAAAAAAATATCCATCTATATATACTGGAGGTGATATAAAAATCCAGAAAAAAATAGACTGTAGTGAAAATGATGAGCCAATTTAATTAGAAAAAAAGTGAAAATTTCATAGTTCTTTGTAAATGCAGCAGCTATCTCTGTCCATTGAATGCAGCAGGAGGCTTTGCCATTACCCTAGAGCAGGAAATATCAGGGTGGGGGCACTGCACCCACACAGCACTCACTCCTCCTTTCACAGGAGAACTTTGCTGTCTTTTCCAACCTGCCTTCAAGCCTAAAGTGTGCTAATGAAATTGCTCTAATAAATTAGTGATTACTGATCCAAATATAAAAATATAGCTCCCATCAATAAAAACAAAAAATGATGAAGCTCTCCTAGAAAAAAAATCTGCCTTTTTGAATGCTGTGATTAAAAATCAGAGACACCAATAAATATAAATCAGAGAGAGCTCTTAAAGATGGTCTATAGCTGATTTCCCTGTACAGCCTGTCTTTTCCTTTCTCTGGTTGCTAAGATACTAGCAGTATTACCTTTCACTATGTCTTTGGGATGTGAAGATTTATGTTCCCTTGCCCTCTGTAAAAAAATCTCTTCCAGACAGTGTAGCCATATCTTTACCTTTACATTCAGAAAGAGCTTATGGAGAGTGTAGGTAAGATTCTCCACACACATAAAGCCACAGACCTCCGGTTACTCCAGCCGAGCACTCCTACCTTACAACCACTTACAATCTGGCATGGTAAATACAACTGCTTTATTTAGAAATTAACAGTTTTGAAGTTGTATCACACCAGGTAGGGGCAGTGTCTTCCACAAATGCAAATAAATTCACTGTCCTAAAAAATGCCGGAGTTATTTTGTATGAAGTTCTGATTTTCAAAGTTAACTTTGGAATTCTATGCTCAAAAACCTGAGTGCCTCAACAAAAATAATTTGGATGCCTAAATGCTTTCTGTATTTTAGTGCTTTGCTATCATCCTTATACCATCATGAAACTTCCAGGACGGGGAAGTTACCTTCATGATTTTATATATGATGATGTCCATTTCCAGGAGAACTGAAGATGGAGTTACTTGAAAGAAACTCATTCTTTAAAGTTTATCACTCTCACTAAGCGTGATTAAACACTATATAATCGAATATTATTTGCTGATAGAAAATCAAAACTTTTGCCCCAGCATGCTGACATTTACAGGAGTAGAGAACATTTGCACATTTTAAGCTTATAATAACAGATGAGGTATGAAATGGATTCTGATAATGCTTTGAGCACCGTGGAAGTCTCATCATTTATCAGTGTATGAACTTGCTCTGGATCCTTATTATTAACAGTGATATATTTCTATACAGTAGAAGTAAAGAAAAGCTTTTTTTTTGGATGATGGATGGAGGATGAATCTTCAAAGGTCCAGTGAGCAGGTTATCTTCTCTTCTACAGCTCCACTGTAGTTCTGATTTCTTACAGGTTTGTTAATGAAGACTTAGGTAGACAAATAGTTGATGTGGATTGTTTGTAGCTCCTTACTGCAAAGTACATGTCTTTTGAGATGTACTGCCTTGTAATTCTGTGAAATTATGATATATCACACATAACCACTTATACAGAATAATCTCAAGAAACTGCAAATCCATCTAAATTTTAAATGCACACATAGTGCCAGAATATGCCTTTTAAATAAAATGCCTCCCAAATCAGTATTAGGATTTAAAACATACATTTGATGTAGGCTTAGACTCCTTTATTTAGAGGTACTGGAGAGCTGGATTCCTTTGGGTTGTAAATTTTAGCTTTGTGTTTTGTTTTGCTTTCTTCATTTGAGAACTAACAGCTGCAAGCATAGTTCTGGGTCTTTGGTGCCTGTGGGCTATATTCCTTCTTTACTGTGAAAATTAAGATTATGAAAAAGGAGCCAAGGATCTTAAGAAGAGATTCCTATAATTTATATACTTTCAAAAATTTTCGAGAAATTATATTTAAATCTTTACAGTATCATCTCCCCTCAAAACAAGATTAAAAGCCAAATAATTTTAGCCTATTATAAGTGTGGGGCAATTCTTCACAATCCTCCACACTTCACCAAGAACATAAATGGATGTACACTGCACTCATTCTACTCAGAAAACACATTAGACAGACACTTCAAGCCCTGAGTGACCTCTAAACAATGCTTGGAAGCAGTTTAAGAATTTTGTTTGGAAATCTCCAGAAAGCCTTGGACATGTTCGTGTTCCTCCTTTACTTTCACGGTGCTCTCCTGATCTTGTTTCTTATCAGTCCATCTGCCACTGTACACAGGAACAGATTGAAGACTCTGCTCTTCACTTCAAATCCTGGTTTAGACCATGGCATTACTGGCCACAAGCTGTCTAAAAAATCTGAAAAAGGAACTGTTCAGGCATGTATAGATGTTTTTTCTTACTGGCAAAAGTCCTTAGAATTAAATATTAATAAAACAAGCTGAGCTTTAATAAAATTTCAGTTGGATCCAGCTGATTTTCAGTAAGCTCAATTGACCTTCCTGCAGCCTACTGATTTAAATTTGTGCTTTTTTGAATACAGCCAATAAAGGTACAAGAGTTCCTTACCTGATTTGTTTGAGGTTTAACAGAATGATATTAGTACTATAAGGAGGAATACCAGCATTCAAAAGAAAGGCCCCAGTTTTGTTTGGCACATCTTGAATAAAATATTTCTAAGTGTCTGGAAATACTATATTATTTGTATTTGAGGTCCTTTTGATGGCCACCATCAAAAGAGAGAGGGATGATGCCCAGAAAGACCAAAGTAGTTGCTGACCCACTGGAGCATCCCATGGTACTGTAAGCATAGCCTCTATTAAACCAATGCATTAACCTTTGGAGCTCAACTTTGCTTTTTGGCTACCCCCCAGATATTTTTTGAGAAATAATGATTCAGGCTCTCTTCAGTCTCAGTCTTGTTTATGTAGCTGAGAACAATTGGGTGTTATATTAAAGAGCTGGGCAGCAAGTTCTGTTCACAGTTCTCTCATGTGCTGATAATTGCAGCAGGTTCCAATCACTGGCAATGTCAAAAGTGCTTTATAGATCTTTAGTGTTATTTGGTCAGCTCTCTAAATCCCACCCTCTGAGATCATTATCTTCAAGAGTCTCTTGTCTCTGTGTTTATATTTTTCCTCATCAGTGCTTCTCACAAGTACCTAATCATGCCTTATCCTGCCTGCAGTCACCTTACCCCTACAGCAAATAGCTCTGTACTTGCACACCATCTCAGACTGCAATCAAACAAATTAATTAAACACTGCAGCATCAGCCAATAAAATGGCAAAATATATGCCATTCATCCTTGGGAAAAGTGGTTCCTGTGCTGGAGCACAGTGCACGCTTATATATAGACCTTAAAAGTTTTTTCTTTCTGTTTCTTAGATGGGAAAAGAGAACAATCCAGATGATTCTGGATTTTAGACTGAGCAGCTAATGATGATACTGGGCAGGTATTGTCTACAGCTAGCGAAGACCACATCTCTATCTTGCTGCATCGAGACAGAAATGAACAAAGAGTAGATATGTATTAATAAAAAACTGAAAAATGTGGCTATGTTGAGAAGATGATGATGATGATGATTCTGCATTGACCACTGTGAGCAGCCTAGGAGTCCATGTACTTCTCAGCTGATAGATCTGAGAAGCCAGCTCCTGTTCACTTCTGCACAAGAGCCCCCCTTCAGTCTGTCATGTAGGTACAGCTCCCTATAGACCAAAGCACTTTTGTACTTGCAGTATCATTATCATAATAATATCATAACATCATAGACCCCCACCCCCCCAAAAAAAAAAAAAAAAAAAAAAGAAAAGGAAAAGGTATGCAGTTATTTCACAAGCCCTATGGAATATCACCCGAGGGTACATTGAAAAGTGAGACATCTGTTCTGTTGTGAAGCAGTCATGTCAGAACTAATAGAACATAAAACTTTACAGTGCTATTAAATTATTTCTCAAAATAAAAATAAGCTATCTTGGAAATCCAGTTAGGCCTAAATAACCCATTTAGTAAATAATAACTTTCCCTCTTGAAAGAAAATTAATTGGAGGGCTTGCTTTCTTATTATAGGCTTGCTTTCACTAGATCCTAGTCCCCAAAGGGACTGATACTCTTAGCTAATTCATGATCAAAGGCAAGTGCCTGTTCACCATTCTTTTAACAGGAGATTTATCATGATCACTGCTTACCCAGGAGCACAGAAAAGATCCCACTGTTTAGCAGTGAATACAGGGCCCAGACTGTAGCAGCATCTGCTTTGGAGGAGGAATGGCAATGTTGTCACCCAGGAATAGAGGTATCAGGGGAGGGAGAGGTTTACAACTCTGGGGAGCCAGCTGGGATGCAGGGGCCAGCTCTCACCTGGTGCTGCCTTTTGTTTCTGGTTGTTTCAGCTTTCTCTCTCCTTAAGGACCAGGGATACTTTTTCTCTGTGTTGCAAACTCCCCAGGTAAATGAATCTATCCAATTGTTTTGTTATCATCTACCAGACAAGAGTAAGTAACAGATTGTAGGTCTAGTTATAGAATTATTTAGGGCAGCCATAAAAATTTGGATTGTTCCTTTCTTTTAACTGATGTAACTGGGTTTGTTTACAGCCTAGAAGCTACTTAGAGAGGGACTGTCTTCCTCTTGGTTCATTCCCTGACACATCAGAGATTCCATCACTATAGATCTCACAGGAGATCATAAGCAACCCTTCCTTCATTCCCCTCCTTAAGAGGACCCTCCTCAATTGTATTCTATTTCTAAACCTAAGCACAGATGTTGAGGCAAACACATGGTAGAAAGGTTTTGCTGAAGCTGTGATGAGAAAACATGAAACCAATTCTTGACTTTGACTTCAGGAACCTGTCTTCTAAATTTGCTGAAACATAACTTGTCTGGCCATTTTCCATATATGCTCAGTCCCCTTGCACATTCAGATAAATTTGTTACCAAGTTTTTATGACACGTGTTCCTATAGCGTGGCCTCCTAGACAGGAGTGACATCTGAAAAGACGAACTTGGCACTCATGGACAACAATAGGGAAACCACTCTTCTGCCTCTGTTTTTGTCCTCTCAACAACACACCAAGTCATAACCATGTTACATTTATTGCTATAAAACCACTTCACATTTTGTAATAAAATGTATAAGAAATTGGCATCATCTTAAAGTTCAAAGGAAATGAACCATTTAGTGCAAAAACATGGCTATGACTTGTAAAGACTTGATCTTCAGTCTTGTCACCCAAAGTCCATTCTCAACTAACAAGCAAACATTTCAGCAATCTCACACTCCATTAACAATAATCTCACTATGCCTAATTTCCTTCATTTTGTACATCATGCAAAAAATCTTTCTGAATTGGTTTACAGCTGACAATTAATACTTGAACAATTAGAGTGCTATGTGTGCTCCTGCTCTGGCTACCAGAAATCCCAGTGGCAGACATCAATTTGCCTGAGCTGCTTTAAAGAAACATCTTGGAGACTCTGGTTACAGTAATTATTGTAACACAGAAAAGTTAAATTAGCATCTGCTGAATAGATTATAAAACAGACTTCACACATTGCAACAGGTAGGAAATAGCTAAAATAACATGTATAAAAAATGGCTAAAAACCTACTGAAAACAGAACTAAGGTCACAAAGTACAGATGGCTTGAATTTAAAACAGTTAAGGTTACAACCCTCATTGTGAAGAATAACTTGGGAAATGGTCTTACTATCAACATTTCTATAAGAAATACCAAAGTCACCTTTCATTGCATTGCAATAGGTAGTGATGACAGTGACATTTTATGGGTTTTTTTTTCCTGCATCTTGTTGCTCTGAGATACTTGAAAAAGATGAAAGTATTATGCATATTTTGATAATTTTACACCATGTACTTACTGCAATGTGATTAGTGACCTTCACATATTGCTTGTCAAAATCTCCATTTTTGAGATCTCTATCAACCACTAAATGTAACCAGCTGTGGGGAGAAGCATGATTAATACTCGATTGAATGCTGCAACACTATATAATAATACAGGAAATGGAATGAAGAAACTGAATTTCTAGATGAAAAAGCAGGAACAACTTTAGAATTCTAGAACATAATTCCTTGAATTTGACTTGTTACATCTGCCTGCTTTTGTAGGCATAAAGAAGTAGACTCCACTTATCTCTGAGTTATCCTGTCAGTTCTTGTAGTTAATTATTTGCATTCTTTTACTTCATAAACTCATTTGTCCTTTTCTTAACAATATCAGGACAAACCACTGCCTGCATAAAAATACCAAGCTTATTGTTCAGGTAAAACAGACTAAAGATCAGATATTTTGATATGTATGTAGTCTATATATTAGAAACTGGAAAATTCTCTAGGCTTTTTCTGATGCTGTGATTCTGCAAATATTTTTAGTATCAGGAGGTAACACTTTTTCTCAGGCAGAACTGTTATTTTAAAGTTAGTAAGGTCTTTTTAAGACTTTTATAGTAAAAGCTAGAGTGGGATGTGTTGCTCTAAGACTTGGCTTAATATAGAAAGGATTCTCTTTCTATTACCTCAGTAGCATAATAACATTGAAACATCACTAATACAATTATTCCCTATTACTTTGAAATAAAAATATTCCTTGATGAAAGAGTAATTGTACAATTCTCAGCAGCTGAATGATGCTCATGTAATGCTCCCCTAATGAGACAGAACCAGGAAGATCAAGAAGTCACAGAATGACAAACCCAGACTATTTATGCACTGCAGAAAAGCTGCATGTTAGAGATGTTATTGCATCAGTCCAGCAGGTTTGTAACTCTACGCGCCTCTGTCTCCTTTTGTACTGAGCATCATGGTCAAGTATAAATAGACTTCTTGTTTTCCTACAGTATCTTCCTCCACATGGGCTGTGGATCCCTTTCTCATGTCTCCTCACAGTGTCACTGCACTGACAGATCGCCGATGGCTTCCATGGTTAAAGTTGTGGGCACAATCTTTAGTCTGTTTGTCACCATCCTGCCCAGGAGTTTTTACCCTCCTGGGTACAAGGGGGTAATGGCCAGAAGAGGGTTCTGCTGAAGAGTCTGTAGCAGTAGATTCTTCTTCTGCCCACCTATTAAAGAAATAGTAGCCTTCCTCAGGTGTCAGTTTCCTGAGATGATTTACTTCAGAAGCAGAAAGTCCCTGACTTGCTGTGTCCGACTTGCTGTGAGACACAGCTGCTGCCACTGGATGGAGAAATGGTGACACACATAAGTGGCTGATGCTTTGGTCAAGGTCATCATTAGGTACAGGTGATGGTACAGATGCACTGGAAGGAGATTGAGTTCTTGATCTCATTTTCTGGATCTGAAGATCCTGCTGCCCTCGGGGAAGCTTATCTACTTGTTGTGCTTTCAGAATCAGAGTTGCCCCAAAGGTTCCTTGCAGAGCAAAAATAAAGAACCTGATGAAAGAGGAAGAGAATGAATTGTATTACCAGTGTGTTCCTTCCTTAATCCACATCATGTAACAGAAATCCAGTTGCTAATTTTCCACTACTCTAGAGGCATCTTGTAGACACCTTATGCCAGACAGATGAAAATTGACTCCTCAGTCTTAATCCAACGTGTAACTACACACTTACCTTGGCCTGGGTAGAGTCAGCTATGCCTACAGGGCCTGCAGGGTCTCAGAAACATGAGCTCACACAGAAACCAAAAGGAAGAACCAAGGAGAGCAAGGATTTGAACAAAACCCCTCAGAAAGAAACCAGATTCTCAAGGCTCCAACTGGTGGCTGAAGGAGATAAGGAGCAGGCAGTGTGACAAGATGAACTAACCAAGACTTAATTTTAAGTGCATTTTAAAAAAGGGGGGTTTCACCACTGCTGTGATATGTTGACACAACTACTGGGGGCTGGGTATTCTGTAAACTGCAGACTCTGCAGAAAATCATTTTGGGTACCTAAATGAAGGAACAGCAATTATCCAGCCCTGAAGATTGAAAGAATCAAATCTTTAAGCTCAGCATCCTGCTGAGGCAGCAATGATCTTAACCTTGCCAAATTCCCGAGCTGGAGATTCAGGTTCTCTAGCCACATGCTTGATGTAGCTCTTGATGAAAAGCTCAGCATCAAAACCGACACCATGAATGAGGGCTGATATGAAAACAAAGGTCACAAAGGACCAAAACAGACTGGAAAAAGATGCCTTGCCTAGAAGACATGAGACCTTACTGAACAATACTTTGTTTATTCTGTCTTTTAATTATATAACATAACATGAAATCAGAAGAGCATCTCAAGTCAAAATGGGATACAATAATAATTTGAAGATACATAGTATCAAGGTTACTTTTTAGAAAAAGTTAAGGCTCAGATTTTAGTACCTTAAAGGGCAAAATCAGGTTGTAAAAATATTTTCCTGATTCTTGCAATGCCAGTGTGCTGCGCTGTTTCATGACAATTAGGATGAGGTTACTAGCAAGACAGTCAAACAAATAAATTTTCTCCATTGTCCAAGCAGAAATAAATTGTGGTGCATGTCAGACAAAGCATACAGAATGATTAAAGTATTTACCATCAAAATATTCAGGTTACCATATCCACATATAGGGAACAGAACTATTATATTTTTCACACCAAATTTTTTCAGCAGTCTATCAAAATAATTATCTCTCTCCAAATACTACTCAGGCTTAGTTACAGCTATCTTTAACAGACTCAATTTTTTTGCACAGGGCAAAACTAAGATTCTGGATGCAGAAAATTACTTGATACAGAAACATGTTCCTAAATTTGCCTTAGTAATGGACTGTGTTGTGCTAAGGAAGCAGGAATATTGCAAAAACTTGCTTTCTATTAATGATGAGCTCAACAATGCTTTGTTTATAATCCTGAACAACTATGCAGCAGATTTGCAGCAGTAGAATTTGAAGCAGTCCAGAAAGGGTTTTCCTGAAAAGGCAAAAGCAGTAGATACATAGAGACTTCTCCATGGTCATACAACTGAATAAATGAACAGTTCATGAACTCAAAAATTGAACCCAGGCATCTGACTTCCACACAGATCACCTCTTCCTCTGCAACACACGTGCCTGACATATCTTTGTATGCCTCAGCATTGTCATTTCACTTAGGTCCCTACAAAGCCACAAAAATAAAACTGGGAGGGAACCAGCGCATCATCCAAACCTTGGCAAGAGTGCAGTGACTGGGGTGATGAGGCAGAGGAAGTAGAAGGTGGGGTCTGACAGCTGTTTCTCCAGAACCCAGTAGGGGTTGGTGGGAGGGTTGCAGACCACGCAGGCAGCGTTGTAGATGAGAGAGAAGAGGAGGTAAAACACCACACTGCCAACCATGGTTACCGAGTGGAACAGGGTCTGTAAGAAATGACAGTGATGCTTGTGAGACTGACTCAGGGTGTAAGTCAGGAGGATATGAAGAAGGATAAGAAATCATGTGCCCAATAGGTCCATGCTACTGAAAAATGTAGCAGGAGAAATACCTGAAATAACTTGTAAAGCAACAGTGACAGTGAATATGGTTCTTTAAGAACCGTGTGCTCATATAATGGTGGAAAAAATGTGTACTGTCCCATCCAAAGGCACAGCAGAAGCAAATTCTGTCATTTTTTATTCTGACTTGAAATTATATAACTTGAAATTATACCTGAAGGTGTTTTTCTGAGGCCAATAATAAATTCTGGCATAGTGTGAGTTCTCGGTGTACCTGTTACTCACTTTTTGTGAACCAGAATTCATGGAAATTACTCTGAAAGACAAAGCCATGTCTACGCAGTATGCTATGTTCAGGAAAGGAAAATAGTCACATGAGTAGGACAGGTCAAGTACATACCCAGGTTTTCATTATTAGAGCCTGGTGCAAGAGAATGGTCAGGAGGGAGATGGTGTTGATGGGGCTTCCAAAGGAAAACACATCTATGTCAGAGTCCTTGTATGTCTAGAAAACAGGCAGAAAGCTGTGATGAACCTTGACTATTTGGAAGTGATTTTTTCTATTTTTTAAGGAGGACAGGAGAATGAGAATATTAATGACCCAGATACTTACAAAGTAGGGGAAAAAGAAGCAAATGAGGCTCTGATAGAAGGCATCCAACATTGTAATAATGAAAGTTGACAGCTTGTATACCTGCAGGATTTTATAGATAACAGTCATTATGATGGGGGACACATCTCTAATCTGTCCAGCAGACAGAATTTCTGATTTTCTTCCATTCGCTTAAACTATTTTACCCATATTCACTACATTTCTCATCCTGTTTTATTTTTTATTTTCTATGCCTTAACTGAGAAATGTTATATTTATTTTGTGTGTCCACACAGACATATATTTGGTCCCTCATCTCTACTTCAGATCAGAAACACCAAACACAGGGCTGAATCACTAGCTCATCACTTTACTTATTATACTGCAGCATGCTGGTAACAACCTGCACTGCTCTGTATGTTTAATGGCAGAATAAATCTTCCCATTTATATCTTCCAACTATGACCAACCATGCAGCCTCACTTTCAGGAAGCAAATTGAAACAGTTTTCCTTACCAGTTCTTCTGACAGCTACAATCACACTGCTAGTGGACATCAGTAAACTAGAAACCGTTAATGGATCAGTTGGTGCCCAGTAAGTCTGAAACTCTTTTCTTCACTTCCTCCTCAGAAAGCAAAACAACAAAAAAACTGTGATGCTTTGGCTTACCTAGCAGTTATTTCATTGATCAAGACATACCTCTGAATTTTGTCCATCCTTGTACAACTCAGGTAAACCTAGAAGTGTGTCTGCAGAAACATCTCTATCCAGGACTCCAAAGAGAAGAGGGGGCACTGAGGTGAAGAAGAGATTGAAAAAAATCATCTGCCAGTAGTCTATCATTGTGCTGCCTGAGAACCCACAGAAGAACTGGTACCAGAAGAGCAGACTGACGTAGTTCTGTAGAGAAGCAAATACAAACACAGCATCTTATTACAAGCTGAGCTGTGGCTGCCCATATGTGCAGAAGCACATCTTTCATGCTGATATGATTTAATTTCTCTTTGGTGGTAGGAGCTGTGGAGATGCGCTTTTCCTGTGGCCTCTCCTTTCCATCTTCTTCCTTCCCCTACACTGTTCCCTTTTAGAGATGATCTGGACCCTTTCATTTGCAATGCCTGGATGGTCTGTGTCTCTCATAGTTGCACCTGTGGGGTTTATGTAGCAAGTTGGTTACTAACAGAGTCTCCCAAGAAGACATTATTTTGGTTAAATACTATCAGTATATAGCTCAGCACTTCATTCCATAAAGCAGTATCTCTTAAGGGACTGCTTCACACTCATCCACTGTGATACATCACTTTAAAAGCCTTTAGGTTTCTTTGAGAAAATATCAGAGAATAATTAAACTTTTCACAGCTCTGAGGACCAGATTTTGAAATCCTTTTACAAACTGGTTGTCCCTGTGGGATCAAAACTTTCTTGCTCCTTAATGGTGCTGCTGAAATAATAGACAAGTCTGGAGAGTTATTTTGCCTTGTGAATAAATATCCTTTGAGCTCTAAAACAATGCCCAGTGAAGAAAAAGAGGAAAAGTTTCCATTTCCATTACAAATCTTAACACTGATAAGAAGTAATCCTTATTCAAAGTTACTTAAAAAAATACAGATACTTTGAATTCTAAGTAAATAGTCCTTCATGTTCACAATACATTTCATGTCGTATGAACGTGTCTGCAGTCTTGTAGAAACTGTATTACTATTAGCTTTTTCCTTTCTACATTATTCTTTAATGCACAGCTCATCTGCATATACATTACATTTGTAATAAAAACACCAGATATGACTGCATCATTACTTGCACAGTACTATCAAATTAAATGCAAAAATCCAGAGGTTTCACAGGCAATATATATATTCCATCACTAATAATCTGCTCTTCCTTATGCAAATTTTATTTGGAGACTCATCGGTATTATTAATAAAGTTTCTTGAACTACTACATAAAAGTTACAAAGCCTTGAACCCTTTTTCCTTCTGGAATAATACTATTGCAAAATAAATTTAGAACTGATAGCTTCTTCAAAGCTTTATGCGAGATGTTACTAGGAAAGAGGTAGCAAACCACAAACTTACGAAGCAAACAGGAGCTCTAGAGAGTATAACCTACAAAAATAAAACCAGTTCCCTCCTGAGACCTGGAGTTAACCCTTGCTAGTGTGGAAACTTCTAGAATTTTAAGAATCTTACCACATTTTTGTAGAAAAAGTATATCACCATCTTTGCCAGGCGAGCATAACACCAATGTCCATGGACAAGGAGCAGCTTTTTGAGGTGTTTAAATCGGGATATTGCAAAGTCACTGGCCATCACTGCCTTTGGGGAAAAGAAGTTAATTTACAAAAGCTGCTTTTTTCCCACCCACTGTGATGAAAGTTGAACGTGGACATGGAAATTTTTTCCTACTATAGAATATTGTAGGAAAAAAATGCCTGGGAAAATAGTTTGAACTTTCTGCCTCTGCAGAACTCTCCATCTTAGGGGAATGAGGAAGGAGGAGCTGTGCAAAACACTCTGAGGCAGAAAACCTGGAGGTGCTATAGCAGAGATGATTCAGAAACAAGATGCTAACCTAACATTGGGCAGGCATCTGCTAATTTTCCAGTCTCATGAGCAAACATGCTTTTGTCCATGTGTGCTAATTGTTGGCTGGAAACATTTTTTTTTTTTTTGGATAGATGGTAATTATGAACTGCATATTAATTTACAACAGTAATGAAGCCAATTTACATCCATAAGATGACACTTATGAGTATAGAAGTGCTATAAAACTTATTAGGCAGTAAAGGATTATGTGACATAAGAGAAAATTCAATAAACTGGAAAGATACCTGCATGCCTTCTTGGCCAGATATTCCTATTCCAATGTCAGCTGCTTGAATCATACTGACATCATTTGCACCATCACCTAGAATGGAATGGTGTGCAACATGAAAAGGTGCTTAAAAAAAAACAACCCAAAAGCCTACATCAGAACAAGAAAAAAAACCAAGCCAACTATGCTGAAAAGTGTTATTCTGATCTACCATGAGTATGACTTAGAGCAACTGGCACTCAGCATCAAACAATCATTTCCCCTTGGCACTAATTTTGGTTGGAACCTTCCTTCCCAGGAGATATGGATTCTCCAGGGCTAAGCCTGACACTGGAACTGTCTGGGTGGCAGCAGGGACACCCTGACACCATCTACATCTATCTGTACACTGAATCTGTCTGCATTATTTTGTACATTTCTGCTTGGTGAGCTCCATATGCTCAACAACATGTTTGCAGCACCCTATGTCACTGAATTCTTCAAATTATATGATAAATGTGATTGCACTTGAAATGTAACAAGCCAATTTCAGGAGTTATTCTGCTGGTTTCAACTTGCAGCAATATATCAAATACATAACCAAATGGAAAGAACAGCCATGGCTATTGCCTGCAACGTGGAGACTGTAAATTAAGTTAGCTGGTAAAGCAAAATAAATGAACCTGAAGGCTGAAAGCTTGTATTTTGAACTCTAAGGAAAAAAAAAGGAGTTTAAAAATACATCAGACTCTTCTTTTTTGCCCACTGAGGTGTATTTTTTAGTTTTCAAGTCATAAAAATAAATTCTTCAAGGATTTTAATATGATGACTTATCAAAAGTAGAGCAGGAAACTCAAAGCATTTCACATTATTTGGAGGTAAAAAGCAAATGAATCAGTGCTTAATCCCACTCTGGGGATACCACTGTTTTCACCAGCTGGGAGAATCTGGTAAGAAAAGGGCTTTATGCTTAGGCAGAGCAGTAACTACTATCGATTGCTTACTGCACCCAAAGAGACAGCATTCAGGAGGGAATGTGTACGTATGTTTGTACTGGTGTGCATGAAAAGGACTTCTGGGAGATTCTGGAGTGTATTCATCTTGTTTCAGTGGGGGGCAGATCTGCTGACTGAGAGCCAAAGAAGGACTTTTGTATGGTAGTTGATCAGGAAAGATCAATACTATTTCCCCACTGTGTCTACCCAAGGTACAAGAAATAGCTCGGAGCATATATTCCATCCATTTCCATAACTCATCAAGAAAGAACCTGCCTCCTCCCCTCTCCTGTGAGATTCCAAGTCGAGGTACCTATTGACAGGGTCATCACTTTAAGCTGCCTCCTGACAAGCTTGACCACCATGCTCTTCTGAAGAGGAGTGGAACGGCAGCAGAGCACCGAGCGGCAACGCTTGGTCAGCTCCAGGAACTTCTCCTCCAGCCCCCCCTGGAAGATGACATTCAGGGTTCGTCCATCAATCACCAGTCCAAATTCAGAACTGGGGGCCTCAGAGACTGAGAAAGATGTTGGGATAACGCCCCAAATTTTCCTCTGTGGTTTTTCAGCTTCAGAATTCTTCCTCACCTCTTCTAAGGTTAAATTCAAGAGAGATTCGCAGGTTTCCTGTGAGAAAACAGAAGTGGGTTTAGAAATAGTTATCTCCATCTCCCTCTACACCTTACAAAGTGTATGTTTGTATAATCATGCCATTAGGTTTAAGCCTATCAGATAAACAATAGGGAAAACTGACTGAGAAGAAATGCACTGATTCATCAGATTTGAGATTATTTCGGTGACGTCCCAAATCCTTCAGTGAAAACCCTGCACTTCTTATCAGCTACTTAGCTGTAGTAAGAATTTATTTTGAAAGAAAAGAATCTTCATATCAGGAGGGCATATTTGTATTTGCAGTTCTGAGAGTATCAAAATTTTTAAAAAAATAATCCTTTCTTTCTAAAGGATAATTTCAAAGTCTGCTTCTGATACGAATCATGAGATATTGCAGCATTTGCTTCCTTCAAAAATAAACTGCAGGAAAGAAAAAAGAGGTGCAGATTTTCAAAACTACCTAATAAATTTGACAGTTTGGTCTTTTCTAGGTCACAAATCAGGTGGGTGTTACAGCTAGGGACCAAAAAAAAGCTTCATCTTGCCCAGCACAGTGCCTCAAACACAACCTCTTTCCTTCTTAGGGAATTTACCTCATTTTGGACCTTAGACCCCTTTCAAATGCAGGCAAGTGGATTTGACTTAGTATAAAATACAGACTTAAGAGGAACACTTTTAACTTTACTATACATATCTAAAGTGGCACACAGAGAAAACCTAGAATGATCTGAAAGTTATTTTGCTGTTAATACTAGAAGTCCTCCTTCTGTGACACAGCATTGAATACCTGAGGAGCTAATCACTCCCTTTTCTACCTTTTCTGCCAGCTTTATTGAGTGATGATTCAGTTCCAAAATGTTATTTTCACTTTATGTTGCATAAGGTACATGTGTAGGATGTTTGCAAGATTTAAATTACACTTAAGTGGGAGGTTCTGGAATCAAATGTACCTCTGACATCTAATAAAAGGCCACATGCAGTCTGCACACTGAAAACCTCTAAAAAATATTGAAACACCATCATATCTGTGAGCCACCCAAAAACTGTAGCGGAAATTCCTGGATTGTCTTGGCTTGTCTCTTTAAATAAATCCCCCAAACTACCTACACGTGTTGCTTCTCCCTGGAAGATATTTACTTTCCCACTGAAGTCAGTTGAAGAGCTAACTGGCAATATTAATGAGAAGCTGTGAAAGCAGAGGCACTTTGTATGTATTATTTGTCTGTATGTGTTTTTTGGGACACACTTTCAGAACCAGTGTTCTCAGCTTCAATTTGAAAGGCTAAATCTTATAATGGAGCAACTCCAATGACCACTGAACCACCAGTATTCACACAAGAGACTGCACCTAAAGCTGGACTGAGGACCATCTGGAGGGCTATAGGTAAGTGTATGAGCCTACGACATCCCCTGGAGCCAGAATGGTCCCACCTACAGCATCACTTCTCTGACAGAAACCATCTTCTAATTTCCATCCTAAATATATTCATTCTGCCTTCTGCTAAAGCAGATCTGCATATCAAATGAAATTACACATTGAAGCAAGGAATGTATTCCGTGCCAAATTCCATATCATCTTCACATGTTTCCCTATTTCTGTGACATTAAAAGAGAGAGACATTTGCATAGGATTTTATTCTTGTTTGGGAAGCTACTAACTGTGGGCAAAAGGAGTTAGAAAGTAGGCCACCTAACTGCTCTATACAATCGCCTATCATGAGAAAAACCAAGTTAGTGTTGTAACTATATCTAATTAACCCTCACAATGGCTTTATTGTGGAGAAAGGAAAGCTTGTAGTGGTAACCCTTCTTCTGCAGGGAGAAAAACTGAGGGAACCACACGTGATTTGCCTCTGCAGAGAAAGGAGTCCTCTGTTCTCTACTCAGCATCCCACCATGGTAGCTGCTGAGTATGAGCCAGTGCTCACTGCATAAAAAGATCGAGCCACACTCTGGGTTAAGAGAAGCTGCCTGGGGTGTCCAAGGCTGTCTGGGAAGTACGAGGTCACTAATGACAAAATAAAGAAGAGAGCAACACAGTTGGCATTTTGGAACTTGTTTTGGGGTTTTAGAAATGCTCAGGGCTTACTACTCCTAAGAAAACAGGTCTGCTTTAACCATAATGCCTGAAATCATTCTTCCCTACACTCATCCACAAAGCCATCTCTCCCACCAGGAAACCCAAAGAGATGAACACTGAGCCATGTATGGCAGCAGCCCCCCTGCTCCTCAAATGTAAGGCATGGTTTTCATGCTTACGCTGTTTCCCAATCTGCAAAAGCCAAGGTTGCTTTTTTAAAGCCTTTCATGTCTTAATGACATTTATCCTCTCCAAAGTCAGGACTCTGTTTTCTCTCTTCTGTTCAGATGATTTCAGGAACAGCCATAGATTGCACCACAGATTGTTCACTGTGTTTCAGTGAGTCACAGGAGCTGACAGACAAGCCCTTCAAATGATTATCCTCATTTAGGAGTTATCTGTGCATTGCTTATTGCCTGACCTCCTTAATGCTCGTGGAAATTTGGGGAATATCTGTGCACATCAACAACTCTGGGCTCCACCATGGAGGGTCAAGAAAGTGACTTTGTTTTTAACTGGCCCACAAGAATTGTACTTAGATTTCCAAGAAGGTGAAATGCTTCTTACACAAGAAGATACTGTATTAAATTAGTCACATTCAATCAGTATCTGATGAAGCCTAATCCTCAGTGTAACTAAACCTACACATGCATACTTTTTCTACACCAATTCTTAATTTCTTTCCAAATATCCTCCTACAGATATCACCTGGGGTTAAATTATCGTTTTATCTGAAATTTCCATAGCAAGGTGAAAAGCCAGATATCAATATTATTAAGGAATCAGGAACTTAAACTGCATATTTTCTTCTCTGTAAAGCTCTTCATTCAGGTAATTTTTAAAAAGAGTATTTTAATGTGGAAAAATCATTGTACTTTAACTGAATAAAACTCTACGTAACTTCCATTCTGATTCATTCTGTTACAAATAGTATAAAACGTTCCTGGCCTCATGCTTCTATGTGGCTTTTTGGTTGGCTGTTTTCTCACATTGAACACAGCCTAAAGCAAAACAGTTCCAAGCTACTAGACCCAAAGGAAGGTTAGGATAGCAAATTATATGGATCTCTCTACACTCACCTTATTTTCAGTGTTAATGGTGAAAACTATGTCCCTTTGCTTCAGCAGTTTACAGGAATATGCAATGTTAACTGCTGTTTCCTGCTTGTCTCCTGTCAACACCCAGATTTGGATCCCAGCTTCTCTTAGAGCTGCAATTGTGTCAGGCACTCCATCCTGCAGCCGATCTTCAATCCCTGTTGCTCCTGAGCAAAAAAAAAAAAGAATTAGTAAAGTACTTTTCTCTCATTTGGAAACCATGCTGCTATTTTCTTTTGTAACAAAAGGTCTTTGACTTCCAATTGTGATTCTGAACTTTTCAAGAGCTGAGCCAAGGTAATGTCCAGCAAATAAACATTCAGACACAAGATCTGCATTTGAATTAAGAACTGATTGTCTCAGCAATCAAGTTCTGGCTCTTCATTTTACTCTTTGCTAGAAGAATACATTTCATTTCTTTGTAATAATCCAAAATGACAATCTACTGGCAGAGGAATTACACCATATGCATTTTTAAAGTACTGCATTAAGTCCTGTCAAAGCAAGCAGAAAAGATGAACTTTGACTATTTAAATGAATGCTACCCCTACTGTCAAGTTAGATGTTTCACCCACTAAAAGGAGAAGCAGAACAGTAAGTTTTCCTTTTAAAAATGCTCAAACTTGGAAACAGATGCCAACACTCATCCTGAAGGTAAATCACTGCCTGAATGTAACAGTACTCCTTATCTCTTCCACTAGAGGTCAGTTTGAAGATTCTGTAACTACAGTATGCTGAAGATGGATATTGATTTAAGCTAAAAGAACACTTTTTGTGAAATTAAGTATGAAAGCACACGGAGCTCTGAAAGTTGGCAAAGGTAACAGATTCTGACAAGATCTACATTACCTCTTATGAGGTTCTGCTTATGGCATTTACTGTTATTACTCTAATTTTTTAAATCACTACAGAGATTATGAGGAGCCATAATGCTAATAGCTTGCAATCACAGAAATTCAGGATAATGAAGTCTGGGCACAGATTGTACCCACAGAAAGATGAGACTGAGACAACGCCAAAAATCAAAGTCATAAAGAACAAAATGTTTGGAAACAAGAAGAAAAAGCACTGAAGAGCTGTGTAATTTAACAGAATAATGTTGTTAGGTACAATAGTGATGGATGATGCACAAGTGCCAAAGACTCTAAGTTTGAACATGAAATATATTTTTACAAAGTGCAGAAAGCAAACATGACAATGTAACAGCAGGAATTCACTAGCAATATCATCTTGGTGTGGACAGCAGTTTAAGTCACAAGTTTTTATAAGAGAGTTTAATTACCAAACCTGCCTTGGAATCTTTGCTCAAAGCTGAAATTAATTTATTATTTTTGGAGGTTTATCTAAGGACATAGACATATGATTGAATTATGGGAACTTGCTTATCTATTGTG
The DNA here is from genome assembly GCF_036169615.1 of Heliangelus exortis. NCBI lineage: Eukaryota > Metazoa > Chordata > Aves > Apodiformes > Trochilidae > Heliangelus > Heliangelus exortis. The sequence continues at coordinate 11,351,726 of NC_092436.1, read as the reverse complement.
TCAGCTGAGCCACTGGAACAGCTGATGTACATGTTCTTTGCTCCTGGAATATAATAGTTTCAGTACACTTTTTCAAAGTTACTGCCGCTCAAAATGCACAAGAACTTGTTTAGGCACTGTCATTGGCCTGTATACCTTAGCCCTGAGATTTCCAAAGCTCAGAGGAAGACTTTTTTGATATAAATTAGTGTAAGCTGTTGCCTGTCTGATTGCCAAGAATATCACAGGAGAGCAAGTGATACTTCACACAATGAAAATTCTTATTTTTAGCTACCCAGCAAGGTGAGTTTGGTCTCCAGATATTGGGCTGTCTCCATTAACAGCTCCTCTCTGTTGTCAATTGCAGCTTCTGCCTCCCGACGAAAATTGGCCCACTTCTGAAAGTCATCTTCATTCAAGACCTGCATAAAACAATTTAAACAGAGCTCATTTAAAATTTAAGTCAGAGAAAAATGCCAACATTCTGGATGACAGAGACTTAACTCCTACCCAGGCTGGTAAAGTACCCTGTTATCTTTGAAATAACACAAACTAGAACTAGTAATAACTGCTAGAACTATCAGAAATTGGAAAAACAAGACCCTTCTTCCTGTTGGTATAATGGCCCATACTTAAAAATATGACCTGGAGAAACTTGATCACACAGCCTTTAGACTTGGGATTTTGAACTGGAAAACAGTTCCTAATGGCTGTTTTACATTTCTCCAGGCTGTGAATATGGCCTGTTTGTTGCCCATAGGCAACTTCTGTATTAAAGTATCAGGCTAAGAGGTACTAACCCAGGTTCAGGGCAAGACTTTTGAAAGCTGAATGCCAAACAAAACAGAAAAAGGTTGGCTTTTCTGCACAGTCTTTATTTCTTGCTTGGAATCACTGGTGAGAAGGTCAGCCAGAGCTACCGTAAGAGAAAGAGAAATGAGTGATTTGTGGCTGACCAAAAATCCATCACTTGCTCAAAGTGAGGTAACAGAGGAAAAAAAGACTGCAGAGCAATCAAGAAGGGAAAAGAGATGGGCTGTATCTGGCTTGTTCTCTGAAGCAAAAAGAATTTATGACCATTTCAATTTTTAAAATTCTGACATGTTCAGAGTAAAGCTGTAAACAAAATTACGCAAATGTCCTCTTACCTTCTTAGCTATGCACAGAGTTCTTAGGCCATCACGGGCATAAAAGTCCAGATGCTTCTGTGTTTTTTCTTTTATTCTTTTCATTCTTCTCTCTGCACTAGTATCAGCTATGAAATGCAAAAAAAAAAAAAAAAAAAAAAAAAAAAAGTCTGTATTTTAGGCACAGATCATTTCAGACCTAATGGTCTAAGATTATAAAAGATTGGGCTTTAGAAAAAAAATGGATTCTGGCATAGTAATTCTTTGAAAAGCTTGAAAGTGTTGGCTGTGCACAAGTTGAAAGATTGCTAAGATCCTTATTTCCTTTAAGAATACATAACTTGTGGCTTTTTTGTTTGTTTATTTGCTAGTATTATAGCACTCTTGCTGACAAGCTAAAATATAATGGTCAGGCCCTTTTGCCAGTATTATTGCAGAGTACACAATCCACATGGGTTAGCACTGCCAGTGAATTTTAATTAGCCTGTTCCATATTCTAGGCACCACTCAGATTAAATAAATACCTCAGTTCTGATATGCAAAGATAACACTTGAGAAAGCTTATTCTTTTTTTATACTTCTAATGCCTAGACAAAATTTTTCATGCAGAAGAAAGTGCTGCAAACTTGTGCTTCTTCACAGGACATGGAACAGAAATAGCTTGTTGGCTGATTACCTTTGGCAGAGCCTTCTAGCAAGTCCATTATAACAGAGTCAGCTCCTTTGGTGTAGACAACAATTTCCTTGGTTAATGGGTGTCTCACTACGACAGACATCCTTTTCCTTACTGAGTCAAACCCCAAAGTGTAGAGAATATCAAAAGTCAGGAGTGTGCCTTGTGGCAACCTCACGGTCACCTGCTCAGGAGTTCGGGACACTAAGGTGAAACTGTATGCCTGGGCAGCATAGACAAGAGCTGCCTCATCTGGGCTCTCAGCCTCATAACAGAAGTCTGTTGGCAAGGAACTGTTAGTCACAGATTTAAAAACCTCATCCAAGGAAGCACTCCCAATATCAGTGCTGTCCGTGCCCTGCAGCTCATCACCTCCGCCACTGGCACCACAGTCTCTGTCATTGCCACAGCATTCCAAGGCAGCACGATGCTCAGGAGCATTCTTTGCACTGAAGCTACTGCCTAGGTCTGAACTAGACTGAGATGAGGAAAAAGATTGACTAAGGCTTGCTAATTTTAGTCGTTGAAATATCTGATGAATCTTCTCCAAGGTGATTCCGGAAGGTTTGACTGGTGGTGGGACAGTGACCTAGAAATATGAGAAAATCTATGGTCAAAAATTAAGAAATGTGAACTACAAGATACTTTCCAAAATCTCAGTGCATTTTTCTGTATCTAAATGATGACAATTATAAAAGAAAAATTCTTTTTTTCCTATTTAATTGTGATGGAGGAATTCTGAAGAGCTGTGATTCAGCACCCAAATTAGCTAGTGCTCAGTATATCTATCTCCAAATTAGCTAGTGATTGGAATATCTATCTCCAAATTTGATAGTGAGTGGTATATCTATCCCTAAACCAGGGATGGAATCAAGCCCCTTTTAGTCCTATCAATGGCCTGGGAGATCAGAGAAAACACAGTATATTCAACATACTTCTTACTATATATATAATAAAAAAATCTAGAAGAAAAAGTGCAGATACTGTGGTAGCCATAGCTGTTCATCAAACATAAAAGGCCATGCGAGAAAGATACAGGCAGGAAGTCATACAAAAGGCAAAAGAACAAGAGGAGAACTCCCTAACAAACTACTTTTCACCACTTCAGGTTTCACTGAACACCACTCTACACTGTTAAATGGAAGTATGAACAATTTTCCTCATATACTTAAAGTGAGATTACCCTTTGTCTTGGCTCAGTAGCTGTAGAGACCAGGACTGTATTACAGATGGCAAGGGCAAGAAAAAAGTCAGTAAGAGATGTGGAAGTCTTCATATGTATAAAAGGAGAAAGATTTTCAGTCTGGAGTGCAGCTTCTCTTACTCGCCTCAGCAGGATGCTATCAGGAGTCACATCCTTTTCCTGGAAGAAAAATCACTTTATGATTTATCACTTATTCCATTTACCTTTGTCCTCAAGGAAAATCTATCAACTTACTCAATCTTCACTCAGCTATATAGTTTAGTTCCAAATATGGGGAATGTTTTATGTATAGATGCAGTCCTTTCTCTAACAAACCGATACATAGTGAGGGTAAGCCCAATTTCTTTTAGTTACTTTCTCAGATCTCTTAAGAGGAGTCAGAGGGTGAAAAGTTAGAGCTCAGTTTCTAATTTTCTGAGTGTAGCTGTTAATAGGTCTATTTCTATCTTTTTGTATTTATGTTTAGTAGGAGTAGCAACAGATATGATTGCTGACAATAAGATGGGAATTTGCTTTTCAGTTGTCTAAGACTTGGTCAAGCTGCTTCCCACTGAATATACTTGGCCACTGACTTTTTCAAAGCTGTAACAGGACATAATTTTTGCAGGAATTGTAGGTAAGGAGTAACTGCCATGGACCATAGACAAAAATATTCAAAGGAAGAAAAAAAAAGAGTAAGCCCTAAGAGCTAGGCTCTGCATCATACCTAATGTTACTTTTACTCCAGAAAAGACAAGCAATGCTATTTAGTTATTCTTCTAGGATCTGCAGGCTCCAGTTTAATTAACTTTATCAAATGCCAGGAAAAATCCACCATCCTCTTCTCTGTCTCAGAGAAATGAACATGTTAATCGACAAGAGCTTCTTGTATTTCAGCAAAACTTCAAAACTTGTCAGGCAGAGAATAAACTCTCACAAACAGGAAGACTGGAATACATTCTGTAGCTGCAGAGCTTCCTAATTGCAGAACTGCTCAGAATACTGAGACAAAGCTCAAACATGCTGATTTGCAGGCACAATCAAGTAACCACTGTAAAAATGCACTTAAAATACCACATGTAGTCTGCTTATCCCTGATTCATGTAAGACTGATAGAGAATATTTTTCTTTAAAAGTGTTCACATATAAATTTGACATTTGTAAATTATTATATTTTGTTTGGCACAGTTACTTTCCAATTAAACTCCACATTTTGTAGGATATTATGCTGATGGCCATCCTGCTTTAAAATGTTTTTCTTGGCAACAGTTCTGACATGCAGGTGCTGATAGCAGATGCTGTGCTAACCCTTACCCAGAAACCACTGTATCTTCTCAGCTGTGCAAAGTTCTTTGATTTTACTATTACCTGAGGTGAACAGTTCTCGTGAATATTTTTAGCAGAGTCTAACATTTCCCTAGAATTGCAATGAAGACAACAGGTACTCCCAAGGCAGTAGTCCAGGTGAGGCAGAGGCCACCTTGCTACTGAAGCAGAGCTGGGCCCTTCAGCATCTTGCACAATTCAACATCTTGCAGGGTTTAAGACCTTACTCTGAGAAGCCCTTTTAGCTTAATTTCTATTATCTTTGCGATATTTTTTTTTCCTTGTAAAATACAGTATTTATCTTTTGACACACTTACAAAGTCCCAGAACTTCTCTGGAGAATGCAGCTTGGGTATTTTTCATGGACAGTGCAGGGGTGCCTAAACTTTAACAGAAGTGATATATTGCAGTGCTAGTAGCAGAATTAGTTTGTGCCTTTCTGAGTTATGTTCAAACTCAGACTTTAAACACATACTCTCCTCCTAAACCACCATCTCTCAGTGGACCTGTGCCTTCTATTTCTGCTAAGCCAGGTCCCAGACTCAAGTTGCAAGCTCCTTTTACACAATCCCAGGCAGAACCCCCATCTCTTTTCCCCTGACATTTTTGTGTACCAGAACTGTACAAAAATTCATTCCTCTTTGTGCCAAGTTCCTTTTGCTTTATATGAAGCACAGTCTCAATCCCTGGACCCCAAATTCACATCTCCCTCCTCCACTCCATCACCTGTGTCCTCCCACTCTTCTGTTGCTTTGATACAAGGACCCAGCTTCCCAAACTCTCACCTCACTCCAAGTGAAGACCCTGATGCTTTTTTTTCCTCTTTCCCTTTTAGCTCCACTAGAGCTTGGATTTTTCCCATCCACCACTTGGCTTCCCAGCACAAAATGCAACCAGAAAGTGTTAGCTCAGGCTGCTGCAACTCACAATGGGACTGCTGAATGCCACTTGAGACTGATTGCTGTCACGGCGACCGAGGGACCTGGTCCTTGTATGCCTCTGAAAATGAGCTCGAGCACTCTGGCATCTCCTTAAAGGCCTCACGGTCCGCTGCTTAGAAGTAGCTGATCTCTCGATATCCATGGGAGGAAGAGTGAAGTGTTGAAGATTTGCAAAGTCCTCATCATCCAAATCCAACTCTTTATGGGTTTCCAGGCGCCTGGCTGCAAGAGGAGAAAATGAAACATTACCTTTTATTCTGTTTTTTGGTTGGTTAAAAAGATTGAAACATGCTAAACCAAAGCCAAAACATCTTAAAAGCCAGCACCAGAAAAACTTCACTATTGACTTCAGTTTCTGGCAACTCCAGTCTTTATTATTGAAGAAAACAAAACCATTTTCAAAATAATCAGTGGCTTTTATGGATTTATGCTAGTGTTTGGTCTCTTTAGCTGCAGTCTGCAATTGACTGGAACAGGAGGGTGGAATATGGTAATTCACAAATTTGCTAATGTTTTCAGTCGCTGAGAACAAACCCCTTTTTGTCAGCTGCCTGCCAGCTTAATCCTTTGCAGTATCTAGGGAAAGAAAGTAGAGGCCAAGGCTGGGCCTGCATCAAACATCCAGATTCAGAGCACCAAAAGCCAAGACACTTCATATATGGACTACAGGGTTGAGTCAAGAAAATGTGTATCTGTACTTTTCATAAAACACAGAAGACTATGGTAATCAGTTCTGGACCCTCTGAGTTTAATTATACACTAATCTCAGTTTGTGAGCTCATCAAAGGTTGGCTGGCATTCAGTTAGAAGAGAAAGAGAAAATGTTCCGTTTGCACTCTCGAGTGGGTACTGAATGCAGGGCAAAGCCTGAGATGCCTGCAGAGGGAACTGGAAAAACTTTCCCATCTGACTACTAAAAAATTTAAAACACCTTCACTTTTTATGAATCTCTGCAACAGGAGTCTTTCACAAGATGGAGACAAATACACAAAGCTCTACATTCAGTCAAGGCCTCAGCAGGTTTAAATATTAATGTATTTAAATTAAAAAACATTTAGATGCTTGGAGAGAAAAGCAAGTATAAAAAAAGTGTCTCTCACCATTCTCCTGATGTGAAAACTCAATTCCATCAACAGTACACCTTCGGAATACCATTTTATTTTCTGTTAGTGTCCCAGTTTTATCTGAGAAGATATGCTGGATTTGCCCAAGATCTTCAGCAATATTTAGGGCACGGCACTGTATGGGCAAATCTGCTTCTTCATCATACAGGTCAATGTCATTGTGAATTAAGAAGACTTGGCCCAATTTAACAAACTCAATGGACACATAAAGAGAAATGGGGATTAAAATCTGAAAGAGAGATTAAATTCTCAGTGAGGGGTGAGGCAAGTCTTATCTTCTCCTGTCAGCAGTGTCCTGGCAGAGATATACTAACAATATTCAGAGAAACATTTCTGCCCAGAGACATATTGTGGGACTGAATAATAACAGTTCAGGGGAGGAAAAAAAAAATCCTGCATTCAACAGCAATAGATATACAGGAACAGTAAATGACCAATTTAAGAGATAATTCTTACATAAATGTAAAGATGGGTCTTTCAGAGGATGCTCTTTCAAACCTCCTGAAACTCTACAAGGATGCACTAGCACAGACTGATTCTTAATGCAAAAAATTTCACAAGAATTACTTGGTGTTGAACATTTCCTACTCTCTAGCTTCTATGCTCTGAAATAATAATGAATTCTTAAGATGCACAAATATTCTATTTCAGTAATGAAGAGTAATCCCCAAGGAACCTCTGAGCAGCTCTGAAAGGTATCTTCAGATGTCATTCAAATTAAAGCAATTCTCAGCAGCTACATCAAGAAATCTGAAAAGTAAATGTGATTCCCCCCCGTCCCAGAAAATATTCTTTCCCAATTAGTCTTAATCAGACTCAGATACAAGCAACCTATTTCTAATTTAGCCTCATTCCTAAACCAGCTGAGCCTTACCTAGTTAAAATTCCCTACTGGCAAAAGTATTTTTGTTTCACTGTTTCCCTGAGATGTTAAGTGGCATTGTTATTTTGGAATTCTGGACATCAGAAAAGAAATAAAAATCTGACATTTGGATGTAAACATCCTCTTTAATGCATATGTTAAAGATTTGAGAGTTATTTAAAGATTTAGTATGTGCCTTTCCTATTTAAATCCTTTTGGGTTTCAGCAACAAGAAAGAAAAATCTGCAGTTAGAAATTAAAAAGATTCATTATTTCACACTTGGATGATTTGATACACTCCTAGCAATATTTTCAAATAGGATTAAGAGGGTTCTGCACAGCTATTAGTTAATATTAATTGTTCATTAGTGATTATACTCAGTTTTGACTAGCTTCTTCCTTGGAGGTAACTGAGAGGTTTTTGTCTTTTACCTGTAACAGGATTATCATTGTCAGGAACATGTAGGTACCAGCAAGAACTGGAGAGAGAAAATTGCCATTCTCATCTGGGACGTCATAAGGTGGATGCTCGAAGAAATTTCCAGCCCAAATACCATGCCCTGTAGGAATCACATAAAATCCTGAAATACACTTAACAGTGAGGTGATTGACAAAGCTTCTGAAATTTATAGATATGGACTGTTGTGATAATTAAAAAGAAAGAGTATTTCCAAAGCAGCAGTCCCTGAACAATGCTGTAAATCTATTGAAGAATGGGAAATATCTGCAGAGCTCTGCAGCACATGTGTATAATTGATATTCTAGGAAGAAAGGAGCAGTCATGGATATTTTTATTCACCTCTCCTTCAGTAGGTGTCCCCCAGGGCTCTTTGCTTTGCACAGATCTTTCCTCATTCCACATCTTGCTGCTGGAGGACTCTGTCTCTACCGCCTATGTTTAAAAACCCTCTGCACTCAAGACTCCCATTCCTCTTGCTAACAGAGAGAAACCTTATCTTTCTATAGAGAAACTGAAATTTTTCTTATCCGTTCTGACCATTCATGATTTCGATCTGTTTCTGTAAGAGCTGACAAACCCCTATAACTCAGTCTGGGCAGCTAATTTTTACATTGCCTCAATTAAGTTGTGCCCCAAACCCGCTTCTTCCCCTCTCTTTTAAATATCAGCAGATATTGCACTGCTACAACAAAGCCTCTGTTTCAGGACTTAACAACATCCCATCACCATCACTTTACCACCTTTCATACTGCTCTTACCAAAATAAACTTTGCCCAAGGATGTTACTATATTTAAAGCATCAGAAACTTCACCCAGAGCTGGGACAAACAACTCAGTTTCTCCTGTTGCATCTTTGCTCCAGATGCCAAAACCCTCTATTAGTCCACTTTGCATACCCATATCTGGTAAAACTCTTAGGACTGGCTAAGCAAGCAGTTGTTTTGCAGCATCTGCCTACTAAAATGCTGCCAAAGGAATGAAAATTATTTCAGCAATACTTTCTGGCTGCTACAGACCACAATAACATCTGAGCAAGGGCATCTCTACTCTACAAGTCACTTACGCCAGTTTTTCACTGTGTACATGGAAACTCCTGAAAACCAATCCACCAGTGATATTTCTTTCTAGGACCCCATAATCAGACAAAGATCCAAAGGGTAGAGCTAAAGGACATTTTGAATGGATGAAAGCTAGCAGACTTGCTATTCTTTTAAATGTTTCAGTTAGACTATAAATGTTTTTATTATTTTAAAACTTGAGCAGATAAATGGTTTTTAAATTCTGATTTTTTTTATCTGCGATTACTTGAAACCTTAAATTAAAGGACTGCACACCAGACTAAGACAAATCTCTAAATCTACATGACAGCTGTCAGGGAACAAGGCAAATAAAGTCTCTCTCTTCAGTTGTCACACTGAAATCCCATTTCTGTGCCAAAAAAGCCCACTGCAAGATGAAGCAATAGAATTAAAAAATTGATTAAGTCAGTTCAATTGTTCCTCTTTTCTGGATGGCTCTTACTTCTAATGCTATTACAGTGGTGACTGGCTGGTGTTTCACATGCCTCCAGGGCAGGTTCAGGAAAACTTGACAGGGCCACATGATTTGATTTTGTCACTATAAAACTAATTCAGATCAGCAGCCCTATGCAAGTTATCACCAAGATGGAATAATTTAAAAAGAAAAGGGGCTTTAAACAAACAAACATAAAAAGAGCTCCCTAGAGCCTCTGTTGTCCCTTTAAAGCAGTGATCCATTCCAAAGCCAGTAGGCTTAAAATTTGGCCCTTTATTCAGGGGTAGGAGATCCTACAAACTCTGAGCTGCTTGGGACTGACTGCAAGCAGAGCTGGAAGTCAAGCAGGTGCTTGCCTGCAGTGAAGATGTTGATTTTGAGATGAACAATCTGGTAAATGTAGCTAACCCAGGTTACTGTATTCAAGGGTGATCACCTGCAAGAACCCCAGAAATATGGAGGCAATTCCTACCTGAACAATTAACCCATTTTACAGCCTGACAGGGAAAAGGCTTTTGGGAAGAAAGGTTGCTGTGGAGACTGTGTACTGGATGAATTTGTCAGTGCAGCTCCTCTTGGGCTCTAATTAGCTCTGGTTACATCACTCCTTAACATATTAGAGGAAGATGCTCCTGCAATGATGGTAAAACTATGACATTTTACTTTTCTGCTTTTACAGACAAGGAACAAGCGTCAACTTAGGAAGCACACCTCAGTTGGTATTAGCCCAGTGGATTTTGCTACCTTGCTTTACACATATTTTACCACAGTGGACTTGTCTGAAATATTTATAGCTATGGCTGAGTTTTCTTCCATATGAATTGTTCAGCTTTGCCATTTGAACTTTTCTGTTGGAAGAAACAAAAAGCCTGAAGACCTTGAGAGCTTTCAACTCCGGATCTGATCTCACTCAAATCTCCAAGATCACTTTTAGGTTAAAAAAAAGCAATGAAACAGCAGATTTTTGTTAGGGCTTCATACCTACAGCTCCAACAAGACACATCACAAATAGGAGTCCCACACAGAAGAAAATGTCCCTGTTCATCCGTCGCTCTATCTTGCTGCGCTTGTAACGAGGGCCGTGGTTGTTCAGCATGGCCTTGGTTTCATGACCTTTAAAACACAAATGGATCTCATCATGCTTAGCCAATATTTTGTAGTTGGCTTTTTGGGTCTGTTTTTGTAGTATTTCTGTTACAATATGACAGCAGGATGCTCGTTACTAATGCTAATTTGCCTCCAGTTTCATTCAATAATTTTGTTGTCCATCTCCTCATTGGACTGAATAGCAGAATAGATCAGGGAATAAATCTAGGGGTTTACAAAAGACTTTCATTGCATCACATATTGGAGTTGTCACATACATTTTACTTTTCTGAAGAGAGCAGATTCTGTAAGATCACAAGGTATATACAAATATTCAAAAGCCAGACCTCCTTGAGAATAAGAGGAAAAACTTGTATTTATAAACAGAAGGAAAGATGAGTTACTCCAACTTTACAGAAAATGATCCCTACAGAGATTTCTTTCTTTATAGTAGTTACTTCCAAAGAAATCAGTGATGGGTTTGGTTCTGGCTCTCCTCTGTCTGGCAGGCAGCATCCTCACATGTGGCATTCAGAGTTAAAGCTCAGCCTTGAGCCCCTTGCTGCTGATTAGACATATACCAGGTGTCATTAATTTACTGGGAAGATAAAAATAACCAACAGTGGGATTAATTGTGTTTAATTTGGCTTTTATTTAATCTATGAATAAAGAGAATAGTTGATAAACCCTATCTGAAGTAGAAGACACAGCTGGCAAAGGCAATGATAAATCCTGCTCACTGAATAGAAGTAGTGGTAAGGCTCCAAAGGAAGAAGATCCTGAGAAAAGGATGGGCTGACCCACTGCTGGAACTGGCCCTGCTGCAGCTGAGCTGGGCACTAACACTCTCTTCTTGGTTCATGCCTCTACTGCATGAACTAAAAGGTTGGATAGACACACTACATCTATGTCGGCATAAACCTGTGCTGCTGCCACCTCTTCTGTCACCTCCAGCTGTTGTTCTTACTGCCTCCTGTGTGCTGGCACTGGCACAGCTTGGCTTTGTGATCTTTTTTTTATTTTGTTATTTTTTATTTTATTTGCTGTGTAGATCTTCATCTGCATGAGTTGATCTCCCTTAGTGCAGATTTTATGCCAGCTGAGGTTAGTGTTATAATCAGAGTTGCAGAGCTGAGAGTTAAACTCACCTTAGAGATTTTTCACTTGTCTGGATATTTTTGCAAGATACTGTAAGCTAGCAAGGTATTTGACATACCCAAGGATACTCTCACTTGTCAGAGATCCAGAGCAGAACTCTGGGCTTTGGAGATGGATAAATCTCCATCTTCTCCATCTCCTTTACTTCAAAAAGTTATGTGATTTCCCCATGCACTAATAATTCTTATATCAAAATATCAAGTTGTCTTGCAATACTATGCAATGCATATATACTTAAGGATATTTACAGGGAAATTCTACGTTTGGCTAGAGAGAAAATACATCTTACCTGCATAGATAACAATCCCTACTGCAGCCTCAGTATTTCTGACTGTACATCCACGAAGCAAGAGGCTCTCAATGTTAAACCCAATCCGTTCCTGATTTGGCTTCTTCCTAAAAGAAATAAAATAAAACACAACAATGCCTTTTCTGTTCCAATATAACATTAAATAACATTTTTGTCCACATGCCTGTTTTAAGTCAAAATCTAAGAACTGTGAGGGCCCTGTTATTTCACTCAGCTTCAATAAAGACTCCAATAAGAAGCTACAGAGAAGTCCAAGCATCTCTTTTAAAGACCCCTTGCATAGTGTGTGTATCATGATGTCAATATGAAGCCAGCTTGGCTTTCACCTGATACCTTACCTCACAGATTCAGTGTCTCTTAAATGAAGCCAAGATACAGGATGTGACTTCATTCAGATGAAATTCATTACAAAGCTTCTGCACCCTGCCAAAACTTCTGTCTGTCTGTCTGTCAGCCGTCCAAAGGCTTCTCATCTTTGTGGACCTCAGCTTACTTGGACAAACCCTGGGTTTAGGGTCCCTTCCTCCCTGTCACACTGGATGGGAGACTTTTCATCCTGGCTGAATATGTCCTATCATTCACAAGATCTTTCTGCTAGCGGAACAGGCTGATGAAAACTTAATGGGAACTATCAGGTCAGTGCTCCATCAGGCAGGTAATTTGTATTCTTGCCTCTGAAAATAAAAGCAGTAAACTACTTATTCTCACAGCTTTTTATTATACAGTCTGGTAGGCTCCTCTTGAGATCTTTAGCAAAGCTGCGATTTTTCATTTCAGCCACAGGATCTGCTTTTCTGTAAACATCAGCAGCAGAAACTAATTTTCTTCTACAACATGGATCCTTTGCTACTTTGTATTTCACATTTGACACTGCATTTACCAGCCAGCTGCAGCATCACTAACTTGGAGGGCAACAACGTACAACTTGTAAATTATAAAAAATAATGTCAGAAAGCCATTTGCCTGTGAATCTAGATTCAGTGTTGATGAACTCATTTAATATAAGCCTTCTTGCATCCCCTTGAGCAGCATTTGCTGTGGCTAGGAATGTCAGGTGGGTGTCACTAAGTTCTTCATTATAATTTTTAGCAGAGTGAGTTCTGCTACTGTTTTCCTTCTTCATTTTCCTTCTTCCTTCTACTGCAAGGCAGTAGAGCCTCAATAATTTATTAAGGGTTCTTGGAAGAAAAAATGTAACCTGTTCCAAGTAATTTTTGTTTACAAAAGAACTCAACCAACAGCAGACCGAAGACAGAACCCCTGCTAAATGTTAGTAAATAATTTTCAGTGCAAAATATTTCATCCAAGAGGGTAGATGAGGGTAAAAGAAAGGCAACTAATTACATATTCTAGCAAGGGAGATAATAGGCTTTTCCAAAAGAGATTTCTGTTACAGACTTTCAACAGAGATCTGAAGATTCTGGAGGCAGTCCTGGGTCCTAAGGGTGTGTGTTTGCATCTGTTTTCTAGTGACATATCACCTCTGTTTCTATAATCCCAGTGCTCCTGAGCCATGTTCCAGCAGGCTAAAATAGGAAGGATTGCTTCAATTTAGATTGGACCCCATGGTGCTCAAAGCCAGCAACCACAGGCAGTGATCAATACAAACTTGACCTCTTTTTCCCTTTTAAGATATTGTGGTAGAGGGGAAAATGGCATTCCTGTTGGAGGAATCATTCTTACAGGGCATGAATTCTCAAGAGCAGGTTAAACATGGTCAGTGCTAAGGGGAAAGAACCCTCTGGTTTACTCCTGTCAGAGGTTTTGGTCATTTGCAGCTGTTCCTGGCACATTCATACAATTTAATTATGTATAAAACATCAGGCATGAATTTGGCCTGGGGCAGGATGTGTGTCAAACAATTCTCTGTGTGCTGGAGGAAGCAGCGTGGACCAACAACCACTCTGAAGAGGACCTTGGGAAAGAGCTGCCCTGAACTGGAGGGGGAAGAGAAGTTGAGGATATGAACCATTCCCTACAAACTGGCATTATTGTCAGGGAGTGGGCTTACATCTGCTGAATTTGCTAGCAGGGATTTCCCTGTTGTTCCTGTGCCAGAATTATTTAATTAAGAAGGAAAAGAGAGGCTTTTCCCACACGTAAGTTTATACAAAAAAAAAGAAAAACAAGAAAAAGAAAACAAGTAAAAAAGAAGAAAAAAGAAAAAAAGAAAAAAAAGGAGAGAAAAGGAGGGAAAAGGGGGGAAAAGGAGAAAAAAGGAGAAAAAAGGAGAAAAAAGGAGAAAAAAGGAGAAAAAAGTGGAAAAAAGTGGAAAAAAGTGGAAAAAAGGAGAAAAAAAGAGAAAAAAGGAGAAAAAGAAAAGAAAAAAATTGTTCAGTAGGGCTCTGGGAATTACCTTTTTCTCATGACCATAAATATGAAGGAACTAGAACCATGCAGCTGAGTATCTTTAAACATTAGGAAGGATTTAGATTTAAAATCTAGCGTAGCCTAACCTTCAGGTAAGGTTAGGTAGGTGTGGGTAATATTATGTTTAAATTTTGAAAGAACTGAAGCCTTGTGAGAATAGTTTGTGTTAAAAAACCACAAATTCATTGTCAAGCCTTGGTTTTGCCTTGCCTTAAAATACAGATTCAACTGTCCATTTTATATTGACTTTTGAGTCCAGTAACATCCATCAATTTCTGTAAAATTCTTTCTTTCCATCCAGATAAAAAAATGCATTTATGGAGAATATGGATAACACATACTTACATGTACCCTTTGAATCTGTTGAGATCATTGTTAGGCATTTCACAGACAATGGTGTTTTGGAACAATTCTGGTTCAAACAACGTATTCTGCAAGAAAATAAATGTCAAATCCAATGAATTCCTGGAATGCTGAACACTAAGAGCAACTACATATAGGCCACCAAGATAGTTGGGGACTGGAGCACTTGCCCTACAAAAAGAGGCAGAGGGAATTTGGGTCATTGAGCCTGAAGCAAAGCTTCAGGGGGACCGAGTGAAGAGCTGAGATTTTCCTCTCTTGGATCAACAACTGCTTAAATTAAATGAAGAAAAATGAAATTAATTAAATTAAAATGAAGAAAATACCGTGTGTATTGGGCAAGATGTAAGATGCCAATTAGTGAAAACCTGTCTTCATGACAGAGTGTCACAAAGAATTCGAGTTATTTATGAAACAAACCCAGCCTTCAACTAAAAGCAAGCTCAAATTAAAATAATTTCAGGATTTCTCAGGGTTTTAAAGTATGTTAGAAGAATTACATTATTGGCCAGGATAGTCTAATCACAAAACAAGAAACCAAACATTTGAATAAATATATCACACTCAAAGAAGACTAATAGCAAAAAACCAAAAACAACCCAAAAAACAAAAAGAACCAAACAAAAAAGCCCCAAAAAAGCCCCACAAAACCCAAACAAAACCAAAGCAAAAATCCCACACCAACAAAAAAACCCCAAAATTAACAAAGAAACCATATGAAAAGATGGAAGGCAGTAGGTCCAGTTCAAACCTTTCAGAGAGAAAAACCAAGACAGAGTTTTTCAGGCTGTGCTCCCTCAAAAAGAGGTTGGAGCTGAACTGTGACATAGGGTTTTGCTTGATTTCCCCTGTGTTTGAAGAAACAGGTTTGGGTTTGGGACTGCAGGAAGCAGTCTGGAAAGCAGGCAGCATAAGAGGTACTTGACTGCCATAAGTGGTGTTTTTTTCTTAACTGAAAAAATACTCAAAACTTTTGTTTTAGATTAAGGATGTGTAATAAAAATGAGATGTAAGATATGTGAATCATTATTGCTGTGCCATAAAACGTTTAAAAGTACTGAGACTCACTTTAATCCAAATTCCTCCTGTTAAGAAAGCTGGAAATCCAATTTGCTGCTCAACCTCCCTGCCTTTTTCTGCAGGAAAAGAGACATCCAGAGATTGGACTCCTTCAGAAACTGCAAATCCTGGGATCCTTCATGGGAAATTGCAAAAGATTTGCCAGACTGCAAGAGTATTTCCTTATATTATTGGTCCCCAAAATATCTTCCTAGTGACACTGGTACTAATGGTACATAAACATATGAAATTCTTATATATACCTTCCAGGTTTCTTAATTTTTTTATCTGCTGGAGTGATTCCACTGGAACAAAATATTCCCCTACAACTCCGTAAACTTGCTCTGCATTATTTTAAAAACTGCTCTGTTGTTTGAGAAGATATTTTAAAAGGTAACAAATACAACTCTCCTTAAGCCATATTTCTTTATTCATTTCAGATTTATCTAACATAAGTCAAGAGAAGGGGCTGGGGGAAAAAAAAGTGGCTTTAAGCATCCAGACTGAAGCTCTGCTAACAAAATGATGTCAAACACAGCAATTGTATTTAACTTGTCACATTTTAATTTGAGTCCAATTGCTTCTTATACTCCTATAAATGATTGCATTAGTTCATTAGAGCTTATTGTGCCCTAGAGCAGTTCCCAGTTGAACTGCCATAGCTCTACCTGCTCAGCAAACAGAAGCAGTGCAGCAGCTGCAGCAGAGAAACCAAATCCATAAGGAATCCTGTGGCCAGTTTGGGAAAGGAACCATGAGATGCCCTCCAGTTTCCATGGAGAAATAATTCACTGGGCAGCAGCGGTTTGCTGGGGAATGTATCTCATGCTGTGACAACCTGTGGTGTATGGGTGGCTTGTACACAGGGCAGACTTGGGGCTGACCAAGCAGCAGTACTGGCTGTTGCTGCTTATTAATGCAGTCTGCTGCAAGCCACAAACATCTGAGGAAATTTTCCTTTTTATGCAGCCATTCCTGTGCCTGAATAACAAAAATCTTCTGGGACATACTTCTGGATGGGATGTTAGCTCCAACAGCAAAATGCTCTCATGGCTGGATCAGTGCAACCAGCCTGCCAGAACTTGGGACATCCCTGCTCTGCATGGGCTGCATTTTCAGCAGATTTACCTGGTTGGAGAAGCCCATGACAACTTGTCGTTGTTTAAGGTTGGTCTCCCCATCAAGGTTGGCAGTTTCCAGGTGACAGATCCCATTCTGATCAGAGGAGTGGAGCAGGAGGATGTCAGCTGGGATGGTCTCATTACACTGCAGCTGCACAAAGTCCCCCACTTGGACATCTTTCCAGCACTTCTCAATGTAAGCATGCTCTTCCCTGTTATATTAAAAACAGGAAAAGGAAAAAAAAGAAGAAATGAAAAAAAAAGAAGAAATTTCCTTGGGTTTTAAGGAAAAGAAGTTACTATTTCATCAACAAACCGGTACCCATTGATTCAGGAAACAGAAAACTTTTTTTGGCATCACCTTTTTAATAATTGATCCTTCAACTGCTCTTAATCGTTTAAGAAAACTGCACAATAACCTTTAAAGTTACTTAATGGGAAAACTGCATGGGCAACAATGGCCCAGTTCCTCTAACACTCAGAAGTTATTTTTTCAGTATGAATAATTGAATCCTTTTATGTCTTGCTCTGGAAGAGGGAAAATGCTCCTGATACTTTAGCTGACAGACAGTAACAGGCTTTTTGTATTGACTCAGTTTCATTTTTGCTTAAGTTTTTAATCACCCTCATCCATTGCCTGAAGTATACTGTCTTTCAGTTAAGCGTTTGTATCATGAGAAGGGGAGCAGTGATACAGCAGATAAAGTGTTTTGCTACAGTTCAAAGCACACATCCAAGCATTGCTCCAGAGTCAGGCCAAAATCTGCTTCCTGCTAACCTACTTTCCTGGCTTTCTGTAAAGGAAGAGCCAGCCTGATGATGTCAGGAAAACTTGGTTGTTATCCTTATCTGTAAAGTAATGTGAAATAATTACTTCCTGCAAAGGTTAAATCTTGTGTACTTCCCAGTATAATTTTGTGTTCTTCCCTGCATATAATCTACATTTTATGGAAGCTAAAGAACCCCCAAAAACCGAACTATTTTAATCCTTTTAATGGTAGATGTGAAGTGCTTACTAAATACTGGCATTGTGGCTTTAATTCTTCCTCATTTCATTACTTTTCCCTTCCTGAATATTTCATTCTTTTTTTGTTTGACTCTGCTTATCTGCCTGTCCTTCAATTTTTTGCTCAAGAACAGACATAAAAGACCACACTGAAGAACAGAGGTTTTTTGTAAGTTAATTTAAAAATAAAATTTCAGATCAGTGTCTATTTGAAAACTATTTAAGCAGGTACAAGTTGAGAATTTATTGCTCTACAAGGTAGATACTAATGTTAATATAGCAAAACAACTATATAACTATGAAATGTTTGCATGTCAAATGTTTTCCAAGTAGAACTTTTTAATTTGTTTGTTTAAAACACAAAAATGAGAGCAGTTTAGGGCAACCAGATGGCTTGTCTTGCTATACTAGAACTTTGATGCCAAGCATAAATTGCATATAATGTTTACTATGACTTCTACAGGGAAATCTGACCTCTCTGTAGGTGAAATCTTGCCCAGCTCTGGTGTTTCTGGAACCCACTTCTGATGTTTTCTGCTCACAAAAAGCTAAAGAGGGGCCTTACCCACATGGCTGTCTTGCCACATCAGTCTTAAGAAACCAGGTTAGCAAAAATAATCCACAGAAATGACAGATTTGTAGTATTTTTTCAACAGTTCCCTATGAAACACACATTAAACATGAAGCTTCAGGTTCTGCCCATTCACTAATTACAGAGGAGATGGTGAGCCAGAAAAGTCAAATGACCTCTTTCAGGAAAAGTCTTATTTAGCACAGGTACTGGAGTTCAGGAATTACTAGAATCCCAAACCTGTGAATCCCAAACACTGTTCCTCTCTCCAAACTTGCCCTGAATTTGGTAAAGAAACACACTTTCTGCCCCTGAAAGAATGACTCAGCAGGAGCTGTAAGACTAACAATTTCCTGCAGTACAAAGGTTTTCTACAACTTTGTAGAGAATTACCAATGGATGAAAGGAAGAAAAGCACTTCACAGGGAACCTGGGACACCTCATAGCAACTGGCCCAGTTGCCTAGCAAGATTTTTTGAATGAAGAAGCAGTTTCCTTTTAGCCATTCTCATAACTGGGAACACTCCCCACATTCTGTTCAGTGATTAAAGTTCATGGCACCACCTCTGGTTGCTAAATAAATAGAGGAGCTTCCTAAATCTAAGATAATGTGATGAGAAACATATAGAAAGGGCAAACTCAACCATCCAATAAGATAAAGAAGATGTGGAGGTTTTCAATAGGTGGAAAGCTGGAAACCCAATTCATGCATGTGGCATCAGGACTGTGACACATCAGAGGCATGATCCAAGATGAAAGTTTCTCAGTACCTTCTCTCCTGTACCAGTCAATTTATCAGCAGCACACTTAAAAAGTGTTCCCTTGCTACTCTCTTATACTGGGTAGCATGATACCCATCAGAGGGTAGAGAAGACAAAAAAGCTGCAGTTACCTTTAAACAAAGTGGAGTCTGCCAGAATTTGCTATTGCACTCCTCATGTCTGACCAGAAGGACTGAAATAAATAGTTCTTATGTAGTCATTTAAGAGAAGAAAGGATCATTTAAAAAGTCCTGCTGTGGTTGGAGAATAATGAATACATTATTGAATTTGTGTCAACAATTTCATTTCACAACCTTGGGTTCAATGAATATAAATTTCAAACAGAAATTGGGTCAAAATGGATGATGAATGGGAGAAAATACTTATTGTTCTGCTCCCCAGAGAAGATTAAATAGAAGTAATTTTTCATATACACTCTACAGCATGCCTATGACTCCTAAATTGTCTTAGGGAAAGTTATTCAGAAATCTTTATCACCTGGAAGTATCTTATCAACAAACTAGTTCAGTGAATCTTACTCCATTGAATTACTGCAAGTTCCATCTAAACATCCTTGGCAGCTGGAAGTAAAGATGTTGTCTGCTCTGTCTTTCACCCCCTAAATTGCCTCTAGGCTACCACACTTAGGAAAAAAATACCAGAATCACAAATATATAAACCCCAATGTTTTTACTTTATTGTAAGTAAATTTGCTAGTACTTCCCAGTGTACTCGCTATATTTGAAAATGACACCCCAAGCATCACTTACTTTATAAAATACGCTCATTTTCTGACATTCTCAGTTCTACAGAGACAACAGGTAGAATCACACAGCTACTTACCCATTACAGTGCATTTTTGGAAATAGAAACCCCCCACATTTGATGTTACCAAAGATTACTACAACTTTTATATGAAATTAAAAAAAAAATCACCAGTTGTTTTCAAAGACCACCTTATGGCCATGGCCTCAAAGTTTGGAACCAGGGCCATAAAACTGACAACAAAGGAGCAGATTTAGGACTTGAGGAAAGCACTAGACTAGAAAGGAAGTGATTCTGAAACCGGCCCATAAATCAGAGTACAGTGCAGCTTGGTTGGCAGTACTGCTGAGCTCATCTTTTGAGCATGAGAAGGCGCTGGATTGCCCATGTTGATTCATCAACTTCTGTCACATTATTATTACAGTAGCTGGGAAGGGGTTTTGGGTGACGTGGACATCAGCCCAGCAGCATCTATGAATGTTGTCACTTAGCAGCATTTGATTTTGTCACAAACCCCCATTTGCAAGCAGCTACAGCTTTTCCCCATGGTGTCAACCTCTCTTCCAGGATTTGAGTAGTACTCTAAGACAGCAATGAGCATCTTTTAAAGATAATAGGAGTAAAAATTTTCTAAATTCTAATAAAATACCTCTTTAGTTGTATACCATTTTTGTATTCCAAATACTTTAATGCTAGCAACATATCCTATGTTTTTATGTGCTCAAACTCACTAGAGCTTCATACCAAGGAAATTACTCTCCCCCAAAGAAAGGAAGCCTGTATTCAACTTCTGTAATATAATTTTTTTAAAATACTGCCTTGAACAAAATGCTATTGTCTTGATTCTGCCTGGCACCAGCTGGAATGAGTAGGTAACTCCAAGATCAGTTCCCTAATGACTGGTAATCATTAGTTTATTAACTTATGAAGCTTCTGCAAGCCAGATCCCAGATCACCTCTTTTGCTCCAGCCATCTTGTTACGTGCCCACAGAGCTCCTGAGGTCAGCTGCTAGAAACCTGCTCCCATACAGGTATGAATGGAATTTTAAAAATTGAGTTCAGATGAAAATTAATACCATGATGTCATGATTCTGCAGGTATTTGAGCCAAAACCAGAGGTTCTAATTTATTTGCTCTTTGTCTTCAGTCATTAGCTTCTGCTGATGGCTGCAAAACCACTTCAACTTTTCTGTGAAGCAGCTTTAAATGCCTTGGCAGGTAATAGGTCTTGAAGAAAGCTCTAATAAAGCAATGCACCATCAGGTGGTAGCATTAGTACTGTATTTAATGATTTTTGTCCACAGAGACCAAGGATCCTCAATGTAGGAATCCACACTGACTGACAAGAACTGCTGGCAGCAGCTTTCTGACTTTTAAGTGCTGCTGCCTGGACCAGCTGAGTGCTGAAGATATAACAAACCTGAGTGTATAGTTGGCTTAGGCCATTTGCTCAGCTCACTGGAAGTTTGAAAGAAGCCTCAGCTTGTCTTTGCTTTCAGTAAATCCTACTCTTAATTCTGGTATCCATAGAAAAACTAGGTACAAAAATGCCATGGCACCTGAAGTACACACAGAGGTTATATGGATGACTGAGAACTGGAGCAGAGGATTCCCTCTGCCAGAGATAATCCCACACAGAACAGCAGAATCAAGTTTGTCTTCAAGTAGAGGATAGGCACTGAATTTTCTGATGGAGTTGCAATGTCATAGCAGATAATAATCCTGCAGCTGTTACATCTCATTAATAATGCTAGTTTTAAAAGAAATAATTAATATTTCAATGAAGCAAAGTTGAGATTTCCTAAACAATTACTCTAATCCTGATTTTAAAAACTTCAGTAAACTGAAATACTTGAATTCTCTTTCAAACCAGTGAGTCTAGCTTGAGCCATCCCCAGTTTTTCAGCTGTTAGCAGTTCTGACTTTGTGCAACACAAAGGGAAGTACTTTTTTTTTTTCCTCATTTCTACATCACTGCTCTAGAACTACCCCAGAGTTAGTGCTGATGCAGAAGTCTCTAAGTCTCTAAAATCTTACAGTAAGAAGATAAAAATCAGAGCAAAGGCCAGCTTGACTTTTTTGTATCACAGACATCAGTGGACCTGGAGAGAAGAAGAGGCTGATGCTTGTAGGAACTACCTGAAAACCACAGAGCCTGAAAGCATCACAGAACTCTTTCAACAGAGAGTAATCAGGCTCTCATTTAAGATCCCTGTTGACTTAATAGTTTCCTGACAACTCCACAGGGTGAGTCAAGGCATATAAAGAAGGTTTATCTGAGTCACTGCTTCAGATAGGCAAGTTTGGTGCTTAAAATTAAGTGATGTCAACAGCTCAAATAATATTTTTATGGCTGCTGCTACTTGTATGTGCACTCAGCCAAGTGTGTTGCTCTGCCATCTAGAATTGTGCCCAGTCCTTGCATTTGGATCTGAGTATCTACTGAGAAAAATTTAGATTAAATCTTCCAGGAGTGTGAAACTGATGTAAAAACCTGTCTGGATGTGCTGGAATATTTACCGGCCTAAACGAGGGGGTATATAAGAAGCAGGCCATACATTAATTATGTATCAAGTAATTCCTTGAACACTACAGAACTTCAAGAAAATGAAATAAGTTTTAGCAACTGCTGGGGTGACAATATCTTACAGGTTTGTATACAATATCCAGTGCCAGTCCCTGTTGCATGTCAGTTAACGACAAACTGGTGAGAGTTAAGAGAAGAGAAACCACAGTGGGTTTGGAGGGGCTGACTGACAAGAAAGATGAAAGAGTGATCTATATACAGATCGTGACTAAAAGGTGCCTGGGAGTGGCAAAACAAGCATGATAAAAATCACCCATATTTGCCAATTATAATTAAATGTCATGGATGAAGAATAGTTAATTAGGGTAGCATGAAACCAGGTGACTTGAGGAATCTGAATGCAATTAGAGATAATAGAGCATAATACAATAGTAAATGCTTTGACAGTCACATTTTGTAGTAATGGAAGCCCTCTTTCTTGGGAAATTTCAAAGCAGAGAGAATATATTATAAAGAATACCAGGGGAAAGGAGGCAACTGAATATAGGTTACAGTTCAGTTTTTTGTTCTTTCTTTTGGTGTTGAGTGATTTGTTCTGTTCATACAACAGTTTGCACACAATTAATATGATTACTAAAGTTTCTGTTCAGAAATAAAGATCTCCACAATCAAATCTTAGTTATTGCATTTGCCTGAGACACTTTCTTATTAATTGTCTCCCATTCTCTCAATTAAATATTCTTTAAATATATTATTTCAAGAGCCTTTTCCTTCATTTGACTAGCAGACCAGATTATGCATTCCAGCTGATGTGGAAAAGAAGTGAAAAGAAAATTAAAGAAAATTAAAAGAAATGTGTTTACAGAGCAGCCAATTTAAATTCAATTTCCCTTGCTCTCTGATGAAAGAAGGCAAGTTACTGCTTTTCTCCCAGTCTTCAAGAAAATTTTTCAAAACATTCAGCACTTGGAAAATATTATTCTACCTTCATATTTCTTTTGGAACAGGGACAAAAATTCTCGTTATTGAAATCTGAAATAAAGACAATATACTCCAATATTAACTTTTAAAATCTAAGTAATTTCTTATCTTAGGATAGAAGATTATCTGTTCTATTAAAAAGATTTTGCTGCCAGAAGACTAGCAAAATTTGCAGTGTTTCAGAAAAGACTTTCACCTATGTTAAAAAATTACCTCCAGCAGATGATTCATAAGCAAAGAAATCAGAAGACATCATGCTCTTCCATGACTTTGCAGCTAGCAAGAAGAACAAGAAATATCAGCTTCCCAAGCGCTAGAGAAGCCTGATTAAAATTATTCATTGCATAATAAGCTGTAGGTGCTGATCTGATGGCAGTTGTAATTACTCATAGTTTTTCCAGACAAGATGAATGCTGTAGTCTGAAATTCTCCTCACTTTTGTTTCCCTTACATCACCCTTTTGGACCACAAGACTTTGGGGAAAGTCAAGATTTATTCATAGATCAAAGTCTTGTTTATCAGCCAGGATACACAATTTCAAGACAGAATTTTGCCAGATTTCTCCATAAGAAAGTACTCAGGGCTGGAACCTGAATCTGGATCTCTGTGTATGTTGTTATTCCATGATGGACATTTTTCTCTCACAGAAAACAAGTTTTATTGTATTCCTCACTTCCCATGTTCTCCTGGTAAAAGGCTTTTAGATATAAATTAACATGGTTGATCTATGAAGAGGGGAAATAAATAAGATTTCCATGCAGATCTATTAGTGACCTACTGTACCACCTGTTCTCTTTCATATTGGTTTTAACTAATGTTAACAAATTATCCATTGCCTCATGAATTAACGCAACATTGAAAAGATTAACAAATCCAGCTTGAATGCAATCTCAAAGAAAGGCAGAAAAGGCAACTTTTGCAACCTACCCAAAGTGCTGCAATTATAGACAGTCTCCATGCTACAAAAGAGATGAAATACTAAATGAATGGTATTGAGAGACATGTAAAATGCCTGTTTTTTTTAGACAGCTTGGCAAGGAAAGCAGTGCTATTTTCTTTCTAACAAGTCATTTATATATGTAGGTAAGTTTAGCCCCCAAAGAAGCAATCCCATAGTTTTCCTGTATAACTGATGGGATATGAAAATAAAAATCTGACAAACACACACAAAAGAAACAGAAACGACAGCACTGGGTCAGCACAGGCAGAGTTCTCAAGATTTTGCTTGTGAAAGCAGACATTCTATAAAGTACAGTTGATTAATTTAAGAGATGACAAGCAACATTCAGGAAGATGGAGAGTTTTGCTCCTCTGAGTCCCAGATGTGATACTTTTTAACAGAGAGAAGTCATTTTCTGCTATTCTGAGAGAACAGTTTTGATACAATACAACATAATTTTCAAACTTCTAAAAGTCCTAAAAACCAGAGGTCATGAAACTTTTTGAAGAAGTGAGCACAGACACATGTAGTTAATTCATTTACAGAGGACTGAACAGAAGTACATTATCATCTCCCATTTTTATACTGCATTTTTACTCAGTTTCATTTTAGACACCAACTAGTAAAACAAATACAATTGAAAGCTAGTCTACAGTTTCTAGTATAAAATTCTCAAGTAGTTCAAAGAGCTACATTTTCTTGTCATTTAACGACACAGGTAAGTCACATGTTTGATATCTTGTTCTGTGCTATCTTATATTGACAGAATTAAGCCCTCTTAAATATTCCTTAGAAATCCATGTGCTCAATTGTGGCATATTGAGTTTGAGTTTTATGGTATTGGGGTAGCTATGAGCTGCTTAGAGTGCAGTGAAAAAAGGTGCTTAAATAACTACCCCAGTACCATAAAACTCAAACTTTCCTTCATAGTCTGAACATGAGGCTTAAAAAAACCAGGAAATACCTTTCCTTGTATTGAAAAAAAAAATCAGATGTTATTCACTATGATTTTCCCCCTTTTTACTTAACAACTGTGATTTTCCAGTTTGTTTATTAATTTTTGTTTAAAAAGAAAAATTCACCATTGATAGAAGTTCTCAAGCCAACTTTAAAAAAAAAACAAACAAAAAAAAACCAACCAAAAAAACCAACCTATGTGAAACTCACTTGCTGTAAATGTAGCATCCCATATGATTGATTTCTTTGTCTAATTTATATCGCCGAAAGTCTTCCCAAGCATCTTTGATGGCTGTGATGGCCATTATAGCACAAATTGGGATCACAGAAACTTCTGGTTGGAAAGCATTCACCACTGGCACAAAATTCAGCAAAGCAATAACCACAAAATAAATATTGGCAAAGCGGTGAAACTGCTCGTAGATATTTTTAGGGAGGAAAGTCAAGATGGTATATTTTGTGGTCTTAATTTTATTGGAGTCATAGTATCTGTTTGGATTTTCCTTCCACTTCTTACTTCCAAAGGGCAAATTGGAGACGATCACTCGTTTATTTTCATTTTTCTTCTTTCTTTTCTTTCCTTTTCCTCTCTTCTCCAAGTCTTCATTCTGAATGTCAGTGTCTGGAGCATCCCATCGACAGCTATTTTCCTTGAAGAAATGTCTTTTCCATACCATCCAAGAGAAGCACCCTGAAACACTACTCCTTGACATCTTGCCACCAAACTTACCAGAGTTCCAACAAAATTACAAGAGTTCAACAACCCAGATCATCTCCCAGGTGCTGAAGAGAAGACTCAAGAGGTCTGAATCCCAGGGTTGCCTCCCGGTTGACTGCAACCTCCACCTGCCTTGGCTCAGGTATCATCCTGACTCAGCCTCACATCTGGAGCCTGACGGGGAGGCTGCACCTCACATATGACAAAAGCACCCCAAATTCTTTGTGGGTGCTGTCAGCATTTGCCTGGAGGCCCCGTGCAGAGCATTTCTCTGGCAGGGATTACCTGCTCACACCAAGCATCTCGGTGCTAACCCAGAGCAGTGACAAAGCAAAGAACTTTGCAGTTTTCAGGGTTCACTCCATGAGTTTCAGAATGAATTTATAAGCCTGGGAGTAGCCCGGAAGTTCAAAGGTAATGGGCAGAGCTCTGTGTCTCAGAAGTCAACAAAAAAATTGCCATAAACAGTAGTAAAGACACTATTGCTCTCTTTACTTCCTCTACCTACTCTTTGTTTTAAATGGCCGTAACATGGATTATTAAACCAACAACCCAGCCCCTCTAACCATGCAAAGGATTTGGTAGATGGGAGAATGATACAGAGGCAGGTTGATACAGAGTTTCTGTGATCCCAATTTGTGCTATAATGGCCATCACAGCCATCAAAGGTGCTTGGGAAGACTTTCGGCGATATAAATTAGACAAAGAAATCAATCATATGGGATGCTACATTTATAGCAGGTGAGTTTCACATAGCTTTTTTTTTTTTTTTTTTTAAAAAAAAAAACCTGTAGGGCAGTTTACCTTGGTTATCCCTCAGCCTGATCCCCCTCTTGCTTCTGGAAACTCAAAGCACCCCTCATTCATCCAGAAATCCCTCCCAGCCTCTCGTTTCTTCTTCTTCCCTATTGGACTTTGTGCTCCTGACACACAACTGTGAAGCAGTGACTGGGGTTAACCAGGTGTGCACAGACTGTAGTAATGTTTTCTCCATGGCCAGCAGCATAAGGAGAGATCAAAAAGGAAGAGACTCAAACATTTAAACATCTTTGAAACAAAAACTCAGGTCTATTGCATTATGAAGTGACAGGCTAAGTAGTCTCAAGCCAAATTAGTATTTAGACAAGAAATTCTGATGAAATCAGAATGTTGCAATAAGAATTGCACATGACAGTATTTCTTCCTTCTGAGTCAGTATTGAGCAAACATTGCAGCTTACTGCAGGTGTTGTACCATATAAAAGCGAAACCATCCTGGATTGATCCCTTATGTTTACTGGAAATCCTACAATATTTTTTTTCTGTTCCTGGTTATGCTTGACCTGGAATATAGCTGATTATTAATGTTTTATTAATGGCTTTAGCATGAAACATCTAAAAGGCACTTCTCCAATTTCTTAAACAGCCCCAGTAATCCTTCTAGACTTGGCATAAATCTAATTTTTCCTGAAGATCATTCAGCTGGAGTGATGGTACATGACATACCTGGAGAGGATGTTGTGTGGGTTGGCAAGCTCATTTGGAATGAAAACTTGTATATCAGCATCCAATGCTGTGATATGAAACAAAACTTCAGTGATATCAGGATGATTTAAATAAGATAAACAAGGAATTTTTAAAGGCAGAAGAAAGCTTTTTTATAACAGATTTCCAGACTTACTGTACTCCAGAGTCTGTGAGGGAATTACTGCAAATTGACACAAGCAGTTTCCACCACATCAAACACAAACAAAAATAATTGGCTTAGTTTGCTTACCTGTCATATATCCTGGTTTTAGAGAAGTTTATCATCTTATCAAGTTGATATTTCCTATAGTCTTCAATAGCATCCTTAACCATGCTGGCAAGCAGCACCGCAATCAGAGGCAGCACAATTATCTCTCTATGGAAAATTTCCACTTGTGGCAACCAGTTCAGAACCACCAGAAAGAAGAAATAAAGATTGCCCAGCCTGAAAAGGTGTAAAAGAAATTGAAAGTAGTCATAAATTAGAATGTCTTTTTTTTTAATGAACAGCCCCCATTTTGTGTCAAAGGAACATTAGTAATTTCCCACCTCTACCCTTCTCTTCTTTTCCCTGAATGAATTAATCAGTTACTTAACTAATTATCTGTAGGAGCTAAAACTTCTTTAACAATCTCCCACTGCCTCAGTCTTGAAAATAAGTGTAAAATAAAACAAAAGCAAAAAACCCAACCAACTAAATAAAAAACAACTTAAAAAAACCCAAACCAATGTAACAGAATGGGTGTAAAACCTCACATGTTCAGCATTATGGAAACATCCCCATGTAGGATTCTACACTTGGAAGTTCAGATTATGAATGTATAAATCTAATATATAGAATGAAAGCTTCAAAACTATATGGATATATAAATTTTATTTATTTTCATAATCATGATATTTCCCTGGACATAATATTAACATGATTCATTATGCTGGGGTGAGGGGGTGCATAATTTCAAATTATCACTTGGAAAGAAACCTGACCCAGAACCTTTGTACTCGTGAGGACTGATTATAAGTCAGCAAAGTAATTTCCATGCCAATAACAATGTTCTAAAATTAATCTATGAAGCCTCTGAAATCTAAAGAATTTCATAGGTGTCTCAACACATCCAATGAATACGTTTACATATTCTTAAAAATTAGAGGTTTATTCAGCACAGAAACAGAAGGATTTTAAAATAAAAATGTGACATTTCTGCATAGAAAACTCTTGCAGCATTCAGTGCAAGAGCCTCAGCACCAGCACAACAAGCTTTAAACCTCCATTCCAGTGTGAATCCAGGGACATTTGGCTACAAATAATCATCACTTAAGTTCTAGCAATGTGCCCTTCTCCATTACCCTTGAATGGAGAGTTTTAAAATCTTATGTATCAATAATGTTATTTTACCTCTGAAACTGCTCAAAAAGATTCTGGGGTAAAAACGTGACCCATGTATACTTTGTGGTCTGTATCCTGTTTCCAGAATAAAGCATAGAAGTTTGTTTCCAGTCTTTCCCTTTTCCCCTTTTGTTGGGAAACACAATCCTCCATTTTTTCAAGTGAAGCTTTGGTTTGTCTCTGACAGGAACCAGCAGAGGTGATGATTCTGATAAAGTCTGGGAGGGACTTGGAGCTCCTGGTCGCTGCCAGCGGTACAAAGCAGAGTCCACAGACAAAGCCATGCACATCAGGGATGTCAGGCTGAAAGGCAAATGCATGACAAGAACTGAAAACCAATTCCCTTCTGGTAGAAAACTCACTTCTCATCTTGCTAGCAGAGGTTTATAAAGCAGCAAACAATACTACTGCTCAGTGCATTACATGTTCAGTCTTCAAGTCTGCTCAAGAGAGAAAGCCCAGAAGAAAAGATACAACAAAATCTCTGAGATGGAAAAATCTATTTCTTGCTCTGGGGAAAAAAAAAAAATCCCAAATCTATTTTCTGTATGTTATAACAGTAAAATAACAGATAGAGCCAATTTAAATGAGGTGAACAATAGCTTTTCAACCACAAATTCTGTATCATTCTCCTCAGCCATAAAGTGCCACCAAATCTATTCAAGCATTTTTCTTCAAACATCTCAGACTTTCTTAAAATACTTCTATTCACACTCTCTTACAAAGACACTTGCTCAGGTGTTGAATCTTAACAGCTCAGAAAATTAGGACCTGCAACATCAGCTTAATCTCATTTACACTCAGAGTTTTCCAGAGTCTACACAGAAATCTGATTTAAATGGCACATGCCAGCTAGCACTTAAACAATGGATGCTTTATTGGTTGGAGAGATAAAGGAATCAAATCTCCCAATACTAATCCTATTCTCATTGAATATTTGTCTTCTGACTTGTCCACACATCCACAGCTGTGACTGGGATCCAGCAGGCAGGATGCTCAGGCTCCTGCAGGGCAGGTGTGTACAATTATTATGCTCAATTTAAACACTGGAAAATGCCAATCCAACAGCAGGAGTGTGAGGACTGGAAGCTGTCCTACAACAATGAGCCAGTAATTGTGAAAAAGCAAACAGAAAAAGGCATTGGCCTGGTGCAGCTTCAAAGTTCCTCCCAACAAAACACCTGAACTGAACCCATCTCACTCAGACTGTGGGAAATAGAGAGAAAAAAAATATTTAAACATAGATAATGGTAACTTAGATTTATTCAGTGAAGAACTGGTTAGAATTTTATTTAGCAGCAGCCTTATTTGAGGCAGATTGAGAATATCTGTTCATGTTTGTACTGGTCTAATAAACACATTTCATATACATTAAACCTTTGAAATGGTTGATACCTTTATTACAAGTGAGTCCTTTTTTTATCTCTGCTTTTCAGCTTCCTCTTCCAAAAATCATACCTTTTACTGTAGTGACATGAGGTAACCAGGTGCCAATAATTGCCAGGTAGTGGGCTTGACCTCGTGTGAAGCCCACCTGTGCCTAATTAGGGCAGGCCCTTACTGCGCATCAGCAGGATTAGGGGGCCAATAGAAGGCTCACACCTGGCGTAGCCAGGGGGTGGTTGGCCACTTTTTTAACTGCTTCTGAGGGCACTGTGCTAACCTGATTGCGGCACTGGAGCTTTGTCTCACTAACTTGGTTGCGCCACTAGAGCTCTTCACCAGTAGGGTGAGGCTCGAACCCGCGTTGCTCGGGTTTGCTGTATGAGCGCGCTAGCCGGCTGCACCACCCAGGTGTGAACCTTTTTCTGGCCCCCTAATCCTCCTCATGCGCAGTAGGGGCCTGCCCTAATTAGGCACAGGTGGACTTCACACGAGGTCAAGCCCACTACCTGGCAATTATTGGCACCTGGTTACCGCACGTCACTACATTTTACCATATGTGAGATATGATTTCCTTTGGAAGAAAACTTTCTCATATTTAAAAATATGTAGTGTAGTAAGTGAGTAAAAATGTGAGTAACTCTTGGAAGGGAAATAATATATTGTGCAGAATTTCACTAAAATATTCAAAGTATAATATTTCGTCAGCAAACAAGTATTGCCCATAAACAATTAGCTACTGACTGCTGAAAAAAGCATCAATTCAGAGTTCAGATTGCTGAGTAGTGCTTGGGTATCCTCTACAATGTTGAGCAGGGCTAATTTATGCCTATCAGAAACTTGTAAATACTGTTTCAGTTGATACAAAATTAAGTCCCAATATCATGAATCCAGACTTAACGCCATGTTACCTTGATAGGAGCACTCAACTACAAATTGATGGGAATATGCAGGGGGAGGCAAACAACCCAACAAGCAAGTAAAAGGAGTTTTTAACAGAATTTACCATTACTCCTGCTGTGTTCCACAGACTGGAATGCCTCCTTTCACCCCTGGGTTTTAGATGCCTTCATGTGTCTACAGTAATTTTATTCACCTGTTGAAAGATGAGCCCCTGTAAGGTAAAGCAGCAGCCAGTCTGATAACGGGTTGGGCTTATATGGAGTGGGCTTGATCCCTGAAGGTCATGTTCATGCAGGACCACAAGGACTGATGTCCAGGGCTTGCAGAATGGTCAATAAAGCAGCATGAAGGCAGCATCCCATCCCACATCCTGCACATCAGATGGTCTGCAAGGGAGGGGAATAGTGCTCTGATAAGGGTGTGCTGAACCTAAACTGGAACATCAGGCTCTGCTTCACTCTGCTTTTGTCCTGTCTTCCTTGGGGGGGTCCTCAAAACATCAGTGAGAGAGTTGTGCTGGTAGGCAGGAGAAGAAAACTAAAGCTTCCTTTAGGACTTGTGAGAGCCTTGTGACAAGACTACAGCAAGCAGCTGTCTCTTAGCAGGATGGAATGACACTGATTTTATTGTGGTTTTGCTGCATGTGAGCCATGACAAAAGAAACACCCAGACACAATGAGAAGTGTGGCACACTGGGTTGGACAGCTGGTGGAACACCTCTATTTTTACAAGGCTTGCAACTCAAGAACTTTTTCTCCATAAGATACCAGATTTAAACTACAAACATGAGAGGACTGGAAGTACAGCAGACAGGATGACAGAATTCCTTGTGTCTGGATTTCACCATACTTGGTGCTTATTTACTGAGGAAAATCAACCATTTGAAGGTGCTGTATTAGCACACACAACCTAAAGCTCCATTGGCTTCATGCAGAACTGAATAAAATTATAATACAACTTAATCTGTAGACAGGATCTCCCAGAATCCATATTAACTATTGATTGAAGGCAAGATGACATTCAGCTTTTATTTTTTTTTTGGTGACTCAGATACACACTGTGCTACATACACCTTTATATATATGTTGAATTTAACAGACATGTAGCAGAGCTACATACATGAGTTACACACAACCTACCAGAGCATCAAATTCTTTCCCTACCTGAGATACATCAAGATAGGCTGAAATTCCTTAAATATTACAAATGAAAAAAACAACAACAGTAGTTTCAGGCATGTTACTAAAAACAAGACAAGATTAATTACAGTAGTTTTACACATAAGTAGCTGCATATCTTCAACAATTTCCTCTGGGAAACTTTTTTTACAGCTTCAGAAATCACAATGAGAAGTCTGCTTCAAGAAAGTGTCTCTCTCCACCCCATCTCTAAATATTTACTTAGTAAATCAATCAACGAAGGAATGACGTGGGTTTATTCAGTTTGGAAATCAACCCTTTACTGAAAACACAATGATTATAAACATCCCTGAAGACAGAAGTCAGTTGGTACCACCATGGAATTAAATGTCACAGGAGACTTGGTAACATAAATAATGCAAACCTAAGCAAATATTACATGGGGGGTAAATTATATAGCTGGATGCACAGTCAAAGCAGCAAGATAATGCCTTTCTTGACATATGAATTTTGGTGCTGGGAATGAAAAGATAGCAAAACCAAAAATACTACTTATAATTTTGGATAAGTAAGAATAAAAAGGAGCCTAAACTTGCCATCAATGTTAGAAGGTAACTTAGCAAGAAAGAAGAACTCAAAGATATATTCTTCTGTAAAACTATCAATTTTCTAAAATTCAGCCAGCTGCTTACAAGAATCTTCCAATTTACTGGCACTTTGGTGTGCTGTGCCAGTTGTTTTCTATATGGTAGAAAATCCATTAAAAATATTGCATTCCTCTGGCAATGTATCTAACATGCCTCAGCCCTTAGAAAGAGCTTCATAACATCCCTTTTCCAAAATTCTAGAGTATTTTATATGTTCACACCCATTTGATTTACGTTTTTACAAGACATGTAATTGAAAGAACCCTTGAAGTTTTGATTTTTTCCACATACATTTACTGAAGTGGCTGTTTTTTTTCCCTATCTAGCTCGTGATGCTTCAGTACTGCACTACATATATTTAAAGGGAAAAAATCAAGGTGATACAGGAATTTCCAACATTATTATGTTTGGGATTTGCCATCTATTCCCCTTCAGCATAGATATTACAAGTGCACATGAGGACTATTGCTGTTTTATATAAATTCCTTTGTCAGAAACCCTTGCCCTTAAAAAGAACAAGCAAGACCCAAGGATCTGCTTTATTTCTGATTGGAACTTTGAGACTTTCCATGGGATGAGGTCAGAGAAACACCAGCCAGAAAGTTGTTTTATGCTCTGTAGCTGCTCAAGGCATAAAGTGATGAGAACTAGAAGGAAAGCAGGGGGATGCAAGTTTGTCAAACTTGCAAATTTGGGGAGAAAAAATTCCCCCAGGTCCTTAGAACCACAAAACCTGATATGTGGGAGAGAGCCTGGAGAAATTACTCAGCTAAGTCATACAGAAGAGTATCCATGACAATTTCCCTTTACTCCTATATAACCATGGCAGTTTTAAGTAACTCATTGTCCAGTCTTTTGTGAAGCTGCAGTCATTGATGCTATTACTGTCATTCCCATGGAGATCTACTCAATAGCTTAAAAAGCCTCAGTTTTAAGAAGCTATTTCCCCTCTTTCATTCTATTCGATTATTCATGGATGTACCTGTGGGCAGCTCTCAACAGGCCAGACGTATTTTTCCCATCTGAATCCCCATAGGGTTTTCCAGGAAGAGAACAGCAGAAAATTCAGCCTAGGAGAAGTCCTCCATCCCCTTGGGTAGATTTCTCTCAAGGTTCCCACAACCAGACATATATTCATTATATGAAATTGCAATTACATGAAATTATAGTCTTATCCTTCCTTTTTGGAAAAGGCATTCCTTTCCAGAGTCCACATTTTTGTCACTCTTTGATCTTCCAGTGAAGAAACTGTGGTCTCCAGAGACAGGCAAAAAGCTAAAAGGTACCAAGATATCCCATTTCCTAAACTTCTGCAGCTGGAAAAAACAAGACTAGCAACACAAGTGATTAAACTATTATATATTTATAGCAAAGGGAATTTAACCGTACAGAAATGTGCCAGCCAGACACCCAGTTATATTAAGATGTGAGATGAGAAGAAATGTGTAAGCTGGTGGCACAGGGGGTTGGATGCAGTAGTCACATTATTTCATAAGCCTGTATCAAAATTTCTGACATGTGAAGCAACAACCAAAGTATGAAAACCTTTAAAACTCTCCCATAAAATTCTGGAGGAATATGTGTCCAAGAAAGTTTCAAAGATTTCTGATGTTTGATGAAAAAGACTGAAGTGAACAATAAGCTGCAAATTAAAATGGTCTCATTCACACTTCCATCAGGTAGCTCTTGAAAAATCAGAATTTCTTTGCAACAGCAGGAGGCCTGACACACTTTCTGTGGAGTCTGAGGTGCAATTTAATAAATTTATCACCAGGCAATTCAGAGGGACCATGTCATTAAACAATTTTCTCTTTGCCACTTGCAGCATGGATTAAAATACCCAGTTTCAATGAGCTAAAAAGAGCACATCATGGTTTTCTGGGAAAAGGTACTCGTTTTGGCTAACAATTTTGCAATGGTACTCTAAAAAAGATGTTTGTGAAATGCTATTGACTACCCTGTCTCAGAAAGAGGATTTTGCCTATCTGATAAACACAACATGAACCTATTTACTGCACTAAGCAACCAGTAACTGTATCTTATAAACCCTAGGGCCACCATTCATTTTTTGCAAACCTCATTTCTTTTCTTTTTGCTGCATTTCATCAGTGAATGAAACTGTCACCATAGTTCAAATTAGTTCCACATTTCTGCTTCTGTAAAACTTCTTCTGTGAAGTCCAAGTGTGCTCATGATTTAGCCTACACTATGGTGAGCTTTCACAGGTAGCCCTGGTTTGTGTCCAGAACATAAGGTATGTGGGGGACCTGAACACATTTTGAAACTAGAGAGAAACAGGATTATTATTTATTCCTTCTGTTGGGAAAAGAGCTGCAGAGCACATTGGGTTGACAGAGGACACAAGGAGAAATTCCGAGTCCTTTGCAAGTGTGGATTTCCATTTGTTAAGATGGTTCAGCATATCAGAGATGAACTACTATATATTTATCTGTTTTTTTTCTCCTCTCAGGGAGGCCCCAGGTTAATTTTTTAAAATTATTTTATCTATACTATTCTAGGAATATGTAGGCATTCTTATTCAAGAGGTGAACTTGTTAAAAGGTACATCTGAGGCAAGAAGCAAACCAGAGGGACACCAGCACTAGAGAATCCAGTATGCAGTTTGTACAATTTGGCTTTTTAATCTCCAGATGTTTTGAGTCCATCTTCTATTTGTGATTACTGCACTGTAAACCAGTAAAAGCATTTGGGAAGTATTTCCCTTTACTGGGAAAAAGATGCTACATAGCCCCCTGATGGTGTTTTCCTCCTGCATCCCTGTGCTGACAAGGAGAAGGACCCCTCTCCATTTTTCCAAGGTAGCCTACATGACTCCCTCACTGCTTAATCTCACCCAACAATGAAGAAAATTTTTTATGTCAGAAAAAGGCTGCACTTGTAACAGGAAGGAATGGCTGTGACACATACTTTACAAGCTTTTTAAAAGCTCTCTCTTTTGTGAAGACTGTTGTATCCAACAAGGGTATTATTGACTGTAGGTAAAAGCCCATCTGAAAGTCATCAATAAGAAAACAGCTTTTTATTTTTTGAGATTGCCTCATTCTTGCCAAACAACAGGCTCAGCTGCAAATCTCTACATTCCAGACTTTGGAAGCTGGAAAGAGAAATCCTGACTCTCCCACATATGCAAAAATAATAATAATAATAAAAAAAAAAGTTCACGCAATCGTGCCTCCTGTGCTGTATATTAAGGGAGATGATAGATATACGTTAAAAAAATTTCTGTCACTTAGGTATTTTTGAAAATCTGACTTCAGGGCAAAAATTTGACAGGGTGTAGCTTATTTTTGAAAAATCAGTACTGTGAGAAAATGCACTTAAAGGAACTGCAACTGAGAAAATGTCCTTCCAAGTTTTCACCTGAGATTTTCACTCCTACATTACCTCTAAGGCAAGAAGGCATTAAATAACAAGTCCCCACTAATACTTAATTCCATTATTCCAAACCTCTTGTATTCCCTAATTGAAAGAAGCAGCAATTTTTCTTCTTGATGCCCTGTATGGATGATGTGGCATCCATTGAAAAGAGCCATTCTGCAGAGGTTTGGCTAGAGAGACAAACATTACTGAGTGAGCAGAGTATTACAGAAATTTCAGCCACAAACTTTATCTGCTTTGCAATTATCTTCCTGGAAGTTCTTTCATTTTTTTCATGGTACTGTATGAAAATTCCTCTTCAGTGACATCAGTTCAGAGAAAATACTTTGTGGGTAAGATTAATAAAAAAGGAAAAGAAGATTGGGAAGAGTGATGAAGGTAATTACATTGATTAGCAGGATACAGACCACAGCCTAAAATTATGCTGTAAGTTTTTGTATTAGAGAAAGAATACTTGCAGGAGGAAAGTATGTGGATAGAAATGAAAAAAAAGAGCTCCAAAGAACTGTTCCATTGAAATAAGGCTGGTCATTGCACACTGTTGTCATTCAACTGACAAGAAAAATGTCTTTTGGATTAACAATTACATAATCTTAGTGCAAGTTTGTGTTTGTGTGGGATAAACAGAAAAGGGCTTTTCATAAATCTAATGCGTCATTAGACCACAGGGCTTCACTAGCCTATTATTATATTAGACTGACACATTTTTCATGTCTCAACAAGATTCTCTTTCCTTGGGGAATAAATCCAAATATCTTGCAATAATAGGTTAATTATAAAACTCTTTCCCAAGGACAGACTGAATTTCAGTGCCTGATGCAGAACTTCCCTTTAGCCTGAGCACTGCAGAGGCGTGTTAAGGCAGCCAATCTTCTGCAGGGCTGCAGCTGGGTTATTAAGGTTGATTTCAAAATAGATGTGCTCTCAGCATATGCTGACATCCAGATAAGGATCAGATATTATTCAAGAAGGAAGTTTCCAACCTGCAAACATGAGCACTGAATGCTGTGTTTAGTTTCATTCTGTGACCAAGGAGTTTACTCTGCTCTCCCATATTACATCCTCATTTCAAGGAAGAGTTAAAAACTAAAATTATCTGGCTAGCAGCAATTGCTGTTGTTGCTGCCAGCATGGCCAGACACTACAGTGATCTATTCTTATTACATTGAGGTCCACTGCACTTCTCACAACTGTAGGCAGAGATGCACTTTTGCATCTTTACCATTTCCAGCTCAGTTATTACGTTTGCTCCTGTCAATCTTCAGCTCAGGAGACATTGGAAAGAGGCACTTGCCCAGAGCTTTTACAGAGTACATAATACAAGGGAGTACTTGGAAATGTCAGACTGAAAGGGCAGCCAGGTCTATGGTCTCATGACTTTGATGTTCGTGAGGTTTCTTTTACCAGTTAAGTGCCCAGACATGGGGAGTGAATTCCACTGTATATCCTAAAAATGTTTTATGTGCATTTATCTTTTCAAAGAAGTAAACATAGTTCCAGATATGAGACTGCAGCTTTCAGGGCAGTGCAGAAGTTAGAGTGGGCATTGGAAGAAATAGAACTACAGACCATGGCATGTATGTAGTTTTGATGATACATACACATGAAGATACTGTTTCTGAAATGAGGCCTTTATTCTTTTTAACCAGGAAAGCAAAAGAGCCATAATACAGAAACTGCTAGTCATAGCTACACTTCACTTTAAATAAATGAATAAAAAAATTCTATGCCTCATGTGCATACATTGACCTAAACAATATATATATATATCCAACATATATTTACAATCCAAACAGGTATGTGCCTGTATCACTGACCTTTGGGAGGAGCCTCCATGTAAATTTGAATTCCCTTTTTGTTCAAAGAAGAAAGGGCCATTCATAAAGTTCATAAAGAACAAGTAAAATGAAAAATGTTCCAGATCTACTTTTTTCCCGAGCACTAGAAAACTACATCTCCATTCTTTCCATATCATGGTTATCAGAAAAGAAAAACCAGGTAAAAGAAAAGGTGCATATGCTACAGTGCCTTACATTTATTTGGCATGTCAGAGGTTTCTAGCTCACCTTGAATTCTTGGTAGACAACAAGGTCTACATCTGAAGACTCTGCCTTGTTTACCCTATAAAAACACTTCAGAAACCAGCAGTCAGAGAAAGGAGCAGCAACCTGTATCACCAGGCTTCTATAGCTCTGACATCTCTCCATTGTGGGAAAAAAGTCCATCTTTTAGGATTTAAGAAGTATTCAAGAATTTTGGGGCCAGTTATTAATTTTCCATAGAGAGCTTTTTGCACAGCTCTTTCTTGTTTTTCTGAATATATCACATGAGAAGCATTTTAATTACTGCAGTTTCTCTTGTGTTATCATCTAGGTATTCAGAATCTTTTGAGTTTACTACTGCAGAGACTTCCAGCCATTTCAATCCAATGTAAGGCTCCATCTCTAGCTCTCTGAGTGGTCCTGCACACTGCTCAATTAGAAGACCCTGCATTTCACACTTCAGCAATGGCAGAATTTGGTTGCATTTTTGCCCAGAAATGAGGACACCAAAATTAGAGCAAGTGTCTGAATAATAATTTTTTTCGTTTGTTTCACTTAATATTCAAAATCAAAGTGGCCTTCAAAAGACAATCTAATATTTATAGCGTGTATGATTATAAAGCACTTATGATCAAAATTATGTTGCAGATGTTCATGTGGGAACTCAGCAATGCTGAAGAAGTCCAAAAGGAAGCAGAAAAATTGAAAATAAATTGGAAACTGACCAGAAGATCCTTTATATGTAAAAACCTTTTATACAACTATGTTTTTGTCAGAATGTGCTGACTCTAATTTCAGTTCTCTGAATATAAATATTAAACTAAAGTACCTCAAAGAGAATAGCTACTTATTAATAAGAAATGGAACAGAAAAAGAGAGACGCTAAAACAACTGTCAATTCAGTAGGGCACAGCTCCATGTCAATCAAAGATGAAGGGAAAACCTAATCAGGATCTAATCACCCAGTATTGTTGAGGGAACATCCACATCCATTAACACCTGGGCAGGGTAGAGCTGGTCTGGTTTGGTCAGGAGTCTTCACCCCACACAGGTAATCCTGACAGTAAAGCATCACATTGAGAGCCTGAGAATGGAGGGGAGAACTGTCAGCTACTGGAAGGTGGAGCAAGGTTAAGATGCAGGAAACTGATCTCCCTTTCCTGCTCAACCACACGTTTCCTTGGCCCCAAAGAGGATCACAAATTTCCATATAAGAATCTAAGCACAAACTCCATAGTAACACTGTACTTTTTGAGATGCTCCTTGGAAGCACTAATTCCTTTCTGAAAGCAGTAGTAAGCTTCCTTTCAATCTTACCTCATTTTCCCTCTCTACTCTTTTATTCTCCCCCAGGCTAATGTAACTGAGATGCACGTTTTTATATTTAACTAAACTAAATTGATAAAACAGGATAGTTCAACAAAAATCAATTTATAAGACCATAAGGAGCACAGCGTGGTATTTCTCCCCAACCCTGTGCTAATAAAATCTGAAAGAACAAGATGTACAACATGCCAAGTTAAGGCTCATTTTTCTTAAAAAGGTATCAATCTTATTGTGTCTTTATCTCATTTTCCCTGTGATCTTTCTATTTCCTCCTCATGCCAGGTGTCAGTGATAGAACATTAACTTTAGGAAATGCCACCTTGTCCCAAAGAAATGCCAGGCAGCCAGTTTGGGCAGTGGTGACAGGAGAAGGTGGGAGAGGACAGGGGTAAAAGTAAACACTCCTGCACTCATACTGGAAATTATTAAAGGTGCCTAAACCCATTCTGGCTCTTTTTAAAAGAAGAAATTAAGGAGCAGTGGCCTACAGATAGTGTTCCACAGAGACCAAGGGAAATAACATTTGTTCTGCAAGGTGACTCAAGACAGGCCTTTTGCAAGGGACCAGTGATTATTTGGAAATCTTGGGAAGCTTTGCATCTTATTCCTGCAGAGGATATACACCCAAAGCAAGAGATATTAACCTGATGACTTCAGACACTAAGTATTTACTGGATATCAGATGTACTGCAATAAGGTAACACAAGCAAAGGTTCAAAAGTACATTTAAAAAGTGAGCTGTGAAAAAATTTCAGAAACTAAAAAATTTTACTCCTTTACTCATTCTGCACATAGAGGAAATGGTGATTTAAATATTGGCACTATTATGCAAAACTGGTGATGAAACACCTCTTTGTTACTCAGCTGTGAGGTTCTTTTATAAAATTAGGGAAGGGAAAGGCTTGTCAAGAAAAATGGGCTCATGGGAAGCAGAAAGCTGCAATGTTTCATGCCATGACTATATTGGGTCCAACAGAGACACCTTATCCTACCTGAGAACATCCTCATGCTGAGGTACAGATACTTCCTTACAGATTCTCTGAGAAGCATAAATGCAGAGTTCAATCTTCCTCTCCTGATCTATGTGCTTCCAGCAAGGTTTAAAACAAATTCTGTTAGAAGGATATCAACAATAAGATTTAATAAATTCTTATTTCTTGTCCAAAGCCTCAGATGAAGCCCTAAGGTAAAAAGCAAACATATGCATCTGTCATCCTAAAGGTTCCCTGGGCTTGCTTTTTTGTTTCTCTTCATCTTGTGCAGTAATTTACATGAGTGCAAGATACCATGATAATGAGAAATCACTTGAGTGACTACAAAAAACAAGAGGCAGAACAGGATACAAGTGCATAACTGCAAGGGAAACCAAACCAAATTTAAGAGATCTAATTCCAAACCTGAGCCTCACTTGCTGCTGGTTGCAACATCTGAGACCTATGTTGTTAATTACTGCTTAACAAACGGACCAGAGGAAATTTTAATTCTGCTGGACATTAAGTCTGAGACATCTATAAAGCCAAATAAGTACCATACTGAGAAAACATTCTGAAGAAATGCCTTATATGAGACAAAAAAAAAAAAAAAAAAAAAAAAAAAAAAAAAAATCTGCTGTTGTTGTTTTAATTTCTAAAATATCCAAGAAACTCTTTTAGAACATAAATTCTCACACATGCAAAACTGCTTTTCCCCCCATCCTGAGGACTGGGTTTCTTTGTTGTTGTGGTACATGAAAATTCTACACTACCATAGAGACTGGCACAAAACCAAGTTGATGAAACTAATTAAAAAGCAGAACATAAAGGATACAGTCACTCTGACAATTTTTAGCCAAGGCTTTTTTGGACAGAAACAGTCAGTATTTTTTACCTTGCCTTTAAAAGTGTAACTGTGGCTGATTTCTGATTCAGATTGAAAGACATTATTCAAAATACTGAGTTCATTTCATTATAACGTAAAGCAGATGACATTCAGTGTTAAACACAACAAAACGTGTAAGCAAGCACAAATGTTCTTTGAGTCTGATGTATAAATGACTTCATTTCTAGACTGACTTTTCACATACAACAGTTTCCGGTGAAATTGCATTAGATCATGAATCTGCATTTAAGCCAAAGGACAAAAAGTTATCATCCTCTTCTTGCTCATCCTCTTGGCACAGGAGACTTGAAGCCAACTCTTCCTAACAAAATCTGGAAGTGTTGGATTGGTTCCACAGAGCACCTGAAAGAGCTTCTCTGCCCCTGCATCCAAGGGTTGTGTCTCTGTCAGAGCAATCTCCTTCCTGCACTAATTTCAAGCTGACTTTTTGTTTTTAAAAGCACTGAATTACAATTTATATTTTCACACTGAAGTTGATTACAACCTGCAGTTACATGGGGTACTTGACTCAGTCAGCTTTTCCAGTTATTATCTGAGCTAGGTTTAGCTATAACCCTCAAGTGGAAGATGGAAACTATAACTGTTTAACAGCTTTGTTTTGAACACAAAAAACCCCAAAGATATGATCCTGCAAAGCAGTCAGTCTGACTTCTTGGGATTTGGCTCATTTATTATTTTATGTAAGCCTAGATGACCTACTGAAAACAAAGGAATTTATTTTCCTCTAATTCAGAAAGACAAATTCAAACCTTTACACTGTATTCCTCCTTTTTTTTTTTTTTTCTCTGTTCCTTAAATACTGCCTCTAACTTGATTCTGCTCTGCCTTCTCATTACATCAGCATAGAGGGAATTTCTAAATATCACAGGGTGCTGGGAGTTATGTCCCCTGGAAAAAAAAGGTGTATCATTTATAGGCTGCATGTAGTAACTTTGACACCACTGCCTGAGTGGGTGAAGGTTATAACACATCCATTGCCACCTGACGTTACAGAGGTAAAAACTGGGAGCCACTGCACAACAATTCTACTGTTTCCCTAAGCACTTAGAAGACAAACTCTTTCAGAAAAAATCATCTATTTCTGTAGCTAGTACACCAGCTTTTCATTCATCAGTGCACTGCACTCAAGACATCGTTTATTATGGTACTTAGTTACATACAATAAATTATTGTCAGGAGTAACCCTTGGACAAAAAACATAGGTCATGTTGGTCAATCTTGCCATTACATAATAGTCCAGCTAATCTGTAATATCTGAGCACTTTTTCAGGGAACACTAGTATGAAAGATAACATCCTGGTACAATCTTGTTCACAAGAACTGATGGAGAAGTCTTTACCAAAGAGCTGTATTTCTCCTGGTAAGAGAAAACTGAGCTGTTTTCAAAACTGAAGTATCAAGATTCCAAGTTTTGTGGCTGCCTGGGGCATGGGATTGCATAGCTTTATTTCCCATCAACACTGGCCAATTGAGTTTATCAAATCATTCCTGTACTGAGTGTAAGCTTGTGCTTGATGAAATTCTTGATGTGATGACACCAAGACATAAAGTAGGAGTCTCTCCAAAAATATATTTTCCTTAATTTCATAATATACAGATTTAAAGAAAATATATCTATTTAGATTTAGAGGGATTTCTTACAGTAATTTGAAGGGAACAAACACTTCTTCAAGACTATTGTGTAGGAAGTTCCACCTTTGGCAGACACCAAAGAAAGAGCATTGACAGATTGTGGTTGTGATTATTTGGATTAGAGATTTTTCACTGGAGAGGCAAGCCAAGGGTCTTACACAAGCCTGGCTGATCATCCAGGATCTCTGTCACACCTAGGAGAGGGTTTTCAGATGCAGTTTCTTGGTTGCCAAGACCCTGGACACAACTGAAATACATCCTGCCTCCAGCCATGCCAGATTTCCTTCTAACAGAAAACACAGTCTAGAGTCAAGTCTGCTCTGCCATCAAACCTCACAGCTGGGAAGTGCTTTTGGCTCTATCCTTTCAAACAAAGCCCCTGAGACCCTGTTACTCT
Source organism: Heliangelus exortis (assembly GCF_036169615.1). Taxonomy (NCBI): domain Eukaryota; kingdom Metazoa; phylum Chordata; class Aves; order Apodiformes; family Trochilidae; genus Heliangelus; species Heliangelus exortis. The sequence goes on along the minus strand of NC_092436.1, from coordinate 11,308,207 downwards.
ATAAGAGCTAAAAGTCCACAATTGAACTCGTAACTAGTGACAGATTCAATAAAAAGACAGTGTTCAAATATCAAGTGACAGATCCTGGCTCTGATCAACGTAAGAACAGGATAAGAATTAGTTTACTTGCTATTTTAAAGCCCTCTGATTTGCAATCGTTAACTAGGTAGCCACTGTAAAGATTTGATGCTGTAAACAAGCCATCCCTTGTGCAAATCATAAAACTGCTGCTAATGTCACATCAAGGACAGAAAAATCAGGAAGTGTCTCTGCCTCTGTCACTCCATCCCAACAGGATTTCACCATGCAGAGGAAGATACTGAGAAGCTGTCTGTAAATGTAGAATTGTGCAGGGTGTGTCAGGTTCACCCCTATCAAATAGTTAATTTATAAGCCACAGATCCTGGCAAAGTCACAGCCAAGTCTCTAACAGGCAGCATTCTTTAGAGACAAATTACAGGCAGAGAATGTGGATTCAAGGCTTTATTTCCTACCTGTTTTTGTAGTGTGTAAATGTTTTAGCTTTGCAGGCGACTCCCATTTTTAAAAAAAGGTTAACACATTCTTTTTCTCTAATTGTGTGTGTAACAGAATGAAATTAGACCACTGACATTTATTAGAAACAAATATTTTAATGCAGACATTTCCATTTGTCTTCTTGTACGCTAAGGAAAAATCCTAAAAATTTTTACAGAAATAAAGACTTCTCTACTCACTTTGGGTTCTAATGTAAATTTGCTACAGTCTTTCCTATTTTCTTAATAAAACTAGAAGAAGCCCTTCACAACTACAGCAACTAAACAGTTTTCTGACTGAGCAATATGGTATTAGAAAACCAAAAAAATAGTATGAATGTTTCCTTTCATACAGTGTGCAAGAGTAGAAGGAGAAATACATACATGTGTTTTAAAAATTTAATAGTTGCTCACAGCCCAGATTTAATTTATTTCTCCTTACACAGCACTGCAGAGGTCACCAGAAGACCAGAGGCAGGAGATAACTGACCCCACAGATGATGAGCAGAACTGCTGCAGAAAAAGCTCCGATAGCCTCTGCTGAAAAGGTGAGTGAAAACTGTATCAGGCAACCAGTGAGGTACAAGCAGTGAAGATGACTGTTTAAGTAGCCGTGTATTTATTTTACAGCCTTCCCACCCTGCCTACTTGCTCTCCTCCAGCACTTGGCTGTAGACATGAAGAGCCCTCCTGCAGGCAGAACATTGATGTACTTGCAGCTACCAGCAGCACAACCATCATTCACTCTGAGGAAAAGGGAACCAGGTAAAGAAAAACAGCTCTCCCTCCACCCCCTCATAAATACACGTGGAGAAATAACTGTGCACCACTACCCAAAAGCAGTATTCATGGCAGCAAGGCAGTATTTCTATCCAATAAATCTTATCTTCAACTAGTGGGCAAAATGGAAGATGCACTATTTGGGCCAGTTTTAATAGCTTCATTATTATAGGGCCTGTGAAATATTAAATTATGTAATCCGGTTCATGGGGCTGCCTTGCTGGCAGAAAGATGCTCTCAGAGAACAACTCAAGTAACATGGGAAGGTGAACACCAAACTCTTCTCCCCAAGCTCAAGTACAACTCCATGGCCCTAAGGAGGTCAACAGATTAAATAAGTGGGGAAAAGTAAAAGAAATCTGAGCATAACCTGAAACCTGAATGAAACCTTTAGAGAAGTGACAGAAATGACAGCAGTGTTGGAGCACTGGACCAGAATTTAGATTTCAATAATATATATATGAACTTTATGGGCAGTATAACATACACTGGTCCTTTCTTGATGGGTATTTTTCTCTATATGTAGCACAGTACCAATATTTACCATCCCATAAAAGTGCCTCGAGGCTACCAACATAAAAAAACAACCAGATGCTCTAAGTATTACAAGAACCACAGGAAAACCAAAGTAATGGTTATCTGCTTCTAGCAGAACTGGTGTTTTGTCACTAGGGGAAAATTGGCTGAACCCTTCACATTTAAGAATTAATAAATCCTTTAGCAGCTGTACCACAGTCCTAAATAAAGGTGAAAGAGCTGGACCTCAGGCCTATGGGAGACTGGGTATAGTTATTAGTATGTATGTTTTGCAGATACAAAATGACTGACACAAACTGCTGTGTCAGAGGCCAGGGAGAGCACTGCCACTGTCTTTTGCAGTTAGTCTAAGGAAAAAAGAGTAAACCACATTCAGACTGAAGCTGAACTAGTTAATGTGCCAAGTGTATGACTTAGGTGCCCATAAAATAGATTAGGAGATATTAAATATAAGAGTAGCTTTTCAGAAATAAGTGGAGATGTAGCAGTGATTTCACATCTCTTCTAACACAACATTATCCTGGATTTCCAGTATTTATCACTGTTAAAGCAAAGTCAGTTTTGACTTTGAAATAAACTGCATTGTAAAGGGGGCAGAGAGACACAGTCCTCATAATAAACATAGGAGTGACAACCCCAGCTTTACTGCTCTGCTTTTGCAAGATTATTCTGTGGGTAACATTTCTTTTTAGCCTAAATGCAAGGGAAAGCATGTGCAGTTATGGCATCAGTCCATCCATCATTCCTCCTTTTCCTTCTCTAACAAGTAATTTGGAGTATCCTGAGCTCAAAGTCAGACACTAACACCACACAACTTTTGGGGAAACAAGCAGCCAGACTATGGACACGCACCTGGGGCAGCCCCCCCTGAATGAAGGGCTGCAGTGCAAGCACAATCCTGATTCTGTGCTGACACAACCAGTGGATTTACACCCTGCTCCTAAACCAGGCTTTAGAAGTTGAGGTGCTCAAGCAACTACTTTGATTTCACAAAGCCTGCAGAGCATGGACACCATGAGGGTGTTATCCAGGTTACTGAAATGTGGTGCTATTAGCAGGAACACTACAGACTCATTTTTTACTACAGATATTTAAGTGGGAGGCTCATTATGGTGGTGTTTTCAAAAGCAGAGAACAAGTTTGCAACTCTCCAATGTGCTCCAATGTGCTCAGCTTTCTTTTCTTTGCCAGTAAGCAACACATTCTCCTAAACTGAGAGACTTCTTTTTTCTTTCTTTCTTTTTTTTGAAAAAAGATGCGGGAAACTGGATGCAAATGGCATCAAAACACATTTTCCACAAGAATATTGTGTCTACATTGTGCAGCTTAACATTTTTATTCAGTTCCATGCACATACCTTACATGAGGAATAACATTAAAATGATTTGTTTACTGGTGGGTGGCAGGCCTAAAAAAGCCCAAACCAGCTGAACAGGTACTCAAATAGAGTTGAATATAGGAGACCATGTAGAATTTCAGCCTTCAATACCTGCACCTGGCACTAAGCACTTCAGAGTTTTGTGTGATAAGGACTCTGAGCATCAGCTTTCCAGTGACCCTGGAAATAGGATTCACACACCCCAGCCACAAGGTTGGCAAAATCCCCTGACATACTGAAGGTGCTGATACTGACCTACCTATTGTTGTACTATTTCATTATGCCTGATTTTATGTTGTGATTGAACACTACAGCTACATTCTAGAAGTGAGGAAACTTCTACAGGGCACCTTCAGCTCTGGAATTCTCTCTTCTCATTGCTGAATTTCAGGTCATTTTAACCACAGGGGACATAGGCCAGTGATGCCTTGCATTAAGTTAAAAAATGATAAGAAGAAGAAAAGGTAGCAAAGACTTATTGCCACAACAGCAAAAAGTAAATGTATGATAGAACTTTGAAAAATGGCTGTTTCCAGGTAAAACAAAGGTGACTACTGTACAAGTACTCTTTGCAGAAATCTATCACTGGGCTGAGAGCAGCTGGGACAAGGGGTGCATGAAAAAATATATTTTTAGAAATTACACTGGGGACACCAGAATACATACCAGGTCATCTCATCTGTCACTGAAATGCAGTTTCCTGAAGAGTGGGAGGTAGTTACCAATTAAGAGCAGATAGCAACACTACAATAACAGCTTTGACAAGGGATTTTAAAAAGCCATAAGGGGAATTTCAGGTAAGCAGAATGTAATTATACATTTGGAATTCTGCCAATTGCACACAACTCTAAACTCTGCATTTGCTGCCTATCTAAATAACTCTTCATCCCCACAATTGGCAACTGCAAGGTTGCCAGGCAGATCACAGATTAAGCTCTGGGTACTTCAGGAGCTGCTCCTGCAGGATGGTTATAGCAAACTGCCTGGGAAGGAAAAAAAAAAACCAAACAAACAAAACAAAAACCAAACCAGAAAAGTATCAGGCAGCATGACAAACTTTCTACTACTTTGAAGTCAAGGGCAAAATCACACATTAGAGATGTAAAAATCATTTGCCATAGCAACCTTCTTGCAAGCAAGTGCAGCCACCTGGCTGACGTTCAAACCTCCCACCCAGACAGCTCCTTTATTTATACAGCCCCTAGGGACCCTCACACATCTCTGACACCTCCAACAAAAAGTACTTTCCCCTCTCTGTTCCTTTCTGCTTCTATCTGCTCCTGGCTCACAGTAACTTTCCAGCCATGCTGCTGAAGCTGGAAACCAGTGCCAACTCAATTGGGTCTTTTCATCAAGACCCTGGTGAAGGTACCACCTGCAATCTGCTGGGCACACAACTCTTATTCTGCTTTCCTGCTACTCCTGGATCCTCCACACTGTGCCATTCGTTTGAGAAGACAGATTGGCAACACGGGTTGGAAAGAAAGCCTGAGTCCATCCAGATCACTTCACCCAGTTAGTCCTGGGGACTGTGATGTTTTTCTCATCCAGTTTGTTCAGGGACTGTTTGGAAGATAGCAATACCTGGCAGTAGAGCAAGTAAATCCCTCCCCAGATCCCAACATTTTTTTCCTACTAATTTACTAGACAGAGCAGAAGTGATATTTGCTGGTTTCCCAGCATCTTATCTCTCAAGGAATGGTTAGAGATAGAAGAGTAGGAGCAAAAGAAGAAGAAGAAAAAAGAGATCCATAAAGGAAAATGCATGATACACAGAACATTCCTTGCTTTCAAGATTAGAAAAATGATTTTATCATTTATAAACAGGTAAGATTTATGGATTCTCTTTCACTTCCCTGCTTCAGGGAATGAACCTATTCTCAAATGAGAGATCAAAAGGAAACTTGTGAGATTATGCCATGAGCTGTTGAGTTTAGAATAATTTAGAATTAGCCCCCTAAATAGCCAAACCCTCACACAAGAGCAGAACCAACTTTAAAGTTACACCAAGTTCCTCAAGCTCTTGTCCACTGAAGTTCTGCATAACTCCAAGGACAGAAGCACCACAAATACTTATTTAATAAATTTAGAGACATGCAGACCAGAGGTCTGACAAGGATAGCAATTCCTGGTTGTGCCTATAATAGCTCTAGGGAGATGCTCAAAACCAAAACACCCATATTCAGATTCTAATCTTTCTTTAGCTAAAAGGAAAGGTGAGAGTCCTGCAAAGGCTGATTTGAGAGAATTAGGGATTTGACAAAGAACCTGTCTCTTCTAATTATATAAATTGTCTAGGGAAATAAACTCAGTGCTTTAGATTCAGTATCTACATTTAAGAGATGTGTAACTTGACTCTTGTACTAGACCCCCTGAAATTGGTCAAGGTAATAGAAAAAGGGTAGGAAATAAAATCAGATATTCTTCTCTCTGCACTGTACAATCCAGAGATGTATGGATTAAAGGGCAATTTTTTCTGCAGTTAAATTGCAATGACTCTTGTTCATTATGAGTAGGGTGCCCTTTTTTTTTTTTTTATTATCATTGCAATGCATTTTTTTAACTGTTAACCTTGACAGAATGTCTTCAATTACTTGCCACAGCAGAAGTGGGACAGCTACCTTATTTCCAACATAAAGCAGTCAAGCTATGGTAGAATGATTCAGAGCAGTCTTGTTGGATTCAGTACTTAGTTGATCAAAATTTAACATTCAAGAAAGAATGATATTTGTTTTCATACAGGAATTAGCTCAGATCAAGATATGAACCAAATCAGCTTGGAGTAGACTTCAGGTCTAACAAAACTGACAAATAATGGTCAGCAAAATCCAGATGATGAATTTCTCATAAACACTTAGAAATGTGAAAGCTCTGTATTAAAACCTTGAGGTTCAATCATCTTCTCTTTTAACATATTTCTGTGGAGCTGCAACAAGGATGGGTGACCCTAGGCCTGATGAGATTTGAAGAGAAACAGCCAGGCCAACTCTCTCCACCTTTGGCAGCAAGCAGAGTAAATGTCACAATAGAGACATCAAAGCTCCAAAATGAGCTTAGAGCTCCAGGTTTCTCAGCTGCATTACAGGGGTGAGCTTTTCCTACAAGACTAAGTGTAAGGATAAGGATTAGAAGTGAAGTCAATAGCTCTCCCCACCCAAATCTCACTAAGGGCCAAATAAAGAGCTGGGGGTTTTTTAAGTTGTAACTTGATTGTCAGCAAACAAGTACCACTCAGGAATATTAAATAAATTATTAAAACTACAGCAGTACTACTCCTGTCATTTCCTGGCAGAAATCTCTTCCCTTGCTCCTTGAACAACCACAGCCAGTCAAGCAGAAAACAGAGACCTCCAGCTCAGTGTATTCTGTATTTTGCCTCCTCACTGCCCACTGTGTTACTGATGGAAATGAACCTGTTTTTTAAGACAGTTCATCCTTGAAACCTGAGTAGGTAGTTAGGCTTAGAGAGACCAAGAAGTAATGCAGTTATGTTACAGAATTTACTTGGGAGAAGTGTTATTAAGTGCACTAAAACTGTGTTCCATGCCACTAAAAGACAAAAATCCAAACACAGACTGCTATGCTGTGTGATTTTCTGCATCTATTATTCCAGCTCTGTTTCATTATTAGATTTTATTTGAAGGATGGCACAAGTGTTTGAACAGGCTAAGTGGTGAGGAAACAAAGCATTTTAGGAAATTTTCATTTTCAGGCTTCTGATTACAGAGCAAGATACTCTTTCAGCAGCCAGCACTGCCAGAGAAGTTAGTTTAACATCTTAAATTATGTGGGCTTTCAAATGGAAAGAAGGACTTGTATGTGACTGGACAGGAGTTTTTCTTGAAGTACCAGGGGAATAGGAATTACTGGCATAAAGTAGAAGCATTAGTCCTGGTTGGCAATCTGTGCTGTGGATGAGCTCCAGATGTTACAGGTCAGCCTCAGAGCTGTGTGGGAGGCTCACAGGTCTATCTCTGGCTGCTCAAATTCTGTGATGAATTAGGTTTCATAATAGTTTACTGCCAGGCCTTTCAGGAGATCATGAAACTACAACTAAAACCTCATTTGTAAGGATTCATTACAGTTGCTGAGAAACTCCCAGGCAGACCTGCAGCAGGATGGAGTCTCAAGCAAGTTCCTGACAATTTGCTACCTTCCCAAGGAAGATTTTCTGAAGAAAACTATCACACATCAGTCACCCACAACCATTCACCTGACAGCAGACCAATTCTGGTTAGAAAAAAGGCAAAGGAAAATGGTTGAATTTTCAGCAGTGTTTCCAGGCAGCATACTGCAGAAAACTGATGACCTGTTAGGGAATATTCAAAATATACTCTGTGTTCTCCAGAGAGTTCAGAAAACTTAAGAGATGTGAGAAACTCTGAAAAAGAAGGACAACAGCAACTTTCCCAGCCTTCCTGACCTTTCCATGTTTTCTTTGTGAAACCTGTGCTTCTTAATAGTCCTTTCAGTTCTCTAACTTTTCAGATGCAGAAGACCAGAGGAAGTAGGTGCTTCATTGCTGAGCAATAAAATCAAATCTGTAAGAGGGGTTATCTTCTGAGCTGCTAACACTTCATTTACCTGGGCATCTGTCAGTCTGTGCTGCACAGAACTTTCCTTTGCTTTAAAGGTGTTAAAAAATGCTCAGCAATGGCCCTTTAAGCAGGAATCCTATTGCACATGCCTGGGTAAAGAGGAAGATGACAGTAGTGATGCCCATTTGTTTTTCTCACATGAAGTTTGGTGTCTCAGTGGATTTTGTCATATGTGGACACTCGGTTCATTCTCCTGGGAAAAAGAAAATATCTTTTGTTCATGTTATCCACTATGATTGTCTTCAAGCTCTCTGACTGAAATACCTTGAAAAACACAATCACAGTTTTACAGATACAGCTGGAAAATAGCCCTTAACAAAATGCCAGGTTAAATGACAGATCAAGTAGTTTGGAGAGGCTGCAGATAAAGCTGTTTCAAAGTTACATCTCTCTCTTTTTTATATATATATATATATATATATATAGTAAGAGAAAAGAGCTTCTATCCTTAAGTTTTATCCCTATTGAAATCTCATAAACTGAATTGTAAGAAAAATTTCAGGCTCTGTGATAACTCCTCCCACCATCTAAAAAAATTAAGTTTTTAAAATTGACTTCATATTCTCAATCCTCATCTATGAAAATTCTGAGACATCCTGCAGCAAAAGGAGGCAGCAATAACTCATGATTTCTGTGTCTATTTGGCAGCCAGTGAACTTATCAACACAGGGAGATTTACCATTAGAGCTCTAGCAGCATAACCTATTTTGGCATAATTATTGCCTAATGATTTTGTTTTACTTTTCCACAGGAAAAACCAGTATGTGCACAGTTAATAATATTCTAACCTTTATTTCAGTCAAAGCTGATACGTTAGGGAGGAGCTAAAGTAAAATTTAAATTAACATTTTCTGAGTTACCCATTTTTTCCACCACCTCATAAAAGGGGGATTTTTCAATAATCCATCATCTGCATGGTCTTCTACCTCCTTTCAGCGTCTGTACAAGCCATATGAAGTATAACGCATCTTAAAATTAGGGACTGGATTGTTTTTCCTATTTACCATGCCTAGGAGGTACCTATGTACCATTCCATTTCCACCTTCAAATCTCCTCTCTTTTTCCAACATCCAGATAAATCAGCCTTCCAGCATGCTCCAAAGGCGACTAAACTTGAGTTCCAACAATTTTGTTGCAGCAGGAGGAGGAACGTAGTCTTCAAGGTTACTGGGACACAAGTAATTTGGAAATTTCAAGCAACTCATTGAATTGCACAGAGAAGATGTGTTCCCTGCAGGAAGCAACACTGGGAAAGCAGATAGACATTGCCTGCATTAAGTGAAATTTCTGAGTGCTCTTCAGACTCAGCCCTGTCCAGCCAGGCAGCCTGGGCTGCTGCACTGAGGTCCTGCAGACCTCTTGATTGTGGTGTTGGAAAAAAAATTGGCAATGCCCACATTTGGGGTACAGAACTGCTTCTGAAATTCCAGTCATAAAATCATAGAATCAGGTTGGAAAGGACCTCTGGGATCATCAAGTCCAACCCTTGATCCACTACCCCTGTGGCTCCCAGCCCATGCCACTGAGTGCCACATTCAGTCTCTTCTTAAAAACCTCCAGGGATGGAGAATCCACCCCCTCCCTGGGCAGCCCATTCCAATGCCTGATCACACTCTCTGTAAAGAACTTTTTCCGATTATACAACCTAAACCTCCCCTGGCAAAGCTTAAGCCCATGCCCTCTTGTCTTCCTGAGAGCTGCCTGGGAGCAGAGCCCGACCCCCACGCTGGCTCCAACCTCCTTTCAGGGAGTTGTAGAGAGTGATGAGGTCTCCTCTGAGCCTCCTCTTCTCCAGGCTGAACACCCCCAGCTCCCTCAGCCCTTCCTCACAGGACTTGTGCTGGATCCTTTCACAGCCTCCTTGCTCTTCTCTGGACCTGCTCCAGCACCTCAATCTCCTTCCTGACCTGAGGGGCCCAGAACTGGACACAGGACTCAAGCTGTGGCCTCACCAGCACAATCACACTCAGGGGAGATTCCTATCATGTCACATTCCTGCCTGGGGTCACAGGACAGAGTCTGCAGTTAAATGGAGAATGGAAATAGCTCCTTTCCTGCACTGCTCTTCCATGTAAGGAATTGATTGCTTGATCATTTTCTCAGATGCAAGGAGTAAGGTCAGATTTAAAAATGTTTTTTGGCCTTTCCTATCTCCATAAAATAGTTTAGAGTAGAGCCCAAATATCAGAATTAGTGTCTATTCCTTCACTTGTAACAGAATGAACAAGGTAAAGGTCTGATCTCAGTTACCCAGGCAACTGCAGCAGCATGGCCCGCTCATGCTCATTGGAAATTTTTACAAAAACCCCATTCGGTCCTGGAGTCTGCAGTGCTTCCAAGTAATTATATTCATATGGAGCATATATGCTGCAAAAATAGCTTCTTCATTTTCTGCCAGGCAAATTAACCATGAAAATGCACCAGTTTAAGAGTGTAATTATTATAGGCAACTTGGCAAACTAGGCAGTCAGGATTACTTCAACCTGGGCAGCCCAGTCCCCTGGGATTCCACTTGCATGAGGCTTTTTACAAAGAGCAAGACAGCCTGGAGCATGCACTTGACAGGGAGGGCAGGTAGGCAGGAAGAGTTACGATGGAAGGGGCTTGTCTTTCAGCTTGATTTCTGCAAACACGCTGCTATAAATCTTCAATAAAAGCTCAGAAAATTTTCAGCAGGACTGTGGGGGAGGGATAATCACTCCCACACTGGGAACTGGGATCAAATCTCTTCAGAGCTTAAACAACCAGTTAAATGATCCAGACAGCCCTGTCAAAACTGCATTTTGAGGAGGTCATCTACAGATGTAAAAAGGAAGCAGGCAGAGGATGTAAAAGTGTGACACACAGGTAACTGGAGGAGAGGAAAAAAAAGGATCAGTTTCCACCTGGAGAGCCTGGCACACAGAACACCCCATCCCTCCTTTGCTGGGGAGCTGAAAAATGAGCTGTGAAAATAAAGGATGTTTGTAAAGACTGTAACTAAATGAAGACTTCAAAGGAGTAGTGAGAGAACACACTGCTGGCATTACAAGCCCTCTCTGGAGTTGGTGGAGATCTAAAAGAATGTTTTAAATACAGCAAAAAATACAAAAGTGTGGTTAGCAGATCTTCTCAGGAGGGATGGCATCATGTTGATGAGAGGGTCAGCACAAAACAGCTGATAAGTCTTTTTTGTCATGTCTAATGCACACTGGATGTTTTTTTCTAAGTAGCTGTCAAACAGTTAATGTATTTATTGGAAGATGAAGCAGTGCTGAGTTCTATACATTTGTTTTGTGTAAGACAAAAAAAACACTTGGGGTCACACTGACAGATTCAGTCTGCATTGTCTGCAATGGGCAAAAGCCATCTTTGGGCTGGAATGAATCACACATCTCAGGAGCTTCCCTCGGGACCTTTAAAGTCTGGGATCTGGCACTGCCTTCCATGCTGTCACCTGGCCGCTTCACCTGTGCCACGAGTGTTCCTGCTTCTCCATCAGACTCTAACGATCTGCTCAGGCACTTCAAAAGAAAATCAGTTAAAAGAGGCTTCCTCTCCCTTTTTGGAATATGCAGATAAGAGAGCAATAGGCCCCCTGGGATCAGCTAGGAACAGGACCAAACATAGAGGCAAAAATTGCTCTTTGAATGCAAGTATAACAGTTGCACTGCAGTTTGTCACATTTGAAAATGAATCACTTTACACACTAGAGGCTAAGGGAGCTAAATTCATAAGGATTTACAGTATAGTTGTGAAAAAAATCCAGGGCAAACACCTAACTTAGACAAAATTAACCATGTACTAGAGTAGGCACTATTCCACAGCAGGATAATTCTCTCTCTTTCCATGGCCTATAAGAGGCTCTCAGGTTCTATGACTGGTTATTATACATTCCCTGCTAAATTACAGGGCTACTTCACTTTAACAAGAACATTTGGGACTGACTGTTTTTTATTCCTTCTCTGCTAATAGCAGGGCTGGAAAAAATATCTACATTATTTATGTTGCTCCAAAACTGCAGAGAAATTTCACTAAAAATACAGCATTCTGAAAAATCAAACAGGGGCTTCTGGGTTACTGCCCTGGCTGTATAACCTGATATGAAAAATCTCAGCAAGTGAAAAAAGAAAGAAAAAGCCTCCACTATTGTACTCTACTATGGCAGTGATGCACTGTTGTTTTCAAGACTACTTCTACAACTGTTATGAAAAGAATGGATGTTGATTATAACAACATTTTTTTAAATGTTAGATGTTGACAACCCATTTCAGTCCCTCTACCATCAAAAGAAGCAACAAACATTAAGTTACAATGAAGTCTATGAACATGAACTCAGGAATTAGAGCAGGCTCGAAAACAGCAACATTGAAAATTATTAGAACTATTTTTGAATAGCCCCCAAAAAAGGATGAGCGTGGATTTTTACCATCTGGAAGGAAAAAAACCAGACACCTTAGGAGATAGAGTGACAATATGTCAATGTATATAAAGCAGAAAAGAAAGAATAGAGACAGCAGACAGCACAAGGGAATAATAGCTCTGGGGAGTGTTAGCCAGGGCAGTGCCAACTATTTCTCCACCTTTTGTCTGTCATCTGGAGTGATTGTCACAGAAGTTGGTCACCATTATCTTGACTAAAGATACTTTCTCTGTAGGAGATTTATCAAGGTGGACATTTTTATGAAATACCTTTAGAAACAGAAAAAAACTCTATTATTTTTCACAAAGTGAAGATAAATTGCTGAGGATCTTTCAAAGTGTCTGTTTTCTGATATAATATAGGCTGTGAAATCTTTCATTAAAGATCTATTTATTAAGACAGATCATTATAAATCCATATGAAAATCTTTGTGTCCTTTTAGTGGAAAGAACCTGTCAGTTCCTGTCAAAAGTTCTCAGTTGGAAATTATTATTGTACCTATATTTTTTTACCCTTCATGTATTATGAGTTAGGTGGAAAAAAAAAAATCTCTAATTTCAAAGGACAAATCTAAAAAGTTTGAAAAGTCTTTCAAAGAGTATGCTTTAGAAAACATATTGTGTGCCACTCTAGTGTCCAAACAAAGTAGAAGTTATGAAACCACACACCTAGAGTTAGAAAAGAATGGTTCACTCTCTAGAAAAAGGATGAAAGCTCCCTAGCTGTTAACAAAGAATAAATACCTGTTCTCATCTCTGTGGATATGAATGGTTACAAATGAAAAGCTGCAATTACTTCTGTACACTGGCTAAAAGCTGCACACCTTGTTATGGTAGCCACCTCTTCTCTATCAGCTTTTCAATGCTTTTTTCAGGTAATGTTAATCCCAGGGACTGTATTTGTACGAACACCTCTGGGTAAATACTTGGTTCTGAGATAACTTTAATGGTTCAGAGGTGACTCCCACTTCTAGGAAAAGTTGATTCATATTCCTTTGTGTTGGCTGCACCCTGACTCAGGCCAACTCTACTCACTTTCAAGGTGGTTTTAGGTCATCAACAAAGCAGAAGGGTTTCACCATCTGGTGCATTGTTTTCTGGTTTTAGATCAGACATGAATCAAGCCTTTTGCTTACACATTTACTTCTGCATTTACTGCAGGCATTTCTGCCCATTCAGAAGAAGAGGCAACACAATGAATGCTCTTTTTACTTTGAAATAACCACAGACTTTCACTCAAATGAAAAACAGAACCTCAAAAAGTGATTGGTAGGATTATCTGAGAAATTAGTTCAACAGCAGAGAGGCTTATGCAGTAAAGATGTTTGCTCTGAATCAAGAACTGACGGACGGGGGAACCCTACCTTTAGGGTTTACAACATTACCCATCCTACCTAACCTTTTTAATCCATCCAGAAACAACTATTCTTTATCCAAAGAAACTATATCACAATCTTTATGAAACCTTTTATTTATTTATTAAATCCTTCCGTTGATTTAGTGCCCCAGAAAATCAGAGCCTGCTGAACTTGCCATTTGTTCCAGTCTAACTCTGACCCATTACTTTGACATAAGCAATTCATCTTCCTGAAGCCCCTGTTTAAAGGTTATGACAGTTTGCACAGGCCAGGCTGGAACTTAAAATGTCATCCCTGACAAGGTTACAACCTTCACTTGTTGACATCTTATCAAATAATCTCATTCAGGTTCAAATCAAACCTGAGTTATTTAAAAGGACACTTTTCCATTGCCAGTGGCTGAGTCAGTAATTGCTACCCAAAATAATAAAGCCTCATAAAAATAAATGATAGGGAACATTTATTTTTAACATGTTTGACTTGCTTCCTGCTGCTATATCACTCAGTGACACAGAATAACAACTCGTGCAAAGAGTGAGCCAGCTGGAAAGCTGGAGTGGGTTTACTCATGGAATTGAAAGCTTTGCAAGTAGCAACATGGGAGGCTATGCCATCTCCTACTACCTCCTACAAGCCTTCAGATAAAAAATAGTTAAACATTTTAACTGTTAAGCATGTTTTCTCCAAAGCAAAGCTTACAAGTACTCACACAAGCACACCCTTAATAATACTCAGACACAGAACATGAGTAAGTCAGAGCAGCTGAATTTCAGTATCACAAGGACCATGAAACCCAAGTCAAAGCCAGGTTTACCACTACACAAAGTGTGTTACATAAATGAACTTTGAATTATTGGTAAACAGAGGTTCAGTATGTTCTCACATTAGTGTACAGCTGAAGTCAGTGTTCCTGGGGAGAAATCCCTGTCCTCAAGCACTCACGGGCTGGGTGAGTTGCTTTTTAGCATCCATGGCACTTCAGAGCTACCACAAACCCTGAGGGTGAAAGAAGAGCAGCATACAGGAGCTGAGGGAAACCAGAGACCATCAGATTTGCTACTCCTGCTGAAGTTGACACGAGCTACAAGTCTGCATTTAGTCTGGGAAAGACAAAGTCCCTCAGGGGAGGCAAAGTGACACAGAAGGTAGAAGTATAGTCTTTGAAATTAAATGCTAAATATGTTAATAAAGTTGCTGAGCAGAAGTGATTGTTTGGAACAGGAAGCTTGAAACCAAAACAAAAATACAAAAAACCCCCCACACCAAATCCCTCCAAAATACCCAACCAAAACAAAGAAAAATGCAACTCAAAAAGCTCTCAAAAAAACCAACAGCAAGATCTGAAAGACTGAGACATGAAACTTTAGCTAGAATTGATTTACTTATTCCTCACACAACACTTTAACATAATTTCTTAACTCTGGGTTCTCATTCTCATTTTTTCCTAAAATAGTTCCAGTTCAATGAGAGGGAAGAGAAATGCATTTCTAATTAGAATACTTTTTATTAACATGATATGGAAAAAGAGCAAGCTTATGAAATATGGAGATGAATATGTGTTTCTTTTATCCTCTCCATTCCCAAGGCAGTGATCTAATAATGAAGACATGTCCTTTTTCACTCAGTATCTTGTTCTTATGGATGCCTGCTTCCAGTAGTGGGAAAGTCAGTATGAAACTGTGATGTCTGCGCTGAGTTGTATTTGGGAGACTTTTCTAGTTTGCATTTTGTCACAGGTTTGTTGTGTGACCTGTATCTGTCAGTGATACTTTTAAAACTACCTGTCTAGACTGCAAGATCTTTGGGACATGACTTCTTATTCCAAATATGCCATCAGGGAATAACAAATATATACATATATATTTCCTGCAATCTTCCCTTATAACTCTAAAATAAAATATAGTAGAATTTACTTAGTTATGTGCTGCTGAGCAGTTGGTCTGAATTTATCCTGACCTATGAGAAGATTCCCCTTTTCTGTTCTTCTTCCTCTTTCTACTGAGTATGGGCTATTTTGTTTATGACAACTCTCCTATCAAAACAGGAATTTGCTTCTGGATTATAGTTCTCATTTGCTGCTGTGTTGAACATCTATCTAGTATGTTGTTCTGAAGTTATGGAAGTTGTTTTTCCAGCAACAGTTGTTGAACCTAATTTAATCATGCTTCACATATTCATCTTCTATGTTGGAAGGCATCACCTACACTAATTTATCCTGCAGAATAAGTAAATCTTTTGGAAAAATGCATCATGAACTAGATCAGTCCCTTAACTCTGATACTTTTGAGCTGCTTCAACACTTACTTGCATCATTAAGCTGCTAAATTATCAATTTGAGATCCCAAGAAACTCCAAGTCAAGACAAAGAAACTACATTATTATGTCTTTTATTATCAATGGTCCTTCTTGCTTTGTGCAAGAAGCAGTCTGTATGTACAAGCTGAAAATCTAGTTTTGTCTGCTTTGCTGAGATAAAACTTTCTGCTTCTGCCTTTCTCAGATGTTCATGATGCAGGTTTGCAGCTTCATCCATGGAACAGCAAATCACTCAACCACATCAGCACTAACTGGAACATGAAAAGACAGATTTCCCACTAAGCAGTTGCTGTTCATGATTGCACCATCATTTATCTTTAATTAATATACTATTATAGCAGACAGTATCAAGCTGCAGTATCCAGAGATCAGAGAGTGTTTCCCATTTTCTCAAGAGTACATTCCTTGCTTTGGTAACAGTACACTGCATTTCTAGATCAAAGAACAGCTGTTCCTCTTCATTAACTACTTATTTAATCAATAAGTATGTCATATGCCAAGAAGGAGCTATAACTGAAAGAAGGACAAAATATGCCCAGTTGGTTCCAAACCACTTCTTTGCTTGTGGCTCTGGCTTACAGTGCTTGGGTTGACAGAAACTGAAGTCCAGTCCTCCATTTATACACAATAAACGAAGGTCTAAAGCCCAAATCAGGCATATTTCAGTTTGCAGTCTTACATCTGTCTCTGCTCTTGCTAGACAGATCCAGAGATGGAGTTGACTGACCCAGTTAAAGCTGCCCAATTAGCTGAATGAATGACACAGCCTTGAAAGAAGTGAAAAAGAGAAATTCTTTGGGGAGGGAGCTGTCAGGAAGTCTTCTGGGAGAGGAGAGGCTCATCCTACTTATGATGAGACCAGACTTAAGTTTCTAATCCTGTTAGTCTTCCTTCTTGCAGATATAGGAAACTTAGCAAGGTAGTTCAGAAGACTTATAGGAGAGGATGTATTATTTTTCTATGGGTGAGACAGTTGGTACCCATTCTCAAAGAAGAAAGGCCAACATTTCTTTCTGATGCTATTATAAACTAGACTAGCTGGGAAATGAAAAGGCAAAACAAAACCCATCATATAATTTAGTTTTTCCTATTTTTCACTATATTTCTAAGCAATAGAAGGCTTAAAAGACTTATTTGCTACACGGTAACACATTCCATATTACTAGGAAAATAAAGACATCTTTAATTTCCTATTATTACCCTTAAAGACATACAGGTCTCACCTCAAGATAGGAAAAGAGAAAATAGTGGAAATACAGAAATAAAAGCAACACACTTTGGATCAAGAGAATGGACCAAATTTCAATTATTCTGAGTTTCAGCAGCTCTGCAATGGTAGAACAACACAGTGGGCTCACAGAATATATTAAAGCAAAGCCTGTCCCATCACATCAGCCCATAAAGCCTCCCTGCTCTGTTACTGCAGGTGCTTAGTAGTTTTCAAAATTTCCAGGCCACTGAGAAAAAGCCTGGTCATGATACATTAATTAATACATTCAGGGTAATCTCAGTCTCATCCTCTCAACAAAAAGGCCAGAAAATGAAAAGGAATATTCATTATTGAGAAATTGAATAGAAAGTCAGAGATTGCAAAGGGGCAAAAAAACCCCCACCACTTAAAAAAAAAACCCAAACAGCTGGTGTAATCCATATTTTCTGCAATTATATTCTCATGTAGCCAAGGAGAATGAGCAGAGTAAGTGCAAGGTCACTCTTTCATGTCTGGTGGTTAAACTGTATGAGAGGATTTCCTTATGACCAGGCACTAATGATGGAGCATTTATGCATGTGATTGTCTATTATTAGAATGAAAAGTTGTACAATGTCTCCCAGCAATAGTGTCACAAATGAACAATTAAGATGCAGCTTTTACAGTCATTGCTTTTTACCAGCTGTAAAAGTAGATCATAACTGGGGGGGGGGAGAGGGGGGTAATTCTTCAGCAAGAAATGTGCTCTTGTGTCTCCAAAGATTTTCTCTATGGTCTGTATGATGAAATAATCTTCAGGGAAGATATTTTCCCCTATTCCAATACCTACTGATTGTTTCTCTGACCAACAGAAATTTGTATATATATTTTTATTTATATATATATATATATATATATATATATATATATATATGCATATGTGTATATATATATATATATATATTTGTACATATATTGACTTCATCTTTTGTTTTATCTAATTTTGCCAATATTTCAGGACTGACTAACGCCTAACAAACTCATTGCAGTGTGTGCTGTATGGGTTTTTTTTTTCCAAGCAGTAAGAGTCCGAGTGGAATGGAGTGCTCCTGGAAGAGGTATCAAAAGCAAGAGAACTGGGAAGCAGGTATGAATCACAAGGTATAATTTCTTCTAGATAATGCCAAGCTATAAAACAGGCTATTCATCTCATCTCCAGATACACATTCTGGGGTCCCAGAAGTCCTTGGATCACATGTGTATGGGTGAACAAATCAACATTCCCAGTCCAGTCCAGCTATCAAGAACTAAATAACTCAAGTAAAAGAGCTTTAGGCTTCCTTCTCCCAAGAAGCAATGTGTCACATTTTACCTACCAGGAGGGAGGGAAAGGATTTTGCAGCAGAAGTGACACAGCTCCAGCATTTGCTGCAGTTTACATGGATTAATCCCTTCCTCATGTGCTGCTGGAGTAGCTGAAGGGGAGGCATTAGTGACTCCATGCTGCATCCTTGAGATTAGTGGATGCAAGAAGGAGGCCATCCTTTGCAAAAACAATCAGGAAAAAGGATGTTTAGTTTACGAATCACTTTTTAATCTTCTCCTTACAAATTAATTTTTTTTTTTCCTTTTTTTTGTTTGTTTTGTTTCATCAATTTACCTGAAAGCAACAGAACAAGGAGAAAAAGGAGAACACATACATGTAAACTTAAGACAGGAAAAGCTAGTAATGCAAAACACAGGTCTTGTTCCTGGTCCTCATTTCCCAAGAGGGAAATTTTACTGATAGAGAAGAACAGCACAGAATGACAGTGAATTATACATCCTGGAACACTGAAGTGAACTTCTCTGTCCTCTGACTGATGTGAGATTTCTCACGTGCAGCTTAACCGAAATGAGTTTGCTGTATATGTATTTCCTTCATGGATAACTGCTTTAGTCCCTTTTAAGTCTTAAATGTCATTATAAATCAAGGCAGGTTTCAATGAAACCTTTTCCACTCTCAAAGATTTTAATATTATCAAGATTATCCCTTCACCTTTCAATCAATTATGAAAATCAACAAAAGGGGAAAGTGTTATTTATGTAATGAACAGCTTTTAAGTACATAGAACCTATGTAGCTTAAAAATTTTATAGCATTTATAAATTCAATACCTTCTCACAATTGCTGTGTTAACTTAAATCATCTGCAGGTAAATTCTCAAGACACTTTGGGTTTCTTCATATCATATTTGCAGATGTGCAAATAAACATTCATAGTCCATACCAGAAGCCAATGTCTAATTAAAATGCCCCTCTAATTTCAAAGGATTCTTGATGTGATCTGTGATTTTCTGTACAGCATTCTGCTGCTCTCCTCTAACAGTATGGAACAAAAAGATTTATTGACAGAAACTGGTGAAATATATAAAACTGAATTGCTAATAAACCAAATTCTATATAGAAGACTGATGAAAGTATTGAATTAGATCCAAAGATTGTTGCTACCTTCCCAAGAATCAAATGAAGCTGAAAGTTGTTTTTTTTTCTATTTTCTCTTGATTTAAAAAGTGCAAGACCAATTATTCCCTAGCTTATGCACACAATTAAGAGGATGACCACTATCATGGGCAGTGGGACAGGAGGAAGCTGGAGAAGTCTGGATCTTCCACTTCTGGTGGATCAGTCCTACCATTTATGAAAATTCTAGTGTTAAAAAAAGTGACTTTGTCAACATGAATGGGGGAGGGGGTGGTTGGGGGAGGAATTCCAGCAAAAAGAAAAGATAAGATGAGACAGATTCAACACAAAACTGTAGTTCAAGTGTTAGGGGGTTTTTTTAGTGGCTCTTCCATTGTAGAGTAAGCACAATTATGGTTTTAAGAGGCATTAATGCTCTTTCAAATACAGAGACTAAAAGCTATTACTCCAAAGTCAATATAGAAGGGATAACATAGAAGGGATGCTGGCTGATTATAATCATGAGAAAGAATGGAGTTCATCAAAGTAAGAATAATAATAATAACAATAATACAGTGTTGGGGTTGGTTTTGTTTTTTGTTTTGTTTTTTGTTTCGTTGCTGGGTTTCTGCTTTGTTTTGGTTTTTGTTTTTTAACTAGAGCAGAAATTTCCATCTCCTCTTTACACATCAAATATTGGGTGAATGAACATTTGAGAAGTCTTTTTCCTTCCCTTGGAAAACACACACATATATAGACAACTAAAGGACAAATTTCACATCAGTAAGAAATGAATGCAAGTATGTCTACCCTCTTGTTTATAAGGTTAATAATCTTAGGGATTCCATTTTTACTGCATAAACAAATAAATAGTAACAAGTGGTATCAGAATATACCACCATGATTTCACTGGCAGGTCTAGACAGGCAAATCTTAGAAAATCTAAATGGCAAAAAGCCTTTAAAAAAACCTGATTTCTTGTTTATAAATTGGAACCATGGGTCATTAAGCTTTCTGTGCTAAACATAATGCTACCCAATGAGTCAACCAAAGCAATAAGCCATGAAGGACAAAGTAGATTATATATTTGCCTAATTTCAGTTCAGGAAACAGAAGAGAAACCTTGCTGTACAGCAGTGATTTTGTTCTGTATTTATCTGCAGTCATGTAATCCATCTCTGACATTCAAGGTAATGCTGTCTTGGAAGCTACTTGAAAAAAGTAAAAGCTCATCATTCTCTGTGCTGAGAACTTTACATCTGTTTTACCTCATCCTTCATAGCACTGAGTAGGGCGTTCCTGACTGAAGGACTGCAAAATAGAATAGATTTACTGGAATAAGTATTTATTCCAGTAAATAGAATATGTGAGGGCAAGAAAGAGTCAGTTGCCTTATATGAACCTCTTTGTCTTTCTTCCCTTTTAGGATATGTTAGACCACTTATATTGCCTACACAACAGTCCTGAAGTTCCTTTCTACATTACCTTCTGTCAAGTCAAGCTTTGCTTGCAGCTTTTCAGTGGTTTCTTTTCCTTTAAATTGCTTTTTTCACCTTGACAGGACAGCCTCATCCCTACTCTCTTACCCAGGAGACATACCCTGGTTGTTCCTCACAAAGACTTGAACTCTTCTGCTCCATACTGTGCCAAACATCTCTTACTGTCAAGTGATGGTTAAAACACATTCTATTTTTCTAAAACTCTTTATCCATCATCCCTTTCTGGAAATGGAATTATTTAATAAAAGAGAATAACAAGAGTGCAGAAAAATAGTTTTTGCGGAACTAGGTTAACTATAGAATTTTTAGTATGACTCAGGGCTT
This sequence comes from Heliangelus exortis, assembly GCF_036169615.1. Classification (NCBI taxonomy): domain Eukaryota; kingdom Metazoa; phylum Chordata; class Aves; order Apodiformes; family Trochilidae; genus Heliangelus; species Heliangelus exortis. Next base: position 11,286,871 of record NC_092436.1, on the reverse strand, counting down.
GTAATTTCTTGTGGTTTTAGAGGTCAGCATCATTATTTTGCTCTTTTCTGAAAGCAATATATTAGTTGGCATTTAAACGATCCATGATAGCTTTAAAATACATTACACTAATTTTTTAATTTTTTTTTTTTTTTCAAAAGGGCCACTGAATAAATGCAATAATGATGTTTCAAGTTCTATCCAGTCAGATATTCTAAATGAGGATGTCTTGACACAGTACACAGTTTACAGGCTTGTCTAATCTCTTTTATCCTTCATCAACACAAAGAGACAACAGAAATTCCTAAAAAGTTAGCACAAACCCTGACAGGGGGCGGTGGAAAAATTGTTTACTGTGGTAACTCACTCCGACAAGACAGTGAATAGAGTTCTTTCAGGTAGTGCTTTTTGTGTTCAAGGTGTCCCAAAATGATTTAAAAAGTACCAAGTTATAAAGCATCCTGGCAGAGCAGGTACTGTGAACTGAAAGATACATTATACACTCACCAGGTTCCAGATTGCTCCAGTCACTCCAGAATGTTTTGAAAATTAGGTATGGGAAACTACCTGCAAAACTGGAAATGGTCAGGTTGAGATGGAAAATCAGGAAAAATGTAGTGAGCATTACCAAAGGAGTAAATCAGGGTCTGGTGGATGAAGGATCATCCAAATGTCGGGATAAGAATAGGAGAGGAATTTCTCATTTTAATATCTGCCTGATTACTCTATTATGTTGACTGATAAGCTATACTGAGTGGAACTATCAGACCCTGAGTAAATATTAGGATTATAACATTAGCCTTGAAGTAGTGCCAAGGGGCTCATCAGTCTCAGGCTGTCATGCAAGACCACAGGGCAAACTGCTAACTCCATCCTGACTACAGAGATACACATTAAATAACACTAGATCAAAGGCTGTGGCTAACCCACAGATAGCTTACAGTTGCCAGAAAATACTCAATGTAAAGAAATGAACAATAATTAGTGTATAACAATATTAATAAATGCATATTGCCAATCAAAACTGAACTTTGAATTCAGGTTCTTCTCAGATCTTCCATAAGAAAAAAGCAGTAACCATGTTGATAAATGTTGGTACACATGCATACAGTCTCCCACACGGTTTTAAATTCTGTTTTGATCAGGCCTTCAAATATGAAAACTAGAACACCTATTCCCACCTTAGAGATGTGGAAATACAGTGCAGTTCCAAACCAAAAGCCTCTTTGCCTTATTTTGAATAATTATTCCCAGAGATCTCCCCATGTCAGAAAGCAGCTGCTCTCAAGAGTAATCCTTCTCAACAGCTGTACAGTGGTAGGCATGGAGAAAACAGCTGGAACCGTCTTCTGATCAGCAACCAGACACCATAAGCACCCCAACCTCTCCATCTTTCTGTACTGCCCTTCCTGAGCCCCCTCATAACTGAACAAAAGCAGCAAAAGCAAGACTGCCACCTTTCAGATTGCCATTCAGAGGCTTGGACTGAAAGTGTGAAGTCTGGGATCACAAAATCAACTCCACATTAGGTCAAGTCTCTGTGCCATAAAAAACAAGGTCAAGAGATCAACACTAAAATAGATACTATATCACAGCAGGTTTAAGAAATTGTGACGGTTACTTTTGTCTATTTTTAGATAATTAATCCTAAATGCATACTGTGCTATAGAAAAAAAATAGGCTAAAAATAGTCTAAAACAAAAAAGGAATTGCATTAAATAAGAAAATGTGATAAAACAAAAACATTCATTGGAGTTCATTTTTGTGTAAAGAAGAAATTTATATCTCAGCTTTGGTATATTGAGCTTTCAGCATTGGAAAACATTTCTTTGTTTATAATAGTGACACACAATAAGACTGGAAATGGAAAACTTTTCACAGGAGGAGAACTCTCTTTCCTGTCCTGATCAAAGTGGTTGAAACAGTGATTAAAACCTTCAGAGTTTCACAGCTGTCGCTGAAAAAGAGCCATGAGACGTGAAGGTTATTCTATGGAGAGTAATTAATAATCTGAATGGATGTACAGGCTCTCTCTCCTTTTCCTTTATTGTAAGATATCAGAAATGAAAAGAACATCATTGATACCTCCGCTGCCATTTCCCCCCTTGCAACCAACATTTTATCATTTAGATAAACTAAGTGCAGTGTTTTTATCACCCCAAAGAAGAGCAAATAAGTCAATCTGAAAAAAATAATATCTTTCAGGCTTTGTAAGAAGGAGCTTGTAGGAAACAATGATTGTAAAAAATTTTTAGTTAAGAGATTAGATCACTGATCCAGAAATGCTTCTTTCATAACATAAATTTAATTTTTTTCTCATGGATAGAGGTTTGCAAATGAAGATTAACAATAGAGAATAGAGGTCCTTAAAATAGCTGGTTTTATTTACTAAGTGCCAAATGCAACCTGTATTTTTTATTAATTCATAGTATTCACTAGTCCAGAGACAACAAAATCTGATTTTCCCCATTGAATCCCACTGCCAGACACTAAAGGAAAGTATTAGATTTCTCTTTCCTTAAAAAAAAAAAAAAAAAAAAAGAAAAAGAAAAAAAGAAAAATATGAGTATATTGCTCATGGTTAATCCCACAAAAATAAATAGCACAAGAAATGATGAGTGGAAAAAAAACAAACAAACCCACAACATTTTCTGAGAACAGAAATGCCACTGTTAAGCTTCTAAGCACCATTGCTGGAGAAGGCATTTAAATAGATAAAAAAGACACCAGAAAATTTGAATCTTTAAGGTTTGCTGGTTGGGATCTTATTGCTATAGTCTTAGGGAATCAATATTTTGGGACCAGTTTTCCATTTAAAATGTCAAGAAGCACCAGCCTGGTCTTTTAGTTCTTTAGTGTGAATTAAGTAGTCTTACTGCTAGGAGATACCTCCTGAAATAGTTTCTGACTTTTAGAATTCACTTTTGATTGGATAAATAGCAGCAGTGAATTACCAAACGATGCAGATTACAGCAATTTATTCTGTTCATTTGGTGACTATTTTCAATTCAAAACATTCCAAGTACAAGAATATAATCCCAAAGATATCTTTTCTCTTTTCCTTCCTGAAGCCAGCAGAGCATCACAGCCTCAAAAAAAAAAAAAAAAAAAAAAAAAGCACCATCACCAATGTGAATCCATGACTGTAGTTTTTCTACTTACTAATTCTTCTGCAGACACAAGTTCACCCAAACCATATTTTGAGCTCGCTGGATATGAATCAACTCCAAGTAGAAAGCTGAATATCTGTGTTTAAAAGCAGTGAGCCCAAGCTAATGAGCCCCTTTGAGACACAAGATATAATGGCCTGGAGCCTCAGACAGGACTTGGGGTGAGCAGGTGGAGCAAAGTCTGCCAGCAAAGTCACATCAGCATCCCCTTACAAGCTCGTGCCATTGGCTTCAGAGAGAACTCAACTCCCAAATCACCAAGGGAATGTTGATATTCTGCTCACGTTTCCTGGCTCAGGACTGATTGAAAACAACTGGCAAATCTTGCAGTAGCAATTCAGCAGGTCATATCCCTGAGGTCTCTGCCTGAGCTCCTCTGCCAGAGGTCAGCTCTCCTCCTCCTCCCCAAACATGTGCCTGTGCAACACCTCCAGCTCAGCTCCGACCAGGGCACTGCTCTGGGGTAGCATCCAGAGCATCCCTCAGATTCCTCTTCATGGCATTGACCCAAAGCTGAGGTTAGCAACCTCTAAAGCTGCTGTAACAAGACTCACTCACATTCACCTGTCAAGAATAACCCCAAAACTGTGTGCAGCAGTGGGATGAACAAGCTATTCATTTAAATTATGGCTGAATTACTTGGATGCTGTGGATAGCACTGAGAAATCAACTTGGCTTGGGAACTGGACCTTCAGAAGCCTGTCCAGCCCTTTAAGAGCAGGTAGGAAAGATAGATGGCTAAGGAAAAAATCAACTGGACTGAAAAAACAGCTTTGCATGTCAAATAGGAGTGCATTCAGCTTCTAAGAGCTTCATTTGCAGAGAGGTAAAAAGGATCTTTCATGAAGCTCCCAGTTAAAATATGAGAACTGGTGGGAAGTAGTATTACAGATTTTATCAGCTTGTGGAAGACTACTGCAGAAGTCTGGGGCAGATTTTTCTGCTTCTCTTTTTGATTATTGTTCGATTTGGGTTCTGCAGAGCAGGATGAGAGAGCAAGGTATCTTCTGTACTGGGTTTTAATAACCATTTTAATAACCATTAACCAAGATCATCTATTTAATAACCACTGACCAACTCCACCTATTACCAAAGAAGGCAATCCCTAATCTCTTTTGTACTGAAAAATGTTTATTTGGACTGTTTTGGATTTTAATGTGAAAAGCCACGGGCCAGTTCTAGAACAGTAGTAATTTACCAGCCTTTGCAGATTGCAACACTGGCGCTATTTCAACCCATCTTGTTTGGAGCCCTTGTACACAAACCACAGCAACTTCAATACTTACGTTCCCCTAAGAAAGGGCAGAGTAAAAAAAAATAGGCTTTTCCTACCATTATCAGGAATATACACACAAAAGTTGCCGCTCACCAAATAGCAAAGAAAATAAAACACATCATACACCAACTTTAGTTAGCTGGTATTTTAGTCTTGGAGATACACAAACCCATTAACCACTTCATGAAACAGCACATCCTATCAGGTTCAAGATGCAAATGATGCTCTTCTAGGAAAGTCAGTGCTCCAATAATCCTTAGGGTCAGATTAGCAAAGACTTCTTAAATACTTGATTAAACTTAGCATTTTGCCTGCTGTTGCTTTGGTTCCCTCAACAACATGCAGACAATAGACACTGACAAAGATCAGGACTAAACTACTGCTACAATATTGGTTTTCCTCCTAAATGTAGTCAAAAGATGCCATTTCTTCTTACAGATCCTGTGTCTCCTGAGACTATAATACAAAGAGACAAGAGAGGGAAAAATATACCTCTTGTTTTGCAAGTGGTTTTACTTGTACAGGACTTTCTACTTAGTCAATACCATTGCTTTTCTTGGATTCTCACTTTTTGTGTCTACATAAATTTATTTCCCAGCACTATCACTCCACTAGAAGAAGTAACACAGCTGGCACATCACTTACATTTTTTCTGAGTCTGAGTAAATCTAGTAGCCCCACCCCTGGAAACATTCAAGGTCAGGTTGGATGGGACTCTGAGCAACCTGATCTAGTTCATAATGTCCCTGCTCCCTGCTAGGGGTTGGATTAGAGGGCATTTAAAGGTCTCTTCCCACTTGTACCCTCTATGATTCTAAATGGTGGCAATGGCAGCAGATGTGATGCAGAGAGGAGAGAGTTAGAGACCACTGCAGAAAAGACCTTCATGTACCCATTTTTGTCCTGGGCAGATCTGACAGAGGAACAAAGAGAAGACAGAACTCAAAACACGAAGGAGGAATGATTTTGAAGCCCGTTCTGCACCTGAACCACCTGAACATGAATAAGCTTACATCTGATAGGTTGTCATGTTAATATTTTCCTGCTTCTGTTAATTTTTCTACCAAAAAAATCATGGCTTCACTTATCTTATAGGAGGTGAACAGTTTCATTAATGCTTGTAAATGACTGAGAACTTTGAAGTCACCATGTAAGCACACAGAACACATGAACAATGTGTTCATTCCAAGTCAAATAAAATCTGTAATACTGCAAAACCACAATAAGAACAACTACAGCTTCCTTATCTGTATACGATTTATGCACTTTAAGAATTACTTAAGGTCAAACTTCCAGCTGTGAGTACTATGTCTGTTCCCCAAAAGTATTTGAAAGCAGTGATTCATGTCCTGAAATGCTTGGATAGAAGCTTACTCAACGTGCCAATAGGCTAATTACAAAAGGAGAGGTGCATAAACCCAATAGGATATTTGGCCTTAATATCTGCAAAACCTGCCAGCTCTGTTCTTTATAATAAGAAATAAATCTGACTAGACTGAAAGCAGAGGGGAGTTTGGCCTGGAAGCACACAGACACACGAGGCCCACACTCTATGGGCCACACTGCTCAGAAAGTGTCAGAGCTTCCCAAACCCCTCTCTGGCTAATTAAATTCCAGACAAGGTAGAAAATTACTGTATTAACTCTCCACTTTCTGTGCTGTCTGCTTTTATGAAAAATTCCTATATAAATATAAATATCTGAGCAGCCCTTTGGCAAAATTAACAATGATTTAGATGAAAATAAAAATAAAGAGCATCCACTCACCTACATTTTACTTCACAAAGAGAAAGCTGTACACCTAGGATGGAAAGAGCAACTCTGAGAACAGCAATGTGTTGTCTTCCAACAGATGCTGGTAAATTTTCACAAGGGGAAGAGGAGAGACTCAGGGATGGAGCATTGGGAGGAGAGCCTGGGAGAAAATCTCCATTCTTGCCTGCTGCCCAAACACCTCTTAAGCAAGTGTTGGCTGGATGCTATCCAATCCAGGAGAGACTATTTCCAATTTTCCTGCAAGACTCAAATCCACAAATTAACTTTAAATAAGAGGCTGTAAAAATGTTTCAGTGTGACAAAAACATTGACACTTCCCAGTATCTGCAAATACTGACTTCCAGAATTTCTGCTATTCAAAGGTACTTGTAACTATTATAGGCTAAAATATGTATGCTGCATGCTCAGGCAAAGCTCCAGCTGCATAGAAATGAAATATGACTGAAAAAAAGTTGTTTATATGAGCTGGCTGGAGCACCTAATACATATTACAACCTGCTAAGCTCTGATAGTCCCATACCAGTTGCAATAACTTAGAAATGCAATAATGCTGAGATCGAGGCAAATTAAATTCTCCTTATTCATAAAGTAACTAAAACAATGGGCAAGGAAATAAAAGAATACCTGTGATAAGAGGTAACAGTTGGTAACAGACAGAGGCAGCAAACTATGCTTGTTGAACAGCACCCTGAAGAATGCTAAAGGAAAGACCCATTTTTCTCTGTTTCTTACATCATTCGATCAAGCCACATAAATTCTATTAAACCACTGAAAATACCTCCTTGGGTTTACTCATTACCTGAAGTTTATTTCAGAATGAAAGTCTGGGTGCCTAGCAAAGACTCAGCTTTTCCAAAAAACTTTTCTAGGAAGAATAAGACATGCACAAGCCCATATTGCAACTAAGAGGCAGGGCCAGGTCTGCACCTCCAAACCAAATGGACAAAAAGACACCTACTCAAAGAATTTAAAATCTTACTGAAAGCAAAAAGCAGGGAGCAAACATTTTGATTGATTTGTTCTGCTGCACAGAACTCAAAGCAGGAATAAAAGGGGTGCAGTTCAAGCACAAACAGTGCATAAACCACTCTACAAATTTAAAGGTTGTACTTTTTGCCTATATGTGTCTAGTAGCAGCAAAATACCATCTACTTTCGTTAGCCCTTGTAAATTAGGAATAAAAATGAAAGCTGGATTATTTCCAGTGTTGTAATTGGTGGTGGAACTACTAAAAGAGAGTTCCCAGAGTGACTGAGACCATTTAGAATTAGATAACCTCAAATTAGGGCATTTTCCTAGAGGCATCTGCCTGCATGGGAGAAAAATCTGCCCAAGTGCAGGATAATTCCAGGGTGTTTGCAACCAGAGGTGAAGGAGGGCAGGGAATGAGCACTGGCTGCTGAACGCAAGGTTGGCACAAGCTGAGAAAATGGGAACAGGCAGTTCCCAGGGCAATGCTATCTGAATTTTGGCACATCCATGAAACAGGAAGAAAAAGTTGTTGGTAGAAAAAAAACGTGACAACACAAATATGTATTATTGAGTAAACAAAACCTTAACCTTCTCTAGAACACAGAGGTCTTCTATTATAAAATTTAATAGCTGCAATCTGCCCAAATTACCTTTGTTTCAGAACAGTGATGGGTATAGGGACAATGGGGTATAAGGTCTTGGTCTGTGAAATATAAGGGACACAGAGACTTCCAAAAGGTTATTAGAAACATAAAGTAATTTAGAAATGGCTCTAGGGGTCAGGAATTTTGGTAGCCCCTGCCCTCCAGCTTCACTATCCACATTAACGAGTGCTCAGTAGCTCAGAACCTTAAATCCATACCAGATTTACACAGAATTCCATCCACAAAAGGTAGGAAGAACAAGCAGCTGAGATAGTGGGCCAAACTTAGTCTTAGGAATACTATAATTCAAATACTGGTACCTGTTCCTTGTCCATACCATCACAATCTATCTTGTTATTGCCATATAAATAAAGTGTCAGTGTGGATTTAGTCAGGTAGTGATCACTTGTGGGTAAACACTTACTGGTTGTACTAATAAGAAGACTGCAAATAGATAAGAAAAAATAAGGAGGAGACTTGAGTCTCCTCCTGAGTCATAGTTTTGTAAAGAGAGTATTTACATTAACTTTTGGAAATTGTAATGACAATATTACTGCACAAATGGACAAAATATGGCATTAATGTTATCTTTCTGAAAAAAATTACTCCCAGCCATCACAACCACTCCCCCACTCCCCCCACACAAGCCATACCCAGGGAGGAGCCTGACAGAGACTGATTTCTCAACAGAGCTCAAGCTCTGCTTGAACTAAAGCTTTCCTGTTTCCTGGTAACAGAAAGCAAGCAAGATTACATATTACTTACTGTTATGTCAATTTTCTTGTTGAAAAAAAAAATTGAGGCAATTTTTCTCTGCTGGGGTAATTATTCTTTTGCACAGAAGCTCAGTTTGTTTTGTTTGCTTCATACTTGTTTGTTTTCTTGATGCCTGCTTTTTTTCCTTCTCTTTCTAAAATTTATGTTCAAAAAGACTGGAAGGAGATTAGTCCTCTGGGATGGGGAATAGTGAAGGATAACTCAAAATGCTCACAGAGATAAATGCAAACCCACAACTGCTTTGGCCAAAGTTCACAAAACAGCCCTGCAAGGGAAGAGCTTAGGGGAAGGCACAGGCAGAGTATTGATACATCAGTGTTACTCAAGTACTGGGCATTCCTCTGAACTCCTTTTTTTGACTCTCTAAGCAGTCCATCTTTGCATTATTTTTCTCCTTATTTCACCTTTCAGTACTTGAATGACAACCCATGGGCATCCTCTGAGAAACAGTGCCCTGAGCTCCCCCATATAAAGCTGTGTTTCCTGTGGCTGCCTCCCAGTTACATCACTTAGCACCTAATATTGGGACTGAATTTCCTCTGCAGCCTTTGCACTAGTGAGGCCATTTGCCCTCCTTTCCACAAAAGAGGTCAAATCTACCTGAAGCTATTACAAAAGTTACTCAAGGATAGAGGGGGTAGCAGTTTTCATCCTAATTTTCCCAAACTAGGCTTTTCTTAAAATATGAACCAGGCTTACAAAAGTTCCCAAGGCAGTATTCTTTTGCTTTGTCAACAAAAGAATATATATATATATATATATATATTTTTTAATTCCTGTCTCCTTCAGCATTCTTCCATTTTCATATTTAAACTTCTGTGTTTCTTCCCTGAATCTCCCTGGCAAGGGCTCTTCTGCAAACTTCTGTGAAGTTCTGTCAGTATTAGTATTCTGCTGCTAATTCAGCTCCTCTGCTCTGCAGCCACACAGCAGAGCACCCTCATGTAATCATATTGTCTGCTAACCATAGCAAACATCTCTTCTGGACCTCCTCACATATTGAGAGTCTGCAGTTTAATGGTTTACTCTATGGAGTTTAAAAATATATCTAAAGTGTTAAATAAAACTTTAGGAGAAACAGCTTCAAAAGTCAACAGGACAACTATTCTGTATTAAAACAGAAATTCTACTTTTATGCTTCATTACTTTCCAATATGGATTACTTATTACTGAAAAAACCTCTACTTTGCCTGCTCCAAAACCTGGGTGTTTTTAAAGACCCTGGAAAAATTAAAAAGTCAAATCAGCAATGCAGATTAATGCTGCTTTTTGTATCACTGAATTCTGCAGTGATGTTTACTGTTTCAAGGGGAGCTGATAATTATGCAAATTGCTGAACAGTCTGCATAATGTACAACATGTTTGGGTTCACTGACTGGAAGCTGAGATCCATTTCTTTTATGGTGCTTGCATGCTATGCAGTTCAGTTTGCATTCCTTATGCTCTGCTGCTCTGTACCTGTCTCCAGCAGCATCCCTGGCATTTCAGAATTTCCACATATCCTCAGTACCTTTGAAGACATTTGGCTTTCAGAAATTATTTCAATAATTTATCTGCTCCAACTTAACATTTTGCGAAGCAAAGCAACATTTTGATAGCCCTGTAGCTGCTGAAACCTTCTAAAGAAACTCTCACCCTTTTTATTATAAGCTCAATTGTTCTCATCAGAGTTACAATTTATTGTGAAAACCACTCCAAGCTGCATAGCTGACATTTAAGCAGGTGTTGGGATTTTTGTCAAATCAAATTTTCAGATGTGTACATCATTGCTTTAAATACTGAAAACCTCCTTAACACTAGAGATAATCTGCCTGGAGTCCCTAACAGACTGTTACCTGATCCTGTTTCCAAAGGCATGGATTATTGTCACCTGCTTGGGCAAAGCAGTTCTGAGCTGCTGTGCATGTGCTGCTCCTACTGTCTACTCACAGCACCAAACTGCAACAGTATTTGGAGGCGGCAGAGCCCAACACCTCCCAAGCATCCATCAGCCTGTTGAAACACCCTACTCTGTGCAAAATGTTGATCCACACAATCACCTTCTTAAAAGACAACCTAGGCAACCACCAAGCCCCTGAAAGCCAAACCAAAGTGATGACACACTATGGACACCAAACTCTCCTGATGTTCCCAGCTGTGACTGCCTGTCCCTGCCCTGTGAACCTTGTGTCCTGTAGCACTGCTCACAAGTCAGGTCTCTTCAAGACAAAGTCATCTCTCTGCTCTAGGCTAAGGCCTGGCTAAACACCCCAAAGTGATGTGCTCAGCCCTACAGCAGCACTTAGCTCCCCACTGTATCCCAAGGGTTATCTCTTGGGATGGAGATGGGGAGAAAAAAAAAAATCACAGAAGCATCAAATTAAAGATGAAAACAGCTGGAAATTTTATTCTCTTCAATATCTGCTGCTCACAGCTGTAGCAAGACAGCACTTCCTCTCTCTTTTGGGATTCACCGATGCTGACCAGTGAAGTGGGGTTTCCCTATTTTAATGTTAACAACATTAAAATCCATCCTCCCAAGACCACAGTCAACTCCCTTGTGCCCTTTCTGCATACATCCCCCCTGTGGCATTTTGGCACAATTTTACCAGATGATTAATTGGACCAATTATCAACCCCAGCCCATCCTCAGGGTGTGGAGTATTCCATGCAAACTGAGACGCTCAAAACCACAAAGGTCTTGACTTGGTTCTGCTTTTATATGGTCTCTGTGGGACAGCAATGCTCAATTAAATTATATTACTGTCTACAAATTTAATAGAGTTTTTATAGCTAGAAGAAACTGGTGACATTTTTTTCGAGGTTTCATATCTTAGATTAGCTGGAAATGGGTTTTGTTCTGCTGGTACAAGCCTATACTAGGTTTGATTTAGCAAGACTGGATTCTGGGCATGAGAGAGGCTATGCAATGCCAGTCTTGATTTCCCCTGATTTCCCTGCAGTCAGTATGAAATCTACTCTTATTAAAGATTTCAGAGAGCAAAAAATATTCAATCCACACATCCAGCCTTGAAATAAAAGTTAAAACTATGGAAGATTTTTTCTGCACCTTGTGTCTGCTTTCCACATTAGTTATAGTGTTGATAGTTCAGCTGAAAATCAGTTTTGTAATTTTTTTATATCAATGTATTAAAAAAAAAAAAATTCTTTCAGCTCTTTCCAAGCTCCCTTGTGTAATTATATGAGAAATATAAAACATTCTTCCTTCAGGGAATAAGCCAGCTCATGCAGTTAAGAAGAAATTTTCCTCAGAGACAGATAATTTCATAATTAGCTACTACACAATTTCTCGTGGCTTCCAGCTATTATGGGAGAAAAGATGCTTGCCCAGCCTGACTCACTGGCCTCCAACAAAATCACCATCACTGTCTTCTGAATAAAATTGGGTGGACAAAAGCTCTGGTAAAAAAATGAAAGTCTGCCAGTGCCAACAATGCCTTGTGTTTTCCTTCAGGTTTTAATTAAGATTAATCTTAACTTACCAACTGATTTTACGTTTCATCAATTAGACATAATTTGTATAGATCAGATCACACAACTTTTACATCTACTTTCCTTCTGGAAGACTTGTTTATCTGCCAGATTAGATGCAGCTTCTACTATAGGTTTGCTAAGTCCTATACTGAACACACAGTGACATGAAATGTCACCATAACACCAGCTGTTTCCTTGTAAGACCTCAAGAAACTACAGAAGTCAGATCTTTCTTGTATCAAGACAACACTAAAATACACAAAAGTTGCTCCTTGAAGGAATATATAATTCCACTGAACAAAATCACAAGGGAATAATAAAACAAGAATATAGAGTGAACAAGAACTACAGTGAAAAAATTATTTGTCCAATATTATGAGACCCTTGAGACATCTGAAGTACAAGTCCATCTCCTCAGTAACAGATCACTTTTATTACTTTTTCTGGATGGTGCTCATTTTCATCAAAATAGATGAACCATTTCCCAGCTCTATGCCAGGTGTTACAGTGAAATAGAGCTGGTACAGAATTTCTCAGTATTGTACCCTGGACTTCACAGATCTTGGTAACTAAACCAGATATTTAATACCTGTTGCCATTTATGCATTAAATGACTTTTAGTTATTGTTTGCCATTCAAGAAAACTTCTCTAATCAGTCATAGCCTTTAAAGGCCATTGTTGCCCAGTCAATTGCTAAGCAAACAGTGCTTAATTGGTCAGATCAGTGGGTTTAGCCAGCAGGGAAGCTTCAAAGAACACTTCAGACAAGGATAAATGACAGTGTTATGTACTGTCATCTAGCCTGAGGAAAAACAACCAAAGAATAGCTCTTAAAGGCTCAGAAGATGAAACCCTGTGATGGATGAATGTAGGGAGGGAAGGAAGTTATGACTTGAAGTAGCTGGAAAAGAACCATAATCCAAATACATTAATTTTAATCCAAGTTATTTCCCAGAGGCTTTTTTTTTTTTTTATTTGCTTACACTTTGTTCTTGCTTGTGTTAATGTTTTGTATTTTTTTCCTTCCCTTACTCCATACAAGCTTCATACCGCACCCAAGCCTTGCCCCTTCTAGCTGCTTGGTATCATCTCCCTGAAAAAATTCAGCTGCTGGCAGAGGGGACATCACCTCCTGCCTCAGTTGGCCAGGTTCACAGCTTGGTGCCCTGACCAAAATTTACTCCTATCCCAGCTCCTTGATCTCATCCCTTGCTTTTCTGAAGAGACTGTTCACCCTCTACCCCAGCACCACAGACACAAAGACCAAAATTAGTCTAAGCCAAAACTCTGGTGTGTTAATTTTCAACAGAACCTTAATACACATTTTTCTCCCATGGAAATTATTTGAACAAGCTGTTGTCTACCAGTCCAGGAGCATTATGAAGCTGAAGTGATCAAGCATTATGAAATATCAATCTCCTATTATTATATTCATATTATTTATTCATTTCTGATTAATTTTAAAAGAATCCTGAAGAAATGAATACCTAAACCACTCTGGTTAAGCAAACAACTGGCTCAGCTCTGCACTCCAAGGGGGAAGATTTGAAGCTTCCTAAGGAAAACAGATGCTTAGCACGCAACCACACTTGAGACCGTATCAAAGACCTCACAAGGTAGTCAAGGTAAATCAGCTGAAAATTAAAGAAGCTTAGCTTTAAATTTATTTAAGCAAAATATTACTATTTCTAAACAGAAAAGAAATTCTTGAAATAATCAGTTAGCCCTGCTGAGAACTTGCAGACTCTCATAATATCCTTAGTGCTGTAGTACCCTCACTCACACATTACAGCTATTAGGATGAGGGCGTTTATACAAAGACTGCAGCATTATTTCTAACACAGGACTCTAAATAAAAACCAGTAAGGTTTGTGAGAGGCCTTGGTAACTGTTCTGCTTTTGTATTCAAAAAAAAGATGCAAGACGTGTCCCACCTTTGAAATAGAAATACAGTGGTTTATGGGTAAGGGCAGCACACTTTTCTCAAGCAGTAAAAGGAGTGCTAACCTGATAATGAATGTCATGTGCTATTTTGAAATGTTTACTATTGAGTTATTATGGCTGCAAATGTCCACATCTGAAGTTGAATGACAATGGGCAGTAGTTATTATTAAATTCATACCGTGACATTAAGTTATAGAAGTGTAACTACCTGAAGAACTTATTTGGAAGCTATTGCTGACAACCTAATCAATGAAAATTGCTTATACAGACACATACATAAATTGGATGGATGAACTGATGAAAATAGTGTGCCTGAAAGTTCAGTTAAAAGGTTGAGATCTTGTGTATTTGCAGTCCTTTTTCTCACCTCCAAAAACAGGTAACTCCTAATGTTTTACTTTGCTGCAATGTTATTCAGTGTTAATAAGAGTGTCAAGCTTTTTTTTTTTTCCTTTTTCTGTTGTGTAAGAGAGAAAGTTTTCCTAAAAGAAAAAGCTGTAATGCTTTTTACATGACTGTATGCAGTAATGCACCTCAATAAATAACAATGAAACTTCCTTTTTAACAGATAGCCAGATGCACAGCAGCTGCTCATTCCTCAAACAGCCCTAACATTTGCTTCCTGAAGACCTACTAATTTTAAATACCTTCACTTACGTTAAAATACACTCTCTCAGACAGTCTGAGAAATTTGAGTTTGTTCAGCTTGGAGAAGAGAAGGTTCCAGGAAGACTTTATGGTGGCTTTCCAGTACCTGAAGGGACTAGAAGGAAACTGGAGAGGGACTTTTTATTGCATATAGAAATAAGACAAAGGGGAAAAGGCTTTGAACTGGAAGGGGGTAGGGATAGGTTAGACATGAAGAAGGAATTCTTCATTCTGAGAGTGGTGAGCAGCTGGCACAGGTTTCCCAGAGAAGCTGAGGATGCCCCAGTCATGGAAGTGTTGAGGGCCAGGTTGGATAGGGCTTGGAGAAACCTGGTCTGCTGGGAAGTGTCCCTGCCATGGCAGGGAGGTTGGAACTAAATCATCTTTAAGGTCCCTTCCATCCCAAACCATTCTATGAAAATACCTCTGTGGTGCTTTTTTTCCCCACTAAAAAAGTTGTCTTAATTTAACTGTCATGTAGAAATCTGTTTTAAGAGATAGTAAAATATAAGTAAAAATAAAATTAAGCATTTTGAAGTGTTGAATGAGTAATTTTAAATTCTGTAAGCAAACTAAGTCCAGCACACTTTGTTGTTTTTTCTTTTTGGAAACTGATTTTAAATATAGATGGGCTCTAATTTTTAACAGATATTTATGAAAGAAAAGAGCCAGAGAATAGTCTTTTTTTAAATGATTCACTGTGCTCAGATTTTTCATCACAAAAAAGCCTCAGAAATGGATCAACTGAAAGTATGTATACAAAAATAACAGACATTTTTCATTAAACCAGAACACAATATCTGCTTTATCTCTGCATACATTTCCATATTAGGTTTTGATTGCTTGATTTGCAATTCTAATACAATTTTAGCTCCGTCAAGGGGTGAAGGGCTAATTCTGACACTATTTATTGCAACTTTGAGTACATCCAAAGACAGAGGACTTATCTTGCTCCAGCTACAATACAGACTGATCTCACAACAGTGCTTTACTAACTGGAAGAATAGATTCACCTCCCTAGTGCAAATACCTGCTGCTGAAATACAGAATATAGAATAGAAAAACATTCCATACACCATTAAAAAAGAGTATTAGAAGTAGCTTATAGTTCAAGGGAATGCAAACATACTGTTAATATATACACAGAAGCCAATGAAAAAACGTTGGTTATCAACAGAAATAAGTTGCTTCCAGTTCAGTTAGGTGCAACATTTACTTTTTATATTAAATAAACCTCATTTGCCTTGGTTAGAAGATTTGCAAAATTAATTTGTCTACATTCCTGCAATATAGACACATTAAAAATAAAACACACTTACATGGCAACTAGGTATTAAATATTGTAGTAATAAAAGCATACAAAATGATTCCTGTTTAAAAAAGGTTTCATTAGTTTTCTCTGAGCAGGAAAAAAATAAACACAAATGGGAAATAAAACAAAACAATAACCATTAAACAAAAACAGAGAAAAATTACTTCTGTTAGGCATGCAAACAAAGCTTGCAATATGATTTAGCAAATTTGAGTACCTTATTAGGTCTTGCATTATTTCATTGGGATAAGAATATAAGGTAGAACTAAGAACCCTATGAGCACTATAAAACAAAAGAGCAAATGGAATACTCATTGGTGCTCACAAAACTGAAGTTTCTCTTGACTGAAGAAATGCACAGGCCTAGAGGCAGATTCACAATCATCTCTGAATGGCTTTCTCCCAACCAAACAGTTTTTAATTTGTGCATAGCATTCCAGAGATAGAGACTGTACTAAACACAACAGCCACCTGCTAAAGGCTTTATTTAGGGGGATCCCTGAATTTTTTTTATATTATTTATTTGTTTTCATTATATTTATTATTTATTATTTTACTATTTTATACTTTATTTTTATTTATAATTTTAATCTTTTTTTTATATATAGCTCAGCTCCAGCAAAACTAAAGTTATGACTATTACCTATGACCACACGACAGATTTATCACTATGAGATGTTCTGCAGCTCCTCTGAACCACTCAGACATGGGGACTGATCTCCAAACTTAACACTGTGCTGAGCTCTGCTGAAGCCAAGGGCTCCTGCCTGTTTGGCAGAGTCTGGGAAGACAAACCTTGAAAAAAGGGGCTCTTCAAGGCTCACAAAGGGATTTTTCCTATTTGCATCTGAAGACAGGAAAGAAAATTTAACTGTAGGAATATGTAAAAGAGAATTAATCATGGTGGTGCAATGGACCAGTAGAGAAATCTGCAGTCTGACAGCCTGTTTGGTGCAGCCTGTTTTCAGTGCAGCAGTTCTTGTCCCTAAGAAGCAAGTAGTCCCAAAATAAAGGTATCTCTCAGAGGTACATCTACAGTTCATTACACATGTTTAAGGGATGCTACAAGCACTTAAACCAGGAGTGGGAGCATGCTGGGCAGGCTTATTCTAACATCCAGGATTCTCAGAGCCATGGCCAATGAGTTCTGCATTTCAATGTACCTCCCTCATCAGGGTAAGGGAAATACAATCCTGTGGCAGAAGCTGCATCTATAGGCAGAAATTTAGACTTCTCAAATGTCCTCAACACATGATTTCTGAAAAAAAGAGTAATAAAATGTTTTCTAGAATGTTTTCCCTTCTTCTTGTTTCATTAAGGTAACTAACCATTCCTTTCACACAAGTGCTAGGGAACCCTCTCCAGGTGTTTGGGTTTTGTTTTTTTTTTTTTTTTTCAGGCAGTGTGTGGTAAGACACTCATTGGTGTCAATGTTTCAAAAGGCTTCTAGCAGAACAACAGTCTGGACATCAGACTTCATTCTCTACACTTGACTCTTCACAATACTGATCAGAATCCTTTTCAAACTGTACAAAAGCTGAGATTCTTAGGTTATTTAAAAAAAAAAAAAAACAAACAACCCAAACTGTTATTTTTATGCTAGGCATAAAGTTATTCCTCTGAAAAAAAACCAAACAAAAAACCAACCAAAAAAGACTGAAATGAAACTGCTGGAAACAAACAGCATTGTGATCAGCTGAGCAACCCACAAATGATTTTCAGAAAGGTTATTGGCTGCCACTGAACTAAAAAAGGTTTATATAATCCAATACTTGGACACTAGATGGCAATGTTAGATTTTGTTTAGTCATGTGATTGAGTCAATGATTAAATGGGATCTGCTAAGAGAGGAAAACCCTTTTTTGGTTTAAAAAAGGAAGAAAGGATGTTTGATCTGGCTAAGAGAGAATAAAGATCTGAGTCTCAGTGAAAAATCCATCTCAAATCATGGAAAATCAGCAAAATACTTTTCTGTGAGATACAAAAATATAGATAAACTGGATATGATCACTAACTGAAGATTAAGTAAAACCCAATATATTGTGGTAGAAGCACAATGTGCAGTAAAAGGCTTTATTACTCTCCCTTAAAAAAGCGTTTTATGACACAGTTTCAGTGCTTCACAGTAAGAAATAAAGGAAATATAAATTTAACAGTCCTTCACTAAATCCTTCCCTTCTCTGTATTACAGGTATTGAGACATCTGAGGACAGTAAATTTGCCCCTGTCATCATGATAATATGCTTAAATATCCCTACAGTCTTGAACAGCCAGTTCTGGTTTAGTAAGGAAAGCAGTGTTTGCACCTAACATATGGAACTGCAAAGAAGCTTTAGGGCTGTTCTTAAATGCTGATTGGGGAAAGATGAAGGAGAGATGACAATACAGTTTTATAACATGCAGAGAGTCTAGAATTTTACCAAGACTGTCTTTTAAAATCTATTTCACAGAAAGTTTGTTTGAGCCTCTCTTCCCTACACAACAGAAAATACATGAAATAAAGGGTAAATTCTTCTATTTTGCCAGCCTAGCAGCAACAAGTTTTCTCTTCAGCTTGCTTTCTTGCAAGAGCAAGAATGAGGCGAAAGGACACAGATCAGTTCCATTCCTGCTTCCCTGGATCTTTAATCTGCCCCTGATACAAAGAACCCTTCTATTCAAACCTAGTTCCTGTTGGCTGTTCAGAAGATTCTTAAAATTTTAAGTATGTCTCTCTGCATCAGTGAAACTTAGATGCAGTAATGAAGAGGAAAATGAATCATATTTTATAAATAAAATCTACTGGTCTGGTTATGTAGCCTCACAGTCAAACACTCTTTATTCTGTGCTGTACAAGGAGGGTTAAAGATGCAATTGCTCCTGCTCTCTTTGGGAAACATACAACAGACTCAGAGGCAAACACATTTCAGAAATGTTTCTAGCAGTTCAGTAATTGCTTTGGCTTTTCATTACATCCAGGCAGAATCCCATTATTTAAAGCACATCCAAACAAAAACCACCCCAAAAGGTGGATTCATTTAAACAAGCTTGTGTGGCAAGAAGCAGAACTTGGTTTTTAATGCAAGATGACTCCCAATGCTGGCTGCCATTCTCTTTTTCCAATACACTTATTTCATAGAGATATGAAAAAGCACAAAAGGAAGGTGCAAATAATTTTTGGAGGAGTTACTTTAATAGCTGTTGCAAAGAAATCTCACATTTTCTTGATGTTGCCCTTTTTGTCTAGAGCTTTGAGGGGGATGTAAACCCTAGTTCTATCAGGGAGGCAAACTCAAAGTCTTACTTCATCTAAATAGTTTCCCTGAAACTGAACTGAAACCCATAAAGCCCCAAAGCCTGAATTCAGTTACTTATCTCTCTACAACGAAGACTGCAGAGTTTAATTCTGTGAGCTGAAGGTTTCCCCAAAATATTACTTCTTGGTTACTTGATTAGCTTCAAAGAAAGAACCCAACATTTTTCAAATTTGAAATACAAACAGATTGACAATGCCAATTACTGATGAGCTTTCAGAAGAAGGACATATTGCTCACAGAAGAGCAATAGGAAAAGAAAAGGAAATCCCCCAAATACCACCTGCTGTTCTTTTGTGGAAGTATCTCTGCTCTGGGCAGCCTGCCCAAGAAATAGCAAAAGATTTTGTCCAAATAGAGACTGCAGAACAAAACCACTAAAATAGCCTTACTGCTGAAATAAGAGTTTGAGTTCTGCATTCAAGGCTTCTGGGCTCCTTTTCAGTGCAGTTCAAGGACAGCTCACACATGGGTATTCATCAGAGGATTTTGGCCTTATCTGAGGAAGTCAAGTCCCTCAGTTTATAACAAAGTCACTCATCTCTGATATTCCATCCTAGTTATGGCATGCCAAAAAGTCCATGTTAAGCCTCTCTCTAAAGCAGACATTAAAAATGTTACATACCACTGACTTTTAAAATATTAGCTAAAAAAAAAACCCAAACAAAACCATAAAACAGAGCAAGGACTGAAGATTTAGTTTGCTTCTTTCCACTCAAAATCAAGATATAAATTTTGGGGTGTGCTTGTGCAGATTTTTGTATGATACTTTGGGGATTTCTTTGGGGATTTCTTGTACTGAAGGAAAGTGTTTAAAGAATAAACAAAGAAAGAAAAAGAAACAAATCAAACCACAAACCCCCCGAAAATATTCAACAACCAATTTAATACTCCATGGATAAAGGCTACCACATTCTTAAGGCATGTGCTTCCTGAAATCATCCAGTGCTTGCAATAAAAATCACCGTTCTAGTACTCATTTAGTTTTAATGACTTAAGGGTGTAAATGAGGTCATGTTTATAGGGAATTATCTGCCTTTTATTAGATCAACCAATCAGCTGATGAAGTAAGGGGAAAAATACACACTTGCATGGGCTTGTTAACTGAAGTGAGCAGAATTAGTCAAGAATGTAATACCATCATCATACTTCTGATGGTCAAAATATTATAACATATTTATTAGCTTCTTTTTCCCTTTTCATAAGCACTATTTTTTTCTTTTTACTATTTTATTACTCAGAGGGCTAAATCTGGATGCTTGAATATTTTCATATCTTAGTTCTACTATTTGATAGATAAAAACAAGTTCTTAGGAAACTTTAATACAGAGAAGTTAAAAAGAACAAGGATAAAAATCCTGGGAAGAAGACTATAGCCACAGGGAAAAGGCATTTTTGATCATGACTGCAGTAGATCTTGGAGAAGGTTCCAGAGCTCCCTCTGCTCCTGCCCTGCATCCAAAAGCTAAGACCCAAAGTACATCCATTCAAGGCATTGGAAGATCAGAATTCCTAAAGGACATCTAAGTAACACAGTGGTTTCATGAGTCCCTTAAGTTTAAGGTTTAGTTATTGAATAGATTTGTGAGAAAAGCTCAAGTGTTTATTTCTGGTTAATGAGACAGTTCAGTTAAAAGGAAGGCAGAGATAGGATTCTTTGAACAGTAAGCAAGAAAGCAGAGGAAGATACTGAAAAGCCGAATATTCAGGATGTTCCAGTGGATGTAGGAAACTCCATTTGTGTTGTTTTATGAGATCTATATTGCTCTGCAAATTCCTGTCTTTATATTAATGCCTATTGCTGTCTGCTTTATGTACCCACATAAGGCACAATTCCACTCTTTGTTCAGCTGAAACACCCAGTTAATCCAAACAAGAGCTTTATAGGCACTGGGACTTCAGATTAAAGTATTTATTTGCAAAATGTACTGAAAAGGTAAATTATATCAATATTCAGAATTTAAGATATCTGTGCCTTATCACAGTAATTGCTCCTTGAAATCCCTCTGGGTAGACAAAGTGCTTTTCCAAAACCTTCTTAACCACCATGAAAGTAAAAGAGTTAACAACAGCTTGTGAAGAAATTGTATGTTAAACACTAAATCACTGGAAACACAGACTTGTGCTCCACACAATAGTATTCCAAAACAATCCATTAAAAAAACCAAGGTTCCAAGAATACAAAAACCAAACCAGACTTTTGGTAAATGTTCTGGCTACTAAATTTAAATAGGCTTTCCTGAAGGCTCCACATGCACTCTTAATGACAGCAGGTTTGATGACAAATCAAAAAAAAATTTAAATGTTTTAAAATGTGGCATTAAATGGCAGAGGTGCAGGTACCAGATCTCAGGCTAAACTGAATTTTATTCAGCATAGAGGCCAAGACAGGATGAAGTTAAAGTTACCTTTTCTCCCAGTGACTGCTGTTTTCTGAAACACAAGCATGTGCAGGATATACAGCAGCTTGTAAACTCTAATGAGTTTCTGAAATTTTGCTCTACAGTTGCTGCAGAATTGCTTTAAAAGGCACAATGTCAGGGTTCAGGTATGTAATAGATGGGGCAGGATTGATGCACAGTACAGAACAGCAAGCTTTTATTTGCAGTTTGATAAAAATTATTAATAAATTAAATACCAATTGATTATCCAAATCATTCATTCAGGATTAAGGAATCCTAAAACCTCACATCATGCATAACTGCTAATCAACAAAAAATTTAAACTTAATAAATTGTTATTTAATTGTATCTTGTTAAGTTTAGCAGTCATCCTCATCATAATTAGAAACATGCAATTTAATCATTATCAAAACCCTGTTGCCAGTCCATTTCAAAACCAAAAATAAAATTGCCTGAAGTTACTACTGATTTTTTTTCTTCTCCAAGCTGACTACATTAATTTATACACAACCTTATGTCTGGCCCAGGAACTGTGATTAACCCCCATCAACCAGAGCCAGAAAATCTGTCCAAGGTGATGGCCAAGACAGACAGGACAATATGCCCTACTAACAGCAATAAAATGCTTTGCTTCACTGCACTGATTTTTTTGGAGTCTCACCTGCCCAGCAGCACCATAAGGCTACAGTTCTATGTAAGATTATAAGGGGATGCCAGAGAAAAAAAGAGCTGTATTTGCACAGGACTGTACATTGCTCCTATGGCTTGTTGTGTGAAAATGAAATTCTGCATAATGAGGCATGGAAGTTGAAGATCTCAGCTGTAAGAAAAGGGACAAGGACCTTGGATTTACAGATTAGAGGGTGCAAGTGTCACTCGTATCCATAGACAGGAGCAAGAGAGATACAGAGCTTTAGGGTAACCCTAAATAGCACATTAATTCCTCTGCAGATACACTTCAAAAAAGGTAACCCCCACCACACACATCACAGCACGTGATGTATAGACGCTTTTTTCAAACTTTTGAGCATGTATATCAGAGGAATGCCAGAAAGCACAAATATAGCACTATATTTGTTGAAAAACACATGTATCTGGAAAAAAGAAAATTGTTCTTTTACTTAGAATCTGATTTTCTCTTTCTCTGTGTAGCTGGACTCCTAGAGATGGAGAAATGTATTATGAGACAGTTTTACCATGGAACTGCCCCAATTGCTCTTATTGCTTTGAAAAATCTGTAGTTAAAATGGCTTCACAAACCAATTCTCCAATTACTTTAAAATTGCTTCAGAAAAAAGGACTAGGAATAATCCTCTCTGGGTCAAGTAATCAGTTATGTAAAAATGGAAAAAATATAGTGCCACTTCTGTGAATTGATGAGTTCACTAGGAAATGATTTAAGTAAAGACAAGCCTTGCATTTTGCATCACTACGTTGGCTATAAGTTAGAGCCCTTGAGTTTTGTCCTTTTACAATTTAACGGAACTTTTTCTGTTTTGAGTACTTTTCCTGTACACAGCTATCTGTATTAAAGCCCACTTAATACACCAGGGCTCATATTTCAGTCAGAAATCCTTTCAAGTCTCCCTTATTGTTTGTTCCACAGCCTCTGCTGCTCCAAATTTAGTGTCATCAGCAAGTAACTCCTTCACTCTCCCTGCCAGTCATGTACATACATCAGACACCATATATGTTCATGGACTAACTCCTCTGGGAACCCTGCTTAATACTTCTCTCCAATTTAGAAGAGGTTTTCTGACAAGCAATTGCTTGTTCCCAATTTTTTTTCCTGCTAGTCTTGATCCTCAGTATCTACTCTTGTGTCTTCCTTTAGCTTAGCTGCAGCTTTCAGCTTAAGCAGAGGTCTGTGAAACAGAACTTTTACAAAGAATTTTCTCCAAATCCATAAATTAAGCTGGATACAGTGCACTATGAAGGCTGGTGCTGTGTTTTCAAAAGAAGCAGCAAGAAGTCTTGGATTAGCAGGAGTTGCACTGTTGCTCCATGCAGTCACACTGGATACTTTCTCTCAGGTTAATGTAAAAGCTGAATGTTTCATCATGAATTTCTTTCTAACACCTTGAGCGAGATTCTGCTCTCGGTCACAGCAAATTAATCCTGAAGTAACTTCAGAGATTGACTATCTCCTACACCTTTGCACAGGTGCCAAAACTCAACATCTGGTGTTACAGATCAGAGCACTGAGTGCTGGTTACACCTCCTAACTGGTTCAGGTAACTGGTTGAGGGAGGGAGATTTTCTTAAAAAGAAAACCCCACAAACCAACCCAAAACGAGTCTCAGAGGGTAATGCAAGTTTCTCAAGGCACGACGTGTTGGGACTTGATCAGCAGAGAAAACCTGAAGTTGAGAATTCCGCCCTAGGGGCCAGCTACTCCCCTTAATCTGTGTCTACAGCTTCTGCCAGCATCACTGGAATATGAAGCACTGAGATTTTCAATGTGCCTGCATCCAGTCAACCTTAATGACTATTTAAAGCCCCTGTAAGGACTCTCTTGTGATTTGTAACCACAACATCTTCCATCTTTTGTTCATCTGAACATCTTTTCTAAAGTCTCAGAGAGCTCCTGACTCTCTGCAAATACTGAGCCTAAATGCACATGTGAAGATGCTTGTTCCCAAAACTACCAAACATGTTACTCCTCTGAGCACCTTAATGTCACTGAAAGGCACTAACCATGTACTTGCTACTCTTTTACATGGAAGTCAACTGACATGGAAGTAATCATCTAACACAGCCAATGAGTCAGTGTTTGTCCAAGTGTTTTCAGCACATTCCTTCCCTACAATGGGAGACAATGTAAACTCCTTCCCATGTAAAACCCTATGACTGCCCTTGGG
This sequence comes from Heliangelus exortis, assembly GCF_036169615.1. Lineage (NCBI taxonomy): Eukaryota > Metazoa > Chordata > Aves > Apodiformes > Trochilidae > Heliangelus > Heliangelus exortis. The sequence continues at coordinate 11,262,343 of NC_092436.1, read as the reverse complement.
AAAGCAGTATGGATGCATCTGAGAGAGTGAAATGACAGAAAAAAAGAATAGAAACAGAAAACAAACTGTAAGTATAAGACCCAGTCCTCCTTGACTCTCATTTTGGACTTCATGATGCAGTCACAATCCCATTGTTTTAGGCTGAAGAATGGAAACTGGACACAAGGAAAATATGTCAGGCCATTTAAACTGACCAAGGAAAATCTTAAAGGAAAATTCAAACCCCAGGCATGAACCTTACAAACTAAGGTGTCCTTAATTTAACCGTTGCATAAGAATTCTCTCCAGTAATTTTCCTCCAGTAAATTTGCATGCAGAATACCCTGAAATCCAAGGAATTAATCCCCTACACTTTGCATTCAGCAGTTGAATGAGAGATAATACAAACCAATAAGAGAACTCTGTGCCATTAACAGGTTTGCTGCAACTTTTATATTAAACCAAAAAGTAAGTCAAATCAAGACTGCCAGAATTAGGCACATCTTAGCTGTTATAAATGGACAGATGGGGAATGAAGCTAAAAAAAATTACAAGATAGCACAGGGAAGGTAGAGGAGGTCCTCTGTCTGAATTCTGTTCTACATTCCACCTCTATAAATATAGAAGAAGTGCCTTTGGTGAAGATGAAGAAACAATGTACAGATGTTGACCCTGGGGCTGAGCTGAAGGATGAGGCACAGACGTCCAGCCTAGGGCCAAAACATCCCCTTCTTTATAGTAAGTTTAAAAATAAAAGTTGAAACCACACCTCCTGTTAGAATAAACACCAAATACTGGATATACATTACTGTGGGAAACAAGGATGTGGGAAGGGTGGGCTGCCAAGCAGCCACTGTGTTTTCCAGGAGGACTGACCTAGGTTAAGGAGCCATTCCAGTGGTCCCTGCTGTGAGTTCCATGAACTGAACAGGAAATGATGGGTATCCACGTCATGCAAAGACATTAGAAAAAACCTTTGCAAAAAGTTCAGTGCTGAAATAAAATATCACGACTTCTTCTGAAGCCATTCAGAATCCCTGTTCTAAAACCTCCAATCAAGTTTCAATGCAAGTTCCATTTTACAGCTTCCTATATTGCTCTTAATTCCAATTTTTAGGCTACATTTCTACTTTACTTCAGTAACACATGAGCATACAATTCATTACTAGAAACCCCACTTAAAGGCCCTAACTAATAGAAAACTCCTACTGTGCTATGCATCATAAAGCAGATCATTTTTAAAAAGAAATCACTGTGGAGATAGGTAGCTGTTAACTTTATTATAGAAGCAGAGGTAGGAATTGATTCATTTGCCTGAATTCCACAACTTTTGGAGTACTGAAAGAAATCAAATCATCTATGCCTAGAGACTGTTTTGTGTGATCCTCCACAAAGCCTATTTTTTTCTAGTTCTACCACCCTCCTCATGCATCTCCAACAGAAAATGAACTAATTTATTTCTTTCATATGCTTCTAGATATATAGCCTAAAGAAATTTTTAGTCTAAATACTTGAATTACATACAAAATGTAATTCCTTCATCAAGCTGATAATTTGAGGTGAAAGGAAACTTTGTCTTGGTTTAAGGGCTACAAGTAATTAGATATTCCATGGGCTATACCAATACCAACAAATTCAGTTTTTCTGAAAAGCTGTGGTTTTGAAAAAAAGAAAAATAATTCCTTCATGCAATGTTTTGAACAGATCAGATTTATGACGGCACCAATAATTCTTTTCTTTCTATAACTGTACATGGTACTATTTTGATTCAGTAAAGAATCCACTTCATAATAAACATGTATTTAGTGAGTTGCTCACTTGTTCATTATCAAGCCTGACACTTCCTTAGAAACTTTTTATAATCCTGTTTCACATGGCTCATCCCTTGGCTTCTATCAGTGCCCTCACAGCCCATTTTCTATGTTCATTCTCTTTTCCTTCTCAGTTCCAAGATCTGTGGCCACAAAAAGGCCATTACTGATGCAGAATATAGTTATGGTGCAAGAACTCTGTAGGACCACAGGAACAACCATGGAAATTTTATGAAATAGCATAAGAAAAACAACATTAAAGGATTTTTATCTATTAATACGAACAGCAGTAAGCTCAGAACATTCATGGTTCACAATAACCTTTTTAGATTATGCTCTGGAAGAGCTGAAAATGTGTGACATGCTCTGTTATGCCAACTACAGTCTCTTTTCTCCCATTTCTTAATGTTGCTCTGAGCTGTGCATTTGCTTTTATATATATGCCACTTACAACACTTACAAGCAGATCCCTATGTTAAACATACCCCTGCAACATAGAAAATTTGTGAGGCTTTAATACGTTTTATTTTAAAAATTGAAAAAGACATTTCCTTGTGAAATGTCTGAATTCAACAGTCAAAATTCTTAATAAAACAAATGAAACAAAGAATTGTCACAAGGGACAATCACCACATCTATGCTTTTTCACCAAGCACGACCAAGAAAACATCCCACACTTTTCCCATGTGGAAAAAAAATAATAAAAGGTCCATTTTCACATGGAGTAAAACCCCATCCGCTTTGCTATATCCCTCTATGTACCCTTCTCCTTTCCTCTCTCAGCTATAAGAGTTATAATTTACATATTCCCTGGTGATATAGTCATGTTTGATTGATTTTTTCAGAATGCTCAGTTATTATGTGACATTTGATTAGTAGTAGAACAACTCTTTTCATGCTGGAAGGTAATGCACTGAGCTCAAGAAGAAAGCAAGGGGTAACAAAGACCTGGTCTGCCAATTTTATTTCTATCAGACATTAGAAACCACTGCCCTAAAAAATCTGGTGACACATCATTCAACAGCAGCAGTGGAGCCTTAAACTTCAAGGACAGGACTAAAATACAAATTAACTTACCTCTGATCAAAGGGTAATTACATGAAGTACCACCAATGCATTACATAATTTTCCAATCTCACACTGACGTTTTTAACACAGCACCATTATGGTTTGCAGATTATAGGAAGGCAGAGACTATTCCTGTGCCATTATTCCAGTCTCCCACAAAAGCAGACACATTATGGAAGGCAGGATGCTCCAAGGAGAATGTGGAGCCTTTATCCTTTGCTGAGGACAAGCCAGACAGAATATATTGGATTACATGTAAAGTTTTTTTTCCATTTTGTGCATATGAACTGGGTGCTGCTGGGCTTTGCTTCTTATGTGTCTTGTATCTAATTTTATAAACAAAGTCCCACACATATCAGAAATTCTTAGATTCTTTAAATGTAGAGTGCTGGCAAAACTCACTACACAATGAATGCAAAACTTGCTTGGAAATAACGAAGAATAATTGATTTAGTAAGAAAGTAGAATCTAAGGAGCCTGGCTAGATTTAACTGCTTTGCTAGCCAGAAATCTGTGACTAAGTGAAGCTGCTAATCATGTAATCATGTCTAGATACAACATGCTACACTGCTATCTCAAGAGAAGCCCATCTTCCTGGGCCAATGGATAGAAACAGAGAAAAATAACAAGAAAAATAAAATTAACAACATTAAATGACAGGTTTAGAGCTAGAATAGAGAAATAAAAGTCATGAAAGCACAGTTAATGAGCTTTATACCTTAAGAGAGCAGCAGCCATTGGAACAAATGGTATTCAAAAGTGCTGCCATGGTACAGCCAGTAAAAAATAAGACTGACCCAGCTGCTAGGTGTGACTTTACAGCCCTGTACTGAATCAGTCACATTTCTGACCCAATAAAAGATATTAGTGAAAGATGAGCATGTAGTAAAGTGAAAAAATAAATATTGGTGTTTTTTCCAGCTCCTTCTCTGGCAGCTAGCTATCACCAGTCCGTTTAGGCCAAATCATTACTATTAAATTCAGTGACAGCTGGTGGAAGAGTTAGCTCGAAGCTAACTTAGGAGAGTGGTCTACAAATGAAGCAGCATGTTTGCTTCTTGTTTATCACCAGCAATGCACACGTGGTCTGCCAGATGCCAGCAATAACACACAGATGCTGAAAGTGAAATCCTGTCTCTCTTTATTCCCTAGGGAATCTGAAGAAATCAGTGGTATCCATGAAACAGTGACAAACACATTCCCCTTCTTACCAGGCTCTAAAGGATTTAGTACAGTAGATGACAGAATCTGTTCCAACACCTATTGCCAAAAGAATTAATAAAAACAAAAAAGAACTGGAGCTGCATACTAGGCAGCAAACCCCTTAAGACACACACACCATGTCACTGGGATTTGAAACACTAATAATGTGAAATTTGTATTACTCTTGCAGAAAGCAGTTTAACACAGCTGGTGCTCCAGACCTGGACTTGGGCTGGCTCCTGCAGCATCCTTGTACCTCAGCTGAGAATCCATCAAACTTAAAACTGTGATGCCCTTTGTAGCAGAACAGCACTGGCTCTCCAGTGAAAATATTTCCCTTCAGATCTCAGAACAAGCATACTCCCCCAGCAGACAAGTGATTTAGTAACAAGATTCCTATTTTCACTGATCTGTTTCTCTCTACTTGACAATTTGCCCCTTGCTTTCTACCTTCCTGTTTTTTTCAGATTTCAGGTCTTAAACATCAGCTGCCAGCACTCCAGCCTACTTAGAGCCCATCTGCTGCAAAGCAAATGCTACAAATGCTCATCACCACACCCAGCACACAGCAGTACTTTGTGTTGTATTAATACAACATTCTTTCACCTAGAAATTAGCACAGAATAGAAATCTTTACTATTATCTTCAGTTGTTTAATTAAAGAGCTGTTGACCTGCTCCCAAACAAAATGTGGGCTGACTTGCCTATTGTGACTACTGAATTTTAGCAAAACCTCTGGAACCTGGAAAATTGTACTTTTATTTCTCATCAGATGAGAAGCAGTGGCAGAGCAGTAAGACTCTGGCATGCCCTACCAGTGGCTGTAGAAATACACTTGAACTCTTGGAGATATAAAAATTGGACATATAAGCTGATTGCTCTCAAACCTGAGAGCTCTGTTGCCCCAACATTAACCAGTCTGGAAGGGCACTGCAATAATCAGACTGTTAATTCCCAGTGTCTTAATCCCAGAAGGGGCAAATTTATCTCTATTCAGACCCTGAAATTCTGGAATGATACCTCAGATGTCATCTTTTACTCCAACTGATGTTTCACGTCTCATCTGCCAGAAGAGGTAAAATGAAAAAGATTTATTTCTATAGAGAAGCCTCAACAATCCACAGCAACTCCCCATGGTACTTCCATGAATGGGAGGTGGAAAGCAAGAGAGAGATTTCAAACCTTTCTTATTCCCCTGGGTGTTACAACTCAGTTCAGTGTTTCCCTAGTAACGGAAGATACATTCACTACCCCAAAGGATATAAGATCAATGGAAAAATAAAAGCTTTAGTAACCACATTTTGATGAAACAATAGATTGCAAAGTAAGGAAAAATATTTACAAATTTGAATAAATCAGTTCACATATGCAAAAAAACAAAGGGCGATGAATTCACATGAGGTTAAATATTCAGTACAGGCTACTATGGGTAATTATAAAAAAATTCTGAAAATAAAACAAAATATATAATTTCCACTAATAATTTAATATTACCACTATAATTTAATATAACTGTTAATATTGTAATAAACTAGAATCACCTTTTAATCATGGTTGCATAATTTCAAGGCTTGGGAAGAGTGGAAGGTTAGACAGCTATATGTAACGCCTTTCATCTATGGAAAGCTTCAACTTGCTTACCTAAAAAAAGTTTCATATTTCTATTTTGAGAGAGAAACCTCCACCTTATGGTTATAATGATAAACCAAATAGCTTCAAATAGGTTAAGTATAAAATGCTAAGAAATGTATAAATAAAAGCTCAAAAATTCAGGACTTTTTAAATAGTTGTGACTACACATACTCTTACAATGCAATGACTACCACCAGAGACAGAATGTAATTTATTTGCTGCTCTATATACACAATTCTAAAATTAATTTACTATCTGCAATGAAAAGATTAATATAATAGCAGTTTGCCAACAGTCTGCTACAAGAATGTCAAAAAGGAAGGAAATACAAGGACCACTCTCCCACAGCTTAACTCGACTCCCACCCAAGGAGGCAAAAAGGAATTTCACCAGAATGTGTCACATCATCATCACCCCTGTCAAACACAATGCTGAGAAAAGTGGAGACTCCAGGCATGTTTTAAGAACCCTGATCTACCTTGTTTTATTGTAGTGCACAGAGCTGGGCTAAGAATATATTTCAGAGCACAGAAATTCTTCTTTAGGATGGCTCATGCACATCTTACCTTTGAGAACTTAGAGACTTGTCCATCTTCCCTACCTACATTTGAAGCCTTCAGTCCAAAGCTAAACCACAGCTTGTACTTTTGCAGCTGAAGGTAAGAAATTTGGAATCTGTTTTTAACTGTCACTTTTGCAGAGTTTCTCCTCAGCTGTACATGTTAAGAGTCAGGGATCAGCTGGAGGTCCAGAAGGGAAATTCCCCTAAGACACTAAAGACATCTAGGAAAGAAATACAGGGTAAATGGAGATGAGAGTATTAACTTTAGTCTGCAGACAGGGTAAAACCAGAACCCCTAGAAAAAAAAATCGATTTTTTCATTATGTGTTTGATTATGAAGTCAGGGAACTTTTAATTAAGAATTTTTACATTTTAACTATTCTTTAAACTCGGAGGAGACAAATTTTAAAGTCACAAACTATAACAACTTATGAATTACTATATGGATGACAAACTGCAAACTGGTATTGTAACCTGTAAAAATCACTGCAACAAAGGACAAATACAACAGGCAGAGTTATAGAATCAGTTTGGTCCTAGCAGACTGTCTTCAAGCCCCATTTTTGCTCTGGAGAAAAAAGAAATTGGTAAAGCAAGAGCTTAACCACTATGGGACAGGAGGTCCTAAGAGAAGTACTGAAAGTGATATTTTGCTTTCCTACTTATAAAAGCAGACTAGCCATGTTTCCAGCATGATATGGGTAGAAAAAAGTCAGTTGCTAGATTGCAACATATTTTTTCCTACAGTTTCTTTGATTTAGGATTATCCAGTTTATTTTGTGATATGGAATCCAATTCAGTAGCTCTGTCTCAAGGACACCTGAAAAGTAAAGGCTTTGCAAACTGATTTTTATGTCCATGCTGGCTGTTACACCATGACCAAGCACTATAAATCACTTACTTGAAAAAATAATAGCTCTTATTGATTATAGTTTGATCATGCAAGATAAGGCAAGTTGGAGTGATAGATCACCTTTATGGGTTATTCATCCACAGCAAATTAATAAGTTTAAATTCATTTTTCACATGTTTGCTGATAAATCTTGTATGTAACTAAGGATGTTACTGTGTATAATCTCTTAATGGAAACAGAAATGGAAGAAATATTTTCACTAATTTTAAACCATCAGTCATCTGTCTCAAGAGCAAACACACTGGCAGTGCAGTACTAGGAAACACTAGTACATAAACTGTATTACCCCTGGTCCTAAAAAGAAAGTATTACATTAACTTAATCAAAAGGATGCATGAAAACATCACTGAAATTCATTAAATGGAAGTATATAGACCTGGAAAATTATCCTTACCAACTTTAATTGTGCATAAAACAGCTGGTCTCAGATACTTTTAGGAATTAAACACTTAAATTACAACGACTTAATAATTTACCTAAGATTATCTTAGTCACCCAGGAGATACCGTAATTTGCTATGAAGAATATCTTATCACTGAATTCATCAGTTTTAATAATTATGTCAAGATATCCTGGCTTTTTTCCCCACAACTGTAACTGCTTAGGCATTTTTCATTCTGCTGTGAAAACCAAATTGTGCAAACCCCAGAAACAGAAGAGATCCAAAAATTCCTCCTACTTCTAAGCTCTATTCCCATTATTCCTGAAAATACAGGATAAACTACTTGTGATAAACATTCAAGGATGATTAGCTGAAATTCTGAATATTGGTGAAATGTACTTAACCCAGCTGTCCTAAATCTGTCTTGGAAGAAATGCAGTGTTACCCACCCCAATCTTCCTAAAATGACCTTGCCATCCATTAGTGTCAATTCTAACAGTATTTTCTCTCTTACATTTTTCTCTCCATTCTTCTTGCCTCCCCTCCTGCTTTTTCCTCTTTTATTCATCTGTTTCATTAAGAGAAAGAAATCTGGGGTTTTAGTTAGCATGTGCTTTTATGTGGGCAACAGAACTTGACTCTTCAGTTCCTGTAAAAAAACCCGAATGTATTGCTCACAAAAGCCAAAATAAAAATTAAAACTAAAACTAAACTAAACTAAAATTTAAGATCTCTGTTATGGCATCCCTGAAGGTGCTAGTGCGGTTAAGTGTCTATGTTTTTTTGTTTGTTTTGTTTTTTTAAAAGCTCATCACTACTGGCCAAAAGACCTTGCAACATTTAGTTACTAGTTCCCGTAGTATTCAGTGTGTCAGAGGAATTCTCTCATTTGACAAGCAGGTACAGAAGCTTCACCCACACATAAGCAGCTGAATGGTTGAATTCACTGCTTCCAGCCAGATGCCATTTACTTCTGAATAGTAATTCACTATTTCATCTTCCAGAGGAAAAAATTCTAGTCTCCAGGACAGCTGGCTGCACAATGAGTTGTGGCAGAAAGTTGCTTTTCTATTACAATACAGATGTCAGAAAACAAAGATTTTGTTATGGAAAGCCACGTCCACACTGAAGCTATGCCCTGTCTGGGGGACATGAAGTTAGGCAAAAAAGCACAGGTGGGAAGAGCATTCTACAAGGCAGTAAAAAGAAGAACTTGTCATCCCTGTCTGTACCTCCCCCTGCCTGAAAAATCAAGTCCTGAATTCTGTGGCAGAAGGAGATAAAAGGTAGGTATGGAAAATGAGGTGAATTGTAGGCTAAATTGTACCAGTTCATTATACTACCCAAGGTCTCTCAGCCCCTTCAGAATACTGCTTCAGTCAAAAGATAAGCTTTTTAATGCCTTGACAAAGTTAAAAAACTAAAAGCCATCAGCCTACCCAGATCTTCAAGAATTAGAAAGAACAACACATGTGAAAACTTTTAACCAATTAAAACCATTTTCCTTTCTAGATCATAATGAGTCCTGAGAATCCTCAATGCCTTAATGGTTAAAATTCAAAACAAGTGTGATAGAGGATTGGTAAAAGTCATTAGACAGTCCTAGAAAAGAGCCTGCAATCCCTGGAATACCAATTAAAATCAGTACAGAAATTAGGAGGAAAGATTAGAAACTGCTGAAATGTACCCAGAGAGAACTAATTTATATTTTTAACAAAAGGAATCCTGATACATGATCAGTAAAGCTTCAATTTAGAGTGAGGTTGAAATTCTTTAACTTCTTTTTTCAACAGTGGTAGTATACTGGACATCTTTAGCAAGAAATGCAGATGTTTACTATAGTTTGTAATAAACAGATGTACATCTTTGGAACTTAGCTTGAAGTCTGTGACAAGGAAATGAAAATCTGTCAGAAATAAACAACTGGACAGATGATTTAAGAGGCTAGTACCTTGTTACAGTGGCCTGCTCTCTGCATAGGCACAGATGCAGAGGAAAGGAATCATCTCGTTGCCCAAGCTCTGCAAGTTTTGGTTCCAGCTCACCATACATGCACATGCTGAACCACTGCTCAAACAGAAAGAGCACACTGTAAAATTCAATGCAAGAATTCAAAGCAATTTTCTCTCTGGATGTCTCCCAGCTTCTCATTATGTATCAAGGCTGACAGGCAAAGCTTTGCAACACTCTAAACAATTATCTGAACTTTCCCCTCAACAAATCAAATCAATGACTCCCTACTCATGTTGCAGTCCTCCTCTCCTGTTTGTTTTCCTTTCATTTGTCAACAAAGAACATTCAGATTATTTTCTTTTTTGCCTCTGTAAAAAAGAGCAATAAAAAAATGGAAAATACACATGAACTACAGCAGATGACAGCCTGCCATGACTGTAAGTTATTTGAGGAAAGGTCTTACAGGTCTCCTGAAAGCATTTGACAAATTTTGGGCATTTTGAAAACCAGCATGCAATGATTGTGAGCAATGACAATAAAGGATTTCCCTATAAACTTTTTTACAGCAGATGACACTTCTGAGTAGATTGTTTTCCTATAAACCCATGACATTTGCCTAAAGCGTCCCAGCAGTGAATTAACAAACATCACACTGTCACCTCTGTCAAGATAAGAGGTCACCACTGGAAGCACTCCCTGTCATGCCTGCGGCTTCCTGGAAAGAAAAATCCTGCCTCTTTTCATTTCCAGAGGTGCAAACAACCCAATAGGTCTACTATTAAAAAAATAAGGACAACTGGAATTTCTAGTCAAAGACTGCAGGTCCACCTCCTGCACATTACATTCCAAGAAAAGGAGATTTGAAAGAAATAAGCTCATACATCAGCAGTCTGCAGAGAAAAGATAGCAGATTCAGGTCAGGCTTATCAAATGGCCCTTGAGAAGCCATTTGCTTTGAACAAATACACATGTACAAATACTGACATTAGGATAAGCTGGTCAACTCCCTTATTGCAATGAGATAACTGAGAGACAACATAGGAAAGGTGCTTGCAGGAAAAATGTTCTTCACCCTCCCCATCACAAGAACTTGAGCTGGACAGCAAGAGGCTGGCACAGATGAGGTTACTTGGAAGCAAGAAATATTATGAGATTCTAATAAGAAACACCTAGAGATCATTCAGCTGTGAAACCATTATAACACAAAGAGCTTCAGATTACTCATTTCTCACAATTTGGCCATTAGTTCAGCACAGATCACAGCAGAAATGGAAGTTAGCAGACTTCATGTTCAGGCAATGTCTCAAATGTCTTCTCCTGAAAAGCTGGAAGCAGCAATCCCTGCTCTTGTGCTTTGTGCAGAACTAAAATCTTAAGGAATGGTTCTAATGCAGGTTTTGAAAACTGGAGTAATTGAAGGAATGTTGGTATTATCTGATTAAGCCTCTCTCAAATTTCCCTAGGAAAATTCACTACCTGCTCATTTGGATTCCCACTTCTGCTGGACTGGAACCTGACAGACTTGTGGAAGTTAGCAAAAAGCATTAGAGAAAAGACGTTGAAATAATGTCAAAGAATTAAGGGTGTCAATTGCAGCAAAAGACCTGCCTTGAAATAAGGGAAAGAAGACAGCAGATATAAGCATACCACCACACGTATGCTGGGAGCAGTGGTTAATTAGAAGATAAGGAAAATGTATTCTTACAGGAAAAATAATGAGCTCGTAAAGTTGAGTACATTGGACAAAGAAGAATACTGGGGAGAATACCAAAGGTTACCAGAGGGGCAACTGCAATTTCCAGTCTTAACAATCTCTAAGTGTAAGATTTTAATAGCATTTTTGAAATTCCTTTACTTAAAATTAAAAACACAAGTTTTATGAGGAGTTCAAGTCATTTTACTATTCTTGACGTGCACTTTGGATCTTTCAGTTCCTCCTGTGCTAGCAATGGAACAATAATTCCAACTGCCCCTGTTCAAAATGAAAACTCTTCATCTGCAAACAGACATTCTTGTCTTGAATTCTGTTTCCACCTTGTCTCAAGGACTCTTGCTTTGGTGGTTACTACCTAAATATTACTCTGCACAGGTGCTTTATAAAAACATGCAGCTCCCTGCAGGACTTACAGATAGAATTTCAGTTGTTGCTACTTGAGATATTCCTGTCCTGTTGAAAGATGTTATAAAATGTGTGTTCAGGAGTTCATGGATGGCTGTGCCAACGATATATTTGGGGCAGGTAAAATGACTGAACCAGGTATTTACATTCTCACTAGTTTAACTTTTGAGGTATGAAAAACTAAGAATTTTGCAAGCACCAGCTAATCCCAGAAGCAAAGAGCACTCATGTAACTTCAGTAGTTCCTAACTCTTTTCCACAAGGATCACCATTTTTTTATCTGATTCTCTTTTCTGAGAAGATCAATTTAACTCAAATCAGGAGCAGAGATTTAATGGGACTGGGGGATCTATGACAGGCCATTGGGAGGATTATTTCATTTAGTGTAGAAAAAAATTATGCTTACCAGTGACCATGATTGTTCTCTGTAAGCACCATTATTAGGTAGGAACAAACCACTTGCTCCCAGATAGACAAAAAGGATAATTGAAAGGTACTGGACAGTATGGGTGCAGTGAAAAGTTTAGGTGTAAGATGTTCCTGAATACATTGAGCACAAAGATGACAGCAGCTTCACAAGACCAGGGACTGCCCAGGCTCCCTCCCTCTTGGTCATCATTCCAGGACCAAAGAGGGTGCAGAGAAAACACCCACTTTGTTTTCATTAAGATACTTGATACATCTAACAAGATTGAATTCAACAGTATGGAAAGGAAGGCAAGGACACAGAAAACATCTTTTGATTCAGTATTTTTGCTTTTCTCCATCTGTGTTTACCCACAGACATTTGTCCAGGCTTTTGGCAGATGTTGCACTATTTGTTTAGCAAACCATGAAGCAGTTACTGGTGGTGCAAAGTTAACATATTTCAATCTAAAAAATTTTCAGTGTATAAACTAAGAAATGCATATTAGAAAGGAAAGCAAAGCGAAGCTGGGCTATTTCAACATAAAAATTTGAAAGCAGCTTAAAGTGTGTCCAAAACACTCAATGTCAGTGAGATTTGCGAAGCTGCATCCCTCTGTATCAGTAGAAATTCCCAACTTACAAAATATCGGCTATAAGTCATAATGATCATGGTAAACTGGATGCCTTTTGCTTTGATCTTCTGGTTCAATCCAAACCCCCAGACTGAAGCTAAACATGAGGCTTGGGAATCTGCATCAGGGAAAAGCAGAAGACTTTCTAAATCCCTGTAAAGAGATTAGTAAAGCCCCACATACTTGGCTGTAATCAGAGAGGAAATGCAAAGCAATGATATAAATTACACAGACCACTGGCTTTCATTATAAAAAGAGAAAAAAATAACTTTTGGATGTTTGCTGTGAAGGTGTTGCAACTATTATGCTGTTTGAAGTTAAATGGAAAGCAAAACCTTCTAATCAGAGACTCAGCAGCACATCATAATCAAGTGGCTTAAAACTGTGGGGTTTTGGCTGCACAATCTTTGTCCAGCACCATCATGTGAATCTCAACAGTTGGCTGTCAGAAAAAGAACACTGATAACCAAAACAATACCTCATTATCACACCCATGTAATTACCCACCAGCTTTTCCAAAGCACCTGTTTGCCCTCCTGTGCAAGCCAGCATGGCAGCCAGCCTGTCTGCAGCAAGCTCTGTCCAAACCTCTCCCAACACTGAAAAAAGGTTGGTGTTGAAACCTGCTTGTTAAATCCTCACTAATATTTCAGCCTGTCTGCTTAGAAGAATTAAGTTTAACCTTTTTTTCTTAAGTATCTGCCCATCGTCCCAATAAACAATGCTAAAGCAAGGGAATCACAGAAAAAAAAAAAAAAAATCTAATTTTTCTCTCTGCACTTCCTGCATTTTGCTTTTCACAATAGTACAGAACAATGACATCAGTATTAAACTGATACTAGTTTTAAAAGTGCATCATAGAATGAGACACTGTCCAACAGGGTCCTTAATTGCAACACATCAGAATGATAAAGTTCAGAAATGGATTAACCAATAACAAATTAGAGAACAGGATTTTATCTGCTTCAGCTACTGCTGCCTGATTTAAAAAGCTCAACAACAACAAACTCCACAAAAACCCCAAGAAAGTGACCAACTAAAAATATTCCAAACCCTAACAACACCTCCAATAATTCTCTCCACAAATCTAAGCCATGGATTTCCGTCTATCAGGATCGGTTGCTTTAAAAATTTTGGCAAGTGCTCTGCAAACACAGTAACTACACTCAAATACCTTCACTACACTTGAAAATACTTATTTTATGGTTACCCATCTGTTTCAGTGAGGTTCACTATGGAGTAAGGTGCCACTCTACATGCATAACTTAGAAGCATAAACCAAATATTTGCTTAGAACTTAAATCAGGTCTTAAGCCTGCAAATGTTTTATTCATGTTGTTCAAATAAATGACTGGTGGAACTGTAACCATCCATTACATAGCTCAGTAGTCTGAAAATTTTCTTCTCTAGGAGGCAGTGATTGGAACCACTAGGAGACTAAGGACAGTACTATGGAAAGATCTCCAGGCACCTACACTTCAGGAACAGACTCCATCCAGTTACCTCCAAACATGAATGCACACCTAATAATATCACCATTGCAGCTCTGGGTATATCCTCTATTTTTGTTTTACTAATCTGTAGAAAAACACCAATCAGTCACAGCAGGCAGACCACCTATGTCAGCTTGAAATTTGTCTAGGAAAAAAAAAAAAAAGTTTTCTCAACTTGTCTGTGGCCAGCCTGCCTGCTGAATTAATTTTTTGGCGCTCCCCTCAGTGTCTTTTGCATTTGTAAGCAGCAAGGAATGGCTTGTCAGCTGAGCATGAGCTGCATGACTCAGTGGTGGCCTGTAACAAGGATAACACAGAGAAGGACTTCTGGGAATCTCCTTAAAAATAGGGAATTCAGTCCAGGGGGAACTATCCACTTGTCAAAAACCCAAATACTCCCTGTAAGGAAGGCTGTGAAATGCTCAGTAGCTAAGCCAAGCACCAGCACTTGGAGGCTTTCACTGCTCAGCTCCAGCCCCTCCCTCATCACTGAGGCTCCACACATTTGCACATCAGAAGCCCAGTTAAATTCCGCTGAGAATCAGGCCAGGAATCAGATACAAACTTGCCCAGAAAGGAATCTCACTGCACAGGCAGGACTTTTTGACAATATAAACAGAAGATTAATGAAGGTAAGTGTGAATCCAGGCCCTGACCCAACAGACTCTCTCTGCTTTTTTGCCTCCTTCCCTGCTCAATGATCTGAGCATCTTGAGTAGCATTTTGCAATCAGAACATTTCAAAATTACTGAGTGCATTATCACCATCCCCAGCACTGGGAAACCTTGAAATGAAAAGTTCACCAAGCAGTGAAAAAAAAAAAAAAAAAAAAAAAAAAAATCAGTGAACACTGCAGTTCCCTGCAAGAGTTCATAGTCTGAAATTACATAAGTGATCTGAATTGAGCGAGAACTACAACCCTTGGGAACAATTTCCAGCAGTGCTAATGAGAGCACATTGGGTTCTTTAGGTCCAGAAACTGTCACTGTTTGCAAGAGTATCTTGAGCACATCTTGAGGCTGACTCACATGTGTCAAGCATATTATATCACCTTTCACGGCTTCTGATTACTCAGCTATAAAGTTCAGCACCTGGCTCCCATTTGGGAGTTTATTTATATAGAACACCTACTTATATTCTACACACAGGGAGATGAACTGGAAAGGCACAAAGGACTGATAACTAAATGGAGCATTAATGCAGACACAGAAGAACACATTAATCTAAATATATGTAGGACCAGGAGATAAAAAGATAGATCCACGTTGAAAGGATTACTCAAGGGTTTCAAGTTATGGTTTTTGGGAGACAGAATACATAAATTGTTAAATTACCCAGGACAGTCATGGTAAAGATATATCACTTATTCCTTAAATCAATTTGAAGGTTTTAAGGTGGTCTCCCAAGCTTCTATCTTGTTTGCTGACCAGTTTTGATGGGTTTTTGAAATACTCTGGTATCAGCATACACTTGAAAAGGCAGTGAGTGAGCCAGATGGAAAAGTGAAGCTGTGCTATTATCTCTAATTCCCAGAGTTTCACAAAAGGACCTTTAATAACAAATATTAATAATGTTCAAGTAGAAACTGCACTGGGTAAGAATCAATGTCTTCTGTTCCTCTTCACTGTGTCTTGAAAAACAAAATTCTAGGTGGGTCCTGGTCTATCAGTGTATTCCTTGATACAATTAATGGGTTATGCAAAACACACTATGCATTACTACACCTTAAAAATAAAGAAAAAAATGTTAACAATTACTCTTTGGTATCCTTCATTTTCCTGTGCTCCAAACACCTCCTCCTTGACAATCTGTATGTATTATTTGATTTTGCTAGAGACTGCTACATTTGCAGTTGGGAATCCCTTCCTTCAGAAGGTGCTGCAAGAGCCTCTGTTCATGCTGTGTTATCTTTTCCACTCTTGATGGCTGGAAACCAGCTACATTTCACAACACATAAGCTCAATATGCAGGTCATATTTAATATTTAAACTACATTCATTATTTTATTATTATTTATATTATTTATTATATTTTATTTATTATTTTACCATCAGCACTGGCAACGTCAGAGGCTGGGATTCAGAAAGCTCTGACCCAAGGGAGACACTGAATACCAGAGACCCGACACCCACCCAGAAGTTCCTGTTGAATCAGAATCAAACATATCCAGTGGCCAAAATTGAAGAACATTAGAATAATCTAGGAAAAACTCTAATGAGACTGATCTGCACAGAACTCACACGTTTTTTCAAAGCCTTGCTTGAAACATCAAAACGGGAATAGAATGTATTTTTTATTAAAAAAAAAAAATAAATCTTAATTTTGATGGCAAAAACCACCTGTAGCAGGCAGCTTGGCAGACTGGAAGGATCAGGGGTCCACTCTGGTTTTTAATGACTATCTTTTCATAAGTAGGGTCAGATTTTAAGACTGACCCTTTTAAGTATCCCTGTTATCCCCACTAACCCTTTCTTAGTCAAGTAGGAAGACAAAGAGCAGTAACTTGGAGTGGTTTCCTGTGCAATAACAGCAATAAAAATGGAGAACAATGAAATGGATAGTTCACACCCCATGAAACAACAGAACAACCAAAGGTATTTTTCTTTCCATCTATCACTTTCACTTCTGAATTATTTCTTTACTTTCAAGAGACACAAGTCAAAACCTCTCCAGTTATTAACCAGTAGTGCTCTGCCACCAGTTTCCTCAAACCTTTAAGAATAAAACCACATTTTCTAAAAGGCAATGCTCTGTTTTGAAATTCCTACCATTACCCAAGACCCTTACTGTCTATAGTGTTGACCTGATTTTGGATTTACCAGAAAAGATTCCTCTCTAACTAAGAGGAACCCAAACAAGTTATAAGTTGATTTTAGAGTTGCACCAAACTTTTCACTTTTAAGAAATGAGGATTCCTAATGTTCCTGATTATTCAAATGAGCACTACTAACACAGACATGAAGTTCATACCCCATGACAAATTCTCTAGAGCACAGTTTAATACAAGCAGCTGAGATTTCTTTTGGTCTGTGCTTAAGTGTCCCTGGGCAAACAGTTTCCATTTTTTTTTTCAATAAGGCAAAATTTAACCTATCCCTGGTGGTTTTATTTTCCTATCTAGAAACACAGTTGTTTCAGTGAAGGAAAATGAAGGAGAAAGTTACAGGGGAAAAGAAGTAATTCCACTCCCATTACAGGGCTTGCTTACCAGAGATGTGTTACAGTATTCCAACCGAAGAGCTCAAGGGAGAACTATCCAGGTCACAGTTGATTGCTGGATCCTGTTTCTCAGTCAAATTCATCTGGAGGATTAGCTCTGCCCAAAAGCACCAGAACCTCCCACCCATCCTTTTCTCCCCTACATCCCACACTGCCTGTGGGAGGAGCTGCAAACCAAGGCAATTGGGTGCAAGGCTTCACCTCCTGCTTTATATTTCTGATTAAATACTCTTCACAATCATCAGGTAGAAAGTTTCTATCAACACCCTCTGTTATACCTAGTGACTCCCTTTAAAATACTGTTTACTAACAATAAGTGTTAATTGTGACTTCTTAATGCATTTTTTCCTATATAAAATAAAATTACGGGAACTGGAGTAAGTGATGCAATGTGATAAACAAATCCATGGTGGTTCACTTCAAGAAAAGACTGAAATCTATTAATGACTTGCAATTCCATTCTGTGGAATGGAATTCTGTTTATCACCATAGCCAAAAGATTCCTTATAAACAATCTGCCTTTTGAGTAAGTCTGACCTTGACAATCTGTCTTCTGAGGAACTTTGCAAGTAACTTTTCAGTAAACTGGGTTGCAGTACAAAAAACAAAAGCAAATAAAAAAAACCCTATATGCAACCTGCCTCCCACAAAACAAACCACAAACAAGAAAAAAGTCTAATTACTTGCATTCCAGAACATTTCCTCATACAATTTAAATATTGTTTTAAAAAATGAACTGCACTTTGGGTCTCTGTTACATAAACTAAATAGTCATACACATTCACTTTATTACCTTACTGTTGGCTTTTAATAGTTTAGGTTTGAATTAATTATCAGAATTCTAACTGTGTCTGCCGTATCTGACTTCACATTAAAAATCACACAGCAGGAGGAAAAAGAGGATCAGTGGATCTTAACAAACATCCCTTGGGCAGATTTCTCCCTCTGCAGCACAGGGTGAGGGAGGTTTGAGTCAGAAGCTCTACAATATCAAGTAGGTCACTTTGCTCTTCCAAATAACTACAGATTCTCTGTTGCATTTGTAAACCTCTTGCATCCTAACCTGTATGAAACAATTTCTCTCTCACTGCAAACTCTGATTCTGAGGACTCTGGAGCAAGATGGTAATACTTAAGCAGAAGATTTTAGAGCAAGTGCAAGTGATAAAGTAAATTTTAATTTAATTTATGTATTTATTGTTATAAAGTTACCAATAGATGGAAGTATTCCAGCTACTATGAATCAGCTGGATGGCAGCAATCAAAGAGTTATGGTCTATGGCACAATGTCCAAATCAGAACAGGGATGGGCATGGACAGAGAGATTGAATATACCCTCAGAAAGTCTGTTGACCCAAACTCTGTGGTGTGGTCAAGACACTGAAGAAGGCTCTGGAGAGACCTTAGAACAACCTTCCAGTCGATGAAGTCCCCTCCCTGAAAGTTTTTAAGGCCAAGCTGGATGGGGCTTTGAGCAGCCTGGGCTCGTGGGAGGTGCCTCTTCCCATGGCATGAGAGTTGGAACCAGGTGATCTTTAGGGTCCCTGCCAACACAAACCATTCTATGATTCTATGATATTAGAGGTGCTATTTTTTTTTTTTTTTTTTTTTTTATACCTCTGAGAATTTTCTGGTAGAAAAAATTTTCAAGGGAAAACCAGCTGTGATAAATTTCTAAGATCCATACAACTATTAAAAAAATCAAAGATGACAAAATAGATACCTAATTAAAAAGATAAATTTCAATTTTAAACAATGCTTTGCAATTAAGCTTAGAATATAATCTGAAGATACTCCAGAGATATAAACCCAAAACATTTTGATTAGGCCTATGTGTGTTTGCACAGCTTTTTGCTTACTGACTGGTGAACTTCAAGATGATAAAAATACTTCACTTTGTGTTACTAACCCAGCTAACCTCAAAGTAATTCTTAGGTGATAAGTGTGACCACAGACCTCCTCCCTTGCTCAAGGAGACAAAACTGGGGAGAAAAAAACGCTTTGGCAAGGTGAGTTGCTGAAACAGCTTGAGGCAGTGGTGACTGCTGAACAGAACACTGTTGTATTCAGTTCTGTTCCTTGCCAAATACAAAGGAAAAATAAAGAAGGCTAACAGGGCAAAGCAAATCAGTAGATGGAAGCAAACAGACCTACATCAGTCCTCTAAATGCTTTACCTCCCCTTGGCAATGCTTTTCAATCAGGCAAGCAAGATAATAAGAAACCTCACTACACTCATGGACGTTGGTGTGGGGAAAGAAATGGAAGCAAAGGATCTTTTGGGATATTTAAAGTATACAGATCTTGAACAGATCAGTACCAGAGTAGGCTAAAGTAGGTTTATTTATGCTTTATTAATAATTTAAATTGCCATGTGCAAGTATAACTTTTGCAAGGTTATTTGCAATAGAAAATAACCCCTCCCCAAGCATAACCAAAAAAGAGCTTAAAAATATTAAATGTAATTACTGGGTCTGCATGCTGCCAGAACCTTTAAATGCTACCAGATTTTTCCTCTGGTTGGATGTCATCAGATTTTCAGTTTAAGAGATCCAATATCAGTGGCAGATTAAAAAGTAATGCAGGAAGCAGTTTAAGACAAACATAATGAACTACAGTTGGTAAAAAAACTAGGGAAATTGAGGACCAAATTATTAAAAAAATTAAACCCATTTCAGGAGTCTAAACCCATATATCTTACAGCTTCATATTTCACATATGAATTAAGAACTACAATACACCTGTAATAAAATGTAATGAGTTTCTACCAAAGCAAATAGGTTTAAGCACAATCTCCATGCAGAATCTGAGTAGCATGGACTACCACCAATGCCATCCTATACATGGAAACTGTCCGTCTTTCTGGATTATTCAGGTGTCCGACTCAGACTGTAACTTTGATACCTACCACTCAAAACCAGAACTGGACCACTAGTTTTTAACATTGTCATCAAAGTAACCATATTCCAGGAACTGCATACAGACTCCAGACAACTGCCAGGAATTTCATGGCAGAATCAAACTGACCCTCAAAGAGAGAGCAAGAGCCAAGTCACAGGTGAAAGAAAATGGAAATGGAACCAAGGATCTTAACTTTCAGACCAGTGCTTTATTAAAGACAGCTCAGTTTCAGATCTACTTTCAGTTTCAGATCTACAGCCAGCAGTGTAATTTGTAGGCTTAAAAACTCTGAAAAAACCCAACATACCACATTATCAACTTGTGCTACCTAAAGCTCAGCTCTGAATCTTCCTGCAATTTGGAAACTCTCTAAAGGGACATTATAGTTTCCTGCTTAGTTTCTCTTTTCAATTTTAATGAGCTTTGATGTGCACAAAAGCAAGCATGTTATTTTTATAACAGCAACTGCAATAACTACAAATACAGCCTTCTGTCAATAAGCCAATTTAAATCATTGCATTAATGTAGATGAATTGCTGTGTTCCATTTAACTTTGCACTTCTATTGAAATTAACTGTCCTGCCTTCTTGAAGGAAGCAATTTATACCAATTTACATTGAAGGCTGCTGAGGAGACTTCATCATCCCTATAACATACTTGTCAATTCTGTCAGAGTGAAACACCATCTTTTCATTCTGCAAATGTAGAAGAGCACAAAGAGTAATTTGGTCTGAGAAACAATTTACCAAGACATTCTGAGAATTCCTGGTTTGACAAAGCATTATTTGTGTCTGAAAGAGTAGAGGCAAATGAATTGCAATCCAATATTTTAAAAACAACAGTTGAAAACACAGTGCTGCTTTCACATTCATTTCAAACAAAATAAAAAAAAACCCTAACCAATCAAAACAAACCCATCCAGAATAAAGAACCAACTCCAGAAGCAATCCCAACCCCAGAGCCCCTGCAGGCAGCTTGGAACTAAATTATTTTAAGTCCTCTTCTGTGATTCTATGAAAGGTATTGCACACAAACTAATCAGAATAAAAGAAATTATCTCCTGTCTTCCAGGTTCCCTTTTGTTATTCATTTTTCCTCTTTGAAACATGTAATTAGTGGCTGCAAATGTAACTGTCATCTTTCTAAAACAATTTCAGGTCAAATACCTCTGTACCATCAAAAACACTGCATTAATACAGATCAAATGAAAAATCATACTGTGCTAAAATCTGGAAAAAAAAAAAAAAAAAAAAAAAAAAAGAAAGCAATTTCTAGTATTCAGATAGAATTTCTTTGTGCTGTGCTGTGTGTTTCTTTGTGCAATATAAAGTTCAAAAAATCATTAGAATATAATATGTTTGCCTGTCTTTCATTACTCATAATTTTCTTGTTTTCCTCTTCTTTTGTAATTGCTTAGAATCAAACAGACGAGATCTATAAAATCAGTTCTTGCAATTAATGTAATTTAGGTCAGACACAAAATCACTGTTTCAAGTGTCCATTTTCTAAGTCTTGAAGATCTTGGGGATTTCAAGGGGTATTCAGAGTCATAAAAAATCTGCTGGCAATCCACCCCACTGAGCACAGCAGACAGTGCCTTTAAATACACTAAAAAAATATTCTGTTTGTTACAGCTTGCAGCTTAGTAGTCCATTTGTTTGTTTGCTTGTTTTTTGTTTTTTTCTCAGCTGACTTTTAAATTCCTGTTCCTGTGCCTGTGCAGTGTGTGCATCCAGAAAAGCAAATGGTTTGGCTGTGGCTTCATCTGTAATGGAAACTGTTTTTGTAACAAATATAATGATATAAATGTAGGCATTAAAGTTAGAAGGAATCATTCACCCATGAAGTAATGCTTCAGATATACACTAACAACTACCTTTAAGACAGACAAATATAGAGACTTCCTATATTTTAATAATGTGGAAGTTCTTAAAAGTCCTATTAAGTCTCATGCAGAATAAAACCAGTGACTATTACGCAATTTAGCATATTCAGCCACTACTTACAGAATAAGGAGTGAGAAAAGGACCAATCTTAAAGTTAGAGTCATTTAAAACTCAAGCCATCTTATCTGTTTCAAGAAAGACGGTGAAGAGAAAATACTGAGCTCTAGAAATAATTCTGAGGTCAAATTATTCTGGCCAAATTAAGCCCAAGAGCAACTGCTCATTTCCCTGGAAGTGCATTATAACTCTGTTTAGTCTATAGGGTCCAATGAAGTACACAGGAATGTTCCAACTTGACTTAGGCAGGTGCTATAGAAACCTGTGCACGATCTAGAGTGTGGAAAGCTTCATCTCTATATCAATTACATGGACTTCATTTATTTTCAGACAAGTTTTTAGGGTTGGTTTGGCTTTTTCGTTTGGTTGGTTTTGTTTGGTTTGGTTTTTTTCCCTTAAGTCTTAAAAAAATCAAATTACAAAAAAATCACAGCCAAATAAGAAAAAAAAAAAAAAAAAAAAAAGCCTTTAAGGAATTTATTTGAACACTACAAGAATCTTATGTAGCTTTGACAGCCAGCCCAAAATATTATACAGATAAATGTATCCCTACTACACAGCTGTATTCCAAGAGCTTGAGAAACATAGAACAGTGTTATTCCTTAGAAAATTACAGAAGTTGAGGGTAATTTCGAGAAAGTTGACCAGAATACTACAGAGTAGATGGTAATGGCAGAGGAATGACAAAGTCTAACATAGCCAGTGCTATCCAACACAATTTTTCAGTGAATCTGCATGAGCAGGGATGGAAGGTCTCCAAATTATTTTTTTTTACTGTCTGACTACAGTCTTATGTGGTTATTTGTCTTGTGAACTGGTTTCCATGCTTTTGCTTAAATAATTTTTAGACTTTAGACAGGTAAATCACAACACAAAATTTTTTTCTGGATAATCCTTTATTTTTCATCATAACAAGCACACTGATATAGGAACTGAAACATGCAAAATTGGTACTAATTATCCACAAAATTTAAGGTCATTCCACAGCAAACTAACTTGCACCACATTGGATGCCTCAGTAGCTAAAGAAATGTGCAGAAATAACTGAACAGAATCAGGAATTCTGTCTTTTAGATGTGACAGATACCTCCTGTCCAGGTTCCCTTATGTTGCTCAGCATTTTTCTGCTCTTTTCCTCAAACAAATGTTAATCACCTACATAAATTGTAATCTAAAATCCCCAGGACTTCTGACTGACAGATCACTTATTATCGCATCTGAAAATCCAGCTTTAAATATCCTGGAACCAGTTTTCAAGAAAGGTAAAATTCTTATTGAAATATTGCTAATCATTATATATTCTTGGTACACTGAAATAAATAATTAGTACAGCATGTTTCTGAGGCACTCACTGCAACTTGAGTGAACTGTACAGAGTGCTGAGAGTGCTCAATTATCCTCCCCTTTTCTTGCTTAGACATTGTCATTGAAAAGTACTTTTCATTACTTAGTAAACACAAAGATTTCAGATTTTATTTATAAAGTTATAAAGTAGCATTTCTCAATTGCAGTTCTTATGAAATACATATTACATCAAACTTCCCAGTTTTTGTCTTCAGAATATGCCCAGTTCTGTATATTTGCATATACTGTTTCACTGTTCAGGAATATTTGCATATTCAGCTGAATATTAACAGGTAATGAGTATTTCTAAAACACTTTTGTTTTGTCACTGGTTGATTTTAATTTAATAAAAATTACCTATGGTAAGAAGCCAAGGTGAAATGTGGCCAGTGTACCTCACTACTTAAAATGATTTTTGTTAGAAAAATTGGTTCAGTGCTTTTGTAATGGGTTAGAACCTCTCTATAGGGAATGCTTTCCCTGGCCATACTTCAAGTTACAATTTCCATACCTCCATTTTAAAAAACATGCTTCTAATCTATGAGTAGTAAGCAAACTTCCTCTGTTTTTCCTATAAGATTTTGATCTTGAATAATGGAAGTGCTAAAGGCAAGCAAGTGTCCCAGAGATAACCAGAAGAATCAGGAACCTTAATTTCTCATTCCTCAACAGGTTTTAAAGGTAAGGATTTTTACTTCTTGATCCAGTCATTCAATTTCAATTGAATTCAAAAAGGTAGACTTAATACCAGTAAGCTGAAAGTTAGATATGTCCTGAAACCCATACAAATGTACTCTGGGTGATAAAATTGGAATTTCTTAATTCCTCCAACAAAAAGAAAAAGCCAAATTAAACCAAAATAAATTACTTCCCATCTAATAGTTACTCTATGAAGAAATATAAAGAAAGAAAGCTTCTACAGAATTGATTCTTAGTGTTAATCAGCTATATATTTAACAAAAAGATAGTCAAAGACTCACCTTGAAAATAATCAGTAGTATAAGTGAAGAAAGCGTTAAACCAAGAAGAAGATGGCACGAAGAGGTGCAAATACTTTAGATTTTCCTGTAGGACTTACACAGATGAGAAATCATCCTGCCATCATATTTAAGTTATCAAGCTCTGGTGGCTTGAATAGAGCTACAGTAAGTAGGTGTGCATAGGCTCCAGTTTGAGGCTACCACACAGGTGGTAGGTGGACCACAGGGTGGTGAGCTGATTCCATTTTATTCCAGATGCCCCAGTTTCCCCCACCATAAACTGAAGGGTTTGTTCATCTGCTCCACTGAGACATCTGTGAATATAATGCACTTCAAAGCAGCAAGTCTTTTGCATGTTAATGCATGCACAAGGGGAATTTCCAGGATTTCCAGGGTTGCCTGATGGAAAGAGCCACAATCTGTCTTTTTCTAATAGTGAGAATGAAAAAGCATTCAGATCTGTGTTTAACAGCAGGATCCCATGCCCCCTTATCATTTCCAAAAGATATCAAGGATCAGGTTTATGAAAATATGATGCTGAGATTTCAATTCTGGAAAAAATAAACCTGATAAATAATTCACACTATGAAAGAGAATACACTGCATTTTTCTTACTTTCCCTGAATATTTCATTGTACTTCTGAAAACAATCTCGGATACTGTTGGTCAGCCATGTGAACTGAGAGGGCCACAAGCCAAACAGCATGTTTTGACATCTGCTGAATGACTGGAGACCTTTTTGTTTTCTTTCTCCACACACCTAAGCAGCAGAGATTCTGTGTTTCATTGGCTCATTCCCCCTAGTATATTGTGCCAAGCAGACTTACAATGCTGTATCATTAATAACTTTTTTGTAGTAGGCACTTATGCTTTTTAGCACACCTACCATGGGGACATATGGTCTATTGCATCAGCCTTAGGAGGCTCCAGTTCTTACCTACCAGGAAACATTTTTCCCATGAATGCACACAATTCCTGTCATATTTCCACCAGAAATTGCTTGAAACAACAAAAGATGTGGTTAAGTATTGCTGAAAATCATCCAGTGGTTTGACCAAAGGAAAATGTCTCATCTCTTATCCCTGCCCTGAAGACCATAACACTAATGCCAAGTGTTTATTGATAAAAATCAGTGTCAGATTTACCTCAGTCCCTTCCACTTTATAGCAGAAGTCAGGCTAAGACTGACTTGACTTTAGGCTTGGGACTGTTGTCACATTATGCTATTAGCAGGATATTTTCCTTTGTTGTTTATTATTTCCTTCCAGTATATTTAAAAATGCATTCAAAAGGAATAATTCCACAGTCATCCTACAAAATCAAACATCACAGGAAAATCTGGCTTGATAGCTGAAGTTTTATGGATTACAAGTATTTTTCCCCCAATTTTCTTTTCATATTAATGCCTCCATTTAGCAGTTAGAGTCTCTGCCTTCTGGCAATAACACAACTCAGAACAGCACAGGTGCTGGTTTGAAAGGAGTAACAGGAGTTCATAACAAAATGTGAGAGCTGACTTCAGTAGAGTCCTTTATACCTTTTTTTATAGCATGAACTCTATGTAAGAACACGGTGCAGCCAGGTTCCAGTTTTAAGGCACTTCCATGTCTAGCTCTCAAAAGAATTAAGAGAAAATAAGTAAGGACACCAATTTGTATCTGAAAGTACAGCACAGATTGGCTCAAAATAACGGGAGCTATACAGCCAAGTAAGTAATTTCCTTACAGTGGAATTTTTCACAGATACATTTTCAGTATTTGAAAAATGACAGCCCATTCCAGGTAGAAAAATCGCAAGCATGGTTTAAGCTTTCATAATTTTTTTTTTTTAATAGCAAGACAGATTAAAATTTGACTGTGAATAGTTAAACTGGGAAGTCTAAAATAGTGGAGAAATACCAGTTGGAATACAGTGGCTTATTTTTAACACAAAAATGTGACAACCCGTGATGATATTTTTATATTATTTCATTTTTAAAAAGTAGAACTGTCCCAGATAATATTTATTAAATATTTAATATAGTGCCCTATGAATTAAATTTTTTTAACAAACTAAAATTCACTGTTTTACCTATAATTACAAGTTTCTGGATACTGTTAAAAAGATAATAGCTTATTCAGGTACCTTATTTGAACTGTACAATAATCACTAAGGTTTTCCTCAAGGCTTCTTATTTGATGTCATCAGTCCAAATATTTAGATGTCTCGGGAGGAAGTGTTAGTAATCTTTTAATTAAAAAAAACCCAAAACAATAAACCCATGAACTACTTCAGCATTTTTTAAAATGTGATATTAAAGAACCACTTCTGTGAACCTAGGCAAACCAGATACTGTTGCCTTGATCACATTCTCAAATGATAATTTCCTTGGGTGAGGGACATCATCACTTATTCTGAGCTGTAAAAATCTTCTCTTTCGAGTTATATGTGCAAATTTACTTTTTAAATTTAACAAAAGCTGCATTTCCTTTTTTTCTTTTTTTTTAAAAAAAACAACCAAATCTCTTTATATCAATTCCAACAATATATTACTGTTAATAACCAGGTGGAATATCTGTCCCTAGAGAAAGAGACATCCTGCTGTGACACAATAGCTTGTCTGCCATTCATCACCACAAATATTCATCTGAATACAGTTCCTGCTGGGATAAAGATTTATAGTTTCTCAGACTTTGGTAACAGTTAATTAAGCAGCTGCACTAACTCTCTTTCAGTAAGAGGAAGCCCAGAACATTTTGCAAAATGCAAAGCAAATCTCCATCCTCAATTTTCTGGTTCCAACTGAAGTAACCAGAGCAGCCTGAAAAAAACCGAAAAGCAGCCTATTTCTAGCCATGAAAGGATCAGTGGGTTTCCCCATCCTCCTCGCACTTTCATAGCTCAATACTTGGACAAACAAGGAAAAGATTGGAAGAAATTCCTCACCTCCTTGCAGCATGAATTTATAAAGATCTTGTTTAAGATAAAACTTCAATCTGCAAAAGCAGACAAGCTAGATTCAGAGGCACAAATTATTGCTGTGTTATGAACTTTATTAGAATATGGGAAGAAAGTGGGGCTGGAGAGGGCTTCCTTAGGTGTTCAGAGGTAAGAAAGAGCTTTTTTTTCCTCAGAAAAGTAACTGTTGGGCTAAAAATGAAACTAAGCATCCTTTGCAAGTTTCCCATGTTTATAAAGTGGTGTGTGGTGTCTAGGAGGGAAGAAAGGAGAAGTTTTCAAGTTTAATCTCTTTAACCTCTTTTCTTGGTAGCTAATAGATGAAAGCTGCTAAATGAACTGAAGTTCTTGTTTGTGACTATAAACAAGGCATCTCCTGGAATTCCCCATTCTTTTCAAGACAAACTCAAAGGACTTTCTTTACTGTTTCTTCTCTTTGGATTTTTATCCTGGAGTAATGAGATGAAGAGGGAGGTGACAACTTAGAGCCCCACAAGACTGCCTGTTCTCTCCCAGATGTCAGAGAAGGATCAGTTAATGTGCAGGCTTCAGCAGGAAATTTGCACCAAGAACAGCCTTGTTTTTTTTCAGAAAAATGATATTACACTGGAGTTTTCAGTCCAAAGCTGGTAGGAGGAAGCAAATACTTGGTGACTGTCAGCCACCTCACAGCAACTTGTAAATGCTTGCCAAGAGCCTTGAGGAATTGAATTGTTAACAATAAAAGTCATTTAATATTGTAATATCCAAACAAACTCCCTTCTCCCTGAGACGAAGTAGGGAGAGCTATCTTAAAAATATTGTACTTGAAAGAAGAAAAAAAAACCCCATTCTTCTCAGATGTTCTGTTGTGACATTCCTACAAGATTTTCCTATATATAACAAGTATTTTCCATACATTTGTTGTGAGAAGCTGAATAAAAGCTTTTTGGGATTTTTTCTGAATAAGTAGGCAAGGTTAGTGTGAACTGCTAAACAATATGCTTAAAAATAATTTTTAAAAAATCTAAAAATGAGAAGACTTTGCTCCCACTACACCCAATCCCAGAGACACTGTCGTCTATTATTTCCTTGCTTGGGGAAAAGAAAAACAGAGAGATAAAGAACTCTAAAGGACAATTGGCTCTGGAGGATGGGGATAGTCTGAAATATGTAGGAAGAATGACAGATTTTTAAGATTTAAGACAGAAAACAAAACTCCAGCTAGTTATTTACAGATAATCAAAACAGTGTTTGACATTACATTGATGTATACCAAAGTGCTTTGCTGAAATATAGAAAAAAAGATGAAAAATCTTTGTTAACCCTGTGATCACTCTTAGCTGAAAGTCATCCTGCTGATTTCAGAGCAGTGATTTTGCTATCTGGCTTGAGTTCAAGATTAAAGCATCTGATGCTAATTTTAGTCTCACTTGTAACTTTTCTGGCTTTGTATGGTTGAGTCAGAATGGGGATGCTATTACAGGGTGGAATTTTTACAGCAGGAGAAGTTAAGTTGTATCTAGCACACAGGCCACAGACTTTTCTTAGGCTACACAGAACAAAAAATCTTTATGGGCACCATTCCAGTTTCCATGAAAAGGGCAGAGAAAAACGAGAGATTCTAACCCTAAAAATACAGGAAAACATCCATCCACGTAGCACCACTCTGTTCCTAAAGCTGTTTTCAGCAACATTGAGTTATGCTTTATGTAAATGAATGTTTAGGAGCAATACTTCCCTCTGATGTAGAGAGAAATCCTATTCTTGTCTCTCAACACTTTTCTCTTTGCAGAAGAGGGTAGAGTGTCATGTCAATTATAAAGTTTTAACTAACGTATCTGAAATTCAAGCCATGGTGCTGCTTCTTTAATTAAACCGTTTCTCACAAAGACTTCTAGATGCAGGAGAAAAATAATAAGGCACACAGATTTAATTTTATGCAAGTTCTTCATTGAATTGAGGATATATACAACCTGGTTTGAATCAGTGAAGGACGGGAGCTTAGGGAACTAATCAGGCTTCAATCTTGCACATTAATGAATAGCCCCCAGTCTAGTCTTATATCCAAGAACAGACTATCAAAATGATGTAGCTTTTATTATTTAGAAATATTCCATGGCAGAGTGCAATGCATTATCTTTTCAGCAGAACAGGTAATGCCTTGGGAAGCAGAAGAGTTTCTGGGGGGTGTCAGGAGGCTGAATACTTATGCAAACATGAAAGGTACAGTAACACAATCAAGTCACATCACTTCAAAAAAAACCAAATTGCACTATAATGGAGAGGGAATGGTCAGAAAGGTAACCTAAAGTGTTCCAAAATAGTTATTATATAAAACCCAAGACATTAAGGCTAATCAAATGGGACCTATCAATTTCAACTAGATGAGAAAAACATCCTGGACTTCTGGATCATGGATATTCAACTGTTTTGACTTTACATACACCTTGTTTCTTTTAATTAAATAATCGATATAAAGAACACATTGCTAACAATGTTTCTATATGCCACTGTTGGTACCAAACTTACCAGACCCAAATATTGAGTTTTTTCCCCAATGAAAAATAGATTATCAATGTGGATTTAACCTCCACATGAAGAAAGTAAAGAAGAAAGAAGAAAGAAAGTCCTTCTTGACTCCATCCATAGTTTTCTTGTATGGAGTCTTGCATGGCCATTTTAAATCTACAGCAGTGCCACTCTGCACTCCTGCAAGTAGTGACAAATAACATCTGCAATGGAAATTAGAGAGCTCAAATGTGATTACTTGTATTGGAATCTGGCCAAGACATTCAAATTAGCAACAGGATGATGAGAAAAATCTTGTAACAAAATCTGAAGCCAAGTACCACCTGGAGTCCTCTCTTTGGTAGGCAGATACAATAAAAAAAATCTGGAGGATGGTAGGAGCAGCCAGAAAGTTAAAACAGGACTTTGATTCTAACACCAGGTGGATGTCACCTGCAAGACAGATGTCACCTCCATTGCGCTGCCTGGAGGATGTGGCAAACCACCTCGAGGTGCTCCTCAACATGAAGGGAAGAAGGAAAGTTGGGCTGTGGACAAAATTATTGTAATGCATTGGAATGTGGCTGGTGACCTCTCCTCCAGAAAGTGCAGAAAAAAAGATGAGTAAAAATTGTCAAGTGATGACAATGATGTTTGAGCAAGTTTTTCTTTTCTTCAGGTTTCCAGAAGAGATGAAGTAACCACAGAAACTGCTTGTGGTTTTACTAACTATGACTTAGTGAAATAAATTTTATTTTCTTTATATTTGATCAGTTGTGCAGAACCAAAACCTAAGAAAACAGATCAGATGCTCCAAACCCAAAACCATTCAGAGTAGGACCTCTGTTATAATGCAAAAAAAAGGCAACATCTGTACCTACATTGCCTTAGGTAAAGTGGGTTTAGTGGCATAACAATCTGTTAGTGTTCCAATTAATTAGAATTTAGTTCTAGAATCAGCCTCCCTCCCTTTTTTTTTTTTCCTCCTTGTCTGTAAAAACAAAGAAAGATGTTTGACTGTAAAACCAGAGAAAAGCTGTTTCTGTTATGAAGAAAGAAAGAAGCTAGAGGGATAGTTAGTGGTTGAAGACATGATCCTGAAGGATGGAGACAGATTCTGTTGTCCATCCCTGCTTTGGTTGCTGCCTTGTTATTGGAAAACTTTAAGATTCAGACTTATGCCTACTGAATTTTCCAGGATGGCACTTACCCTGCCTGAAGCTCCTTTCTGTACAATGAAGATAACAAAGCTTGTTTGCCTCCTGCAGAAAGCAAAAGATAAAAATAACTGGTGTCAGTAACTGATGCTTACAAAATGTTACGTTGTCTTTAGATTCCAGCTGTAGGAATCTAGAAAATGAAGATGGAAAAATATAATCTAAACTTGGGCTTGGACTTTCCAGGAGACAAAAGCATGAAGACCCTAATTGTTACTGATTTTTGCCTTCTCAATCTTTGAACTTTGTACCTCAAGCAAAAAGCCCCAAAAGAACCAACACAATCAAAAATCCTCTGAAAAGAAAAAGGTTGAATTTTAACAAACATTACCTAGCTGATTCCCTCCTGATTCACCGTTAGAATTAAGGAAATGTTCTTTCTGTGATGAAGGATGGAGGTCTAGGATCTGCCCCTGAATGTGCTGGCACATCCCCTGGCTGGAGTTCCTTAGCACTGGTCAAATTTGAGTGTGATTAATAGCAAAGGAAGCTCATGGTAGCTTGAAGACCCCCAGTTATGTGCAGTATTTCACAGGGATGAATCCCACTGAAGGAGAAAAGCAGCACAGCCTGTAAGAAAGGTCCCAAAATCTGAATCTGAATCTTTGACAGAAGTGCTGGCCAGCTCTGCAATGCCAAAAGAAAGTGAAAGATAAAGAGGAAAGCACACTGGCTACTAGTGAAGAAAAACAAAACTGATGAACTAGAAATTGCAATTATCACAATTATCATTTCTAAAATTACCTCAATTTAAGTAATTTCTGTGATGTTTTTTGTGGGGTTGAGAGTTCCTGTATTACACAAGCACACACTCCAGGTGTGTATCTTAGATAAGTTTATTGCTTTTCTTCTGTTTTCCCATATTTAGCTTTCAAGTGCCATACCTCCCCCAGTTTTGAACTGTAACTATTTCTTTAATGTCTAGGCAAGCCAACATCAGAACAAGCAAGCAGCTACAGACCATGCTCTAGTGGTTCTCAGAGAAGCAAGGAAAATGCAGGAAAGCTTTGAAGAGGCTTCAAATATCAAAAAACTCTTTGGCAATAACTAAAGTTCATGGTATTTCTGAATTATGTGAACATAAAGCAACAGAGAAAATGAGAAGAACAAAACAGGCTTAAAAATAGCCTCAAAGATTAGAGCTGCGTGGAGGTTACCATCCTGCCAGAAAGGTAGGTAAGGAAGAGCTTCAGGAGTATGTTTCTGATTTACAGTCAGCAGGACAAGTGTTATTGTGCCATCCTGATGAGACACTTTGAGTGTAACTCAAAGAAATATTCAACATATTTCTTTCTGGGTTAGATGAAGAGTACTGATAACCCAGCAAACTGGCTTCAAAACATTACAGTCCATATGTTTCCTAATGCCTGGTCGTATAGAATGCCATTGATGTTAGAGAGCCAACTTTCTAGGCCTGAGCAGGGGCCAATAGGTGCAGCCAGGTTCCCAGTGCAAATGGATTATAGTGGGCAAGTGTGCCATGAAGTCCAGCAAGGCAGACAGTCTCCCCAAAGAGGAAAGAAATAGCTGCCTGCCAGCTACCTAATTGGGGAGTTGGTGTCTGCTGGGAAGCCAGCTGCCTTCCCAGCCTTCCAGATGGAAAGGAGATTGGAAAAGAAAGTAGGCAATGAAGGTTACATGGAAATCAAATTAAATAAAGACTCTTTGCAGGACAATTGTGGTCTGGTTTGATGGGCTCTTTTTGGAAAAGCCCGACAGGGATTTTCTTTTTCTGCGTGTGGCAAAGAAGTTGAATACAGAAAGTGATGAAGCAAGAGTACTGGACAGACTCTTTTTTCTATATGGAGCAGCTATCTTCAACCTCCAAGTATACTGGCACATTTAGCAACTACGAGTGTTTTCCACATTTTCTGGAGACACAGAAGTTAACTATCAGTCCAGAGAAACTGCAACAAACTGTGCAGAATCACATGTTAAATCTTCTTGAGTATTTTTCTAACATGTATGGTAGCAAGACTAAGCTTAGGTTCCTCGAATTATGTCATAGCTAGATCAAAATGAGTCTTTCCAAAGCTAGTTTTATTAATACCTTTCTGTTGCTGACTAGAGCATCCTTTCTATAGACTGATTTCTTTCAGTAAAATGACCTTTGATCCAGGTTCACAACTGATGGAATGTGGTTCACAGGGGGTGTGAATTAGTGGAGCCCAGATGACCTTATTCTAATTTGATAGCAGGTTCCACTGCAGATTTGCATTTAGAAATTAAACTCATCAAGTCACATTCTAAATGCTTATGCTCTCCATTCAGAGACCAGAAGGAGTACATGTTCTTTGGCCTTTCAAATGTAATTATTTGTCAGAACAATATTCAGCTAAATTAACTCTCCCCTCTTGCCATCTTCTCTTTTCTAGGTCTGTTTTACAAGACTACTATAAAAATTAAGCTATTTTTTCCTTATGGTACTCTTGTATGAAGTTCAAGTGAAATACCAGGCATAGTGCTAAGCTTATCCTCTGCTCACAAGCAGAGGTCTTGCATCACAAGTTTGTGCAAACAACATCACAAACACAAGAACATTAATGTAGCCACTCAAAAAGTGGGTTTGACAGACCACTTCAGAATGGCAATAGGATAAAAGAGAGAAAAGCTGAGGTTTTAAGTATGCCTACTCAATGACAAAAGATGACACAGGTAGGAGTCTTGTGGCTAAATAAACTGGTATGATGACAAATCTCTTCCTGGGCTAAGGCTGTGTCATTGGTGAGCAGATGCCAAGACAAGAGATCTGTAGACCTTAAAAGTCCTACAAATGCCTCCTGGAAGGTGTTTAGAACTTCCAGTCTGTATTGCAGAAGTCAGCCTCCTCACTTGTCAACATGCACATAGCCAGCAGTTTTCCCTGGACCACATAAGAGGCTTAAATTCACTTTTCCTTCCTATCCCCTCTGTGGTTATTCAGAACCATTTCTTTTTCCTTTTAGCACTATGGGAATCCCTTTATTTCTCCCCCATCAGACTAGTATTTATCAGGAAATCTATTTTGGCATCTAACACCTACACAGCATCCTTTCTTTCTGTTTTTATCATATCTATGACCTTAGAATGTCTCCTGTAGTTTTTCCACCTGACGCTGCTGTAGCCACATGCCAGATATCTCCAGGTATAACAGATGGCAGAGGAGCTGTCTGTATTTTCAGTTCAATCTTTTCAACAGGTTAAGACAGTTTATGCCACTATTTTTCTTCATGCTTTTTCTGTCTTTTTAATAAAAAAAAAAAGAAAGCATATAAAGAAACCAACAATCCTCCCCACCATACAGTCTGCAGTAAGCGAGAAAAGGAAGATGTTTGGCACGGTGTAGGGTTAATCCCAGCTTTGGGGTGCGGGAAGATGCAAGGTAATTCTATTACTAACATTAAGAAGATCTGTTTCTTTAAACATCTTTGCAAAAGTATCTATAAAAATGTCCATTCAACATAATTTCTGGTGTTAAAAGCCTCCTGTCGCTTCAGAGGACGCGTGAGAGGGGAGAGGCAGAAATCTAAGTTCTAGTATGCATCTCTATTTCTTTTTAATGATCTCTTCAGCATCTCAGATGATCATTTAATATCTTCAGTCATCATTTTTTAGAGTCCCACATAATGCTGAATGTTCCTGTCTGTTTTCACAGCTCTTAGCTGTGTAGCATTGCAAGGCATCAGCAAGCTTTTACTCTTGTCTGAACTGGCTTGGGTAAGTCATATCTATCCCACCTTCCATTCAGTGACAATTCTTTGCACTCATCCTAAGCATCCCCAATGCATTGCATTACTTGCAAGTCCACAAAATCTGTTTTTCCTTTGCTCAGTGTTAATCTGCCCTGCTCCATCTCCTTTCAAGCCACTGCCTCTCAGACTTGAACCACCAAATGCTGCATATCCCAGCTCAGCCAAACCAGTGTCTGAGAAAAACCACCAACTCTCATTTGGGCCCCTTATTACAACAATTTCTCTTTTAAAAGGTTCATTATTAGTTTTAGTGTCATGAACATTCCATTTTCCTTTATTTTGTGGAATTGAAGAAATAAAAATTATTTCCACTTAATATATCTGTCAAAATTTATGCTATCTCCTTGGTACACTCTTTTACACATTTCCCAGGATTTCACTAAAATGTTAGTCTTATCTGTTTATATTTTTATTGTATATCTTAATCAAATGCATCCATTCCTTCTTTCAAATGTTCTTCCTCACCAGCATCTAATATATTGTTATTTAATTTGGCTAGAAATACATTGAATGTGTTTTTTACATAAACCTACATCTCTTATGCGTTTATTCCTCTGTTTTATTTCTCCTATTGCATGACAATATTGTACTCTGTGGAAAGCTGTGAATTGTTTGTTTTCTTTCTAAGAATTTCTAATGTCTGCTTAGATGTTTATAAATATGTCTTCAAATTCTGGCAAAGTGAAAACCAGCTCATCAAAACCCAGTTTATTTCACAGTTTATATTCTCTGAAAAAACAGAAAGCATGCACCACCACCAGAAAAACAACCAAAATAAATTAAAAAAACCCCCACCATTCTGCAAAAACAAAACACAAAGTGAAACATGTAAATGAGTAATTAAGAACTGACACATTTCAGTAGCATTCAGAATACATAATTCTGTTAGTAGATACAGATTTTAAGCTTAGATACCCAGTATTAATAATCTGAAAACTGTGATGTTAACATCTTTCTCTGAGTTTTCCTTAGGATGCCGTTTGTGTGCCTGATGGGAGACAGCACCCAGCCCCACGTTGCTGAGATCATAAGTTTGAAAGAAATAGGCATTGTTCTGTGGTTTTTTTCCATTTAAAAACCAAAAAAGTTATGAAAGAAAAAACTGAGAGAAGAAAAAAAATATTCCATGGGGGGATAAATTTGTGACTTTTTATTTACAACTGCCATGAGACAGACTTGCTCAGATTATAGAAATTTTAATTCTGAGTACTTATTTTATTCTAATGCAAGTTTCTGCACTGTAACTTTCTACGATAACTCTGATTTGGTATGTATTTTCATCCAGTTTGACTATTAGCAAAGCTAAAAAAGAAAACATACAAGCACAGCTCGGCCTTCCTGTCTTAAAAAAACCTGAATTTGAAACTGATAACATGTTGAAAAAGTTTATTTTTCAAATCAACTGAACAATCCAGTGCTGCTTCTTCCCCCAGCATGTTCATGAAAATCTACTATGTGATGTTTTTTTGCTTCTTCTTCACTCCCTACATCCAAGGGCAACAGAACTGGGATTTGGAATGAAAGATAGTAGTGGGCAATGGATATTAGGAGAGTAAGTGTCCAAAGAGAGTTAAAAAAGGAAACGTAGACATAGAATAATCATAAATTCTTGTCCCATCATCTTTTGTGAGATGAAAAAGAGAGGACAAATGCTAACCACAGCTCCAAAAATCTAGAATTCCCCAGTCAGACTTTGCCTCCACAGATTAATGCATGAAAGAGATTTAAGTGGAGGAGCTTTTTCCCCATACCTTGAAAAAAACAACCCCTACAGCAATGCTGGTAAATTCTGAAAAGGTAATTTTGGTCCAAACTAAATGCAAAGCTACAGAGAAAAAGAAAATGCAAATCAAGGGTCAAACTTACTGCTGTCTTTCTTAAGAGGAAGCAATAAAATCCAACACTCCCTCCTAGTCCCCTGTAAATTTAGCACTTGGATAAATTTAGCAAGTGGTTATTTTCAGGAAGCCTTCTTCCAAAACACTCCATCTCTCTTCCTTCTCACTACAAACCAGCAGAGGATTGGAGAGATGCTTGACCTTGTAGCAGAGGACATCACTGCTAGGAGAACAGAATTCAATGACAACTGGTGCAGAATCATCAGTTCTTTAACTGGAATATTTTGCCTTTTAGGGCTTTGGATATAAAAGTGAGAGTAGGTGTAAGAGAGAGGGTTTAAATGGTGCCTCTGAGAAAACGGGAGAAGGAGATAGGCAAGCAGTATATACAGATTTCTAGGATC
The DNA here is from genome assembly GCF_036169615.1 of Heliangelus exortis. NCBI lineage: Eukaryota > Metazoa > Chordata > Aves > Apodiformes > Trochilidae > Heliangelus > Heliangelus exortis. The sequence continues at coordinate 11,225,126 of NC_092436.1, read as the reverse complement.
CTTTGTGTGTCCTGAATGGAAGGCTGATCAAAAAGAGCATGAATCTGGTCTGACAATATGATTCAGTGAGTGGTATTCAGAAAAAAAAAAGATCTATAAACAGGACCTTACATGAGGCTTTTCTTTTCTTTTCTTTTCTTTTTTTTTTTTTTTTTTTTATGTTTTTCTTCCATAATGAATGTACTTGGGCACACTGCCCAATCAAAGGCTAGAAGTTTAAATGTTTGGTCTCTGAACAAATGAGAAATGCTTAAGGAGGAGCTGTTTATAAAAGGCAAAACCTTTTTAAACGGTGAGATACTGACAGGTAATTCATTGTTTGTCAGAGATACCAATACAGCTTTCAGAATCTTGTAAAGGAAACTTATCTCTTGTCATTAGTGGCCTTCCATCCGTAATTGGGGTTTTTCATACTTTTAAACTTCTGTTTGTGCCTAGGAAACAGCAAAAGCAATTTATGTGCTCCCTCTGCTCAGGGTTAATAATGATTAGCATCTTTACTCCCTTGAAATATGACTTTTTTTGAAACCTACATTGGCTTAATGTTGTCTTAAGTTTTTATCAAGATGTTTTCCCTCAGACTGCCTCCTCCTTCCCCACCCTGATCTTGAATGGATCTCTCCTGTTGATCTGCCCAGTGTCTACATGAAGTTGAACTTCAGCATTGTCAGCAAGCAGTTCCATGGGGCATTTATTCACTGGGTGAAATAAAATTTTTTCTTTTGTCTTCTTCTTCTTTCATTTTTATTTGACGCCCCCTTATTCTTACATCCCTCATTTTTGTTATGGTTTAGTAAACCTCTTATTCCTTTCTTTTCTAGACTAAAATATCTTATAAAACTCATCCACATACAGAAGCCTGACTAGGCACATCACATTCAACAGCACCTTTCAGTAACATCCACATGGACTGCTGAGCCAACTCTTTCAGATACTTCTTATTTTCTCTGTTTGCAAAAGAGAGCTGGAATCAGAAGAGAACTGGCTGTGTGTCTACTTCTAATCTTAAGTCACAAAGGAAAAGCTAGGGTGGGATTTTATTTTCAAATTCAGAAATTTCCTATTCGAAAAGGGAGATAAAATCTTGACGAAGCCAGTTGTATTTAATAAAAAGGGAATACATTTCAAGTTTTCCTATAAGGTAAGCATAAAATGACCTTAAAAAACCTGTTGACATTTTCCCTTGAACTGAGATTAGACTCCTTTAAGAGTCCCATCCTATACCTCTGGGAACTATAAAACACTACAGATGTCAGACTTCGAACAAGACCCCCCCTCAACATGTTTTTTCCCTCTCAGATATTGTGCAGAAATATGATCTCTACTGGGATTTTGAGAGAATTTAAAGACACTTATTGCTAAACCGCTGTTTCAACTATGTGCACAAAAGCATCATACTCTTGGCTTTACCCAAATTAAACAAGGAAATCAGATACACACTTGTTATTGAAAACTCTGCTCCTTTCCTCACTTAGAGCAAAGTTTTGTTTATTTTTTTACACTCTGAAGCTGCTCTAGCCAGCTCCTCCCATGCTGAGAGGAAAGCATCCTTCATCCATTACTTTCTCTTCGAACCTCCTAAGGAGATAATTAGGCATCGAAATTGATTGCAATTTATTAATCAGACAAGTCTGATATATCTTTGGGTTTTTTTAAACCATAACTTTATTGTTCGAGAAAAAGAGGGAGATTATCCAGCCAGATTTCCTGAAGTGCAATTCATCCTAAATTATTCTTCTTATCTTTTTATCCATTATGTTTTGCCCAATATTTTAAATGTATCACAGCAAAGTATCCATTGTCATGGCACACAGCAAATTTGTTTCATAAAGAAAGCAGGCAGCACTTTGTCCCATCCATAGTATACCACTAATTTTTTTTTATCTCACTGCTTTCCCATAACCTCTCCTGCCCATCTGCAATGTTTATGACTGATAAAAAAAAAAAGATAAACTTTTGTGCTTTTCCATTATCTGTCACCTGAAGCAAGCTTGAATATAATGTTCCAACTGTTGACCAGATAATTATTTTTGTGTAAATTAAGCACTATTTAGGCATACACAGTTTTCCAAGCAAAATTTGGAAAAAACAATTTGGAAATAAATACTTGAAAACTGTTAACCAATGCTTTTTTTTTTTTAAATATTGTGTGTATGATAGCATAATATTTCCTGGTTGGCAACATTGCCATGAAGAGTTAGACAGCTCAGTAACCTAAATGCAGGAGCCAAAGTCCAGGGAAGCAGTGCCAGGAGCATTAATTACTTTTCATAAGTACAAAAAAAAAAAAAAAAAAAAAAAAAATCAAGAAGCCAAAACTGATTAACTTTGCTTGTTCAGTTAATACAAGCAAAAATATTTGAAAAGAAGGAAAAAAAAGTGTTGCAGCTTGACAAACATGAGCTGGTTTTAGAGTACAAGCTAATTTCCCTCTTTCCACAAGCATCATAGATACAGTGATTGAGAAGCAACTGTGATTGAAAACCTTTATACCCACTGAAAAATATCCTGCTTTTGAGGAATTTTTATTTAGCATTTGTAGGCTCCTTAGACAGTTTTATGTTTTCTACTTTGCATGGTGGGAAGAAAGGTATGGTATGTACTCCTGTAGGTTACCACAGTACAAAATGTGTGTAAAGGCAACAGTTCCTTACAATTTAGCATTTGCATGAGATTCCCCAAATCATCTTCAGTAGCTGAACTAAAAAGAATTAACACAAAACCTTGTGCTGGAATAACAGCCCCTCTGTTTTAAAATAAGTATCCCTTCTTCCAACTTATTTCAAAATGGAATCAAAGGAGTTAAGATGAAAACAAAATGAAAGAGTAACTGAGAAACAGAATGACAGCCACCAGCATAATGAGCAGAAATTTTTGCCATGGCCATGTTAGACTTTTACCTGCTCCCCTTCCAGGTACCTCACTGGAAATGAATGACAGTAATTACTGCATAATATAGCTTTTGGACAGTAAAAAAAAAAAAAGTAGGGTAGAAAAGGAAAGATTCAAAGTTAAAATCTAGCAAAGCAATTCGATCCTTTTTCTAGATTTTTGGCATGAATAAGGAGAGGTTCCTTCCATGGGTTTAAAAATCAAGAACTTTATATCAAGGTTTTTTAATGGGAGTAGAATATTATTAATTCTATGAAAAATCAAGAAGAGCTCCAGTCATCATGGAATGTATGCAGATGTAAACCTACTGGCAGAATTTGGCTCTTTATATAATGATAGCACATTTCAAATAAAAAGTTTAAATGGTTCTATTTTTCATCTTCTATTTTTCATAATAAAAAAAAAAAAAAAACAAAAAAAAAAAAACCAAAATCCCAAACAAACAAACAAACAAAAATCAAAATTCACAAAAAAACCCAACCTCCTTGTAAAATTAACTTATGCAGATCTAACAGATTTCTATGTAGCTAGCACCAAAACCTTCAAAGGAATGAGTAATTTTTATTATTCTCTGTTAACATGAAAAAAATATTCATCAGCATTAATGATGTGAATTTCATTGCATTTGGCTCCCTTTCGAGCTAGAAGATCAAAAACTGACCCTTTCACTGTATTTGGGCTGGAATTTAGAAGTACCTATTTAAGAACAAAGAAAGGGAGTCTAGAGAATTGTATGACTTGTACTCAGATATTATCTGTGTTTGTACTGTTGGGTTATCTGAAAGAAATGACTTGTTTAAATCTGGATAAACATACACTTCTTCTCTTTCAGCTTATTTAATGACTGAAAATTTTTCCAAGAGTCTATCCACCCAACCTCCAAGAGCAAGCAAAAGAAAGCTGCAAGGTGACAGCTGGTGATGGGCAGTAGATGGCCACAATTTGAAAATGAAGATGTTGATTCTCCCTCTTCTGCCAGTTGATGGCAAAAACTCAGGGACTGGAATGCTTGCTCCATTCCATGATAGTTCCTTAACCTTCCACAGCAGTGTTTTAACAGAAACTTGTCTGCTTACAGGCACTGGAGGTTTTTCTTCCTTTCATCTCCCTCTCTTCCTTAAAATCTCTCATCTGAAATATTGTGCAAACTCTGTCAGTTCTCACCATAACAAGGCTATGTATTTTATTCTTTATTTTCTGTATTATTTCTGTAGGCTCCCCTGAATACATTATCACAACTTGGTTATTTTTCCTTGTTTTCTTTCCTCTTTTTTTGCATGATATTCAAGCAAACATATTCTTCATATGTAAAAGCAATAAAATTAAGGAAACATTTAGCTCTGAATGTAGGAGAATGTGGTAAATAATTTTTCTTATTTAACTGTTGCTCTTCTTGACATTCATCATCAGTGAATTTTGCTGGCTGTGTGAAATGTTTATTTGGCTGCACTAAATTCGGACCTGCCTTAGAATGAGAAACAACAAATGCAAGGCGGAAAACATCTCCTGCACCAGGAGTTCCCCAGCTCTTTCTTTCACTGCTGTGCAATGATGCTATTGGTTATTCTATTTAAAGATATTTACATAATCACAATACAAAAATTTAGTTTGGAAGTTTCTGTTGCATGGGAGTGGAGGTAAAATTTGACATTACTGTTGTAGCAAGAGGAAGAAGAGTCAATGAAACAGGAACTTCATACCAAGCCATGCATGCAGTCACTGATTTTGTCCAGATTCTGCTGCCCACTTTGTCTTCCTCAGATCTTGGGTGCAAAATACTTGAGATTTACAGATTTTTTTCTCCTCTGGCACTGATACTCATCAAGCCCATGACCCAGAGCAGAATATTCTCCTTTGCTGTTGACCCAGGGCAGGTAAATGCTGTACCTACCACACTACAGAACAGACTGTGCACATTTCAGCTGTAAGCTCAAAGGAAGGCTGCAGCCCAGCTCCCCACTTTCTTAACAAAATAATAACTATGATACACCTTCTCCAAGACTTCAATAATCAGGTGGCCGATAAGGCATCCAAAAACCAGGAGGGAAACTACTGTGTCAACATATTGTAAGCACCATAGGGAGCCTCTTGGCAGGAACCAAATGATCAGGACAGGTGAGTAACAGACAAAAGCATCCTCAAGATCTCAGGTACAGACACAACATGTACTTTGCCACTACCTCCTTGCAAACCTTTTGGCAGCCTGCAATGCAGAGATTTCAGACCACACTCCCCCTGCACAGGAGTGCCCTTCACTCAGCTACCATAAACTGTGATTGTTCCTACAGGTAAAGCATGTAAAGAACCATCTGATAAATGCACTAAAATTCAAGCTGTTTACTTAGGATTACCATACATGATACACAGTTTCTATCACCTCTCCACATCTTTCAGTCTGTCTGAATCCCTGAGCATCACTAATGAATAGCAATCAGGCAATTAGCAGACATCCTTTTCCACCATTAGTTTCTAAATAGAAAAAATTGGAAAATGGTATGTCTTGAAGAGTATACCTGTGTCATTTTGGTATTTCATGTTATATCTGCCTGTAAAAGGTTGGTTTAATGTGCAGAGCAGACATCAGGGACTGAGCCACATACAGTCAGCTCAGTCATGCAAAACAGTGGAGATCAGCAGCACTTAAAGAATGATAACTTGTTTGTCACATCAGGACAAAAATCAGTGAATGCCATACCAAATGATGCAGATGGTGAACCTATTAAAATTTATTGCTTGATATCTGGCCAAGTTCTTCTACCCTGGATGTAAATTGACATGATAATCAAATGCTATAAACAAAATTAAGCTGCGCTGTAGTAGAGCGTGATATATTAAAATTTCAAACCAGATACCATATAATAGCTATTCCTTTATGATTTCACAACTGAAAAAGTCCTTTTGGCACAAATTGCTGGAGGTATTAGCTTGATACTTTGAAAACAAAAACAAAAATCCCACAAAATTACAAAATGCCTACAGTCCACAACACAGATTATTTTTACTAGCATGAAACCAGCAGCAGATTTGCTTTGTTTGAAATTTACACAATGGAAATTCAGACTTTCCCTGTCAAGGAATAACTGATCTGGTTTGAATTGGCTCAAAAAATGCAAAAGCAATCAGTAGTTATGGAATGCCTATGACTCTCCAGCTGAGTAGCAGCATTTGTTATTCTTTAAAACAATCATGATCACACCAAGTTCTTCCCCTTCCTCAAAAACTTTGTACACATTAAAAATGGATGCTCCATCTGAAATGTATTTAGGACACCTCTGAGGAACATCTCCTGTCCTTTCCTGATTCCCACTGTGTTAATCTTTTTACTTGTAGAGCTACTACTTAAAGATAAGGTTAAAACAAAACCAAATTTGTACTGTAATAGTAAGCACAATTTGGCATGCTTAATATATTGAACTTTCTTTTCTTGGATGGAAAAGCATTCAAGGCAACATAACCTAGCACATAAATTTACTTGTCACTATCTACTTTTGAAACTGTTCTCTGTAACATTATAAAGGAACAGTTTTGAACTGCCACAAAAATTAACAAAGCTCCATAGAATAACACAAGTCATTCTGGAATTTCATGGCAGATTTTGTTGACAGAAATTCACATATTCAGAAACAAGCAAACCTAAGAATCTGCTGAAGACATCTCTGCTGTGTCTATGGGTGGATGTCCAGAAGTGCAAAATGCAACTAAATTGGAATTAGGAATGGACAGATACAAGCCTGAAAATGTAGAAGAGAACATGTCCTCCACCACAAAAAATTAACATTTTTTTTGCCATTGTGAACTTGCTCTTTCTGCCCTAACTGATCTATCAGGGCGATGTTGCTTCTGCTGAAACTGAAAATATTGGAGCAATTCTGCTGCTTCTTTGCTGCCCATTTACTTCTGTCTCTCATATATCCAGCATCTGCGTACACACTGATCCCAGACTTGGAGCTGTAGAGAATGGTGGAAGGGAAGGATTGATGGGAATGACAGAACAAAATAATAAGCAAAAAGATCACCAGAATGTGAAAATCTCCTAATACAAGTCAAGACAGTAACACAAACATTATGTTTAAACCAAGACTTTCCCTGCCAAAAGTGACTAAGAAAACCCAGATGAAATACTGAATTTTTGGTGGTATTTCTTATCTGCCTTTTCTCTGCTGTTTTCTCCTCTTTTAAACCAATAACTCAAAGAAAAACTACAACCCAAGAGATGCCACTGCTCTTTTCTGTGAAAGAAGGCACTGGATAATTCCAAGACAGAGCAGAAGTGGTATTTATGTTCTAATACTGTTGAAATAATGTCCTTATGCTGCAGAACTCCTTATCCAAGTACCTGCTGACAAGGTTTCCCAGTTGGACTGGCTGCATATAGCTACAATGCCTAGAAGAACACACAAAAAACCCCCAACCCAGAATCTGGCATCAGTGATTTAGATGACTACATACTCTGTACATTGACAGCTATACAAGATCATGAGTAAAGCTCAGAAATGCTGATTAAGTGTTGCAATCTGTATTCCAAATTCAAGCTGGATGGATGTCTCCTTCTTTATCCCTAACAAACATAGAGCGTGATGCATAATAGGAAGGATTAGGCATTCAGCAATTCAGTAAAATCCTGTTTGCTTATCAAGGAAAAACAGTCCTAGGGAACTGGCTTACATAACTTTTTTTTTGTTTTAAGCTGTCATTTAATATTTCAGCAATAATAGGGAACTATGACATGGTATTTTCAAACTGATAACAAAAACTGTATTTGCCACTTGCTTACAAGTTCAGAGGACAGACAGAGTATTTGGGCACTATTTTATAAAATGAAATAAGCTACAATACAGAACACTAATGTCCTAGTAAAGGCTATCAGAAAGAGATATTCCACCTTAGCCAACATCATTCAAAAGCCTTATTAGTTCCAAAATTCTTTTGATACTTCTCAGATGGAACATATCTGAATATCTGTAATTTTTAACAGAGAGATTGGGTTCACAGGGCAACCCATTGCTTTTATTTCCTTCCTATTTCTCCTACTATAATAATTTTTAATTGCATTGCCCTCATAGTTAACTTGAAAGGAGAGGGATGGAAAACTTCTAGACCCAATATATAGAACCAAGATCACTACTTCCATTTTGTCCTTCTCTTTTCCTGAGCTCATTCAATTCTTCATCCTTAAAAACCCCTTTCAGGAGAAATGGAGTAAAGTGGAAGGCATTATACATTTTGTATTTACAAATTAAAGAAAGGCAACCCTCTGGCTATTAGCAAGAAAAAAAAAAAAAACATTTAGAAGAAAGCACATTTGCCTCACTGGACTGCATGATCAAGACTGCAAGATTTTTTTATTTTTTTTTTCCTTTTGGAGTCAGCAAATGAAGATAAAGGTTGCATCCAGATGTATGTATGACAGCAGTACAAGAAACGAGGAGACTAGTAATAAACTCTTGATTCTGCTAAAATTAATGGTTCAGTTAATGACACAGTAGGGTCAAAATTTCACCCTGCATGTCAAATTTATATGTGAAGAGTGCTCAGAAGTTCTAAGCAGAGCTGGGTTTACTGACACAGGAATATATTCCTGACAAACCTTTAACGTCTCCTTGCTGAAAGCAGAGTGGATCATTAGCATTATAGAGGTGGGATGTTAAAAACTACAAACAGAGGAAAAAACCTACTTGGTGCACCCAGACCTGAAAGTAAAACTTAACCTTTGGTCACACTTTTTACAGTGCTAACCCACTAGAACATACACACTCTGATTAATGCATCATTAGACATTATCCCAGACCCACTTCTACATACAAACTTTTAATGACAGAATAGAAAAGACAAAAAAAATCCTCTTGTTAAATGGTTTGACTCAAAAATTAATCAAGGATTGTTTTACTCCAAAGAAAGGTAACTATAACATGTAAAACAGAAGTAAAATTCTGCTGCAAAAGCAGTTCCCATTTTTTTTTTCTCTCCCCTCTGGAAGGTACAAGTGATATGAAAAACTCCCAAACAAACCAACATGTTCACTCAAAATATAGGAAAAAAAAACCAAACCTTTTTTTTCCTCCCCCCTTAATTGGATCTCTCCCTTTGATCTGCTTCTCCAGATAAAAATTTTATGGGGATGACAAGTAACAGATTACCAAAACAGGCTGAAAATTGTCAGTGTTTTAATTCAAATGGAGAATCCCATTCTGTTCATTCCTTATTAACCAGTTACAAGCTGATCATGCTCTATGCATTGGTGACTGAGTCCAAATTAAGTATCTGCTCCAAGACAAAATTATAAGAGAAAAAAATGTTTACTGGAGTGTTTGCCATTACATGAAACTGGAAAAGAAATGGTATATTCTGAAGCTATTTTCATCCCATTAGCTTAAGCCAGAAAGTGTAAAAGCAAATGTTGTTTCAAAAATTAGTTTATAAATCTGATGCGCAATGAATAAACATGACTGGTACTTCCCCCCCTTATCCTTCCCTCATATCTTTCAGACTAGGTTTATTCTTTTTCTCCATGAAGTCTCAGGTGCAACTTCAGTTTATTTTTTACATAATAATAGAAATCACAATTACAGAAATTTTTGCAATTGTCCCTTTCACCTTAGGCAGACATCAATACTCAGATACTTCCTGAGAATTATTCATAAGCAAACTAAGCCTCCTGATTGTACACTTTACTACACCACTGCACTCCCCCCTTTTGTAAAGCTATTTAGGGATATCAAAATATGGTGGGCTTAGAATACCAGTAAGAATGATCATTCTTACAGCAGATGCAAACTCAGATTCCTCCACAAGTCAGTGACTGGTTTTGAAGGTGAGAATTTCAGGGAAGGTGGTATCAGGTAGGCAGTAATGATGAAACATGGGCACAGTAAATGAGAGCTGTGATTCATCTGATTCTACTGGAAAAATCATTCCACTTTTCTTGGAACAACAAGACCCGCTGGAATGCATTGCATAAAAATTTATTTGCAAAAACCTAAGTTTGTTTAGAATTTCAGTAGGGGTTTTGGACCTTTGGTAGAGAATCAAGAGAGTAAAACAATTGCTTGTGTCTACAAACCCTGTAAGACATGAGACATTTTCTTTCCCCATATCTTAGATGAACTAAATAGCAAAGAAGACAAAAGGAAGATTTCTTTGTTTCCCTCTAGAAGGGAAGTCTACACTAATACTTAGTTATTTGGTTTGTGTTTAGACACAGAGTGGATGGTGGTTCTACAGTATTATCCTAAAATATATATACAGCAGTAAAGAAAGATGTAAAAGATGTAAATGTCTCACTTAATTTCTGTTTTCTTCACAGACCTTTTGGTCACTGACTTTTATTCTACTCTCACTAAGAGCAAGCATTTTTACCTACTTTTCAAAAGCAAAAGCTTCAAAGTGTGTTTCCTTGAAAAAAACAAACAAAAAAAAAAACAAACCAAAAAACAAAAAAAACCCTTCCAAAATACCTGCAGGCAGTTCCTTATCTCCTTGATATTCCTGTCTAGAATGGGAGATGCCTGGTTCTAGAAACCTTGCTGAATAGATCTGGTCTTCCTTCTTCAGTTTCTCATTTTTCATTGGGAATCTAATTTTTCGTTAGATGAAAACTAAAACCAGTGTTTCAGCTAGTGATTAAATGCTGCCAAATAGAGCTGAATAATTATCTTGTCCATTTTCTGCATGAGGTCTCTCTTACAGCCTCACTCCAACAAAAATGTAATGTTTTGCATGCAACATTACTTTTGCCAAGAGAGTTGTTCTGAAAACTGTGATCAATGTAAAACACACCCCAGGAGTACCTTTAATTCAGCCAATATTTCCATAGAAGAAGGCAATAGAGGAAAACATAGGTGCAGGAGGAATGCTTTAACTACATACAACAAATTGACACAAAAGGTTGATTAATCTCAACATTGCTACTTAATACAGACCCTAATGAAGCTGGCTGAAGGCACAACAATTCTAGCCACCACATAATATGAAAAAATGTATTTAAAGATTTTTAAATACATAAGTCTAAAAAGGGTCCTTCATACAAGAAATGAAACTTGGGATGCTCACACATCTAGTGAGTGAATATGTTATTTCTGCACTAAAGCATTTAAAACCAAACATCTTCGTCATATAGGCTTTTATTATTTTGTGTTAAATTTTGTAATTTTTTGTTTCTGTGACCAAAGAGGTGATGACAACATTAGTGACAGCACACCTGACCTCCACAAAAGAGCTTTGCCTGTGACAAAAAAACAGCAAGAATTTTGGGATCATTTAGCAACTATGCAGCTGATCAGCTTCCCTGCTAAAAACCACCTCTACATCTCAAGATGCATTAATAACGTAATCTAGATTTTGGTGCTAATATATGTGCAACTATTGTAGGATGGAATTGAAGAGAGATATGTGCATGAGAGAAAAATTGGGGGGCATGTCTGAGCTGGGCTGTTAACAGCTAACAGAAAGCTGTTTTTCTTGATGAGGTTTGTGTTGCAATTCTGCACTTTCTCTGGAAGAAGGTAATTTCCCAACTGTTAAATCAGCTCCGTGAATTATCTGAATTTCAACTCATTGTAACCAGCCATGATACTAGTTCATTACTGTGAAGGTGAGTCAAGGACAAGATTCTCATGGATAACATAGTGGGAGTTTCCCCATTAATCCTTCCTATGTTTTCATATATTATAATAATTAATTAATCTAAATCAATAATTTTCAAGTAAAAAGAGAAATTTCTAAAGCACGAAGTAACTTAATTTCCTTCTGTTTTAGCTAAAGTGGTGAAATCTAACCCAGTAAAGTCAAAGACAACCTGTGTTACAGTAGATTAACTTAGATTCCATAAATATGTACACCATAGATCTCAGAGGCACAGATGTCTGAACCTCCTAGCCTGGTCCAATGGTCACAAGTTGTCTAGCAATCAGTTAATGTAATGTAACACTCAACAGTAGGACTGTGCTGAGAAATTACTATATCCCTACAAACATTAAACAGATATATCAATTTAAAGGAAAAATGGCTGACAATACAGCATTAATCAATGGTTATGGTGCAACAGGTTTTTTTCTCCACTGTTTGGTCCTTCATCCTACTCCCCATTTTTCCAATTGTCTTTTCTCCATCAAAAAAATGAAATAAATCTACTCATATAGATATTTACTACTAAATAGTTTTAAAACTGGGGATGTATTCAGATGTTGATTTCATCCTGGTTATATTTAGAAAACAGCTACTTCAGCAAAGCAAAGATTTCTGACTCAGAAGAACTGTAACACTGAATTTACTAAATTTGGTCCACAGTGTCTTGATTCACTCAGCTGTAAAGGATTAAGTAAACCTCCGGGGGAAGACTTGTGTTAAAGTGCATCATGTAGTAGAGATGAAGGTGATAGTTACACTTGCAAGAATTATGTCTCAGCTGTTGACTGACTAAAGAGAAGGCTGGGAAGAAGGAGCAGGAGAGGAATCTATTTGATACTTACTGCCCCCAAACTGCAAAGGAAGAGAGAGCATCTAAGATTGAACTTTGTGACATTTAGGTTCTTCTCCAGGATTTCTGTCCTTGTTGTTACCTAGTTTTTATTTTTTTTTTAATTTTTTCTCTTCAAATAGCATATTAGATAAGCACTAATGACTCTGCAAACACTGCAGAGCACTCTTCATACACACCAGAAGAAGTTACTGAACCTTTGGAAAAGCCAGAATTATGGTCATGCTATATTTGTATGAAAAATTGTCCCTGACCTAAGGTGATCACTTTATTCCTCAGCACACCTGATAAGATGCTCTTAAAAGACCTCAGTGTCCTAAAGTCCTGATTGCAGCTACAAGTCAGGGAAGCAGTCAGTGATAGTTGGAAATTTTAGCAATTTTAATGTATATTAGGATATGTTTGCAATAGGATATGTTTGCAAGACAAATTAATTCAGTTTATAACAGATAATAATGACTGCCAACTTGGGATTCATAACCTGCATTTTGGACTTCCATATGTTCATCTCATCAGACTACACACGTCAGACATTCTGCATCCAGGAGAGATGCCAGCTGAAAGCTGTGCTTCTAGATCTTAAATTGAGAGTGATAAGTGTTTATCACAGGAAAAATAAAATCTAATTAATGACTAATGAGAACAGGGTTATTTCCCACCTTGCAAGGAAACCATGAGTCACATAGCCAGGTAAACCGAAAGAGAGGCATTTTGTGGGAGAGTGGAGTGCCAAGAGTTCTGAGAAAGGTGTTATGGCAATTTTTGGAAGCTGATCACACACACCAAACAAAAAAAGAAACCCAACACACACACCACCAAAAGAAGAAGCCCACACACCAACAAAAAAACTCACACACACCACCACCAAAAAAAAAAAACAAACAAAACCCCAACACACCAAAAAAAACCCCCAAAAAACAAAAAAAACAAAACAAAACCAAAAAACCCAACAAAAATGAAACAAAATAAAAAAACTGAAAAAAAAAAAGTAGGCCAAGTTTGGGTGGGGACTGGCAGGACAAATTTAACAGGAAAGTTTCTGATTCACTGAATCCCTGCTAACTTCTCATCTCCTCTCTCTTCTACCAGAAACCTGCAAACATCAAGAAACAATCCTTTGTGGAAAGCCCCACTCTCCACTCCCTCAATGTGTCTGATCTAAAGCCTGCTGGGCTTACTCAGAAAGATCCTACTCTCTGTTTATATCTCTGAGAAGTCACGATATAGTAAAACATTAGCTTGAGAATGTAGCTTGTGCTACTACCAATATTAAGCGTACAAAATGAGATCACAAAGAAAAGCAGGTAATATTAATACACCGAGTTTTACAATAAAAGTAAAAACCTCAGTTATCATGGAACCCCTGGATGCCAGTCTACTGGATCTAGATCTCCTTCAGAACATATAAATAAAAATGGCTTTAGTCCAAATAACTTTCGAGACCAGAAGTAATTAAGACATACAAGACGAGAACATTTCAGTAAAAATTAACTTTCACAATGCATTTCACAGGGTCAGGAACACTCTTCCCTTTCACCACGAGTAGATTAATATTGTCTTTAACCTACCTAATTTGTGCTATTGGCTTCCCCGATAGCCTTGCATACTCATTAGCAACAGAATTGATTCTCTGTGCTGGTCTCTGTTATTCCATCACTTGTCAGCCTTATCTCAGGAGAACAGGTAATCCTTGGGGCTGAAAGGGTCAAGCTTGTCAGCTTGGCATATTTAAACATGGCCCTTGCAAGTACTGTCTTGAAGAACATGCAACTTTTAAGCAGTCACTCTGCGGGGATGCTAGATTGCAGCAGGATTACCCCTACAAAGGCAGCTTCAGACTCTGCTGGTTAATACTGTCATGCATTGAAGGGCTGTAAGGAATCAGGATGGTGCTTTTTTAATCTGGATGGGGCTTTTTTAATTTGGGTGTGTTTTTTTTTTTCCTAGAAATAATTTAATCAACAGGAATATTTATGCACAAAAACCTTTAGAGGCTATTCCACCAAAGTCATAGGGACTCCCAAGGGGTAAATGCCAATGTGCATTCCTCCCGAGTGCCAAACTTTTTGCAAAGTTGCTTCATAGTTGACAGAAAGGATTAAGAAAAACAAAACATTTAATTCTAAATAGGGAAGAAAGAAGTTTAACACCTAGAACTATTATATAATTAAGAAGCGTCCTTTTCAATTTGACACAGGCAATTTACTTATAGGCCAGGAGTTACACAGAATTCTAACTTTTTTGTTCAACCTTGAATAAGAAAAGGTTCTGCACATGCAACTCCTAGTTCTTGTTTAGAAAGTCAAACATAGACTCAAAGTCAGGAACTGCAATTTACCTCATATTTGCATGGTCATTATGCCTTTCAAATGAGCTGATTCAGCTCAATAACCCAGAAAAAAATTCTCTAATTTGTTTTCCTGACTTTGTAAGCCCTATCAGACCATGGCACAGTTTGATGGAGCTGGTGGCACAGGGTACAAGATTTTAAGAGACAACTGACACAACTTCATCTAAAACAAATGGACAAAGCCAATGGATGTTTATTATATTATGACAGATTCCTTAACAGGTTGAGGAAGATAAAAGTCTATTGCTTTTTAATTTGGTTCATATTTTATTTTATTCAGTAATACGACTATACATAACTCTGCTGGTTTCAGAGAATTTTCAGCTTCCAACTATCTGTGCTGCTAAGGGATAAAGAGGATCATTATAACCATCCTGTGGAGAAACATAAGTAACTAAATTTCAGAAAAAGAAATGTTAAATTTCCTTAACATGTAGAGGAAGTATTAAAAAAGCAAGGCGGTCAGAGTAGAAACTTCTGTATTTTCACTGCAAGTTTAAGCAGTGAAGACAGATATGGAGAGCTCAAAAACAGAGTAACATCGAGGCACAATCAGCATCAGTTTACAATCATGTAGTAAGACTACTACTGGGCTAAACCGTGCCAGATTTATATATATGGGTAGGAACTGCAGCTTACTTTTAATTTACAGTTTTAGGTAGAACAAGATGTTTTCTGCATCCTGTATCATATTTATCAGATAACCCCCTTGGAACTGCACAACATTCCACCCAGGATTAAATATCCAATCTGAAGAACATTTGTAAGCATCATAACTCCCTACCTATGCACTGCTAAACTTTCATACAAATTAACTCTTTCATCAAGATAGGAAGTTTTTATGCAGTAGAGTCTGCTCCTATAAACTATGTTTAAATACAATCCTTTGAAGCTTCTGAAAGGTGACAAGAACTTAGGAAGGGTGACAAACAGTATCAGATGCTTCTTAAAATCATGAGGACTCTTACCTACTTATCTGTTATTGCTTGACAAAATAGTGTGGAGAAAAAAAAAAAAAGTCTCCCAATCATGCAGCCCTTTATTTTATAGCCAAGTTTAATGAGACACAGTCCTAATGATTTCTTTCAGAATGTTATTTATGTTGACTATTTCACAGTCATATCTTCCAAATCATATGCCAAGCAACACATTTAAACCTTGGCAAATTGTTTCTGTCACCCAAACTGATTTATTTGGACAGAAAAGACCTTTCAGTGTTAGTCTTCAACAGCAAAGAGTCTAAAACACATCACTGAAGACCTTGGTGTAAAACCTGTGCCAGAGCACCAGATTATCTTCCTGTACTGTTATCACTCAGCTCTGATATTTCTGTCAGGGATCATTAGCCAGGTGCTAAGGAGACAAATGGCAGCATTTGTCACTTGACAGCTTGCATTGTTTCTATACCTAGAGCTTTTTTTTCATCACCGAAGTACAAATAGTTCTACTTTCTTGACTCACATTCTGCATGTTTTTGACAAGTCTGTGAAGGTATGAGAGTAAAAAGTTTTCTTGTGCACAATTATCTCAATGTTGAAAACCCTAATAGCAGTTTATCTGCTACATTAGTGATTCCCAGGTGTAATTTACTCTCCCTGAACCTCATCTTTTCAATTTCATTATAATACTGTTCTGAAAGCAAGGAGTTAGGATTTTACAGTACAACCAGACATTTCAAAGTAGCAGCCAGTACCCATTTGCAGTGTCTCTTTTATTTCAAAGCATTGTATGATAAATACAGGTCAATGGAAGCTCCTAAGTCTCTTTGCTTTGCGCCCACAGCAAAAGAATGGACTTAAACAGGCTGGAAGAGGGAAATCTAGGTTGGTATTAGGATGTACTTCTAATAATGCAATTTCCCACTCCTTCCATTACAGCAGAACAGAATTGATCACTAAAGGATATGGGAACTCACCTAAATCACTTGAATGTTTTACAGATGGGAGAGATGCAATTTTATTATTTTTTTAAACTTAGGACCATTGTGGCTTTTAGAGATCTTTTTTTATTTCTACTAGGAAAGAAAAAAAGTCTCCTTTCTCTTCAAGGGAATAGAGCAAGGTTAAAAATAAATAAATAATAACAAAAAACCAAAACAAACAAAAAAACCCAAACAAACAAAAAAAACCCCAAAAAAACACCAAATCCCCAAATATTTTGTTCTGATTACAGTATCAAGCACTTATCCAGATTAAGGTAATTTTTTTAAAGCAATTATATAATTCATTACTTACAATCAGAAGACAGCAAATAACTGTATTTAAGAGGTTCCAAAGGTGAACATAAGAATAATTAGCTACATCAAGCAATACAATTTTTGATCAATACTGGTGCAATGAAGTAAAGAATCTTAAAAAAAAAAAAAAGATATCTACAACTCAGATTCTTCTATGGCATAGGGCTATAATAATAATGCAACATACAGAAATATCTATGGGCTTTGAGCAACATCTGTAATTTGAAAAGAAATTTTAGTTGTGCTTCTCAGGCATAACCTCAGGAAAGAGAGAAGTGGTTGTAACACAGGTGGATTGGAATAATTGATTTAAGTTACCCTGCACATTTGTATCAAGCTTAAGAAGAATGGTATCAAGTTTCCTTAGTTAAAAATGTATTTGGGAGATTCAATACATAAACCATATATACAAAGGAAGGAAATAAGACAATGTGGTCACTAAGGAGCTGAAGGAGATCTTCAATTGAGTCTTGATTAAGAAGCCTTCTTAGAACAGTGCTCTACACAATCAAGAATTGCATTGAATATATTTTACTGTATATTCTGTTGTTCCCACTGTATTCCTTATGGCAAACAAACCAGAAACTAAATAGGAAAGCTGAAATAAACATACTACAGTGAACTTGATGTAAAGAAGCTGCACTATGATATAGTCCTGGAATCAGATAGATGCTGTAACTAAACATAAAACTTCTGAATATGTGACATCTGCACGAGACATCTATTTTTCAGTTTTCTCATAGCTGAATTAGAAAGACTCAGTTCATTATTGCTGAACTTATGCACTTGGAAAACAACCTCAGAAAGGAGCAAACCTATCCTGAAAAGGGACCAGTTCTTCCTTTAATGAAGACTTCTATGTAAAAAGACAATCTTTGCAATTGTAGCAGAAGAAAATCAATTTTTGTAAAAGATATTGGAAACAATGTAAATCTGATTATTTTACTTTTCAGACCTTGAAAGGTTATAATGGCAGATATAAACCTCTGAATGCAAGGAGTTCTGGGGTATGATCCTTCCTTTTAAAATACAGAAAACAAATTAACAATATTTTTCTCCTCTCTACATGTATATGCTCTTATTTTGCATTCTACTTGAAAGGAACCCTGCTAGAGGGTGTAAGGCCCACTGGGGTTGTTTACCTCAACAGCAGATAACAGCTCAGTGTAACAGAGATTTCTACACTTAAACTACCCAGTCCATGAAGTAGCAATTAATTTTGTCCTAAATCTACTGTCTAAATCTATTTTATGTTGCAAGGAAACGAAATTTTCTTTCTTCTCTCCTTCAGTGTAATTTTTTTTTTCCATTCATACCTCTTTAACACAGATGATTACTGAATTCTTCCAAGATCCTTCCCTCCATGAAAACTGGTCATTAATTTTTCATGAGTTTTTCATCTTCATTATCCAATCCTTTTTCCCCTTTACTTGGCCAATCTTGTGAAGTTTAAGAACAGATTCTTTGGTGAGGAGCTTTCTAGAAGGTATTTTAGCACTCCATTCTAGCACACCTGGATCTTCCAAATCCACTTAATTGCTGACAACTCACAGGATGTAAATAATTTGGGGTTTTTTGACTCATGACATCACTTTCCAGCTTTTGCCAACTTTTCCAGTCTTTTCCCTCCTGCTCTCCATGTCAGTTTGGCCACAGCAAACTGAATCAATTCCAGTTCCCTAGATAGACTGACATGATACACACACATTTTGTGACGCACTAGCCAACTAGTATTGATCTCCTCATTTTTTCAACAAGAGGCAACATAATTTTCAATAGCTCAGTTCTCTCATTCTTAATTTCTTATTGAGTTTATGGATCAATAATAATTCGTCACAACAACACAGCCAGATGAATTTTCCCTTGTATTGTTAGTAACACAAGAGCTGTCAGAAAAACTGAGACCTTTGATCTCTCTGAATCAATAGTAGATGGTAAAGAGCACAAATAAGAAGCAATAAAGGAGTGATTCATCTCAGCTCCATTCTGTAGACAGTGAATGTGCAGCAGTCCCTGAGATGAAAGGATCATTCAGATCATCATTTTATAGCCAAAAGTGAATTTAACTTCTATGAGTTTGCCTGAGCTCTCAAACTACATTTCTGTTTTTTTTTTTTTCTTTTTTTTTTTTTTCTTGGTTGGTTGGTTTTGGTGCTTTTTGTTTTGTTTTGTTTGTTTTCTGGCTGAATATAACACACACAGTGTTCTAAGATGAAATCATGAATTGCATTTAAAAAATCCCCAGAACACCATAGAAAAAGCAGGTACAAAAGTCTCCTTTTCCACTGCCTTTCATTTCCTCCTATTGTGGAGATACTGAATAATCATTAGTTTACACCAGTCTGCACTGATGTGACTTGCTGTGCAAGGAATTTCACAATGAAAAATTCAATTCTACATAAGAAGATATGAGTTTATAGGTTAAAACTACTTATAAAAATTAACTAACATATTTAACACCACAGAAATGTAATCTACAACTCTATGTTGAAATACTGAGGAATCCACTTTATATTTCTCCTTTAAATTAGTGTAAGTCATTCCAATCTGGAAGTAGGATTAATTAATTCTGGGAAGAATACACAAAATTATTTTAAAGAACTAAGTAGTTTTCTTTCCTATTGCATAAGTTTTTCTTTTCAACACTTCAAAGTCTTCGACTTAGATCAATGAATATGAGTATTTACGGTGAGAGTGTATGGAAAAAATATATTTTACTTATATGCTGAATTAGAGAGAAAACCTACACTCAAAATTATCTGGAACATTGAAAAGTTTGTGCTTTTTAAGAAAATTATACTTTTGTTCTTTATATATTTTGTTTTGTCTAATAGTGTTTGCAGCTCATTCAAGGATTCTGAAAAAAAAAAAAAGTAACAACCTTAAACTAATCATCCTTGGTATTTGTTATTATTAAACTTTCTTGATTAAGCCAGAATTATGGCTACCATTGGCATCTTCTGAAATCTTTTTGAAGGGAAATCAGCAATATCTGGGGAAAAAAAGGGTCTAATTTTAGGCAAAAAAAAATATAATCTGTAAAAAACCAAACCAAAATACTGGACTACCTTATAATTCAACTCCACTTCTAGTTTTCCACAGGTAAAGTAAAAATAATGAAAAAAAAAAATCAGCTTTAATCTCAAACTTCAGATATTCTTTAAGAGTTTAAAGGAGTATACCCATTGTGAACATTAAAAAAAAAAAAAAATTGTTTGTATATGTTGGTATGGAATTCCAGTGAGGCCACCCAAAGATAGAGGTGTAAACGCCAGTCACCATGGCAAAACCTAAGTATTGCTGAAAGGGAAGTAATTTTCAGTGTTTATATTTAGAAAAAAAAAATAAATTAAATAGTCAGATTCCAAGATGAAAGTCTACAGGTCATGGCAGACAGCAACTATGGCATCTATTTGCAGTGTAATATGACTTCAAAATAACCAAAGATATTATAGTAAACTTCCTATCACAAATCAAAGAGTTCTCTCTTTAAAAAGTAGAGGACATTTCAATTAGTTTTGGATAGTATATAAAAAGACAAACATGGAAAATTAGAGCTTGGAGGAAGGAGCATAAAGTAAGCTGGGGGAAAAAACCCAAACCAAAGCAGCCTTTTTAAAGAGGATTAAAGGAGGTTAAATACAAAACAACACAAGTAACTTGTTTGGGTAAGTGATGACTTCGAGTGAATAATATATCAGGCATAATATAACCTTAGGCTATTTCCTTCCAACAGGGAATGGATTACTGAGTGGGGCACACAGTGCATAGCTAGAAACAGCAGCATTAAATCATGAGAGACAAATGGAGGCTTTCTGGAGAGAAATTTACTGACAGCAAAATGTGTGGCTTCCCAAGAAAAGCAATAGGAACCAAACATCCAGAAAGTTGAGTCCAACTCCGATGCATTAAAAATTTTATGTAAAAAGAGATTGACCAGAGGATAAATACTTACCAGAATCATACTAACTTTGACTAGAGTACAAACAATCTCCAATAGAAAGGTATCTTATTCCCTATTTAGCAAACTGAAGGAATCAGCGGTGGATATCAGATGGATGCATTATGCACTTATGCCTATAAATTCAGTATTTTAGCCTGCTCAATGCACTGGGAAGACAGGTTAATTGCACACCTATCAGATAATCACAGGTTAACCTTAACATGGGAATCTATAGAGATACTTTTTGACTACAATAGAGCAGCTTCATGCTAATACTGTGGTGACTACACAGCAATGTATTTTATTTCATAATAATACTGAATTAACCTATGACTTGACTAACTCTAGTATGAACAATCAAAATATGACAGCATTTTGCTGGAAAATTTTACCACCAGCCTCATATTTAACATGAGTATTCATATACAATTCATTCAATTATTAACAAATTCCCTCCTTCGTGACCACCTGGATTTTCAGAAAAAGCAGAGGATGAACCAATATTTTCCAGCAAGCTTTTAAGCAAAAGTAGTTTGTGTTTTAGATTTGATCAGGATAAAATTGGTATAAATTCTTCATATTACTCCTAGTTAGAAGACAGGCTGGATGATTGACATTTGTCACAAGTCACCCATTATTGACTGTTTTTTATCCATACTGGTCACCCTTCTGCAATATGTTCAGATGCTTAACATGAGTTATCCTGAGTTTTTCTTTTCAGAAAGAAAAATGCATCCATGTTGTATAAACAGGTTATGCAGTCAAGCTACAGAAACAGACAAGCAGGAAATGATCAGACCAAAGATCCAGAACAGACTTTGTTATGTAAAACTTGAATGCATAAAGAAGAAAAGGCTGATTTTCCTATGAAGAATGAGGATGACCTATCGAGAAACCTAAGTAGCTGATGTGTACGGCTACCTCTGATAAAACTCAAGACAAAAACCTGAAGTAGTCACTATAGTGAATCTTTTAACTTTATCTTGATTGAAGCCCAGTTGAAGATTAATCATCTAGTACTGAAAACATACACTGGGAATATCTACCCTATGTAGACTTAACCAAAATGGTTAAGCTATGTATTATAAGAAGTCCTAATAAATCTCTGCAACAGATTTATTTAATTTAGAGAGCTGCATTGCTGGGTCAATTTGCTGGTAGGTAAATGGAATTTTTTCCACTGTAACCCAAGGTACGTCAACATTACCATGCAAAGTTGTGCTTCAAGTAGTACTGCAGTTGCACTGAACAATAAAGCACTTATCTTTTAAAGAACTAGGTTTTCTCTAATTTTTGTCAGAAGCCACAAAAGTTTTTTGAATTACCAGCCTCACAACATGGGCTGAATTTGACAATCAAATCTCTACAAGAGATCAGCTCTCTTCAATCAACTGGTAAATTTCTCAAGCCTTCCTTGAATTTTAGTGACATAACATTTCATCAGGCAAGCATCCCTTAAACTGGCCATAAATGTGTTCTTCTTTGGGGTTGCTTATCTGGATGGCCACTCATGAGAGTGTGTTCTTTGTTCCAAAACACTGTATTAAAATAAGTGTGTGTGTAGATATATATATACATATATATATAAACACATTCATTTTTTAACAATGCTATGATGAATAGAGGTTAGAAAAGGTCTGGTGCAATAGAACAGAAATATATTGGTTGTCATGGTGAATAAAGTCATATAGTGAGCCAAGCTTGTTTCATTTTATTTAAACTGTTATTCAGATATCATGAAAGCATTTTCTCATTTGGAAGAAAACTACAAGTAAACCACAAAAAATCAGTTTTGCTGACATGAGTACATATGATATCATCTAACTACCTTTTAGCATAAGGGGAAATATTTATTTTTATATTAAAAAAATTCAGTCAGAATGCCACCAAAATATCTGCTGTATCAATAAGTTAACTAAAGTAAATGCATACAAACGTCTTTTGTCTGACAGACATCTTTTCAAACAATAACTATTAGAAGCAAATATGTTCTTTTCCAATTATCTGATTTATATATTAATTTAGAGGTTAATTTAGAGGGTGACACAATACTATCAGAAGATGCATCACATAACTGCATTCAGTATGGCCACAGGAGACAGAAAGCATTTTTGCGGTCTTGATCCCACACTAAAATGGTTCTTGCTGTGATTCTTTGAACTTTTAGTTCAGCACATTCAACAATATAAATATTTATCTTGGTCAGTTCTAAAGGACAAACAGTTATTAAAGGACTTAACTGCTACAAGAGTATCCTGTGTTCTTCACAGTTCTGTAACTCAACTTTAGTAACCAATAGTACCTGTAGCAAAGATGCTTTTCTTTTCATTTTTTCCCCCCTGTTACCACCTGGACAGAAACGTTTCAGAGGTAGTGAAATGCTAATGTCCTTTATATAATGATATATAAAATAAAGGAAAAAAAAAAATGAAGCCCAATGCACAGGACTAATAGGTAAGAATACCCCTTACAGATCTCTTGCTGTTCCAGTAAATTCTGTAAAGAATTATTTTCTTCAGGAGAAACAAAGCACTACTCTGACCATGCTATAATTTCAAGGTTCTGTCAGTTACTAACTCACCTAGATATCTTGTAGCAGGGACTGAAGAGCATCTCCAAGAATAGACACCATGGAATGGAAGTCAGGAAAAAGTAAAAAGCAAGTTAGGGGGGCAAGCGTTATCTACAGGAGATATTCAAATGCAATGTGGTCTAGGTTGGCCAGTTAGTGGGGCTGAAAAGAAACAAAAAAAGCGCCCATCTGGGCATCCTGTTTTGCCCAAGGCAAAGCAATACAACTTTTTAATGAAAGCTTTTGCAGCTGTCTTAATTCTTGCAAGTATGAATCTGAATTAGCTCATATACATAATTATAGGGCTTACTTTTTAAAGATTTTTTTTTTCCTCCAGACAAAGTGAAAAAAATGCTCAGGTTTTTTGTATGTTTAAAACACAGGGAAAGACAGCAAATGGAGAGGACTCAGAAACCCACTCCTATTCAGCATCCACCCCTGACTTACAACTTGGACAAAACACTTCACTTGTCTATAAATTTTTCTAACAAAAATGAAAGAAAGGATCTTTCCTAGAACACAACAGCTCAAAAAACTTTAGCTCTACATTTACAAGCAGCTGGCACTTACCTACAATTTGGAGTAACCAAAATGACCTGAACACTACTTCAAAACAGAACTCAGAGACAAATTCTCAGATTCTTAAAAAAAGATTTTTTGAAAGTCTCAATATTTTTAAAAAAGAGTAGTCTTACCTTCCCAGCTGATAGAGTTACCGTCCAGAAAGAGAAACCTTACACCACATATAACTCTTGTTATGCAGGTTTTTCTCCCCTACAGAATTAATCTTCTGTTCCTTACTGAATATTCTTCTTTTTAAATACAGTATCACCTTCAGCTTTTTTTTTCGCTTTTTTTTCTCACTTTCCTCCTCAATACTCTAGACAAAGTGGAGTCTTCCCTTCTTGGTTTGAAAGACAGGATAACATATCTGAGGCAAAACACTGCAGCAGAAGTCAGTGCTCTATAGACATTATCCCATTTAAAACAAAATCAGCAACAGTACAAAAGCTTGGTATTGATTCAGAACAGCAAATTAATATTTCATCCTTTCCTCTAAATGTCTGACTCTTAAGGAACTCACAAAATGTCAAATATTAACTAGGTGGATGTGAGTCTATTTAGATTTCTTTTCCCTAGCTGTCCATGAGTTAGTCACTGGCAAAATCTAAAGTGTCTAGCAGTGATATAACAAACTATCAAGAGGGACACAGAACATCCAGTCAGAGTAATCAAAGATTGGGACAGTGGCTGTAAATTACATTTTTGGTGTTTACTCAGTCTTAACCTCTGGGAAGAGCAAGAAAGGAATTTTTAATTGTTGATTTGTTCGTTCCTCCCTTTCAAAGATATGCTAAAATCTTAAATTAAATTTTGATTGGAATTAAAAAAAAAAAAAAATATATATATATATATATATACACAAAAACTGCCATCTGTTCATCCATTCAGAATCAGGTCTATTTGCTTTTTCATAGAGATGGAAAATTTTACTGCTGTTTGGATTCATGAAACTGATTTAACTCCAGAAAAAGAAATGGAATTCTGTTCCCCAGTCCACAAATATTTTTTCAATTGCACATGCTGGTTTTGCTTAACTTTAAAAAAAAAAAAAAAAAATTGCCAGGAATCACATAGTCTGCTATTTTTGGCCTCCAATAGAGTAAGAATAGGATGAATCCATTTTAATTTTAAATAATGAGGATACAAATTTGATCTGAAACAATGCTGCAAGAATTCAAGAAATAATTTTGTTATAAATCTATACAGCTACTTGCTTTATATTTTGGTTGTGATGGTGTTTGCCGCAGCTGTTAAGTCCTCAATTTGCCTTTTTCCCAAACCAGTCTTGCATGTACCACTTGAAACCCAGTGCATCTTCATCAATGTCAAATTCAATAACAGCCTCCTGACTACATTTTGCACTTTATATTCTAGTGGGCTTTAAATCTTTTTTTGAAAGCTTCGGTCCATTCTTTTTATTTTGGAATTTAATTTAGTTATGTTAATTAGTCTTGAGATTATAATTAAAGCAGTGAGTCAGCTCTTCCCTTCCTTTGGTATGGTCAGTTTTATCCTGGAGTCTCAAAAGAAGGGGACTTAATTCAGAATTTTATGCAAATTTCTTATCAGCTTCAAGTGAAACGGAGATGGAAATCTTTTCAACTCTTGTCTGTGCAAGAATCCCACACCAAAAGATTTCAGTGGAAGCAGTAGAAGGAATACAAAGGAGGTTTTCTCTCTCATTTAGGGGGAATGATGTATATTAGTGGGGAATTCATTACTTGAGGGAGGGGGACACTGCAAGTTCTCCAACCAAAATGTTGTGCACATCAGGAAAGGTTGTTTAGACAAACTCCAAATATTTCACAGGAACACATCAACTTCATCAGCTTTTGATAAACCATTCTGGTAGAGCTTTCCTGCAACTTCAGTATTTGCATGCAACTGATAATGAAATGTTTCAATAAGCTTACTTTGCAGGTAATCTTTTTGTAATTTAAGCAGGAAGGAAATTAATCTCTTCTCAGAATTGTTGGAATTGAAACTCAAGATCCTAGCAGCTCTAGACATCTACCTGCCAAGTGTAAAAGAGAAAATCCCTAGTTATATTTCTGTTTAGGATGGTCTGGCTTATTTCTGATCACTTTAAAAGGAAATAAAAAGTCCCTAAAGCTCAATCAAGAATCACACATTCTACAGACAATGAATTGCTTTGGCTAGCTGGGCAACACATCAAAAAGCACATGTTCCTCATCCAAAATAGGCCAGTAAATTTTAGGGAGATTACAGCTTTATGAATTAAATAAAGATATTCCCTCAGATGTGACTTTATGCAAGTCAAGGAGAATATTTGTATGAAGAGAGCTCAGTTTAATTCTGTATGGGGGAAAATATCTTTAGACATTTTATTATTGTTACAGTAAAAACACAGAAAAGACAGATGCAGAAGGATTTGACAGACTTTTCATGTTGTATATATTATGTATGTGTAGAGTAATAAATTCTAAGCCATGCCACTGTTCTTTATCTTTAAGGAAATAGTTACAGTAAAAATACTAAACACACTGAGTTTAATTAACTAGGCTGATCACTTGGAGAAAGATAAGTGCTTTTTAGGGGTGACTAATTTCATTCTAAACTAGTATTCAAGTGACATAGGACAAATTGCTTGTGAAGACACATTGGTTCTCCCCATAGATTACAGTGGGAGTTTACACCAAATGCCTAATGTGTTGCTGTCCAGTAGAGACACACAGGAAATGCAAATTTATATTAATAAATTATTTGGGAACTGAGTTTAAGCTGGTTTTAATTGACAAAGGTTAAATGACAATGAGAAAGCACTGAAGCAGAATTAGCTACAACCTTGGAGGTTACGGTATTTCAGCTTGTTCAGAACTCCTTTTCTTTTCTCTGCTCCTTAAACTTGAAAATAATGAGTCCTTTAAACAAATAATTTATTAGAAAGGAAAAGTTTCCTTATAACAAGAAACTGCCAGCTGGCTTTTAGGTATCATATAATACTTTAGATAACTCAAATAAGAAACAGCAAAAAAAAATAATTAGAAGACAGTTTTCATGATATGAGTACCACTGATAAAAGATTTTTCTGAGTCTACTTTTGTTTACCCAGATGAGAGGAAAGATATTATGGCATTAATGCACAAAAAGAGGTATTTTTTCATGCAAATTTTCTAAAGGAGTATCTTTACACACACCCGGAGCAAACGAAGATATTTCTTTCAAGAGTGTTACTGAAGATGTAGTAGATGTCACCAAATTACCCTCAAAGTTTCATATAATCCATTTGGAGATAAGTACACTGAAATTGGAGCACAAGTGTGACTCCAGGAGTCATTGCTGCTGCACAATGGTGACTTTGTGCTATTGGACCTAAAGCAGAGCTGGCAGAAAAATTTCATCATTCTGCTTTCACCTCCAGTGCTGCCCCAACTACCTTCAGAGTGCTACCTGGCAATATTCTAAGATACTGAGGGATGTTAAAAACAATCCAAGCATTTGCTCTCTGTGAACTGCTTACAAGAATCACATTTTCTGGACACTCAAAATTATCACCTCTAGTGACCTAGCTCACCTTACTCAGGACCACACAGAGGGTATCTTACTGCTTACTAGACACTTGAAAGATATGGAATGTAAACACATAATCAATGAATTAGAGACTATGGACTGAACCTATAGCCACAGAGTTAGGATTCATAATGGGATACCACAGCATTCCTTTATAGCAGCTGTCAGGAGAGATAAAGTCTTAAAAACTTCCATAGCAAAAATTCTGTATTCCTTTGAAATGGAACTTTCTCTACTTGCCTGAAGCTGCCCCATTTTACCTCCTACTTAATGTATTTGATCCACAGCTGCTAGAAGTACATGCTCTAGGCCAGTCTAAAGACCCATATAGTACACAGAAACTGCTGGGAAGAAAAAAGGACTTGTGGGTCTAAAACACGTTGCAGTTTTTGCCCTTCTCCTTTGCAGAGATCTCTCTATTTCTTCTGAAAGCTATGGAGTTACCTGGGGGAAAAAAATAACTGATGGAAATTGGCTCTTTGTCACATCAGTTGTGACTCTGTTGACAAAATCTGCACATCTGTATCAGACTTTTCAGAAAGGGCAGTGATCTTCCTGAAGTCTCAGACTGTATCTTTTTATATCACACTGGCAAAGGCCACATTTCAATGATGTTTTCAGCCTGACTTGTTTCATCTCTACCAAGAACTGCTTTAAAGATTCCAGAGCTATAGCATATGGGCATCTGCACCTTAATACCCTGAAGTTTTTTTCTGTTCTTACTCATAGAAATGGTTCTAAGTAGCAAAGAGTAAAAGAATAGTAAGAACTGTTCAAAGTTATGTATAAACCTAAGGGATTACATGCTCAGTCTCTACTGAGGGTCACAACAATTCATAAGTATGTTCATTACAGTGGAAATGTAAATGGGAATAAAATTATCTTTATTAGTCACTCAGAAACAATTAAATATGTTCAAAATAGCCTTGTATAAGGAAGTTTTAGTCACAGAATGAAAACATCTTGTCCACTAATGACACAGTAAAAAGCAGTATTAAATAGGCACTAAAGTGATGTGATAGTTGACATAATATTCATATTTGCCATAAATGTAAAAAGCAACACCATTCTGCAAGTTCTGATCCAGAATACCTGTAGTTAAGCAAGTTCTTACTTATTCTGCTCATGACAGTGGAAAAAAACCCCAAAATCCCAGCATGTTTGAAATACAGCTCAGTGGACACTATTTACATTACTGACTCCAGGCAAATAACTGAGGTGTCTGAGGCAACAGACACTTCTAAAGGACACTTCAGGTAACCTATTTTAGAATTTAGACAATCTCCCAACTCCAGTTACTATAGAAACAATCAAGGCTTGATGAACTTCTGTCATTGAGGTGAGATACAGAAATCAGGCAAGGAAAATTCTGGACTCCCACTTCAGTTTCTCAGAAAGATTGCTTCTGCTGTTATGGAACCACATGACTGTGGAAAAGAACTATTTTATCTCTTTCAGACAGGAATATCTGAGAGACAGGGATCCAGTTTTCAGTTTGAAGGGATCTGGTATACCCAAGTCCACTGTGCCTCTGAATTGTTCCAGGACCAGCTGGTGTGGACGGTTTTATGCTCACCTTGCCCCCAGCTATCAGTTTCCAAAGGAGATTTGGCTGTGTCCAGATAGATGCCAGGTCATCCCTGTGGCCCAGCAATTTATATTCTTTTATTTGGTTCCCTTTCCTAAAATTGTAAGGGTACCACATTGCAGCCTGTCAAAGTATTTGTGTAGGGCAAGTCTTTGCAGATTAAAATTCTTGGCTCTGAGGCAGGAGCATGTGAAAAATCTGGGACCCTGGGGAGTGGGTAACCAAAGCTGGTATAGGCAGCATGTTCAGCATCTCTGGAAGAAAACCTTGAGCTTGTGTGGTCAACTGTGCTCATATTCCCTTAGAGAGAATTGAGATTTAGCTGACTCACTTCAGAAAGGAACTCAGGGGGCAAACTAGAGTGTCTAATGGTAAGTGAATAGATTCTAGGAGCAAAACAAAGAGCCAGTGGAGCTGTTCCCTGAAGAATTGCACTCCAATTTCCTATCTCCATAATCACACCATCAATGGCACTGGCTGGAACACACATTGAACTCTGACAGACAAGCTGAGAACCTAAACAAGCATGGCACAGAGACTACATCCAAGATTTAGTCAGGATAGAATATACTTCATACAATGTCTGGAATTTTATCAGGGGTCTTCTATCCATGAATTTTCAGTTCAAGGGAAAATATTCACTGAATATAAAAAAAACAAACCAAACCAAAAATCACACTACCCCAACACAACAAAATACACACAAAAGCCTCTCAATCCATAAAAAGCATGAAGTATTCAAGTTCCTGTACAGAACTTTTCAACTTTAAGACTGAAACGTAGTTTATATTCATGCTGTGTTAGGGTGACTTTGCTATCACTGCAGCTTACAGGGCAATGAAGAAGTGAACAAATTGCTCTGTGTACTTGGGAGTCTGCAATTTAAAGCAAATCTGGTTTATTCTTCATGAAGTTCTGCCATATGTGGGTAGAAAATAGTTGCAAGAATAAAATGCCTGTATCTCTAGTTTAATGCAGTGGAACTGTTCTATATGAGGATATTATTTGCCAGAACCCACAAAGCAAAACTGGTATTGCAGGTAGTTGACTCCAACATGACTGATGTTTTAAAAACAGGGATTATTTCTCTTGTCTGTTTCTATTTTCAATTAATCCTTTACCAATTCAGCCATATAGCCCCAAGGGTGGTATTTTCAGAGTTTTGAAAATTCTGCCTTTGTGTACTTTATTTATACAGGAGTAACTTAGTGCAAGGCCAATCAGTTATGATGTGAGAGCATTCATGGCTCAGCACTCCATTAGATATGAAATTCCAGAGAATCTTCACCTCATCCTGTTAGCTCAGCTAAGTCTAAATGACTGCTTGTTGCTGAAAAATGAGCACTTCAAGGAAATGTTTAATTTAACTGCTATTGAAAGAACAACATCTCTCCTTCAGAAGCCAGGTAATAGCAGATCATCAAATAATGGACTGCAAACTGCATTTGAGGCAGGATGAAATATTTTGGTAAAGATGGTGATTGCTTTTATCACTTAGTGTTTGTTCCCCATAGGTTGCGAAACACAAATTCCTTATAGTAATTGATAACAATACTAATTTGATTATTCAAAATTGAAACATTCCTGTTAGTAAACTTTTTAATAAACAACATGCTATATGCTCTTAATACTCTACAAGAAGCAAAAAGCCAGTGTGAAATTCATTTTTTTTAGCTTAATATCATTCCTGTTAATTGCACATCACACTGATAAATCCTCATAGTGTAAGCATTTGTATTTGCAAATTAATAGCCTACCTCATAGGTCATGTAAACAATCCTTTTATTGTTGCTTTATCCCTAGCATTTATTGGATTTGACATATGAATATATTTTAAGTAGATTTTATAATTCTGTTTTTTATTTATAGTTTTCCAAATTATAGTCAATCATATCTTAACCAACCTGAATATAGTACATGGGTGTTGCACTTCAACAGATACTGATGGACACAAAGCAAAATACATCCTAAATATAGTTAAAAAAACCAAACCAAACCAACCAAAAAAAAAAACAATCCAGAAAACATCAAATCTCTAAAGGCATGAATATTCTGATGTGCTGTGCTTTTAGTCACATTACTCAACCAGCCTGTGACTAAGATAAATCTGCCCTATGCCTCTTCTAAGAAATGATAAATGGATCAGTCCTTTTCTAATCAATTTGTGGAACTGCCAACATCAATAGCACTTCTGCTTTCATCTCTGGGTAAGCAAGAGCTAAAGTTGTCCACTTTTTTTCTGAACTGCTGTAAAATGGACTTGAAACACAACATCGATATGTGAGCAGTGATCTTCAGCAATGGCTGTGTTCAAAACCTGCAGGATTTAAATACACAAAACATCTTTTGCCTACCACAGCCTGAAAGCAGTTTGAAGCTGTGCCTTGAGTATCAGTCTTGGGATGTTTGTTTTCATCTTAATACAAAATGGGTCCTGAGACAAATTTTCTTCCTTCATCCTTCATCCTTCCTTCCTCCATCTCACCAGGTGACTTCAATCTGCAGTCTGCTATCACAATTAACTCTCTAAGCTAACAGGACAGGATATTCTGACCAGGGTTGGAACTTTTTCATGACCCAGCACAACAAAATGAGCATTCCCTTTTAGCATGACCTGTCATGGTTACACTGTTATAGAACAGAGCAGCAGCTTTAACTCTACCATCACGAGCAGAACTAGTTCAGCAACTACAAATGGCAAACATCTGGATGTACATCTGTTGATTGTCTTTTATATTACAAGAAAAAAAAGGTTTTCAATGGCTTAATTTTGATTCCAATTCTTTTTAATTAGTGTAAAGCCCACGAACCTCTTCTTTCACGTCTAAATTGACCAAGTGCACATTCTCTGACTGCTATGCTGAAATTAATCTCCTCTAATTCTATTCTTTTTTCCACTAAGACAAGCATTTGTTATATCTCTATTTTCCTTTTGGAAAAGCTTATGGTCTCTCCTTCACCTCAAAGATTCCTCTGTGTAAATTTGGATGACACTTTCCTTTCCAAAATATGAATTCAAACTGTAAGAAAAAAAAAAAGGGAATAATAATTTTAGTCCAATGAATTTTCCCACAGTGATGATTTCCTCTCCTGGATTTTCTTTAGAATATCTTATTGGTATTATTATCATTTGCAAAACAGAAGCTTACTCACATGTGTTTGCATTTTTGTCTCAAAATTGTTAACAGCTGAAATAAATTGGGAACTACTGAGGCAGCATATGCATTTTCAAAAGGTTTTATAAACACCAAATTTTTGGGGAATAACTACTATGAAACTATGCATTAAATTAGTGAAAAATTTTTAAGCAACAAAACATGAAAATTTGTTTATTTTTCTGAGAACATTTGCCTTGCAATGTGTGATGTTCCTTGCATCACTTCCAGCAAAGTAACTACCTTCAGTCACCACATATGTTTGTGGCTTAGTTCCAGTTGCCTGCTGAAATGACCAAATTGCAAATGACTGTCCACAGAACAGAGTGGGTATGTAAATCACAGACTTTCCATCTGACCTTGAACTGAACATGTAGGCTGAGATTCTGCTTCTCATAATTCTGTGAAAGTCCTTGCACTTATTGTTGTTTACTGCTGCCCAGTTTTAAAGGCACACAATTAGTATGATCTGAGTGATTTTCCATTTCAACCTTCTCGTACCTCATTTTAGAAGCTGAAAATAACATCATTACTAAATGTTTGTGTTGAGCAACATAAAAGAATTCAAGGGTTGGACTTGATGATCTCAGAGGTCCCTTCCAACCCAGACGATTCTATGATTCTATGATTCTATGATTCTATGAATATGAGACCAACTGAAAGACAACCCAAATTTCAGTCCCTAAGATTCTAAGATCACACACCACGTGGTATGAAGAGAAACTAAAATTAAAATGCAAACAGCACATCTCTCATCATGTCAGGATTTCCAGGTCTGGGGGAAAGAAAGTCAGGGTGGTTTTGTACCTTCCTGTCAGTAACCTCTATCTCCAAAGAGTTCATTTTGGCTTGCAGGGTCACAGTAGACGAGAACACATGGGATAATGAAGGCAAGAGAGATTAAAGTACATACAGGATGCTCTTGTATCCAGAAAACAGCAGACAGCACTAAACCCAGGCTTCAGGCATGGAGATGGTGATTTCCACCAGGGACAGCCCATTCCCTGGGCTGCAGCAGCCTTCAATTTGAGGAGGAAAAATTCTTTAAGAGCAGAGGGCCAATAACTTTCTGTAACCTAAAAAGGAAGATACTTTTCCCATATTCCCACCAATGCTTTCTCCACCCTCTGTATCTAGCAACGGATCAGAAAAGAGAGCTGGATGCTCGATCAAAAACAATGAGAACATAAGCCCAAAAATGATTTGCAGTTCTCATTTCCTTCTCCGTATTTCCTTCTTTACAAATGATAATTGCTGAAGTGGCATTTCTTAAGAGGATTCTGCCTGTGACATTCAGCATTCTGGCATTTGTAAGAGGACTGAAAATACAATGAGGCAAAACAGCACCTCTTGGAACAGCACAATCTGGGCATTTTCCTATTGACCCTTCACTAGAAGGAGTGGAATAAAGATAGCCCTAGCCTTATGGGGGGAAAAATTGTTTTGTTTTTTTTTTCTTCTCCTCTTGAACGCTTTCTTTCTGCCAAGAAATTAGTATATCCCAGCAATCCTTGAATTAACATTTCAATCTCCTGGAAAATCCTGACCTTCATTTTTAAATTCTGATTCCACAAAGTATACACTCTAATGATGTAGTGAATATGACTGTATGACTCTACAAAACAACTCCCCATTAAGATTAGGAAGGAAAAAAACAAGCATATTAAAAAAAAAAAAAA
This sequence comes from Heliangelus exortis, assembly GCF_036169615.1. Taxonomy (NCBI): domain Eukaryota; kingdom Metazoa; phylum Chordata; class Aves; order Apodiformes; family Trochilidae; genus Heliangelus; species Heliangelus exortis. Next base: position 11,191,141 of record NC_092436.1, on the reverse strand, counting down.
ACAAAAAAAAACCCAACAAAAAAACCCAACCCAAAGCACTTACTTGTCTTATTAAGACTATCCCTCACTTACTTTAAATTCAAGATTAAATAAGTATTATTGACAACATTTACATTTCTGGACTATCTTAATTTTCTAAAGTAAGAAAATCAGTTTAACCTGATAGAAGATAAAAAGCTTTGGACAATTTAAGACAGTGGAATCAGAAAATAAATAAATAAAACTGCCACTGAATAGTACAAAGAACTGCAGTAGCTTTTAAATTCTATTCAAGTACATCTGTATCAGCTATGGTACTTTGCAGAACCTAGTGCTGTCATTTTAAAAGGAATAAAGTATATTCTGAGTCCTCACTATGAATCATCCATTTGCGTTAAAAACAAAACAAAACAAAAAAAAAGTAGATGGTTTAAAGCCTAGAGAGAGAGGGGAACATGGGAACAGGCAGAAGGATGCCTGAAACACACAAAAGAATCTTTGATCTTTGCTGTGAATTGATACTGTGATTTCAGAATCGCATAAGAACATAAAAGTTTCTTTTTTATTCACTTCATTGGACTTGGATCTGACCCTTAAATCCTTTTCAGATAATTAATGCTCTGCAAGGCAAGCTTGCTCTGCAAGTTAGCAAGCTTTCTGAGCAATATTACTTTTTTCACCTTTATTCCTGTTTCTCATTTGAAATAAAAAAAAACACTGTCTAGATTTTTAAATATTATAAATAAAAACAAATGTATATTTATGATAGGAAGATTTTTAAAAAAAAACTTCATTTTCAAGCCAAATTTCTGAGGATTGGTACTCGGCACATTCTAAGTAAAGTTAGATCTTCCCACCTTGAAAAAGAATCCAAGGCAGACAGGTAAAACTGGTTGCCTATCATTTTTAGCATCTTATTTCTCAATACTGAAAAATATGCATACAGCCTGCTAGATAACTCATATCTGAAAATTATGTGAAGTTTAGATGGAAAAAAAATATTTTCTTTTTTTACAGTGAAAAATATTAGTAAGAGGTACTTACAAAGTACAAAAATGTTTTCTTCATTGTACATTATTAAATGCAACTTAATTGTAAAGTGGTAAGAGGCTTACAATAGGCTTCTAGTGAAAATATAAATCTAAGCAGCTCATTTGAAGCATTTGTAATTTCTAATGATAAAATAAAATGGAAAATGTACATTTCCTGCTCCCCAGTTTTTCATATTTCTAACTGTTGCATACTCAGCTAACTTCTTTATAACTCTCTATGTAATATTGAATCTACAATTTTGTTCCTTGACTTTTGTGAAATATGGAGGAGTAAAAGTATTACAAAAATTTTAATTTTTTTTTAATTGAAACTTACTATTCCTTCCAAGATTTTACCCAAATTCAGTATTAGTTCTATACTTATATTGGAACATAATTGAGGTCTGCAAATGTAGGATGTTGCATCAACTCAGATAAAAGAGATGTATGCTGTACAATATGAATGGCATACAAAATAGAAATATATAGAACCATTTCTTGCAGAATTCTGCAAGCTTCTGCCAAAGCTTCAAAGATCTGATGAAAAGGAAAAATGTATTTAATACCAAGAGAGGACGCTAAAATGGAAAATAATTAAATCTGAGGAAAGAGAGAATAGTATTATTTATTTCTAAAAGTTAAATTTTTCATAATATTTGAAAAGTCTGGTGAAATTTAAAAATTCCAAAACATCTGAAAAAGTGCAAGAAATACATTTCAAATTACTATGGAAAGACTGACATTGAGAAAAATCTAGAGTTTCAGTTAAAGGGAAGAGGCAAAAATAGACTGTAATGAAGAACAAAAATCACTGAAGTGCTGAAACATTACTGGAGGACAGAAAAATACTTCAAAGGGGACAAAGTTCCATAAGGAAAATGGATCAACAACAAAAAAACCCCAAACCAAAAGTGAATGGCTTTCAATTTGTAATTAAGCCCATGAAAGATAACTAAAGAATAATCATATTCCCTAACACTCCTCTGTTGAAAGAAGGGCTTAAGAATAAAAAAAATGGTTTATAAATATATATAAATCAAACATCTAGGGACAAAACACCAGTGAAACTCAGGGAATGCAAATCTTGCAAAGGTTTTGCCTTTTTTAAAGGATTTGTTACTGAAGTAGATAAAGCCTACTGAAGTGTGAATGGTCAAAATCCCATTCTACTGGTCAAAAAAACCTCATGTTTTTCCTTTATCCATATGCTCATAAACATCAGGACATACAGCTGGTGAACAGTGTCCTGTAACTGCACCCCAGCACTAATATGAACATTTGGACTATATTTCCTATTTCAGTATCTGAATCTTACATATTTTACAGTTATAGGTATACAAATATACATTAATATTTCTGTGACAAAATGTTTTCAACATCAAAAAAAACCCCAAAGTAGACTAAAATAAATTAAAAGGTATGAATCTATAGATTTAAATTATACACGCATATCCCAGATTTGCACATCCCATAGAAACAATACTCTTTAATCCAAATATTTTAGACTGGCCCTTCTGAAATATGGGAATTGCTTTCTACTTGCTCAGTCCTGCAAAAAAAAATACAATTCATCTTAGCTGGTGAAAGAAAATTAAAATAGGTGAAGTGAAGCCACAACATTGTGTTTGAAGTTATAGGGAATCCTAAAGTCCCTCTATTTTAATTTTTTCAAAGGCTATGATTTATGTTACATGGTGGAGTGAAATCTGAATATTTTCTCTTTTTCTTTTTTTCATTAGGGATATTCAGAACATTTTGAGTAGCAGACAACTTTTAGGAATTCAATGCAAACATAACTTGTTGTAGTCTTTGAACAGGAAATGAATACATTTTGATTCTGTCACACTGATCATGGCATTTCTGATATTTCTTTATAAGAAGGTGAAAACTCTGGAGGGACTGGATGCTTCTGGATGATACAAGCAGTCTAACTGATGGTTTCTGGAATTTATATTATATTTTGAATATATAAATAATTAGTTTAGGAGGAGAGGGGTTTTTTTAATGTATTTTGTTACCTCCTTCGTCACCATCTTGCTGATGATTTTATTCCTCTCTTATTACTCCTAAGACAATTTTGCTAACAACATTCCTTGAAAGGCAAGACATTAGCAAATGAGAATGATGTCTGATTTCATGGAAGACCATGGTCACTTGGATTACAATGAGGTCTTTTAAGGATAAGAATTTTTACTATAAATTATTTACACATTTAAAAGGACTGAACAAAAGTAAAGCCTTTGAAATAATCCTTGTAATTCAAAGACCTAAATTACATTTTCCTGAAAGAGCAGAATTAATATATTTGAGACAAAGGGAGAAGAGAGTGTAAAAGACTTGAAATGTTATTTTTTAATAACTGAAAATGCTTTGCAAGTTTTCAAAAGAGACTTGATGGGCATTGGAAACGTTCTTTGTTAAACTGAAGGCTATGGTCTGAAGATAAGTCATAAATATCTGCAGATGCACCTTTGCACTACAAAAGGCACACAAGGGAATGTCAGATTGAAACTTTTGCAGAACACAATTCTGAGAACATCCAAAGGCTTGCTCTCTCCTGATAAAAGCATCTTTAATTTCTGGTATTCTTACATTCTATAGTAAATCTAATGATCTTTCAAACTAGTCTTTTTAAACTTACACTTACCTTAAAACAAGGGTTTTTACTTAAACTAAAAAAAAAATTATTTCCTCAATACCAGTTCCAGTATCAGACACCCTACCAATATGTTGATTCAACAATTCATTCCATTAATCAGTTATTTTGGAGACTCAGCTAAAACAAATTTTTATGCATTCTCAAAAGAAGTTCATGTTCTTAAGCTTTTGAGAAGGGCTATCACCTTTTGAGAAGGACTTTTAAGTCACCTATCTCTCCCAGAATCTTATAGCTGTAATGATTATTCAATATTTTAACACACAAGAAAAAAGTTGTATCATTACATTGTTCCAGTGTAAGCATAAACTGAAATTTCTCTTTATGAAGAAGCACATATGCAAAGCCTACACTTGAACTTTATTTTTAGATTCTTATTTCCTTAAATTATTTCTATACCAGGTATTTTTTCTAAAACATAATGAACACAAGGAGGCATAAATTTTGCAAGATGCTGATGTCCTCTAACATGTCTGGGTTTTTTTTCTAAACTTTTTGAGCAGCTTGCTGGGAAAGCCTCCTCTGAAATAACAGAGTTCCAGAGCAGCTCATAGTTCAGGTGAACTCTTCTGCTGGAAAAACTTCTGGTTTCCAGTACCACGTGCTTAATACACTCTTACTATGCACATACCACAGCTCTGCCAGAAATAACTTTTGACAAACCTACTTTATACCAACCTAATCTTGCTGTGTGATACTGCAGCACAGGTAAATTTCCATAGTATGAGCCAATGATAGGTTATTGAGAACCAGGACAAGAGGAAAGAAAACCTGACTTGGTCATGAGATAAATATTAGACAGAGATGTATATGGAAGTGCTAACTTTTTCTCCTGGAGCCAGTTTGGCAGCATCCATGTTGCACTTCAATGTTATTTTATTTTACTGACATTGAAAGTGAATTTTTCAAAAGCTTCTTAGCCGCCTGAATGACCACACTTTAAAGCATAGCTCAGATTCCTGATATCACCAGATTTGAAGTAGTTCTGCTAACTGTTTTTTGCCTCGGTTGCTTTAAATATTTAATTGCAATGCAGATATTCTGTATCCCATTTTCAGTATAACTTAAGGCCAGCAGAGATCAAATTAAACAAGGTTCCTAGCCACTTAAGGCAGTTCTCTATAAGTTCGTAATTTTGATATTTTTCCCTATTTAATTAAAAAAACAAACAACCCCCCCAAAAAACAACCAAACAAAATAAAACCTAAAAGCAACTAACCAAATAAACAAAAAACCCAAAAAAAAGCCCAAAAGAAAAGAGACATTGTCAAGAGGATGCACTGAGTAGTGTATGTTCTTAGCCCAGAATTTCATTTTGTTCTGGCAGACAAATAAAGTTTAGGTTTATTAAACTCACAGACTACTAAAGGCTGCCATCACTTAGGAAGCCATGTTCAGAACTCATACTGTTCTTGATAAATAGGTGATTTGTTCTGGAAAAAAGTTACTATTCAAAAAGGCAAGATAAATTAGCTATACCAAGCAAGAACTTGAAGGTACATAAATGCAGTACAGAAAACAGTTCTTCAAAAGAGATTCTAGGGACTATTATAAAGCCTTGGCTGAGCATATGTCATGATAAGGGGTAAAATCAGTCTATATTATGACATAAAGAGGATTAATCCTCTAAGAGACATCAAGATAGTTTTCTGTTCTCGTACTGATATTGAAAACACCCCAGCTGATACTTTGGATTTGATTTCAGGTACAATGTGTCAACTGGAACACCCAGAAGGGAGAACAAGGAATATGACTCAAAATCTAGAAATAGGTCCTAGTGTGCAAGTTTTCTTGCAGAGAGAATTAAATAGATACTGAGAAAATATGGTAGGAGTCTTCACTGCATAAGAGTGCTGAGGAGGACAAAGAAGCAATCTCATCTTGTAGTTTGGTAGGAACAGAAAAAGAAACAACAGAAATAAATTTCAGGAAGATTCAGGTAAGACATTGGGATAAAGAAGAGTAGTAAGTACAGCCTAAAGCTGTCTCAGTGGGGTTACCTGTAAGGCTGAACCTCCATTGCTTATTGGAAGCATCTGTAAAGAAAATCACAGCACAGCTGATGGCGCCTGACGACAGGGGAAGAGAGGAGGCAAGATGACCATTCTGTGCTTGGATTTTTGTACAGAAACTGAATTGTGACTGAAAAACCATGTTGTTAAATCTTGTGCTTTTTAGTAGCTGGGTCTGTCATGACAAGGACAAAAAAGCCCTGAAGTGCATGAGCCCCAGTAGTACACCAAGATGCTGGGTATATACATACATCTGTAAATGGACCCCATTGTTAGTGCTAGGAACTTATCTCAGGACTTCTGTGGTAATGCCTCAATAGATACACAGACATCAGGGTCACTTTTAAGTTACTTGTTTTATCTTTAATTTCAGAAACCTGGATAGAATTATTCATGGTTCATGTGATACGGAATATTTTTGTAGCATTTCCATGGCAACCTGATGTGATATAACAGATGCAGGGTATCTAAAAGTCACAGACATATGACTAAAAAGATGCTGAGACTTCTTTAAAGGAAGAAAAGACAGTGAAAACAATAGATAAAATATAAAAAAATCTAAATATGTACCTACAACTCCTAGACGTTGTCATAGTAGGAAAACCAGAAATTACCATGTAAAAAATTGCATTCTTTTTCCCTTTTAATGCTACTGTTAAAATAAAATACTACATCACATAAGGAACTCAAAAAGGTAGAATGTTTTGTGTCTTTTTTACCTATCTAATGACAGAACTGCAAAGGAAGCATATGTTTATAAGTCATGATGACTACTGGAATTGTTGGTCTATCCTCACATGTGCAGAATAATAAAAGAATTAAACATATCTGAGCATACGGATTTACAGATCAGCAATGACAGATAGGATACAGAAGGATCTACTAAAATTGTAGAAGAAGCAGATTTTGAAAAAATCTTACTACATTTATGGCAAATTATTAATTTATTCTAGAATCTGCTGCTTGTCCAAACTTCATTTTTTGCTCATCGGTAATCAGTGTGGTTGAATGGATATTTTAGATTCTTTGGCAATTTTTATTTTACTTTTTGTTTAGTTGTTTTTGACTTCACTGTAGCAACTACAAAACCTGTGAGCTATACATTCAGCTCTGTTCTCCACTTAGGGATAGTAACATAAAATTAGAGTTTAAATGAACTTTGTACTTGTAAAACATGTGCTTTGTTGCATGCTTTACAGTTTCATTTTATGAATGAAGATAAAAATGGGGCATATATTTATTAAGAAGTAACAGTAAAAGAATTACTTAAAATCCATACCTATTTTATTTGATATGTTGATTAATTTACTCATATTCTAAAGCACTTCAATAAATTAAAAGTACTTTCTTATATATATAGTTGCATCAGAATGGAACTGAGTGATGTGGATTACCCAATAACCACCATCATGAACTTACAAATGTATCATTGTGCAGCTGTAAATCTCATTACTATTGAATTACTACTGTTCTGTGTGGTTTAAAACTGGAATACTAAAACCCAAAAAGAAGAGAGCATGCAGAGTAACAAAAAAGTTGTCCTTTCTTTACCAGAATCTTCATATGCCACAGAACTCATTTAGTTTCAAAAATGTGGAGGGAACACTTCTTTCAGTATTCAGTACCATATAGATAGCATAGGGAGGAAAAGATAATTAAAAAAAAAATCAAATATTTTCATTCAAATCAGCTTAGTCAGTGCACAATAAGCTATGTATGTTTTTTTCTCATGTATATATATATATATGTATATATATACACACACACATACACACACACACACTAAAATATAATAATCTGTGCCAGGGAAAGCTCTAAGACATATTCTAATTCTGAATAGAGCTGTAGAATTTCTTCTCAATACATATTTCTATGCCAGTTCAGTAACCACCTGAAGAGAACAAATAAAACAATATTGGAAAAGAAAGATGTATGCTGGTTTCTGATCACTGTTACCCAAGTAGTCTTAAGCCATCTTTCACTCTCCTTAAAATTATAAAGCACAACTTACCTTATTAGTCTTAATACCTCAGGACTTTTTGCTAGCACCTGAGGATTTAATATTTGGTTTAGTCTCTGAGCTTCCACAGGGATGTGTCTCATTAAACTTCACTATGGATAAGAAAAATTGTCTAAGCCTTTCTTTTCACCTTTCTTTTGCATGATTCAACATTTTGGAAGCAGATGTTGCAGCAAGACACGTGAGATCCAGATGCTTCAGAACATTAATGGCAGAACATTTCCTTTTAATGTCTTAATCACTGTCTTCTGAGTCCTGGCTACTTCATTTTGAATTTAAGCAGCTCTCAGTTAAGCAGTTTGTTTAAGGAAGAGGCACCAAAAGTACCATTAAATTCGATTTCAGTTTCTCTAACCCATAATTTTCTTTTATTTCCTTTGAATTGCATAAAATAGGCACAATTTATTTTCTAATATACCTTTTGACCTCGACGTAATGAGACCAATTATTTCAGAGCTATTTTGCCCTTCCAATCCCACCTAAGTCTGAAGTGGTTTTCCATCTATGTACTTAATTTCAATTGTAAACCAACTTTTGGTTGGGTCAGAAGGTTGAGACAACCTGGGCAGGGAGAAAGGACCTTCCTTTGCCAAGGCAGCAAGGAACACACTTTTGACCTGTGAGAAGACTGATAGTTCAAGAAAGGGAAGGAAAAAACCAGTAATGATCTATTTTGGACCTCACAGCTCCCATCCAGTTCCACATCATAGCAACAAAAGTACTGGAAAGCTCATCCTGCTTTTGTATTCAGGATATAGCAGGCAGGTAAAGTTTGCTTCCCTTTTTAATGATCATCCATTCAGAAAAAGCAGTGCAGTGCCAAAAGGTTTTGAAGTGGTAGGATTACATGATGCTTACAAGCTTCTTATCTTCCAGAGGCTTGTCTGGGTGACTCTGGAATTTCCTCAGGAGACAACCTTCCCCTCCAGATGGCTCTATCCATCCTCTGAAATGCCTCAGAGCTCCAGTGAATTAAATGCCAACGTGTTATGCATGAGTTTGTTCAAGAAATTTCTCTTCTGTTCATCATTAATGGTTAATTGACCAAGAAATTTCAGCTGTGTATTAAAAATGCTCAAATGAAAAATGTTTTGCCAGAAAGGTTTTATGATTTGGGATAGTAATTCTAGGATGGGTTTTTCTTATGATGATAAAGCAATATGTAACCTGCATTCTGAAGAATCTGGCTGGTAGATTTTTGAAGCGAAGAGCAAACCAGGTTCAGCCCAGGAGTTCTAGGGAGCTGCCAGAAGATGGAGGGTGCCCTCCTGTCCTCAAATATGAATGGCCTGAATTTTCACTGTGGGAGAAAAATTTCCACTCCTAGAAATCCCAAGAAGCTTAGGCTGATTACGGTTTGTTTGTTGTGCTTGACACCACAGGATAAATGAAAAGCTTTCTTGGAAGGATACCCATTCTCCCTGGCATAGCAATCATTTAATGATGTTCACAATTATCTTTACAGCAAAGATTCTGGCTTATTATGAGCTATCATGAGCTTATGGTGACATGGCTGACAAGAAATTGCCAGACTTGATACAAACTGCAAGGAAAGCAAACTGTGGAAATTATCTGTTGAAGGAGTTGCATAAAAGTCAAAGGGCATATTAAGAACCAAGCTGGGGACACTTGGTCTGTTCTATAAACCAGAGATCTGTATGCAGGCACACGGCAGAAGTGGAACATAGATGTGTCCATGGTAACTGACAGATCATTTTCACTTCTCTCCAAAGATATTTCCACCCTGAAGGACTTGATTAAACCTCACAGATCAAAATTGCACTCAGAAAGAAGACCAATCAAGAGTCTTAAACTTTCATTCTGTCTTGACAGGGGCATGACAGTTTATTTCACAGGCCAGTTACAAGTCCCTTTTTATGGCAGAGGAAAACGAGGGGGAGCTTTACATACACAACATATAAAACCTAAGTTTAATATTATTGCAAAATAATATGAATAATATGAAACTAGACTTGTAACATTCCGTACCCATTTTTCAGAAGGTTAAATGTAATCCCTAAACAAGATTCCAAGCAATTAGCAGATGCATGTTGGAACACTTGACTGGAGCACAAACACAGAGCAGGAATATGGTGGCTCAGAACCTACCTTGTCTTCCCTGCCTGACACAGCTGGAATGTTACAACATCCTTGAAAGAGGTCTCCCTGGAAGTGATAAGACTTGCTGCAAGAATGCTAAGGAGATGGAGCTTTCTGTAATCATTAGATTACTAAGGAATAAGCAGTTCAACACACCATGAGGAAAAAATCACACTTTGGTTGTTTGATTAAGACAGCCACAAGAGACCCATGCTGTGGATCACAATACCAAAGGAAACTAGATATTTGTACACCTACTAGCAATTGTTACCACAGCACTTTTCATATAATGGAGTATATCTTTTAGTCTTTAAAAAATAACCTCCACTTTTGCCCCAGTGCAGCAACTTTTCAGGATTCTTCTGTCTCCACTTCCAGTTAAACATTGCCTCCACTGAAAACCAAGTAACACACTTTACACTGAAGATAGACATTATTTCAAGTTTTTTACTTTGTGAATCTTTCATTATTTGTTTTATTTTTAACAGAAATTTTTTTTTTCCAGTTTTTACCTTTTGTTCTAAAGCATATTTCTTTGGTAATCAGACTGTCTCTTGATTCCCTGCAGGCTCTCTGCATATTTGTAGTAGTCTTTCTCTTGAGTAGTTCTTCTCCCAGTAGCCTGCAAAAAATTCAAAAGTTTCTAAAGATGATGCTGGAAAACTAAGCTTTTTTAATTAACAAGAAAAAAAACCTCAAAAAAATTAAGGCTTATCTACACTAAAGAGCTACAGCTGAATTGTTTGACACGCTCCCTTAATTTCTCAAAGTTGTTTTTTTAAAAAAATGGAATTATTAAAAATGAAATTATTAAACCGTTTGTTTTATGTTTCTATTCATTTTGAACTGAATTAAATCAGTCACTCAATCATCCAGAATTACGTGCTATGATCAGCTCTTCTCAATAAGCTCTCTCTTACCATTCAGGCTGCAAAATTACACAGCCTGTTCTTGGTTCAATGACCAGAAAAAGTCTGTCACCAGGTGTAGCCAGAAATTCAGGGGCAAACTAATACTAATAATGTTTTCTCTCCAAGCTATATAGAAGAAAATGAAGTGGTTATTTAATGAAATCCAAAACAAGCTTTCAGATATACTCAAACATTTCCATTGTCTTGTACCTTGTACAAAGGGAATTTCTTTTCCTCTGCAAAGAGTATTTAATATGATTGTGTTTACACAGCAACAAGTTGAATTTTCCCTGAAGCAGATGGCTATGTGAGCCTTAGTATTTCATTTGGAGTCGTTAGGATTTTAGTCTTGATTAACTTTGCAATAAAGATGAACAGTTTGCCAACAATACTTGATTGTAGCTAGCAAATTATAACATCATATCTTCTTACAGTGAAATAAAAGGAAATCTTGTTCTTACTGCAATAAATTGTATCTTTCTCTTAGGGCTTTAGGAGCAAAGTCTTTATCTTTCCTTGATCACCACTGTAAGTATTTCTCTAGTAAAGATGTCTTATTATTTAATGTATCTTCTTTTCTCTTTGAAGAGGTTTGGTGAACCAATGAAAGTTGCCTGCATGGACCTCATTACAGTAACTGTAATTCATCTGGACTAATTTCATTAGGTGTAACTGTCATGACTATTCTGATAGTGTTTTACTTTCTAATGGGTAATGTAAATTTTCTTCTATAATTTCATTCCAAATTTTTTTTCCATTACAGAAACAGTTGTGTCTGTAGTATCATATAAGCAAACACTCATGGATTCAAATCTCCCAAAGAAATATGAACAGTAAGTTAATTCAAACACCACCAGCCAATAGATTTGTCTGTTGCTACTTGGAAAATCAGTGGAAAATATACTTGTAATATGAAAACTAGTAACCCTATTCTTTCAATTTAACATTTCAGTGCTTTCTCAGATAAGGAAGTAGTAGTTTCCAAAAAACTGCTTGCACAAACACACCAGAATCAAGAAAAAGGGCTAAAAAAGACCTGTGAGACTACAGTTACCTGCTTATACAGCCAGGAGGATAGCTGATTATGACAAAACCTTTGTAGTATTATTTTGAATGAGATTTACAGTTAATTATTCATCACTACTTCACATCTGCAAGCCAATACAAACCAGCCAGTGGTGCAGCTTGACTCCTCTGCCTCATTTAGGTGTTAAGTTGCTTTTTCATACTTACTGTGTATTATTGGATTGTCAGTACTCAAGCAGGTTGTTCTAAACCTATTGGCATTTAAAGTATGTAAGTAAAGCTTAAATTTCATCTTAATTAAGGTCCAAATAACAAATCATTATTACTAAGACATCCTGCAGGCAAAGAGATGAGAGATCCAGAGCCAAGCCTTAATAATTGGTTTTATGCCTGCAATATTTACAAAACAATATCAGTTTGAGAATTTGTTAAAGAGACAAGAATATGTTAACAAACAGTGTGAGAGTAAATACTGTGTGCAGTTCTATGTTCTCTTCACCAAGTTAAAATCAGCCTGTTAGAAAGCAGCAGAAACAGCCCCAAGTTCTATTGCCTCTGTTACAAATGAGATCTGACCTCGAGTTCATCCTTCATTGAATCACAGATCATCACTATAGCATATAACAATAATAAGGAACTGTTGTTTTATTTTTTATGACAGCAAACTATCTGCTGAGTCTCTCAATTCAAGAGAAGTTTCTTTTCTCTTATCATACTTAATAAGCCAAATAGGTAAGTCTCAGAAAACCAGTTTTAAAGGTCTCAGTAAATTCTCTCCTATTAGCACTTTTAGCCCTGTAGGTACAAGACATGAACACAACAAATTTCATGCATGTCATTTACTGCTAAAGAGTCCTTCCAGTTTTACATGTTCAACATAACTCCTTCACCATTGCACTTTTGTCTTCTTTCTTTTGCCTGGGACTTTGAACACCTCCATCATATCATGCTTGCTTTTTTGTTCTCAACTAAATACACAAAAAGGAGCAGATTCCCATTGCAGTCAGTGCTGGAGGTGAACCTAATCCAGAGAATTTACTGAATAACTACAGACAAATAAAAAATACTGAAACAAATGCAATATATACAGTGAATGAGGATTTATCATCATCCTCATTTAGTGGATGATATTAAAACAGCATTGTGCTGGTTAGTTTAATAGAGCAGATGGTACTGTGCTTACTTCCAAAAGATATATATTTATGAATTAAGCAGAAATACTTTGAAGAACCCTTTGATACTTTGCTCTTAAGTATAACATTGGTATAGACCAGGCAGCTGAATTACCTGCTGTAGGAATGACTTCTCTTTCACTGCAAAAAGAACTTGGACATTGCCTATGTGGTGTTTCACAAGACTTTCAAGTCAATTTTGTTATTAGTAAGACTACCAATACAGTCTTTATTTGGGTCTGTTCAATATGACTCTCATAGACACGTAAGTGGTAAACATCAAATATGTAAAATAACATATAATTAATAAAAAACTCGTTATTCCATCATCAGTCCTCATTAACCTTCTCCTACAAATATTCAACTACGTAATAATTGTTAAGAAATTCCACTAGTTATTTTAATTACTGTTGGATTTAGAAATTTGCAAGATCTGATTATTTACTAACAAAGATGTGGTGACAATGTCAACTAGAATGAAAAATACTTGGAGTTGTGATATTACCAGACAACACCACTCTTTGAAGTATGAAAATCATATCAGAAGACAGGATTAGAAAGGATTATTATGAGATTATTTGAAGCAATCTGGCATGGATAAATATAAATTCCCTGTTGCTCAATAGGCAATTTTTTCAAAACAAGAATACTGACAGAAAGGCAAACATTCCTGGATATAGAAAACACAAAGAAATCAATTCACTGTATGTGTATGTGGCACTTGTAAGATCCTGTAAGATCTCACCTGCAGGCTGTTTTAAACTTCAGCAAGAGGTGGACCAACTGGAGAGAATCCAAGGAGTGTAGTGAGAATAACAAGCAACCTGCAAACACAAGCTGTAAGAAAGGTTTGAAGGAACTGGATTTGTTTAACTTAGAGGAAGAGGTACAGTATAAAAGATTCAACACACAGCAAACACATGAAAATTAGAAGAAAATAAGGTGTTTTTCCTGCTAACACAGAATAAGATAAAATACAAAGGTCTCCAGTTGGACACTGAAACAGATGGCCCAGATGGGCAATGAAATCATCACCCCCAAGTAGCCTGGTTGAATTTCCAAAGTAAAACTAATGAACAAAAGGCAGTTCTTCTTTGTACTAAATAAAGCAAAAATAACCCTAAAAATGACACTGTTATAGTATGTTCTGACAGTAGAACATGCTGCCAGTGTATGTGTGGGTGGCTTTACACCTCGAAATATAGGACAGCAGCTTCACAAGTTTTTCACTGTGACTCCAGAGCTTGAGAGTCTCCATCTAGTAGTTCTGAAAAGGAAAGTCATAAAAAGTTAAATGTTCAAAAATTTGTTGCCAGAAAGAAAACTGCAGATCTTTTGTTGGTACATACTGTGGATGAATAAATATTGACAGAATGGCCAAACTAGACTACAGTGATTAAATTTGCTGTGTTGATGTAGTTTGCTACTTCTATATCTTTTTATTGCCTTTATCTTGTGTGATGTCCTCCAAGGGCCTTTGAACATTGCTATAAGTAGTATTTTTTTCCTATACATTCAGTATTATGATATACCTAGAGAACATAAAATAACCCTGATGTGACTTAAAAAAAGACCAAACTTTTTTCTTATATTTTAAAATAAATAATCAAATATCTGATTACTTCAGTTTTTCAAGAGAAATTTTGCAATGGTACCTCATTAATGTATTAGTTAATCTATATACAGCATTGGTCAAGAATTTTTAGCTGGCCTTGAGTACTTGTTGGAATCTCCAAGATCCATAAAGTGGTAATTCATACCTTAGATCCTGCAATATTATTAGATGTGATGTTTCAAACATACTATCTAGTGAAAGACCACAGTTTCTGAACATAAATGATGTCCTTTTAGCTGTAAGTACAAAGCACACAAAGATAATGACTAATGAAGAATCAGAAAGATTATGAAACAATTAATTTAATCATGTTCTTACTGGTCTCTGTTAGTGAAAGACATGTGCCTATTTTTGGTCTCTTAGTTCTTCTAGGGTAACAAATTTTGTAGTTTCTTGCAATGTAAACAAATTATGTTTGGCTGTTATATAATTAATTGACAACAATGATATACTGTAGATTACTTAACAGTGAAAAAGCCACAGACAGTTGTCTGAAAAAAAATAGAAAAAAAAAATTCACAGCCATATAGGGCTATAAATAAAAACAGAAAATAAGGAAAATTACGAAGGAAGTGGAACTATGTATGACTGGAAATCTCAATTATATTTCTACAAAAGTAAGTGAATTGACAGAAATTGCCTTATATCTGATGCCATCATTATTCAGGAAGGACAGACTATTCTCATGCTACAGATGCAATTTTTAGAGGCCTTAGGTAATACAAGGACATTAATGGATATCCTCAGAACAGCCTTACGCACCATCATAGGCTCTCTCTCCTGGGCATTTTATAACTTTTTCCTTCAACAAGAATACTTTGTTTTCTGTTCATAAACCCAACAGCTGCATTATGGTAAGGTAGCACGAAATAAAGGCATAAGGGCATAGGTAAGGCTTAGGAAACAAAATGGACCATCTCAGGTCCAATCTTTAAAGGGCTAGGACAGGAAAAGAGTAAATATATAGTGGTTTTTATTTCATATGCATACGCCACTGAGCCAACTCTTTAGCCACCATTAAACAAGGGCTTAAAGAGCCCATAAGGTAACAGCCTGTTTCTCAAATAGGAAGAAAAAAGAAACAAATATGTGTTTTTGTCTAGAACTGTAATGCAGTAAATATTCCCCCTCCAGTTCCCAGACATACACTTAGCTCATTGGGTAAGGCATCCTGACCTGACATGGGACAACTCAACCTCTTTCAAAAAAATACATTAAGAACATGATTATAGTAGGCACTCTTGTTCCCACAAAAAAAAGCCCCAAAATAACCCACTAAAAAAACCCCTAAGGCTCACAAACAGTTTCAGTCAAGTGATAATTAACAGAGCTCTTGTTCTACCTTCTGACATCTTTAAGCACTTTCCAGGTAAAACCCTGTTTGGTCAAAATCATTGCTGTAGTGGGATTTGTCATTCTTGACTTTCTGTCAGTAAAGGTCGAGTTAGTTTAGAATAGTTTGGTACTTAGCTTTAGGCTTTCTGTAATCCATTATTATTATGAACTGAAAACAGAAGACAACAACCCCTTTTCCTGTGTTATCTGGAAAAAGAGAGATTGGTAAGAGAAGCAAAAATGAAGTTCACCTTAAAAATGCTTTTGGGGAATGGAAACTTTGATTCAAAGTGACAATTCTAATAATATTTTCCCATTTTATTCTGAGTTTTCTTCAGGCTGTGGAAAAACAAATTAAAAAAAAAAAAAAAAAAAAAGGAAAGAAAATTATTTGACTGGAAAAAAGACAAGTTCTTAAAAGTGCACAAGGCAGACACTGCAACCCACAAGCCAAACAAAAATACAAGATGAATTTTTAGGTACATTTAGGTACATTTAGGTATTAAATGTAGTTTAGGTAGTTTAGGTACATTTAGTATTTAATAACAGTAATTTAAGTTAATAAACTTTTTGCCATAAATTTTAAAGCAGTTACAGAGCAGGCTGAAGTTGACATTAACCACTTTTATTGTTAAAATACTATCACTGAGGAACTGACCAGCATTTTTCAGAGCAGATAACATGGCAATGGTTTTAAAGTTTGCCCCTACTGTGTCAAATAAGTAAACAATTTCAATTATAAATTATACAGTATATAGAATGCCCACCAAAAGAATAGAGCTAGAGAATTAAGCCTGTTCTGAAAATAGTGTCTTGTGCTGATCTAGAAATTCATAATTATGTTGAAAAACAGATTGTTACCCTTTATGCACAGACACAGGCACTTCTTTCCTTGGAAAGTAAATCTGACCAGAAACCATCAAGTTAAAGCAACTGAATTATTTCTGTAAGGAAACAATGGGGTAAGAGAAGATTTTTTTTTTTTTTTTTTTTTTTGGTCACATGAATCTAAAAGCACTCTAATCTGACACCCTTTTACAATTCAAGTTGACAGCCCAGAGGTCAATAAGATAGGTAGTGATATTTCTCCATCTACTGATGTACTTTCAAAGAACAAGATGAGGCATGAAACTCTGTGTCCACTAGAAGCAAAAATTAGGGCCGCAAGGAGTTTATGGCTCTATTAATCAGGGTGCTAACTTTTTAGCATTTGTATGTTTATTACTTTCAAACCTGATTGAAATGATTTACTATCCAATCTCCATATTTTATTATTTTGCCTTACAGAACTTTCACTCAAGTGACTGACCATAATTCCCTGGAGTCATTCTAATAATAAAAAAAGTCTGTTAATATGATTTCTTTCATAGATCATTTAATATTCATCACATCTGGATAACATAAATGATTTATGTTGTTAAAGTGGAAGAAAGAAGCCTGCAGCTCTGTTCAGAACTGCCATTTTCAGGTATTTTTAACAGTGCCTTATTTTATCTTCATTATGACAACTGACCCATTTTGACTTCAGATCATCTGGTAGAAAATGAGCTTTTGGCAAAACTAAAGAATAAGAATTTGGTATTGTACACATAAATTATAATATTGGCTGGTCATAATGGGATTTCTATATGTGGGTCTGATTTCATGACTGTAATTAATACATGAATGGGAAAGAAAGGAGATTCCACAGAGATGAAAGAGCAGAATGAAATCCTAATTCCACTGAATTTGATAAGGCCAACATTTCATCTCTCATCTTACACATTTTCAAGATCAACTTCTCAAAAAATATTTAGGCTGCATAGATTGATGAATCTGTTATACATACATAAAAACTTCTCAATACCTTGGAAAAAAACATAGGTATGTTACATTCAGGCTATGAATTTCAGATACACTTCAGATACTTGCCTATACTTTGATTTAATTTGTCAATGAGATTTCTGTTCCACATTTAACACAACCATGACTGAGGCCAAGGTGCATAAAGTAAGTTAAAGAAGTTTGTATAAATTGAGATTATATATTAGCTAAACACATTTCTAATCAACAACCTTTTGGGAATATTTTTTACATCTGGACTACTCTATATACAATAATAGATTATGTATTATCTCTGTATAATATAATACATCATCCTAACAATTTTCCCTCTTGACATGAAATGTTGATAGGGACAACTGGAAAGACAAGTAGTACAGATTGAAATAGCAAATGTCAACATGATTTAGGCAGTGTGAGCCATCATTATCTGTCTTTAAAATACTGATAAACTGAGTAAATCACAGCAAACATGTGGAAGAGCCAAGGAATGAACATAGGCCTTATGAATCCTTGATTATATTAAAGGTCTTTTCCCAACAAAATGATTTTATAATTCATGAATCCCTGTGAAATATCTTACACGATAAGATAAGGAACTTGGTGGATTATTTGGAAAAACTCTTAAATTTTTATATGCTTGTTATTTTTTTCTCAAATATGTATATGGGGAGAGATTGAAATATTACAACTGCTTTAAATTTGCAACAATTATAAGAGTATCTTTATAACCTAGTACTGCACATGAACTAAGTCAACATACTGAGGAGCCTGTGGTTATATTCCAAAGACGGTGGAATTTTGGTGAATATTGACAATTCACATAAAAAAGGAATAGGAAAGGCTGACATCAAATGGACAGTTTTAACAGCTCGTAACGAAGAATAGGGAAAATGCTAGCATATCTCCCTTATAAGCTAAGCTTCAAGTGAAAAAATTTCATTCCACATTAGCCAGAAATGCAGGTAGCACTGTGTGTTCTCATCTTTCACTTAATGTTTGAAATATTTGAAGATTTTCAAACTATTAAGAAAGATAAAAAAGGTTACTAACCTTCCTTTTTATTCCATATCATGTTCAGAATTTTCTCTAGACTCTGCAACTCCCTTCTGCATAAGAAGGGATCTAGCTATTCTACAACTACAGAAATATTACCTTTGCCAAAGTGGATAATTTCTTTTTGACAGGTTCACTGAAACAACCTGAGCCTCATGTAATGGTTGCCATTTAGCTCAGAGTAAATACTTCTTTTAACTTTTTGCTTTCACATATGTACCTCTCAAAGCCTTTCTCTAGCTCACCATTATTTATCTGCTTCAGAGAAACTACCTGGAGACAGTGGAAAGCATTAATAAGGAATAGATCATTCCATCCAACCAGGAGAGTGGTTGGTTTTGGCAGCTCTTCTTCATCCTCAGGAAACTAAATTGATGGAAATGCTTTGCAATGAATTTCTGTTTACACCTTGCAATTCCTAATGTGTAAAATGCCACAAGCACCAACAGTATATGTGCATGTGTGTGTATATATATGTATATTTATTCTTCTCAAAATCTGAGATGTCTAAGAAAACAGGATATAACACATGGCTTTGTTAGCAGTAATACACAGCCTCAGGACAGAATGGAGTCTTAACATGTACACATACATTGACAGAATTACAGTGTAAAAAAATCCAAAGACACAAACTTTTATATTGTTTTCAGATGCCATAATTTCAGCTACTGATACATTAAAGTGCACCTGAGTCGCTAGGATCAAACTGCACATACGTATACTCTGGGGCTGACAAAGAAAATAACTTCAGAATCAAGAAATTAAATTATTGCTTTCACTAGTTTGATCTGTTTTTGAGAAAGGCAGCTGGGGGTGTCATGTAATCACCACTGACCCTGAGTAACAAGGCAGCAATAACACCAGGACTTGCATTCTGTCACTTCCAGCTTGTCAGGACATTAGTCTTGAATTTCAGATTTCATGGAGAGATTTGTGCTCAACTGGGTTAAGATTCAGCTGGACATAAGCATTTTGTCCTTCCTTATTTTGAAAGATACACTTCAAACAGAAACATTTGTGCTGAGTCTCACAATTCACTTCCTTAGTAACAACAGGAGTAATCATAAACTCTTAGGATACTCCTTTTCTGCACCCTACTTTGTCTCCTTTATACTGGAACACTTAGCACAGCAACTGTGCTTTAAAAAAAAAAAAAAAAAAAGCGATTAATAAGAAAAATGAAGGACTCTGGAAGTTAAAAAGGGGTTAGCGTTCTGATTAAAAACCCTGGACAATGCCAACATTTCTTCCAAAAAATAAAAGCAGCCCCAAGAACTGAACAGCTTTATGATCTGTGGGTTCATTTTTGTGCAAGCTTGCTGCAATAATCAAAGATGACAAGTTGAACAATATACAACATATACATAATATACAACATATACAAAATATTTCTTAAAAAAAAAAAGGGATTCTGGCTTAAGGACCTGGAAAGCGAGGAAAATCCAGATTTCTATACAGATACTTATGGATTTTTTATTAGACTCTAAAGAATACAAATCTTTGATTGAATTCAAATTTTATTTCAGAACAATACTATCAAAATATATAAACCAGTCGGTATAATAACTATGCTTTTGCCATACATAAAGGAAAGCAAGGGGAGAAACTTCCTGCTTAAGAATCCTAAGGGAAAAAGGTCATATTTCTATAGTAGAGATGGTTCATTGGATCTCCAGAGCTAAGTTGCACTTATATACAATTTCCCATTAGATTGCATCATAACTTAGGCCCTAGTACTCCATCACCTTCAGATAGGTTTTTCTAAGTGAAAGTAGCTAAATTTGGCTTTTTAGCAGAATATATCTGATTTACAGTAGACTTAATTTTTTTTAAAGCAGATTTTAAATTGGATAAAATATTTTTTTTTGCTTTTAAAGTAGATATTTTAGTATTTTTTGGTGCACTGGCAGAAGTTTTTTGAGGAAACAACTTATCCAATTTTGAACGTGTTAAAAACTTTGTTGAGGAAAATATTTACTGGTTTTAAATAGCATTCTTCATAAAATTTAAGAAATGCAAACCTCCTAGTCTGTTTGAGACTGTGCAAGGCTCTATCAAATATTTATTTTATTTCTATATTTATCAAATCCTGTAGCTTCTCTAGTCCTCAGCACAATACTAGGCACACTAATGTACTTTAAGAAAACTATTTAAAAAAAAAAAAAAAGGTTGGCCTGAGATCATAAAGCTCCCAAGAGCTCCCAAAAAGCCCTAATCAAACTCATGCTCATAGCTCAGAAAAGGACAGACATTTCTTGTTTGGGAACAAAAATTTCAGAATCTCCACTGATGTAGCTAGTGAGACCTCATTAGTTGCTGAAGATTCATTAAATTTACACTTTAGAACTAGGAGTACCTTGGACATCAAAAATAACATCGTTAATAATTCTGAAGCCAGCAGATTAAATTAACAGAAGGTAAAAATAAAAGAAGAGGAGTCAAAATAGATCTATGGTCATATGAGATAATACCATATCAAGTGGTGAATATAAAACTATGTGTTATTAGAATAGGCTTCAATGATAGCTTCAAAGAGTTATTTTGGTAAACATGACACAAAATGTGGTGTTTAAGAGTAATTTTAACCCTAATAGTTACTTTCAACTGTATCATCCATTTTCACAGAGGTTAATACCTGGAAAAATTATTAAATGCCAGTTTTTGTTGGTGAGTTAGGAATCATGAGTACTGATAGGTAACCTTGGGAGACACAAGCACACACTGCTTCAAATAGCTGCTCTCAATTATTTTTTTTTCCAAATTCTATGTTCAAGTAGCCTTTGCCCCAAATAATGTTCCCCTAAGTAGTACTTAGTTTAGCCCAGCCTGCTTTTACCTTTAAAGTTATGGTCTAAGCACCTGAAACAGAACACTGGGAAAGTAAAACATAAAAATATTTAACTCTTAATAGTCCCATAAGAAAAGTTCTTCATGTTCAAGTGTGCTTTTAATTTCTTTTTAATCAAAAAAGATAAGAAAGGGAAAACAAAACAAGAAAGGGAAGCCTCAATGAGTAAATTTTATCTTTCAGCCAGTCTCGGTCAAGATGATGGCCATTTTTTACTTTGTTGAAATAATAATATGCCTGAACAGTTCTTGGACCCTTCAAATAAAAGGCTGCCTGAGGAATATTCCATTTGCCACCTCAGATTGGTACAGCAAGGTGCTGAACATGGGGTTTTGTGTGAACTGGATTAGCAGCATGTGATGAACTTGCCCAACTGCACTTACCATTGATGTCATAAAATCTGTAAAACAAATTTGAAGTAACTCTTATTTTGTACCTATTGGTAAATTACATGACATTTCAGAAAAAAAAAAAAACAACAAACCAAAAAAAAAAACCTCATGAGCTGACATACCAGCTGGAAATACTTCAGTTTAGTTTAACAAGTGCAACCCTAAAGAGCTTTTATAGCTATGACTAATTCAGTTTAGCTTCACTGTAAATTAATGCATTGGTACAGGCAATAGTAAAGCTATTAAGAGACTGAAATGGTGGTGGAGTTGTCAATATTCCTCCCTTAGCTTGCATTTAGGTAGAGAGTTTCAACTCCATGGGTCTCCAGTCAGTGGCAGAAAGTCAAATTGCACACAAATGTATGTGAGGTTTTTTTTGGGACTTGACGAAAGCAGCCTGGTTTACCCACTGACCATCATTATGTGCACCTATATGAAATTTAGTCTATTTAACATGAAAAAATAATACTGTAATTAGACAAAAAATGCCCCCTATCAGGCAAAAGCCTGTCCAAACAGATGGACTTTCCAATACACTTAAAGGTCAACAGATTCTGAGTGTATCAGAAATCATGAGAGCTTAGAATCCTTCTCTGCTGCAGCTAATGCATCAAACTTGTACCTATCTCAGCAGTTAAAAGATAAGGCCCATAAAGCAGCTATCCAAGCAAACTGAAAATGAAACTGGATCCTCTTTTATTAAAGAAAAAAATTTTTGTTGGCCCGAAGTAGGAAAAGGTTTACAGAGAGGTTTAGTTCCACTGCCTGCTATTTGGGTTTTTGTTATAATCACAGAAAAGCACAATCTAGAAACTACAGACTTTCCTCAAAGTTTCTGCAGTGGAACTTGCTTTGAAGTAAGGAAATTTAAGAACAGGGGTAGTCTTGCTTAATGAAAGGCTTTTTCTCTGTATCTGGAAATTTCTTTTTATTTGATTAAATGTGTTTACATATATTTATTACACAGCACATAAGGGAAACTTAAATGCACATACAAGATACACTTCCACATGGAATATTGATGTTTTTGTATGATTATAGGCCAAAAGAGTTGGGGTAGTTCACTCTGCAGAAAAGAAAGTTTGAGAGAGACCTTGCAGTGGCTTTCCAATATTGTCATACTATTATAGTTTCAATAAACAAAGAAAAATGTTATTTTTTCCACTGCTATAAATCTTACGTAGCGCTATTAAAATGAATTACACCAAATCCACTGGAAAACCCATAAATAAAAACAGAGTTTTAGGATTTTATATTCATGTTCTCCAGCACTAAGCATACAAAGGATATTAGGAAATTCCATTGTTTCCCAAATAGTAGTGATTTATATCATCCTTATCACAAAGTGACATTTTAAAAATCTCTATCTTCATCTCAGTTTCTTTGCTTCATTTCCTTTTTTATCATTCTCTCTTGACCTTTAAAATACTTCATTTGAACAAAAGCACCAGACTGTGATACTCAAGTCTCTTGTTCTCAGTGAGTTCTTAGACAAGAGTATCTTGTCACTTATTCTGTTACTCTTGATTAATCTATCTCTACCTTTTCCCTATCTTTCCCCCTCTCTCCTTCTGCATGTGTTCTTCCTTCATTTCCCAAGAAAGAAAAAAAAAAATGTTCTTTGAGCCTCTAAAACCATCCCGACTTCTTCTTCTTTGCCTAAAACTCAATGAAGTTGGGAAGAAAATTGTAATCAACTGGGAACACTCTCACACTATTTACAAATCCCTTCCTTACAATGTGGTCTGTAGAGCCTAAAAGGAAATTATTTCTATTTCTTAGCTGTCTGAAAGGATGCTCCCCCCATATCTGTTTCTTCTGTCAACATTTTGCTCCTTTTTTTCCTCACAGGGAACCTTTGGTCTGGCAAGCTTAACTTGGACATGTTAAAGCTTGCACATCCCCACCCATCCTCCCAACATGGACAGATGGAAAAGAAGGAGGCACTGGCGACAATTTGAGTCTCCCCAGATATATACAGTCCATGGTACAAAACATTTTCAGTTTTCACAAAGTATTTACTTCCTGATTTCTTGCCTTAACCTCAAAACTACAGTTTGTTCTGAGAAACTGAATGGTTGTCATTGGCTTGCTTAATAGCATCCTATTCTTGGAGTCAATTTACTGCACTAACTCATTGTGGTATATCTGCTCTCTATTTCTTTGTAAAGAAAAATTAGAGGAGTTTATGTATTATAATAATGGAAGATGCATCTCTGGAAATCCAATGTCATGACAAGTCAGAAAGAAGGACTGATATTCTTTAAAAGAATCATCTCTTCTGTCAACTCAATACAAATCTACAATGCAGCACAACATTTCAGTTAAATAAAAAGCCATCTTTTCTTTTTAACAAAATGAATCAATCAAACGAAAAATACTTCTGTACCATCAGATATATTTTATATGCTTCAGATTGTAAAAAAAAAATTATACAGGAAGAACCAAGTCTGACAGATAAAAGTTATGGGCCATAAACAATATCAGTGTTTTTTAAAGGAATCCATAAATATCTGATGAGAAATCCTTATGATATACTATATGTGGCTTGCAAGCACTTCAGACAGTGCTCAGCAAAGTCTACAAAAATCCTATGCCTTCATTTGGGAAAAAATTATTTTGTTTTGAAAGCAGAAAATATGTCTTTTTGTTGGAGTGTTAGACAAGAATGAAAAGGCAGAAATTCATTATGTGGCTACACAATGGAGGATTTTAGTGGTTAAGTATCAAAGGAAGGTATTCTGAACCTGTGCTGCAGGTGTGCACACATATGGGTTATCAAGTGTGAATAAATACCAATTAATGCACAGAGAAGGGAATATTCCCTAAGAATCTATACAGAAGCATGGATTCTAAAATATTTAACTAAGGAAAAATATAAACTCTGTTCTGTGGAAATATTAACTGTTTTCTTAGCAGCGAGGAAAAGTTTGGAACATTAGAGAAAGAGATTAAAGAACTGGCCACAAAGCCAAAGGCATGTTTATAACCCTAGCCCCCCCCCCCCCAAAACAACAAAATGAAACAAAACAACAAACAAACAAACAAACAAAAACCAACTAAAGACCAGGCTGACAAGAAGGTACAGAAAATCTTACAGAAGACATCCTCAGTGGCCATATAGCTGAAAAATAAATTAGTTGGAAACTGCTATAGTTGGGAAAAAATCTGGTTAAAACAATAGTAATAAGTGGAATCTGCTCCACCATCAGATTCACCATATGGTGAGCCACAAGCACTTGAGCCAAAAAAAAAAAAAAAGAAAAAGAAAGAGAAAAAAAAAAAAAGTGCTAAGGCAGCATGGGGACCGGGATTAAATGAAGGTGATGATGATCGGGATTAAATGACTGGGTGATGCTGTGACTATAACTTTCAGAGACAACACTGGCTTTAAATATATGAAAAAACCCAGACTAACCAGACCGTTGCATTTAACCTCAGAAAAGAAACCAACAAAGGAAGGACAGAAAGATAGCAAAACAAAAATCTCACAACATTTCAGTTTTCCCAAGATCTTTTTGTCCCTAGAAGCTGAAAAGAGAAACACATCTTCAAAGAGGAAACATGAGTTAGAAAGAAATCTGTGATGGGCTATCATTAAAACCCAGTGATCCTCACAGATCCTGACAGTTAATGACAGCTCCACAGAATTCAGAACTGAATCTTGATACCCATTTTCCTGGTAGTGTGTCCCAGGAACACTTTGCTTCTTGAGGAAAAATAAACCCATGGACCATTTACAAGATAGTATCTAAAATTGTGTCACTGAAAGAATATAAAGTAAACAGCTCCTATTCTCCTTCAGATTTTTATCTTTCCCATTAAAACATTACTTCAAGTAAAAAACATTAATAACTGAGGTTCTTTGGTCGGTGAGGAATTTCAGAGCAACCCAGGGAAACTCATATGGCTTAAGATTCCATATGTGATTCCATCATATGATGGTTTAACTCTGAATATATGGAATATATGATTCCATTGAATCATCATATATATATATCTTGAAATAAAATTAGTGAGAGAAAGACTTAAACATACAAAAGGCTATTTCTGCTTTGGTATGATTCATGCCAAACAACTAATTTTTAAACTAAGCAAGACTTAGCAGAAAGCCAGATGACTTAGGCCATCATCCTGATGAAGGAAGGCTCCAGAGATAGATGCACCTCTGTACTGCTATGATCATCTAAGCAGGAAATGAATAAGGTGAATCTATGCACACCACATGTCACAGTGACAATAAATCCATTATATATTAAGGTTCTATTATCAGGAAAAATTTGTCATGCAGAATGGCTTAGTGCAAACAAATTTTTTTTAGTTTTAAATTTGTCTGACAAATCTTTAAAACTTCCTATAGTTAGGGATTCAAAGGTAAACATTGGTTAATATAGAAGAATGATAGGACCAGCATTCAGAATATCCAGTAGCAGAATGGGATATGCAAAGCTCTCACAAAAGAATTGGTTGACAGGAAAGAATCAGTAGGAAAAGAATTATTTATCTTGGATGCAGAGGGCTTAAAACCCATACCATCATATCTTGGGAGATTACTGCTTCATCTTCTTGCTAAAAGTCTAAGCACTCAGTGGGTAAAAAAAAACAGCCAACAACAACAAAACCATAAAAAAAACCCAAAACAAACAAAAAAACCCCCCAAAAAACTAAACCAAACAAACAAAAAACCCCCCCAAAAAAAATAACCCCAAATAAACCAAACCACAGGCTTCTGCAAGTTGTTATAAAGGAACAGGTTTTTTTTACTCTCCAATGACCTGACCAGGGAGTTTATTTCACTCTCTGATTAAAAAAAAAATTGTGTTAGAACATACATAAATTTTGCACATCACTTTGGCCTCCCTACCTCTTCATGTTTCACACACCTGCCCACACTGCCCCCCTACTCTCAAACCCCCTTTTCTGGATGAGACACCCAGATCTTGAAATCTCTCAGAAATGCACAGAAGAACATATTCCTTGGCAACATGACTCACTCCAGTGTCTTAGCCTCATTAGTAAGCAAGGCAGAAGCCTGGGTACCAGTGCTGTCTGGAGCACATACACTTTTATATAACATCTCATTATTTATATATAAATGTATAATGCCATGTCTTGGGAATACAGCATCAGTTTTTGGTTGAACATTAGCAAGATTCACTCCTACTTAGAAGCGCCTTGTTGACTTTAGTTCACTTCGTGGTTTTCTTTAAATTTTGTCATGAATTATGCTTATTTAGAAGCAAGTGAACCCTCTTTGGGACATTTTCCCCTGAATGCATTGCATATTCCAAAATGTCAATGGCAGAATCTCTTATGGTGGTGCAGTTGACAGTCTGCATACTTTAATCAAGTTAGAAAGTTTTAATTATACCGCTAGAGGCATCCTATTAACATTTATTTTCTCTAATAGGAGTGCTATGAGAAACCTAAAAAAAAAAGGGGGGGAAAAACAAAAGAAAATGTAGAACTTGCAGTTCTTTGGAAAGAAAAAGGACGGCACTCCTTTATTTTTGAACACAGCCAAATCTAAACATTATCACCATGAAACACTGATATAATTTGTTTCCTTGTAAAGCAAGGAAGAAAAAAAAATCATATGCATGATACTGTTAATTATAATGCTTTTGATTGCTGTAACTGTTCTAACAATAGCAGCACCTTTAAGTAAAAATCTCCTCCCTACCCATTTTGCCTTTTTTCTGTCTTCTGGCATTTAGTACTGGGAGTGAGTAGCCCCATGCAGTTGGGAACTGTGCACCTGAACAAATACAGCTGTAAGAACAGCATGTGTCTTGCCCTATTTCAGCTCACCTTGAACAATGTCAAGGCAGGGGATTTTAGTTTGGGAAATGGAGCATCAAATCTAAGGCCTCCTCAGATGCATGCTTTGGGAAAGAAAGGGACTGTTATAAAATATTTGCTGGCCTTTGAAAGAGATTAAAGAAAAAAAAAAAAAGCAGAACTCTGCTGGCATCTATAGAAAGATTTTCTCCTTGTGGTAGAAGGGTGGTATAGTTTGTCATTGAAAGGCGAGATTTAAATGTTATCCTATCACTGTTACTTCAGTCACAATTTTAGATGTTGTTCAATACTATTTTTTGATATTTCATGAAAGACATGGAATTAATGATCTACATTTGACGGCCTGTGCTTTTAGTCTGAGATCATAATTTGTCACAATTGTGGCTTGTTTGTTTTTGGGTTTTTTTGGTTTTTTTTTTTTTATTATTATTATTTTGTGAGGATGAGCTCATCAGCCAGAGTGTTCCTGGCTTCATTTCAAATCAGGTGGTTCTTTCTTGATAAATTTTGTTTAGTCTTCACTGTGTTTCCCTCCTGCTCTGAAAGTATTATTTATGTAGCATTACTCTTACAAGCTTTTCCTCATTCTTTCTACACCATAGGTGGCAGCACTGCCTGAGAGAGAAAAAGAACCTCTCTGAGATCAGTAATGGCTGAGAAGTTCCAACTGGAGGATATATGATATTTAGGACTATTATTGTATGTCACAGTAGCAGGATAACAGAGAGTTTGCCTGAAATTGCTGTTAAATAACAGATTAGCTCTGCTAGGAGACTTCTTGTTTGACTGAGCAAATAAATACAGAAGATTTCAAGCAGGATAATCACCCCAAAACAGGTAAGATACCACTAGGTGGGAAAGGGATTTAAATGCTTAATACATAAATTATGTGGACTTTGAAATCTCAGATCTCAAGACCAAACCTTGAAACTATGCCCTTGCATAACATGGAGCCTGGGTTGCACATAAACTGAAGAGGGAGTTCTTTGGATAAAAATAAAATAAAATAAAATAATCTCTGCTTCTTCAAATGATGAGGAACAATTAAGTCCTGGAAGAGTTAAGTGTCTTGGCATCCCAATGAAGATTCCAAAACTAAGCATTCCTCTTTGAAAGGTCTGGTGCCAACAGGTTTTAAAGCATAATGCTAACAAACTCATTTCTTCTTCAAAATAAAATTTAAAATACCAGAAATTATTTTCTTTTTTTAAAAAATTGCCAGAAAAAGAGGGAGATTTTCCTTCCCCTTGCTTTTAGACAAAAATGTACTCACTGGAGCTTCATGTTCTTTCTTTCTTTAAAAGTGGATTTCAACCCTGTGAATCTATAATCTAAGAAAAATGCAGAGCAGCAAAGACAGAGGTGCTTTCAAGCTTCCTACGGAGTCTGTGAGATTTTCCATATAAGAATTAAGAGATTACTTGGTGAGGGAGGGTTTAGGGGGAGAAGAACAAGTGATTATTACTCTCTGCCTTATGAATTACAGCAGGCAATGGGGAAGATGAACTCCTAGGCTGACCTCCAGAATAAAAGAAAAAATGTAACATAAAACAGCAAGGAAAAAAGTGAAAGAAAAACAAATCTTTCCTAAATCTCCATATCTTTTCTTTTTCTGTCTATTCAAATGGAACAAATTCTCCTGTGTAGGTTGACTCCAGCACCAGGTACAGCACATGAATGCCATTGCAGTGACAGCTTATGGAACAGTGTATGTACAGCCATTCCTAGCTGGAACAGAAGTGTCTCCTTTTCATATTTTTGTGGCCAGCATAATAATTTTTTGGAGATCATCCACAGCCATTTCATAAAGGTAAAAGTACATCTTCAGGGCCACTAATTGTAGTAATCATCTTCCAGGATAACAAGCCAAGGGCTTGTGCCAGAGCAACTCATTTTGCTTTTACTTCTGACTCCAAATTACTACTATATTGTCCAACCTTCTCTCAATTAAAACTTATCTAAATGTTCAGTTGGACTTAAAGCAGAACAAGGAATAAGATTTTCTTCAATGTGTAGGCTGGTTTCCAGATGTTGACTGTTAAGCAACACTGGATTCAAAGCTGAAGAAGAACAATCTACATTTTGAAGTTGTTGTCAGGAGAGTGGGTGGCAGTTACTGGAACACTATGTTTATAAAAAAATAAATAATCCTTTTGGTTAAAAAGTACCTCAAAAACACTGGTTATGTCAACAATATTTAAAGTGGGCCTCAGTATCTCAGTTTTGATGAACGAAAAAGGAGGACTAAAAAAAGTCAGCTGTGCTGGTAATGTAATTTTACAGGGTGTCGCAAATGGCACCGGTACATTTGAAATGAATTCCCAGGAGGTAAGTGTGAGAGCCAGAAAATTAAACAAAGGGAGTAAAGTGATGATGGACACACTCCGTAAAAATAATGAAATAATGGCACTTTAACATCTGTAACATGCAGAAAATTCTCAGAGATCTCATGAGTCATCTGAAATTCACTTGGGATATTGAACACTAAAGTATATATAGGAGCATGTAAAAAATTGGATGATAAGCAGAGAAATTTAAATAACAATGGTAATATAAAAGATTCATGGTTATTGTCTCCAGTAACTTCCTCATGCAATTTTCTGTATTTTTAAGAAGAAAGATACTTAGTTTGTCCTGCAGGCATTATATGCACAGTCATGTTAACTTAATTCTGTTCCATACTTAACCAACCATAAATATTTTTATCAATTATAAATATTTTGTGATTTAAAAATTATTTACACCTATGGAAACAAGATGTTTTCAAGTAGTATTTAATTTATTAAATTAAAAGTGTTGCTTCTGCATATGACAAATGGCTGAATTCTCCGTAGGCTGCTTGAGCTACATCTCTCTATTAGCTGGGCTAGGAATTTAATTTTTGCACTGAAGTTCTTAGTTAAACACACAGTGCAGGACTGATCTGGCTTAACTCAGATATCTAAGTGCTAGATGTGTAAATCTGAGATATTCACTCCCAATCCCTTTAATAATTGAAGAAAAGGAATCTTTTAATGTTCATAATCAGATCACATGAATTGCCCCTCTCTCTCCTCTCTCCCCTGACACGTTACAAATCAAGGAATTATCTTTGAACACCAGATATGTGATGGTCTTAAAATTATTAGAGATTTCCTTATCACCATTATGCAGCATTTTGTTCAGAGTACAAGCTGACAGCCTGAAATGTGGGAGAGTTTGCTGCCCAGTCAGGCAAGGTTTCCATATATTTTCTGTTCCCTTCAATGTAAATATCAAAAGCCAACATGTTGAACTTCCTAGCTTGTAATGGAAACTTAAGCTGTTGTTCTTTATTTCTTCACAGCCTTAGTGCCCTGAAGTGTTTTTTCAGAGCTTAGTATAACCTTGGGAAAAAAAGAAAAAGCAGATGCAATTTATTGCCAGCAGTACAAGCACAGAGGATATTATCTTACATGATAAGAGAATAGCCCTGGAACATGATAAATGCAAATAAGGCAGGCAGTAATGTACTGCATGTTTAATACTCATATAATAGGTAAATACTGGGAAAATTATTTCCTATCTAGTGTGGTAGCTTTTGTTATATTTTGCAAACAACAAAATGCCATTCTTAGAGATGAGGCCCTTATCAATCATTCCTTCCTCCATATCTACATACACACTTGTAAAAATTATTAATAAGATCAAGCAGAATCAACTGAAATAAACAGTTTTATATAATTTTGAAGAGTGTACAATTATGGGATGAATTTTTAAGCAAGACAGACAGCTCAAACTATGCTTTAATATTAATTAGTGCAACCACAGTTGAGACAAGATATTTACAAGCTAATTCCTCTAGTTATTAGAAAGGTAATTATGAAAACAATGTAAGTAGAAGTTAGTAGTTTCAAAAACATTTAGAAAACAATTACCCATAAATTTTATGAAAGCACAGAATTAAAAAAGGGAAAAAGTAATGTTTATTAGGACAGGATTTTTCTTAGGGAATACTTCTTTTCCTCTTCCATGTTCCACTGAAAGCATTTCAGATTCTTCAGGACTGTCACATGGCATTTCTAGATGTTGATGTAGCTAATGGACATGTGAGGTTTTAGTTTATCCAGAGTGAAGTTAAGAAAGCTGAAATGTACACAGAGCAATGAAATCAGTATTTTTTTTTTTTTTCGTCTTGCTCATCTGGAAAGGTTGTACCACTGCAGAATATTTGTTAAGGTACCAGAATATTTTGTCACTTCTTCAAGTGAGATAGCTAACAAAAGAAATTTAAAAGGTAGAAAATACAGAAAAATGTGTTTCAGAAAAGTTATGAACAAAGATGGAAAGTCAAAGCCCAGCATAAAGAATTCCTTCTATCAGAATTCAAACATTTGACTCAGGTGACAAAAAAGTCATAGAATAACCATGCATATGAATTTCTGTGTCTACCAGTGATACTTTTCACAGTGACATCTGATTATCTCATCTCCATTAGTCACCTGAAGCTAATGTCATTATAACTGCAAATTAGGAGACAGAAAAATTAGAAATCTAATGTTCCAATGTGACTGCTGAAAACACAAAAAACTTGAACTTAGCTATTTAATTCATCTTTGTGCTGAGGTGAAAAGGCTGGCACTCTTTAATTTAATTTTGGGCAAGTGTGCAGCCCCTTAATCAGTTACCTTCATTCCAGTCAAACATATTTCCATATCCTAATCTCTGTGTAAGAAAGCATATGTTGAACAAATTGTGGCTATTGGTATTTGTATTCCCTACTAGTCAGAGCACCCATACTATCTAGCTCATTAATGAAAATTGCTTTAGAATTACTTCAGTATGAAAGGTGTTATTAGAGTATCAAATCCTACTCTACTCTACATTTCAAGTTCTTGATTAAAACAGTATTTTTGGTTAACAGGTTCTCTATTAACATCTCGCCTATATACTTTACCCTGAAGAATTCTAAATAATCTGTTACAGCTAAGGATGGTTAAGGTTGCCTAGAATAACAGTCTGCTATTATTGCTTCAAATGACATGTTTATTGCAAAACTGGATTCAGTATTATAAAATATCATATTCAATCAATTACTGCTCCTAATCTTCTGTGGTGAATGGGAGCTATGTGACCAGAGCTGGTACCGTAGGCAGGAATCATAAGGATACATTTCTTGGGACATGTGAGTGAACAGCAGATTGAGAATCAGTTTTTTAATTCATAGAAGAATAAAATTAAAATCTGATTATGCTAAACCATCATCAAATGATGCATGCACAGACTGGTTTTTCTGTAAGCTTTACATATACATAGAGTTGCAAGAGTGTGGATGGGACCAGCATTTGTTGCTTTTCATTTTGAGATTCTAATTACAGCTTTAAATGTGTCTCCATCAAGGCAAAAGGTGTGCCTAAAAGAAATTTAAACATGGAATTCTTAACATAGAAGACCAAGGCCTGGTGGTACGTTAGTTTGTTTGGTTTAGTATCGCTTACTCTGGACTAGAAACAGTTCAGTGCTCTGAAGGAAACAGTGCCAGAGACTGTATTTATTGTGTCCATTGACAAAAAGCTCTAAAAGTACTAATAAAATATCAAGGGTTTAAGGGAACAGAGCCTAATTTAATTACGTGAGGTTAAGTGTAGCCCTGAGTACCTCTGCATCTCAACCCTACAGCTGAAGTCGAGACTGGAGTCCTTGAAACCCAAGCTGCTGGGGGGAAGAGCTGTGGGAAATCTCCCTGTGCTTCTGTTTCCAGCTCTAACCAAATTGCCAGAGCACCCTAGAGACTGGGATGCCCCTCACACAGATGTGATGCCCTCTGCACAGATACTATTCCAAAATCCATCCTTACAAATCTTGGATGAGATATTTCACAGCCTCCGAAGAACCAACAGATTGTTTCTCCCTGCATATACACAGCAAGGAGATTTTTAGGGTTAACTAAGACTATAATGTTTCTTTGATAAAAGTCTAGAGCAAAATAATACAACAATGAAGAAAAAAAAAGCTTAAAGTTTTTTTACCTGACACAGTTCTGATGACCTTGTTCTGAGCACCTCCCACTCTGTCAAATGGAGACCACAAAAGGAAAGACAAATCAGTTGAGTCCTGTGGAGGTTCAAAGCTTAAAAAGGCAAATCTTTCAATACAAGGTGAAATGTGAAATTTAATTTGTTTTGCATTGTATAGCCACTCATCCACTGCAATGATGAATTTACCTGTAGGTTTGACTCAGAAGCAAGCAAAATCTTTCAAACCATAATTCAAACCAATCGGTTCTACTTCATCTCTCATTTTCAAATGCTAAAACATTTTTGGCCTCTAACTCCCTAGGTACAGCACAGCAGCTAAAATCCCAATGATCCACCTTCTCCAAGCAGGCACCATATCCTTTAGTGCTGACCAACCCCTGAAGGAAGGAAGGCCAGCTGCTTATTGTGCATTATATATATATTATATGTATATAATATATATACAAACACACACTATATATAAAATATATACACACACAATATATATATATTTTATATGTATAGTGTGTGTATATATATATATTATATATATACATATAACGTACAAATATAAATATATATAAATATATGTATATAAGACCAAAGGACTCAGGGTTGCTGCTGTGAGAAAGCAGGGGCGGCACTAAGAGTGCAAAAGGAAGGTGAGCAGCAATTGTATTGCTACACACTTTGGAGGTTTCAAAATATTCCCACTGTATACTGCAAGAAACTAAAGAACCCTCAAAGCTTTTCATGGCAAAAGAAAGAGGAGAGAGGAGGGAAAAAGTCTGAAACTACATCAGTAGCTACTGCTTGGATGTTCGCTTAGGCTGTAGGGAACCTGTAGGGTGGTTTTCAGCCTGCTGGACTGAGAGAAGGAACTTTGAAGAGTTGTCCTTTCATAGGAACTACAGTGCCTGTGGGTAGGGAAATCCTTTGTTTCTCTCAAAATCCGTTTTTTGGTTAATGAGAAATAACCTTCAGGACAGGACAAAGGATCTTAGCTTCAGTTTTCTAAACTTGTCTTTAAAGAAAAAAAATATTTAATCAGAAAATTCCTACTCACTTCTAGGAAAACCCCCCTAATCTTTCTTCATTCTTTTGTTTCAGCTGCAAGATTTGTCACTATAATTAAATTATTTCTTCCACAAGATAAAGTTCTTCTAGAAACCAGTACTGCATTTGCATTTCTATTAATTATTCTGATTGCATGTTATCTTGAAAACACAATGCTGAAATTGCAGCATTTACTTTTTCCCTTCTGTTTATTTTGAAGGCATAAGATTTTCTCACAAATATCCATGGTGTTTTAATAAATAATTCTAATGTTTGGTTATCAAATGAAACTCATTGATTCTCAATTCAATTTAGAATTCAGCAAACACTCATTTCTCTGATTCAAAGATCAGATTGAATTTGCTCTATCATTATACACTTTTTGAAGGCTCACCCTGAAAAAAACCCACATTTCTACAAGTATTTTTTTCAAGTACATATAACTTTTTTTTTTTTTCTACTAATGTAACCTATATTTTAATGCTTGTCTTCTGGCCACAAATTAAAAATTTATAGTTCTGAGGACCAAACACAAAGAATCCAGGTGGCAAGGTATGATCTGACATCTGACTTACTACTACCCACCTCCACCTGGAATACCAACAGATGGAAAAACATGGACAAATGAACACAAGTCCTTACATGTCTTAACTTCTTGCAAGGATCAATCACATCCAGAGTACTGACTGGAACTTTGAAGAGAATAATTTTCATTATTTCAGGTGCTACAGACTTGGTGATATTCACTTCATCCCTCTGCTGGAAAGGATCCTCTCATTGCAAAGCAAGAAGGGAAGAGCATGTGTGTTGTCCATCTCTCAGCCTTTGAATTTAAACCCACATTTACCTGCAACTTTAATTAAAAGTGCAGAACTTGGCTAGAAATTGTTGAAATAGCATCTCACAATGCACAAGCTTTTGCTTCACTGGATCTTAATAATAGGGAAAAGATCTAAAAATCTCCTAAGCAAATTCAGCTTGAGTAAACCATTTTTGACACTAAAAATCCCACCCCACCAACTCAATTGCACACAATTTACTTATTAAAAATGAGTATTTATAGAATTTTCCTCAGAAAATTCAGCATAATGAAAAACAGACAGGTTGGAGACAAGCAGAAGACATCCTCACTTTAATTCTGGCAATGTAAATGGAAACTTCTTGGCATCATAATTTACTGTTTCATGAAGAACATAAAGCAACTATGATTTTTTTTCTTTTTAAGTGTACCAAATTATGAAAAGCTCTAAATGGTTATGAAGAAAATTACTTTCACCGCTTCAAATATTAGTGGGGTAAGATTACATAGATATAATAGCAGAGATAATGTTATTTAAGTCATTTTCTACATTATTTTAGAATGTAAGCACAACTTCAAATTTTCAAAATATTGTCTGAGGTTGATACAGGAAAATTGCTGAATTCCTTTTCTAGGCTCTTTTCCTTAGCAATTCAGATATTTGCATGCTACTTTCTCCACTTAAAAAAATTATTTTGTTTGATTGATTTTCAATAAGTGTTGCCTTTCTAAAAAACACTCAGTTATTTGCTAAATAATATATTTGGCAAAGGTTTCTCACCACTATTCAAATAAAGATTACAGGGAAATAGAGCTCCTGTGATTAAATTTGCTTGTAAGAGGATAATATATTGTAGGGCATATCAGCAGCAATAAGGTCCATTACAGGAATTAAATGACCACTTTATGACAAAACATTTCATAAACCATTAAAAGTAATCTCATTAAGAAGAATAAACTTAATAAGAGTACAGATGCATATGCCAAAGGTTTCCCATAATTTTGAAGTAAATACATAAAGAACTGTGAGAATGGACTTTCACCGTCATGCATACACTCAAGGGATGCACTCCCATATATTAACATAATGTGTATTAATTCTTATTGTCAAATATAAATTTAATGTCAATAATCAATCAAATCTTACATTAATATTTTAACTCAATCCCTGTGCTTTAAAACACACTACACAAAATCAACCTCAAATCATAATCAAACCTGTTTAGCCCATCTTACAAATAGAGCAGATCAGACATCAATGGCTGTAAATTGTTGTGATCTGTCTGCAGGATGTGAGATCTCACCATCACACATTTGAAGATGTGGCCTTTGCTTATTTTTCTTTAGGAACTATGTGTGATATACCTATTTATTATAAATAGCGCATAGCTCTTGGGTTTTCTGCTTGGCAGAATCTGTCTAGAATTCCAGAACTAAGTCAGGGAAAGCTATTTGTGAGAAAGCAAAAAAGGACTAAGCCAATAACAAAGATAAAGCCTTCACATTGAAAAAAGACCTTTCCGTCTATGCATGTGCAATTAATTACCAGCTCTGTTATGGCCAGCCTGGCTGACAAAGTCTTCTCTTCTTAAAGCTAAGATATCCCAAAAGAGTAAAACTTCTGAATCTGGGGTAATCAGGTGATGACCCAAGAGAGCAGGAAGGTGGCAGAGGTCACAGGACTGAGAGGATTTGTCCTCACTCATGGTTATTTTGGGTGGGAGAACCCACTCTGCTAATATATATCCTCAGTGATTTAAATCCTTTCATATCATCTTCCTTTCTGTAGAGAAAAAAGGCCACTATGTTTGATTTTGAAAGATTTTGAATCTTCTTGATCACATCTAGTCAGAGCCTCCTAAGAGGAAAAATTAATAATTGCCAAATTTACTTGGTCATGCCTTGTATAATGTAGTCTGGACACAGTAGACAAGTTCCATACTGTATCTAAATGCAGGGTTACTCAATTTTAGATAGTAAATTATATTTATGTATTATCTACCAGCATTTTTCAAATAATCTACCTGGATAATTTCTCTTTACTATTAAGGTGTTTTGGTGTAAAATATAGCTCAGTGTAAAATATCTCAGTTGAATGGACAATCAAAAGTCAGATAACTATTAATTATTGTAAAGAAACTGAGCCCAAATACATTTTTTCCCCTTTAGATGTAAATTGTGTGTCATTTTTCCCTCCAATACATTCCAGCTTCTGTGTGTTCACTTGAATCATTTCTCTTCTATTGCCAGCTTCAGTGAGATCTTACTGCTCCACAGATCCTCCCCAGCCTCCAGGTGAACATTATGATAAGTGCCAAAAGCTCTTTCTGGGGTTTTACTACCAGCAATAATATCAGCAGTAAATCAAATATAATCCAGGAAATAGTCCTCAATTATTTGTTCTGCCTTGAAGATTTTGGACAAGAGGTAAAATAGGGGTTGGGACAGTGGCTTCTTATCTTCCTATCCAATATATCACTTTAACTTGCCATCTTAGCTTCTCCTGTCAAGCTTAAAAGTTGTTAGGCCAGTCACAGAGATTCAGCTGAATTCAGCTGCATTTAATTTAGCTTTATCTTATGTCTTTTACACGAAGAATGTCAAAGTGCTTTAGAGTTGAAGATAAGAAATGAGAATGGAGTGTTGTGATAAATTGGGTGCAGTTACCTTCATATAGATGATTTTTGAAGATTGACTAAAGAATGGAGGTGGTAATTGGGCACAGCAGGAAACAGAGAAAAGAAAATCTTTTTCAAAGCTCCACATGTGCATTTTCCTGCTCATACCTGGGCATTCTCCACTTGGACGCACAGGACCCCCAGCTATGCCAACAATTTGTAATTGGCCCTTTATATTGGCTCTGAAAATTCAGTAACACAAAACATTAGGTACCAAAATTGCATCAGTGTGACCATAGACACTTGGTTGATCTAATGCACATTTTGGGTTATTTTTTTTTTTCAACAGAGTTCAGATCATAATCCAGGAGGAACAAAGTTGAGTATTTCCTTCCAAATTTTGCTTTTTGCAGAACTAACTTCCACAATTCACTCTTCTATTTGTATCCTACTAATGCAAAGTTGTAAAACTGTGTTCTTAGAATTTTTGTCAAAAATAAAACTTGGTCAAGAATAAATAAAGAAAAAAAAGATAAAAATTCAACAGCTTTGTAAGCAAAATTAGTCTTTTTTTGTGTCCAAAGGTAAATACTAAAAATAACATAAGAAAATAAAGACATCTACTGGAAAAAAAGTGTGGAATAAAGACATTTGAGAAAATGAAAAAATTGAAATTAAAAATAAATAAATAAATAGATTGGATTCTGAAACAGAACACAGGCACAAAGAATAGCCCCTGAATTCTGATTTTAGAAAAAATGAAATAATCAGAAAATCAGAGAGGAAGGATTTAGAATTCGTATAACAGACATTACAGCCAGTAAAGATGATTTTGCAAAGGGTAGGAACTTGCACTGCTACATAGTCTTTAAAACTTGATTAATTCTCCTTGTACAATTCATATTTGAGCAATTATCTCAGAACCTTGTCATATACGCTTTAAACCTCCAAATATTTTGTAGTACGATTAGTATTTCCTCTCTTATAGTTTAGTATCCAGGAATATGCCAAAGCTCAGCAAAAGCCCCAGATTCTTGCCACTTACTTCTCCAAAAAGCAGCTCTTCAGAAAGCAATTCTCAGTCAAAGGCTCAATCTCTGCATTTCTTTAAAACTTCATTGGTAAACTGACCTTTACTACTGCATTTACTTGAAATTACTGTAAATCCTGGATTTAGTTTTGGATATCTGTTGAAATCCTGATCAGATTTCTTCTTTGTTTCATCCTAAAAGTAAGAAGAAGTACAAATCCAGCAAAAAGAGGTACCACAGCATGGCTTTGGTTGGAAGGGACCTTGGAGATGATCTACTCCAACCTTCTCCCACTGCATGTCTGGCTGTCACATGGAATGAGCATGGTAACACCTAAAAGACTCTTATCTTCCTTTTCTACATCATTTCCCAAATGAAGCTCAGGTGGTGCCTCAATTTACCAGGGATTTACAATAACTTTGAAATGGATGTTTCTGTTCAATCCCTCAAATCTCAGCCAATGAAATTAATGATCTCTCAGCACTGAATACCTAAAAAATGGATCCCATGCTTTTTTCTGGGAGGGAAGGGTGTTGCCCTTACAAGATGAAATAAATGGAAATTTATGAAGGAATTATTTTATTTTAAGACTTACTGCAAACAGTTATTTCTGGGAATTGCCTTGGCTGCTCTGCCTATTCTCATTGCTTTATTTAATGAAACACATCCTAACTAACTGTGTTTCCAGCAGCTTTACCACTTTTTCCTCTTTCAAAAGATTAGTAATAAATAAGAGTAATTATAAGGGATTGCTCTGGAAGATCCTGTATCTTCATTACTGTGAGTACATTAAGTGACATAAGTATGAAATACAATTAAGCCAGTTCACAGTTAACATAAAGGATGAAATAAAGTGAAGTGTTCTTGAAAATATATTAAATGGAAACCAAAGTTAACCAACATGCCCATCAATCCTTAGATACATTAGGAACTATATAGAGGATTACTTGTTAGAATATTGCCAGTAGAAATACTGATGCAAAATTTCAGTGCCAAGTCTAAAGCTGAGTTTATCATTTCAACTTCAGGAATAATCATTCTGAGAACTTATGCACTGTAACAGCTGCTGTTGCCAGAAGGCATCTGTATTATTTCTTGGATCTTCAAGATAAAAGCTCCATTCATAAATTATTCTTTGAACAGTTCTTGAATGACTGTACTCTGAAGTGGATTAATTTGTCACAAAGAAAACCTGTGGAATTAACAAGATAATACCGTTTAAAGAACATGACTTAGCACTACTTGAAAGCAGAGCCACCCCTTCTATACACAATTTCACATTATAGATTCCATTGTGGGTGTAACAGAATCAGGAGATCAGGAAGTGAAAGAAGGGAAACTGCTGTGATTTTAAGTCCTCCTTGGATTTAAAAAGGACAATATTCTAAAATTAACATGTAACTTTCTACTAATAAAAAACTGAGCCAAGACACAGAGTGGAACAAAGGTTTTGCTGGGAAACTGTCAAAATCATGTTGAATAGCCAAGTGGTTCTCAGTGGTTAAAAAAAAAAAAAAAAAAAAAAAAAAGGAACTGGGAAATTATTAAATTATTTTATTTGAAGTGAGATGTAAGTGAATATGGTGAAAATCTTTAATCTTAGCATATGGCTAAAAAAGATATTCTGACCTTAGGGGAAGTGCAGCTCAAGTAAACTACGAGAAACATTATATAAAGGATTTTCTGTCATCTTCCGTCCTGTTTTCACAGATCAA
Organism: Heliangelus exortis; assembly: GCF_036169615.1. Taxonomy (NCBI): domain Eukaryota; kingdom Metazoa; phylum Chordata; class Aves; order Apodiformes; family Trochilidae; genus Heliangelus; species Heliangelus exortis. The sequence continues at coordinate 11,150,171 of NC_092436.1, read as the reverse complement.
TAAAGTTCATTTTTCTCCTCAAATACCTCTTAAGCACCTCCACAATCTTCCTTTTAATTTCAGTAATTCCTGTTAATTCCAGTTCTCATACATCCCACACCTGTAGACTTCTCTAGTCCTTACACACAGACCTACATCTCCCTCTTACCCATCATCATTGTTCAATATTTTCAGTGTTAGTCCCAGCAGTAAACTCAGTGCTGACAACTGCAGACACCCAGAATTCTCAAAGTACATCACATCTGCAATACATGACAGGCACTCCAAAGTCAAAAGATTGTCACTAATTGTTTACCTGTTGGCTTGGTTTACCTGTTTAATTGTTGTCTCTTAGAACACTTTAGCACTATATGAGTGTGCCCAGGAACATTGAAGACAGAGCTGGGACAAAAGTTTTTGTCAGAACTGTACTACAGCTCAACAGTGTCACAGGTACCTTGTACTCTGCAGATCTGAAAAGGATTTTTACATCCTTACAAAAGACAAATGGCCTTCAGCCTCCTGGCTTTACAGAATATTATTGAAAAATAAGCAAACAAAAAGTGTTTGCATATTATGAAAATGCAGTAATAATGCTTCCCAAAAGATTCCACCTGATTCTAGGTCTTTTGATAGGTGGCCATAGAGGGAATCAAGCAATTTGGGTTGATAGGTAAACTTACAGGTTTAGGGTAAACTTAGAGGTTTAGGTTTGACAGATCAACAATCAGTGATGCACCATCAATACATGTGCTACTTTAAAAAATACTTAGGAAAGCTCCCAGACATGGTGTCAGAAGTTTTCATCTGTCTCAGATTAACTTCAAGAGCTAATATGACAGAAAGGTGCTGGAAAACATTGAGGATGTGATGGAATGGAGTTGTCAATAGAAAACAAGAGAAAATTGTTTTGACTCTCTGTATTTAATTACAGACCTCTAAAATCAGCTGACAACAACAAAGAGCCACATGTTCCAGTTTTTGGCTCTTGCTGCTTTCTGGTATGATGTTTCAATTGTTACAACAAAACTTAGGGAACTGCCAAGCTGGCTAGAACACAATCTATCTCAATTTCCTCCTTAACATTGGCAGCAGATGGAGGGAGAAGAAAAAACCAACATAAAATATTAAACATCACATGGCAGGAGCTGGAGATAACCAGAGAATTAAGGTGGGTCTGGCTCACATTTCTTTGAGATAAGTGTGCACCCTGCCCTGCATTTCAAGTGTCTGAAGGCTGGTTTTATTAGAACACAATTAACTAGAATAAAATAACTGTGGAAATAATAATGCCTTGAGGTCAGCTGGGTGGTTGACTTGGGGAGAGGCAATCTGCCTTGTTCCCTGTGTCCTCATAGGGTACCTCCTTACTTTTCCTATTTAGTGGCTTTAAAGACTGAACAAACCTCACAAGGTTGCTGATCCCTGGCAATGTCCCTCTCCCAGCCTGAGGACTTGGGTGTGTATTCACCTCATTTCTGCTCCCAGAAACCCTGCAGTCACCTCCTTTGCATCCTCCTCTCCCAGTTTGATTTTTTAAATGCCTGGAAAGCAGAGCATGTTCTATTTCTCTAAGGTAAAATGCCACCCCCACTTCTTCCTCACTAGAAGAGATGATCAGAGAGCAACAGCTGTGATTTCCTACACAGCAGCATCTTCTGTTCTCTTTCCTACCCAACTCAACCCTCTGTGCATGTGCTGCACACTTGGATCCTGCACCCCATTGTATCCCAAAGGCCTAATACCTATTTCAGACAGCAGGGAGCCTGGAAAAAAATAACCAGAAATCTGCTTAGTTTGTGGTTTTGTTTTTTTTTTTTTTTTTTTTTGTCACTAGGTTTTTTTTCTCCTATTAATAAATAAATAAATAATCACCTGGAAATAAATCAAACAGATTGAATCGTGGGCTAATGATATTAAGTTCCATTAAATAACAAGAGCAAAAAAGAAAACAAATTACTTTAAAGAAAATCTGTCAGTCTTTCACTGCAGGGTGCCACTTGAATCTGTGGCATTTTACCACCATATTTCATTCTATATTTATGTTTACATTTATTGTTCCCAGTAGAAAGCAGTTCCCCTATTCTCAGCAAAAAAGTTACTAAATCAATGTTCTTGTGACTTACCAAATGCAAAAGGTGCCCATCTTTAGGGGGAAGCGAAGAACTTGAAAAAGAAGAGGGGTTAAAATTAATTTTCCACTTCTGCTCTTGTTTTATCCTCCAGCCAAGCATCCATTTTTTAATACCCAGTTAAAGGCTTCCCACTGCTGCTTATGCCTGGACCACCTGTTCCCATAATGCTCTCAAATCAGCAGGTTTTGGCACTGCGTTAGATAGTTCATAAAAAAATACCAGTTCAGCACCAGGCATTTAGGATAAGTCTAAACCACGTGACCTGAGTGCTGCTTCATTTCCATGGAAAATAAATGGTTTCCTAGGAAGGAAAGAAGGAAAAATATTGAATAAGTTTGATAAGTCAAGTTGGTGAGGGAGAAGGAACTTAGAAGAAATTCCTGAAGTTTTATTCATAGCATAAATGTTGCAGGGAGGGAGAGGGGAACAGGAGGATATAGGAATGTAGATCATAATTTGTGGAGCTGAAGGACTATGAATGATGTTGAATAAAGAGAAGAGGCAACTTGTGTATTGATAGATCAGAACGGGAAGAGCAGGTGATAAATCATCTCATAAAGAGAGGTGAATGAGCTGTGTATTAAAGAACAGAGTCAGGGGGAAGGAGAAGTGATGGATGGTTAGCAGATTGAATAGGCAGCTTAGATAAATAATTCTTGTGTTAGTTTTAAAACATCTCTGAATTATAATCTTTAAGGCACCCTTCATATCTGGCCTCTGAAAAAACTTTGTTATCCATAGGTATGTATTCACATCTGGAAGAAAACATCCTTCAAGACAGTTACAAGTTACATGCCTTTTCTGTTTAGCTTATGAGAAACTTTTCTAGCTGCAAAGCTGGAGCTTTCTAGTCTGTTTTCTTTCCCTTTCTCTCATTGCTCCAGATATTGGACTCTAACAGTCACATCTCAGGCAATAAGACAGGATTGCCAGGCCAGGAGGTGAGAAGAAATGGGGGTGGGGGGAAGGGCTCCTCCTCTTTCTGTAAGAAAGAGGGTTTTTTTTCACTCCACTTATAGCAGCAGACTCAGACCTCCATCACTTAACATTTGCATGGAGAAAACATCCCAGACCTGAGCACTATAGCACTATAGCATTCTTTGACATTATCATCCCACAGGTAATGCTGTGCTGTGACTGAATCCCAACTTTTTAAATAAACCATACTAGATCTCAAACATTTTTTCCACTAAATCTGAAAAGAATTTTTTTTTTTTTTTTTTTTGCATGCTTTAACAGCTTTAAAATGAATGTACAACCTTATTGGGTCTGTGTTCACTGCATATTTTCCTGGTAAAGTGAGAGGCTTGTTTGGACAAAGGTAGCTTTCTTTGAAAAGAACCTGATATTTAGGAAAGAGGCATGGTAGTTCTGGAACTTGAAAAGGTGTTCAGAGATAGTTTAAAAAGGTAGTTCTGTGTATGAAGTAGTTCAGGAAGGCAGAACACAAATAAATGATAGAAAAGAATAAGGCTTTTGTGAGGCATTTTGTACCTGGCAGAGCTGGTACAGATTCAGAGCAAATGAAGCCAACCTGTCCCCTTGGTCACTCCCTCCTGTGCCTGTTCTTTGAGACTTTGAATTATGGGCAAAAGGTAAAGGTAGGTCCAGAACAGCTGGGTATGGACAGAGCTAGCTCAGATCCATAATGCTCAACAGTTTCATGGTTTCTTCAGGCACTTTAAAAAGCTTTTAAGTTAGTCCTCAGACAGCTACATTTATTGTGCCAATGTCATTTCTTGGTGAAACTAGAACTGTAATCCTATTTTATTTTACTGGGGCCCAGATGGCACATGGTCCTTTCCAGTGCCCCACTGTAGGGGTGTTGGGACTTCTGCCCTTGTATTTCCCTTGCTTCACATCCCTCAACTAATACTGAACACGTGCACATTTCCTACACTTCTTGACATCATCAGGCTGGCAACTGTCTTGTCCAATTTGCTGGAGGAAACCAAGATGCTGGGCCAGGCTTTCCTGAATGGTAAATATCATCACTGAGTGTGTAACAGCTGAGAATGTTGCCTCTAGCATCTGCCCACATGCTGCCAGGCTATATGGCACATCCACATCTGTCTGCTAGCAGGAAAATAAGATAAATAACCCCACCACCACCACAAACCAAACCAAGCCTTCAGCTCCAGCTGAAGTTAACTCTTTTTTTATCAAAAACAGAAATATCACAATTTCTGCCTCACAAAGTAAGGTTAACAATGAGAAAATCAGTTATGCTACCCACACTCTGCCCCCTCCCAAGCTGCAAACATGTTACAGTTACTGAGGAAGAAATTCTGACAAATTTCATGTGGTTACTGTTGCTTGGGAAACCACTTCCTTGGTAACTACAATGCATTCTCAGCACGTCTCAATATCAATTTCTCTCTGGCTCTGAGACATCGAAACCTGCAGTACCATGTGAAGAGAGAAAAAGAAAAAGCCTTTAACAACAAAACCAACCTGCAGGAAAAAGGAGAGAACGAGCAACAGATTTGCTGTTGCCATAGTTTCAAATATGTCTCAGAGAAAAAGAATCTAATTGAAAATATATCTGGAAGTTGGTTTTAATATTGTTTGGTGGAGAAATTGTTGATACACATCATTAAATGTGTCTTGAATCATAAGCATGAGACTGGAGATAGGCACTTGGGTGGCTCTGGAGCACCAGCACTGAGCCTGGTACGGCCCCTTGGCTGGCAGTGATATTTTCTCCTCCTCCTCCCTCCTCCTCTCTGTTCCACTTCATTCATCCCAGGGCCATGCAGACAGCTCAGAACAGTTGTTGTTCATGAACAGCACACAGAAAATACCATTTTTCTATCAAACAAATGAAAGGAATGCTGCATTGATAGTATTTCCAGTTCTGCTTTTCTAGGCCTCCTACAGAATCATTAGGGTGTCATTCCAGCAGCCCAAACTCACTAATGGGAGAGAAAAAAAGAAGCACTGAAAATTAGTGCCCCATTAAGTTTCCTACACACGATTCTTACAAGATAAAGCAGACTCAACAGCCTGCACAGTATATAAATGTGTTTGCAAAGGAGGGGGTTTTTTTTGCTAGAAATTATTGGGATGGCAAAGAAAAGGCTACGGGACCTCACTCCTGCTCCCATTGGTATTAACTACCTTAGGACTGAGAATATGTCTAAGCAAACATGGAAAAATAAATAAGGATAATATAGAAACAATTTAAATCACCCCTATTTTCACTGTATTGAACTATAATTTTGATATATGCCTATTTAAATGTTTGACTGTGTATCTATACAGACAGACACACACTCCTGCCTTTTCAAGGGCAGCAGTTTGGTCTTTTTGTTACTTTTTTTTTGCAGCCAAACCCATCAACTGGCTGAAGTTATTTTGCTCCCATAGGAAGACCATCATCCAAACCTATTAACAATGTCATTTTAACACCTTTAGTTCAAGCATGTCTTCCACCCACACACCAAATGGTGGGGGATATATGGAAACCACATCTTTTCCAGGAATTCAGTAACTTACTGAGTCAATAGAAACATCGGTGCTAAACTGCAATATTATACTCCTCTCTTTCCTGCATTAAACACAGGAACAGACTTTAAAGTTTGTTCTCTGGGCATACAGCATGAAATCTGCAGTATAACTTGGGGATAGAGGGAAGAGGATTATTCCTATTTTGAGTACCAGAAAAGAAGTGATTGAGAGATGTATAGAAAGGAGAGGGAATATGTATAGATGTATAGAATGGAAAGGGTGCTATCACCTTCTGTGATGACTGCTTGGGTCAGAATCAGCTCCTCATGAGGTATAGTGTTTTAATTTAAAAAAAAACCAAAAATGACGATGTCCAGAGCTGATAGTATATTGTGCTACTATTCCCAGGTACTAGAAATACTTCTTTAGCATATGTTTATGGTGCACTGAGACTGAAAAATGACAGTGGGAAATGCCAAGTCTTCCAATATTGCTGAGGTAGCACTTAAAATATTTTGGCAGTGCTCCTTTCTCTCCCTGTGAGGTTTCATTCCTCTATCCAAAAGCACCAACTAGCCATTAGGATCAACATTTGTCAAATACTGATGCCACAAAAGCTCTGCTCTTGAACACTTAAGTCTTCTGATGCATAATCACTGTCAATATATTATTCGTTGATGAAAACATGTAGTTAAATATTTATATGTAAAAGAAATTCCAAAAAGCTGTAGGAACCACAAAAGGCATGGGGATAATGGAGGTATTAAAAAACAAACAAACAAAAAACAAACACCAAAAATTTGCAATTCAATATTCCAGAAATGTACATGTACTAAAGTCTTAATTCTTCTCCTGTCAGCACTACTCTAAACTAAACTTAGATGCTGCAGTCAGACTCCTTTATTGGGTTGGGTGAAAGAAAAATCCTTCAGTTTATCAAGTATATTTGCAAAAATTTATCACTGTTATTTATTCTGTAAATTTGCATCTTGTGGAATACTTATATATGCTTGAGTAATACAATAATGTATTAATATATCAATTAATAAATTGCATAGGCTTCCAAAAGGATTTAAAACTTACCTTTTTGTCTAGAGTTTATGAAAAAATTCACCATTTAAATCATGACTGGAAAAAATGAGGCCAATGTTAAACACACAAAAATATGCATCCAATGTCATAGGATGCTGGACCAGCATTTTGCATGTGGCCTTTTTCCATGAGCAGCCCACAAAACCAGTAAAACCCAAGGTGTCCTGATTATTTCCCAGTATTAATTCCTACCTTGCAAAATCAAGACTCATGGGTAACTACAAAATCAGGGCTACAGGGTTTGCTGAGCCACTGACCCACAGGGTCATTGTATGAGAGACACAGTCACAGATTGCATCCTGGAATATAAAATGAGATGACAAGAAATATATATCTGGGTAATAAATATGCCTGGTACTGACTGGTACTGAAGTGACTGCTAAAATCATCTTCCAGATTTTTGTATGTAGTAGTTCCTCATGTCTTTCATTCTGGTATTTAAATGAAAACAAAAAAATTCTGTCCTCCAGACGGCAGAAATTCACAGAAGAGAAACCAAATCAAGATTATATCTTTGAAGTCTCTATGCATTGACATTTAACTTTCCCTGTCTCCAAATATCAGATAAATTAGAAACTGCCAGTTTTATTTGGACAACATTCTGATTTTCTCACAGCACACTGAGTAATATCTTACTTCAAGATTACTCCCATCTAGTCTGAGTGGGACAGCTTAACAGAAATGCTTTAAAAAAAGAATTATTCAGGAAAAAAAAAAAAGCAAGCTTAATTTTAAAAAAAAATCACTATTATCTCACATAAGATCAGATTCTTCCTTTGTCACTCTGCCTTTAAATAAATATTGCTGCTTCTTGCATATTGCTGGATGCATATTCAAGAAAATCCATCTAGCTTTTTAAAAGTCAGTGTTTGTATATTTAATTTCTCAGAGGATTCAGTTACATCTACAGAACAGAACTGAGATATTGAGATCATTATTCTTGCCTTCCAAACATTCATTTGCAGGCACATAAGGTTTTCTTTTTTTAAAAAGGTGTTTGCCATAAATCTGAGGGAGGAGTTCTTTTGACATGGAATCAATAATAAACTATCCTTTATCTTTTAACATGCTGCAAATCAAAGTATGAATTTATGTGGCCCCAGGGAGCAATGTTTTGAGATGACACACAGAATAATCAAACCCACTCCCAATAACGTTTCATTATGGAATTTTGTCTCTCTGTTGAAATATTCCATTCCTGCCTGTGAAGCTTTCCAAAGCATTCACAAAAAGCTTCAATATTATAATCTACTGATAAGTTTTCAAAACAAATGTTTTGATACATGAAAAGCCACTAAAGCATATTTGCACTGAGATACATAATTAAGAAGCAAGTTCAGAGCAAAATTGTGCTGTAATTGTAGGGAATACAGAAGGCTGTACACAGAACAGGGAGAAATATCCACCTCTCTCATACCTTTGGTAGAAGTCCTAATTGCTGAGATATTTGTATTCTGTGCCACTTACCCTGCTACTTTAAATATTCATCAAATTAAGGAAGGCTGATTTGGAACATTGCCCATGACGTTAACGAATGGAGAAGAACATCTCAGAGCTCAGGCTCCCAGCAGCTATTCCATTGTTGCTCTCTCTGATGTTTTGACAAACTTAATTTGCACGGTCTTAATTTGTTTCATTGCAGAATAAAGAACTAATGTCAAACCTCTGCAATTTTAACAGAGCTTCTATTTTTCAGGCAGCCTTCCTTACCCTTTCAAAAGACTTCTGGGGCCCAGAGGAGTCACGTTCAGAGACACCAAACTCAAACACAGTCCCATGGAGCACAGGTTGCCTCCAAAGTGGTACAAGAAGCAAGAAATTTATCTAAATTTGTTAAACCTTTCCCTGTAGCTATAGGGAGATCAAACAAAATCAGGTCCAGGCAAGGAACCACTTACAGAGGAGCACACTGGACCATTTGGTCCAAACCAAGAGCCTGGATTTCCAAGCATCCTTCTAAAGCCAAGATGCCACCAGGGTTCTGCCTTTCAGAACAAACTTTTTTTCCCTTGAACAGTAAAAATTGTCACTCCATTTGGCATAGAACACCCTGGGCTAAGCCATCTTGCCATTTCTGTCTTTCCAGACTAGTCTGGAAGATCTCTTCAGTGTCTATTTGTATCACCACAATTTCATATGAATGGTGGCTCAGATTATCACATATTATAAAATTACTTCCTAAAGCAAACACTTTAAAACCAATACAAACAAGGCCACTGCTGAATATTGCGTTTACCATTAGGTTATTTGCATTTTGTTTCCACCTTGGTAAACAACTATTAGGGAGCACTCCTATAACTGAACGTGGATGTGACACTTCCCTTAACTCTTCCAACACAACCAAATAGGGAATATGCTGCAGTCAGGGACCTTTCCTCTCATATTTTAAAACTTCAGTGGGATGCAGAGTAGATAAGAAGAGCAATGAGGTGCCTATAAAATCATCTATGGAAAAGCTCAGCAGCAACATTCACTGTGGTTATAACACAGTAACTGGAGCCAAATTCAAACCAAAACCAGAAACATCTTCACACAAACTACCACACAGGCTACTGCTAATACATGGCAGGAATTCAGGAGGTTAAGTAGTTTATTGCCATGTTTTTTGCCAATACTTAGGTGCAGATACTCCCTGGTATCCCCCCTGCCCTGGCAGGGGAAAAGGGAATAATGGGAGAGAGAGCTTAAGGTTTTAAGAAAAACTAGGATAGGTTTAATGAATCGGTGATAAAGATGGTGAGTTACAAATATATAGAATTATGTAAATATGGAACATATTTTTTCCAGCTCTACAGTTGGAAAAGTCCCACCTGGGGCTCTGAGCAGAGGAAGGAGCCTGAGTGCTGCATCCCAGTGGCAACAGCCTCAGGGCAACCAACCCTGGGGAGGCAGGAGAAGGCAACCTGTCTCCATGGACAGTGTTCCTCTCTGCTAAGGAAACAACCAGCAGCACCACTACCACCACCAAGCAGCCAGCCAAGATGCCTTCAGCAGTCAGGATCTCACAAGACACTGAGCTTGAAGAAGGAAAATGTGGCAAGAAGCCACATCTCTAGAGACATTTATAACCACCTGGATGCCACCCTGTGGCAACCCTGAAGCTGCTCCAGCAGAGGGTTGCCCAAGGTGATCTCCAGAGGTCCCTTCCAACTCCTTCTATTCTGTGGTTCTGCAAGAAGCAATGCAGCAGCAGTCTCCCCTTCAGCATTTTGAAGCCCTGAGACCAAGCAAAACCAGATTCAGCCTCCCAGCACCTCATGCCTAAACTCCACAGCCTTCACACCCCCTTTCCCAGCACCTTTCAGACAACCTCCAGGTTCTCCCCCATCCTCTGCTCCAGCTGCCCCCATGCTCAGCAGAGTCCTGCTTGGTTGCCTTCAAAAGGAGCTGAACATCTTGTTATTACTGAGCACTGATAAACTGCGCTGTGTTGAGCTTGGCAAGGAGCTTTGCTTCCAGATGAGAACTTTTCAACTCTTCCTTGTCTCACAGATTAGATTTCTGGATGCTCAAGGGTCAGCACAGATCTATTAGTAAGCTTCCCTGGGGAGAAAAAAAAAAAAAAAAAAAAAAAAAAAAAAAAAAAAAAAAAGAATTCTTTCAAGTCCTGTGCTAAATGTTGGACCAGTCCTTAAGTAATGGAGGTTGCAATTGATATCATGGAGGATGCAGAAACCTTCATCTGCTCCTAATAAAGAGGTAGTTAAAATACTTGTGTGCCCCTCTCAATTTTCTCCCAGCCCTATAGCTCTCTAGCAAATGCTCTGAATACCCTGAGCCCCCCCAAACTGAGCTCACTGGACTGGTGTCCCTGGCAGTAAAGTTCCCACCGCTGAGACATCCCAGAGCAGTGATGCTGCTGATAGCAGAGCAGTGCCAGCCCCTGATAGCTTCTGAAGGGCTGTTGTGAGGCAGCTGAGAAATTTAAATTGTTCTACTCCAAGTCAGGTCTCTCCAGCCTCAGGTGAAGGCACCATGCTGAGTCCTTGGGCTGCTTCTGACCCAAGAATGTTCTACACCTGAGTTCCTCTTTTCCTTGGGATACTAAAACCTCACCTGTAGACTCCATTTCAGAGGATCCTGGACAAGGGAGCGAATGAAGACATCAGATTGTATCAGTGTTTTTAGGATTGAAGTACAGATCTCTGCCAGTAACCCCCTGATTTACCTCCTCCATCCTCCTTATCACCCAGGAGCTTCATTATCTAACTTTACCTTATGAGCAACAGTGGAGATCAGATAGCACAATTCCGTCCTGTTTCTTGGGTAACACCATTTATCAACACATTTATCAACATGGGCATAAAAATCCTAGGCAAGCCAGCTAAAACACAAAGGAGACAGCAGGCTCCTACTATGCAAATAAACCTTTTCCTGCCATCCTAAAATCACAGACACTTGGGAGGAGCACAGCCTTTTCTTCATTCTCCTTATGAAGTGACAACTGGGTGATATTACACTGGCAGACAAGGAACCTGTGGTAGGTAGGACAGCAGCTATTAAGATACAAAATCACAGCTGTCTGAAAAACAAGGAGAAGCAATTCTTGAATGCACCTTCTTCAAAAGCAGTGGCAAATCACATGGCAATGTGTTGCTACCTTAAATTTTAAACTTAAAAAGCCCAGAAAAGGTACCTACAACTTAAGGATCTGAATCATACATTTGCAGATAAGTGGGCTCTGGTTTCATCTAATAGAAATAAATGATTGAATTTGGAATAGATTTTTTCCTTAAATTTGACTTATCACTTCAACTAATAATAAACACATGAATTGTTCCAGATACTTCATTTTCTTAAAATTGAGATTTCTATAAATTAATTTTAGATTTCTATAAAAACAAGTAAAGAAGTAGTCTGGTAAAAAAATAAAAGTTTTCCCTTTTAATTGTTCCTCTAGATACACCGTGGCAACGTGACTCTGTAAATACAGAATGTAGTTTTGGGAAGTACTTGCACGAGCAATTAACTTGATGATGTTGCCTGTATAATCTGTCACACTGAATTTTCTATACTATTATCAATGAAATAAAAAAGAATGTGATTTTTTTTTTTTTTTTTTGACCATGTGTGTTATTTAAACCATGTCATCATATGTTAAGATTCTCTCCCCTTTTGCTGCTGGCTATATTCTGTAATATCTATAGTACATATCGTACATATATATATATATATAATAAATATAATACATATTATATATATAAAATACAGGGTTGGCCTCATTGCTGCAAGGGCACATTACAGACCTGCTTGTCAGCTTCTTGTCCCCAGGGTCTCTCCCGGGCCCTCTCTTAAGGTTTCTTATGGTAGAAGACTACAGCTCACAGCAAAATAATCATGCTTGAGTTTCAACTTGAGTTTCATATTCCTACCCCCTTTTCTAGTACTGATATTTATTAAGGCTGAAAAGAGCCCTTTTTAGAATTATTCTGGATTATGTTAAGAACTTTCTACGTAATCATCAGATCTAGCAAAGAAATCCTTGTGTTTCTGAGTCTGACAAGGATCTTTATTAAATTGAACAATTTTCCTACCCAGGAATTGCCCAAACCAAGAAGCAAAGTGGTACAGTATTTCCAGCTGCTGCCAAAGATCAGTAATTGCAGTCTACATTAACCTTTTTCCATTCAAAAGCTAACCTATGAAAGCTCTGCTTCTTCATTCTAATTAGCTTAAAAAACCCCAATTTTAGTATTCATGAACCTTCAGGTTATACATGAACTTTCCTGATGTCCAGCAGATTAAGAGGCTCTTATTAGCTCCCACAATTAACACAGCCTGCAAGGAATGGTTCAAATTTTAAATCCTCAAAACATTTTTCCCTGAACCCTTGACATTTTCACTAACATCATTTGAAGTGGGGATACTCATTTCCTTGAATCTCATTTGGGCTTAACTTCTCAATGCAACACTCTAAAACCAAAAGGAAATTATAAACACATGCATGTAAACTTCTTAATTTTTTTTAAGTAAGGAAAATAGTTGCTATAGAATATGCTTTAATATGTATTGTAGTACCCCTTCCAGTTTTCAGATGACCATACCTTACATTTGGAAACTGTGTTTAAAGTTTGCAGAGCATCTTTTTCAGTGCTTTGCAAAACCCAAATTAAGTCTATTTAAATCAGATAATATTGTAAAAAGGTCAGGATAAACATTCTGAGTTTGAATGGCTATGATCCAGAATAGTCCACTACCACTGCACATCACTTCAGTTCCACAGTTTTCAGGACCAGTAGAGGCCATGTCATTTTCTCAGGACAAAAATTTAGAATATACTAGACTAGACTAGAACAGAATAGACCAGAATAGCATCACCTATTTCAGTTTGAAAGGACCTACAACAATCATCTTGTTCAACTGTCTCAATTGTGCAGAATCAGAACCAAGGAGATGTTTCTTGCCTGAAAGGAGCGTAATTACTGGGGAATGTTTTTCCCCAGCTTAAAATGAGTTAGGAAAAAAAAAACCAAACAGAAATGCTCTCAATTTTTATTTGCCTCTCTTTTAGCCCGTGTTCACTTAGAAATGTTTACTCAGTGGAATATTATCAGGTATTTAACCCTGTCATGTAGTCACATTCATTAGTGCTATAGCCTTGCCATGTATTTTTCTTATTACACACTAAAGCTTTATGGCAGAATTTTTGTGGAGATCTATTGCAGATAATGATTTGTAGTGTATAGTACCCTGAAGGCACTGTAAGCTTAATTCTGCCCTCTTTCTCCCCTCTATGAAGGTGAAACTTTAACAGGGAGTTAGAGTTATGTTTTGCTTTAAAAAAATTGTTAAAAGCAGGATGGAATTTGGAAGTATTCTTATTCTCAAACAAGAAAAAAAAAAAAAAAGAAGCAGCAAGGAAAAAAAAAAGCAGCTTTTAAAACTGTCTCATAAGGCCCATTTTGAAACTATGCAAGTAAACTGCCATTAGCTACATCTTAGGGCAACTTGTGATTCACAGTCTTTTCTCTCTACTTGCTGTGCAAAATGCTTGGGAGCAAAAGAAATCAGAAGCTCCAGGAGCCAATCTGCCACTGTTGTCTGTTTCTGTAGTCTGATAAACTTACATGGGCTGGCAGACAAAATTGCCCTTTGCATGCATTGTCTCCAGGGGGATTTGGAAGTATGTCCAAGTTTTATAATAAAATTATAATCACACATCAAGCATTAATAACAGATTTTCCAAGGGCCTTTTCTGAGCAAATTAGAACTGTGGACAACGAGATAATGCTTAAAACAAAAAGAAAACAACCCCTTTATGCATCCAAGTTAAAGTGGGTCACTGCAATGTAAAGCACATTTTTAGTGGATATAAATTTAGCAGCTCTCTGCAACATTATGCATGACAGCAGTCTTGTGATATTTCAAGTACATCACAGGTCCCTGGAGACACCATGTAATTTATAATGGACCAACCATAACAAATTGTAGCAGTCTGAAAAGGAGCTGGTTCCAATGAAATAAAGCAAGTTGATCTATTTGTCTTATAGGAACATCCTCTTGAAGATTTCACTTGTCTGAGATCAGATAGAAACCGTGGCATGGGTGGTGGGTAGGTAAAAAAAATGCCAAAATGTAAGCTCTCCTTCTTGGTCTCCAAAAGAGGAAGAAATAAAGGGAACTAAACCAAATACAAAGGATGACAGTAAACTTCTTCAGCTGGCTAATAACTGGTATCCCTTTCCTCCAAATGCTCAGCAAATTCCTTACTGGATTTGTGCTGGCAATGCTTTATCATAATTGTTGCAGTATCAAAATCCAGCAATACCTGCAGGGCCATAGGCATTGCCTGCCTCAGCTTTGCTGCAAATTAATTAGGCACCAGCTGTCTACAAATAAACTCTATTTTTTACATATCTCTTACTTCATAATTTCACACAGTCCCTGTGCAGGTAAATTGTGGGGTCTAGTTACTCCGTTGATAGCTGCAGAGGACTGATACCTACAAACATACACAGGAAAAGGAAAAACAAAAAGCAGATTTAAGGTTCATTTCCAACACAGAGGTGTATTTAGCAGGCGCTCTCAGTGCAGAGATCAACACACTCTGCAATTAATGAAAAACTTAGGTTAATGTATTGAGGCAAAATGTAAAAGGCCACAGTAAATCTTGTAGGTCTGTCCTGTTGCAAATTAGAAGCAAGTAACAGTGACCTAGGCAGTGCCATGTCCTTGGCATGTGACTACAGGGACTTTGTAAACCTGAGGAAATCCCTATCTGACAGCAGGCTTGTCCTCCTGACAAATGTATTTATTAATCCCAAAGCACCCTTCTGAATTCACAATGTGTAGAAGTGATGGTGTTTGCTTTGACTGATGATGAGGATGTCCCTGCTTACTGCAGGAGGGATGGACTGGATGACCTTTAGTCATCACTTCCAAACCAAACCAGTCTATGGTTCTGTAATTCCTCAAAGCAAAATTCCTCTGTAATTCCTCAAGTGCAACACATATCAGGCAAAGCACCTGATGGTTTCACAGGGTCCCACCTGCTTTAGCAAGGAGAGTTGAGAAGACCAAGTCTGCAAAGAGATCACCAAGCAGGGTGATCTCCTAATTCTATTTAGCATTTAAAATGCTAAATCTAAGGTACTCAGAGGTAAACTGCTGAGCTGATGTGTTTAGATCATTCTTTTTCCAGATATCTTAATGAAAAAAACAACCCAGCAAATTTTTAACTCAACCCCCAACATTTAACATGAGAAATGAAAAATATTTTAGTTGAAAGGAAGAATGAAATCTGCCAGAAAAGAAAAAAAAATTCCACTAGGATATTAAAATAGCATTAAAAAAAAAAAAAAAAAAAAGGGTGTTGTATAATGTACTAACATGATAGCATCCCTTTTACATTGTGGAAAACAGATTTAAAACCAAACCAAATCAAATTTTCTTTTATCCAATATGTATTTAATATTGGATATTAATATGTTAATATTAATTCAAATATATCCAAAACATGTTGAAAGAGTTTGCAACAGTGTAAAATATCTACATAAAGCAAATACCATGTTTTCATGAGTAAATACCCCAAACACATCCACATTTCCCATGCACATATTTTCTATGCATACTTTTGATAGAACTAGGATCGCCACCATGGTGGTGTAAAGAATGTTATGTTTATCTATAGGGATAAAAAGTACATAAAGGAAACCAGTTTAGTGTTCTCAAAAAGCAAAAAAGTATTTGGAATGGTCATTTTTTTTTTCATTTTGTTAATGAAACAGAATCAAAACTAGTTCATTACTTTATGCATTATGAATTACTGACAAAGACATCCTTACCATGGGCTTTCCAGCTAGGACAGTGCTGGCACAATTCTCATCCTCTCTCACAGGTGAATCTGAAACCCAGAAACTACCAAGAAGCTCAGCTGTACCTTGCCTGCTACAGAAGAATGGTGCAGGGCCATTACATAATGAATTTTTATATAGTTTCCAAAGTCCATATCACTCTATTCCATCATTATTAAATAGTTCAGCTTAATTCTGGCACAAATGAGCAAACTGTTCTCAGTCCAGTGTACTCATGCAAAATCTAAACAAAACTTTTGCCTTTATGGCCCAAGAGATTTATCTTGGAGTTGTAGTTATTAAATGAGAAAGATCTTCCCTCCCTTCCTCTGCTGTTTCAACAACCCAAACATTTTTCAGAGTATGCACAGGGAATGGAAATGATTGTTTTGCAATGGGGTACTTAACACCTTGGGAAAACCTCTGAAGCTGGCGCCTTCTCCTCTCAGTAAATGGAGCAGGATTTGGTATTTGTTTTCAAGCCTCGTCAGATGTAAAATACACACCTAGGGAAAAAAGTATAAACTTCTGCTGGTCATCCTTTCATCAACACCTGGAGAGATTACCTCTCATGGCTTCCCTGTGAGCAAACTGAAATAAGGAAAACAGATGATGGATGGTTCAGCTGCAGTTAAAAGACAGCAAAACACACTGCACCAGAAAAGCAGCTTTTACTTACTTTAAAATCTGGTAGCATGAGCAAGAAAACATCCTTTACTTTCCATCTGCCTGTCCTTTCCACTCTTTTGGTTTTTTCCATTTGTAAATTTTATTTGGTTCTCACATAAGGACTTTTTTTTCCCCCTCTTTCTCTCATCCTTAATTAGTTTGAATGTCAAACCTGTTCAGCAATCACATCGCTTTCAGGAGTAATGAAGGCAAATAAATAACCCATGACTTTTCTTAGAGAGATCTGGAGACCCTTCCAAAACCAATTAAGGCTTTTATGATTCACTGGAATTAGCCAAGGTCTTCATGATAGGTTTGAAAACTCATATGAGAAAGAAAACACTAAAATTGAGAGGGGGAGAAGGAACCAAAAAATGTCCTTTCACATTCTTGGAACCTTCTAATTTTAAAGTATGTTATAAGTGGGAGAAAAGAAACTAAAACACACAATGCAGATTACACTTTTTTGCTGCTTGCGAGGCTGGGAAGGTAGATGCTGAATTTCCTCATGCTGGAGCTCTCATGGTGTTGTGGTTTTTTTGTTTGTGGTTATTTTTTTTTTCCTTTTTCTTACCAGTAATATTTTTTTTTCTCTTTGGCACATAATTTGACTTCAGATATCTTTTCGGTGGTGACTAAAACCAACAAAAAAGCCTCAATCTTTCAGAACATAAAATACAGAAGAACAGCAAAACCAGTTCCATTTGTCTGAAAATCCTGCCCATTAATCTTGCTGGCCTGGCACATAGGTTTCAGTCTGTTTATTATCCACATTCCTTCTGGCAGTGGCCTCCCACCTGAAGAAACAATTTCATTGCATGACATGTAAGGGGAAATACCCTCAAAAGCAGAACTCCTCTGAGCTTTCCATGCCCAAATCAGCTTTTGTGCTGTGGGTTCATCACTGCACAACTTGCCCATTTTTGCAGCTGTCACAGAGCATATGACAGGAGCTCATTCCCTCTAGCCTGCACATTGTACTCCTGTGCAATCTGTGATCTCTCTTTCCAAGCCTTCATTAACATCAATGCCATAAAATTTCCACAAAAAATTGAAGATACACTCAATCATAGGCTTCAAACAAGATCTCTGGAAACATATAACAGGGAGATCTCAAGGACCACAGACCAGCTTCGAAAGTAGGATTTTTTAAACATACCAACTAAGCTTAGCAATGTAAGCAGCTGTGACTTACATATCCATAGATACACACTTACCTCTAGTCCAGTACCATTTAAAAAAGAAGTAGCACCAAGATTTGAAACATGCACTTTTGCATGACTTGTATTTTTAAAGCATTTATAAGGGAGCCTAAATAAGTCAATTGAAGACCCAGACCTTCGGCAAGATTTTGTTTCCTTGTTCATATTCTTCCTAAAAATGAGAAAGTTTTAAAAAAAAGGGGTCTCAGCTGGAAGCATGCTCTTAGCCATTGCAGTGCCAAAATGAATGCAGTGTGTCAGCTCTGACAAGCTGTCAGAAAGAAAGAAAAAACATTTTTTTCCCCCAAGAACAAGAGATATCAAAAGTTTAGCCTTGAAATGAAAACAAAAATCAGAACACACATGCACCAAAAACCTGCCTAGCCCAGGGCCTCAGCCAAGGCAAACATATCTCTATTTACATAAGCAATTCACATCACCAGACTACCCAGCCCTATTGCTGTAAATAACCATGATTTTTTAAATTTATTTCTTGCCCAGACTCATATAAACATCATAATAAATCAGTCACTCCAAATATCCTTCAAGAATAACAAGCATTACAAATTAATAATGTCATGCTGGTCATTAATTTTGATAACCAAAGAATTTGCATTAGTGAACATACTTGCTATGGAGTTGTTAATGTTACATTTATTTAATATGCAACAGTTACAATGCATCAGAAGCCAGTGGCCATTATTTGATTCTTTCACAAATGTTCTCGTTTTGAGAGATGCATAACTTCATCCTTTAAAATACTGATTTTCCCTTTATAAGTTGAGAACTGCAATGCTAGATAATTTCAACAGGTTTTATTAATTTCATATTATCAAAATATATTCCACAACAATTCATCCATAAAAAAGCTTATATTAATGATTCTAATTTGCATTAAACTAAATCAAATGAAGGAGAGGCCGTGTTAAACAAGTCAAGAAGTGTTAAAGCTTGGAAGAGAAAAAGGGGAATAAATTATTCAAATACTCTGCAGTACAAGTCTTATTATTATGGCAGTAGAATTGATATAACACCTATTAGGAAGTGATAACATCAAATACAGTTATAGATAGGACTGTGAAGAAGTAGACAGACAATTTGCTCTAGTTTGATTTGAAAACGATACCCATGAAGGAGCATAAATATTTTTAGACCCTAAAATCATGAACTAACCTTAAAGTTGAAATACTTTGCTTTCTAACTTGTAATAATGTCTGAAAATAAGGGCCAACAATACATCACATACTGGTAACAAAGCAGCTGTGATGAAGTTTTAGTTTTTTTGAGAACTTGGATCTACTGTTCAGAAGCTTTAGAGGAAGTGATTTTAAACATTGAAGAGATGAAGTTACACTTGAGTTTTCCTTAACATTCCGGAATATTTTACTTCTCCTGTTCTGTGTCTCCTGAGACACAGCCAGCATCCTGCAACCACCTCCTCACCTCAGCACCAGACACAAAACATGCAGCATCTTCAGCCTCTGCTCTTCCTCTGCAGCCCTGGTGCTCTTTATCCACAGCAAAGTGAGACAGAACAGATCAGGCATTAAAGCAGAGCTGTTATGAGCTGGGAACAGAGAGTAGCCAGGTGGGTAACTTCAAAAGGAATTACCAACTGCTGTCTGCAGCTCCAGACAAAAATGAGGATCTGGCAGTTTTAGCCTTTGGCAGCTTTTTGCCTGACAGCCATTTGTTCCTTTTTCTGGTGCTCCATCTGCTCCCCCTGCTTGGGTCAACCAAAGAATCAGGTTGAGACAGAACCTGTGGGTATGTACAGCAAAGGCTACCAACCCTGCCATCTCCCCCATGCAGTGATACTTGTGGTCTGGAACAACAACTAAGACAGCTATACATTCCCTTTTATTAGAGCTGGGCTGGCACAGAACAAGAAAAGCTAATAAACATGAACTGCTCCTACAGTAGAGCAAATAAACAAGTCTCATTCTGAAGTCTGTGTAATGCTCAAGATACACCAGGACAGAAAGCAGCAGCAAGATCATAGCTGTGCTGATGAACATTTTACATTTTAGGGGCACAAGAAGAGACTCAGCTTCCAGTCCCTCCTACTGCTAATAAAGTTTTTTACAGAACAGTCAGCAGACGGATCCCAGCCATACAGATGCCTCCCATGACTGTACTTGATATGCTGCACACTCCTCCGGGTCTGTAAATCTAGAATTTTTTTTTATGCAATAGAATCGCTCCAACAGGGAACTCTAAATCCACCATCCTGAAAGGGTCAATGATTTGGTCTTCTAGGATCTCTCCTAAGTAGATAGAGGAAGGAATGAAGCTTGGGTCTTCCATACCTTAAGTCCAAATAGACCAAACTGACCTTTTTCTGTAAAAGTGCCATCCCACCATGAACAGCTGCTACTGTCTTTCTACAAGGAGGGCACCAGGAACAGATTCCCAGGAGTTGACTCTGAAAAGGAATTACCAAATTTCTGAGGTTTTTCAGCTGTTGCCCTCCTCTCAGCATTTTCTCATTGACCAGGACTAAGTATCACACTGTTGTATTCCCCAGACACTTAACTCCCCCTGTCCACAGCACAGGTAAATTTACACCATGTTGTAGCAATCTCTTTGCATGCTGAACCGACAGCTTCAAATGCCTCAGTGCCCAAATTCCTGCTACCCCTTTATGACTCAAATTCATACAGTTTCTTCAGATGAGAACTCTTATCTTCTGGAGCTTTGCAGCCTGCCCAACACAACACAACTACATATACATCTTTTAGGTTTTCTTTATTTATATTTTTTTAGTTCAAGAATTACACACTAGCCAACATTATTATATATTTACATGCTGAAACTGGCTGCAATAATTTTAAATTCAAGAAAATATCTCTTATGTGCTACTCATTTACAATCATCATTTTACTACCTCATATATCCCAGAGGTTAGCAGTCCTTTTGAGAAAGACATGAAGATCTGATGCAATGATATCCACTAGTATTTTGCATTTTCTAGCCATTGGAAAATGTGCATTATGTGCATATAAGAAAGGCTACAAGGTCATTAGTAAGGCTGATGATTACTACATTATGAAGTAAATAGTACTAAGTAAAAAAAAGAGAAATCAGAACTGTGCAAAGACAGTACTAACAGAACCATTTAAACACCCATGCAAATAAAAATATGATATAAGTCAAACCATAGCTCATTCGAATTAATCATGTTTCAAATGTTCTTTTTGTCTACAACTGAAAGTAACAAAACAGACCATGAACAATACAGCCTGGTGAGTAACTGCTGAGTGACAGTAACAGTTAAAACATACAAAATGTTATCAAATTGGAATAGATGACCTCATGTCTGAAAAACATTAAAAAAATACAACCCTTAGTATGAAAGTAGAGGTGAGATTTTTCATCATTTAAGTTTCATTTTTGTCAAAGCACTTACAAAGAAAATAATTTATCCTTATGAAATGTCAGTGTTGCATATTCTTGTAGAGATGATCTATTTCAATTTTATATTAATGGATATTTAAATTAGTACTATTTTTACAAAGTAGAATAGGGCAGTATTTTTGATCAACATTCCATTTGCTTCTTAAAAATTTAGACAAAGTTCCTAGTGCATTTTGTTAAGCTTTACCTTTGGTGTTAAGCAGTGACTCATTAGATTTCCCTTTTAAACAATTTCTGGAGTGAAGACTATTTGGCTTCAGGGGGGACTGTGCTATCTAATGACAGTCAAACACTTTTTTTTTACTTTTTTTTTTTTTTTTTTTTTTTTTTTTTGTAAAGAAAAATATAAGTCTACTATTAGATAAGAGATACAGATTTCAGAAACAGACAGATGCAATATCCAGGCTTTCTGTAATGAAATCACCAACAGCTGAATTCTCACTTACCCTGGATCCCTTCACCTCTCCACTGACTGGAGCAACAGAAAGGTGCCTTACATTGTAAGTGGAAACCAGGCCTGATTTGTTGATGCTCATCTGAGTACTGACTGCCAAGCTACTTCTTCTGTTGCCTGAACATTTTAACCATAGAAAAGAATGGATTGTGCTAGCAGTAGCATTGCTGCAGTGGCTATTTTACACCACAGTACTGTCTGTTCTTTTTTTTTATCTCTGGAATCCAAATCTGTTTATGCAAAAGGGTGTTTAAATTACTCTGCTAGAGCACTGCTATTATTGTACTTAGTAAAAAAAAAGTCACTAAACAATTACTGTCTCTATTGACTGCTCATTTACAGCTTATTTAATTATTTACATAATTTTAGGACACATTAACCTAAACCATAAGTAGAATTAGCTTTTTGCCTTACCATAAAGTACAAATTAGAAGTTAAAAATGTTTAAGAAATCTGATAATATTTACACACGTTCAGCTTAAGTTATGGTTGATCACACTGTATGGTCTATGTACACATAGCAAAATGTCATGATCACTACTGATATAGTATTGTACCCTGGCCATCCCACCCTAGATTGCTTTCTAGAAACAGGTATTATTTTTGCCTTTTTTTCTTAGTTCCCCAAGGAATTTGTTGATTTTGACAACTTACTAGTGGAGAATGCTGTTATAAAAAGAGAGAGAAGAAATAGGCAAGCAATGTGAGTACTAATCTAATTTCAGATGCTAGGAGGTACAGTACTATCATCATGTCCAATGGTGCAATGCTCCATATGAATTATAAGCATTGATCTGCTGATATAGAAATGCCCAGTTACCCTGTATAGTAAGTCAGTTTTTTTTAAATACATTAATCTTTTTTTTCTCAAAAATATATTCATACACTGACTGATGGTAGAAACAAAACTGTTATTAGCTTATTCCTTTAACACGTTGACATGTGAATGTGAGTGTGCATATATATGTACTCAGAAAAGTGTATATATACACACTTATGTTCATATAGACATTAAAGTACGTCCATATGCACATATAGTTGAATAATGTTTAACATCCATTCACTTATGTTTAGTACTGTGTTATAATACAGAACTGGAACACAGTCTACTTGTGAAAAATTAATAGAGCTTTAATTGAAATGCATATTTGTCTGAAATAAGTAGGATTTATTTCCCAGATGTGAGACCACCACTCATTTCTCTGTGCATTGTGCTTTTGTACCTTACAGATTTTCTGTCCTTTGCATTAGAATGTAAAAACTCTGAAGAATTCTGCTGCGTGCTGTTATCTAAGACTCCTGGTTTCCTGCCCTGGGAATGAGAAAAGAAATGGTCACAATGTCATTGCTTGAGTCTTTCTTCCCAATCATTGAATTGTGATAGGATAGAAACATAAACATTCCTTATGCAAACACAGAAATATGTTGCATGGATTTTCAGTTTTGAAAA
Source organism: Heliangelus exortis (assembly GCF_036169615.1). NCBI lineage: Eukaryota > Metazoa > Chordata > Aves > Apodiformes > Trochilidae > Heliangelus > Heliangelus exortis. The sequence continues at coordinate 11,127,030 of NC_092436.1, read as the reverse complement.
TGTGTATCATACTTATTAGCAGTCATGTACAGTAGTTATTTACAGATTGATCTCAAAGATTTCATTAAAACTGTGCCATGTTATAGTCATAATTTGCCCATGAATTTCACAAAGATGAAAAACACCTTAATTGCTGGCTATCATGTCTAATAGAACAATAGAAAGTGCAACTATAATTATATTACAAGGTTTATCTAAATTATTAAATCTGACATTTTGTTTATCGAAACTAACAACAATTAACATGATTTAAAATCCTCTAGAGTATTAATAAATTTTCAGTCAATTCTAAACTAAAAGCAAATTTAGCCTACTTTACCTGGATGGTTCCACACAAAGCAAAGTCAGTATCTCCTGGATATTGGCATCATTTCTCACTTTCACTCAAGTATCTCAGAAGAGGAGTTAAGAGCTCACCCTGGGCTCAACTTACACCATGTCCTTGCCAGTGTCATGCCAGTCTTTCTCACCCCCCCCCCTTTTTGTATCACAGTGTTAAGCCTTGGTACAAACTGACAGAATCCTTCTCCATCACTGATTTTATATATCACATTAATAGCCAGGACATAATAAAAGCACAAGTGCTCCTTCCCCTCAGAAAATATATCTTTCCTGGTATCACCTGAGCAGAAACCAGACATTTTCTTTCACTCTCTGAATAATGCCATCAGAGAGTGTTATGGCTTGTACTGTCACTTCAGATAAATTAACAAGCAGTCCTAGGATTCAATCTCTGCAGTTTTCACAGTAGCTGATGGAGTGAATCGATGCAGAGAGTCAACATATTCTCTGTAAGAGTTTTATGTTTGATGTGTATCAACCACAAACCTGCTCTGAGCTCCCTATAGTCACGCTGCTTCTGTGAAAAAAAAAATGAATTGGCAGCAATTTGTGAAATGGAAGAAGAGCTTGTACAGAAGAATACTGTAAGATTGCTTTTATTTATGATAATTAATACCATTTTTAAGGGGCAAACTTTGAAGAATTATGATGAATTTTGATGTGGCTCCTTTTCTTAGAAGTGGGCAAAAATTCCAACATGATTCATACCTACCATTTGAAATCCCAAATACATCTACAGAGCTTATTGTGTTATGCATGAAATGCAGTCAGAAATTAAGTATGTGGACAAAAAGAAATATTTTGACTTGGAAAGTTAATTATGCAATGAAAACTTGTCTCTATGTATTGCAGAGTGTGAATCTGGAGGCTGTAGGGCAATGTACACACAACCCTTTGAAAGTGGAGGTACACCTGGCAAATCCCTTAGAGGCTCAAAACTATCCTCTCTCATTTGAAGCAAGAATATTCACATTATATGCTCAAAACAAAGTCAGAAACTTGGCTTATTAGTTCCCAGAACTGTTTTCCTCCTTTCACCATCACTTGTTATTGAATGGGGGGAAAAAATCCCACAGAAACTTTTAAGAAAATTACTCTTTTAAAGCAAGAATGAAAAAATTGCAGAAAATAATTTAGAAAATATATTCTTAAGAACTATCTTAGAAGTATTGCCAAAGAGATACTTCAGTGGGGAAAAAGCATCTGCCTCAAAAAATTCCTCTGCTTTTTGGAATTCTAGTTTCTTTCAGAAATTTGAACACAGATGAGAGGTAGTATAGATAGAATAGATGTGGCTTTTGTTTCATGAAGTATTTTGTGTCAAAAAATATTTCGAATCTGAATTAGTAAAGGCCATCAGGAACTTACACTTTCTATACAGCTCTTCCATTTTTAAAAATCTTTTTAATGAAGAAAAAAGTTCCACAATGGATCAAATGGCTGACTGTTTTGCCTGTAAGAGTGTATTTTTTTTCTATTCTATTTTGCCTATAAAATTAAAGCTCTGTGGAATGAAAAAAATCCCTTTTACTTCAAAAAGGTTCCTAAAGTAAAACTGAAATTGCTGGTTTTTCACTGGAAATCACCCTCAAGCAGGAAATGCTCAAGAGTATAATTAAACTCCTGAAGTAATGACTTCTGATTTTTTCACTTTAAAATAATAGTGAATTAAAGGAAAAAAAAAAAAGAAATGGGTTTGCCTTATCCAGAATGAGAAAGTGCCCTGTCAGTATTTTTTGTACTAAACTACTTATGTTCAAATCTTTAGTGCTGAATTACTGAATAAGTTATGAGACCTTTAATCAAACTGGATGTGAGGTGTTCAAGCATAAGGGGCAAGCAGAAAACTGGAAAGATGGAAACTTGGAAGAAATCACACAACTCCACATGACTATTTCAGTCTAAGGTACGTACTAGAACTGACAACATTAAACTGCATAGTGTATATTTAATACACACACACACACTTTGACATATTTATAACCTTGCCTCTCTTTGGCCCTACATTTAATGGCTCTCTAGATCTCCCTACCCTAGACACAGAGGGCACCACCGGTTTCCATCATCCACCTAAAGAATTATTATTTGGCCATCCAATTTTGGCACTTTGGACAGATCGTTTCCTTTCCTCAACAAAAACCAGCAGTATTTTTATCCATTCAAAGTTCATTGCTATATTCCTCCATCGATCACAACTACAGTCCCTGTGACTGTGAACCTATGTTCTCTCTTTACAATCCAATCAAAACAAGTGCTTTTTAGTTCAGCTTCTGTGCAAACACCCAACCCCAATATTACCAGCCAAAGGTTTAGTTCTTTCAATAAATATCAGAAATACCTGAATACGGTTGGGAAAGCTCTGACCAACATCATCTTGGAAAGATGATAGGCACTACTTGTTTTCAAGTTTACACGTTTAAAAAGTAAAGCGTAGATGTTTCCTAAGTGTGATAACTTTGTACACTCTCTTAGGTGCAGATACATGTCTCAGATATGCATATGTTCCCCTGGGAATGGTATGTACTGCTGCTGGAACTAGAACTTGTTTCTCAAATGCCACTTTATAATTTGCATCACTAAACTCAAATGGTCATTTCAAGAAAAAGAAGAAAAAAAAAAGAAAAAAAAGAAAAAATGAGAGGGAGGGACAACTAGATAGAAGTGATTGTCAAAATCTGATTTGCCTTCACACTCAAAATGCACTTATATTCTGATAAGGGGATATGTCCATACAACTACTTAATATATTTAAGACTTGGCAGATACAACCAAAACAGTAGAAAAACAGACCATAGAGTGGGCCAGCAACTAAGGTGTTTTAAAATAACTTTTTGTCCTGAATTGATTTTTTTCTAAGTCCCACTTTTGGCTGTACAACCGATTTGAAGAGAAATCCAGTTCTTGTTTCCCAAGTGGCTTTGTTTCTTAGTTCACATAATAAAGCCAATAGACAATATTGAAGAAGGAAAAAACCACAGGGAAGAATATGCGGGACCATCGATCTATGGCATTTACATCAGTCAAATCAGGGATGGTAATTTTCAGCTGGGATGCACGTCTCCTTAGCCTGCTTTTCTTCTGTGCCACGTGTCGCTCCAGGGCATTCCGGCCAAAGCTGTGCCTGGGTAACCCAGCTTTCCGGTACTGGATGCTTGAAGTGTCATAGGCCAGCATAGTGCTCCTAGGGTCCCCAAGCCCCATCACAGCCTCAGAGGCAGCCATCTCGTTTTTAATTTCAAGTGTGCTCAACAAAATATTTTCGTGCGGGTCCATCTGGAAAAAATCAGAAAGGGGATTTAACCGGAGAGGAAAGGAAAGCCGGGGAGGGTGCAGATTGAAGCCATGCTGACAAAGGTTGGAGCTGGGGTTACTTAGGCACTAAAAGTCATATTCACTACTTATTCAGCCTGCCCAAAACACTTTTTGACATATTTATAACCTTGCCTCTCTTTGGCCCTACATTTAATGGCTCTCTAGATCTCCCTACCCTAGAGAGGGAGGGCACCACTGGTTTCCTTCAGCCACCTAACGAACCCCAAACCACTTTAAGCATGGCCATAACTATATTTGTTGTCATTTATCTGGGAACTCAAGGAGCAATAAGGCCCCTCTAATATAATGGAATAACTGGTATCTCCCTGGACTCCATGTTCAGTGGGCAGAAGAAATACCTGGAAATGGAATATATGCTCAGCTCCTGAGAGCAGGATTCTGCCACTGGGCAGGATACCTTGGACAAACATTGAACTTTTCAGGGGTTTTGGAAAGATATAAAATAGAAAAGTATCTGCTTTGGTTTAGTTTCAAATGAAAGCTTTTGCTCTAACACTTCAGGTATTCACAAGATGCTGCTATAAAATGAGTCCCCAGGCACAGAATGCAAATATCAGTCCCTATATTGCAAGCAGGACTGCTGGCTACTTGGGGAAAGGCACTGACACAGTCACTATCTATGCAGCAACTCCATTCCTCAGAACTAACGAATTTAATCCATATAGTCTATGCTGTGGAGCCCTAACCACTGCACCAGCAGATGTCCACAATTTAGTCCAAAGAAAAACATACACAGTGTGTAATCACATCAAATGTACATGGAACAGTTGTTTCAATGGGTAGTTTTAGCTAATTTTTTTAAGACAGTTAAGTAAAAAAAAAAAAATTAATGCAATTTTGTAAAAAAACCCCAAGCCATATACATTAAAGTGGGTTTCAAAAATGAGGAATTCAATTCTACTCTTAGGCAATCTGAAGTAAGCCTGAAGTATGATAGGAGAACTTCAAAATAATTGATTTATAGAAAACAAATATAAGGTTATTTAGGAAGTTCTAACTCTTCTCAGCCTTTCCTCTAAGTATATATTTTTAATTGTGTGATTACAGAGTAGAATTAAATAAAAATACTTTAAAAGCAATAATAGCCAATGAGCATCTAATTAAGTACTCTGATTTAGTGATGGTAGTGCACATATACTCCAGGCCAAATAAGAATTTAAGAATAACTCATCCAAATTATTAATTTATAATGTACATAATATAAACTATGATTACTGCAAGTACAGCAACTGTGATTTTTGAGGTTTTCTAAACAATTATATGGGATGGGTTTATTCTTTAATATTTGGAAGCCAGCAGTCAGCAGCAGATCCCTCACTGCACCACCTCATATAGCACCATATTTGCCACTATTAAAACATGGAATATTTGATATGGCACAGTGACAAAACTGGGCTGAAAACTGTTGGGGTTTAGTAGTACTGCACAGTATTATGAACTGAGAAGTCAGGTACTCACCAAAGTACTTTGGACCTACTGAAACACTGCCATTTGAGTGATTACATCTGCTCAAGTGATGCAAAAAAATTGGCAAAAAACTCTAGATTTTTTTTTTTTTTTTTAATTTCTCTCCAGGCTATGTGAGTTTGCACCCCTCTATACTTTCATAATATTGTACTTTTAGGTTGCATGTAATGTGAAGTAGCCAAAATCATCTACTTTTGCTTGCTTTCCATCAAAGTCACATCAAATCTTTGAATTTTCAAGTGTGCAAGAGAAATTAAGCTTTCTTGAGAAGCACTGGAAAAATGGGAAAGTTGAGTAGGAACTCAAAAAAAAAAAATTCCTTTATGAACTCTGTATCATGATATTGAGCACGGTGAGAAAACACTGTATTCCAGTCAAGAAGATCAGATCAGTTCTCATCTGCAATAGCCAAAATTAAGGCAAAAAGTATATTCTGCTACTGCTATTCAAAAAAAAGCCAAAATACTCAAAAGCTTTCAAAAAGATCTGTGAAACTTATCAAACATTTTCTTATAATGAATGCAGTTATTTAGAAAATTACATTATTTCTGGGGTAAGGAAAAACAGACTGTCATTTTTTTGTTATATGATCTCAGACAAATACCAAGACATTCAGTATTCTGAAAATAAAAGCATTTATAGGAACTTGGATTGCATTGATCCCAAGGATGTCTAAAAGTAGTTAGGTAAATATCTTACAAGAAAGGTGCAAAGCCATCTGGAAACTACATTTTTCATAGTTTCACATAGCCTTAAGAAAAGTGAAATTTTAGTTTCAATGACATTAGAGGAAGTTTGAAGTAACATCCTCTAATGCAATGGTTTTACCCCTTAGCCTAGACCCTGGGCTGTTTTCACCTCAGTGTTGAGCATTCTAAGCTACTATCTTTGGAAACATTTTAGAACCAACAAATTTGTTCACATCTTAAATCTTCTTAGGATAAATCTACTTGATTCATTTTATCCTTTTGATCTGCAGTGAGTGCTGTTTACACACTCATATAGTTTCTATGCCACAAAATTGCAAGAAAAGTTATTTTAGTCTACTAGAGTTTGATATAGCCATGATTTAGCAAGATGATATCACTCATTTAATTAACTTCTTGCTTTGATTCTTTTGTCACTTCTCATTTTAGTAAATTTCTTTACACAGCAAACTGTTGCAGATAACTGGTAAGCCTGGCAGTTGTTAGTGATGTTAGTGATGCTGGGCAGAAAATATCTTTTAGCAATATTCTAAACTATCTTCTAGAGCAAAGTGTCTTCTTCTGCACATATCGCAACATTACCAGGAGTTGATGCAAAGGATTTTTCAATTTTCCAAGAATTTTTCTAAAGAAATAATACAAAATACAGTAAAAATTAGTGCTGGGCGAACCTTCAAAGTGTTAGAATAGTCAGGTAAGCACCACAAAGTTCAGGTGCTTCTCAAACACTAATTTGACCCTCTTGCACCTGGAACAGTGGATTGACTGGTTTGAGAATGGCATTTTTCACAGTATTTTGACTTCCTAATCTGAAAAACTCCCAAAGTTCCAATCCAGAAGCACAAATGAATGTAAAAATAAAAGAAGGAAAGAAACAAACAACAATAAAAAATAAATTAATGAAAATAAAATAAACCAAACAACACCCCCCCAAAAAAACAAAACAAAACCAAAACAAATAACAAAAACAAACCAACCCCCCCAGAAAGAAATTAGCCTGACTTTTCAACCTTTGACCAAAGGTTTCTTGTTGGATTAGAGCTGAAAATGTTACGTCCCCCAAGTCGGTTCGCCCAACTCTAAATAATTAAACATGCTTTTGTTAACTAAGTGAAGCTTGAGACAGAATGATAATGAATTACATTTATTGTACACAGCACCACCCCTTCCAAAAGGATCCCAAAGCGCTTTACAAGCTTTAGAAAGAACAACCACTTCCCAGTGAAGCTCAATCACCTTTGAGGCACAATGTGACTGAGAGTGCAGCACAATACACTGAATTTCAGTTGAGGAAAAGGGAGAATGCTGTAGCCAATTGAAACTATGGGGTGGGTGAGTGGTGGTGGGGAATGTTAGGTAAGCAGAACAGTTCCATAAATTGATCTTTGGCCAGATGCTTCAGGTTGAGATGACGACGCTCTAAAAAAGTGCCATGGGATCTTTACTGACCCTAAGCGGTCAAGACCTAAATTTTAAGTCTTTGAGGATAAAAGATTAGAAAACAATGAAAGATACCTTTGTTGAATACATTTCTGGACAATGATATGTGCCAATTATTCTTCTGTCCTGTAAGTTAATAAAATCAAGACCAGTTTCCTTAGAGATAAGGCAGCTATTATCTTTCATTTAAAATTAAAAGCACTTTAGGGTAATAATAGGACAATTAATGAAAAGATACAGGGACCTCTAAGCCAAAAACTAGCATAAGGATATTCTGGCTTCAGAGGTGCTATTACTGCCTTGCCCTGCTCCTCAAGGTAACATAACTTTGTGATGTAAATGTATTTTTCCAACTGGTCACTTGACCAAGGAAGATATGATGATATGAAAACAGTTGTTAAAATTATTTGGAGGGAAAAGTAAGTTTAAAAGTGGTTTCAAAAGGAGGTGGAAGAAGGTTAAAAAGATCTCTCGGTGCCAAACGATTGTTCAACCATAGAATTAGACTCTTTATGGTGAACAGGAGAGTTCAAACTTAATGGGGAAATTCCAAGGGACAAGAAAGGAAGGGAAAATGTGAAGATGAAGAAAAAGCAGCAGCAAGTACCATGGAAATAAAAGGTGAAAGCAGAAGTGGAGGAGAAATGACCAGAGCTCAGCAACAATGCAAGATGGTGGGTTTTGTGTAAATCAATCTTAAAGGTGGATGACAAAATATAAGATGAAAATGATACCCAGTTATAGGTCCAGGTCAACTGGAACAAAAGATGACTCTGGAGCCTTGAAAGAGGCCATGACTTTTTTGATGGCCTCAAATAAAGGGAATACAGAGGGAAGTGTAGAAATGTTACCATTCTATATTCTTCCTGCCCCCTAGAAACTCCAAAATGATGGCTTTCTTGAGGAATTCCTCAGACACTACCACATAAGAAACCGTAAAATACATGGAAATTCCAACTCACACACACACACACATACACACATAGGTACATTATGAGTCCTCCAAGGATGACCAGATCTTTGAAACTGATAACATCTAGTCAAGCAGCATCTTGGTGATTATGTTTTACTGGTATGCCAAACACAGCTCTATTAAATAGGAGGCTAATTTATACTGATGAATTGAAAAGATATAATTTTCACTTGTTCACTTCCTGATATACTGTTATTTTTCAGCTACATAGCCTTCAATTTCAGGCAGGTACTGATGGCTGATTTTACGGTAGAATGGCTCAGAAGCCATGGATAAATAGACTGTAGGGCTGGAATTTTAGATGGGAAATTCTTGTGAAACAAACCATCAAAAAGAAATTCAAAAGAAATATTCTTTTTTAAAGTAGGGATGCTGCTGGACACAAGCAAAATAGTGTGATTTAAACCAAGCAAGGAGAACAGAAGTACCAAGTCTATGACAAAAATTAGCACCTGAGATTTGGCCTCAGCATTTCTAGGTGCTGTGAAGTGATGTTCTCAGTAACTGAAGACAGATAGAAAGATTCCTTTTGTAATGAAGACCAACATGATATGCACAGACATATAATTGCTAGAGACATATAATTTGCTAGAGATAAAGACTGTATTATTGTCTATAGCATAGTTTTCCTACTCTTACAGCTGAGCTTTGCTTGGATACCAGTAACATCCTATTCCTGACTAGTCACAGTAGGTCTGAAAAGATCAGGTCAAAGCACAAAGTGCACTTTACATACAGTAGGGATCTTACAGCTCATCAGCATTGCTTGACTTATTGATTAGGAACCACTGATCTTTGGGGATTTCACTGACTACACAAGACAATGTGTGGAAGGTAGGCAGTCCTGTATTAGCTGTTGCTAGGTTCACTCTGGAAGAGAAAAGAATTAGTGATTTTCAAATGGCATCTGCTTAAAGCCATATAGTAATTTTTTACATGATAAATAAGTCTGCTCAGATAAAGCTATATGAACTCATAAAGCACAAACACCTAATATAACACCTGTATGTGAAACACTGTCCTTAAGAATGTAATAAACACTGTACATTGCCTGTACAAAACTGAATTTATTGCCAGCACTGTCATAACTATTTATGAAACAGTGTTATCATGCATTGGCTTGGACTGCATTATATACCTAAACTTTGGGTCGGGCTGTAAAGCATGCATTTACAGAACAGCAGAATTAGATTGACTTCTAATTTCAGGTTACTTTGTTTGGTTTCAGGTCAGAAAATCCAGAAAAAATCTGTAAATGCAATCAAGGTTTTCTTTAGGTTCTGAATCATTTTAAAACCTAGAAATCTAACCAAAACCCAAGAGACCTGTGAGAAGTAAAACAAAGAAAGTGAGAAAATGCAAGATCTGAACACAGAGCTCTAAAGCTGCTCTACTTCTAATTCAATTTTTAGGCATCCAGGTTTACGTTCTGATACATGTGATTTCTTGATATTTATCATCAGTAACAAATCAATAACTTAGTCATAATTATTTTAGCATTCTGAAGAAATGGTTGAAAGCATGATTTCTTTTGGCATCCATTACTTAAACACAAGATTCCATACTTAAGACATTGCAGGGTATCTCTGACTTGATGGCATTTGAATAAAAATAATAAGTCCTAAACCAAAATCCAGCAAGTAACACTGGCAAAATCAGGAAATCAGTTTATAAATTTAAGAGATACAGTAATAGGAATTAAATAGCTATTAAAATTAGTAATGTTTCCAAGTGGTAATTTTTTGAGAAAAAGATTTTTTAAATATTGGGAAGTATTGTTATAATGTGTTTTCATACAGCAACTTTGAGTTTCTTTAATAGTGTGGAAAGGGTTAAATTCAGTCTAGGTGATTTTACAGCTTACAAGCAAAAACCAATAAAGGCAAAGCTTCATAAATAATAGTTACTGACAGACTAAAGATGGGCAAAAACTATAGTTTTACATAGGGATTTAAAATATGTATCCTCCTTCTTACCAGATGAAATACTACCATTCTGATTATTTGAACACTTCTGATATGAGTTTTAGGATTACCTGAAATTGCAAAAAAGAAACCAAACAGATAGTTATTTTAGACACTATAAATAAAGCAAAGGGGAAAGTAATCTTCTACGTTATAATAATATTTTACCACTTAATGCCATATACACAATGCAGTGATCCCAAGATCCATGAGCACAGCTGGGATCCATGCCCTACCACATAACATCTACAGTTCCAGTTTAGTTTCTACAGTTTAGAATTGGCTACCTCATGGACATTCTACTAAACCTTATCAAAGTTTTTGAGCTGCTCTGCTTTGGGAAATCAGTTCTCCAGAAAGACCTTCTGGGCTGTAGCTACAGACATTACTTCTATTTCACTGTACATTATTTGCCTTTTTTTTTTTTTTTTTTTTTTTTTTTTTTTTTTTTTGTGCCTTATTTCCCCACAATCTTAGATAATGCTATAAATTACACTAATGGATTTTTTTTTTTTAATCAACAGTGTGTTTAATTCAGGGTCACTGGTGGGTAGCAGGTTTGCAGATGCACTTCAAAAGCACAAGGGATCTCATGCTTTAAACAAATGGAGTGCACATTCTCTGTTCTTACATTAATTAACCCTGGCATTCAAAGGAGCTCAGCTGCAGAAAGAAAAGCTCCCACAGTTGAACTGACCTTTATTCAGATGTCATGTGGAATACCACTATGGACTGTGGAAATAAATCACCTTCTGACTGCTTCTGCAAAGTGCTGTAGGCTAAAGCTGGAACTTCCACAAATCTCACCCCTAGGAAAGCTCAGGTTTCAACAAAACACACAGAGGCTGATGAGCAATCTGTGCATTGCTGGTTGTTTCTTAGCCAATTTCTTAGCCTTAATAATGTACAAATGTAAATTTTGGAGAAAGGCTGAGCTTTTATAATCCATGCCTACTATTATGACGTGTCCTAAAATAAACTGCTGTGTGAGAAATACCTTCTGACCCTGGGTCAAGGATCAGTCTTCATGTAGTTTTACCTGTACTGCAAACAAAAGCAAAACTCTTTATGGAGCAGAAAGAAAAAGGATGAATGCTTCCACTGAAATCTGAACAGTGGTAGCACAAGAGTGGTGATTTGAGATTTTAGACTGGAAATTTAAGAGTTTCATGTTGCCTGAAGTATTTTAATATGTATTCAGCTAATTAACTGAATCTGTGCATTTTGACATTTTAAAATTCTTTTTTTTTCCCAAAAGTTTCACAGTCTTCTATATACTCATGTTTTAACCAGACATACCTCCACTGCACAGGGTACAAGGTGTCCTACTATGTAAAAAATATAGATGTTTTTAGGTACCCTTTCAATAATTCCTTCTCACTATAGGTGAGATTTGTTTATGGTTACTTCAGATAGAAATGAACAAGTATCACTGTGAACAGAAAAAACTGGAGGCAAGTCAGGAATCAATCAAAGAGGAAATAAAGGCATTAGCCAAGCTTAAGCTAATGAGGATTGCTTTGGTGCAAGACATATTATGTAGAGCCTTCAGCCCTATTAATGCATCTTTACACGTTGGTCTGAAAATTGAGGAGAGCAACTTTTCCTGTTTGTAGCATGATGAAAACTATCAGAAGCTGGCCTGCAAAGGGCCATGTGTATATCAATGGATCCATACGGGCCCAAGATCTTCATCCCTCACCTCTTTTTCAAAAGAGACATCTATGGATATGACAGTGAAAAAATTGCCCAGGCTCTTCCACTTATTCACTGGTAAAATGGTGAAAAGGAGCTGTCAGGGGAAATGGCAGGTAGCAAAGCAATACTTGAGCTGATTCTGTGCCATTTCAATTTGTAACCTTGGCACAACAAAAGTTTATGGTCTCCATAGTTTGTACAGCAAGCATACATGAGCCAGTGAATCTGAAAATGGGCACCTGGAGAAGGATCCTGTGGGAGTCCCATTTTCGTGCTAAATTATCAATGGCCAGAAAAAGTCTATCCCCCAACCTGCCCAGTTACATAGGTGAAATAAGCAGGTGTAATCTCTTGTGAAAAATGTAATTGCATGGTCTTGTTTGTCTAAACACTCTAACAGTGCAAGGGAGTCCCCTAAAACTTAAATATCTGAGAAGTATTCTGATTTTCTAGTTAAACTTGTAAGACCCTTGGTTAAAATGGTGTAGGGGGAAAACTCAGCAAATGAGACAACTTGTAGGGAAAGAAAGTTACCATTTTAAGTGCACATTAGGGCAGGTTAAGCTTCTATTTGTTCCTCTCTTGCCATTTCATCTCCTTTAGCAACTGTGTTTGAATATAACAAAAGTCAATCTGGAGGGCAATGAATTGCCAAGATGTCTCTACTTGTTTAAACTTTCTCAGCTTGCTAAATCCTACACTCATTCTTCAAGAGAACATTTCTATTGTGATTCAAAGCTATTAATATGCTGCCTAAGCTCATTATCATATTACAGTTCCATGTTCTCTACTTCATATTCTCTAATCAAATTTCTAATAAAAAATGTCATTACTCCAAGAATTTCCTTTGTTTGTGACCAGGCATTGTGTAACAGCAACTCCTGGTAACTTTTAGGCTTGCTGACTAAATACCTTACATAATACAAAGTATCCAGTAAGGAATTACTTGCTGATTTACAAATAAACTCTGTGTGTTTTTAAAAGTCTTCCAAGTTCAGAAAAAAACCTTATCTGAACGTGCAGAGGTTAACAAGGCCTGTTTGCTGTTATTTTTTTATTAATAAAAGACTGAATAAATCTGTAGAGACAGTCTTATGAAGTCTTGCAGACTATCTGGACATTTTTACCCACTTTTCCAGAGGCAAATTGCTTTATCAATGCTCACAGTAACACCAGCATGGTAGTAAAATTAGAATAGATTTTTATTTATGTGATTTAAGTTACCTATCACATACTTCAGGTATGTGGTTTGTAAGCTTACAGCATCTCTGTGCTCTAAGCCAGGCTGGAAACCCTCTAGGCTTCAATTATTACATCTGTATACATTCCAAAAAAACATTTAATAATGTATTTAGATTGTGCATGACAATGCCAATTCTGTGAAGGGACAAATCAAATTACTTATAAAGAATATAACAAACACATTTCATATAAAAAAATCCTAACTTGCAGTAATTAATTGTTCTAAATCTAGTTAATCTAACTGAAAGGAAAAAAATTAGAAATAATTTAAACACTACTTGATTAGCACACATGTAAGAATTAGAAAGATAGGACTAGAAATGGAAAGCAAGGTACACCAAATCCATTATAGTGTAATGCCTCTCTAAGGTCTGGTATCTGGGTTGAAAAAACACAAGTATCAAATCCTGTTTCTAATATCCTTTTAAGGAAACCATCCAGGAGTCTAACGAAAGACTGACAAGGTGCTCCATCAAGAGATGGATCTGCAGCCCTTATTTTAACAAAAATCTTGATGTAGGAACTGATACCAATACACAAAACAAGTACTATTTCTGCTGCCTGACACACTTCCAGTCTCTGTTGCTTTGGAAGAGGACAGAATACAGCTTGTTTTCCATTATAATCACCCCTTGTCAAAAGTAAAGCTGGGAAGATGCAAGAAGCACTTCTTTAGAGAGGAAGAAGAATCAGCCTTTCATTCAGCCCAGTAAATTCACCAGCATCTTTACAGTGACATTTCTGCTTTCCATTAAATTACCACAGAGCTGTAATGGAGATTTTCTGATCTATCCAGAATACTGACAGATTTCTTTGATAATGAAAAGCATTTTCACCTTACTTACACCTCCAGAGAAGTCAATTAATATATGTATTACTCTGAATCAAATGAGTTAGATGATCAACTGTGGAAAAAACCAGCAGTGAATCCAAAAGATGTAGCAACATGACAAGCAGCAGGTTGACTGGGAATCTAGTAACACAGGAAAATATACTGCAAATACAGAGAGTGGGAGGTGAGCAGCCAGAAAATCCTCAACAACACAGAGACTAGAAGGTGCATCAGACACTTCAGAGAGCAGCATCAGCAAACTCATCTAAGCCACAGTTTCGAGATGGAAACACACAAGGTAACGCTATTGCATCTAATAAAGTAAGACAAAATTAAAAAATTGGCTACTTGGCTGCTGCATTCTGGAATAAATTGATGGGGAACAAATCAGTACTGAGAGTGCCAAGAAGCTCATTATTTGAACTGTAATATCAGAAATCAAATACATTAAAATGGCTGGTGGTCTACATCAGAAGTTATCCACAGTTGTACCAGGCTCTATACTGAGATATTGATTAAGCTGAAAATCTTGAAGAAAAAGACAGCCTCATAAAGGAGAAAATTTGAAGGTCTAAACCACAGTAGCTTGTTTCCCTCTATTCCAAAAGGAAACAGGAACCAACATTACAATTGGAAGAAAAACCTCACAGAGACTTTGAGGCTCAGATTCTTCCTGATCATTTATTTCTATATAATTTCAGAATTACCAGATTTAAGTTATGGATTTCAGTAAAGCCTTTGACAGTTCATCTAAGAACTGAGGACATGATATGTCCCAGATATTTACAAATATCATTGGAAGACAGACAGCTGAACGATATTGTGAACCCAGATGGGAAAATTCAGCCCTATTTTTAAATCTATCTGTTAATCATATGGAAGAATCACAGACAATAAATTTGTTTGGTGCCCTGAGCCTAAATAAAAGGTAGTATGAAATATGCCTACAAAAAGGATACTGGTGATAGTCAACATTACTATTCTAAATAGAAAAGGCCACAGAATGTAACTGCATACCAATGTGTTACAGTGAATATACCATAGTGTATGATATATGTTAGGACTTCAAGCAGAAATATGACTCTCCTAGTACTGTGCCATTAAGAATAGAAGAGATTAAAAAACTTGAGATTATAAAGACAATAAAGGAATTAGAGAAAATAACATAAGAGAAGAGGCTTGAAAAGAGAGGTGAAGTGAATGGTATCTCAAATAATGAAGGATGTCTGGAGCAAGAAGAAAGGCACTGATTTACCTGTAAGCAACAGTTTGGGTGTTGGCAGAGAGGACAGTTAGCCCTGACAAAGGCAAAAGATGATGAGGAGTTAAGACCAAAGGAATAAACTGCAGATTGCAGCTTGAGAAGCTTCAGGATGGAAATCACACATGGCCATTATAATCTGGAATCACTGTAAAGAAAACTGAGTGTGTCCAATATAATTTAACAAGTCTGCAATAGTATATCTGATGGTAATCAAGTCTGAATCTTCCTTGAGTTTTATGTCTTTTAAATTTCTCCATGGTTGCTCAGGTTTCAAAATTCAAGAAGCAAATTGAGATGTAGGCCTAATCTCTTCTCTTCCTTTTCATTACCCCAAATAGACCCAAAAAGCTTTGAAAATGAGTATATGCAGGATAAGAAGTTACAGTCTCCTGTGGTGATTCAGACTAGACATCAGCAAGAATTTAAGGTGAGGATAGTGAAACACTGAAACAGGCTGAGCAGAGAGGTGGTAGATGCCTCATCCTTGGAAATATTCAAGGTCAAGTGGACAGGGACTTAAGGAACTTGATCTAGCTCACTGTTGGCAGGGTTGGACAACGTGGCCTTTAAAGGTGCCTTAGAACCCAACTATTCTATGGTTCTAAAGAAACAAACCAAAACCAAAAGCACCACATTCACTGGGTGTATGACATGACAACAATGTGAAATTTCAGGAAAGATTTGGTAACAGTTCTATCTGAAATAGTGAAAGGGAAGCTCTGCAGCCAGCCTGACATGGGAGAAAGGACATAGAATCATAGAATTGGCTGGGTTGGAAGGTACCTCAGAGATCATCAAGTCCATGCTTCTCCTAAATCACCAGGTCTCCAAAAGATTAAAAGGGATTCAGCAGATACCATAGTCATAGATGAACAGCTTCTGTTAAGCTTCCATACTGGTTTGTAGGCTCCTGAGTATCTTCTGAATAAGAATGAGCAAAAAACTGAGAGATGGACAAACGTCTGTGCCTGCCCTGGAATCTATCCCATACAGAGAACTCAAGAGAATAAAGGGAGTATGTATTAAATTCTACTTCAGTTGTGGATAGATGGACTAACCAGCACTTCTCTCACCACCATGTGTAGTTCAGAAAAGTTGTAAGAGGCTATTACAAAAGTTAGTGTTGGAATTTCCAGCTATCTAGTAGAGATTTGCTGGTCTGTAATTTATAAATGAAGATGCTGCACTACAAGTAATTCAGTAATCACTTATCAGCCTTTTTTCCTAAGTCCATACTGAATGAAGTAGCAGAGATGCACTGAAGTTCTGATCATCATGTTTTCAGGTTTATTACTCATGGTGTTAATGATTTCTCACATAATATCTAACGTCACAAACAAATTCATAGTATTCTATGTAGTGACACAAGAGGAATCTAGTACTAAAAGTCCTTCAGTCTTAGATCCTATGTGGAGATTAAGTCTTTGTTTTGTCCCATTCCTAAAATTTACATGTTTTCATGGAACCCTGCATCTGAACAAAATTTGACAGTTCAGACCCATTTTTGTTTCTTTTATGTGAAAACAATTATTTAATAATTAGCTCTCTTTCATCATAATATAAATAAAATATTCAGATCCATTAAGTAGGTTGTCCTGCAGCAGGACAATCTTCTCTGACCACTTCTCTGTTCTGATCCACTCCTGTTTGATACTATTGCTTAAGTGATTGCAAACCTGGTTATCAGGTCAGAGTGAATCTGGATACCAGAGAACTGCCACAGACTATGAACCATGCTGCCCTAGTATATTAAGCAAAAGCTCAGTATAAAAAAAATACAAATAATGTAAAGTTGTTCTCAGTATATTTTGTGTTAATCCTGTGGGCTGGCAAATTTCTGCAAGTTAGGGGAATTAATTTATTCTGCTTAATGGATTGGATTAGTGCACTAGTCAGTGCTTTCAAATTCTACTTCATGATTAGTGATTTATCATTAGACTTTGGCTATTCTGTTACACAGCTGAAAGATCAGTAGGAATAATTATACAGCAAATATCACAAGTGAAACAGGATATAAAAAAACATATGTCAGCTAGTATTGATACTCAGACACCTTAGGACCTTAAATTCCCGTTGATGTTTGAGGAAAGACTTCCAGCAAACACAGATCTAGTCTCATAAAATTACCTACAAGATTTCTTAATTAATAGCTATTTTTTTCCCATTTTTTTTCTTCCCTTTTTTTTCTTTGCAATTAAGAAGTAAAATAAAAGCTTGCAACTTTTTTTTACATCTATGAAAACAACACCAATGGAAAGAAAAAGATTTTGCAGTCTTCATGAACTTCTCAATGGTAAAATGTGATCTTTGATACCATAACATCAAAATCTTATCATTATGTATTTGCCTTCATTCAGTTTCTCTCAAATGAAAAAGAAAAAAATGAACTGATGAATGGGTGAGATCTGAGCCATGACAATGTAATCCTCTTAAAAGGATCATAAGGACCATAAACTATAACCTATAAAACTAACTGGTTTATGCTATCAACATGTGATGGAATTTTGCTGTTCCAGCAAAAATGGAATAAAATATTCTACTGTCCACAATCACACTCTGGTTGTCCAGAAGTCTAAACAAACACAGAAATTCCACCACTAGAGCTGTATGAAACTTATGCTTCCCTTCACAAATAATCACTTGAGGTTTTTGATTTCTTAAAAAAAAAAAAAAAAAAAAAAGTAATTCTGTTTTGTACTTTTTTCTCCTTGGAGTATTATGATGAATTACAAATTCAAAAAAGTTTCCCTTGCCAAAAAAAAAATTAAAAAAAATCTTTATTTTACTTCCCAATTTTGCATGTGTGTGAAAGCTTATGCATTTCACACCAAGTACATTTTAGCATTCAGCTCAAGATTTACCACTGAGTGACACTCATCCAAAATGGTCAAACTGAAAAATAACAAGTACTTTATGATAAGTGTTCCATTTTCATTAAGGATAATCTTGGCAAACGTATTTCATACTTCAATTCTCCATCCCCATGGGATAATTTTTAGATTCAAAATTAAGTGCCCAGCAAGTTGGTACAGTTTCTCATTTAGTCAACAGTATCCTTATATGTTGAAAATATGCAAACTTCTGAAGCTTTTAACACTTCTGTATCTGAAAAACATTTGACAAAATTGATAAAATTTAGTTTTGATTTCCAATGTTCCATACAGCTCTTACTAGAATACCAGCTGTAGCCATCATTTTGGATTTATTCCTTTGAAAACAGATCAGACATATTTACCTCTACATCCTGACTAAGAAAACATCTCACAATAATGCTTAACTGAGCTCATGCTTCAAAAAAAGTTAATTCAGTTTTCCAGGCTAGAGGGCAGCATTCACTGCTGAAGTTTCTAAGCACACTGCATGCAGAGCTACGACAAAACCATCACCATCCCACTCCACTTCTTTTCTACAAGAAATTACATTTTAAAGCTCTGTGTGGCAGAAGTCTGCCTTCCTAGGAGAATGCTAAAAATATATCCCTGTTTCAATTTACCTTATTAACATCCATCCGTAACTTCTCATTGTTGGCACTTGCAGCTTTTTCTGCTGCTTTCTTTTGACGTTGGGGTCCCCTGCCAAAGAAGATGTAGTTGACCAATGCATACTCTAGGAGAGCCATGAAAACGAAGACAAAACAGCCCATAAGGTACATGTCAATGGCTTTCACATAGGGAATTTTGGGGAGAGTCTCTCGAAGATGGGTATTAATCGTTGTCATTGTGAGCACAGTTGTTATTCCTGGAAAAAAAAAGAAATAAATTGACAAATCTAATGGTTGAATTAATTTTATTTTTCTAGCATAATAGCTCATAATAGTCAAATATTGAGGCTTAACCATTCTAGATGTCTTTTCCCAGTGGAAACAAACCTAGCCTCCAACATACTACTTACATTTGATTTATATTTTTGTACAGCAAAAAAGAGATGGCATCTGTGATAAACTGCATTAAATCAAACGGCAGTAGTTGGTCTCTATGAGTATAATTTTAACTAGCTAAGCTGTAACCTTCTTTAATGTGTCTTAGTTATAAGTTAACAGCCTGGAGTTAGTGTTATCTTCCTTTGCCTCCAGCATTTTCAGGATGTCTGAATTCCTGAATTCTTACGGGAAACTGCTACACGGAAAGGCCTGGTAAAACTCAGAAGGTATCCATTAAAGCTAAAATTCCAAATTCTCAATTGTATCTTATCTGGTGATCTACTTATTTTATTTATACGAAGGCTCTACTAGCAGAAATCAGTCTGATTTACACAAAATTTGGCAGTAGATACTTATATTTATTTTTGTTAACATGTTTGGATCCTCTGACAAGGGGCACAATATATACAAACACATGTGGGATTAGCAACCAGATATGGAAGTACTCTAGGGATTAATTAGGGAAATGCTTTTGGTTTTAGAATGTAAAGTTATAGTAAGGAAAAAAAGCTCAATTTAAGGAGAAGTTAGATATAGAACCCTAGTAAAACTTCATTTAATTCATACCTGAAAGAAAAAAAAAATTATCCCTAACACAGTGCTGAAAGTGTCTTCTGGACTGTCAAAAAGCAAACTATATGCATT
This sequence comes from Heliangelus exortis, assembly GCF_036169615.1. Lineage (NCBI taxonomy): Eukaryota > Metazoa > Chordata > Aves > Apodiformes > Trochilidae > Heliangelus > Heliangelus exortis. The sequence continues at coordinate 11,107,204 of NC_092436.1, read as the reverse complement.
CTCTTTGGAGAAAAATAAACAGTAAAAGAACATCCTATGCTGAGACAATGAGGCTAAATCTGGTCACAACTATTACACAGTTAGATAATTCAGACATGAAATCACTTTAATTTTTACTTAAACTGTGACGACTGAAATGCTGATTCAAATAACGTAAAGCTTAACAAGCCAAACATAAAAATATCTAACAGATTTATTGTTCAAATCATGCACTACGCAGTAAGCCAGAAGCAAGAAAAAGCATTCAGCTAATGCACACTGCACGAGATGTGTAAAAATGCCTACCTAAAGCAACTCTTGCTGCTGAAGCATCATAATTAATCCAGAAGGAAACCCAGGACAGGATAGTGATCAGAATGGAAGGCATGTAGGTCTGCAGAATGAAGTAGCCAATGTTTCTCTTAAGCTTAAAGCTGAGAGACAGCCTTGGGTAGGCACCTAAAAGAGAATATTTGGTATGGCCATAATTGACTTGTATATAGCCTGGAAGCATTTTTCTGTCATTTTGGTTTTATTGTTTCATGCAACATCGAGCACACGCAGAGTTGAAAGATCCAGGATAATCAGCTGCAGAATTCCTAGCAAGAATTTGAATTAAAGAATATTTTATTCTAAGGCTACAAGGATGCTCTTGGTGCATATATGCTGGCAATCTTCATTTTCAACAATCAACTGCCAAAATAAATTTCAGAGCATCAAAACATAGAAATGCTTCTTCCCTGACAAGCTGTGGTGTGCCTACTTCAGTGTCATCCTTATTCTAAACTTCCCTCCAAGCAATGCAACACCTGCCCTCTGTCACTGGACACCAGAAATATTTTTAAGATACATATTTTGAAAGAGTTGCCTAGTCACCATTCAAGTCCCATTTCTGCTTGGTTTTGAAGAATTCAGATACACAGTTCTTCTATATCCCCTCAGAAACTGTTTTCTATCAATATTTAGATTGTGAATTTTGAAGACTTTTTTTACCACACTTTGCAGCTTTCTCAAGTAGACAGAGAACATCCCACAGTAATAGCCTGGCACAACTCTTGTCTCCCTTCAGTGATTCCGTATGTCAGAGATGGTTTTGTTTGTTTGTTGTTAGTTTGAAGACAACCAATCTTATTTTCTACTCCTCCTTACAAGGAATCTTCTTGGCTTTTAGAAAGTCATAAACTCGCTAGCATATGCTAGACTACAAATCCTATGGAACAATGATTTTGATGGTTTTACAGTGAAGACAAAATAATTTGTCTAATACATTCACAACCTGGCACAAGGAACATTTAGAAACAGTGAGAGAAAGGCTCCTACATTTCCTATAGGTTGGGTTACTTCTTGTTGGGTTTAGGACGCTGAGGTGTGCAAGTGGCTTAATCAGTTTTCACAGGAATAAAGAAATTAATGCTTATTTGACTGAGCCTTAGGATGACAGACTACTGTATCCTCTTCATGTGTTCACGAGTGGTGCTCAGTACACTGTAAAAGCTGTAATAAAACCTGTGCCTTTCAAAATTCAGAGTTGCTGCTCTAATTTATTCCTGGTTTTGCTCAGATCCTGAACTGCATGTTAAGAATTAACCCATTTTGAAAAGTCTCCCCCATCAGTTCCCCTTTCAGCTTCCCCTTTACAAACCTGTAGAGAAAACAACATTCTTGGTGATAAGCTTGTAGTCTACAATGGAGAACTGTGGCAGTTCAATCTTTGTCACTCCTGTGACTGCATTATCACCCCCACGCCAGTAAAATTCAATGTCATCTGTTGTATAGCCATCTAGAAAAACAGGAGGAAGCAGTTAAAATATACATCTCTTCTGACCTCATGAAGAACAACCTAGAGGATTAACTCAGAAAATAACTTCAAGTATATTTCTAAAACTAAATTGTTAATGACATAATAGATATAAACACAGGTAGCTTATTTCAAATAGCAATCCTAAGTGTATTTTAATACTTAAAAAATATATTTTTTTCAATATATTAATGAATCAAACATTTAAAAAGAAATTAAGACTAAATACATGCCATATGCAGATAGTAACTTGACATTCAACTTAAGGTAACTTTTGATCCCAAGGCTGTATAAAACTGTGTGGATTTGCTGTTATTAGAGCCCAGAGGCTGAATTAGAGCCCTGGTAACAGGAATGGAAGAGGTCACTAAGTGAGTCTTGGACAGAGATGCTTTTCTGTGTTGTGAACCTAGATCAGTGTAGGAAAGAGGGCAGAGAGAGTAATATGAGAACAAGAAAACTTCAACATGCAGTTATTTCATGGTATTTCCTCTGTGCTGAGTAATCTGACATAAATCCATGAACATACTCCAGTTCAAACCCATTTAGATTTTCCTTGTAATACACCACCATAAGTCTTCTTCTGAGAATGGCTTGAACGCAGTAAAAGCCACAGATGCAACAGCCATTACTCTGAATGGCAAAAAAACATCCACAGGAAAAAAAAACCCAAAACCAAACAAAAAAGCAGAAGACAGCACATATTCACACAGTCACATTTGCATTAAATATGAATCTGGGTTAGTCTAATGGCAGCTGAGTTAACTTGCATTCTCCAGAGTTGGTACAGACATTGGAAATAAACATCAGCAGACATTGGAAATAAATCTACTACAAAACCAGGAAATAAGACATTAATGAAGGTTTATAGTCTTTTAAAGGTTTTTGTAGACTAATGACTGTGACCTTCTGGGATACCGACATAATAAAACGGAAAATATTTGACCTTGATATTAAGTTCTCACCCATGGGTAAAATTATATAATGAACACCATTTCAGAGAGACCAAACAGCACTTAATTTCAAGGAATACTTCAGATTATGTATTTTGTAATAACCTAGAAACTATAAAATGGTTTCCATACATCAATATTTTTTTTTGATAATCCAAGCACAGCATTAGCAGAATGTGAGCAAGTTTGATGAGCAAAATAATCTGTAAAAACACAAACAACTATAAAAATCTATCCAACATAGAATAAGTTCTAAAGTATTTTGGTAACTACATTCTTACAACAATTCCATTTCTTTGCATACACAACTCTCTCATTTTGTTTTTCATGGGGCTAGCAACAAATCTAAAGTAGTCTGAGGCAGAAAATGGAAAACTAATTTCAAGAATCTTCAGGAATTCATACATGAAAGATTTTGAACAGATCACCAACCTCAATAATTCAAGGTAGAACGTGCTCTTCTTCCAAAATTGCTAACATTGACAGAAAAATTGGTGAGTCAAGAGACTTTTTTTTAATTTTTGTAAAAGTTCTTCCTAATCTTTCCATCTACCCAGGAGTTCTACTAGGTCCTAAGATGATGGCATCAGCCAAATCAAAACAGAAGTTTGTTTTTGTCTTCTAAATAAACTTCAACAGTTAAGGGAGAAAAAGAAAGCTCTACAATGTGGAACATTGTCACAGCCAGAACCCCTTAAGAAACAGAATTCACATCAATAAATAGCTTACATCAATGGTTAGGGATTTGTTTGCCATTACACTTTCTCTCTTGTCTTGCCAAAAGGAGAATCAGAAAGGAATAACTGAACACAACTTGGACTAACAACTTCCAATAATGAAAAAAAAAAAAAGGCTAAATTCCTCTGTGGTGAATTTCTGAATTTCTGTGAAACAAAGAATCTTAGAGATATTACAATCTTTGATTTTATTTTATGTCACTTGTTTAGAGTTTGACATGACAGGCCTGAAAAGGAGCCACGATTATTGCTATTACTCCTTTCCTCTTCCTTGGGTTGTGGGTGTGAATGTCTCATCCTGCCCAGCCCCATCCTCAGTAGATACCTGTAAAAGCTGTATTTCAGCAAACAAACTTTGTTTTTGCAAATTTTCAGCTCCTAACTGAACCTGCTCATAACAAAAGCTGTTGTCTTGCTGCCAAATACCATGTGGCAAGGTCCTACCTGTCCTTTCTGTGATGTACCTGGGACATGACAAACCTATTGGTGCTCTTTCTCCCAAGGAGAGAAGTTTTTTCTTTTCAAGAAGTTGTTTGGTAGGCAGGGAAATAAATTTTAGCACTGGGCTCAGGCTGTAGACAAGGTGTTTCTTCTCCCTTAGGATACCAGCTTTTAAGTACTGCTGGATCTGCCTCATTTGCTTTCAAAGGCACTTTTCCAGGAAGACCAATGGTATGCAAATGTTGTAATTAATGACTGTGTTCATGGTAAGACAGGCCCACTTTTAAAAGACATTTAAGAGGAACCCATTTCTTTCAGTACTGGTGTGAAGCACTAATCCTTCATCCAGTGCAGGAAGTTCTGCGGTCATTTTTCCAAAGGTTACATGGTCTAAGGGATATTTATGCAGATTCTGCAGACCTGAAATTCATCAGGCTGTCAGGATATCTTTTACTTTTCTAGTCACAAGTCTTCCTTCAGAAAAAAAGCCAGGTGGTTTATGTTTCCTTGTCTACCACTTTATATTTGTCAAGTCTCATTCTAGACTGCCAGAGAGAAAAATAAAATAAAATTTAAAATAAAATACAGACAAATGAGTAAGTTGGCTGACCTTGAGATGTAAAAGTGAATAGAGAGTATGAAAATAGAACATCCTTAGAGTGTTTAGAAATAATAAAATTAATGTCTTGTCTAAGATTCACTCTTCTTGATTCTTTGATTTCTACTGATGTTCTATCTCTGCCCTCCAACAGCAAGTTCTAGATTATAGTATCATTCACTGAAGTTGGTGGGATTATCAAAGTAATTTAAATAAATGTTAAGGTGACTGACCTGTTAAAATTCACAACTAATAAATCAATTTTTCCTTTTTCTTTCTAATAAAACAAACACTATAAAGAGTTACAGCAAGACAATCCACTTTTAGGAGAAGGTAAGCTTGTAAAAAGCCCAAATGGCTCTTAATTTTATTTTCTTTTTTAGACCAATTGTTAGTGGAACTTTTCTGCCCTACTCCCTGTATATGATTTGGCCTTGGACCATCTAATTGTACCACAGTTGAAGCAGGAAAGAACTCAAGGATTTCAATTCCAGCAGATTGCCATAAGCCCCAGCATTTCCCCTTCTACAAGGAAGATGTGGTTCAGCTTCTCCCTCTATTCTCACTGTCTTAATACAAACTACTGCTTGAGAAGAGTGAACTCCTTTGAAAATCTCAGCCAGAATTTCAAACTGAAGATTCCAAAATACACAGCTCTGGGCTGCTTTGGGGAAACTCTATAGAATTCCCTGCTGCTTCAGGTCCTGGGGGAAGGCAAAGCTGAGACTTGGGCAATGTATGAGAAGACTTGGTAACAGGTATCAAGATGAATAATATCCAAAACTCTCTTCAAGCTTTCAGTGAGATACTTCTCTCTTTCCAAGTAAAAAAAAAAAAAAATCACCCTAATCATTTCACAAGATGGAGAAAAGATTATTATCTGCAAGTGAATGCTGTTGTGTACTGCTAAAGTACTCAAGTACAGTCTGATTCCTTCAAAGCATCCACCAGAAGAGACAATGGGCCTATTCATATCTCTAGTGGATGTTTTACAGATATTGAAGTGCAATTACCTGTGGCTATAATAAAATCTACCTGCAAGTACTTGAAACTCAAAACAACTCTACATACAAATTAAAAATATTTAAATACCAACAAGCTTAAAATAGTAAGAAGCAGTCAAGAAAGGACAATCTGTGGCTCTTGAAAAGAAGAAGGCAGAATTAAGGAATGTCAGCTCCATATTTCTGAATTATCAGATCACAAGTCACTACTGTAGAAAGTAAAGCATGCCAAACCCAAAATACTGCATGTCATTTTTGCAAGGATCTGAGTTTAGCTCAAAGCACTATTTGATTTACATTCTAAAATAACTTACTCTTTTCCTATATATTCAATTGTATGTAGCACTGCTGATGGAACAGAGAATTTGATTGATTGTTTTTTCCTAACCCATTTCTGTATCACCAGCAGCACGAGCTACTTCACATTCAGGAAGTTCAATTTCTCATTCCTCTCATGCATCACACAGCAGCAGCCAAGGCAATAAATATACTGTCCTGGTAATATGGCACCAGTACTAGGAGAAGCAAAACATTCTCAGCTCCAGTTAACATGGACACGGAGTTTGTCAGTGCCTGTAATTCAAGGAATGACAGATGATGAAGCACTGTAGAACAAAAATAAACAACTAGCATCACATCAAATAAAATTCCCTTCATGCAGAAGCTATAAAAACAGCAATTTTTTTTTTTTAAAGAGAAAAATTTATTCAATCTAGTTATTAAATCTATTAAAGAGAACTAAGTATTTGGTAACTTTAAATACAAATAACCTAAAATGAAAGCTATGCCATTACTGGCTGAGCATGACAGTATTTCTATACAAGACAGCTATCTAAAACACCACACAGTGGAAGAAAAGATTCCAACTTTCCTAAAAAGACTCTGGATTTATCAGTGGGATTCACTACCTCATAATGCTTTTGTACACCAATAGTGTACACTATAGTTTAGACTGATATATAGATACACATCCACAATTTGTACATTATGTGGGAATTCAAGCGCTCTATATTACTACTAATATGCAGAGATTAAAGATAAGATTTTTATTTGTGGAAAAATGACAAAATTAATACCTCAAGTCTTAAAGTACCTATTTCAATGCCATTAAACCATAAAATATACAGAATAGAAGTGAAAATAGCCATTTGGAAAAGGCAAGTGCAATTAGGTACAAGCAGACACTAGATTTTTTTTTTCAGAATAATCTACAGAATTAAAATAGAAAGCATTTAATATGTTTGAAAATTTTAAAACATGTTATCACATCATTCATATCTATTTTTTTCCATGCTTAAGTCAATGAAATAAGTACTACCACGTTTTCACATAAAAAATCCCTTACAGAAAAGCAATGTTTGTTCCACTCAGCTCACAAGATTTAACCTCAGCAAGGTGAGGAACTGTGGAATACACCTTGAAGGACTAAATACTAAGAGACTACTCAAGGCTTACTTGAACCTTCTACCATACCCCAGAAGCTGCTGTTGAAAAAGGACTATAATTAAATGCATGCTTAACACACAGAGATAAAAATTTTCACCAGAACAAAATGCAGTAAATTGATCACAGATCTCTTAAATATTAACTAGATCATTATATAAAAACTGTAAATAAGCAGGTATACAAGAGCTCTGTTTGACTTTGATAGTTTTGACTTTGATAGTCCCCATGGATTTATGCAGTGTCCTTTTAACTTATTTCTTAAGACACTGAACAACTAAACATGCATGGTATTAAAAAAACCAAAAAAAAACCCAAACAATTTTCTAGATCTTTTAAAAGTGCGTTTTTTTTCTTTTCTTTTTTTTTTTTTTTTTCATAACAAGACCATAAAAACTGGATAATCTGAGCTTAGTGGGAGCAGCATCACCCATAAGCAGTCATTCAGTCAGACTTGTTTTGAATGGGTGGAAGGAAACTACAAATACCTAAGGCAGTAAAACCACCATTCTGGTCCTCTGCTTCTATCCTGGTCCTCTTTTTTGGTTGACAGTACATTTCCTCAACCAAAGCAATTTTGAAGACCTGCCAGTATCTTCAGCCTTATCAGCCTCTTTCAGTCTCTGCTTAGTCTTCACTGAGCAAATTAATTTGGCAGTTTCTATCCAGCAAATTTGAGGAAATGCCTCTAATAATAAGGACATGCTTGCAAAACAGCCCAAAACTGAGTAGGTTTTTGCATGTATAGTCTCATCAACAAAAGAAATAAGTCTAAAATCTTTTATGGTTGGACATTAGAAAGAACTTCTTTACTGAGAGGGTGACCAAGCATTGGAATGGGCTGCCCCGGGAAGTAGTGGATTCTCCGTCCCTGGAGATATTTAAAAAGAGCCTGGATGTGGCACTCAGTGCCATGGGCTGGGAACTGCAGCGATAGTGGATCAAGGGTTGGACTTGATGATCTCTGAGGTCCCTTCCAACCCAGCCAATTCTATGATTCTATGTGTTTCAAAATGAGGCTTATTTATAAGTAATGATTCAATTTCAAAGCACTGTTATCTTTTTGCATAATATTAAAGATCAACTTGAATGCAGAGGAACAATTTTTTGTAGTTTGATGCAAATAGATACTGATTCTCTCAACTTAATTCCAAAAAGATAGTTCTGTGGACGATCAAAATGCTCTAAGTCCCAACTTTTTGCATAAAACTGAGGACTGTTTGAAAATAATCATTAGCAACCGAATTCTAGCCTAGAGTAGGCAACATTTCCGGGAGCAGAACTTTTATAGTAAAAGGCACAAGCATGCAGAGTGGGTGTAAATGACAAATTCCTTTTACTCCCACATTTTATTAAGGACAAATATGTGGGGAAAACAAATACTTACATTTGCACTTACCATTGATTTCATCATAGCAACCTGTACTCATCCATGTTTTAAGTTGATCACTACAATTTTATCCCATTTAGCTACATTAACTTAAAATTTATGCAGAGGAAAAATGTTGTCCAAAACAATCATATATACTCTGGATATTATGAAGGAGCTCAGACATTAGTATTGGTTTTCTAACAGGTAAAAAACCCTCCCAGTTTTCTCTCTTTAGGGATGATTTAATTGAAACACTAAACAAGTGGGACTTCTGCCCTTTTATCTGATTTAACAGGTGGTCTTTTCAAAACTGCAAAAAGAACTGAAGGGTATATCCAAACAAATGAAACAATAAAGTATCATTCACATAAGCTCCATTTTATCATTCACATAAGCTCAATTTTTAATACTTTAAAACATTTGGTCTTTCATATCAAAGTTCCCCACGATCCATGATCAGCCCATACTTTGAATGCTGATGTACATTAAAAAAAAAGAGTAAAAACTAATAGCATCTGGGAACCTTAATTTATAAAACTGCTTTAATACTCCACTCCACTTAATCATTCCATAGCTGTATTAAGAGTCCAAGGCCACAATGAGAAAAATGCAATTTATATAAGAAAGCCCTGCTGTTCGGTGCCTGTGCCATTTGTTCAATTTGGAAAAATATTTATTCATTAAGATATGTTAGGTTACAATGCAGTGTGAGGCAATGTTCTGGAATATTATTTCATGTTTACCTGCAGTATTTGGAACATCACATTATCTAAAAAACCTCTTTTTAAATAAAGATCTGGTTATGAAAGAATAGGAACATTGCTCTCATCAACTGTCCAACAACAATATGCTAAAATCAATTACTGAGAATAGCTAGACATCATTAAAACATTAAAAAAAAAATATTAATGGTTTTATGCAGGTAGAATTCAGGTTGGTTTAGGACACTAAACCGAGCTTGCAAAAAATTAAGTTTTATTTTAGCATTGAGTAAGTTATTATGAATACTCTCTCTAAAGTCATCCACATATAAATATTTGGGAACTTTTCCTTAATATAGTTTCCTACCTGGAAAAGTCCTCTGTCTTCTAAGGTTTTTTAAGGATAAATACCTGGGAGCAACTATTCATACAGAACTATGTGACTGAAGTTTATAGGAATGTTGATTATAGACCCTGGTCTTGTTAGAACTACATCAATATTTCCTCAAAATTGGAATAGACCTGTAACATTCCTAGATGTCCTTCATACATCCTGGTTGGGGTCAGAAACCATGTTTCTGCCTTCTCAAAATATTTCAGTGGGAGGGAGCTGAGTGCCTCAAGGCTCAGAGGAGTTTTCTGCAGGAATCTCAGTTGTGACACCTTTATCAGAAAAGACAGCACAGGTTTGTTGGCAGCATCCCAGCTACCTCCCTAGGATGATGAAAGAGGCAAGAATAAATGCTTCTGACACCCAGCCCTCCAGGTTGTAGAAAGAGTATACAAAGAAAAGTTTGGGGGGTAAAAAGATGTTAATGGCTGTGGATTGGTATGCACAAGGTAGCAGGAACTGCAAGTGTTTTACCAGGAGATGGAACAAGGCCAAAGAAGGGGAAATCTACTTCAGCTCTTTGCATTTATCTGGCACAGAAGACTGTAACCCCAAAGAGCCCCAAACATGCTGTTACTTCTGTGAAATCCAGGGCAGAAGCAACCTCCTTTCACATTTTCCTCACTAGAAGATTTCCCTTATTGTAGTCCAGTTTAGAGTTTTGGCTTTTATGTACCACAAAGCCATGATAAAGCCTGTTTTATGGGTAATATCCTGGTTTACTGTTATCCTGTAGTCCCCTGGGGCTCCCAGGTACCACCTCAAGAAGGCATTTATTGCATTTCACATTTCAGAAATTGTCTATAACTTTTCTAGCACTCACTTTTCTTCTTAGTAGCAATAAGCTATGCCTCTTTCTCAAAGTAAAGAAGTACATAAGACTACATAAAGCCTTTAAAAGAACTTTTCAATGCAAGTAGATTTTTAACACACTCTTCTGACTTCTGTTTTCCTCTAACTCTAGTATTGTAACTGTGTCAGAATGCAAATATGCATTACATAAGGTTGCCTCTTGGGCTGGAAAAGCAGAAGATCTGCATGAAAATGTTCATTTAAAAGAATCCAGCATGATGTTTTAACATACATAAAAAGGAATCAGCCTCCAATACAGAAGTTAAAGCACGACATCATTATTCTGAGAGCCCCATGTGGACTGTACCTCTCTCATGCCTTTGAAATAAGTACCCTTCTTCAAAAAAACTAAGAGAAAAACACATGAATAATACAGGAATGCATAATGCACAATGCAGCTATGGAAAATGCTATTATTAGTACTTCATAGTCACTATATTTTCCTAATGCAACTGCACGGATTCATTCTTGAAGGAGTTATGACTCAAGTGCTACTCCAAACTTAAAAAAAAAAATAAAAATCATCAAGCAAACTGAAAATATTTTCACATGAGCCTACAATATTCCATACCTGTGCTTGTGTGTTCCCTATTTAAACTCCCTCCTTTCCTGCACAGTCACATTCCTAGCATATCCTTAGAGCCCAGGGTTTATTTGCATCACAATTGGCAGTATCTACATTTCCATTCCTATTTTCTAACTTTGGAAAGTGTTACCCTGTATGTGTCTGTGTGACTCATGATTCATAAAATTATGATATGCAGGGAACACATTGCTACTGTGTAGAAGCAAGGAGCTGAAAGTACAAAAAGCTCTGGTGCTTTGTACACATGACAATTCCTTCCCTGCTCTGCAGCATCCTCAGTCTCCAGGAAGCTCAGGAGCACATCAGAGCTTCAGGTATCCAACAGCCACCTTATCAGCAAGTTTATTGATCCATTTTCCTATCTGTGCTTATCCAGACTTTGTGTATTTAATTACTGCTACAGTCTGTTTAAGTTACAAATATATATATGTTGTAATATTTATTAGGAAATATTTTGTTACTACTATTCTCTAAGGTATTTGCCTAATGCTCAGAATGAAAGGCCTCTTAAGTAGCAAAAAAAAAATATGAATAAGCAACAGGTATCTTCAGTAGGCACTGAGCTGAAGATCCTGATCTGTCCCAGGAGAGTTTTCTCGTGTCATCCTCTCACAAGTCAGAAGTGGGAACACTGAAGAGCTGAACTGTCTCAAGTGGCTTTTAACAACTTCTGTGATGTGGAACATCTTAGGGAGCTCTTTGAGGATTGGAAAGGCTGCAGACTCAATGTTTTCATGGGGACAAGGTCAGTAGTTACATTCAACTTGTGTATAACAGTGATGAAAAGGCTAAGAAATACTTTATTACCTTCCCTGTAGCAAGCACTCATCCCCAAACCCAGAAAACACTGGGCACCCAGATTCCTCTGGTCACAAGCACAGTAAATACCAGAAGGCGAAGAGCAGGATGGTGAGGAGCAGCTCTCCAAGAGGATGCACCACTGAGTTTAAGCTGTATTCCCATCTCTGCATCCCTTTGGACACCCCCAAAACTCTCCCTGCAGCCTCACTGTGTCCATAGAGCTGGAGATCACTGCCAGAACCCCTTTCAGACTCAGCTGTATACAATATATCAGCCTCTCTAGAACACTTATGAGGACAAAAAGGGAAAAGGAGGCTGATAATATTAAATGCTAAGTAGATGACCATTTAACCATAGCTTTCCCTTTTTTTTTTCTTTGCTTGGTTGGTTTGATTTTGGATTGAATCATATAGATAAGAGGCAGCCTGTCAGCTTAAGAAGAATAAATACAATAAAAATCTATGGTGACTGACCAAGCTGTTGTCCTTTTCATAAACCCAAATGTATTCATGACCCTGTTCAATACAACTATTTGATGCATCATTAAATAAGGAAAATAGCACTAGATTAACATTTTCTGTAGGATCATCAGTGCACTTGAAATCAAGTCGATAGCTAAAGATGTGGAATTAATATAATATCAACATTTAAAAAGCCTACTGGCAAGCTAGCAAGTAATCCATTAAAAAATAGCAGAACACATGAAAAGAAAAATGAATATTTTTTTAAGAAACCACACATAAAAATATCCTGAATTTATTTCTTAATATCCAGATTCTGAAATGTTTAACCACTCTAACTAGCAGATGATGAATCCATAGTCTAATGCATAAAACTATGCATACAACTACCTACAGACATTCTCCCCATAACTTTAATACTGAATATATCAGGAAAGATTCCCTATAAATAACGATGAACATTAGGAAAAAAGGAGAAAAAAACCCACTGCAAAACAAACAGGAAATTTAAAAAGAAATATTAAAAAAACATGTTGTTCTACATGATAATGGCAAGCTGCTGAGCACTTATACCCAAAGTGCATATTCTTCAGAAAAGAATTTTCATTGACTTTGATTAGAATTATCTTTTCAGTGTATATAAACTGTTTTATCATGAGCAGACATATGAGAACTTGCACAACTATCATCTGTGTTCAGCAGAGTTTCCATATGTCAATATTTCAGAGTCACTGGGAAGTCATAAACTGCAGTAAGAATTTTTTTCTGAGAAAAGATGGTGGAACAGTGACAGATACTAAGATGGTGTTGATAATTAATAGAGTTGTGAGGGTTAAAAAAAGTTAAAAACTTCTTAAAGATCTACCAAGGGATGTCTTTCAGCTCAGGATGATCAGACAAAATGTGAAGCTAACACTGGGGGCTGGCACTGGCAACACTGATCTCAATTATATGTAAAAACACTTGATCAATGGAAAATTCATTCCAGTTTAGAAAGACTAGAAGTCTTTAAGTGCTTGAGTTGCAGGGAGACAAAAATTAAGCCAAATTTGGAACAGAAAAAAACCAAAACCAACAATCAAATATTGCAACTCTGAAACAGAGAGAAAAACAATTTTGGGTAGAATACTTCCAAAATATGTCTTCTTTGTGAGAATAGAACATGTTTCATGTTTCAGCTTAGTTCATTTTATAGTCTGTCTTTATATTATCTTCCCTTTTTAAAAGTTTTCAGCATGGATGAATTCTGGTTGGTTTTTTTGAGGAAGGAAACATTTCGCAGTATACCTGTAGATTCCCTTGAGACAATTCTCTAAAATGTTTTCTAACCAAATAAAATAACTTTAAAAGGCTGTGGGAAACCAAGAAGGAGTTTTGTGTCAGGAAGATTTCAAGGATTGTAGCTACCAGAATTAGTAAGTTTAAATCACAAATGATAAGACACTTTATTAGGAGATAAGGAGTATGTCACCTGCCAGTTAAATGCAGCCATTTAATAGCAGAAAGCAGCCTCACACAACAATTTATGGCATACAGTGAGGAATACAAAATCCAATTAAGAATTCAGGGGGAATTTAGCAGAGCAGAATTTAATTAGCAAAGGTACAGTTTTGCCAGGAGACTGTGGCTAACACCTGTTCTGAAGTATGAAGTGACAAGAAATACACATTAACAAACATTTGGGTTGTAATTTATATTCTGTTTGCTAGACAGCTCCTCCAGTCACATTTAGATCCTTGTTTCCCTCAGACTGAGCAGCACTGCTTCATGGGGACCTCTGCTGCTTACTCAGTCTCTGATTTATTCCAAAATCCTAATCCAGCCCCAACAATACTGTTGGAACACTGGAATATGCTAATTTGCATATTTCTGCAGACAGATTTAATCCCACTTATCAGCATCTTTTGCCTACACTCTGTGAATTGATACAAAGCTTCCTGCAAAACCTCTTTGAGTGGCTTGTGCCTATGGGAGGGAGTCTGAGCCACCCTGGGGTCCTGTTCCCTCTGGAAGATAACAAGGTCAAAGAGGCAGAGAGGATGATTTGTTAATAAAATGGGCTTTTTGGGATTGTGCCATTGGGAAGCAACCGGGATGTCTCATCTGAGAGTAAGGTCAGAACCAAGAAGGCTCTGTTGTATTTTTCAAGCTGGCTTGAACCAAGAATTCTTTAAATCCCACTTTGTTTTTAAATCTTTTGCATGCCCCAGGTAGCAAATGGAGAATCATTTTACTTAAAGGCATTAGAACACTACCTGAAATCCAGATTGCTGATTTTTATGTGTGTTCCCAACAGTAGAAATCTTAACAATGAATAGACAGTGTTCTGCTATATCCTTTTTACTTGCTTAAGACAAAGTTGGTATTTGTTTTTTTATGTGTGCAAAACATCCATGGGAAAATACTTTTTGTTTACAGTTCTAGAAATGGTAGCTTGCAAACTCTAATAGGAGCATTTTCTACATCTGGTAAATGGTTACAGTTACCAGCACTGTGAACTAAAATCCAAATTTAATTCTACTATCTTAGATTACTGCAATTAAAGTTTTTTCTCCACATTCACTGGCAAATCCATTAACAGTAAGTCACTTTGACTAACTCACTGATCAAAATATGAAGTCACTGATTTAGCCATTCAATAGATATTCACAGCATTATATAAGTGAAATCCTATCCTGTTAATGCTGGAAGGGAAGGAATAGATTTGAGAAGCCCAGCATTAATGAACTTCACTGCTGGTAAATACACACGTAGCTGCAGTGCAGAACAAATAAAGCATCGAGATGAAAGCTTTGATAATTACATAAATAATAAGAGAGAAAATAATTTTGAAAGCCTTGCTTAGAAATTCCAGCAATGTCTAAGTAGAAAAATACAAAGCGTCTTCCAAAAGTGTTCATCTCTGCCTGGAGACTGTGCTTTCAACAACAGAAATATGGAACACCATTACTTTTGTTCTCAATTAGCATTTTTCATTCAATACTAAAATTAACTTTTCATCATTAAATTAAGGTTCATTCTCTGTATTTCTTGCAATTTTATTGAAAGGAAAATAAAACCTTGTGCTTTGGAAAACTGTCTATATATTCTATATAGAGGATTCTATATAGAATATATAGTGAGCCTATATATTATTGATTCCCCAAATGAACTTCTATAACTTAAGGCTTTAGTATGAAAATATATATATATATCAAAAGATGAAGAAAATAACAAAGAACTTATGTGACTAGCTGTGTATGGTTTAATCTATGAATCTGTCATTGCCAGAGTACTAAGCTCTCTACTTTGGAAAAGTGGAAAAGTAGAAATATCTGATACTAGATAATATGATATTTTGTTTAAAATATCATGATATCATAATATTTGTTAAAATATTCTTGCTGCACAGAATAGTGCTGATGAAATAAAAGGGACTGGCCATACTGTTTATCATAAGGAAGGGTACAAAGTCAGCAAGTACAAATGTACAGCAGTTAACAATGACAGAGAAAATTCAGTGAACTTCTACAAAAAAAAAAGTTTCCCAATTATTCAGTGCACTGAGAAAACTTGAAGCACTTTATATTCTTCTAGCAAATAAAAGAATACTGAAGATGTCAAAATATCAGGCTTTGCCTCACATAAATTGATGCAAAAATGCATTATGATCTGACATTTTAATGGAAAAGGTGGATTACACCTTTTTTTTTTTTTTTTTTTTTTTTTTTTTTTGTGTAATTTCCACATTACACTGTGTCAAAGTGTAGTAGGAATTGCTACAGACAAACCCATCTATAGCAAATCTTTGCCTTTCTCTCAACAATGTGATCCTAATAACAATTTTCTTAACTGCTTTGCTGTGTGACATAAATAGGGAGAAATAATGCAACAGGTTCTTGTGGGGGGAGAAAGACCATGAAAAAGCAGGTAAGTAATAGAGGAAAATGTTCTGAGTATCCTGTGTGGCTGGAATGCAAATGATCACTGGTATGGAAGATCTTAAGTGAAAAGAATGTTTTGTAAGTCCATCTCAAAAAACATCAAAACAATAAAAATTGCTATTGTTTCTTTAGTGGGTTTGTTAAATATACACAGCTTTGACAAAGATGATTTACTTGGTAGATTAATTTCCTTTGTGAAGTTGGTTTTACTCTGGAATAAAAGTCTCCAGGGCATGAGGTGTTTTGTGCTCTGTGGGTTTTCTTCCCAATCCACTTCTCACCTGGAGCATTTGGTTACCCTGGCTCTGCTCTCAGACAGCAAGAGGCATTAATTATTCACTGTAAAGTGGCTGAAAGCTGTTGATTAAAGAAATGACTCAATTCCTGTGTGTGCATCTAGCATAAATCATAACCTGCATCCATAAAAGCAGATATTTTAATTTTTCCCAGAACAGCACTGCTTTTAGAACATGTAGTAATCAACATTTTTAAGAGACTAACGCGTGGCTTTAGATCCCTTAAAGGGAGTTTCACTTCTAAAAGCTTGATTGCTAAGGAACTCCTGAAAAACAGGTGCGGTCTGAGATGGTATCTCAAAAGCTCTGTGGGGTATCATCCCTGAAGCACTGACATAGGGACCATGCTTCCTGGATTCAGGACTATTCCATCCTGAAACCTTTCTACTTTCCAACAATCACAGTCAGAGCCCATCTTGCATCTAAAAGATACAGATGTGAGCTGAATACATATGCAGTAATATCTTTCATCCTTATTTCAAAGAACTATTCTTCCATAGAAATGCATCAAATTCCTCATTCCTCCTAAAATATTCAAAATAATTATGAAGTGCAAAACCTCTCTTCTAAACACAGGCTGGAATATGGCCATTTAGACAGCTATAAAGAGTGAAGAGCTGAGCCCTTCCAGCTCCCCATCTTAGCAGCATAAGCCTGATGACAACTTTCCCTCCTGGACACTGACACCTCCCAGGTGCTGGAGATCACAGAGCAGCTGAATGGTTGTCATGTGTCCCCAGAGAGCACTGAGGTGTCTGGGACATGCCATCCCTCTGCCACATTTACACCGCCTTATCCCAGATAACCTGCTGGGAAATGACTCTTCACCATCACATGCAAATGCTGTCTTACTGTGGCAGCAACTGCAGCAAAAAGTCTTACCCATCGCAATATTCAGCATATTCAGAAAAAAAATCCAGTAAAGAGATCTCTGCTTCCCTGCCCCAGTGTTTGATTAACCAGTATAAGTATAGCCATGGATATAAAAGTACACTAGAAGTTATTTTAACTGCATCAACTGTGGAATTTTGACAAAATCAGATAAATTTTTATGGGGCATTAGTGCTACATTACGGCTTGTGACAAATCAAATCAAATCATGTTCTTTAAAAATATACCTGAATTTAAAAACCTTCCATAACACAGAAAAATATTTACACAGACAACCAATGTGAATATTGGAAACTCCCTGTGACTCAAGTACTTTTTCCATGTACTGGCATTTCCCTAAAACCAAACAGCACAGTAATCAAACTCCTAATTTATAATTTGCAACACACTGAAATAATTTAGGAGTTTTCATCAGTGTTATAGACAGACTTTTTTAAGTTCCAGTTCCACTGGAAAAGACTTTAACTTGATAACTCCTGCATAAAATTCTTTCCTTCAGAGTTTCATTGGAAGAACATTTTGTCTTTCACTTGAGCATATCAATTCCAGTTTATATTGAATTTCTATAAATTTTCTTTGCTGGGCTACACATGCTAATGCCCAGAGCAGCAATCCATGAAAACAGAAGACAGCAGTAACAATGATTTCCATACAGCAGGATGCTAGTCTTCACTATAGACCAAAATAAATGCATTATTTTTCTTTTCATAAATGTTTATAGAAGAAAAAAAAAAAGTCCTGGTGTATCAGAACTACAACTGGTTTAGAAGAAAACTTGTTCTTTGCATTGTTCTAAAAACACTGCAACTTTCATTACTCTAATAAATTAACAAGGAAAGACATCTCTGCTGCAATCATGTCACAAATATTTATTTCACTGATAGAGATATATCATTAGATTATATTTTAAGCTCCCATATGTCACTAGAATTCATTCTGAATTCAATGCAATCTTTATGACAGATTTCTGCGGATTAACCAGTTTCCAGTTTTCTCTGACATTTTGCTAAAACTTTAATACTCTAAGCATCGTTGTCTGACATGTTTTCTGCCACTACGTTTGCCAAGCAGCAGCACATGCTGCAAAACAGGAAAGGATGCTCTTTGTTTTGTGACTTAGCAAGAGAAATATTTCCCACTGATCCTGAATATTGTTTTAAAAGTACTAAGCTGAATAATATTTTACTCTACACACTTGACACTGTTTCCACGTGTTTTCTTACTTTTAGCACAATCTGTTTAGATAGAACACACTAATTGACTGTTTAAATCTGCTATCATTCCCCTTCCTTAGAGTCAGCTCTTTCTACTTTCTGGGAATAGACCATAGATCACACATTCCAGAAGTGCAGTGGCAGGGGAGACCCTGGCATATTCCCATTTGAAGCAATAGTATTATTCTGCCTTCCTGCTGAAAGATGAAGTTTTTCTTGCAAAATCTTAAGAAAAATGGCTTCAATACTTGAAACAATGGATAATGAAAAAGCACATGGCATGAAGAAATGATGTTTGTTTCTACATGTTACCATGAAAAATCCTGGAAATACTTGTCACAGTATGGCATCTTTAAATGATGCAGTACAATATTCCTGCCCTTGATGAGTCCATTCTGTAAAGAGAACTGAAACCACACCAGCATTTCCTCTTCACTCTGGTCTCCTTTGGGATATTAGGACCAGTGATAATAGTTAATACCTGATTCCCAAGAGAATTATGCCTATTAATCAGGAGTACCAGAAGAAACAAACAAAACCAACAAAGAAACACCGAACAAAGAAACAAACAAAAACCCCCAAACAAAAAAAAAAAATCAATAAAAAAAATCCAAAACAACAAAAAAACTGCACAGACAACTAATTTCCAGAGCAAAACATTGGAAGCAAATCAGGCTTAACAGAAATATATTAGCTCCTAAACAGCAACCCAGGACATTGCCAATTTCATGAATGCTCAAAGCCAGGAAAACTGATAATCTGCAATTGATCAAAACCCAGCAATGCCACTGTTAGTTCCAAAGGACATTAAACAACAGCCTTCCAACAAGTCCATGTTTCCTGGATTATAACAATGTATTTCTATGGGTTTTTTCTTTAACTATCCTAAGCAACAGAAATAATAAATAAATATACACAGTACTGAAGCCAGATCATGCCTGCATACAAAACCTATTTATCAGCAATGTTTGGGGTAGCTGCATCTCCACAATTCTTATCAAACAGGGCATTTTTCTTGCCTTGAAAACCCTCCTGTGTATGGGCTACAGTGCATGAAAAAGCCACAGTCTATCCCTCCACTTGTGTGGTTATTATAATTCACTTCATATGTGAATTTATCTTTATATGTCATCTTCCCTTTCAACTGCTGCAATTTAAGACCATTATTTCTTGTACTAACCAACATGTAGAGAAAAGGTTAAACTTCCTCTTTGCAGTACTTTTTGTGTATTTGAAGACTGATCCCAAGTCTTCCTTAGATTCCTCCTCTAGCAGACCAACCCCTATTCAATCTTTCTTTCAAGTCATGTTTTCCAGTTCTTGGATAACTGTTATCCCTTAGATACTCTCTGACTGACACAGAACTTTCTGGAGGGTCAAAAACTTTCTGCAGGACATAGCCAGACCACCAAGCAGTTAGTTCATAAATAGCAGTGTCATTTATAGTCTCTGGTCTCACCTTACTCTTGTCACAACACACTGGTAAGGCATCAGTCACACTGCAATCCATGATATCTCCCTCAGGTAATTTTTTTTAAATTTTGTTCTGATTCTCACAACCCTACCCTGGCCTGCCATCTGTTTAGTTATTTCACACAGTTCTGAGATTCCATTCCCAGGTGTAAAATTTGGAGTTCCATTTTTGCAGAACACCTCTCCAGCTAGATGAAATCCTTGGAAATCTATCTTTTCAAGATGCTCAAATGTTTGGACAAGTTTCAGAACTTCCAGATTGTTAAATGAAAACACTAAAGACAGATTTGACTCATAATTGTTGCCTTCCAGTAAGCTCAACAACCCTGTTCTTTATGTTATTTTCCAAATGTGGTTTCCTCTGATCTGTGTTTCTCCACTTTCCTTATAAGAATGTCATTCAAGACAATATCACGAATCTTACTAATGTCCAAATATAGGACACTTATTGCCTCCAGCAAACTATTCTGCTGTTCAGAAATGGGCACCACCACATGGGATTCACTCCTGAAAAGGCATCTTAGGTTCCAAATGAAAAGACACAAACAGGAAATATTTGAACTGAGAGGGAAGGCTGAGGGTGGAAGTGGGAGGAACGGGGGACTGTGGGGAGGATATACAGCTGACCAGCTTTGCCGACTAAAGTTTTAAAAATTGTAATTGAGCAAATAATTCTGTTTCTCATTTAAAATAATTAACATTTCCAACTTGTATTACATGATTTTTCACTGGAGGTTGTGCCTCTAATGGTACCATTGTGCTGGCAGGAGTCTCAAGGGCTCCAGAGTGGGCAGCAGAGGTGCAAGGTCTCCCAGTCCTGCCAGCTTTGCAAATACTCTGGTACATTTATTATAAAAGAATGTTTGGAATGAGAAGAGCAATCCCCATTGACAGTTCCAACACAGGAACTCAGAAACAAAATAATCATAGAATCAGTGTGAAGCCAGTAGCAGGGGAATAATATGGCAAGGGAGACCTGAAGACTACACTAACACTTCCCATTTGCACCAGTGCCACTGAGCAGGACATACTGATAAAGAAACTTACTGATAGAGAAAAACTTAAAAACATATTAAAAAGCTTTAAAATATATTTTCTGACTTTTTAAAAACATATTTTCTTATTAATCCACTTAACAGATGCACACATGGAAGCACCTGTATGCATTTACTCTTACAAAGGAAAATGGTGACAGAAAACAAGGTAGCAAAAGTCAAGAGCAATCAAGAACCCAAACAGCCTAGAATTGGCCCTTAGGACCAAAAAGGCAACAAACTTCCCAATTTATGCAGGTAGACATCTTTCTAGGAAGCCTTTCAAGGAAAAGTTTCATGTTTGGTCATATGCTTGACAGGGCATTTAATGTCTGCAGTTACAACACAAATCATGAGGAACTGAAGCAATCAGCACATCTGGAAACAACATGGCAACATGTGAGTACTCAGTTTGGTTTAAAATAGGTGGATAACAAATGCTAAATTGGTGCTAGGCTGCCATCCTTACATTGAGAGGTTTATTACCAAATTTTTAGGCTGAGTTCATAGATGAATCCAAAGGATTTGTACATTGTGAAGCTTTGAAAAACAGTTGGAATTTTAAAAATACATGCAGGGCTTTTTTCATTGCTCAAGAGGCCAGTGATAATTTCAGCTTTCTTTTATACAAGAAAAAACAGTGATCAAGTCAGCTCTTTCCTCTCATTCATTGAAGGTTAATAAGCAAGAATGGATATTCTTGGAAAAACTGAGGCTGGTACTTTGGAAATACTTTTAACAAGAGCCATGGAGAGCTAGGACTGAGAATGAAAACTGAACTTTAAAAGGGGAATAAAACAACAGCTGCAGTGGAGGGGAAACTCACGCAGGCCACTGAGGCAGGGAAAGTCCATAATCTGCAGTAAGATCCTAAATAAAGTATCTTCTGTGTATAAAAAGCACAACAATGAGGCATCAGGTAAGTGAGAAAAACACAAATAGGATGGAGTGAAATTCCTGCTTGTTACAAACAGATTGGCAGAGTGATGCTGTCACAGGTCTCTCCTTCACACAACCTGCCTCATTTGATCCTTTTTCCCCCCAAATACTCCAACAGGCTAACAGAAAACTTCTATTTTCAATTTATCTTTCTTAAAAAAAATGATTTAAAAATATTTTATATATAAATTACCTTCTAATATTTGATTCTAACAACCTGAAAAATCAAATCATCAACCCCTAGTGTACATAACATTTGAACTAACTGAAGGAGCTGGTCCAGCTTTTGGGCAGATGCTCAGTTTTCTTCATCTTCAGAAAAGAGAATACTGTGTAAGGCATCAACTTCTATCAGCCACACCTTTTCTTCCTTAAAACACCCTCAAAGTTGCAGAACCTTTTTTTCCCATCCTTTATCATCAGTTTTCAGAGGAATCACACAGAGCATACAGATAGGTAAAAAATGGATGAGGAATGAGCAATAACCCTGTCTTATAGATGAAATATTCAAGCATTAGCAAGATTTATGGAAGCCCAATCATGCTTTCATAAGCCACCATACCCATTCTTGCAAAACAGAAATTTCCGAGACACCTTTCTGATCGTGTATGTGCCAAGCTTGCATTAGCTTGAACAACTTAAAATGCATCAATGTGTAACTGAGCTGCAGACACCCAGTAAATAACACCCTATCATTTCCTCATAAAACAAAAGTTGCAAAGAAAGAGAATGCAAAGTACATTTAAATGTGTTTAAGTAAAAAAAAAAAACAAAACAAAAAACTAGAAACAACAAAAGCAAAAACCAAAATAAAACCAAAAAACTACAAACCAAAGAGATAAAACAGTTACACAAATTAGTAAATTAGTTTTGTTTTTTTTTTCATTTCTTTCCATAATTTCAATGCTGTACTGTCAAATGTGGCTATGCTAATCAATTCCTAAATGTCAGTCAAGGAGGATTTCATGCTGAGTACATTGAGGCACTGATGCCAGAGTTAGGAGATTACTGAGACAGACACAGGAGAGAGGTCCCCCTTGAGGAGAGTGCAAAGCACCAAAACTTGTTTTGTCCAGATGGCAATTCAGAGTAGACTGACCCCCCAACTTTGAAAGCTAACATTAGCCATCAAGAAAAGACTGCACAAGTTTCTCTCTGAAGAGAAAAAAAAAAATCTCATTCAGCCACTGTATCACAGTGATGCAGATGCATCAGCATACTGATGCAGAATGCTTCTGCAGGTAAGATTCTGCTGACATTTTCCCATTCTCATATAATAATTTGGAACAAAAATGCATTTCTTAGAGACCCTAGGGATCACCATACATCAACAGGTATTAGTAGGCACCAGCAACATCCAGCTCAGAAGAGGTACCTATGCTTTCAGACCACGTGCTATAGTTGCAACAACGATATCTTACACAAATGTCATTAATGGTGAGAGGTTTTAGTCAACATTTACTTGGTCAGATTTTAATGAAAAAATAAGGACTCTGCATTTCAGTTTTTTGCCATTAACTCCTCATTCATATTGATCAGAAAACTACACAGGCATCAGCTACTCCCATCACAAGAAAAATGAGAACTTTAGAGTTCCACAGACTGAAGGATGCACTATAGAAGTTAATAGTGAATTAGTGTAAGATACTTCTTTTGTGGAGCAAGCTGCAATGCAGTGAACAGACACTAAGATAAGAAAGGGGCTGAAAATAGTCCAGGTTAAAGTACAGAAGCTCCACATCAGCTCATCTGCCCTTCTTTTGAATCTGTAAGAACAGATGCACACTATCTGCTGATTATCTTCCGCTGTGCAACGGATTCTGGTATTTTGCTCAGATATTTTTACTGCATAGTTTGATATTTTTATCATGATTGGAAAAACAATTTAGATAAGGAAAGATTTAACTAAAAGGCTTGCCTACTCATCATCCTCATAATTATTTAAGGCTTACATTTGGAAGGAGTTCGTAATCTATCCTGAATAACCCACCAGGGATCATAGCATTCAGGCTTCTATCAGAGTTTATTTTTTTTGAAGGTCATGGAACAGCCAATATTCATAAGCAAATTAGGAAATTTTGAGATGTATCTGTCATAAAAGGATGATAGGCCCTTTAATAAAAGCACTTTAAATCAAAGTGTTATCTCCTTTTTAACAGACTGAGTTAATTTTTAGCTGGTCAAGCAGCCTCCTGTGTTAAATCACCAACACGTGAACTAAACAAATCTGTATTTGCAGTCCCAGCTGGAAGCTCCCAGTGAGCTTTGTTCTACCTTCTGGCTAAAATACTTTCCACAACTACCCAAATCTCTGAAGGGAAAAATGATTTTTTTTTAAAAACAAGAACAAACAGGCAAAACCAAACTCAAAAACAAAACCACACAAACCAAGCAGCTGCCGTAGGCTGCCTAAATCACTGTTTTTAGGGAAAAGCTGCTGGTTTCATAACCATGGTATTCCCCTACTAGGAGAATCAATCACAGAATAACAGATTGGAAGGGATAACAAGGATCCTGGTCCAGCCTTTCTTGGCAAAGATACCACAAAATTATATTGTTTCTATACCACCAGGGAGCATTCTCTCCAGAGCAGCCATCTTAATGTCACCATATCAATTCAAGATAATTCTTTTCTATTCTAAGAAGGAACAAAGTTTCTGAGGTGGTCACAGGAGCTTGACTCAGCATTCTGAGAGAGCCATCACAGCAAGAGATTTGCTTTGCTCCTGACACAAAACACCAAATGAGTTTTATGTTTCTAAGGCTGTGTCTGACACGTACCTTGACACTGTACTCCACCTGGAAAACCAATAATTCTCAGAACCCTTCCTACTTCCCCCCCATTCCAACAGTGTTTCAGCTATGGAATTAATTTCTTACTCGAACTTGGTTGCATTGACTGCCAGCTGTAAAAAAGGACAAATTAATGCTGTTGTTCCCATATGTGCTCCTGCAGAGAATGGTACAAGTTAAGAAACTATTCCTATTCATCTGTGCTGATGAAACTACTACACGTTTCAGGACTCCACAGTTAATTTTTCCTGTAAAGGATAGAGCTATGAAAATGATTCAAGACATTAAAGACCATCTACTGTTCTTTCCTATACTAGCACAGGTACAGTCACAGATCTATTTTCTTAAATTGTTAAAACACTATTTACATGAATCTAAAAAACTTTACTTGCTGTTTATAGATTTCATTTGGCAAGATCTCTCTCTGTATCATCTTTTTTTTTTTTTTTTTTTTTTTTCTAAATGCTTCAGGGTATACTTTTTATGTTGGACTTCCAAAGAATTTGAATAGCTCTCTTACCTTGATCTCACTGGAATAAATTGGTGACAGAGCATTATTTACCATGTCAGGATATGTCAAAACGCATCTGAACACTGGATCTGTAAGAGTCTCCTTCTGTTCTCTTGCTGGATGAATTTTTTTATCTTACTCTTGAATGCCACAGACATCAAGTTTTCCATGTATTTCTCTGGTGCCTCCTAGAAAACTAGAATCCTAAATAAAATACTTAGTTTTAAAACTTTAAACTCATCTGTTAAATTATTTTCCTTCCCCTGCCAACTAACCTTGACCACATTTCTTGGCCTACAGGTACACCAACCCACAGTGAATATCTTCTAAATAGTCTAAATAAAAATGGAAGTCTTAAAATTTAAAGCATTGCTTGTGTCTACAAGAATATCTTTTCAAAGGCTGAGCTGGGTCTTGGTCTCTGCAAGGGATCAGTTGTCCTAAAATTAGCTTAACTAATATAGTATATAGAAAAAATTCAAACAATCCTCAAGTTTTAGGAGTCCAATTCTTTTGTTGCCTTCCATCTCCACAGTAAATGTCTGACAATCCTTATTAATAGCCTTCTAAAAGAAGAAAAGAAGATCACATAGAATATGAATATTTTAAAATAACATGCCCTTAAATTTGAGTTTGCAACACCATTGTGAGAGATTGTTGTAGAGGATCAGAGTAAAACTATTATTTGCAATACTTTGCCTCAAGGATATGTTGTAACAGGGCTACAAAAAAAAATAATGAATTAAAATATGAAAGATTGCTTATGGACAATTTATGACCAGAACAAGTGAAAAATGGAATGGCAACAGAGATCAGCCAACTTTCACTGCTCATAAAACAGTCAAAAGAGACTCTGGCTCAGGAATGGCTGGAACAGAGATGTAGATGAAGCCCTCTGGCTTCAGTTTTGAACTCTGATTCCCATAAGACCAAAGCTCAAGTTTTAATCAGGCTCAAGAGCTCTCTGTAAAAGTGAGCCATGTTAAGGTTTACCTTGAAGTATGAGAATATGTTAAGATGCCTGTTTATATATCACCATTAAAAGTGGGAAGAATCACCCTTAAATTGGAATTACATCAATGTATTCACAATTTGATGTTTGGTAAAATTACAACCATTTCATTTGCAACAAGCATTATGATTATTTATAAAGTGGTTTTTTTTTTCAAATTCCTTAAAATCAAAAGCAAGTTGGCATCCAGCCACAGAACAGTGTCCCTGAGCAGTTTCAAGGCTGAATAAGAGCCAGTGCATATGTAAATATGTGCAAATAGGAGCTTAGTGTTCAGTTGCAAAAAAACATTATCTTCAAAAATAAAGAAGGTAATTAAAAGTCAATGCATCAATCAGTAGCACAAATCAGGAATGTGCAAAGTACAAATGCTACTTAGATCTGTCTCACTTTCAATATCACCCATCCAAAAGAAATGGTTTTGTTTTTTTAAAAATATATTTTAATAATTATTTTATACACTATGTTTTAATATTTTCTTTTACATAAAACCAGAATAATCAGTTGCTAGGGACTCCAATCTTGCAAGCATCCTCTCTCAGCAGGCATTACAAGATTTACATGATTTATTGTATTTAGAATTCCTTTATCCTCCCAATGAAACACACAGATGCAGCTGTTAAACACACTGGTTTATTTCTTTAGGAATGCTAACATATTCAGCAAATACAATCAATTCCAAAGCATTATCAGCAGCACATGAGGAGTCATTGTAAAAGTAAAACAGAATGCTATGCTGTAAATAGCACACTATAGGGTCAAATGCAAATTTTGGCCACAGTGAGGCATGGGGTTTTCTGCCCTCATACCAGAATGTAAACCACTTAAATCTCATCTCTCCATAAATGAAGAGAGAGAAGCAAAATCTAGTTCTTGATCAACAAAAGAACAACTTTGATAGGAACTTAGACACATTTTGCAGGAGAAATGTACGCTGCATTTACCTAATAATACTGTGGATCTTTGGGGACTTGCAGAATGCTACTCTTGAAACCTGAAAAGAAAGGAATACTCCAGTTAGTACATGTACACAGCACCACCAACACCAAGCATGGGACAGCAACATAAGCAACTCACAGGATAAGTGCATGGCACCTGCAGCTTTTTTTTCTGATGTTCATCTTCTCCCCTGCACATTCATGTTGTTCTCTCTCCTTTCTTTATCAGGGAAGGGGATGAATAGAGAGCATCTGTCATTCAGTTCAATTGCTGGGCCAGTATTAAACTGTGAGAGTTGTATGGGAAGAAGTTGTGTGGCATGGAAACCATCGCTAGGACAATAATTCTGACAGAACAGGAGTCACCAATATTACTGTTCATCTTATCATTTTAGCTCTGAAAAAAAAAAAGGAAAAAGAAATTAAGATAGATAGGGACATGTCCTGGTTTGGGCCAGGATAAAGGTGATTTTCTGTCTTGTACTTTTACTTTTAGCTAAATCTCTTGTAAGTAGTTGCACTTGCTGAAATTAACAGCAAGTTTCTCAGACAGTGTGTGCTTCTAGGACTGATAACACTTGATGTTTAGAGTTACTGCTAGAGACTGGTGTGCAGAGCCAAGGACACTGCTCAGCTCTGAGGAAAACTTTTACCCTCCAGAAGGGATAAAGAGGTCCCACCTGCAGCCCTCCTTTGGGGAGGAACGGACAATATAGATGCCAGAATTGACCAAACAGAGTATTCCATCCCATATACGTCATCCTCAGTATAAATTTGAGGGATCACGAGGGCCAAGCCAGATTTCCTGCTTCCAGCTTCCGGCTGCCTGCCCTTCCTGCCTTTCCTGCTTCCCTTCCTTCACCCGGCATCCTGGAAGGATCCCGTTTGTTTGTCTGCCTGTGCTCCTGATCCGTGCCAGCCCTTATCTGTGTGTTCCTGCCTCCAGCTCCCAACTGCTGCCGACTCCAGGAGTCCAGCCTGGACTTTCCCAGGGCTGCCCTGCAGCCTCGGTGGTGACGTGAGAGCTACTGAGGGGAGAGGGGGGAGGAATGTGGTATCCATTTTCCTGTATATTTGTATAGATTTAGTAATTTTTCTTATTTATCATTACTGTTTCATTAAAGTTGTGGAGTTTAGTTTCCAACCCATAAGTCTCCCTTATTCTCTCTCCTTTCTTTATCAGGGAGGAGAGAGAGATTAATAGAGAGCATCTGTCACTCAGTTTAAATGCCGGGCCAGTGTTAAACCATGACAGGACAATAGACAAAAAGAAAACATACTGTGTTTTTCACCTCTTTCCAGAGTTTCCACAAAACAGTGATAGAACATGTGTCAGGTAACAGGTTACAAAGGTCCAAAAACAAACACAGAAAAAATTGTACCAACTAAACCAACAAAGTAAAAGTAAACCAACTAAAAGCAAGATAGAACAGCAAAAACAGAACTTACCAGCATTTCAGTATCACTCAGCTTGTTTTTATAATATTTTGATACAGATCAGTTTTCCAGAAGCAAGATGTTGAAGAGTCTTGACTGTTCCAGTCTGTTTTCAGGAGAAAGAAATTCCAGTTCTCTTGAAGAGCTCCCAGTGTGCCCAGATGAGCTGACACAGAGTAAGACACAGGTACCTGCTCTGCTTTTATGAAACTGATTCACATAGCAGCCCACAACAGCTTTGTCTTGGGTAAGGCTGTATCTGCTATTGAACACACACTCACATCCAATAGATGTTGATTGTCAAGTAACTGTTTCAGAAACTAGGATAAAAGTGGTGAAGTGGTGATTTCATCAAGAATTGTGTGAGATTATACAGAAAATATCAAATCCTTGGATAATCATCTTTCAGACATCAATAAAGCACCCAGATTCAGCACAGTACTTGATTCTGTTCACAATAATTGTAGACTACTGCTGTTACAAGTTGTTGTTTCCCATATGGTATCATTTTACATAATGTCAAAGTGGAAAGGTGTCTTTTCAGACATATAGCTGAATACTGGCTTCAATCAATTCCTTGTTTTTCTGTTATGTTACCCTGTTATTATGCAAGGTAATTGACTGGGCTGATGTAACTTCTCAAATTACGGCTACAGTCACACTTCAATCACAAGATGAGAGAAGCTTGTAAGACAGAAAGTATAAGTAAGGATTGCTCTGCAGATGAAGAGTAGAAATATGACACACCACAAAGGCATTTCCAATATGTTCTGTAAAACTGACTATTCATATCTGTGCTCCCTACACAATAAAGACAAATATATATTGTGCAGTTACAGAATACAGAGAATTGTCTTTTAGATAAATGTATATATATAACAAGAAACATATTACAGAGCCAAACATCACAATGAAAATTCTTAGATCATTAACCAGGAGAAAAGAAACTCTATTTTGAGAGATCTTATATCTTAAGAAGAGATTAACAATTAGAAGATATACAGAGATACTTCATTCTAGGTGGTGAGAAGAGTAACTCTGTAACTGAATCAATAGATGTGCATCAGATCACACCACATAGAAGATCATATATGGGAGTAAAACTATACCAGTTCTTTAACTCAAAGATGCTGTTGTCAAGTTACAGGGCTACTTGTATAATATATTAATCTATAACATTTTAATTTATTCTCACAATAGTGTAATTCAGTTGTGTGACATAATTATTTAAAATACAATCTGCACAGAATTTATCATTCTGTTTCAGATGAATAAAATAAAAATCACCTCTGAGGAAGATGCAGCAAGACAGGACAGGCTAAACCAGACACATGACTTCTTTCCACTACTGCAATGAAACTTCTTCACCATGAGGAGGGGTCAAGCACTGGAACAGGTTGCCTTGAGAAGCTCTGTGCTCTTCATCCTTGCAGGTTTTCAGGACTAGACGGGACAAAGCCCTGAGCATCTTAGTCTGACCCAAGAGCTGACCACATTTTGAACAGGTTAGATTAGAGAGGTCCTTTCCATCCTGCCTTATTCTTGAAGTATGCCTTGAAATATAAACACCTATTAATAATCTACTTAGTTACCTCTTTCCCCACATTAAAAGGAAAACTGAAAACAATAAACCTAAAATATATAAAATTTTAAAAAAGCAAAGGAACCCCAAGCCTTTTATAAATACCACATAAATGATTAAGATTATAATCTTAACAATTTCAACTACTTAGATGTCCTTGGCTTTATAAATGTTCTTCCACAGAACATATTTTTGAGGATGTAGTAGTAGCAGTACTATGTGATTTCATTTTGACTCACAAAAAATACACATAATGAGAAAGTTAGAATTTTTCATCCATAGAAGATACAATTCTTCTGAGCTTCCATCAAACCAGTTTTGGACAGTGGCAAACACATATGGAATGCTAGGAGTGGCATATGGATCAGGAATATTTCTAAAACTAAGGAGTTATTTCCTTGTGTATTACTCCTTTTATTACATGCACACCAATGCAATGTCTGACCAAATCTGTAATTGCATTTTCTCTATCTATTAGAGTAGCATTAGGCTGATGGAAAATGACAACTAATTCCTCTAGCGTTGCCAAAAGCTGGGTCGTATTATGGCTGAATTATTTTTAAATGAACTATTATTATTGTAAGCAACACTAACTCTGAACTCATTATATAGATTTAAGACAGGAAACTGGGACTGCATCCAAAAATAGAAAGGAGCTTATATTTTCTAGGCACAGGTGGAATTTCAACAGTCTGAACTACCAATACCAAATAATATGAGGAACTGAACAATATTAACTTGGTTTAACAAAGTTCTCACTGTTAGAAAGCTGCAATATACTGATCAAAGAAAAGAAGTGATTGATACCTAACTTTGTCAGTGCTTCTGCTAACTAAATTTCTTCTGTTATTCCACCAAAATAACATTGTGTTTCCCAAGCCATGGAGAAGACATGGACAGTCAGCCCTTCTTTCACCCAAACCCAATGTGATAATGAAAACAAAAGATGACCCAATTCAAGCTGACTTTTATTTGCCTTCCTCTAACCCAAAGTTAAATATTTTGCATTCAAGTGCCAGTAAGTTCCAGAGTTTGGGAAAAACAAAACAAACAAAAAAATACCCAAACAAAGAAACCCAACCCTACTGGAGAACAGAGATATTTCTTCTCTTTAATAGGAGCCACTGTAGAGCGTTAACCTCACATTTCAGAGAAAAAGCTCCAGTTCCTACCCTAGAAACTTAATCCAAATGGAACAGCATCAATGGAAAGTGACCCAATATAGAGCACACTGCAAATCTGATCACTTGGCTTGTGCCTCATGGAGCAAATTCAATTATTTTCAAAGAGAGGAGAAATGTGGGTGAGCATTGCTACATCTCACCCAAATCTCTGAGTGGTGTCAGGGGGGAAAGAAGAACACTGCTCCCCAGAGTAGGGTAGAAGCTGGTTTTGTTTTGGTTGTTGTTTTGCACAGAAGCCAAGCCTGCTTGTCAAGTTGCATCTGAAGGTACAGTTTGATTACTAAAACATGGATTTTCTACCCTTCCCCCACTTAAATAATTCAGCCTTAGCATAACTATCAGTGGCCAGGTGCAAATACAGGTCAGACTGATGACAGACTCTAAAAAAGGCTTATTTTTTAAAATTTCAAGAGCTAAAGTATACGATGTTTGGTTTGGCCCTTAAATTTTGGGATAAATAGTTAATAACCTACTTTTTGGCAAAAGTGTTTCAACATTCTGAAACTATTTTCTCTGGGAAGAAAAATCAAAGGGGTTTTGGCCATTACCTACATCTTCCCGATTTGCCTACTCTTTGTTCCTTGCCTGCAAAAGATATCAGGACCTGAATATACTTTTTTCATTGGGTAAAAAAAATGAATTAATGGAGGATATTTTGATTTTTCACAGTAAAAATGTATTGATATTTATTTTCTAGAAAACAGTGAGAGAGATTCTGGAGAAAAAAACTGTCTTGGAAAATAAAATTACTATATAAACACACTTCTTTTCATAGGTATGTGATGACTGAGAGATAATCATATCCTCCACTAACTTCTAAAATATAAGACCTGAGGTCAGGTGATTCCAGCATCTGATAAGTATTACTATTTCTTAAACCA
Organism: Heliangelus exortis; assembly: GCF_036169615.1. NCBI lineage: Eukaryota > Metazoa > Chordata > Aves > Apodiformes > Trochilidae > Heliangelus > Heliangelus exortis. The sequence goes on along the minus strand of NC_092436.1, from coordinate 11,074,979 downwards.
AAAATATTGAAGAAATTATTTCATTCTGAAGTATTATTTCATTCTGAACTACTTAAGTAAAATAATACCATGGACATTGTTAGCTTTCAGTGCCACTTCAGTTACTTACATTGATTAAAAAAAATAATTTTTACAAGGACTTAAACTTGATTTTTGCTCATTAAAAAAGAGAAAGGGGAGGGAAAGGATCCCACTGAAAAAGTCAGGTTAGCTGTTATGAACCCAATGCAAATAAACCTCACAAGAGTCATCTGTTCCAAAACCTACAGCTGTCACAATGACAGAAAAAAGAAGGACAAATTAATGTGCCATTCAGCCAAACTCAAGAAGCCATGCCACCTTCACCCAGTGACCAGAAAATTGCTGGTATTACCACTTCAAAACAATGGCTACTTATTACCAGGGCCAACAGCCTCTGACATTGGGCAACCTCTTGCTGGGAGGAAGACAATGGATGCCAGCAGTAAGCACATTTTTTCTGCCCCTTTGGGAGATCTGTCCAGTTTCAACTGTGATTCTACAGTTAAGTGAACGAGTCCAGCACTTAAGATACACCAAAGAGCAAGCAAAAAAGCAATTGCTCATGTGCCTAAACCGAAGTAGAAGAACTTGGCAGAAAAATAATATAACTGTTAAAGTCAACAAAAGGTTGTCTGAATTTTCCACTGAATCAATCAAAGTTTTACACCATTTTAAGTATAGCAAAATTCTAGTGAAAATACATATACTCCAAGGAAAATAATAAAAATAAACTATAATATCAGATCACATAATACATAGATGTTCTTTGCAATATCACTTAAAAATACTACTTTTTCCTGAAGAAATCACCAGTTACAAGGTGCTTATAATGAATACTAGACTGACAGAAAAACATGTGCCTGAAGTATGAGAAGCTATAACAGACATCCTACTACTTAGGTTAGTAAAAAGCAAAAAGAGTGAACATTTACAGAATGTAAATGTTGCAGAATTCATCTAGAAACCTATCAACCCCATCAGCCTTCCATTCTTCCTCATCATTTTGTGCACATATAATTATCATACTGCTAGAAATACATTCTTTTGAAAGGCATTTTCCTGCAGCAGCAGAGATGTCTTAATGGACTCAGTTTTTCTCCAAACCTTTAGCAAATGAATCTGGTGCTTTCTGAATATGGACTTCTTGAACAGGGCCCTTTATGTTTCCAATAATCCCTTGATAAAAGGCAGGGGTTTTGTGCAAAAAGGACAAAGACACTCTAGCTCAGCCTGAACATAAAAGACAAAATGCTTTCAAGTTTTAAAACTACTTGCATTTTGTGTCTGTACCTTTATGATTCTGTACAGCCTTCATAAGCAAATGTAGAATGACTGAAAAGGAGAGCTCCAAGCTGTGAATTTCTCTGTGGAAATCTACATTGCCTGGATTGTCCGGTTCTGATAAGCAGAGATTGGATATTAGCATCTTGGATTCCCTTTCAAATTTAACTTCAGGTTGCTTCAAAGCATTAAGAACATGACACAAGAGTTTCTGTATAATTCTTTACTCATTTGCAAACTCAAAGAAGATCATGTTCTTTGTGTTACGAGAGCTTTCAAAATGTAGACTACTATAAAAATGCAGTTCAATACAAAGAAATAAATATATTTCCTTTTTGCCTACCCATAGGGTAACTTATGTTATTTGTGTTCCAGTCTGAAAATATCCCCTGTTGTTGGGGGTGAGGTTATCAAAAACTTACAAACACTGATTCACTTGTACACAACTCAATCTGATGAAAATTGCTAATGGTTAGGCTAAATTTCCTTCCCCTCTTCAGACTAGCCAGAAGATTCATCTACTTCTAGATAAAGGGGTTTTTTAGCCCTTACTGAATCATCCCAGCTACACACTGGACAGAAGTCAAGGATTTTCTGTTCATTACCAGTGTGCATTATACCACTGAAATTATACCTCTTCTCAAAATATTTGAGAAAAAATTCCCAAGGACAAAAAAAACCTAAAAACCTGTCCCAAGGAAGGCACACAATAAGTTGGTGCTGACAAAGTGGTCAGTGTGGGCACTGAGGTAGAACGGAGTGATTGCTAAACCATGTATGTCTCTTCCCCTCATGAAGTATGGGTTGAATTGTCATGAAATCCAAATTAAGACGTCCAGACATGTAGATGAACAAGGAGGAAAAAGGAGCACTTGGTCAGGTCAGCTTCTACTGATGAAAGAATATTCTCTATACAGCTCAGGGTGCCAGGACGAAAACCAGACTGAAGGTACAAAGGAGAAGGGACACATCTTAACTTGATAAATGGAAAGGAAAAAAATATTTTTAAAAATGAACCACTATTAAGACTCTACCTTTCAGTGGCCCCAAAGTCATAATTAGCTTTCTACTTTGTAATTGTTGCAAGTGACATGTTCCTATGGTATCTTCTTTGCTGAACACTCCACTCCCTGGGGAGAGAGGCAGAGACTCTTGCTCAGCATCAAGCACATTCATCTCTAACCCAGAAAAGCCTTGCCTGGCTGACTCCTGGAGTTCTGCCATTTGTCCCCTGTGCCCTGATTATAGCTTTGATCAACAGCCAGAGCAGCCATCTGCAAAGTATTCAAGATTTCAGCAAAAGGCATCCTTGATTTCTTTCTGGTGCCTTAAATGTGCTTGTAATGTCACCTTGGGCACACAAAGATGATTTCTGCTTCTCTTGTTGATGAGTTTTCGGATGATCTGATTAGAAAGTGTTTGATACTACCAAGCTGCACTGCCACTGGGAGGAATGGTATTCTTTCCTCTCTATTCTTTCAGGCTTTTTCTAAATTCTGTTATGGAAGTTTTTAATTTATTGGATTGTGCTCCTGTGGCCTATTTGTCATGAAAAAGAAAAAATAAACCAAACACGCAAACAAAAAAATAAAAATAATTTTAAATTTTTTCTGATCCAAACACTGTTATATAAATGAAATATCCTGAAAACAATTATTTCTCATTCATAAGCAAAGCAGCCCTTACTCCTCTGTGCACAGTTCTTACTCTGCCCTTTTCCTCTAGTCAGTATCTGAGTGGCAAGCTCCTTGTTGGCTTAGGCTGCAGACAACAAGGAGCTTTAATGCACTTTTTTAATGCCACATTTTTGGCGTTGACACCAAGGAAAATGTTTCTGAGAGTATACTTCAAAGAGGAACTCAGCAGGTTCTTGTTTGTTCCAAAGAAACAAAGAAATGGAAAAAAAAAAAAACCTATCACAAAGCAGGTAGTTTCTGAATTATACCTCAGTATAACATAAATATAGCTATGCCACACAGATTATGAAATAAGGAGTTGAAGTGAATTTTTGTCTCTGAGGCACCACAAATTGAAATAGACAAAGATTCCAATGTACCAGAGGAATCTTGAATTACAGTAAAATATTCAAAAGAGTCGCAATAATTTCTCTCTGTTATGCCAGACGATGTGCAATATATTTCATTTGTTTATATGAATATGAAGTAGTCTCAAACACCCTTGTACTAATTTTTGCCTTTAAGCTCCCACTAGTCTTATGGCTGATTAGCTAAGACATTCCTTTCAACAATTACAACTCCAGAGAGGCAGAAAACAAAATTATTCTAGAGCTTTATCAGAAACCCTGCAATTCATACTGCAGTGGCAGAGGTAGGGAGCTGAAAGGAGAAATTTTACTGAGTCAAGTCAATTTTCAAATAAAAAGGAAAAAGCTCTTTGTTGCCTGCAAGTTGGGGAACTAAGAAATGAATGCCCAGGAACATAGATTTCCCTCTGGTAATATAACCCTGGTATTCAATTTGCTAGGAAATAACAAAAGTAAGGAAGACAGAATAGCTCAGATTAGACCTTCTTGGAAAAGATGACCAATAGGCTTAGAAGCATCACAGCAAAACCAAACTTTCAAAACTTTGTTACCCTTTAAGGATAAGCAAAGCAAAAAATTATCACAGAGATCTAAAATTAGCTATACATAAAAAAAACCCAAAAAACCAACCAACTTTCAATTCTGAAAACTGATACCATTTGAAGTAACAGGGAATAGTTCTCTTTCATGTTCAGCAGCTAAGCTTCCTCATACGTACACTTGACTCATTTCTGCCATAATTTCTAATTTGAAAATTAAGCAAACCTAGAGGAACAGAACTTTTATATTGGCGACAATTTCAGTACTCATAACAACACATGGAAAAAAGTAACCCAGAAAGCTAAGAAGCAGCCAGTCAATTCTGGCATCAGTAAACTATATGAGGAGGGGAGGGGAGGAAGGAGCAGAGAAAGAATGGAAGGACATTAGAAACATTGACATGTATGGAAAATGGAAAAAAAAAAAAAATCTATCAGGACTTAAAGGATCTGGCTAGACAATGATTCTTTTAAGCAAAGTATATCTAACCTGCACTGTATTAATACATTTCATACAGGACTATCAAAGAACAGACAAGTAGTAAAAATAAATAAAAGATGTGTAGAAAATTTTACTGCACTGAAAGGATAGATCACGCTTAGTACAGAGAAGGATTATAAGCAAAGCTCTTCCTTATTAGCATTAGTATTCTTTAGCATTTGTGTGTTAATGAAAGTTCTAATGAAACAAAGTCTGCAGGCACTGTTAAAACAAAGCATGATGAGAACAAATATAGCAAGAACTAGATAACCTTGAGGACTGTCGCAATATTAAGAATGTTGATTTATGTGAACAGTGTTACGAAATGTCAAGTCATGTGGTTTTAGTACTATGAAGGAAAAAAAAAAAAAAAAAAAAAAAGAGAAAAAAAAAAGAAAAAATATCTACCCAAAGCTAGAACCCACTGCTGGAAAATGAAGGAGGAAGGGAAAGACCTTTCCTGGAACAGTACAGAAAGACTTTCATCTGTGAACATCATGCAGTGGAGAAGACAGATGAAGGTGGATTTTGGAACAAGGACAGGATTAATGCCACAGCTAAATGTAACAGCAATTTCAACTTATGCTATTTGTTATTCCTAACAAAGGATGAGCATTACCTAGTTCTGCATTTCTCTTAACATGCTATGGTATGAGAAAACTAAGACAGACTGGCATGTTCATTGTCAGGAAACGAAACCTCTGAGTAACTATGACCACTTTCTTCAAATGTGTCATGAAGGAAGATTCTGAGCTTAAAAAATAATAAAAAAAAATGTTGACACAAACAGTTAATATAATTTCATGTCTTCACAGCCATGAAAGCACTTGGGGTAGAAGGTAGAAAATTTCTAACCATCACAAGACACCACTGCTGAAGCAGAGATCCAACAGGATCAGAAAGGCAGGAAACTGTAGCAGATAGTGCTACTTTTAGCATGCAGCTTAACCAGCTTAAAGAAGTGACAGTAACTTGAGTACCTCCACTGAATGATTCAGAAAGTCACTTTCAATCTTATTTACTCTACCTACCTACCAGCATTTTTGTCTGAAGGGATTAGATGGACTCAGGTTTTTACCTGAACAGATTGACATATGTAAAGATCAATAATTTTCTAAAGCACCATGAAAGCATTTCAAAACATAGTTCAAGTATTATTTCTATCCACATTCTTTAATGACCCTTGTTACTGCAATGTAACAGGCTAGATACATACAGTATTGTGATTTAAATCCATTTTACTTTTCTAATGCTGCAACAGTTAAGAGAGGCACAAAAGAGCTCTCCTACAAGGATCCTAAGCCCTTGCCCTACAAGGATCCTAGCCCTAAATTCCTATGCTCTCTGATACCATGAATATTGCACTCTTTGTATCATGAGGAACAATTTTGAGAGCTTAGTACAGTGTTATGCAGAGCTGTTTCTTAAAAGATAACTGAGCTGGGTTAAAATTTCTACTCCTAATCAGATGAAAGAGAAATTTCAACTCAGAGGTCCCACATTTGAAGTCTGAGTGAGAACGAGTGCTCTCATTGAAAACAGGGATATAATTTAATTTTCAGATTTACATGAGGACTGACCTGGGAGTAATTTCCTGTAAATATTTCCCAGAGTGGGCCCTGCAAATATGGCAAGCAGGGGATATCTAGGTTGTGAATTCCAAGATTCAGGCATCTCAGCAATGTACACAGATGGCAAGATTTGGATGACTGTTTAAAGAATGCTGTAAGGAAAGAGAAAGGATGCCCCTGACTGTCCAGCTTTCTACCTTACACATACAAGTGGAGAAAACAAAAATTCCAAGTCCTTGCTGTGATAACATCTAAAAGACACTGGTATAGCAAGTCAAATCCTCAATGAAAATCTCTGTAAACCAGAACACAGATATGCCAGTAGTTTTCTCACACATTTAAACCAGGCTGCTATGTTGGTAGAAGGCTGCAGAGGTGTGAATCAATTCTTATCAATAGGAATTCGATAATGAAAACAAACAAATAAATCAATAAATCAGCGAACAAGGCTCCGTCCATTCTCAAAAGTGTAAAGACCTCCATCACATTTGCCACCTCTGTGTTTTAGCCCAGAGGAGTGAACTTCAATGATAAATACTCATTTTGCTTATTTTATGCATGATAGTTATTTCAGAGAGCAGTGTTACAATTTAATTCAGGAAAGGATTTTTGCGTATCTTTAAATTACACTAAAATGAATGAAACATGGACACAAATTTAAAACACACTCTCACAACTGTACTAAGTTCTTACCAAACCGCAGCACAATCTATGACTTTGTACGTCAGTACATACAGAAATCCTACATAATCCTTTATAATACAGAAGTTACTTTAAACATGCACATACTTTTGGGAACTGTATCTTTAAACATGCCATTAATTTCCATTTTGCTTGCCACATTCAACTTAATAATAAACCCCAGCTGAATTACCTGTGGTTCTCCTGAAAAAGGAAATGCATCTTGAAAGTGCTGATATGATCTTCATTAGAGTGCCAAATAATGCATGCTAATATTGTCTTTATAAAAGTGATCATGAATTGTTTTTTTCTGATGTACTTAGATTCCCTAAAGGTTTATCAGTGAAAAGAGATTTGAAATTTTATTTTGCAAGTTTATCTGCATAGAAAATTTGACAAAGACACCAGCTATTAAATCAGTATATATATAACAGACCGCATTGCCTGTGTTGAAAGTTTAACTACAGCACAAGGGTTTGAAAAAGCCCCACAGAACACATATTTCAAGGACAACTCTAACATCTTGCCATCATTTACAAATGGAAACAAGCTGCCATACAGTTCAGCAGTAAAGGAGGATAAAGTACTGATAGTAATCCTCATGCTCCTCACATGAACTCCAACAAGGCATTTGAATGAGACTTTTAAAGCTGTAAATTGCTTATCAAAACACAGACTAACTTTTGCTAATCCTTGTGCCACAAATTACTAATCCATCTGGAAAGCTATTTTTTTTTGTATGTGTTTACAAGGATCTAAACGTCAGCAGACAGAAAGACAACTAGGTTAGTAGCATGTTAAAAAAAGCTGAAAGAAAAATAAGAAGGCAGAAATCAAAATTCTGAAGCAGTTGACCACAGAATAAGTAGGATTTACAGAAGTACTTACAGCTCTCAATCTCCAGCGTGCAGTTCTGCTCATCCAGAGGATATCTCCGTAGGTCCATCATACAAGCAGCTGTTGTTGTAATTCTAGGAAGGAAAGAGAGGAGTTTATTAATGTGTCTTAGTCCAATCTTGCCTTGATTGCACACGGTTGAAAGAAGAAAATATATTTCTAAATAACTGACACTCCTGCCTATTTTTATTGAAATACTGTGTCTGCTGCTTTGGTGTAACTAATGTTGTTTTGAGGTTTTTGCCTTCTGGTGGGGGAACAGAGAGCTTCCCCTTTACACACCATTATCACAGTACTCTAAGTATTTAATTGTTATCAACCAATTTATCCTCACAAAATAAAGCATGCATTATGATAGCAGTATTTCTTTCATTTTAAACTGAAGGATTTGAAGCCCAAAAAAAGAGGTTAAAAGAAAGGTGGCAGAAAACAATCTAAGGAGGAACAGAAAAAAGGACACATACTTCATATTATGGGTTAACACAGAAATCCCTTATAGAAACTAAAGTCTTCTTTCTTCTGTTCAATAGTGCTTTGTAAATGAAGTATTATTTTATCTTCACATTAAAACCCAACCATTTTCAGGACTCTTCAGACAACATTTAGAACCTACCTATGCCTCTAGATTACACTAAAGCTACATTCATGTGTTTCAAGCTTGCCTTTTAGATGTCAATCTGTACCATCAAGAAGACTTTTCCTGATAAGCCTCATGGAAGAATATGACCCTGAGCTGAATATTAACAAAAGCCCAGTTCTCAGCAGCATTTTATTAACTGTGTTCCTGTCAACTACTAATGTGTAGACAAAAATGAGGTTTTAATATTATTTTTTTGCCCTGAGAGCACACTATACAACTCAGAAGCAATTAAAAAACATGACAATCTGGAATGTTCCAGCGTCTAAAATATGTACTGCACATACACAATGCAGACACTGCATCACCCAACAGAAGCTTCATCTTTCCAAGGTATTCATGAAAGAATGGGTGACCAACAGCTTTCTTCTCAAAATACCATCCCCTTTATGTGGCTTATTAGGCTTTCATAATAGATACTTAATGTGGTAAACAACTGTTTAAAAAACTTCTTTTACATTCTTCAATCTGGCAAGGCAGAGAATTCTTTCCTTTGATGGATCTCATTTTTTCTCCTTCAGGGTACATGTTAAGGGGTTTGTTAGAAGCAGAAAACTACAATTGCACAAGTGCCTTACCTCAGGAAAAAATAAAGCAAAAAAAGGGGCATGATGATTGGTAGAACAGAGTTTTAATCAAGTCAAAACAGTAATTTTGAATAATATATTCAACTTATTTTTTCATTCTTATCCACAAAAAAAATCCATTGAAATAAGAAGCCCATCCTTTCTTCATATTTTTACCCTTACTTTTCTCACACTTATGGCAAAGTAGTGAAAGGTCTCTTTCTTCTTCAAAATTATTTATACAACAGCTTTTGATAATTCTTAGTGACTTGCAATTAATGGTGAACAGCTAAACCAAATTTCTAATGTGACAACATGTAAAAATTAGCACCTCAGAACACTTTCCAATCCAAGACCTTTTCAGGCAGAGAAAGAAACAGCAGTTCATTACAGCACTTAGAAATACTTGAAACAGGCATAAAGCCCCTTTCCCAGAGCAGAGCTCTTTCAATTTTCATAAAAGGATTAAAAATATTTTTTATACAGCCTGGACTAGTGTACAAAACATAACATTCTATTTTGCATAATGTAACCTTGAGAAGAAACAAGGCAAAAGTGAAAGCTTTTAAAAAAACAACCCTGTGACTCAAAGCATTACAGTCATTAGGGATGATAACAGAGTAACACTGAAACATTTCTCAGAGAAACAGGGTAGGAAATGAAACACATTACAGAACTGTCTCATACACTAATCTACTCATCTTCTGTTAAAGAAAGAGAAACCTTGTGATATTTTTCCTTTATGATTCCTGACAACACAAACCAGTCTTCACCTTCCTCTTTGATGATGCATATTTTGAATGCAGACTGATTATGGAGTACAAAAACAAACTGAAACAAAACAAAACCCCAAAGAAAGAAATAGACTGAATAAAGTACTAACTACTTTGCAGAGAAAGTACAGTTTGCTGGAAAAAAATATTAAAATAATTCAGATAATTATTGCTGAGACCTGAAAATCTGCCCTCATCCCAAACCTTTGGAGAGGTTCTGTGGTTCAAATAAGAGCAAGGAATTGCCAATGCTCCTGTCACAGGCCAAAGATGAAGACCATCAAGAATTTTTACAACACTTATAAACTTTAATGGATGCAGAAAATAATATCTGTAACAAATTCTGTCCTAGCAATACTGATAGTTCTTATTTTTCAGTGCTATGTAGAGGACAGTTTTTCAAAATCCTATGTATTTTACACTTCTGACAAGCTCAAGTAGGATTTGAAATTTGAAATAGTAACTTAAACAGTTCCAACATCACCAGTAAATAGAAAAACAGCAGTGAAAGAGCAACAGTAGCGGTTCATGGAGATGGACAGAACCCAATTCCCTCCTGGTGCTGCACTGGTTCTGCAAAGCCATGGGGAATAGGCAGAGAGCAACTTCTCTCTGCCTTGTCCTGTAGTTACAGAATTACAGCCCAGAAATGATGAGCAACCAACAATTTCAGATAGCTCACCTGAGTAGAGTGCTAACATGAGAACTATCTGGCACTCTCCTAACTCTAGCACTGACAGGTTGTGCTACTCTGGAGTCAGAGTTGAACCAGGAAAATACAAAGATTAAATCTTTCTTTAAATGTATGCACTTCTTGTTGAAAGCAGAGTGAGATTCTGCTTCAGATTTTCACATCTGAGGGCAGACTATGACCCCCTGTTAGTAGTATCAGGAGTAATCCAAAAGATTGCAAGGACACCATGCTCTGTAACAGACTGCATCTCTTTAACATAAACTTCATAGGAATCCTCTGCTGATACTGCCTGCAAGTCACAAAATCTCTGCATTAGTTACTGAAACCATGTAACTAAATCCACTTTTTTTTTTCCACTGCAAACAGTTCTGCTGTGCAACAGCTGGAATCATCAGAGGCAGCAGCAGACAGTGGAACCCATTTCAAATATGTGGAAATCAGAGGAAAAAAACTGTAATGTGATAAAATTCTCTCTTCAACAACACTGGATTTAGACATACATGTCAAGGTTAGCAGACATGATCTTAAAGGTCTTTCCCAAACACAATTATCCTATAAATCTATGATTCTACTTTTAAATTAAAATACATTTGTTGATTATTATAGAGTTCACAGAATTCTTCTTCCCTCTGCCTGTTCACATGAAGATGAGCTTCCCTTGTATGACCATAGCTTAAGAGTTCACTTTAGCAACTGATAAACAACATTTCTACAAGTCCATCATTAAATCTGACCATTCAGCTACAGAAAGCTTTGATCTTTCAACTGCAAAGTGTACATTGAGCTTCTCCGTGTAGTTTTATAGGGAAAAAACCACAACTGACATTTGTTGTTGATGTCTCAGTTTGAGATGAAATACCACTTCCCAACACTAAGTTCCAACTTAGCCAGTTTCAAATGGAAAAATAAGCTAACTGTAGGTATTTAACCCAAGTTTCTGGCTTGTGTCATCTTTGAATAGCTCAGTACTCTCTGACAGCACTAAGTGGATTTTTTAAAGCTATAAGGGCACAAATATAAAACAAAGAATAAGATTAGAAAGTTTTTTCTAAATGTAGTACAACACACAAAAATACTTTCATAGCTGACAAACCAGGGAGTCTGAACACACATAGAAACTTAAAATGTTGAAGTTTAGGTTTCTTTACATTGCTGTTAAAAGAAGCATACAAAATTTTAAAGTGGAAATTAAAATGTATAGCCCTTTGACTGGCATTTGTCTGCTGATGTAAGGCGTGTTGTGCTACGTGGATGTCAGCTGGAAATAGAAATGGAAAACTGAAGAATTAGGCTTTTATTTCATGGTAAAGGAATTCTGACTGAGAAGAATCAGAATTTTGTTGCAGAATTCCATGCAATGATGCTCGGCTGTAGCAGAAGAGCCAAGAGGAGCACTCCACATTTTTAATATTTTCTCACTAGGCAATACAATTTTGTCTTTCAACATTCACCTCACTTTTCCATTCAGAAGAAATAGAAATCAATGAAAGTAGTTTTCTTATAATTCTGATGTTAAATTTAATACAGACTCACTTAAACAATGGAAGAGAGCTAGAACTTTCTAAGGACACCCATGGATTTGGCAGTGTTTGAACTAATTCTCAGTACCTGAAATAATTTGTGCTTCATTCTGGTGAATGTGTTACACTGTATAAGTGCCCTACATTACTATTTTTTGGTTCCAGGATGATAAAGATACCATGTTAAAACAACTTAATTACTATTTAAGGGATTATCTTCTCCACGCAATATTCACCGCTTCAATGCACAAACTGTGCAGATAATACTGCTAAAAGAATATGTACATCTAAGTGTAGATTATTTTAGGTAAAACTATGAACTTTGACCTCAGGCTAACTTTTTATGTCTTGAGAGTACTAACTCCAGTCACTAACCCCAACATCTGTCTTTGGAAGCTGGACACAGCTCCTCATGGAAACTGCTTTGAAAGCAGATGCCAGTGGCCGTTACACAACCTGGAGCTCCTGCACCTTCCTCTTTTAGTGAAGAATTTGTGCTCTGGATGATGAGTTTGTGCAGAAACTGCATTCACTTCTTTGCTATGTTCTTAATCAATACTTTCTGTGTCAGATTCAATCCTGCAAAATATCACCAAGAATATTAGCAATTACTTGACAACTTAGGAAGACATTTGAATGGAATGTATTTGCAACATTCTGGAGAAAGGAAATTCTGCTCAAGTTAAAAATTAATGTGAAAGTCAAAACAATCTTCAATCAAAAAGGCACATTCAGTTTTATGATTGCAGCTTATTTAGTAAGTCTTACAGGAGAGCTAAGATAAGAGCCCAAAGCTCCCATTCCTCTGGCTTTTGTGAGTCAGAATAAGGCAACTCAATGTTCCACAGGGAAACGTCAATAGAAATAATAAATTTAAGTGGATTCTTCATAAGCAGAATTATTTTCAGATCCAAAAAGGTGGTTAAAAGTCTGTAAAAACCCTCCGGCGCTGACCCAAAATTATTACATTTTTTCCAACAAAACAATAACCCATAAAATTCTAGTCCCCAAAAAATTCTGAAATGAAAGCAAAATGAACCTGTCCTAAATGGAGTCCCACATTAACAGCAATCAAACTGGGAGACAGTTAACAGTCAGAATAATGGCAAACTGTGGAAAGCACAGTAGAATTACAGACAGAGGTTACTATTTTTTACTAATAATTCAACTATTATTAGAAATGCTCATCCACACAGAATGCAAGGATAGTTGCACTTCCTCACTATGTGACTGCGGGATTTCAATTAGACCATTGCCTTTCTGTACTTTTTCCTCCCATTAAACAGTCTACTATAAACCCTTCTATTTCTAGCAAAAAATCACTGACAAAGTTTTCTTTCCTCTTCACTGTGGTGCAACAGAATTTCACCACTGCTAGGAATCAGTATTTAATCACATCCTCTTAATTTCTGCTTCTACTTTCTGCCTACAGACAACCTGACATACCTCAAAACGTGTCCAAAACTTTTTCAGCATCATGTCAAAGTAACAGGTACAAACATGTGTGATTTGCTTACTATGTAATGAAAAAAATCCTCCTCTGAGCAGCTCTGTAGCCACAGCATTGTTTTAATACTGGTGCCTTTGAGTAACCACTATTATCTCAGTTATTTATAACCTTTCCAGATAGCATCACTCTAGGACATCTCCACATATAAGCACGCTGTAAACAAATTTAGGTGGTGGGTTTTTTTCCTCTAATGCTTTTACTGTTAAACAAAGAAGATGTTTTCCCATTCCTTTCTCCTTGAACAGGTCTAAAAACCCAACTGCCATTTGCCAGATACTCAGATTCAGAAAAGAGAGCACACTGAGCCACCCAAAAAATAAGTCACAGATCTCTTGAGGCAGAAGGGAGCACATTCTGATCAGCTGGACCCATTACAGCACTGTTACCTCACTTACTGCAGCTGTAATGTGCTCTGCAGGTCTTGAAGTACTCTTGGAAAATTTCATTCTCTACTTAAAAAAGGTCAGTCACTATCAAACAGTTTTATAAAATTATATATATATATATATATATGGGTTTCTTTCTGAGAACTGAAAGCACAAGCAGTAGCTAAATACATCAGAAAAGCCTTCATACTGATGTAGCTAAAAATCTGCTTTCCCCTCTCCTCTCATGCTTCCTCTTAAGCTTAACACAATTCAACAAGCAAAAAAAGAGAATAAGAAACTGCCCCTTTTTTTGCACTACTGTTGTACAAGCTGATTAAATTATCTGTAATCATTCCATACAATAAACCAAATATCCTTATAGTTGACTATTGTCATAAGATAAATAAATCTGGCTTTGCAAATAAACATTTCATCTTTACTCTGGCATTTAGGAGACAGTGAGAGGAACATAACCAGATATGTAATTCCACCCGACTGACATCCTTTCAAATATCACTGTAATATCAACTGTCAATAAGAGAAAATAAAAACAAATATACAAATTATCTTAAAGCTCCAAAACATCTGTAAACATCTGAAATATCCTGCCCTCAGACTTTTGGCTCTCCTGTGCTAACATATAAAAACTGACTAGATAAGCACATTGAAACTAATGTCTCATTTCACCTCTAATTATCATGAATGACCATTATTTGTAGTTAGTGGGTGTCAATGCTTCACTTCCTTGCGGCAATTAAGAGAGGAGTGAAGCCCATGTGATATGATTGTGAAATCCATGACAGATTTTACAGGACTCAGAAATTAATTTATCACTGCTACTGGTAAAATGAAAGAAAAGCAATCTTGTATTTCATTGAGGTTCAGACTGTCCATACTGCCATTAATCTTGCTTATTCAATGTTAGTGCATGCAATACTAACTGCAAGCAACCTGGAGTATCCTTACCTGGTCAGCATTTCTAGGGGCTGTATACAAAATTTTAAAAATAAACAGATAAAATTAAACCTGGAATGAGAATCCTGCTTCCTCCCCTCTCTCCTGCCCCTTCCTTTTGATTGCAAACTTTGTTTTTTGGTATTGTGAAAACCACATCTTTAAGGACTCAGATGCAACCCAAAGACAAAGGAAAATGGGAACCCTGCTTTTTAATGCCATTTGAAAGTACCCTTTGAAAGACCCTGTATATGCTGGGGAGGATTTAAAGGAGGATTTAAAAAAACAGAAAATAAAAATATCTTCCAAACATAGAGTGCAATTTCATCTAGTTCACAACTGAGCAGTTGTATCAAAACTACTGCTACCTTCATTTTGTGTTTTTATGCATCATGAATGATAAGCAACATAAATACATTCACAAGCACATATATATAATAGCAAAAATAATATATGGTCTTTAATTGTCCTTCCTCAGTGCCTCCTTTTTCTTGCAGGGCTTCTACTGAAGTAGCATTCTCCTTTTCTGCAGCTAAATACTGTTTTCAATCCCTGCTAAACAGACTAATGAGAATCAGGTTTCAGTGACTGAAAAGCATTACACATCATCTAGCTTGTTATCCTTGATTTTACACAAATCTTTATCATCAATAATTCATGAACTGTTCTTCTCTGCTGCATCACCTAAGTTTATAGATTCAGGAAAAAAAAAAAAAAAAAAAAAGCTGACCAAAATATTAATGCCACAGAACTCCAATTAATATCTAGCACTGGTCTATTCAGTTTCATATCCATAGATTAGATATTACTGAACAATATGGAATTTATCATACAGGATGGAGAAAGTTTTTTCCCTATGGGGAGTAATTTAAAGGGTCAAAGGCACTCAGAGAAATTAGATAAAAATAGGGACTTCACTCCCCAAACAACATACCTATAAAAAAAATCACAGTTTTGATACTGATGTTAATCATGCACCATACAATAAGTACTTCACTGTAGTCTGCTTGTACAAATAAAGATCTTCAAGACCTGAAGATCCAAGTATCTTCAAATGCACTATAGGCATCAGTCACTGAAACCTCACAAAGCTGCAGAGATATTTTTAATGCAGAATGAGTTCTTTCAGTGACACAGCCTCAGTTAGGATTCAGCAGTGGAATTTTTTAGTCCAGTGTGGCTAATCATAGACTACTTTCAACTACTCCTCTTGCCTTTTGATTTTCATAGGCATCACTTCTCCTCACATGCTTGCCATGATCTACAGAAAAAGGCTGATGCTGCACTGCTAAGTGGGTGGGAGGCAGTATTAGCAAAGAAGGAAAAGCAACTCTCCTGCTGATTGCTTTTGAATTGCCTGCTTTTGTTTCACTGATTTATTTTTCTTTCCCCAGAAGATTTTTTTCGGTTGTATGAAGCATATCACTTTTTTTTTTTTCTGTAGAATAAATTTTTATGTAATACTTTTAAAAATATGTACTGTGTAATGTCTTAGTGTTCATATTTGTTCTTCCACGTTACCTAAGGAGATGTGCATGTTTGCCAAAGTGAAAAAGGTCCCATGGAGCACAAAGATGGATAATAAATAATAAAGTGGGAATGCAAATATGAAAAAAATGTATTATACTAGTATATATTTCCCCATTCCAGAACAATATTTTGAAATTATAAAAGAGAAATGGCTCACTTAAAATGACAACAAGAATTCTTAAAATTGGTTGCAATTCATTCCAGTTTTTGCTAACCATGATTTGTAGGAAAGTACTGTCTTTAAAGCATAGAGGAAAAAGAGATGCATTAAGTAAAGCATCCAGTATGTTCACACTAAGAATTAACCCCTGGGCATGTCAAGCTACAGACCCTCACTCTTCACTTGAGCCCTGGATGTCCTGAGAGTCCGTGGGATCTCAGGCTGCTAAAGCTCTTTAATAAAACACCTGATTGCCTTGTATCTATAGAGCTCACACCTGTACCACTAGTCCCATGTGAATAGTAATTAATTGAGGACAATGTATAAAGATTTAGCAGATAATTTTAGGCTAAAGTCACAGCATGCCTGTTTCAAATCACAGATTCCTGTTAACATCAATTGGGTTTAGGTAAAGCTCCTACAGATGGGAGAGGAGGGATGAAAAAGACAAAAAAGAAACATGTAGGTCAATTTATATATAAAA
Source organism: Heliangelus exortis (assembly GCF_036169615.1). Classification (NCBI taxonomy): domain Eukaryota; kingdom Metazoa; phylum Chordata; class Aves; order Apodiformes; family Trochilidae; genus Heliangelus; species Heliangelus exortis. The sequence goes on along the minus strand of NC_092436.1, from coordinate 11,058,268 downwards.
CCCTACAGTGAAGAGTTAGGATAGGAAAAGGACTTTTCTTGTTCATGTAAATGCTTTAAGATAGATCTGACTTGGACAAATACACTTTATGATGCACATTTTATTAAGCTGGTATCTTTACAACTCAGGCTAATCTGCAAGTAGAGATCTGTGAAGAAAGCCCATTTTGCAGTTATTTCTGGTCATAATCCCTCTTTTCTTTCCCTGACAGGTTGGTTTACTGACACGACACCTAGAGTAGTTGAATTTTCTTTTCTTTGAGAATGAAAAGATAAATTACTTAAAACTGCCCTCTAGTACATTCTAGATGTCATGCCTGCCCTCCTTGCTCTTCTCACCCATTCTATTAGGCTTATACCAGCAATTGCCCATTTCATATCTGGTCCATTTTGGACACCAAATACACTTATTGCTTTAATGTAGTATTAAAGTAGCAGCCATATTATTTTAAAAATGGAAAGTCATATTCTCCTTTGGAACTTCCATATCAGTATCTTGGTTTCAGACAAATTCAGCTTTATAGTTAAGGGTATACTGAATGCATGAAAGCAGCACACAGGGCTTTTTTTTTTTTTTTTTTTTTTTTTATAGTAACTACCAACTAATGAGTACAATTAACAGACATGTAAGTTAACTCCTGTTATCTTGCTGAAATCCACACCTTTTCACTGTCTGTATCTCCTCTCCTGCCAAAGTTAGGATTTTCAGCTACAAACTTTCATTTTAGAGCATTCATAACTTTGTTCCAAACAGAAACAGGAAAAAACAAACCCAAAAACTTCTGAGATGCTGTGGCATACTGGCAAGGAAAAAATGAAAGCTCAGTAAGCTCTATCTAAATATCACTGAACATCAGATATCTAAATAGAAAAGTTATATAGAAGCTGCTTTTTAATACTCATTTGGTCCTTTTCTGTTTCTGAAATAATCCCTTGGAATGTCTGAATAACTAGGATCTCAGGGGCTAGAACAATATTCATACATTGCAACAAGACAAAAAGACTTTCAGGGTTTCCTTCTAATAATTATATTTTGCTGCAGAATGTTTTTAATGATTAATATTTGTGTTCCCTTAAGGCAAGCATCAGTAATCTTATCAAATTTGCTTCTTTTTCACTTTAATGCTAGTAAGATCCATCAGTTTCTCTGTCTGTTTTTTGCATTATGCTCAATATAGGTATTAGATACTTGGAAGACCTGCTGAAAAGCCTGAGATGACTCTGTACACAATGCCATAATCAGATAATATGTGACTTGAGTCTCAAAGAGAATCAGAAAAGTTCAACAGATTCTAACGAAAGTCGAATCAGGTCTCTTTTTTCTCTATACTTATGCAGACAGTGAGTATTGCTTCTAGCATTCTGTATATCCAGAACTGTATTTTAACACCCCATGCTGCAGTCAAAGTTGAATCAATCCATAAGCCATATATGAAGGATTTCTTTATAATTTAGAAAATGTCCTCTATTGCTTTTCATGTTATCTTGGCTATATATAAGACTTTTTCTCCAAGAACCAATTTAGGACTAGTTCACATTTGAGGTGGATGAAGAATCAGCTGAAAACCATCAGTCCTATCCTGAATCCAGCAAATATATATATATGAAGAGAAAATAAATGGTTATTTGAGATAGGTTAGAGCTGTCTAGGTGGCTCATTCTCTGTACTCAGGAATTTTTTTAAGTGATCACTGTGGAAAGTGTCTTTTTTTTCTTTTTCTTTTTAAACAATCTCTAAAATTACTCCCATGCTTCACTTACAAGTCTTTTATACACAAACAATAGGGCTTCACATGCTGAAACTTAGCAAATTAAATTCAGGGCCTCACAAAGACATTTACTTGATTAAATGCACAGGTACTTTGAGGTGAATGAAAATTCTGGCATAAACCCACAAGGTGAAAGCATCACTTGCATAACAGGTTCAGCACAGAGCCATCCCAGAGGCACAGCAGGGAGTTCAGCGGCTGCTGTGTCCTCCTTTCCACATCCTTACCCACTCCTGAAACTAGACATGGGAGCAATGGCCACCCAGCCACAGCCCTTTGGCAAAATTAGGACAAATTCTCACAAAGTCAGGCTGCTTGATAGGCTTTAGAGGAGGAAATTTCCAGCAAGGACACAAATATTTCCTAGGATTCACATTTATTTTTAAAACAGTAGTTTGAGTTTGCTCCTCTATGTCCAATCTGCTGTTTACCAGCAGAATCCTGACTGTGAATAGTACAGAACATATTTTAAAATGTCATTAATGTCTGGATGTCAACACTGTTACCTGATACCAAATGATAAAATGACATCAGAGCTTCCATTAACGACCCAGAAAGAACACCTTTTACTTTTCTTAAAATGCAAGGATAAAAATAGTTTGTGCAACTCCCTCCATGAGGCATAATAGTTGTAGGAAAGGTGTCTGAAGGGTTTTTAATAATAGCAGCTCAACAGAGAAGTCAGCAGAGATGTGGAATTCAAGCTAGCATTGCCTTCAATATGGGGACAGTAGGAGAGAATGCTGTAAATGGAAATTTCACTTTTATGGACAAGCAGGTTCCTCAAATAAGAAATACGGAAAGGCACAAGGAAATTCTTTCTGTACTGTTTCGAATGGGTAAGATATTTCTTTATAAATCTGTCCCAGAAATCTTCTAACTTCACAATATTCATTTCACAATGCATGCTCTGAATTACTATTTGGCATTTCACAAAGAAACAATTTCAGATATTTCAAGCACTGATCAGAAATCATCACTACTGTCATGTGTTATATAAATTCATTTAACCTAAGGGTCTCTGCAAAATGTCATCTAGGTGATAGATCTCACTTCCAACCCTAGCTTAGAAATGGAGCAAATAATGTCAGCAGTTCAATAATTTCTTTGTTAAGGTTAAATGTTTTTCCCCTGATGATCCTTCAAGCTGACAAATGAAAAGACTCATCGTGGAATGACAGAATTGCACTAAAGCAGCCCCTCAGAAGTTAAATGGAGCTGGTATACACTGGAATCCACATTCCATAGAGATCTAGACATTGGCGTGATAACCAGCTTGCTCAAAACTAATGAACTTTTCAGAATTTTCAGCAGTAAAAAAATCTCAAATTTATGATGCTGAGAGCATACAAATGTTTTTGTGGCACAGCAGATCTGTTCCAGCTTTTCATTTATTTAAATAAAGTCGTTTCCTAGTCAACTGGTTTCATCATGACTGAAGTGCCTCAACAAGGTATTAATAACTTCTCTTTTCTTGGAATAGCAGTGAGCCTCCCAAATTTGGAATTCTAGAACCTCATTCAGAGGGCAAACTGCAGATTATGCATTAGGTAAGAGAAACCATACACTGGGTTCAAGCCTAGTAGGAAAAAAAAGCTGAAACTATTAAAAATCTTGACACTTGCCAAGCATAGCTCCCAAAGGCATTCCTCTCTCTCTCAGCATCACTCCTCTGGGACCCAAGGGCTCATTACCCTGTAGCTCCTTGCACAGAGCTTCAAGTACAGGGGTATTCAGCCCCATATTGCCATGGGCAATACATATCCTGGACAAGGAAACACCAAGGGTAGGACTCTTGGCAAGGAAAAGAATTGCTCTCTCTGTTTGCCCAAATAAGAAGTAATCCTGAACTGCCTTTGACTGTATATGCAACATAGGTCTTTCCTGAACAAATGAACAGCAAAATATAGCATAAAACCCAAATCCAACTGGACAGTATTAGCGAATACTGTTCAGGAATCCAGGAGTGATACTTGAAAGGAAACAAGCTTTTAAATTATAAATGAGTGAAACAGATAAAATCAGTGACTTTTGTGAAGAACAAGCATGGAAAATGTTTTAACACAGAAATGGCAATATTCTTCCGTGAAAGAAGCAACAGTAGACAATCTGGTGAGTAGGATGGCCATGACAGACAGATGACACGAAAAAAGAAATGAAATTTTAAGGAGTTTTCTTTATTGGTTGCATCTAAATTGTTATTTTTCCCATTGCTTCTCTCAAGCCATAAGAATGAATAAATGTATGAGTAAGAAAGAAAAGCAAAACAATAAAAAGCACTAAAAGTATTTACTTTCCATCTCTCACAGATCACACTTGAATTCTAGTAATTGCAAAAAACATTTCCAGTGAATACCTGTAAATCTTGGCTTGAGTTTTGGCTAGGTTACAGACTGAAAAGCATGAATCTTTTGAACACATAAGGAATGACTTATAGTTACCCACATAAAACAGACACTGCAAGTTTCACATGCTGTCAGTAGGAATGAAGATGAAATTTCAGTACTTCTGGCTGTGATTTGCTTGAAGCTTTTAGGCAACGCTTGGCATAGGTATACTTAAAAGAAGAAAGCACAGATCCAAATTCTGCCTCTTAGCAACAAGATATAATCTTAGTATTTTATTTAAAAGGCAGGTGATGAATCACAAATCTTCAGAAATCAGGAGATGGCAATGCACCCTCTTTGCATAGTGCAAATGTCGTGAGAGGAGGAGATGGAAAGCAAACTATCACATAGCTAAGTCACTACCATCTGCACAATTAATATATGTTCTAAGCAATGAGGGAGTAGGAGGGAAAAGCATCATCTCTTATGACTATATTAGTCATTAGCCAAGATCCTAATCCTCATTAGGCAAATTAATTAAAACTCCCCATTTACTGAAGCTGGAACAGTGGCTCCAAAACAATACTCTAAAAAATGGTTCTACTGAAGTTGGGTGAAAACGATGCATTTTGAAGGAGTAGTTAGTAAGCAGAAGCATGATATCAAGATAAAGTGACAATCTAATCCTATTAATCTAAGGCAACCTTCTCCCTCCCCCTCAATACGAGCAATATTCACAGTCAGAATGAAAAGAAAATAGAATGCATCACATATTTTACACAAAAATGACAACTTGAAGGCTAAACAAGGTCTGTTACTGAATGAAAAACTGACCACAAAACTAAAACTGGCTTTCCAAAAGATTTAGAGATTGTAGAGATTTTATATAAGGAAATAGCTGAAGAGAAAGCCTGGATGAGCACCCAGTGATGAGGAAATCAAGTTTAGCAATGCCAGAAGAGGCAAGTGTAACGCATTTTCAAAGAAAAAAGAAAGGAAACAGAATTTTGTCAGGGCTAAGAAAATTACGATTTTCTTTTACAATTACAAATTAGGGGGCAGGGAAACTTCTTGCAATGGCAGCCACAGACCTCAACTTACCTGTACAGTTTATTTTCATTACTACTCAATTTTGAAATACTACAAAAATAATGCTATGAAGTGAATGGTGAAGGGAAAAATTTTTGCTGACACTGATCCTTTTTGTCAACACTGAGAGATACCTGTTTATCTCCCCTGTTCCTTGCTTCATAATGGTTTCACTCAAACTTTTTTAGTAGGTAAATCCTCTGATGTAGATGTGACACCCTCTTAACTGGTATCACACTTTCAGGAGTGAGAACAAAAGATTATTTGTCACACTCGGTCTGAATTATCAAAGTCTTTCAAAAACCACTTTGAACATCACGTTTCGCAGGGATGGTAAGAACTGCTGAACAAATAACTGCAAGGAATAAAACTTTTCACTTGCTCATCCCTGTCAAACCCAATGAACGCAAATGAACACTCATTTTCTGCTCATTTCTCTGAACAGAAATGGAATTTTTAAAGTCTGAAAGCATGAGGATATCTTGTTTCTGTAAATAATTCTGGTTTCCAGCCATGGGCACTATGTTATGTTTTCCACAGTCCCACAAAATAGAATATATAGATCCATTACTCAACAAAGCAAAACTAAAAGCTGTTTTTGTTACTTATTGCACTGACAAATGCAACTCAATAAGGAAAGAAATTTAAGCGATAAAACCTGTTTTATTAGTGTCTTTTTTTTATTCCATAAGCTTAAGTCATAGTTATCTTTCACTTCTTGAAGCTGTATAGTTCAGGCACTTCATCTATTAATCATGCACTTCCTAATTGCTTTATATTGATCTCACATCTATACCTTCCCCTGAACAAATTACTAATAAGGCTGTGTAATAGCTGTAATGAATTGTAGAGGTAACACTTGATATTTAATTCTTGACTTTAAAAAATATTACCCTTCACACCCTTTTTCATATCTTTAGTTCTTGAGGATAGTATCCCCTCTGCTAACAATCTCAGTGCCTTTATGCATTCTTATCATTTTTTTTTCTTATCAAAAGGACACAGAATATTTTCCTAGCAATACCATAGATCATAGATATAGAGTGTATTGAAATCAAGCCTGTATTGAAAATAAATGTTTAAAGAAAGGAAGTTTAAAGAAAATTAAATGAGGTGAAGCAGACAAGATGTGACCAAGACAGACAGAATGGGATCCTATCTCCTTTAATACATGGAAAAGCCTTTCAATACTTGTAGAAACAGAATATTAACACAGAAGAAAAGAAAAAAAGCACCACAAAACACCACAGTATTGGATCCTGAGATATCCCTACAGAGAATGTTTTTAGATGGCTTTGGAAACTATTGTCAAGTGCTCAATATATCAAAAGAATGAATACCATGATATATAAATGCATTTTAAGTTTGGGGTCTGTGCAGTTAGATCAAAGGAGGAATAGACAAGAAATAATGGCAGGAAGCCTGAATTAAAAAGCAAACTGCAGTTGCTGCTGATTTACATGATTGAGACCCCACAGGCAGCATCAGTGGATACTTACAGATCCTGCACAAGGGGAATCTTTTGTTCTTATCCTTCACAAAAGATCTTTGTAGACAAAGAATGGGATTTTCATCTCTCCTGGAAGAATGAGTTGTACTCCTCAGATTTTCCACAGGATTTTGTGGTTTTTTTAAGCTATCTTCAAAACATCATAACTCTGAATGCAGCAGGATAGGTACCTGGAAAAGACTTCAGGAGCCTTCAGAGTTTTCTGTATTTGTATTGTTAAAGCTGTATACAACTGCAAACTAAGACCATCTGTCTGGACACCCCACGTTTTATCAGTATCCTTCAGTCCTAATGATACATAAACAATCTCCCTGAAATTACACTGTGCCTTCTCTTTACATAAAACCACTTTGCATCAGAAGCTGAACAATGAAGGCTATGAAAAGTAATTATGTTGACTGTATGTTTACTATGGCTATTCTATTACCTCTTAAAAAAAATCCAACAGCAACAAGAATCATCTCTGTTGTGCAGACCATTACAAAACACACTAAGAAACAATACTCCAAGGCACGCATTTCAGAATAAATATAATACAGTATTTACACACTGGACTTATATGTGCTTTGAAGACCCCCTTGTAGAAACAGCCCCCAGCTTTCTAAAGTACAAAGTGCTTTATTCTCAGTTGTCAACCAAGAATAAATAATATACAGCCTGTGAAACACTTCTAATGTGTATAATTACAAATAAAAGGGAAGAAGGATGAATATTCAGCATGTACCTCCTTGCCTTTGTTTTGTTTCCATCTGTTTTTTACATACAGAACCAAATAGAGCAGATATCAGACATCTTTGAGAGAGAATGATAAGATGAAAACAGAGGTGATGACATCTCACTGAAAGGTTAGAGCTCATCAGAAAGGTCTAAAAAATTATTTACTTTCTCAGCTGACAACATAAAGACATTCTGCAGTCACCTGAGTTCAAGGGATTTCTAAACTCTTTCCAAGTGGTTTTCGTTGCCTGACATTTGTAATATTTGTGCAAAAAATATCTGCAAAGTAGATTGCTAGAAGCCTATAATTTTGTTAAATTACTGTTTTGCTGGTCTCTCACATAAGCAGAAGTATTTAGATTTTTTTTCAGTGTTTCTTCCTATGCAGGATCAGCTCTATTAATTTGTTAAGGTACATAGTTATTAATCTAAAACATACAACTTGATTTCAGTTATTAAAAAAAAAAACCAAGAAAAACACAGATAAAAAAACCCAAATAATAATAAAAAACCCTACACAAACATCAACTGTTAGCTAATTTTTGTTAGCATTTCCATCACTAACAACTGCTGTAAAAACAGGCACAAATCAAAAATAGCAAATGATTAAAAGGGGGGGAAAGTAACGGCCCATGAGAGCAAAGCATACAAAATAAATGCTAGAACACTCAGTCCTAAACATTCTGCAGTAGCTTCAGTTAATGCAAATGAAACAGAGATCGCAAATTGTTTTCCCAACAGCAACTCATCCCTCACTTTTTCCATTCTGACACGGAATAGGATGTGCTATAATATTTTTCAGAATATTGAATACATTTTCCATAAGCACTTTAAAGAGGCTGAACACTGGCATACAATGCCTTCTGCAGTAACACTGACTTATGTCTTGAGCGCTGATTGCTAAGGTCTTTCTCTATATTTTTCTACAGTAGAAAAAAAAAACAAACGTTAGCTTCATAATCCCTACTGGCTTTATGACCCTGCAGCACAAGGCTTTGGGAAAAATAGGAGATTTTTCCCAAAAAGAGGCAATATGCTTTTATATGCATTTTAAATTTCAAGATAAATTGGAGAATATATTTGAAATGTCAGAGTATTAAACTATAGCCCCAAGAGAGAGAACCTTTTCAGTAAATGAAAACATACTTAAAAACTGCAAGTACTTTCACACCATTTGTGAATTAACATTCACTGTCAGCAACAGTCATCACAAAACCAAAACTGTAAACCCATCAAAAGATATTGTGTATATTTGATGGTCTGCATTTAGTTCCTTTTTAAAATAGTGTTCTCAAAAACGATGTATTGTACCACATGAAGATGGAGAAAACATAATGATTTTTAAAATTCAGAAGCCAAGGAAGATAATCCTCTGGGAAACCATCCCCATGAAATGCTGGATGTGGATTTACAGTTCATATGTGAGAATAATGTAGAAATCTAAATAATTGTTCTTTCCTGGCAATTTCCCAGAAATGAGAGAGTCCATGGACAATATGCCGCAGGGATCTATACAGTTTTGACTGCAGTCCCTTGAAACATCTCCTGTGAGATGTTTCTGAGGTACCAGGCTCCAGGTCACATCACTGAGATAATTGTTAAGGTGGCTTTTGTTCTGATGCTAGGACTGTGTCTGCACATAGCGGCTTCCTTGTGATCTGATCTCGCAGTCTCCTACTGGCCCTGAAACATTTTTCCATCTGCTCATACAGATGGCACATTCCAGTCAACTTAAAAGAATGGTTTTCCATTTTTTTCTGTTCTCTCTCTGCTCAAATTGCATGGTTCTGGACTAGCAGAGACAGGGAATGTTCTAAGAATGCCTATTCAGAAAGAAACCCCACACACACAAAAAAAGAAAAAAAGAAAAACCCCAATTCACAGAATTGCTAAAGCAAGTGCCTGCCTTAAAGTCTAAGGATCAGTGGTAAGTGTGGCTTAATAATGTTTTAATAGTTTTTTTCTGCAGATGCTTACCTTGCACACATACCTGGGGTCTCAAGAACTTAGCTGGAAAGACAAAACCCCCAGAATTTCTGCTTTGAAGGCCAAAAGAGGCTTAAATTTCCAGAGGAATAAAAACATAGAAAATAGAACCAAGAGATACGGGGAAAATACTGAAGAAAATATTACTTGCATTTTAGGGGTTTAGGCAATTCTTATTTGTAAAGTTCAATGACAAATTATGATAAAAGAGTGGGTGAACAAATCAGCTATTCTCTTTATAGTGTGTTCAAAAATAAACAAAAACGCTTTTTAAAAAATTACTAAAACTAGATTTTTAACTTGTATGAAAAATAAGCCCAAGTACTCGCACCTTCAGATAAAACACTTGCTAGGGAAAAAATAAAATTGCTACTTTCATTTAAGAAATAGTATTAAACAATGTCTTACTAGGGAAAAAATAAAATTGCTACTTTCATTTAAGAAATAGTATTAAACAATGTCTTACATTAATGTTCATAAAAGTGTAAAAGAAAAAAACTTCATCTGTACAATCACATGAACAACTAGAAAGTTACTATTTGGAAGAAACGGAAAATAAAAGATATTAGTTTTAAACCCACTGTCATTACATTTATTTTTCTTAAACAAGCAAGGCTTTAAAATTCCACCCATAAAGCTGTTTGGCTCTCCTCCTACTTATGATATCCATCTTGGATCTTACCAAATTTAGACAAAAAAACATGTGCAAGTAACACAGCTGAGTCCTGATCAGAGCATTCTGAGATTTTATATATGTCCTTCCTATAAGAAAATTTCCATTGTCAGGATCAGCAACTACCAGCTGAAATCATGTGGAAAAAGATGTTACAGAAGGGAAATAAGATAAGACTGTTGTAATTCCAAATCATGCTATTATTTAAATTTCAATTCAAGATTAAATGTTTGATGACCTTTATTTGGTTTAGGAACATAAAATACCCCTGGAGCAACTTAAACTATTACATGGCTCTATAGCTGATGGAGTTTTTCTTGCTAATATAGTATAAATGTCACAGTTTGTCTGTTGGGCAATAAAACCTAGAATTTTTTTCACTTCATTGCAATGTAATAATCTTGAATAATAGGGTTTTTAATGGAAGAGATTCCTCTGACTTAAAGCTTTTTCCTTATTAAGCTTAATTGAAATAGTTATTCACATACTAATAATTTAACAACTACTTCATACAAAATAAAACCAAAAGACCTTCTTGAATACTTGTCCCATACTTAAGATATAATTAGGATTATTAGAAAGATATCTTTGTTTTCTTTCAGATAGGGGAGTTATTTAAAACCCACATACCCTCCCTCCCTCTACAGACAGAGGTGTTCTGAAATTATACCAACTCCTACAGCAAAATACTCTTTAATCCAGAGTGCTTAGCTGAATAAAAATATATTTCTGACAGTCAGTGTTCTCCTCTTAATTCCAAAAATTGCACCTTTCCTAAAATTGGCTCCTTTTATGAATGGGCTACTATGTAGGAAAACTGGAAAAGTGCAATCCTAAAACAGATTTGTATCATCAGAAGAGCTATCCCAAGATGCACATGAAAGCGGGCAATTTATGATTATTCATAACAATGTTTGGCACTTACATAATGTTTTATGGGATCAAAACACTTTATGAACTAATTAATTAATCTTCACAACACCCCTGTGAACAGGCAGGTTTTAGTGTACCAGTTTAATAAATGGAACAACTGAGGAACTTCATGAGTTGCTTCGTGTCACAAATAGAGTCCAAGACTTCATGATATATATTTTAAAATAACAGCAGTAGTATTTCTGTGGTGAATTCCTTGCAGCCTTCAATGGAACTATTTGTTTGAGCAAGGAAAAGAGATTCTGGCCCATACCTTCCAGAGCTGATACCAAAAAGGTAAAACAGATCCTTTCTGTCTTGCAGAGGAAGTCTGAGAATTAATAAGATATCTGAAATACGTGCAGACACTAAAAAAAAAAAAAAAAAAAAAACAAAAAAAAAAAAAAAAAAAAAACCAAAAAAACCCCCCAAACATTTATCTTCAAATTATGCTTATTTCAATAAAAAAGTAGCCTAAGAAGAAAAAAAAACCAAGAAAAGTCATGAAAAATAGCAAAAGAAAGATCAGAGGACTTACTGAAAGATGTCTGGTGTGATCAGTTCACCTCTCAAACAGTATGTTCTGAGAACTAAAGGTATTTCAAGAGGCTATTGCTTTTTAAACTGTCCATCTGATTTTGTAGGTAATAAGCTCTATATAAGATGTGAAATTGCTAACTAAGTCTATTAATACAAAAAAAATGCCCAAAGTTATTTTGACAGAGCAAAGCGTGGGAGAACCTATTTTACTTGCAATGGTGCAAATTCCCAGGCAGCTGAGACTGAGTGAGCAGGCAGCAGAAGGCACAGCTGAGACAACACAAAATTCAAGGATCCAGGACTATTTTAAATTCATGTGACTCAGTGTTGGTAGCAAGAAATAAAAGAGAACAAAGTAAGATTATCACATAAATAATCTCTTATTTACTGGAGCCTTATTTACAGGACTACCTGGGAAGCAGTTACATGTTATTATTGGTTGAGTTGGGAACTCATATCATGCAAGGTATTAAATAAATTTTGGCAAATAAAACTGTTGGGCTTTCAGACTGGACAAGTATTTAACTTCTGTCAAAACTATTCTGCTTTACTTCCTTCTGGTTTTCCTTTGGCTAAAAAGAATAGAAATATCATCTGAACCAATGTGGCCCCTATCAGAAGTTCTGTCTGTATTTTTCAACAACCACTCCCACAAGCTTCAGTCACAAAAAGCACAAAAATACCTCGTGAAGAGACACAAAAGTATGCAAATTATCAGTCTGCAATGGTTGTGTGAGAGTTCACTTGCAAGAACTGTAAGGAGAAGCATATATAAAACTGAAGTATCTCTAAAACCATGGTGCAACACCCCATGAAATATCTTTCATCTTCAGCCTCTCAATTATGCTTAATCCTCCTATTCAAAATTTCTTTCTTATTTTGACACATAACACTCAAATGCAGCAAAGAGGTGAGTTACAGAAAGGCACTTTAAGAATGTTGCAAAAAAGGAGCAGTTCCAAATTGACATACAGAAGTGCCTCCTCACCCCTCTCAAATGTTACATTCCAACCCTGCGAAAAAGCTCAGAAACCTTTCAGTGCTTTTACAAGCTGCAAAATTCTGATAAGTGATTCTTCCCCAGAATTACACAGAATAAACCAAAAAGACAACTGAGTTTTCTATCTGCATTGTAGAACCAATTTGATGTCAAAAGTCAGGTGAAAGTAATATATATAGAAATATAGGAAACAACAAATCTTACCTACAACTATTTCTGCCATGTGTATAACAAATAATTTAACATACAGAAATTTAGTTAAAGCTTTACCTTTTCTGTATTTAAGCTTTGCTCAACCTACTATAAACTGATTGTTAACATAGATTTGTATCTTCATCCTCTACTTTTACTTTTCTATATATATTGTCAAATCACTGCTATCATATTGCAAGTCAGCAACCAACAGATAGTAATTTTCTCTGTAATGACTCTTCATTTAAGACTATATTGTTGCAATTTTCTACCCTTGTAGTGATTTAAATATTTAATCTATTGAATGTCCTGATCTTGGCAGCAAAGAACTTTCTTGCCAGATGGAATATGAAAATAATATGAAATATTTTTTGTGTGTGTGTGTGTAAAAACTCTTATTTGTAAATACCATACTGCAAAAAGAATATGAAAAAAGCATTATCCCAAAACATAAATAGATGGCAGCTATCCATCACAAATTAAAATCTTTCTAAGCCTAAAAATAACCAGTATGTCAGGTTTTCTGTAACAAATTGCTCATAATTCCATTATGCCCTTAACTAATACCCCATGGCAGTGAATAGGGCAGACTATGAGGATATCACATGCTGGTGAAGGGACTCGAACACAGATCCTATGAGGAGAGGCTGAGGGAGCTGGGGCTGTTCAGCCTGGAGAAGAGGAGGCTCAGGGGAGACCTCATTGCTCTCTACAACTCCCTGAAAGGAGGTTGGAGCCAGGTGGGGGTTGGTCTCTTTTCCCAGGCAGCTCTCAGTAAGACAAGAGGGCATGGGCTTAAATTGTGCCGGGGGAAGTTCAGATTGGATATTAGAAAGAATTTTTTCACGGAAAGGGTGATCAGACATTGGAACGGGCTGCCCAGGGACTCTTCGTCCCTGGAGACATTTAAAAAGAGACTGGATATGGCACTCAGTGCCATGGTCTAGTGACTGCAGCGGTAGTTAATCAAGGGTTGGACTCGATGATCTCTGAGGTCCCTTCCAACCCAGCCTATTCTATGATTCTATGATAACTACCCCATAGATACTTATATTCATTATCAGCCATTTCTTTCCCTCCATCCTCCCCCCCTTTTCTGTGACAGCACAAGCCAGGTCCTTACAAAACTGCCTTCCTGAAAATTCCTGAAATTTACCTTCACAATGTTAAATCTAATCAGATCTGACATGCACACAGTGTATGAGGGTTCTGGTAGGAAGACCAAAGAGAACAAAACTAAGTCATCACTGCTTTCTATATATCCAAAATAGAATTTAAAATATTGGGGCATAAAGGAATGGGATGGTTACAATTGCACATTACTTGCAGTTCAATTAACTTGGATATAGCAGTCAAGGTAAATGAAACCTTGTTCACACCAATGTGTTTGTCTATACATTTACACACTACAGAGATTTGGGGGGTTCAGGGGGCAGAAGTAAAAAATTAAGACTGCTGTTTAAAGAAATCTTGAGTTAGTAAAATGCATCTGAAAGCATACACAACTTCAAGTATAAGCACAAGTAAATTAATGAAGCAATAATAGTGATCTTCAGAACAATAATAGTGTACAGGGTTTTTCAAAAAATATGTGGAAATTAACACTAAGCAGGCATTAAATCTGTTACTTCTGGGGACACCTTAAATCACATTAACTTTGAATTAGTTTTAGATGAAGCAGACAATTAAAGCTATTTAAAGCTATAAAACCAAAACCTTAACATTAGAATTCCATTATTGATTGCCATGGGGTTCAGTGAAGGCAGAAGTAAAATATGGTCAGCTGCATAATTCTGTTGTATTACCAGCATCTGTATGTACCTGCCCAGGTAACCAAGAAGGCCAATGGCATCCTGGCCTGTATCAGGAACAGCGTGGCCAGCAGGTCCAGGGAAGCGATTCTGCCCCTGTGCTCAGCGCTAGTGAGGCCACAGCTTGAGTCCTGTGTCCAGTTCTGGGCCCCTCAGTTTAGGAAGGATATCGAGGTCCTGGAGCAGGTCCAAAGGAGGGAACTAGGCTGGTGAAGGGACTCAAGCACAGATCCTATGAGGAGAGGCTGAGGGAGCTGGGGCTGTTCAGCCTGGAGAAGAGGAGGCTCAGAGGAGACCTCATCACTCTCAACAACTCCCTGAAAGGAGGTTGGAGCCAGGTGGGGATTGGGCTCTTTTCCCAGGCAACTCTCAGCAAGACAAGAGGGCACAGTCTTAAGCTGTGCCAGGGGAGGTTTAGTTTGGACATTAGAAAGAATTTCTTTACCGAGAGGGTGATCAGACATTGGAATGGGCTGCCCAGGGAAGTGATGGATTCTCCATCCCTGGAGATATTTAAAAAGAGACTGGATGTGGCACTCAGTGTCATGGTCTAGAAACCACAGTGGTAGTGGATCAAGGGTTGGACTTGATGATCTCTGAGGTCCCTTCCAACCCAGCCAATTCTATGATTCTATGATTTGCCCCATTCACCCACTGTTTGAAAGACATTTTACCCAAAATGCCTTTCTGAGACTTTCTTGGCTGAGTCTAAGGAGGAGAAGGAAAATCAAAAGATCCTCTGTGATTTAATCACAAAAATTTTTCCATGGATCATTGATAGCTGAGGCTTTGAAGGCAGTTATCTAACTATGGCAGACCTATATTGCTATTCAGGTTTGTCTATTGCCCTTGGCAATTTCCTCTGCAGTCCTGCTCAGAAACAGGCTACATCCTGACAAGGACAGGCAGGTAGGTATCTTACAAACCAGGGAAGAAAATCAAGCTAGAAAGAGACATTCTTCTCAAAATCAGAATATTATGGCCTTAACAAAACAGTATAACATTTTGATTAAGATATATATATTACAAACATATACACACATACAGTCATGATTTCTCTAAAGCAAACTTATCCAAATAATGACAAGCAATGAAAAATTCTTAATCCAAACCCATTACCTACTCTGCAATGTCACAAACACTAGGAAAAACCATTAACCATAACATTTTTTTTTTCAGTTGAAGAACAAATAGGGTTATGTTTCCCCCAACATTCAGGACAGAGCGTGTTTGTGAATTTCTATAAGAGCAGGAGAGCTATATGGTGACCCATCTTTTGTATCCACTCTGAGGCGCATCTTTCTAAATGCAGCAAATAATCTCAAGGACCACCCCTCACAGGTTTTAGCACAGCATGAGATACGATGACAAAAATAAAGGTTTTTATTAGTAAATTGGCATTGCTTGGTCCATGTTTCCATGCAAGTAAGAATAATGTATGCTTTATTTCTAATAACAGCTGATAACTTTAATCTGACAGTTCTCCTAGGACTAGGGGCTATTTACTCTTGGTCTTGAAAACAAAATGGACTTTATAAAGATCC
This sequence comes from Heliangelus exortis, assembly GCF_036169615.1. Classification (NCBI taxonomy): domain Eukaryota; kingdom Metazoa; phylum Chordata; class Aves; order Apodiformes; family Trochilidae; genus Heliangelus; species Heliangelus exortis. The sequence continues at coordinate 11,042,199 of NC_092436.1, read as the reverse complement.
TGTGGTCAAAGGCTGGACCTTTTCTTGCCATATCCTCACTTGCTGGGTGCCTGTTGATGTTGTGTACTCTCTATACCAGAAACAAGATGTGTTCTTCCCCACTTTGCTGTTCCAGCACATGGTTGCAGCAGGACCCACGGCAATCACAGCCCCTGATCTCTTATGGGGGGCAGGGGCAGTACAGGTTGACAGTCCCCTTGCTACTTGGCACAATTCACTTCAGCACAACATGGGAACCAAGGCAGAATTGACATTCATCACTATCTTGTACCAGGTCAAGGAACACTGGAAATGTTCCAAGTGAGTCTTAACAGGGATGTAAGAACTGATAATCACAAACACGAGATTACTAGGTATACTACAACACTAATAAATTATCTCTGGGTCTGAAATTCTTGACCTAGAAAAAAATTCTTCTAAAGATCTTTACTATGGACTGTGCACAAATTCTGCACTAAAGACAACATAGAGAATCAATTTAAAAAAACTTTGTATTCCATATTGTGATTGCAAGTATTGATAAAAATAGCTCTAGGAAATAAAAGATCAAAGCATTAAAAGATTTCACTTATCACATCACAAAATACATTTGAGCTGATTTTCTATATATGCTTAATGAAAAGGAATACTGATACCCAAGAAAATGGAACCAGTATCAACACCAGTTCAGCTAAAAAACGAGAATTAAATTCATTCTTGTAGTGGTCCAGAATATTTCGCACAAAGCGTTTTCAAAAAATGGTTATCATATGTAGCTATATTTTTTTAAAGTAGAGTCTTAAAAATTGTGAAAACCAGAATTATTTTTTTCATGAATGGCTTTAAAATTTCTAAAAAAAAAAATCCTTTCTTTTACTTAATTTTCCTATAGAACTATTTTCTTGTGAGACCCACTAACTGCTTACCAGCATCTTCAAAACCAGAAGTTGTAATGGATTGTTAAGTAGAATGAAAATAACTTGTCACAAATAGCAGTAAGAAAACATTAAACCCTATACTTATTTTGTAATTTGTCTTAAATTGAAAATTACACCAAAATCTATGTTATGCTCTTAGTGCTCTACCCCTTAATGCAAATGCGTGTTAGGCAGTTGTTTTACATTTCACTTTACTGTAAAGAAAAAGTCACAACATTTTAATGAAAAATGTATCACTTGTTTCATCAAAAAGTAAAAGCTCCAGACTTGCTGGCAGCCATATTACCAAAGGCTGAACTCCTCTCATCCAGAAAACACAAGTGGACACAATACAAATTATCAAATACAGTAAGCAGCACAAACCATCAGAATCTGTAAATCAATTCCATATAGTTATAAATGACAAAATTTTGTCTACAGTTCACAGGATACTATCTGGTCTGTGTTACAGATCTAACAATAAAATACATGGTTTCAGTTTCTGGGGAAAAAAAAATGTTTTTGCAAGTGTCAGTATAATTCTCCACTGGTCTCATTAAAAGGCTAAAAATAAAAGAAGAATTAAATAAGAATTTTAAGTGGTTCATACTGACCTGAGTCCATAAAGGACTGTCCCATCTGGATGCAAACGGATCATTCTGTTCTTCACAGTGACACCGTGCACAAATGACTTCTTGTCATTCAGGAAATAGGTATCAGGAACCCACAGCTGATCAGCTACTCTGTTGTCCAGAGTAAGGTTTAGAGGTATTACATTATATGACAGCCTCTTATCCCTCCATGCTTGCTGAAAGTACATTGTCAATGTATAGTCCTGTGATTATAAAAAAAAAAAAAAAGTTGAAATTTAGGGGGTCAGTATACATATGCAAAAAAAATCAAATCAAAACCAAACACACAAAAAAACCCAAGAAAAAAACAAACAAAAAAAAAACCAACACGAAGAAAATACACACTTTTTGATTACAATTTCTTCAAAGCAAAAATTTCTGTTCAAAATTTCAGTAAGTAGATTTATTTATTTTTAGAGTACTTAACATCTTGTGTATATTTAATAACAGAAATGAAAACTCAGAAACATACGCTTGCATTTTATGAATGACTTGGGACTTCTTGTTCCAATATTTAAAAACAAATGGAAAATTATTTGGAGATCCTGAACAGTCTACAATTTCTGCAGCACTCTACAACCTTTCCAGTTCTAAGAAACAGGAACATTGACAGATCTGAATTCCATCCCATGGTCTCCCCCATATTCAGTAGAGCTCTGGATCTGGTCTTCTATGTCTGCAGTCACAACAAGCATGGAAATACTTCCCTAAATTAAAATCTCTTCCAAGTCTATTAAGTTTCCCTTGGGCACTGAAATCAATAGGAAGTCTCTGAGGTTTCTGTGCTGCACAGACTTAGGCTTCTACTTAATTTTACAGATGAAGCAACTCTGGTTACTTCAATAGAACAACTGAGAGAGCACAATTAAGCATCTGGGTAAATATTTGCAGTAGAATTATACTTGATTTGTCTTAACGAAGGCCACTGATCTACAGTACCTTCAGAGATAGTTTGATTTATTTTTTTATTATTATTTTTTGGTGGTTTAGAGAACAATATAATTACAAAAATCATGGGTTTGTAACACCTGTTATACAGGGGCAGAATGACCTTTATATGTTAGCCTAAAATAGTAATTAAAAGAAATCCATAAATAATGCACAAAGGAGCTGTACATCTGATCACAGATCCCTGGGTCAAGGGTTGTAAAACATTACTGAAGGAAAATCAGAGAGAGGAGTAGTCTAAAATCAGTATTTTATTTTGTTACAGAAATCATAACCGGGCCTTAGATTATTTTGATTTAAAATTCTCATTTAAATGGACTTCATTAAATGGTGAGAACTGTAGCTTGCAAAAGATTGCTTGCAGCAGAAAGTCAACCAAAGCTGATTATCAGCAGCTCCAGGATTCAGCCATGTCAGAATATCAAAGTCTGTAGCTAAACATTTCTTGAAAAGAAGAAATCCCACCTAAATTAGGAATAATAATCAGCTACAGTGAATACCTTGCACAAATTAATTTTTAGCACTGCACAAAAGCGAAAATACATGCAAGATATGAATATTTTATTGCATAAATTGCAATATTAGTTCTCACTACCTTATGTTGTGAAGGAAAGAAAATAATTTAAATTGTTCTTACTCCAGATGGCAAAGAAATGTTAATCTTCTTGTTGAAATAATTGAAAAACACCAGCCACAACTCTATCTTGCAAGCATTTTCATTAAAAATCTATTTGACACATGAACACTACAGAACTTTTCACAAGATACATAAGTAAAACTTTTTTATTTTGCACTTTCAGGGACTAGATTTTCAAAATACCTACAAAAATGCCCCTGTAAAAAAAAAATAAAATATATATATATATATAAAATATTCACTTAAATATACTTCAAAAAAAAGGAGTAAGTTTTACATTCCTAGAAATTTTTGCTGGACAGCCTAAGACTTGGTAAACCCATAATCTCACAAATGGTATGTGGGAAAAGTTACTTCCTTGATGAATGGTAAAAAAGACACACTAAGTTTCTTTCACTGCTGTGTTATGTACTTATCCTCCTTAACTTTGAGCCTGGAGACACCTCTGTCTCCAGTGATTTTAGAGATCCAAGGCAACCAGCCCTAACCTATGCACCTGGGTTACCTCCTGGTAGCCTCCAGTTAGCTGAATTCAAGACAGTGCCAATGACAAATTGAAAAGAAAATCAAAATCAGGTATCACTTTTATTACCCATGACTAAGTATCCCGAGAACTGCTTTGCCTTTATTTACTAATGAAACTTTCAATGCATTAATTAGGTTGCTACAATTATTCACCAAGAAACCAATTGACTTTGCCCCTTCTCCAGAACATTGGCTGCTTGGAGCAACCAGTACAAACTTTTTCTACAGAGATGTAGAAAACACTGTGGAAACATTTTTTTTTTTTTTTTTTTAATGCATCTTTCCCCACAAGAGCCTAAATACCTGAGCTTCAAAATGGCTCCTCAGTTTTCACTAAAGCAGGGAGAAATACATGTTCCTGTTGAGAATATTACTGCATGTCTTCCATGTCAGCACTAAATTAGAAGGCACACAGAAGACTGCTCAGCTTTGGTAAACTGCTACAAACATAAAGAAAACTGCATGGTTACAAGTAGGTAAACACCAAGTAAGTGTTTTCAATCATTTTACTGCCTAATATATTTACCTGGTAACTATTCTAACCTGATCATGCTTAACGATCTGAAATCTCTTCCTCTCCCACCCCTCCAGGATCAGGATAAGAATCTGCTTCTAAGAAGGTTCCACCTTCATCTGAAGAATTTTACTGTTATGTTTCATCACTGTTTTGCAGTTTCTGATTCAGAACCAGATACTATAAAATGCTCAGAAACACTGGCAGTAAGAAAACGTACTCATCTTCATTACACTAGTATATCACAACACAAAATCCATGAGCTGTAGCAACTGCTCCCCTATTACCCTCAGAATGCTGTATTTTATTCCTATTCTAAGGAATAATCTCCATGTATTAATACATGGCATATATATATATATATATATATATATATATATATATATATATAACACGCTTCCCTCTTCACACCTCAGAAAAAGGGGAAGAGGAGGAAGGAAACTAAACATGCACTGTTTGGTGCATAAAAATGGATTACATAAAAGTATAAATTTGGAGCATTGGTATAGCTGAAAGAAAAGCCAAGTCTCCAGGCTGGAGTTCAGAATCAAACACACTGTGTTCCAGAAACAGAGCTGCTGTTCCAACTAAAAATTATTTGTCATCTGTTGGCCCCAGTTTTGAGATGTGACTGGAGTGTTGGATGGTCAAAGCAGGACATCTGAAATACTTCTTTATAAAACCCTCACAAGCTTTTGCATTTGGGTGGGATGTTGTTTTTGTTGGGTTTTGCGTGTTTTTTTTTTTAAACTATGAGTAAATAAAATAAAAAATAAATGTTGCAAGCTACGTATTATAAGTAAAAAGTGATAAGTTGGAAAAAAAAAAGGAAAAGTAGTCACATAAGCTGTAATTAATTCATTAGAAAGGAGAGAAGAATCTGCTTTCAAAACCCCAAATGAAATACTCTTTCAAAAAGATGTGCAGGTACAAGATGTCCCTGCAGTATCCCAAGATGCTATACTTTGAGATTAAGAACATGCTTGTCTAGCAAAAATACACCAAGAAAGAATCCTGCTAATCTCACATTAAATATGGGAATTCTCCTCTATTCTAAAGATAAACACCACAACAGACATGTACATATCTTGTCTTTGTAGGAAGACAGGCACATAAAAGAAGTAGAGGAATAGAAGTTGCTAGTAAAGGATGACTTAGTTTGTTAAGGCCTTAATATTCTATTCAGTTCACAGGATGGGATTGTTAGAAGCTTACTGTAAGAATGAAGATGAAACAGGAGTGAAATAACTTAAAAAGCCTGGCACAAAGAAGTAATTACAATGGAGTTGAGAGAAATATAAAAATAAAACTGGTGATGATTGTGCCTCTGTGTGCCACTGCACAGATAAACTACAAAGGCACAGGTTATTTACAGTACAGGCATACAGAGACAAACTGTACAAATGTAAATTCATCAGTTCCCTTGAGCACACATAGCTTGAAATACATACTAATTTCATTAGTATAGACAAAGTTACAAGGAAAATCGAGAATATAAATAGCCAAATACTATTTTTTTGTAAATACACAAATACTATATTTTTTTCTTTAATTATCACTCCATTGTTCACATTTAAATTTAATAAGCTTTGTTGTTCTGTCCAGAACTAGATATTTAGCAAAGGGAAAATGGATGGTTACCCCTATTCTGTCCTAATCAAAGAAACATTGCTCATCTTCTTCTCATCTCTGAAAGTTCATTTTCCCAGTTTTCTTCCTTATTTCACACAATGAAGAGCATTAAATATGAGACAAAATGAACCTTAATGCATTTTTTTCCACATGAATAAAAAGCAATTAACAGGTTTTTTAGTATTAGCATATTTTTATCATTAGTGTTATCTTTGTGTGTTGGTTGTGTGGAAACACAGTTGCTGGAAACTTACATAAGCTGTGAGACTTAAATTTAGATACAGGCAGACAAGTTTTCAGTTAATGACCATCGGCTTCAGAGATCCAAGGGAAGATGCTGCTCAGAAAAGGATCAAACCTGGTAACCGGCATTATTATAGGTACTCTCTCGTTTCTTTTATACTCCCAAATAAAAGAAACGCTAGTTTGGACCTATTATTAACTTAAAAAGGTTAGAACACTGGCCTTAGCTAAACCCACCCATGGACTAATGACTACAAAATGCTTATTACTGGTCCTCTTTTTATATTGGAAAAAGGATCAAGGCAAAAAAAGGAAAAGAAATTTCATGAACGTTCACAGTGACACTGGAAGCCTACTGCAAAAGACTATGCTGGATAGAACTTTTTTCAAAGCATGAGGATAAGGTCCAATGTGAGAAAAACAACATTTCAAATATAGCTCTTTCTTCTATGTTACGCAAAACAGAAGTGATTCACAGCTTAAAAATGTACCCCATATGTATACATACATCCATAATGTATATACTCATATCAACAGGGATGTAATACAGCTGCTTAAATACTTTGGAAGTAATAAAATCAGGAAACCTCAGAGGAGAAAAATGAATAAGTAAAAGGAAAATTCTGTATGTTATAAATACAATGAATAGCAGCATGGAATTGAAGAAGTCATTCATCTCCAGGTATCAGTAATGAATGGAGAGCTCATTTGTGGTGTGGTTTAAATCCACCTTTCATCACTCTCCTGGTCATTCCAAACTAGTAAAAATACTTTACTTCTAGTTTTCAGAGCTAAAGAATTTCTTTCTGAAAATGCCTGAAGCTGAAGACTTCGCCTGAATGCTACATTTATTTACCACATACATTTAAAAACTATCTGATGATGGCATATTTAAAGTGCCATTAAGTAAATCCTTTCATGTGTCATTTGTTAAAGTATTAAAAGTATACATGTACATTGCAAAATGTATTTTAATATAATGAAAGCTGTTATACATTAAAAAGAAAGGAACAGATGTTAATTCTTCTCCATCCTCACACTAAAATGAAGCTGTCACTGTTGTGTGCAGTTTTTCTGCAATGGGAAGCACAAATGGTTTCCCTGCACAAATGGTACATAAAACTATCCAAAACAAAGCACTTCAAGCTAAAGGGACTTCAGTGAATTTCTCTCAAAATCAGTGTCTTTCCCTGAATGCTGACTGACAATCCTTTCAATTCTCATTTCATTCAAAAGCAACCACTACAACATATTCAACTCATCATTACCTATCTCACACTTACGTCAAGAAAATTAACATAAAAATTCTGCTCTCTTAACACTATAAAGTGACTGCCATAAAATTAGAATGAAATGTTGAAAGAATGGGTGATACTAATGAAGTGTCAAAATAAATTCTATCACAAGGCCTTTAAAAAAAAAGTATTTTTCATATACTGTAAATCTATACTTGAAATACTAAAAATGACAATGACATGAAGAAGCTTACACAGAGTTCAAGTTGAACTCTCTCAGTCTACTGAGTTCCAGTTTCCAGGCTGGCTTCAAAACCATTAAACACTTCTAGATAATTGTGTCTCCTAAAACTTACAGGGTAGTTTTTCTTCATGGGTATTTTATTACCTAAAGTCTATGATCTTTCAAAAAACATCCCAACAAGTAAGCTTGACTTTTATTCTGCAACTACCCAGAATTATTCATCAGCATTTATTTCTTAGCTGAACAAAGAAGCAGAGATGGGCTATTTATCTTCCACAACACTTCTCAGAAAACCATTGCTCAGAACTAAGCAAGAGACTTGTGTATGAAAGCCAAATGACTGCCACCAGAGCAAGACTCCTAGACACAGAACTTCTTACTACTGGTTGCATGAAATCTGTAGTAATAGACTGCTTCCCATTTCAGCAAAAAGATCATGAACTTGTGTCTCCTTAGCACTACTGACAGCAGCCAATATTTACATTGCCTCCACACCATAATGTATATATTGCACTGTCATTATAATTGATGCTATGAAATGAAAGCTACAACTGACGTGTTCCCTGTAATGTCCATTAGCAAAACACTGACACTTGATTTTTCATTTCTGACAAATCACCCAGACTGATCCATGACACTGCATTTTTACAAATGTGACAGCAATCTGCCAGTCATTCCCATCAAAAAGCATCTGCTCTGTCTTTTAGTTCTCTCTGATTTACTTTCTTGATAATAACAGGAATATTCATTGCAGGGAACTTAAAACTGTAACCTAACTGCTGCTTGTTTAAGACAGTAATGTATTGATATCTTCAGATTTTACACTTTTGGAAGGATCTAGACCTCTTTAAACATCACCACAGGCATCACAGATGAACACTACAAATAAGAAATGCAAACTATACTGGCTTTAAAGAAAAGTTATAGAAACAGTATTTTTCTGGCTCAGAAAAAAAAAATGTGCTAGTACTACTTAGCCATAACTTTGAAGTAGAATATAATATTTTAAAGCACAAGATATAGAGAAAAAAAGTTCATTTACATTTGAATTTCAATTTTTCCTTTATTCTTGTATTAGAAGCCATTTCCCAGAGAAGGGAATTAACAGAGCTCACAGCTCATTTCCTATGCAATCGTACAATCCTACAGATCTTCAGAAATGTAAATACCTACAACAGAAAGAATTTATATTCTTTTTATTACTAGCTTTCCCTTTTTGTAGCCTATTGATAGCACTGTAGAAGAGTAAAAAAATATTATTGAAAAAATAAAGAAAAAACTCCCTAACTTCTTAAGCATAGTAGAAATTAACTGGTGATAAAGCAGAACTGGAGATCTAGGTGGAAAATTTGTTGAAAGCAGATAGTGATCTCGGCTATTTTTTGGAGAAGAGACTCAAAAAAAAAAAAAAAAAAAGCACAAGCAAGTTACCATAAACTAGCATTTCTTACTGATACTTGTAATGAAGGGAAAAAAAAATTATTTCCGGGATAAGAATACATTAATTCCTAGTGAAATTAAATCTGGCTGAAACATAAGAACTCAGGCTGTGTTAAGGCACAGAACTGAACTGGCTTCATGTCTGGATGGATGCTTTTTCCTGATGCTTTATGGTTTCCTGTTTTGCTGAAATATAAACAAAGCCATAAGAACACATTTAGAAACTGAATTAATTGCCAAGTTAATGCTGTTCTGTATCATTGTAATTAACATCTAAACAATTTATTTAAAAAAATCAAAATGTGTTCATTTAATTAACACTTATTTTCAAGATAAGATTTTACAAGGGGAATATTGAAATTATTAAATATTCCATCTATGTATTTATTTATTTTTAAATATAGCCTTGCTGCTTTCAATGAAGATTTCACTCTATCAAGTCAAGGACACTCCAATGACAAAGGTCCCATTAATACGCCTGCTATTACCCCAGCTATCTCCATCTGCTTTTTCACATCTCAAAGGATGTAGAGCAATCCCTCAACTCCCCAGCTGCAGACTTCGAGCCCAGAGGAACTGAGGCTTCATGAGAATGAAAGAGTCTGAGGTGCACTCAACATTTTACTGCTAGAAGAAGTTGCTTATTTACATCCTTCACACTTGGCTGATGGATGGGGCTACTACAGCTTGGTTGCCCATTACAAAACCTGGTAAACCCTCCTCAATAGTTACACTTCTTCCCTTTAACATAAAGACTGCTGACATTTTAAGGTGTCCTGTATCACCCTACTCAACCTTAGACACCAGAGAGTTCATCTCTGAACTACTAACAATTAGCAGCAACTAAAAAGAGCTCAGCCTCAGTAACTGTAATTGAATTGCTGTAAGTAGATGATTCTCAGTCTAAAATTCCAAATTTTATTATAGAAGTAATTCCTTGGCATTGAAACCAATCCACAAGCAAAACCCCAGTTTATCTCGCTAGGCTGCTGCTACAGTCTTGCAAAGAACTGGAGTCATGTTTAGGTTTTAGGATACAATGAAACTCTGAGCTGTTTTGAACACTAAAGTAATTGGAAGAGTTTCAAGGCTTACAAAACATTTGAAAGCAGCAATAGCAACATTCCTGTCAAAACATAAAACAAGCCACAAAGTTATCTCAATGATATAGTATAAATTTAATTTTAATATTAAAAAGGGAAGAGAAATGGCTGACAAAAATTTCATTATCTGAGCTTTAGCCAGAATTTGCATGCTTAGTGCATTGAGAAATGCAATATTCTAACAATAATGTGTCCCTCCTGTCATCTCATTTAATTGGGCTGCCTAAAGATGCACTTCTTGAAAAATACTGTATGAATATCTTATTGGATGATTATTACAGGCAAAGACATTTTTTCATTGCTACGTTGAGTTTGGTTTACTAAGCAGTTTATTCTGCTAATATGTCCTTGCAAGTCAAAAGCCAGCTGGCTCCTCAGTTAGCAATGGAGAAGTTTCTGCAAGGTAACTTCCACAACAGGCACACTACAGAAAGTTTATATATGCTTATTCTTCACTTTCCTCAATATGCTCAAGTCATTTTTCTGTTCTGCTTTTCTACTCTGGTACTACTGTCAAACCCATGTAATTATTCCCTCTGTATCATTTAACAGTAAAACACTTTGGGCTTCTTTCAGATACATTTTCTGGCCTTATTTTCTCCTCTTATTTATTTTACAATTGGTAACACTAACTTTTCTTTTGCTTGTGAATTTTTTCTTGCTGTAAGGAAATAAACTAACTTGTGAAATGCCCTTTTGATTTGACAGCACACCAGCTATACTCTATACTCAGCTATACTCTAAGTATAACTGTCCTTAAAAAAAGATGATGTATGAATATCAATCAATACTATGATGATATTTTCAGCAGTGTCAGCATTATGGAATTACTAATCATGACACCCCTTTTTAAGAAAAAAAAAAAACGAGCGCTCAGCAGCTCAGATGAGGGTGTTCAATCAGACAGATTTTAGCATGCATCAGATCAATCTGGGCAACTTTATAGTTTTTTTAATAATTTAACTGCAATTGCAGTTAGTCAACTGTCAAGAAAACTCTGACTCTGACTTCTCCATTACTGGAAAAGTGGACAAAATCAGAACATTTTTCTAACTGACATTTTTCTAACTAACATTTTCCTAGATAAAGTGTCTACTAATATAACACAGGTAACTAATGCATTAATGAAATTGTTGCTTTCTTCAGTGCTTCTTGAAATTAACAACTGTCTCTTTCTTTCCTGACTTGAAAAATCTTTTAGCAAGATACTGATGCAGCTATTACTCAGTTTTGTTAAGGCAGTTATGAATATCTTTGTTACACTTCTAAAACTAAATCATCAAGGGCATATTTAATAGTAAATGAAAATTTTAAATCAAAATTTCATCTGAGCTCACACAACAATATTTACACTCATTAAACAACTAGCATTTTCTCTAGAAGTTAGATTTAAAATCAAAATTCTAAAACAGGATACATCACATTTCCTTTAATAATTTACTGTAAAAACCAAAGGAAATTAGATTACTTTATTTCGTTAGCTTATAATAGTCTCCAAGAGCTGCTGATAATTCATAAATTTAAAGGAGAAAACCAGCCCAGTAAGTGTGACATACCCCAATTTTATTTTGATTTATTTTTCTTCTAAACAAACCCAGCATCCTCCCTCTGTCTCTGTGCATGCATTTTCTCCCACTACTAATTATGCTAGATTTCAATGCTGGTTTTCCTGGTATTTTTGTCAATTTTTAAATTTTAAATAAAAAGCAAAGTTAGGTAGAAACCCCAAATACCCCACTTACTTACCAAATGCATCCCCTTTGGAAACAGACCAGGGAAGGGTAACTTGCCAGTTACTTTTAGTGCCATTCTCCACTGCCATACAAAGCACCAGAAGGAATTCACTGCTGCTCAACACTGTCACAGCTCCTGCACCACTATCTCTACGGCTTGCTGATTCCAAGAAGTTCTCTAAAATGGTTCATTAATCTGTTAGTGACAAACAGCTTTAGAGAAGCCAGGCACTCTGGAGAGTATTAATCTCCCACAGATAGAATGCTCATTCCTAAACGGATTTATACAGCATGGTTTTAATACACCAGAGGCTACAAACTGCACTTCAGATTTAGGTGTTGCTTCTCTGCTTACATCTCAGTCTTGTGGGAATACACCCAAACACCTCCATTTGCCTGGCTTCTGGAATCCTGTAACCTTCCATGACCATTTCATGGGCTTTGTCTTCCCTAACAACTGTTGCAAAATTGAAAGTTTGTTTTTCATTTGGGGTGAAAAGGGGAAGAACAGGTAATGGAGGCAAAACCATAAAATAATGTTTAATCTTTTGAGGTCCCTTCCAGCTTGGGTTGATCTATGAATATTTAGAGAAAAGTACACTCTAAATTAATTGCTTGATTTCTTGCATTAGACAACTTGTTATTGATGTCACCAAATATTACAGTTAGGAGCCCCTCTTAAATTATCTCCTCATCTCTGTAATGTTCAAAAGGCCAAGCTAGACTTCAGCTGACCTACAGCATAACATGATTATCTATAGCAGTTCATAATTAATGAATCATAATTAAGCTGCATGTGTTATCAACCATGTTGTTTTAGGAACCCATGGAAATACTAATCTTATTTTTGAAAATCAAATCTTTTTTGAGCTATTCTGCAAGGAAAATTTACAACTGAAGATGCTCTCAAAACCTGTGAGAATTCAAGACTACTTACATGAAATAAAAAAAAAAAATAATTAACATAGTTTGCACAAACAGAAGGCAAAACCAGATTCAATACTTTATAAAATCACCACTCTTAAGAAAAGCATGAAGTACTTAATACTAAGTATGTTCTTCAGTGCTTTCAAAACATATTTTGAACATTTCACCAGATCAGTACTAAGAAGGTTATAAAAAAAAAAAAAAAAAAGCAAAACACCCTGAAAAATTAACCCACAAAAGAAAACCAAAACAGGTACATTCATAGGCAAAACCAGATGATTTCTGCATTTTCCTGAAAGCCCAGAAATTTTAGGGACAGCATCTCACATAGACCTTGTGATCCTGTACCCAGTGAAATAATGATCACACTTCACTACAGGGTCTTGAAAAAAAACCTGAATGCTCTGTACTATTAATACAGTCAGTCATAATTCTGAGCTTCACTGAACTGGTGACACACAAGAGCCATTTATAAATGGATCCTCATTAAGATTCTATTTGATTCTGAGATTCTATTTAGATCCTATTTCTCTAGATCTGGATGCCAGGAAAGGCTCTATATATCCTATTCCATTTCTAGTAACTTTATTTAATTTGCATTTTATTTACATTGCTGGTACACTGCGTAAAATTACCAAACAGACAAAAAAAAAAAAAAAACCACCCAACAACAAAACCCACAACCCTCCCCCCACATGATAATAATAAACAAATACTATCTTTTTAATTCCCTAGTATAAGTTTATGCTAAATTCTCAAGAGCATGATCCCTTTAATACAAGTCAAAGGAATGAGTAGGTATTAAAAAGAATGCCTAAACACTGCAACTTCACACGTACTTTCTAGTTGACAATAAAACCTCAGCATATTCATTAGTTTCTGCTTATTTGCAACAAAACATCAATTTTTCCATTCATCCTAGTTCAGTGTAATTGGCCATTCTGCTTAGAACAGAAGAGACAATGAAATGAAGGGGCAAAAATCAGGCAAAATAGGACTCAGATTCCAACCATTGGGTAATTTACACAATGACCATACACATTATCTACTATTAACACTAAAACTCACACTTATAAAAAGTGGGTGTTGAAGTGTAATATTCTTGGCTGCCAGCCATGCACAGGAAATAGACAGGCTAATGCTAAAGAAAACATGTTTTTATTCATTTACCTTCTCTGTGAAATGAACTGTATAGTGAATTATTTAGAAGAGGAAAACTGTAATTGCATGTGTAATAAAGCTGAAAAATTAAGAAGAAGCAGATGGAAGACTAAAAGTTCTTTTTTGCAAGTGGTAAGAGGATGATTCATAAGTATTTCACATTAGCTAATATTACTTATGGGTCAAATATTTATGGAAAAATGTTCTTCTTAGGACAATGTGCTAAGAGAATTATCTCAATTGAGGCCCCTAATCAAAAAGAGAAAAGGTAATAAACTAAGAAAAAAGAAAAATGAGAAAACTTGTTCATTTGTCTTGAACTTCAGCACCTTGTGTCTTAGTTTTCTACCTCAAGAATTCAGGGCACTATCAGAAATGTCACAGATCACAGGAGTTCAGTTAATTTGCTTCTTCAAAGACTAAAATTTTTTTGCATATTTCACAGCAAACAGTGTAAACTTTGCAAAAATATACAAATTTAAATTCTCAGTAATGGCAATAAATTCACTGATATATCAGAACTCAACACTGGAAGAAATGATAGCTTCACACCTATGAAAAATGCTTTACAAAATGAGATGACAAATATTTTTTACATTTGACTTGCTCCAGTTCACGTCTTCCAGACAGGATAATAGATTACAGGATTATTCTTAGTTTAAATATGCATAAAGTGTCCATATTGTTAATACAGTCATCGGAGACCCAACATCACCACTTTTACTGCTGGTATTTTAAGAAATTATATTATAGAAAATTACAGAAATATAATATTCCATAATATATTAATAATATTAATAATATTATAGAAATGTAAAAACCTAATACAAATTTACAGTATCCTGTAGACATACAGGCAGAGGGGGTGAGTAGAGGGGCTTTGATTCTGGTCTTGTTTCATATTACTGCACATGTCCAACACATGAATTGCAGTAATTAGACTTACCTCTCATCTACTTAAAAAATTTCCCAATCTTTGAGTCTGTCTGTGTGTTGTCTACAGTAACCTTATGATTGTTGAAGGGCTGAACCTCTGAGAAAATCTCTAACAAGTATCTGAAGTCTCTTCTGTGATAGTTTGTATTAGTGTACAATAATACTTCAGCCTTTTTATTTGAATACAAGCAACAGGCATTTCACATCATAGACAACAGCAAGAGCATAGCCCAAAATGCACCACAGTTTCACAACAGTCTCAAGGTGTCAGTGAGTTAAAAAATAGTGCAATATGAAGTGCAAATCTTTTGATATAAAGCCAGAAAGCCTTTTCAAATGTGTAAAAGAATACACTAGATATACATATCTAGCAGCAAGTTACATGGCTCTAAAAACACCTTAATTTTATGAATTTCTGGTTCTGCAAGAAGCATTTTCTGTCTGCTGTTCTGGATCAAGAATAAAGCATTATGCATTGAAAATATTTAAGAGGAGGATATATGTAACTAAGTTGTTGAAATTTCTTGTGACATGGCAACTATAATGGATTATCTTTAATATCAAGGGAAATCAAACCCTCACTCAGTTTATTTTACTGCCTAGAGGACTTCAGGGATATTAAGCAATTCCTCCCCACACACTAATATTTGGGTGTTTCAACATACTCATTTTAAGTAGTTGTTCACATTTTTATTTTTTTCTTGTAGTGATCCAATAGCACACAGAATATCTTTTCCTTTCTTCCCATAAGACAGGATTTCAGTCACTGCATCTCAACTCTAACCAGCTGAATAGGTTATGCAAACCTAGCTTGCAATATCACACACCATGTATATAAAATTAGTATAAGAAAAATCACAAAAATGCTCAGCCTACAGCATAGAACAAAAACTCTGTAGTCTAGCAATGACCTGAAACATCTTAACTGTAAGTCTGGAACTTTCAGTTAAATCACCTTTAAAAAAAAAAAAGTATCCTGTTCTGTGTCTTAGGAGCAGACCCATACATTACATAGTAAAAGTCAGTATATACAAAGGATGCTTTGAAAGCAACAGATGCTACTGCTGTACATAAACAACCAGCCTAAACATGGACATAAATAAGCTTTCAGAAATCACTTGGCATCCTTGCAGCCTTTCACATATGGATTTTAGTGGCTATACTGTAGACTTTAGATCTAATTTTCTGCATGCCTGTTCCTTAAAGAAGTAATTTTCTCATGTCAATGAACCAGCTAAGGATACCCCAAATATGGGCAAAAAAATGAAAATAATAGGACATTCACAATATTAGTTCCACAAAAGCAAACCACATGTTCACAAATTCAGGGAAGGAAAATGGCAATGAGGCGAGTACAGGAATAAAAGAACACAAATTGGGAATATAGTTCATGCTACATAGATCTCTAGATACAAATACAATTTCTGCCATGGAACAGGCTGAGTAATTTATTCCAACTTTTTCTTTTGAAGTCTATAGATTTTTTTTTTCCACTGAGTTTGGTGAAAAATAGAAACACATCAAGCAGAATATTATTGTAGAATGCGTCATAACATGTGGCAGAACCCAGGACCCTGTGTAGCAAGGAATGAGACCACCAAAAGCTTGGCTGTTACCAGGGCTTAAGCCAACCAACCACGTATCATAATCTTCCTCCCATAAGTAGAAGATTACCTTGTGTGGTTCTCTAATTGAAACTCTAAGTTCCTCACCACTGCCACTAGAAGCATCATCAGAAAAACAAATACTCCTCATGTAGTTCAAATTTTAAGAAAATCTTAGAAGTTTCTTATCAATAAAGCACCTCAAGAACTGTCCCTGTTCACAATCCTATCTCAATGAAGGAAAGATAAAGAAGATCATCAGAAATCAGCTGCAAAATGAACTCTGCATTTACATTTTGTTTTATGTGTAGAAGGAAAATCTTCTGCCTAGATAATTTCTTTTTGTAATACTGTGTTACCTATGTCAATGAGATACTGTATTGTTGGGGGATAATGGTCTCCTGTTGCTATTAAATGCCAAGACACAGCTAAGCCATTTATTCACGAAGCAAGGGATATCAATTTTGTACTTTTCTACTACAAATAACACTTCTGTTCCACTAAATAATATGTGTTGATTCAATATATTGGTCTGATACCTTACATTGCATCAGAGCACCAGTTGATCAAATGCTGCTGCATGAATTTGCAGCATTTGTGCTGACCCCCTATAGAAATCTGAAGCATTTACAACCTTTAATCCAAGCCTATAAACCTCAGCCAACCCACAAATAAAACAGATAGTTTTATGGCCATTTTGTAGATAGAGAAACTATGACTTGCCCCACCTTACAGCACAGCCTAGAAAAATGACCAGAAGCAGAACTGGAGGAAGATATATGAGAGACATGTGGTTTTCTACTTGGGTTTGCAAGCATTCACTAGCACATCAAAATATGGATGTGATTTATACCAGCAGCATAAAGAGTGTCCTTTCAAACTGCAGAATGAAGTTTGCTGCGTGGCAAGAAAGGAGGGCATGGTCTGTGGGCATCATACCTCAAAGATTTCAGGTACCTAAGCAGACTGCTCTTTTCTGTTGATTCATCCTTCATGCACTACTCAGGGGGGCCTCAATCAATCCCTACTTTAAAAAAAAAATCCTGTTCTGAATTTCTGTACTGAGATGAATAAGCAAATCCTTGAAAAAGTCCTGCAATCCTTCTTCACCTGAGGAAAAAGAAGATTTGAGCAAGGTTTCACACATCTATCAATTTGTTGTAGCTTCAGACATGTTTTCTGTAGGTGATGAAAATTTGGGGATGTCCTGTGAAGCAGTGCAGTGGAAAAGAGAACTACGTTGGCAGAGCTTGTCACCTCAACTCACCAACAGCCACCCCAAAATGCCTAAAGAAGCAAAGAAGATACCCTAACTGCTAGATAATGCTGACTACAGAAATCTTCAAATGGAAACCCAACAGAGAGTCCAGAGCATATGGGCTGAGCTCTTCAGCAGCAGCAGTGGTAACCTGATTGTTGGTGCTCAGACAACTGGTAGTAAGGCAGGGCTGCTCAGTGCCAGTGTCTGGCTCAGGGCACACAAGTCAGAGGGCAACAGCATCTCTCCTGAGACCCCTGATGGCTTACATGTTGGTGATGTGGCTGAGACCAAGAGGCTTTTCAGAGTTTCCATGACCAGGAGACACAAACTGAAGAATCGGAAATTTTCTGTGCATCAGTTCATAGCCCAGTACTGCAGTGCTGGGTGAGCATCTCTGAATTAAAGAAAGTCCTGCCCAGTGGCTGGTTTCCTTCCTGCACAGATGCTGAGCTAGTTTCCTGACATAAACTTGACAGCACAGATAAGCACCACAGTGCAATTCAAACTCAACCACAATCAGTTTACAGAAGAACAGAACTGAAAAGCAATGTGCTAATTAAAGCGAGGATTCCCCTGTGCTCCAGATAAATATAGTAAAAAATTAAACTTGCCTGTAACTCAGACAGCAGGCACTTGAGAACAACAAAGGGCCAATAAAAGATCCATTTCCCATTTTAACTACAATAAAGGTCTCAAAAATTGGGAGCTGGAAAAAGATTCATATCCACAGCAAAATGTGTACAGAAAATCAGAAAAAAGACTCTTCCAATGATACCCATATTCATTTCACAACTAAGAGAGCTCTACAGCAAAACCCCTATGAAAGTGTTGCTTTTTAAAATTTGATTCCAATAATGTACTTTGCTCAGGGTAACTGGCATCCACCTACCCCTAATTATCCGTTCAGATCCAGTTCAGACCAGGAAACCATATGCATGGTAAAGCCAATGTAACATAAAAGCTTAAAACAGTCCCCCCAAGATATTAAAAGCATATAGCCTTGAGCTTCTTTATTTTTCTTTCATTTTTAAGCTGAAAGGACGGGGTAGGCCCAGGGCATTTTACCCTCCTCTCTCTTTTCTGCAGTCTCCCTTCTTTCTTTGCTGGCTTAGTGATTGTCCAGCAATTTGGTCACCAAACCTCAGTTAAGTTCCTCTGCCTTTTACAAACTTTTTTCCAATCAGGAACAAACCACTTAAGACAATCTATAAATTAAGCTCTATTTTCCTGATGGGAGAAGTGTCTAAGTATATTACTGGGAGACCTGGAAATGCAAAACTATACTAGAAATCTATAAATTCTTAAACATCTCAGCTGATACTAAGAAACCATTAATGCTCTGGAGGTGGATTCAAATTGCATGTGCTGCACACTTGTGTTTACAGATGTCTGAATAAAGGATGGTTATTTGCTTCTTTATATTCCCTGGGGCATAAGGTAATGTGGTAGCTAAAGTAAACAGCACCAGACAGACTTAAAAATTGACCCTGCACTTCATTCTACATTTTCCTAATGGGCCTTTCATTAGCAGCACCCAAAGACTGAAAGCATAATTTACCTTATGTAAATTATGTTAATTATCCCACATGAGACCCCCAGTGACCACTCTTTAAAACAGCTGGTAATATCTATTTTAATTGCAAGCCCACTGCCTACCTACCTTTTTTGTTTTCAGAATGCTATGTGCAATTTTTTGTGGTAATTTTTTGCCTGCCTCATTAAAAAATTACCTGATGATCTTCAGGTAAGTACTGCATTAATAATGTCAGAGCTTACCAGATGCTGAGGAAGTGCAAAAACTATGAAAAAAAAAAAAAAGCAGAATATCTTACCAAAAAATAAGAATTTCCACTTCTGCATTAAATTCTGCACATGGTGCAAGCAAGAATTTTTATGAACCAGTTAGTAAGTCATTAGTAATAATTATTAATGGATTATGACATCCTGGATGACAAGCTTATGACTCTGTTCTAAGAAAAAGTAAAAATAAAACTTAAAAATTCCAACACTATGCCACCAGCACTGACAACTTCCACACAGAGCAAGGGTGTAACAGTCCTGCAGTAAATGTAACAACGTTCTGTAGTCATCAAACTTTCACTGAAAGAACTGCATACCTATAATCAATCCACATTCTCATGATTAAATTAAAAAAGAGATAATTTCCTTATACAAAAGACAAGCCTAAAAATCCTTCTCTGAACAGCAATTTTTATATAATGGTAATCATCACAGGGCAACACATCAATTAATTAAAAAACTACATTTTAAGGATATCTGGTATTTTCTCATTCCTCAGTATTTAGCAGGGCCAAGTTCTGTGTAATTATGAGCAATGTGTCCATCTTAAGCCCTAAGCAGTCTTCAAATATTTGATTTGAAAACTTCTGGCATACTTTGTACAACGAATACTGAAAAAATATGGATCTTTTTCCACTCCACATTACAAGGTATGAAGCACCAATAACCCCAACACATCCAGCACATCACTATGCTTTTCACAACTTGATGAAATTTTTTTTTAAAATGTGTAAGACAGCACATTTTATCATCATTTGATTTGCTCTCTATGATGAGCCAGCAGGTAACAGAAAGATACAGAATGGGGAGGACAGCACAGACAGGTGAGCTGCTGGAGGAGCCTAAATCAGAAGATTAAAGCAAAATGCCAACTCTTTGTTTCTTGGAAAGATTGGCTAAGGGACAGCAAGCACAAATGGAGAACTGGCATCTTGCTCTCCACTACACCCAGATTACCCATTCTTCATCCTCTACCAAAAAAGATTTAAGTCCTGCTATATACCTCCCAGTTTATAGGAAAAACATATGGCCAGAGAAGAAAAGGTGGAACTTCTCAGTGAGTCAAACACTCCACATTTAAAATTTTGAAAAACATCTTCATCCCCAAAACATCAACCTAAAATACAACTCAAGAATAGAAAGATAATACAGTTGACATGGTCAATAAGACTGATTATTAATACATAGAGCAAATAGACTGCAAACTGAAAACCGAGATCTCCTTACTGTCATGAATCAGTTATAAATAGCTCACAGCAAAGAAAATGTTACTAATTTTAGTTTATTTTGTTCAGCTTCATTCACTTCTTTAGCTCATGGTTCACTTACTGACTGTCAAAAAAAGTAAAAGCAGAATTAAGAAACAAAGCACTCTTCTGACTACTAAACATCACCTAAGTAATATGATGACTGCCATAAAAGATGATGTCTGCAGCTCTAAAACAAGTATTTCGTAGTTTTTGCACTAATTGGTTTTCATTCTTAGTTCTTGGAAAATATTTCCATTGAGATGTTATGAAAGTGAATAAATGGAAATAAATACAAGACTTTCTAATCTGAATCCTTTTTATGAAACGGAACCAGTCAACACCAACCCATAGAAGTGGATTATGGCATGCAGCTGGGGAATTCTAAAGGAATTGGACATTACCAAGAGTCTACTGTTCTGTACAAGGCACTACAATTACACTGGAGTTTTTAATTTATTTTTTTTTAAAAAGCCTTAAATCCAGAAGAAAATTATTGAGATAGTGAAGCTTTCTTAAACCTCCTTATGTCATATAATTAAGATCATTCTAAATGATAGTGATTTTTAATTGAGACCACTAGTTTGAATTGTGCACCCCAAAACTGAGCTCTTCAGGTGAAGAATTTCAATGTCCTACACGCCGCTTTCTTTACTCTAATACCCCAGTTCAATCCTGAGAAGTGAGAAATAACGCCTGAGAAGTCCAACTCCCTGCATCTCCAGCACATCCCATAATGATGCCACACAGCTCTTGGTCCCTGAAGAAACATGGGATTTAAAGCACAGATGGACAAAACCAAGTAATTTTCCAGTGAGAATGACAGGATCATCAGGAGCACAAATTTAGAAGAATCTGACAATTCTAAAGAGAAAGAAGAGGTCTGAAATGCAACAACTTTTCTGGAGATTATGTCCTATGTGTTATATTGTTGTTGCCAGAATACCAAAGCCAAATAATATTTATTTTAATTTCCGTTTTGTGTGGATTATTAATGGAAATTATCTGTTTTCTGTCATCATGTTGTCAGCTGCATATTGCCCTAAACAATGAGTATGCCATAAGCTGGCTACTAATTTTAGATAGTTTTATTTATTTTAGCTCCTTTTGAGTTTTTTCCTTATTTACTATTGCAAAAATTATCTTTTTCAAAAGGCTTCTTTCTAATAAATCATGAATGCTAAAAGAGAGAGATCTCTTTTTAAGTGGCATACAGCTGTACACAGTCTATACCACTGATATTTTCTGCATTACTTTCTGCATCTTAAATGTGTGTTCATTTGGACATATACAACTATGCACACTTGTCTAGATTCCAGTTAATGAAGGTAACCAGTTGGCTAGAAAATACTCATAGAAATGCATTCCTTAGCTCAGTGAAAGTGGTGTGGATTATTACATGAACTTCAAAAAAAAGCCTATTTAAATAAGTAGGATTTTACATAAAGTACTTCTGAGTGTTAGGACAGCTGTAGTGCAGAGTTCTGTCTGTTCTTCAAATTTATCTATGTCTCTCCACATATTCTTTCTCCATCAGAATGTAACGAGTATAAAGACATACTTATGGTGTGTATATATGACTTAAGTGCCCTAAAACCCAAACCAGAATTACTTTTAAAAGCACAGCTATATATTCTGTTTGGGAAATAAGACCAAGATAATAGCAATACACTTTTCAATGTACTTAGAGAAAAGTAGATAACATACAACTCCAGGCAGATACATTCATTTTACTGGTATTCAATTCAGTTTTTAAAGTACATTAACTTTTAGACAGCATCCTAATAATAGCAGCATTTTGTGCAACTGTAGAACACTGGTATCAAAAGACTGCACTTACACATGTAATAAAGCACTCCATCAAGGATCCATAAATTTCTGGGCCATTCTGACTTGCTCTCTAATAGCATGAAACTAACCCCAGACTGCACTGAAGAGAGTCTGTAAGTTGAAAGTATAAAGGATTTTAACATCAGGCCTTTATGGAAATTTAAATAATACCTCTCTTCTCTGGAGAAACAGCATTCAGACATCAAAGGGATGTTGTTCTTTGTTGCAAGTGTCTCTCAAGTCATCTTGCTCCCCTGTGACAAAGTTTGTGGCAATCATACTCCTGGTGCCCATTACTACCAAGATCAGTAAAAGTTCCTTAGACGTAGGATAATGGCATGTGTAAAAATGCTGAACCTGAAAATTATGTTCTCACAACAATTTTTATCTCCCAAAAAAAAGATAAAATTAAAACATGGAACAACAAAGCAACTTTAAAATAATTCTACGGAAGTCAGACTCAACCACTATCCTTAACTTGAACTGTTTTTAAGCACCCTTGTCTGACCTAGATACTCAGCTTGCACTCCAGATGTTCTCCTGTTCTTTGCTGCTGGATTTGCTTTCTTACAGGCACTATGAATGGGTACTCCACTAAAATTCTCAAGGCATTAGATAGTCACAGAAATACAGCAGTGTTTTTCACTTTCATTCTTAATACTCTTATCCTGCATTTTTGATTCCCAGTTTTTGTTCAATAATCAAGGTTTGGGGAGTGCTGGAGGGAAGAAAAAAAAAAACAAAAAAACCAAAAAAAACCTTAGAACAAGTTGTTAATAAAAATGGGTTAACAGTATCTGTTAACAAATAACTCTCTCTTACTAGTACTTAGGCCATCCTCTCTTCTTTTGTGAATGCTGACTCTAGAGAGCCCTGGCAGAAGCCCCTGACTGAAGTGCTACTGTCACTACTTTTCTAGTTGACAAAACAAGTATTGTGTTACTGCTTTCCACTGTGCTACAGACAGCCTAAGGCCAGGACACCAGTTCATAATCAGACAGATAAAATAACCAGACCACTCATTCCGTTTGCCTATCAAACTATGCAGGATTCAAAACAACAACATGGCTAAAGGAAACTGGGGTTCAGCTCCTAGATGGAAAGGGTTGTTTTTTATTTTTATTTTTTTTTTTTTTTTTTTACAGAACTGAGAAGAACCCTTTGACAGATACACAGTGCTCTAATACTAATGCACTAAATCAGCCTTCACAGATTATTTTGTCATCCTGGCCATTGCATGCCACATTCTAGATGAACTTCCTCTCCTGTAGGCCACACGCTGACATTCTTCTACAGGAAAGTGTATAAAGATGCAAGATGAAAACCAAGAGGATAAACACTGCATAGTTGATTTAAAAAGCTATCAAACTTTACCTGCATAGGATAGGTAGAAATGTGTGCATTAGAAGTGTTATAAATGGAAAAGGCAGCATTTACCGGGAGGTGCTAAGCAATGATATTTTACAGTAGTCAGTTCCAAATACACAATGGTTTTAACTCAAACACTGTATGGACATCACTAGGAAGTGATGACAGTCACTGCAGAACTTATTTCAATTTTTCTGAAATGATCTGCAAGTCAAAGCTTATGGATAAACAGGTATTGACCTAAAGGTCTTGCTTGTTGTCTGAAGACTGTTAAAGCTGTCACTCGGAACATTCAGACACCTGAACTAAAATCTGAAGTTATAATAAAAAATTGGGCATATGTAGCCGGACTGCGCAGCCTCCAGAGAAAGTTTTTAAGTGCCAACAGATGCCTACCAGAGGAAGGCATTAACAGTCTAGAGCTTAAAAAAAAACAAAAAAAACCAACCAAAAACCCACAAACAAACAAAAAATCAATCTTCCTCTACTGTAGCATAAGCTATTATAAAGAACAGTCATGTTCATAAGGATATGTTTCTCATTTGCTGCTATCTCACCTGCTGCTATTGCCATGCCTTGAAACAGAAAGGAGAGCCTGTAGGCAAGATGACCACAATAATCACACAGAAAAAAACACTACACAAATATGAAGGGAGGCAGGAATGCACAGAGCATCAGGCAATGGGATCACACTGAGGATTTAGGGTGCTACTGTCAGGCAGAGGGAATCCAGGGAGAACTGCAGCCCACAGTTTTGGTTTGCAAGAAAATGGCAGCATATCCTTTACTAATAAAAGAGAGGAATACGAAAGTATACTTATAAAATCTTAGTGATTGCAGCTCAAGGAATATATCTTTTAAATGGATACCCTTCTGTGAATATCCTTGCAAGTCTGAATGATAAGAAAGGTTTGATTATTTATCACTACAAGCAAACACATAAAGGCAACAAACTAAATAAAGGACAGAAAAAAAATAGAAATATAAAAATCCCAAACCATCAGCAATACTAGAGAGAAGATGAAATGCTGGTTATTTTGTTTTTTTCTGTGCCATTTTAAAGACTACATTCATAAAGGTAATTATTATGGAAACAGTCCCACCTGTTCACTTTAAACCTCCCTCCCTTCTACTACTCTGGTTCACCTTAGAGAAATCATCACCCTTTTCCTACTAGGCAGTGCTTTAGGCTGAAAACACAATGTGAAAATTCTCCAAGTAAGGTGAATACTACTCATTCAAAAACAGGTCTTAAAAATCCATTTTGAATGTGCTCCACAGCTGGGTGCCTATAAAGAGGAGGCAAGCACAATGACTACACTCATAAAATGTTTATGATGTAGCACATTAAGAGCTCTGTGCTTAAAAGGGTATTTCCACAACAATTTTTTTTTTCTTTTTGCCAAGTTATGCTCACTTATAAAATGACTAATATGATATTTTATTTTCTCTAGATATATTACTGCAGATGGCTTTGGGAACCAGACTGAGTTATATTTAAAAAACATGAGGGAAAACAGCCCAACATAGCTAATCTTTTCTGCTGGTGAAGACTATTCTTGAGACAGAAAGCTACATGGCAACTGTTTTTATCTTCATGAATAAAGTTCTATGTACATTCCAGCTGTGAATTTGCAAACAATATTTTTAGAAGAAAAATATTTATTCCTAATTCTTGCAACTGAGGTGCTGAAGGAAGGGAAAATTTTCCCTAGTCAGTAATAATGGTATATAACCATGGAACTGGTCTCATTTGTAATGTAGCCATTTGGGGAAAATACCGTGTAAGAATTATGCAGAGGTAACTGGTGATCAGTACTGCTGCTCCACATCAGATAAATACATGTAAGTAGCACTTTAGTAGCCTGGGCACAAGGGGTAGGAATGTTACACCATGAGAAAGAAGTCTGCTCTCCCACCAGCTTACTGCTATTAGATGATTAACAAAGAAGCTAATTCAGATATCCATAAAATTGGATTGGTAACAGTTCGGTAGGATTGAGAGGCCTTCCTGAGACTCATGTCCTTCCGATACTTTTAAAGGTTTCTTCATATGTTAAGATGGTAGGTGACAACTGCCATCAAATAAAAAATAAAAAAAAATAAAAAAAAAAAGGCAACAGACATTACAGTTAGTGCTGATTCACAGTTAAAAGAATTGCTTAGCTTCATTCTATGACAAAAATTGCAGTTCATCTCCTTCAAGCACTTTTCCCTTGTTACAACAGGGTCATTACAAGGGCTGGGAGCTGCTACTGCAAAATAAACAGCAACTGTAGCCCTACACACCTCATAATTTGGAAACTCATGTGAGAACAACTCATGAGACTCTCAAGTAAACGTTAAAAGCTGAAGTCAACTTCTAAATAAGTTGAATTAAATCTTAATTCAAATTGAAGCACACTTTTTGTCTAGACAGTCACCAAGAACACAGCTTCAAATAGCTGAGGACAACCCTAGTTCGATCAAACTCCCACTTAGGTTTCCTGATATCCAACAAAAAAACAGAGATAAGTATAATTTTTTTTACTCAGAATAGTAACAAATAGCAAATCTATATTTATCTGGTTTTTGTCTAGAAATGTACAGGGGAAATGAAAAGCAGCACTTGTTCTACTGATACTAAGTGATAGAATTAATACAAATAATTTTCTCCCATTGCATTCATATACAGACAGTGGTATCCACATAAAACTGAAACTTTTTTTCTTATGGTATCTGTTATGTTGTGCAACCAAAATCAAACTCTCACCCCCAAATCAACACCTTTTTCCCTTTTCCCTGGAAGAAACTGGTTTATTCTTCACTAACCTCTCATAGAGTCATTTTTTTCACCTTGCATTCCTAAGAGACTACACAGTATAAATTCAGTAATCTTGAAAATTTCTAGTTTTGGTGCAAATGATAGCTTGTATGAGTGGTTGCCTGCAACGGTGGCCATAACATATTCCCATTTTTTTCTAGGAATTTACTATACCAGGCCACCACAAAGGCAGCAAATGACAAGGGCTGACTAAGCTTCCCATGCCAGGTAAATCATATGACATCTTTTTTTTGTTTGTTTCTTTTTCCCCAGAGAAAGGTTGTTTTTCCATCTTTCCATTTGGGCTCCAGCATACCTATTCAATGCAGCAAACTAAATTATTTAAAGCACCAATTATATCTAGTTTTAAAAAATTCCCTACTGTTATATATTACAAATTTAATACTTTACACAAGGTAAACTTTCTAAAAATAATATCAGTCATATATGAAAAAAGTCTAAGGAATCTGATGACTATAGTCAAAGTACTTAAACAAATCCCTAACTCGGGAACTGAGAATTTTAAACATATTCATTACTTTATTTCATATTTGCTCCTCATGAGTCAGCTTTGATTTGCTAAAAAAACACACAAAAGACATTCTTTCCCCTCTCAGGATTTTTATTTCTACATAATAAACAAAATGCTTTTGTTAGTATTTTAAAAATGACATTAAGATGACACAGCAAAGTAGTGTGGGTGAGAATGAGTGGGAAGCTGATCAGAAGCACAAGGAACTTCTTGGATGCTGAGAGAACAGCAGATACCTCAAGGGAAATTTGAAAAAAATATTCTGCATAGAAAATATTCTGCCTATGTATCACATTTTCTCTTTCTCTCCTAAGGCTCTGTATTACTGAGAGTATTTGCTGGAAAACAGATTTTCTCTTTTGATGGTTGTTTAATCAGCCACTTACAAGTCAAGACATAATCCTGTTTATGAAGTTACTGTTAGGTGTAATGGAACTCTCCCCACCTCCCAGCTATATCCCACGTTACAGACTGAAAGGCCCCTGTTCAGCAAAACACAAGTTAACTTCTAGCACATGCTTCTGCCTTACAGGATATGTGTCCCCAGCAAATGCAGATGTGAGGACTGAATATCCAGAATTTCTGCTTCTATCTTGGGAAGCACTCAGGTGAGCATCAGTGCTGCTGAGTGCCATGATGCTACAGCAGTGCCAGCAAGATTAGGGCCAGTGGTCAGACATTTACACACCACAAATGCAACTTCACTTTTTTTTTGTTTGTAAACATGTCAACACAAGCTAAACCACTGATGCTCAACTATTTTACTGTATCAGCCAGAATAAACACAACAGACCTAGGGAACAGAATGAATGGAAACTGTTACACAGAAAAGGGGAAAGGGAGTAACACAGCAGAGTCAGCCCAAACACAAAGAATAAGAACAGAGGTGGAAAACATCAACTGTGAAGAGCAGAGGTTTGCACTTCAGGTGTCCAAGATAAAGAAGTTAATTAACCCATTCCAGCTTTCACAAATGCATTATCTGTGTGCCTGTGCTAACCAACATTGGTGTGTCCAAGTAAAAAATGACAGGAAAATTCATGAAGGGCATAAAAGTCACAAGGGATGACTTTAGAGCAGGAGATGACTCCTTCCTAGATTTGTTCTGCAATCAGTAAGGAAAAAAAAGCTGGTTTTGAAAGGTTCAATGGACTCTCAAATGTTCTGCCTGTGGTAACGTGGACCTGAATCAATAATGCAGAGAGGGGGAAGGAACACCATATGTTATGGTTTGCCAACCTAAAAGGATACAGGAGCATCTGACAAAAAAACAAAGGGGGGTGGAAGCTTCTAACTGGACTGTTGCACAAGGAAAAGAAATATTTTTCAAGGCCACAGTTCAAGAAAATGTCATTTCTCTTCATGCAAAACAGGGGCATGCTGGAAGAGTAAGATTCCAGTTAAAAATAAATCCTAGACTTAGCATTTTAAGAGCTTTCATCACTAAAGGTTAAACTATGATGGCTTGTTACTTGGTTTGATGACAACTCCATTATTTGGAATAAGTTCTAGAAGGAACAGAAAATACAAAACTGGACATTTGTTTCCTTTTGCTATCACCTCATTGGTTTCTGATTTCCTAGTGTGGCAGTTGGCATCCCAGGGCTGAGTATTTCAAAGCCAATATATTCTTCTGTTCTGCCTCACTGCACTCAGAGATGTGTTTCCTCAGTTCTTAACCCCTGTCCTGTCTTTTCCTTTGTATAAGCAGACATTGTTCTTCCATTTGTTCTCCTCCTCACAGACCTTATGCAGAGAACTGCAATTTGCTGTTCCTCATCTACCTCAGGTTTCCTCAGTGCAATCAATGCCATGGAACATCTCTTAGGGAACTGCTTACACAGACACTAACATTAAAAAAAAAACAAAAAACCAACCAACCAAACA
Organism: Heliangelus exortis; assembly: GCF_036169615.1. NCBI lineage: Eukaryota > Metazoa > Chordata > Aves > Apodiformes > Trochilidae > Heliangelus > Heliangelus exortis. Next base: position 11,013,061 of record NC_092436.1, on the reverse strand, counting down.
AACAAAAAAACCAAAAAACCAAACAAAAAAACAAAAAAACCCAAGCAAAACAAACAAAAAACCCAACCAAACAAGAAAAAACCAAGCAAGCAAAAATAACCCCCAAAATGCACACACGTGCACAGACATACAAAAAAAGCCCAGTAACTCCCCAAAACAAAGCAATAACCACAACAAACAAGAAAACTGCCACAAAACCAAAACAAAATAATTAAAAAACCCCAAAAAACAAGAAACTAACCAAAGAAACAAAAAAAAAGTCAGCATATCTGCAAATGGAATAATGATCAATCCAAGAAACACCAGACACCACAATCAATCAACATAAAAGCCATGCACTTCAAGGCAGGAAGCCTCTATCCCTGAGTAGGAAAAAACAAACAAACAAACAAACAAACAAAATAAAAGAAAAAAAAAAAAAAGAAAAACCCTTACTGCACCAAAATGAAAGCTACCCCCTACATTTCTGATTGCACTGAATTTAACCCCCTGGACACTCCATCTAGAACCATGCAGATTTAAAGCCATTTCAAAATTTTGTAAGAGTAAGGAGTCATGTACCGATGCTTCCAGATAACCACAGAACACTTATTTAAAGAAGTTTATTGGAAAAGAATATTCTTGCAGAAGCTGATTGGCAAAATCAGTTTCCCTTCCAATCAACAATCCCTTCCACCACCATACTCTTGGTATCTGCTAAAAAATCATTAAAATCACTTGACCAGCACAGACATATGAGGTATATATAGTATGGCTGAAATTGAAGGGTATAGTATACACATCTAAATATGTGTGGTCTTCTCTATGTACTGACCATCATGTCTGGTAAAGGTATTAGACTGAAACATTCACCTCTCAACAGATTAACTGAAGGAAAAAAAAATATTACTTAAATAAATAAATATTAAATAAATACATTTATTTAAATAAAAATAATTAATTGAACTACAATCTTAAGTAGAAGAGAAACATTTCTGGAGCAAAATTACTTTCACTCTAATTTCAGGACACAGTACAGGCTCTCTGTTTTAAACAAAATAAATAAATTATTCCTAGGCCATATCTGGCAACCTAACACAATCCCACAGAACCAGCACTGCATCATTACCCTGATGATGTAGCACACAAAAATTTACAAGGTCAGTCTTGTTGAAGCTGTGCAAAATAATTTCTTAGAATATATCACCATATGACTATTTCACACCACAACTAAATCAAACATTTTAATACATATAAATACTGCCACTTAACTGTTGGAATTACTTTTTAACTTACTGCTCTTGTACAGCTCATATACCTGAAAAAAAGGAAAAACAAGGTTTGTTTTCATAAACTAGCATAAAACTCCATGCTGTTATCTGTAGGACCAAATCTACTTCCATGTACGATCATTCCATATACGATTATTCTTCTCAGGTGCCCTTTTTCATGATTTTCCCTACCTTCTCAAACCAAGTTTTCCTCCTTGACACCTGCTTTCTAACTAGGCCTAAGGAAATAAAAAACAGCAATTAAAGAAATGTTATCTTGCTGTATGTCTGCACAGAAAAGAGTATCTTGTTGCCTCCAATTTATCTATTCTGTTATGTTACAGCTCCATTTTCCTGGTTGGCCCAGCAGATATGCAGAATTATTTTTCAATTTGTAGAAAACAGTCTGATTTCAAGCTTGAGTAAGTATTCTGTCACTTACCATCTGAGCTATGAAACAGCATTAATTTAGGTATTAAAAGTGCATTAATAGCATTAATCTATAAAAATCTATTTAATATTCTACTCCTCATTACTCAAGACAGTGAAATGCAGATAGTAGCTCACTCCTTTATTCCATAATTAAGTTCTTTCCCATTTATGACACTATTAAAATAAACAAAAACCTTTGTTTAGCATGGTAAATTTAATGAAGCCCTGTATTTATGATGTATAATTCCTGCTTTGCATTTTTCACTCCTTCCTTTTTTCTCATAAAGCAGGATCAACCAGACTTATAACCTTTCAAATGAAATCATTGAGGTTCTTTAAAGGCAACACAAATCATCAATTTCAGCCCTCCAGTATTTGTACTGCTAAAGGTTTTGGCTGATATTTGACAAGAATCTTGATGCTGTGGTTTCAAGACATCACTTCTCCACAATAATTCCATCCCACCATTCTGAACAGTAAATTTCAAAGTGGCAGAGGTAGACACAGACTCAGTGCCACATTTCTTCTGCCAGCAAATGTTCCTCAAGCACAGAGCTCTAGAACAACAATTTTCAAAAGCCAAACAGCAATTTTACTGAGTTACCAACAGCCACAGATATACAGGAATTCACTTTTAGGATGGTGATGTAAGATTGGTGGTTATGTTCATCAAAAAAGCACAAATCAGTAAGGGCAGAAAAGCAAAAAAACCAAATAAAACAAAACACAATTCAAACCCAAAACCAACAAACTCCAAGAGCTTTGATAGCTTATCAGACAGAACTGAGAAAAGTGGAAATCATGAACTCTTCAGCTAAATAATATTTTTTTTTCTAATACCAACAAAGATTTAAAGGTTTTACATATTTCTAGTCAATATTTTGTTCAGCTGTGAAATGGTACTCTGTTCAAAAAAAAATAAATATGCTTTTCCCAACACGATTTGCTAATGGATACTGAAAGGTACAAACACAAACTATTTGAAATTACAAAAGGAAAATGAACAACAGTTTTACCAGCCAACAGTACTCCATACTCCACTTGAATACATTCTTTGGTATGAATCACTTAATGATACAACTACAGGCAGGTACATTCATTTTACTGATATTCAGTTTTTAACATAAATGTTTTCAGAAAGTTTAACTCAAGGGATTATTTAATTTACACATCTACTGTTGTAGTTCCTTACAAAAAAATTTGTTTCCCCATAAAACAGCTTAAATCAGAATCTTTCTGCATACAAGACCGGCAATTTTGATTGAAATATCACTCTGAATCTTTAATAAATAATTGCTGCCTTCATGTTTTAACAAAACTGTTATCTAGTTACCATGTTATTGTAGCATAGATACCTGTCTCTAAAATGTCAAATGCTATATACAAAGTTCATACATCTTCGTGTTCTCAAAAAAACCTCAATTCAATTAAAAAGTTAATCAAAATTTAATTCTACACCTAAAGATTTTTCATTAACAGCTATCTTTGCCAGTAAGATTTTATTGTCCAGAACAGAAAGGTTCCTTTTCGTTCACTTAAAGTAAAAAAAGGAAGCCAGGAAGTTGTTGATACAAAATTATATCTTCCATTTATCAACAGTTAAAGTCTGGCTGCAGTAGGAACCACATGAGCCTCCTAATACAGACTTACCAATGAATTTGGTTATTGTACAGCCTAGGAGTAGAAAAGTAGTAGCACACCCTTCCTATGATTGAACTTAATTGACTTTTAAATATCATTAAACCAAAGCAGCCAGCAAGGTATTACTGCTTTCTGGCCAATAAAAATTGCCAAGGACATCCATCCAAAAAACCCACCTATTGCACACCAATATTTTTGGAGACTGCTACCTGCCCTCATTCACACTCCATGTCTGAGGCATTATAGGACATCTTGTATTGCATTTCAAGTCTTTTAAATACAAATATCCTGTGAAGAATGGGCATAAATACCCTCAGTGGGAAACTCAGCATCAGATTTAAACATTTCAAGATTTAATAACAAGTCTAGGGTGGGACTTGAGCTCACTAAAGCATTCAGTAAAGCCTGTGCACAGAGATGGGTACTTTTCACTGCAATTTTGAACACAGCCTGTTAACTAGAATTATTATGGATTTCTTGGTAAGTGTTCACTTGTGTCACATAACAGCAGACCAACGAAAACTGTATTCATTTCTAGGCATTTATGCTAATAAAAATTATTATCGTTAAGGGTGTCCTGGCACTTCCACTACAAATCTATTTTTCAGGAACATATATCAGCTATAATAAAATATTTTTGACTGAAACTTGGTATGAAATGTCTCAGCTATGCTTAACTCAGGAAACATTCCTACACCTTTGAGAAAAGCAATTTTGAAAGTAATTTTTCTATCTACTTAGGTTGTTAAGCATTTCATCCTGCACAACCTAAGGTGTCACCTGCTACGTGATAAGAACATTACATCTCTAATTCTACTAGGTATGAAATTCCTAAAAGCATCTCTCCTCACAAAACATCAGAGCAACAGGACAGTATAACAGAGAGAGCATTCACATAAATATTAGGAAGATTTCTGACCAATTAAAAGGTTTCCTTGGCCATTTCCCAACTTGCATGTTAGCACCACAATGATGCAATTCGTTACCAAATGCTACTTTTCATTTGTAATGAAAAGTAATTAAAGATGTGCAAGTTTGTTTAATCCTAGTTCTTCCTTCCCTGTGTGTTATCTAAAATAATAAATCAGTTCATAATAAAGAATAATGAAATAGTTACATTCCTAAATTATTTAATTTAGAAACTCAGCCTACTGGTCCTTAAAACTAATTTTGTTTTACTTAAATTTTATGACTTCTTCAGTGCACATCTTGTCAAAAACCATGGATTAACATTGTTCCTCTGACACCAACAAGGGAGCCAATAGAGCCTACTGGGTCAGCAGTCCTTGAAAGTAAAAAAAGAACTTCACAATGCTCCATAACTCCCTCAGAGCTGAAGGGTCTATTAAAAATACAGTTTATAAAACAACCAAATATGGATTAATCAATGGACCATAATGACTTCTGGACTCTTGGGTAAAAACTGTTATGCAAATGACAACACATATATACCCTTACAGACTCTAAAGTATTAAGAATATTTCACTACTTCTGCTAAATAGATACAAGAATGTATGTATTTTTACTTTTCTTTTTTTACAAATTACCTTTTTAAAGGCCTATACAGAGAAAAACAAGCTAGAGCACTAATTTTATTCAGTTGAGAAGAAATGAATTCTGTTCCCTATATTAAAAAACAATTTAAACTTCCATTGAAAAAAATAATCTACAACAGAAATTAGGACCAGATTTTCAAAAGGGCTCTCCACCCATGGCACTGAATAGTTTTTCAAAAGGCTTTGGTATATTATTCAGACACTTGTTTTTTACATGTTTTAATGAGTTGTTCTCACTGAGAAAAAAAAATGGCTTCAGTTGCTTAAAAGAAATAGGAATTCTAGCTAGATCATTGTTGTACCCTATGAAAGAATTTGAATGAGCAACACTTCTGAAAATGTAAACCACAAGAGCCACAGACCTCAGACATACCAAATATACGAAACCTACAAACTTCTCTGCAAGACCTTCTCATGCCAACTAAGTTTAGTGTGATCTTTACCTAACTCCATGCTTTCTGAACCATTTTTCTGCAAGATTCTCATCTAAAAAAATATTAAAAAAAAAAAAAAAAAAAAAAAAAGGCATTTTGCACATTAGGATCCTTTGCTCTATGCGAATGCAAAATAACTTTTCAAGGAAATTGTGATGAAGAAATAGTCCAGAGAGCAGACACCTGAATGAGGACTTTACATTTCAAGCACATGGATTTTTTAAATATGCATTCATTAGGGCAATTTTATATACTATATCCAAGGCCAAACTTCCCATAATGTTTTCTTCTACTTGTTCAAAATCTATAGAGGTGAATTTGTCTTTCAGCAATGAATCAGTGGTTTGTCTACATCAAAATCAGTGGAACTAACTCTGAACTGCCACATCTACTTCAATAGCACACTTGAAATGCAAAACGTGCTTTTTCTCCCCCCCCCATGTAGATAAGTTCTCATTACTTGAAAACTAACAAATTAATCCCCCTGTCAGTATTTACAAAATAAAAATTAACAGGATTTAACCTTGATAGATATATGCAAAAAGCAGCTCAATGTAGACAGAAATTGCCCAGTCTCCTTGTTCTTTAAGTCTGGGGATATGGGAAGAGCTCAGACTCAAAATGCTTTATTTTCCCTGTGATAACCTATATTAAATGTGAACTACAAATTGAAGTTGGAAGAATCTTTGCATTGATTAGCTAATTTGGAAATACTTCATCAGACAATTTCTTTGCAAAGATCTTCATAGGCAAAACCTATCAAGTGAGAGCAGTGATAACTTCACAACCAGGCTTTCAGACAGCTAAAACTATAACTGCAAATATGCCCCCTACACCACTATTCCTGTAAGCTCTGTGTTGGGCTGTTATAAGGCCATTGTACCTAGAATTGCTGTCAAGATACATGAACTGGGTGAGAAACCCCATAAAAGCATAGCAGGGGTAATTACAATAAGCACAAAGGCTGCTTCTGTCCTGTTTATCTTTCTGTCAACCCACAGGATAACTACAAATTTCATGTAATTATCCACATTCACTTATTTTTCAATTACAGATTACATCCATCCATAGTTGCCAAGTTTTCAGTATAAATACCACAGGATATTTGACTGTTTCTACAGTTCTTAAACCTACAAACAAGATGCTCTCTTCCATTACTTAAAGGAGGCATTTTAAAAATTATCTGATGCATGATGAGCCTTCTTTAAAATGAAGGATTCAAATCTTGCCAATCTAATTCATACAGCACTTGTAAAGACTACAAGACTTAAACACAGTTGAATGAGTGTTTAGGTGAAGGAGTGAAAGCTCCACTATAAACACTGCAGAAAGCTACACAAAGTATGAGAATAAAAAAGGGGGGAAAAGTCATGGTGTACTGACAGACTTCAGAGCCACTAAGAAGCACAAGTACAACCACTGGAATAGCTTCAACTTGTAACGAGTTTGTAAAGCACAACATAATAATCTTTCATTCTACTACATAGCTCATCTATAAAGATTTTATGTGATTTTCAATAGAGAAGTTATGAAATAAAGCAGCCCATAACAGGAGCTAAGAACATGTTCCTTCTCCTGCATTAGAACCAAGACAGCGCCCATTAAAAAATATTACAGATAGATATATCTTTTCTTCTATGGCAGGAGCCAAACTACTTCAGTATTTATAGGTCAAGTCTTTCTAAAAACAAGAAGGCAATAATTATTAATTCAATTACACAAATCACCTCCAAGGCTATCTCTTTAAACTACTGATAACCATCCCCTGCTCTGCTAAAATGAGTGATCACTTTGAAAAATTACTACCACCAATGAAACAAGATTGTCTACTGATTAAAGTTTTGCAACACTGAAAGTGCAATTCAATTGACAAACCACTTATAATGACCTTAAAAAGGAACAAGAATGTCATGCTTCTAGATATATATAGGTACATGTAATATATATATCTAATACATTATTGCTTAAGTAGCTTATGACAGTAGTTATAAGCTCACTACACTCTCGCATATATTCTGGAGAAATAATTTCATACTGTGGTTAAATATATTCTAACAGAACCAGCAGGACAATTTCAATCCACATGTAGCACACCTCTAGGAACATCTGTTTTACTCCCAAGAGTAAATGTTTTGCTTGAATATGGAAGCCTCTTTTATTTTTACAAACCATGAAGCTAAAAAACAAAAATGCATAAATCAGAGACATGTAGTAACAGGAAATAGCAATCCATGCTAATACAACTTCCAAGTGCAAATAAAGCTCTTGTGATGTTACCCCAGATAATAACTGAAGGAAGAGATGAAATGGCTTTCAGTAATAAGAGTTCTCACTTATATCACACATCACCTGTCCTGCATTCAGAGGAGTGGCTACAGACACTTCAATATAAGTCAATAGTATACAATATACAAGCACAATAATTTTCCAGGAGCCAAATTTGTACTGTCTACTGAGAAATCCAATTTTGTGTGAAGAAATATATGCATCTTTGTCACAGGGGAAATAATAAAGTCAATAGTCTCTCATGGCAGGAAGTATTTAAGATTAAGAAAGCAACATCTTCCCAGTATTTCTAATATTTCCTTTTAATATATTTTCATTCTTTTCCTCATCATATTCTCTTTATGGATCATGTAGACATACAACTAGAAGGGATCACCAAATATATATTGCTGATATCATTTTGTTCACTTCTTTCTGTACCAGTATATATATGACACTTTTTCCTGTTGTATGATTTTTCTCTTAATTTTTCTTTACCAAGACTTTTCCCTGTTTTCCGGTTTGGAACAACTCCATCCTATTTCCTGACCTCCTAACCCCCACTTCTTTTTTATATCACAAGTCATCTTTTCCCTTTTCACTGAAAGGTAATTGCTGCTACCTGAGAGGCAGCCACACAGCCCCCATCGCTTTATCCAAACATATGTCACCTGAGTTTTGTCAGTGTCTCCTACTGAAAATACTTCGAGAAAACACAAAATATTTAAAAAAAAACAGTAGTGGGTCTCTGTTTTCAAAAGCAATTGAAAGTCAGAGATCTATTAGTGAATTACAGCTATGTCTGTGCTTGTGAAAATATTATAGTGAGTAATATACTTGCTATTTATGCAACTTCAACATATAAATAATAATAAAAAGTGAAATATAAAAAGCTTCATTTTTTTTCCTAAGCTTTGAAGTTATTAGGTTCTGTTGTGTAAAACTTGGAATAGGAATATGCTAATAACTAAACATTTCCCTGATAGATGATTACAGCTCCCCTGTTTCTCCAACTCCCACCTGATGGGAGGATTATGCACTCCATCAACCCTAATGGCTCCCACTAAGGCAAACCAATCCATTGTATCTATTTACCTCCATACACACATCAAGCGTGCCTAAATCTGGAAAACAATAAGCAAACCAATACTGTAAATACTTGTTCTATTTCTTCCCTGCAAAATCCATATGACCCACAGCATGAATAGTTAATTATACAATTTATTACCGCCAAAAGTGTGTAGTTCCTGGGTAAAAAAAATACATTTCTCTCTTTTTAAGACATCCTGTACTGGAATCACAGGATAGCCACAGAGCAAGGAAGAAAAAGGAAAAAAAAAAAAGAAATGTTGACCTATTTAGTAGGTAATAAGCCAAGACATCCAAAACCACCACATGACTGACATTAACCAAAGAAATCCTCATGTCTCATCTAGATGGATCAAATGCACAACATGCTATGCAGAAGCTCCAGTACTGTCTAGGAAAGAAAATTTATTTCTCTACTTCTTAATGAAACTGTACCAATTTTAAAAAAACAGTTTATGAGGGAACTATTGTGGGAAGATAAGGAAAAAATTAGGACAATCTTAGTTGTTGTGTTGGAGATGAAAATGGAGAAATGCATCATCCAACCTAATATGGATGATTTAGATAAATAAATAAAAACACTATTAAGCTCTTTGGAGATCTTATTTTTATAATAAGCAGTTAGTATTAAGGAAAACAAAGAAATACCTAGAAACTCTCTTGAGAACATTACATTAGACTCACTACAATACAACTATTCTTGCATGAGATCAAATTCATTAGCCCAGGAAAGCAATTTGAGTTGCTTTCACACCTCTCTCTGTTTGTTTTCCATTGTTAGCTAAACAAGAGAAAACTTAAGAAGAATCTACAGTATAGCTGGCATAAAGCATACACTCGATGATACTGCAGGGCCTGATCCAGAAAAAAAAAGTGGAATTAAACATAATCATTATAGTACTGCATAAAATCATTACCTGATGTATATTATTTCTTTGCAAAAAAATCAAAAACCCACATTAAAAAAAAAAAAAAAGAAAAAAAAAAAGGAAGTCCAAGCAGTAATGGCATTTGTCAACTACCACATGTACCTGAAGTTCTCACTTTTTTCATGGGCATTCCCTAGAGCTGGAAAGAATTATGTTCACAAGTACCAGTACTTAGAAACCATTTTTGAAAACCAAGGTATGTACCAGTTGAAGTTTCTCACTACAAAAGGTTTAACAGCTTAAGAGCTTACATTTTCAGCTCTGGTGCATACAAGACATATTTGGAAGGCAGCTGCAATGCCTGTTACACTATGACTTTGCTATGACGTATTTATCTCCTCTTTAAGAATTCAAAGCAAACATTAATATTCTTGAACAGCCTAAACACAAATTTTCTAACACAGCAACTCTAAATTCTGATGTTCAAAGTAAAAACTTTATTATCTACTTCATAACACTGGAGACAAGTCTTCTGCCTGCAGAGCAACACAAATATATATGGTATTGGGAATGTGTAAGCACTGGAAGAAAAAGATAAGGATGAAAATTTTCAAGTAAGTTAACCCTGGAATTAAAAGCAATGATCTCAAGCTAAATAACTATGATTGCTTAGCCTTCCTCCCAAGGCAAAAAGTTTGATCCCATTAATGTCAATACATGACCACAGCCAATGATTTGGCTTCATCTTGAGCCACTGGTGTTTGCCATGACTAAAGGCAAAGCAAAAGCAAACCCATGGCTCACAAAATAGGTCCTTAAATCCAGTCAATGGTTTTCCTCTCAGTTCTGCCCAAATTCTGGTTACTTTTCAAGGAAAAAGTTAAGCCCTTGCACACTAGTATTTTGTTGTCTGTTTGCATGGCTCCTCTTTTATTTCAGGCCTGTCAGGGTATATTGGTACTTGTTATGCTATACAAACCATTGTAATATGATCTATATATAGCATGCTAAATTTTGCTGTTAAGCGGATGAGGAAAATAATCTTGGTTTGGAATCTCTTCTAAAACTTCAAGTGAAAAATAATATGTAAAATGAATGCCTGGTTTTAAGAAATAGGTAGTTTCTTAGAGTAAAACAAGCCCAGAGCTTAAATGCTTGAGTGACAAAATTGCCTGTACAGTTCCCCCCAGCTGACCCCTGTAGCTCTGCAGACAGTCTGGAAAGGATTTTCTGACAAACATAAAACATTACATTATAGATACACAACAAAATGACTGGAATACTAAAAATAATACTCAGTTTCATAGCTAACCTGTAAAATGTCAGATCACAGTGTTCTGATTTACTATCACCTTTAATTGGACATCACATTTCTAGAAATCATTGAAAGAAAAAAAAACAAAACAAAAAGATTCGCAAGAATATTATCAACCTTGTCTCAAAAACATTAGGCACTACCTTCTGGTTTTGAAGACACACAAGGATATAACACTGACCTAGTAGACTGCAGTTCCATCAAGAAAATCCTCATTATTCCCACACTCCTCATGGCTGCCCAAGAAATAACTGCATGTCTGTGTCTCCTACCCACAGTTCTTTTAATGAAAAGATTAAAATACAAAGCAATTTTCTTTCTTTGCACCTAAAGTTCCTGGATGTGGAACTGAATGAATGTAGAATTACAAGTTCAGTGAAAGTCTGGAAGCCCATTTTAGCCCCAGAGAAATATTTCCCATGTAATGTTGCTCAAGAGGAAACTACTCAATTTTCCTGTACCTTCAAAAAATCAGCTCTATCAAGCTCTCCATCACTGAGACCTCCCAGCCTCACAGTACAACCACCAGTAATATCAAATTAGGTCAAGGGCTATGTTTTACATTATGAAAAAATTTCTGTTCATCACAAAAAACATCCAGTTTGAGAAGAAATGTTTGAAAAGTCATTCAGTGCAACGTGTCTGAGAACCCAAACAGGACACCAAGGAATTAAAGTTATTTTAGTGTAGAATGGATCTTAACACACTGGTAACACCCAAAATATTATTTTTAAATGTATCATTACAGATGCAGCAGTAACCCTAAAATGACATCTGTTTTTAGAAAGGTGCTGCCTTAAAACATCTTCAAGAAAGGAAACTTACAACTTCTATCACTAATGACAAATATTTTAATAAAAATGCATTTTGTATCAGTTACTGATAATGTTTCATTTTGCTCTTTTTGTACAAATTCCCTAAGAGTAGGAAACCTCAAGCAAGTAAAATGTAAATTAAGGTTAAAACTTCAAAACTTGACCACAAACATTTCCAAATAAGAAAAATAAGTGTTATAAAAGTTTCATCAAGAACAGCTTCTTCTATAGCATAAATCTGAGACTTCTCCAGTTTTCTCCACACTTCACCAGTCTCCCAGGGAATGAATGTGAAACACAGAAATACCATGCTATGAACAAGTTCAGTGTTTGAGCACAGTTCAAACTATTTTAGATAAGAGAAATAAACATCCTGAAAAAACAAACTTGTAAAATCATAGCCTCAGTCATAAATACATATAAAAAAAAAATAAAATTGTAAGCTTTGGATAATACACACAGAAGTAAAAAACAGTTTTGCTTTTTGCTTTGGGGTTTTTGTTTGTTTCTTTTGGTTTTCTTTTTGTTTTTTCTTCTTTCTCGAACCCGCACTTCCAGGACCAAAAGGCAAAGTGCATTTCTAATACCGCACAAGCGGAACCAAGACACGCATGCAGACAGGTTGGAATCAGCCATCCCGGTTCCCCTGGAAGCCCAAGAGGTCCAGCCGGAGGATGGGGAAGGGGGGGATGATGAGGGGGCTGCGCGGGAGCGGTTCCCAGCGCGCATCCCCGCGGAGCGGCAGCGCTGCCAGGTGGCGGCGGGGTGGCGTGCGGGCGCGCAGCCGGCAGGGGGCGCCGTTGCTCGCGGGAAGGCGGCGCGCGGGAGCGCGGGCGGGCCGCGCCGGGGGAGCTGCCGCAGGAACCGGCCTGGAGGCTGCGATGCCGCTGCCACCTCAGAGCTCCCCCCGCAACCCCTATGCCCACCGACCACCCTGGGGGTCACACACGATCCCTACCCCCCCTCTCCCGCCCCAGCCCAGCCGAGCCTCTAGGAGGAGGCGTGTGCCGCCCCGGCGGAGCTCCGGGGCACGAGGCCGCGCCAGGTCCCCCGCACGCCCGCGGGCACCGCTCCGCCTTGGCAGGGGCGGGGGGAAGGGACGGCCACCCCTCCGAAAGCAACCGGCCCCCAAACCTAAATACTCACCATATTGACTTCTGAGACCATATCTATACTGGCAATGTCTATGTTCATGCCCACAGCTACCGGGGGACCTGCAAACCGACAAGATGGTCCGCAATGTGAGCTCCAAGAACTTAACTCATTCGTATCAGTCAGCAGGGCTTAGACAACGCAGAAATGGCACGGTTGTCTCAACAAAACCCGAAAAGTCAGGAGGAAGGCGAGAAGTGCCCCCCACCCGTTCCCTCCCTCCCTCCCTCCCTCCCTCCCCCGCTCTCCCAGCACCAGGCTCCCACCGATCGGCGGGGAAGGCGCCTTCGCTCCGGGCTCCCCCCGCAAGCCCCGCCGGGGCTTTATGTAACCGCACACATGTGCGCACGGCGGGGGGACGCGGGTCGGGACCGGAGGAGTGCGGGGTGCAGGGGCTACCCCTCCTTCTAGGTCGGCAAGCGCGGCTCCGGCCTCCGCGACCCGGCTCCCCCCCCTCCCCACCCCTGCGCTGTTGCGGAAGGGGCAGCCCAGGGGACAGCGGGCAGTGAGCCCCGGGGGTAGGGGTGGGGGCAAGGGATGCCCACACGTCCGAAATCAACTAACTTGTTGGAGGCAAGAGCACACAGGGAGTTAAATGACATTTTTGTATCAGTTAACAGCACATCTTGTACTCAAAAATAGTAACTGTGATCACAGGCACATTAGGCTGAGAGGAACAAACGTTGGGTGAACTTAAAGAGATTTGCATCTCGATAAAACAAATTAAACAAGGGTTCGATTACAGGTTAAAAAAGTAACACATAAAAAAAGCCGACGGACCGATTACAAATATGCAAGATATTTGAATGATCACATTAAATGTATCTTGGGCTAAGAAAATTGAGTAACAACGGGCTTAACTTTGGATCATTTTGAGAAAATGGCAACACACACACAGTCCAAAGCAACAGCACCCACAACACGTTAAAACCACGCACACCAAAGGAGCACAGCCCGATATGTAATCTCCCCTATTCAAAAGCGGTCAAATTACCTCCAAAATCTGGCCTCAAGCGAATGTCGTAGCCCTTCAGCAGTCTATCCACGGTCTCTTTTACCAGTGACATATTACTAGGGTCATTAACACTAAAGAAAAAAAGAATAACACTATTATTTCTTAATTCTCAAACCCAAACTGTACCTCTCAGCGGCAGCATGCGGTGCCATTCAAAGTAAAGCAAGAGATACCTTCATCACTTACCTCTGTGCACACACCACGGCTATTATTAAAGGGAATGACCAAATCCCAAAGTAACCCTTTTTCCGGACTCTCAGCATCCCTTTAGCTTTTTATATGATTTAGGATTTCAGTGAAGAGAAGAAGAGATCCAACTTATTCTGGCCAGTGCAGTAATTCTAATGTGAAGCGCATGCGCACGGCGTACCACAACATCAAAAGGAGCAGTGGTTGCTGCTGGAGATGGGAGCAAATTTCCTTGCCAAAAAAAAAAAAAAAAAAAAAAAAAAAAAAAAAAAAAATTAAAGGGGAAGAAGGAAATGCTTTTTTTTTTTTTTTATATATAGAGAGAGTCATCCACAGGAGAATCGACAATATTTTTTTTTACTGCCCTTTTTGTTAATATAGAATATAAAACAAAGCAAGGAGACAAGTTTTAGGAGTTGCAGGGTACAGCAGCTTTGCAACCTAGTTTAAGGGGGAGGGGAAGGCGGGGGCTGGACGGACTCGGATTAGACAGAGGGAGAATAGGTTAAAAAGGGAAATGCACAGTGTACGTATGGTGCCAGGGGCAGGTGGGGGGGAAGGGGGTAGGCTTAACTTTTCGGCCCCTGGAAAGAACTGCTTGAGGCGAGGTGAGGGCAAAGGAGCCGGCGCTTGCAACGGGGGCTGGCTGTGGGGGAGGAGAGGAGATAGGCACCTACAGTATTTCTCACAAAGAAAAAAAAAAAATAAAAAAGGAAGATGACGAATAGTTTCTTGTAAGAGCGGATTAGACTCTTTTCCTACTGTGCTACCAGGCGCTGTTCCAAGAGCAGAGGCATTGGGGACGGAGAGGGTCGTCGGCTCCCGCCGCCGAGCTCCCACGGGTCATTTGCTGGTGCTGGAGCGGCAGGCGCGGAGCCCCCACGGCCTCGCCCCCCCCCCCCCCCCCAGCCGGGCCCGCCGGCACATTTTCCATAGATCGACCGATGTTTAACCCAGGGATGCAAGTTCCTCAGGTAGAGCTAAGCACGGCCAGGGGACTGGGGGATGGAGAGAGGAGGAAAGGCAGTCAAGCTTTTAATGACCATCCAGACCCGCTGCAGGTTCACAAGCCCACTTACCTTCGTGGGTAAAACACTTGAGGTCTTCAAATGCAGCGTGTGATCCAATTAATGCCTCAAAAGAAACCGGAGACAAGCGGAAAGCTGATTTGGGGATGCTTTGACTGACATTTAAATCCTGAGCAAGAAAAAAAAAATAGGAGAGAGAGAAGAAAAAAAAAAACACAAACCCAAAAAAACAAACAAAAAAAACAAACAACACCCTGAAAACCAACAGACACCGGAGTTAAATTATTCCTCGCAAATCTCCCTTGTGCTCGTAGGTCCTTTCACACCTCCACTTCATCCTCACGCACATACCCGCCCAGCCCCGCGGATCTGTGCTGCTTCGCCGAGCGAATCTGGGTGTTCACACGTCCTCGGCCGGCCCGGGCTGAGCGGGGAAGGGATTTGGAACACTTGGGGCGTCAATTAACAAAAGAAATCTTTAACTCGCTACAGAAGGATGGAGAAGGAAGAAAGAAAAAAAAATCAACACACACACACACAGGAAAAAAAAAAAAAAAAAAAAAAAAAAGGGGGGTGGTGGGGGTGGTGGGATCAGGGTGAGGGTATCGCACAGAGAGCCAGGCGGGATGAAGGACCCGCGCACTCTGCAGCACAGCTCAGTCCCGCACACAGACAGCTGAGGCGGTCCGGAGCTCCCCGCCGCCCCCGGGCCGGACCGGGCCACCGCCTCCCGCCGCCGCGCGTACTCGGGGTGCCCCGCGGGTGCTCAGCCCCGAGCCCACACACAGGCGCACGGCGACCCGGCTACCGGAGGAGTCGGGAGGGGTGCGGAGCCTGGGGGTGGCGGGGGGGTTGCTGCCCGGAGAGAAGGAAGAGGCGGTGGCTGCTCGGGAAGGCGGAGGGAGGAAGGGCGGACAGAGAGGCGGTGGGATGAAGCCTCACCTGGGGGAGAGAGGAGGCGGAGAGCAGGGCGCTGCTCCCTAGAGCCTGTAAAAAAACGAGCGGCAAACCCGTGAAAGAGCCGACAGCCCCGAAAAGCAGGCAGCCATTTAATACGGAGCGGCAGCTACCTTGGCTAGAGCGCTAAACAGAGGGGGGGGGCGGAGGGAAGCCCCGCAGCATCCACCTGCCGCTAAAGGGGGCCAGGGCAGCCCCCGCCCCGCGGGCACACACAGCGGCGGCCTTTCCAGCGGGATGAACAAATCGCACCCCTCCCTCCCTCCTTCCTTCCCCCCTCCCCCACTCTCAATGCCTTAAATCACCACGTTGTGCCTTTGAGATCGGGCAAGTATCCGCTTGGGTTTTTCTTCCAGGAAAAGAAAAAAAAAAAAAAGACTTCCTTCGGTTGCGTCTGTGTGGGAGGCTGGGGGGGGATTTCACCGACACTTATTTTCACCAGCTTCGAAATTTATAAAAATGGGAATTGCACAGAGGAGAAAATACACTTTGCCAGATGAAAGAGATAAGATTGGATCTCTGATAAATATAAAAATGTCTCATTTGTCTATTCAAAAGAAAAAACCCAAACAACTAAGTTAAAAAAGGGTTAAGCTTTTGCTACTTTTACGTCCTCCCCTCCACCCCCCATTTTTCAGCTTTCTATTCCATAGCTGATGTTACAAAGCCACTCTGCCTGTTCACCAGTGGAGGTTTCTGTTCTCACACAGCCAGCCTGCTTCACTGCCAAACCTCTTGAAATATAGCACTGAAAGGAAGATGGTGGATACTCCATGCAGTGACTCATTTTACTTTAGATGTATAATAGATACCTTTTTTTTTTTTCTTCCGCAATCATATGACAAGAGCAGGAGGTCTCACAGTAAAACCACTTCATTCCTGCCCTGTGGAACTAACATGCAAGAGCTAACTTGGGACTACATCTGACACTCCTGATTTCTGTGCTACTTCTGAGTCTCTATTAATTACCCTTACACCACAGAAATGCTTCATTCTCTTTGTCTGAACCTGAACCAGATATCAACAAGATCCTGTGGCCAATGACTGATAATATTCAGTGGTGGACAGACAGGAATTTTTTATTTACATATCAACACAATACCAAGGGCAGAAAAGTACCACATTTCAGTGGGAATTCTAGAAGACTACACCCAAAGAATACAGTCTGGGCCAGTATAGAACAAGCATTTGTTCTCTGATCTGGTGTATGCACTCATAATCAGTAACTACTGGCATTCATTCTGGGCCTGGAGCATCACTGTGCCACGTGGAGTGAAACCTGCTTCAGTCTGGCTATTGCAGCAAAAAGAACAGAATGTCCCTCAAACAACTTCAGTACATATGGATATTGTGGTGCATTATGGATGGAAAATTCAAATATATTCTTGGGTTTTGGAAGCGTACAGGCTCTATTGAGCCATGCTTGGGATTATCTGCAGAAATTATAATTTTTGCTAGCTGTGAATGCACGACTGTCTGTATGGGTCTACACCAGTAACGCTTCTTTACCAGCAACCCAGGCTTTGCCCAATTAGACTTGCCCAAACAAGCCTACTTGACAGGGTCATCGTTACATAGTGACATGGAGTACAAAGCCATACAATACTTTTCCTTTTGCAAACTGTGTCACAGAGATCTGTGCTTCTGACAGTACCACTTTTTCTTTGACCACAGGGTTCCGATCTATTCCAGATTTCTCAGCACCATCAAAATCTCCCATTTATTTTAAGCAGCTTGCTAAAGAAATCATTCCTCTCTTTTTCTCACTTTTGTCTGCGTGTTTGAAAAGGAGAGGAAATAACTGGTGTGAACACCAGTATTGAATGCAAGATGCAGAATGTTCATGTAACTTGTTTAAGGACTGCTATCTAAGATTTTGGGTGTCTTACAATGGGGAAACAACCTAGTTCCCAGCTGGATATGATACTTCTAGCTCTAAAAATATCTCAGATTACAAGTACTGTAATTTTGCAGAGAAACCAGCAAAGATGGTTATATTTTAAATGCTAATTGCAGATTATTTTGAATTTTAGCTTTTAAGTTTGAGGAGTGTAAAAGAATACCCTCAAAAACTGAGATGCTCTAACTGAATGGCCCACAGTCCTTGCAGTGGGTGACACCCACCTCACAGTGGGTGACACTACCCATGACAGGGCTATAAGCAACAGAGTTTGCTTAGCTTGTTAACCCTTGATTATAGCATTTATTGGTGTAAGCACAAACAGTATCACAGGTCATGTACTGAGAACTGCTCTGAAGTGTTTTCCACATGGTTTGCTGTAAATGTTATGCATGATCATGCAAAATAAGCTTTCAGATGAAGCAAGAATTTCAAGATAAGTTCTCAAGTGATCCAATCACTTAAGCGAGAGACAGAAGAAATGCTGATTTATGCTAGGCCAAGAACAAAAGCCCTGTGTCACAAGTAATGCTAGTAGCAAGGGCAAAATCCCTCTTAAAAAAACCCAGAACTTTCACTGTACCTCAACAGGCTCAGATGAATACAGTTCTATGAAGGTGATGTTTACTGAGTTTTTGATCTTTTAGGATAAGATGGAGTAGTATCAGAAACACTCAGCTGAGAGTTGTTTCCATGTCTCAGGTAATAATTTATTCCCTAATTTACAGAAGAAGGCTAATAATTATTTATTTTGGTGCCTGATTTCCTTTTCCAACTCTTAAAAAGCTATAAATTCATTAAAAAAAATAAAAAAATAAAAATCAACCCTTGCAGAAACTTCCTGAACAAAGATAGGATATCCTTGATCTTGGTTTCACTTGCATTTTAGGTTTTCACATCTAGTATGTCACAGGCCATGCACCAGCCAGCAATGCACCGTTACCAGTCAGCCTGTCAGCACTCAGACTGCTGCTGCATCACATACACAGAAAAAAGTTATTCATGCAGGTGTATCTTGGTTCCACTGTTCATGGGCAATGGAATTAACTTTCGTGTAGTGACAATCTTCTGGGAGTTACAGTGTAATATAAGCTTCAACTGCCATATTATCTATGACTTCAAAGTGGTAAAGCTATCAAAAAAACAGTAGTCTATAATTTGCCAATAATATTGCTCTTGGCTCTTAAAAAAGATGAAATTATCAGTATTGTACAGCAACTTAGTCTAGTAAGGTACTTAGGAACAAATAGAACTTCATATGGCCTCAACTTCACTTAATTGCAGGAGAAAAGTAAATGGAAAGGGCAAATTACAGCCTCTTACTGGTTTCTATCCTTATGTAGAACTTTATTTGCTGGAAGTTGCAGTTGTTTATTCTGTGACATGGCATCCCCCCAGCACTGAAGACACTACAGATAAGAACTTACCTGAGAGCATGACCTAGGCTGTACTTTGAGTCAAAAGACCTTTTGTGTCTTCCAACAAAAATCTTTTCTTTACCTTGAGATCAACAGATCTCAGATGTATTTTATTGTGAAACTGAATTACAAATGAGAAAAAAAAAAGTAAAATGAGACATCTACTTGTGCTTTGATTGCAGACAATTTTTAGCAGCTCAATGAGAACTGGAGTGAATTACAAAATGTTTGGCATCTAGAGTAATGATGGAATGAAATCTCCAATCCTCTTATCAAATTACAAAAGCACCACAAAAATTTCCTTCAAAGGGGTAGAAAAATTCATTTATCAGCTATATAGGCTGATAATTTTTTAATTCTTCAATTTTAGCTATGCTGACAGATAGCTAGGAAATAACTACAGCAAATAGCTAGGAAGTATCAAGAAGGATCCTGATAGGAAGGCAGGGCAAGGCACAAGGAGTGTTTGCATAGGGTAAGGATAGTAGAACACTTAGGCAGCACAAAATGTACACCAAGATTAGATTATGTCACTCAGTGCCTAAATCTCCTCCATCCTGTTTGTGCAAGATTCAGCCCTGAAAGCAGATTGCAGAAACCTGTTATTAAATTAATGGAGTGGCATTTGTCTGCATCAACTGATTGCAGGATTTTGTCTTCCTTTCTAAGCTCTCTTGGACAGAGTTGGTTTCCTAAATTTTTTATATTGGGTAATACATTCCAGAATACTGCTATAAACAATATCTGAGGGTTCTAAAACTGTTAGGTTGGAAGCTTTTGATAAAAAATGAAAATAGTTTTCTATTTAAAGCCATTTAGCTTCAAACATCAGTCTTGGGGCCCCTATGACTGTATCCAAGTTATAGGCCTGAAATGGAAATCTACATAGTTTTAGCTGGTTTTGTACTAGCTGGGAGGTCCTCACCACTTGAGAAAACTCCTTCTCATTATTACCATCACACATTGAGTAGATGAGAGGACAACAGGGGTAGGAAAGAAAAACTTAAGAATATAAAACCACCTAACAGGGCATGTTAACAAGGAGTGAAGGGAGCGAGAAAAAAAGAGTGGAGGGAAGTGTTATACCATGGCAAAATGAAATATGAAGAGAGCCAGTTATTTAATAAGGACTCAAAAACAAGTCAAAAAGAACCCAAGTTACTGCTCATTTAAACTAACACGCAAGATGTGAAACAATCCTTTTGCTTCAGAAAACAAACACAGCTCCTGTATCAATTCTTTATTCTCTACCCATTGGGAGATTACAGGGATCTGAGTCTCTTGACCTGTGTGATACCAACTATCAAACATGTTTTGTTCCAGATGAAATATTTTAATTTTTTTCCCTGTAAATAAAGGAAATTCACAGTATAGTTCAACCCTTCCTTGCCATTTTTAGCTGTGAAATACGTCACATGAAAAATGTCATATGTAAAAAAATGCTCCAAAGGTACCAACTGTGACTAACATAAAACATTCAAAGCATAATCAGCAGATTCTATTTTAAAAAATGCAAAAGTGTTGATTCAAAAAGGTGTCAGTATTACACAATGCAATTTTAAATTCAGACATCCGTATATCTTATATCTTGTGGAAAGCAATAATACAGGTTAAAAAATTAGTTATAGAAAGAGTTTAGGGAGAAGTGCTATCAATGGATATAATCAATACTCTCTAAGTGCTCTTCAAGCAGACTTCAGTGAAAACTAGGAGAATACAAGTTTGTCTGTAACTAAATATTACAGCTGTCCTTTTTATTTGTGTGCTAGAAAGGGAGATGAATCTGCTTGCTGAAAATGTATAGTTTTATTACTTCAAGCAGAGAACAAATGGGAAAAACACAATGCTCTTCTTTGGTTTTCTGCATCTTGCATGTTCACTCCAAATGTGCTTGTGTTGATATTCCTATTCTTTCCATACTATCCTAAAATTCCAACTAGTCCTAGTGAGGAGATGTCCCACAGTGCTTCAGTAAGCAGAAATACAATTTTGTAACACATTTTGCCTCTGACTGATGCTTTTTAACTTTGTGGATGCAGGCCAAATGTTTAATAAAATCGGTACTTGCTTTACATGTGATCTGCCTCTATTTACAGATGCTGGGAGGTAGAAATGTTTGTGTTCAGCTGCAATTACTGTCTGAATGGAACAGCTTGGCTGACTTGAGAGTGTTTTTGTAGAGACGCATTATCCTCCACAGAAAGGGTATTTTTACTTAAATGTTACACCATGGAAATGGTCTGAAGGAAGTCAGGATGGCAAAGCACTAGCCCTGCAAGTACAAAACCACTGTTTCTACTTGTCAGAGACCACCTGAAAAAGTGATTTACACATTATGGGTATGTATGCAAAGCACAACTGAAGCAGTACTTCCAATAATCCTGGGAAAACAAGTCAGAAACCAGTAGCGAACTAACTGTGGAACAATCCCTCATCAATCTGATTGAATCATGGTATTCAATTTGCCAATTTATTATCACAGTGAAAAGGAAAGCTAAGTATTTGCTGTATTTGATGATGTTACACAGCAGACTCAAGGTACTGCCCTGCATTTTATGTCTTTAAATGGCAATTTCGTGCACCTCATGCCAGTGTAAATCAGACGTAACTTTACAAAGGGTACATCAATACAAAACCAAACAAAAAACATGACCCAAAAGTAGAGTTTTGAGCAAGACCTTCTCTGTATAGCAAGACAAATTTATATCTTCACTTATGTACTTAGCTTCATGAGAGTTACATCCAGCTGTTTAGCTCACTGTGAAAAATAAAGTGTGCTTTATGCAGCTTCCACAACAAAGCTTAATAATCCTAACTACACATTAGTAACCTGTACATCCAGCCTGGCTCAGAGTTCAAGTTCCAAAAGAGCTGGATCTGTCTTCCTAATGTCTTTTAGTTTGTCCAGTTTCACTCTATAAATATAGTTAATTTTCTTCACCATAAGGCAGCAAGAATCATTTAAACATGTCAAGAAATTAAGGACTAAACACTTTCTTCTCTACTTACTTGAATTTTATGTCCTGTTTAAATGTGTTTTTTTTCTGTTCTGAGTTTGATCACCTTCTTCCCACTGTTAGTCCCTATTATGACCTTTTACAGTAAGTAAAATACACATTTGACACTGCCACAACTTATTGTTGAGGCTATGGATGAGAGTTCTGTTTTCAGGGCAAAGATGATGGATGTTGCTGTCATTCCCTTGCAATTTTTTTCTGAACCCATCAGTTTTCTGACGGTGCTGTATGAGTCCACAGACCCACAGGGAAACACCATATGCACAGGAGATTTGTCTATTACTGCCACATATAATTCTGCATGAATGACTTCTGTTTTTCTTAAGGTTATTACAATATAAAAGTCTATTATGGCTCTAATTTATACTGCCTCTACAATCAAAGTGATTCTTTCACCACTCCTTCACTTTAGTTTGTTTTGAGGGAAAAAAACCAAACAACTTCCATTTCCTTCTATTTCATTATCTTCAGATATCCTCATAATAAATTTCTCTGCAACAATAAACTTCTCTTGCAAGAAATGTAAGCACTCCAGTGTAATTGTTTTGAATATCCTTATTAGTAACCCTGCCTATCCTTCAAGAAAATGATTTTAAAATAGAACAGAAAAAAGGTGAAAACTATTGGAAGTCCTTTTGAAGTAAAGGTATTAGTACAAGAAATAAATAAATAATTTTGCAATCATGAGAAGATTTAAAGTAAGATTCCTAGGGTTTGGGAGAAAGTTTGCACTTCTGAAACAAGACAACAGAAATATTTTCAGTCAATGACACAAGACACAAATACATAAATGTGTCTATGAAAAAAATCAGAGTCTATATAAAGATCTGGGCAGGTGTAGTGCTTTTACATTGTATATACACAGTTAGCTGTGCATTACCCTGATGATAATGGCTCCTGCTGATGGCATATATCCAATACAGCACTGCAATATTTGGAAGGTCACCCCAATTTCTATTGTCTTTTCACACTGCACTGAACATGAGACTCAGCCCCAATCTGACATGAGAAGTGCATCCTGTCTGCCCTCCCCACCCCAACTCTCCTGCCCTTTTTTCTTTCTCTAGAGCAGCACTGGACTGGTACCTGGAATTTCTGGTTCTGTGCACCTGAAGGATAACTCTTCTAAGATGATCTTTCTTGAGCCAACTGAGAGTGATTTCTACTTAAACAATGTTTATTTAGGTCATGTATCATCATCTAGATAGGTCCCATGATTCAGGTTGTAAAATACTCTTACAGGTGAGAGGGTTTGCTGGTCTTCAGGGAGATTAAAACAATCTGACCAAAATCTGCTAGGACAATTATTGTGCCAAATATTAATGAGTTGGATGTCATATCACATCATAAATTGGAAAGACATTTTTGAAAGTAAAACAACTGTATCTTGGAACAGCTCATTCTGTAGCATACAGGAGAACAGGCTATTCTTGACTTTGCCCTAAGTAACTTTCTGAAATAAATCCTTTCAAGAAGTATTAATGAGCTGCTAAAGAATAAACATAAGATGACATGCTTTGTGAGATCAAACTAAGCAGTAGTTCACAACAGTGAAATTTGGGAGCCAGATTCTTTTTAAATTAGTAGATTAGAGCAGTTTTAAAGAATATAAAATAAAAAGAACAGGAAACTAAAATCCATGGGAAGAAGCCTGGACATCATCTTGTCAGACAATCAGGGAAGAGAACTGGAAACTCTTGTATATCAAAACAATAAAAATTAATGTTAAACAATGAATGAGGAAGGTACTAAAGTGGTTGAAATACAAATTTTAAAGGCCTTCCACCTCCTTTTTCTGAATGGAATTTAAATTATAGCAGCAAGATTCTAAACAATACCTGGCTAGAAAGGTACAGTTCAAATGAGATTGCCAAAACCAAAAAAGATAGACTATAAAACAAACTTTGGAAGCTTAGCAGAATGCATGCAGAATGTCAGAACCCCCAGAGACCTTGCAGTGAGATTATAATTTTCTTAGTTCTTTAGACATGAGACACCCATATACAGAAGTGGAGTAGAAAGGAACCTTTGAGGAATTCGCAAAGACCAAGATACCAAAAAGTATAAGAGTAGTTGATGAAATAAGAGAAGGAATTGTTTCGTTGTAAGAATTACATTGATCCAAGAGTTGGCAGTAAGAGTCACTATCAGACAAACTATGAAACTCAGAGTTAATACCTTCATGGGTTATATACGCCAGACTAGGTTTCAAAATTTATGTACTTATCTAACTTCTCAGAGTTCTTTAGAAAACTGTTAGGGCAAGAACATTCTTTCAGGTTAACCTTGAACTGAGATTTGAAAGGCCTACTATACAGATTTTACTTAAGGATTCATAGAAAAGTTTACATTATAGTAAAAATCTTATTCCAAGGTAATTAACACAAATAAAAAATAACATACATTACCACTTTAGAGTGGTAATCTCCATCAGTCAGACAGAATATCCGTGAAAGCTTAACACTTTCTCAAGAACAGTCTGATAGTCAAAAGTAGAAAGGGAAATACCTATTGCCCTCTTTCTTGCTATGAATTCTGAACTGCAGCTCACATACTACCATAGGATAATAAGGCTTCCAAACCATCATGTGGTTTCACACCTTCCTTTTAAGTTGTGTTGCTGACCTTTAAAATTTAGGAATAGAATACATAGGATAAAATTATCTATTTGGGTCATTCATGTCTAGATGCAGTATGGAGAGTTCTCATGTGGGATTTAGGTCCTTCTAATTCTGGAGTCAATCCATGGCTTGCTCTTCCTCATGATCTAGGATTCAGGACAGATTTCCATTGAATAATATTTACAGTGTGCTACAAAAAGGTCTCTGACACCTAGTCCACTGTTTTGATCCTTCAGGAAAGACTGAAGCAGGGCATTGCCTCCAAATTTGTACCTTTCATAGAACACATCTCTGCACAGTAACTCTGGAGGGGCTTCCTGCAGGGTTTTTAGCCTACATGTCAGAAGCTGAGCAGGAGCAGCATGAACCCAGCATGCTGCTGGGTCAAGCTTCTCAGAAAGAACTTGTAGCCACACTGAGCTCTCTGATGCTGCAGCTTTCTGCTGGTGTTTGAAATACACCCTAACCTAAAAGTTAGCTGAGTCTTGTAACTGCAGTATAGGAGATGCTGCAAAAAGATGCATTTTGCCCTTGATTGCAGGTGTCAGTGTGCTTGGAAACAAAACATCAATTGAGGATGAGATATATACACTTAGACAACAGTATGTCAGACCTTAATTATAGCTTCTTTATTATAGAGATAATACATACCTGTATAATTTCTAATACTATATACACTTCAGGCTTTCTGTTTGGTTTGTCTCATCTGAAAGTTGCACGTTATGGACAAAATAACTGAGCCATGAATAACAAAGGCATGGGATTTCTTGTCGTGTAGACCAGCAATTATTAGATACTTACTGTTCAAGGGTGTTATTTTTGTAAACAAGAAAATCTAAATGAGCATAGAATCCATCATTTGGAAATGGTGTTATTCAATTAATACACATTCAAGAGAAGCCCATATGCATGTGCTCTAGTCAGTGAAGTACTGCAGGAAAATAGGAAGAGATCTCCAGGGTGCAGGACACCCTGCCTTCTTTGCCATATGCCTTCTAAATATGTTCCTCTTTGTCATTACACTCATAAGGCAACTTGCTGGTTCTTAGCAAATTCATTCTGATGTATTAAAAACACACAATTACTAAAGAAGACCTTTTACTTATCAAAACCAAATCAAACCAAACAAAACCAAAAAACAAACACCAAAACAACAACAGCAAAACAAACCACCACAAAAACAAAAGACAAAAAAAACCAAACCAAACACCCACTTACTGAAAAAGAAAATCAAACCCAGAAAACCTAAAAAACCTCCTATAGAACCAAAAAAACAAAACCAAAATAAAACACCTGTACAGGAGTGACCAGTGAATTCTGGCAACAGATACACACTTTCAAAATTGTAGAGCTGGCCTTGCCTTTCTGGAGTAATTTCATCTAATGTCCCATTACTTTGCAAGGTAAGGACTCAACAGGTCCTGAAAAAACAAAGATTAAAAACCTCTAGAGATATTCCACGAAGGAAGAAAAAAAATAATATTTATTTTGATGAGGTACTACGGTCAAGAGTTATTATAAATTTAAAGAGAGCATGACACAAATTCAGGGAAACCATAAACTTTTTTGAGGTTTGCCTATATGTAGATTTAAAAGAGTGAATTTGCAAGCAATCTGTAATATATTGACCTTTTTTGCTTTGTATCAGGCTACAGGTAACCTAAAGGGTTCCAATAGTTAATGAGCTACTGGTTAAGGCACAGATTTTAAATAATGTGCCCAAATCAATTTTTACATTGTAAAGCTTCAATGCTGTTCTATGAAGTTCTGCAATAAATTTGGTACAAAGTTTTGTTGCTAAAAAGAGACTTTAAGAGGCCCTGTAAATAGCCACAGAATAAGGAATTACTAATTAAGAGGGGATGGGAAAGTAGAGCATAGGGGAAGAAGAAATAAATAAGTTATAAAAATTCAAATTATATGAACACATTTTAGGGGTTGTGTGTGTTATAAAAAAGAACCAAGATGAACTGAGGTAAAGTAAGGTTGGATAAAGGTAAATGTAGCAATAAATTAGCATCTACTGGTGATAAGTGAGATTAGAAATTCAGGAATGGAAACATTAGCAATTACTATTAGAAACATTGATAACTGAAGAGGTGTCAGTTGAGTGGAATCACTGATTTGTTTCAGTACTTAAAATAGTTTTTTTAAAAATCATTTAAAATAGCTTAACATCTGCAAGATCTGGATATTTTTACTGTCTGCTTTTTCAGTTTGTGTTCTGTTTTCTTCCTAAACTTAAAATAAGTAGGAACTCTTCCCAACAACGTATGGAATCAGAATTTCTAAGTACACAGCCCATGAACCTGCTAAGAACCACTTGGATTTGGGGAAAACAGAATTCACTAAATATTTCCATGCTTAGTCATGAATCTCTGAATACTTCATCCAGTTTTATCTGAACTTTTGCCATCAGTTACATCCCACTCACTACATGTCCTGAGAAGTGCTCTTAAAACCAGGTGTATGAGTTGGCAAGTTCCAGTGAGTCCAATGGGTAGAAATAATAAAAATTAAGAAAAAAATGTGTATAAACATTTTGCATTTGAATACATTCACATGACTGCGTATTATGTTGTATAATTTTTAAAAAAATATTAAACAAATCATTTATAATACAGAACCTTTTTACAAGTGGCTGTTTCAAAGTATGAGCAGAACAGTCCATCTGCAAATTAAATGGATAACTCAGGGAGTGAATATTTGCTGGGAAGATGCAATTTATTTTCATTTTGCCCAACAGAATCCACCAAAGTCTGTCACAGACAATGTAGGGATCTGTGTTAAGAAACTTTTAGTATTTAAAAGGCTTTAGTATTTAGCATTTAGAAGTATAAATATTTTTGCAAAGTAAATCAAAAGCTAAGTGCATGGTATGGGAATGGAACTCTAAGGAATATTTCAGCGAAAACTTAAAAGTGATTCCTGCCATAATGTCATAACGCTTAGAAATTCCTCACACCTATTTTAAGAAATTAAACTCTGTTATAATCAGATAAATGTCACTGTCTCACTGTATTTATCACGTATTATGCAACATGTTTTATTTATCTTGACAAATTCTAAAAAAATGAGGCTACAAGTGTTCTAAACCAATATATCAGAATAAAATATGCAGTGACCACTGACAACATCATCAACAAAGTCTGTTGTTGTAGAGTTATTTTCAATTTTTTTTCCATCTTTGAGGAGTAGCTTTTTGTTCCTCAGAAATATATACAATTAGACATCTGAATCTGAAGTTTTTAGCATACAGATCAACCTGCTGAATATTACACTTGTTTCAGTAAGTCTCCAGTGAAATTCAGAGTCTGAGGATGCATCACATTGCATTTTCGCCCTATTTATTCATTGATATGTTGAGATCGCATTTGTACATTACCAAGGCTGGGTTTTAACTTGATTTCTTTGACACCAGTGGATCCCTGGCCTTGAGACCTTCTTAAATACTTAAAATTTCCAAAGTAACAGAAATTCTCATTCAAACATTAAGAAAATCATCACTTTTAGCAATAGAAAACAATACAAAAGCCATCCCATTACACTGGTCAAAAAGATTTTATAGGAAAAAAAAAAAAAAGGTAAAAAATTCTACATTATGTCCAAGCTATTTGCACACTCACAATTGCATTCCAATTACTTCACAACAACACTAGCACTTTTTTAAAATTTAGCTCAGTTTTATCTGTGCAGATCTCTTTCTAGCTATTCAGATTTAAAGATCCTTTTGAGGCCATTTTGAAAATGTAACCACTAATGAGAGGGATGATTAAGAGGCCTACTAGTTTGCTAGTAGCATATGGAAAAGTGAAACAGTTTCCATCTGCCTACCTATTTTTATCTCCCATTTCTTCTCCTGCCCTTAAAGTAGAACTATAACATTAGGTAATCTGCCTTGTTACAGAATTAGAAAAGCAATCCAGAGTGGGATGTTTCCTATGATTGCTGAGTGAGCCAGTCCAGAGAGGCAGCATCTCCTCTGCCTGTTACTATCTTTGTGCTCTAGTCCATCACAAAATTACTACAGTTATGTTTACTGGCACATTTGAATTTTTTTGGGTCAAATTCTTTGTACATATTTCAGGTAAATAAAAAAAAAATAATAAAGATGTCATATATCAACAGTAAGTACTTTAACTAATAAGTGATGTATGTTAAGCATCTCTTCCAAGTTCATCCATTTAGCTTTTGGCTTGAATCCTATCACAAATAAAACGTGCTTGACAGTTACTTGTGAGTACACCCAATGCTTGGGGACTGAACAGATTCAAGATCAGTGATAAACCTTTAAGCCTATTTGGAATCTGTGTTGGGTTTCACTAGAGAAGGCCTGAATTCTTCTTCAATCCAGTAGTAAAATTATAACCATTTCCATACTAAAACTATAGGCATACCACAAACCCCAAAGTTAGTAAAAATTTTAAGTACTTGCTCTGAATTTCTTGTCTTCGGGTTGACCACAGCAAAAAGTCAAATTTAGACAGCCAAGTTAGCTTTTGCTTTAGAAGAACCCGTATTAGCCAAACCAGAGAGAGGATTTAGTAGGCAAAAAGAGCCCTCAATTTTACTGAACTTATAAAAGGGGGCAAGGAATGCAAATTTGGAAACCAGTCATTGCTTGCCCTCACTTTTCTGTTGTTTCCTTTCTAAATGGGCAGAAAGGGATCAGGTTATGATACAGCATTGCAGAAGTGATGCTTCAGGAAGCTTCAGGAATATTCATCAATGGATTGCAGAACAGCTTCAAACCACACCAAGCATCAGAGCAGTTTCAATCAGAACAGCCCTAAGAACTTTGAGGACTTTGAATTCTGTAGCTTTTCTACTTCCTACAAAGCAATGCCTGCTCATTACTATTTTAAGTTTCAAGTTAAAATATCTCCTGTAATTTCTTAAGCACAAGTCATTCTATGAATTTTAAGCCACCATAGATTACTACTAGTGTAAGCATGATTTTGGAAAGAAAAGGAGGGGAAGGACGATATCCTTCACCCTTTATATACCCAGATTTGTACATTTATTTTAATAGTTTTTAATATGTTCAAGACCTATTTTCACAATTGGAATCAATCTAGCAGTCACATGGGTATTTTCAAGGAAATAAAAAAAACACAGAACAACAACAAGCATAAAATAAAATCCACACACAACAACCTGACCAATACTATTTTTATGGGAGAATTTATAGTAGTAAGTACAAATAAAAATATCTAACAGACAGCTACTTCCAGAAAGTCTATCAGAATGCATGTTTCGTATATAGCAAATATTCTGTACAGAACAATATATATAGCACTGATATAATAAAAATCAAAGCAGGCTTCAGAGTAGCTAATTTATCTGAAAGGTAAGAAATTACTAATAAGCAGCTAATGAACTATTTCATTATCTGTAATACATTCTAGTTAGTATTATGCAGTAAATGAACTTGCCTAATTTCAGGTAAAAAGGAGATAAAACTGTGCCTCAACTCAGAATCCCCATAGATAAGGAATAGTATTCCAAATTTTATTCACCTAGTTCCTCTTCAAAAAAATATTGCTATATGAATCTAGTCACCATATATTTGCATTCTAACAATGCCCATCAAAGTCTGGACATGATGCAGCAACCCTGCCCTTTCTTACCTAAATCTGGTCAGGCAAAGATTTAGCTTCATTGAACTAGGCCTGAAAGCATTCTAAACACAATCAAAACATTGATTCACTGATTTCAGGGTGATTTTGTTCAGTCTGCTGTGCTTTTTTATCCACTGCCAGCTGTTACAGCTGTTCTCTATCTGCCACTTTGTCACAGTGATACTTCCTAGGATGCAAATCTGAACTGATGCAAGTATGATCAGGCTGAGAATGTCAGAGCTGACTTAATGGGGAGATGAGGACTGAAGTCAGGCACAGCCTGCCAATTACCACTATTCCTAAATCAGCTGATTTTTGCAAACTGCTGAGAGGTTAGAGGAGAAAATGAATGTCTAACTGTACATTCAAAACACCATCTGTAAGGTATGGCTGCATCCTCACTGTCTCTCACACAGCTACAGCGACTTGTTGCTACAAGAGCACCTAATAGCCTGTGCAACCATTTGCTAAACAAAGATGCAGTTGGGGAGCTGCTCTGCTGCTTTTTATCTGGGTTGTGCATTTCAGTGCCTCCCAAATCTCTAGCACTTCACCTTCACAAGTAAATCGTTGAGGTATGAAGAAGGCGGTGAAAGAAATTATTTTTAAATTTCTATAGGCATAGAGCTGTTTCTGAAAGGGGTCCCCATGCCCAAATCCCACTGATTTATGAGTTAAGAGCCTTCACTCATCTTTACAAACTGGCTCCAAGTGAATTGCCACTGAGTATATCCAGTCCTATCTGTAATAGGGGCACCAAAATCTTGGAGAACAGGAGGAAGAACATTTTATGCAGAAAAGCTGAAGCAAGAGAGCAGTAATCAGGGAAGAGGGGTTAATTTCATGAGAAGTAAAAATCCCATATAAAGTAGAAAAAAATAGCTCTAATTTGTACATCAAATTACATACTCCATAGAATAATAATTAGAGATACAATAATAAAAGTACAAATTATAATGCTTTATATGAAAAAAATTAAAAAAACCAAACCCGAACCCAGGATAAGTTGGTGCAGAGGAAGATGACAAAATAATTTGATGATAAACTATTAGAAAGGTTGCTAAGATTACCAACAATAAACATTATAAAAAAATAAAATCAGAAAGCCTAGAAGAAAAACAAATAAAGCCACAAACAGAAAACCCAGAGATTACTGAAGTAGATGAAGCAGAGGAAATCTCCTGCTTACTATTGTTAATTTTCTAATAAATCACAGAGTACTGGAGAAACTCCAGAAAATTAGGAGAGAGTCAATGTTGTGCCCTTACTAAAAATGCCAAGAGGGATGAGTCAGGTAACCACAGGCCAGATGCCCAACTTTGCTTCTTGGCAAAATAACAGAAAGCTGCTGCAACAGTCTGACAAATTAAGGTATAGAAAAGTATTTAATTCCCAGCTACATGAGTTTAGAGACAATTAGTCTGGACAAAAAGCTTAATTTCATTCTTTCAAAAGACTACAAATATCATTGAAGAAGTTAATTGCCTACATGTAATAAACTTAATTTTTGCAAGACATAAAAAATGAGTCCAAATCAGCATTCTATGCCATCCATGCAGAGACAGGTAGCTTATTGCCCTGGAGGGTCAGCCCTGGATTTCCTGAGGCTTCTTGCTTTGGAAGAATGAGCAATAGAGCTGCAGTGGAGCTAAGAGATCAGAGCAGCCCTGCAAGATATCTGTGTCTGGATGCTTAACATCTGACTGTGCAACTGGTAAGCAATCTTGTAAGAAATAAGACAGAAACTGGTTTCAGATCCCTTTTCACATAATAATACTTTAAAAATTGCATAGAAAATTATTTGATAAAAATACTTCTGATTCAGAGCTTTGCTCAGAATATTTTTCACCAACATGAAAAAGGAAGGAAGAGTGGCAGGCACCACTCAAAGCTCTGAAAGGGGAATTCTCCATCCAACTACAATACATGGAAAATGGAGCAAATTAGTTAAAAGATGAACAAATTAAGTGCCTGTCTAGAAACAGACTGAGAGGTAGCTTGCTTAGTGTATATAAATATTCACTCACAATGAGAGAGGCACTAACTATAGAAGAGTTCTTTAACAGGAGAAGGATTAATGGAAACCATTAGCTAAAAGCAAGAGCCAGATAAACACTACCTGGAAATAAGACCCAGTTATTGTGGAGATGGTTGAGAGCACAGGATCATTAGGACTGGAAGAGACCTCAGCAATCCTTTTGCTCAGTCTGCTGCTAAAATGCAGGGTCAGCTCTGATGTCAGATTGGGTCACTCAGGTCTTGAAAACTTACAAAGGTGGAGACTGCAAAACTTCCCTGGAAAGCCTGTTCCATTGCTAGGAAGTACCACCAGGGCTGAGCGTAGAGGTGAAGATGTACTTAAGCTGCATATTATTTTACTAAATGAAAAACATATCTCCAGTTATGAAAAAGGTTTTGGAGTAATTCAAGAACGCTTCTCCTAAGAAAGTAGCAGCTGAAAAAATAAAGATGGTAAGTATATCCTTAAATGGTAGAGTTACTTTACACTTACTCTTTCCTCCTAATACTATCATATAGGCATCCCACTGTAATATTGGGCATTAGGTCTTTGCAATGGGATATACACTCTTACTAGGATCAAATATTCAACTTTTTTGACGGTCAATGACAGTCAAGTAACATTAGGTACTAAGGATAACACTGGATTTTGGGGGAACTACATTATCAACCACAATTTTCTAAATAATTTCTTGAATAATTTCTTAAATTTCTTGGTTTTTACTCTATGCCATACAATTTGCCTTGTCAAAAGAAACTGAGACAATTTGACATAAGGAGGCCTCAGTCACCAGAGAAGTTTTGGCTGGAAACAAAAAAATGTGTTCTTATACTGCTGGAAAAAAATGCAAGCAAAACACAATTAAAGATTCCAAGTGCATCACCCTGTAGCCTATCAGTCTTTATGAAGCCAGCAGTGTGAGGAGAGGCTATTAAATAATTTTGGTGTGGATTCTGCAGACATAAAAAAGGGGAAGAAAACAAGTAGCACAAAGGATGCAGACTGCTCCTGAGCCTCTGACAGTATAAAACAGAAGATTATACTTTGTAACATTAATTGTTTCCTATTAGGGTCGTTTGGGTTTTGTTTTAAGGTTTCATGGTTTTATGACTCCTCCTCCTTAGTGCTAGAAGCATGTGCCATAGCAGATATCACCAGAAAAAGAAGCAAGGAACGGATTGAGGCATTTAGTGAAGAGTTCAATGTCTATAGGGAGAGTAAAAAAAAAAAAAAAAAAAATCTCAAAAAAACCCCCCTATAGCTTCAAAAAAGATTAAATTTTTAACTCATTACAGATTCCAATGAAACTTTCAAGGCATTACAGATGTGCCACTTCCTGGGGATTACTTGAAAGACAGAATCTTAAATTGTGAACCATTTAGTGCTGCTTACTTTGTGCAACCTATGAGATGTCTGCCACTTGAAACTGCCCATGACTTCAATAATCAATTGAAGGATGCAGCCAATGAAATTTCACCCCCTGATAGTTTCCAAGGTAACCGACAAAGATACTGACATGGGCTGAATGCAGTGGAAAGAAACGCACAAAAGCTGCTACTGCATTTCCACGTTTTTCAATAGTTTGGATTGTATATTATGAAATTGTAAATTTGACAGAATCAGTAGCAAAAAAGCAAAGCAGAATTAAAGTACAGTGATGAAGCACTTCTGTTTTCAGTGACTCAGAAGCCTCCAGGAAGCTCTGCTTCCCGTAAGGTACAGGATGGACCCTCCCTCCCCTAATGAACCCCAGAAAATTAGAGCAGTGTCTCATTAGCACAATCAGGACACAGTCTCTGTATTGTCCCTGTAAATACTTTTAATAAACGGATATTTGTCCGTGATCCATGCAGAAGTAAGCCCCTTTCTCATGGTGCAGTATAAGACTGATTTTTCACAGAGATTTAAGCTAGAGCTCTAGGTTGTTAGGAAAAAAAGAAGAAAAAAAGCAACCCAAACCCAAGCATGAACAAAAAAGATAAATAGGACTTTAGTGTAAAGTAGTAGTTGTAAAATTACTCATTGGAAAAGCTCTCCTTTTCTCATTTCATCCTGTCATTCAAAGCAGAATATCCGGGGAACCAAAAAAACCCCAAAACAACAACAAAACCCCAAACCACACCAAGTATTGGAGTTTTTCATGTTTTTTTCCCTTAATGCTGACACTAGAATTAGAAAATCATCATCTTGGACAAATCAGTTGCCAAGAGCCAAATTGAACTTCTGTTACTTAAAGACTTATAGTTGAGACTTAGCAATACACAGGTTCTGTGAAAGTAGCACAGAGCATCATACATAAATATATTGGGGATTTTTCTTTAAAGTACTTATATCAGATAATGGGATCACATACAGGAATATTTTCCTGAGAAACACCTGAACATAACTTCTCCAATTTGGAAGTTTTCCTGATCAGTAGTCAGTGATTTTTCTTACTACAAAGCCACATAGTGGACAGGCATCACATTCCCCAGAATCTATTATGATCCCAAAGCTTTTTTTTTTTCTTGTGAATTCATTAAAAAACCCCAAATCTTTGATCTCCAGAAAACAGGAATACTGTCTGCATCAGGAAAAATCTTCTTTGTATACAAGGCTGCCTGACTCAAACAACAGCAACAAACCCAGAAAAACTAAATCAATACACACCCAGCAGACTCCAGGCATTGGAACTGCTGCCCTCTGACTACAATACCTAACAGGGCAATTCTTTCATTGTTTGAAAGGAATATTTCTCATTCAGGAAGAGAAATGCTTCATAAAGACATTTTTCTATATTCTATTTTATAAAGTAGTAAATGACACAAGCTATTTAGTGATGCTTCAGGCCCACAGGTTGGTCTGAGTGGTTGGAAATTTACTACAGATCCAAATGATTTTTCATGATTTTAGTTAAACCAGTAAGGTTATTAAATTTAACAACCATGCAGCTGCTGCTAAATATTTTTTAAATATAATAATACTTTTCAATTACTGAAAAATTTAACACCAGCACACTCCAATATAACCAAATATATAAACATTAGAGTAGATCAGAAGTTGGCAATCAAGTTCTAATTCTAATTACACATACTTCATAGTAAACCTTGCTGTAAGCTAAAATGGTTTCAGAACACAACCCTAATTCATTTGTATTCTACAACCCTTGTGAAAAAGGTACAGTGGAATCAGCTTCTTATAATATTTATTAAACATCTCTGTAAATATAATGCTAAATTTTGGACGCAAGGTGCAGGCAATGAGCCTTCGATAGCATGTCCTTGCACATGCAGACAGGATACCTGCATGCTTAGCAGTCTGCCTACCAGCTTTATTCTTCAGCTTCAAAAATCAAGTTTGAAATTGTGCCCTAAAACTTTATAGAATACGATAAAATGTAAGGCTTATTTTTATAGCCCTCATATCATATAGCAGTAAACAATAACTTTTCTCACAAATATAAAAATGCAATTCTTCTGTTCATACTGCATGGGGGGGGGGGGGGGGGGGGGAGGAGGGTGTAGGAAGAATGCATTTATTAAAAGTTTGTAGGAGAACAGATTGACCCAAATGTCTTTTACCAAAATAGATTATCTTAACTAGAATGGAATGTATTGCCTCCATGCAAACAGCAAAAGCCTTATGAAAATGTCATCTCATATATATATTCTCACACAGGATAAGTCAAATTATTTTTAAAGTCTGTAAAATAAATACTTAAGAAATACTGTGCTTTATGCTATGAGCACAGAATATGAATCTCCTAGAAATATTGTTCTTTGCCATCAGTTTCTTCCAATGCTGAGTTCCATTTTTCACTCCTGGTAAACTACCAAAACCAGCTTCAAGCAGTTCTCTCAAGTTTGATTAACAGATCAATTGTTATGTTCAATAATATCCTCTGAGCTCCTTGCACCTAGACAAATTACCACTGAGCACTAAGAGTGCAGTGGTTCACTCTTGCAGATGACGTATAAATGTAGAATGCAAAGGAGAGGACAAGTCTTTTGCCCTGAAAATCATTGCTGTGCTTACATCCTGCATATCAAAAGGACCCCTGGGTACCAAAAATGTCAAAACATTTAAGTTTGTGGTACATTCAACCTGAAACCCATCACAATCTCCTCTGACAAAGATGGTGCAGCTTTCTGTTTTCCACTTTCAGTTTTCTCTTAACCATTTATCATTTATGTTTTCATTTAAATGTGTCTCTAGAAAGGCAGAGAGGCAAGAGAAAGGCCTATTTTAGTCTCAGTGAGCCAAAGCTATTTCACTTTTATCCATTGTCTTCCAATAATTAGTTAGCTGCAAAGCTATAAGATATGGGTTAGATAAAAAGTTACTGTAGAGGCTGACTGTCATCTTATTAATAATGATCTCCAAAATGTTTCATAGAGCCATAGAATCACTTGGCAAAAAAGTAAATGGTCCTTCATTTCACATTGGGAAGATAAAACAGGGGAAGAAATAAAACAGAGAACCTCTTAGGTTTTAGTATCCAGTAGCAGCTTAAAGAGTTAGTAAGGTCACTCACTAGCTGTGTATATCATCCAGAAGCTAATGAACTTCTTAGACTTGGTTATATTCCTCTACTCTTTTGTTTGCAATTAGTAAACCATTTATACCTGTACATTTATGTGTGAGTGGCATTTTTATATATTCCATAACAAAATCCTTTAGCCAGTCAGAACTATTTAATAATATTTTAATTGTTTTATATATTTGAGTGCAGAAATATGCTGCTGGCTTACTTACAAACTAGTGAGTGCTCTTGCTTGTGCTCAGCCTTTATAACTTTTTCAGGTCTATCACTTAAGTTACCTGATGCTTCTTTTACTTCCTGAAGATTATCCCAAAACCTACTGAGGAACAGGAAAGTATTTACTGGGAACACTCACTCACTTGCAAATTTGTGTGGTACTCTTTCAATAGCAATAATCTTGCAAATACCAATGAGCCATGGATAATGGTGAAGGAATGTTCTGTGTTTTATATGACCTTATATCTTCAGATGCCCTTTAATTAATAATAATAATTAATAATAAACAAAAAGCCTCTAGCTTGAAAATTCAACATTAAACTATGAATGTTTTTATTGCCTATATGCTTCTGAGGTTTATATGCATTGGCTCATGATAAAAATAATTGCTTAAAAAAGGAATAAATAGTATTGGCCTGAGACTACAGTAGCACTCATTAGTCTTATCCTTCAGTCATATCTAGCTTTTAAAAATTTTTTATATCCATTATGAAGCTCTGCATATTTTCCACAGATTTAATGTTAAGCTGCATTTGGAGCCTTCTTCCATGCATTCAGTCAGGTAATATAAAGAAAAACAAAAAACAAACAAAAAACCCCAAATACTAAACTCTGTAATGTCCCCCATTGTGCAGGGGTCTGTTACTTAGAAAATTGACAAAATTCTGTTTCTCCACTGAAACAGCTATACTTACCATGATTTATGCTTTGTTAATTTTACAAAATATTAGAATTGGTATTCAGCTGGGAAAGTTAAATAGCTTAGCCTCTGAATGAGAGGAAAAAGAAAGGAGAAAAAGGAAAGGTAATGGAAGTACTGCACTTGTGCTTACATTTCTTACAAATTTGTTCTCAATTATGTAAGTGCAAAGTGTTCTGCACAGAAGTTTCTAAGTGGTCACACTGACCAATTTCACAGACAGTAATGATATCCCCATTGAAAAAAAGCCTGCAAAGGTGAAACCCTGATTAATTTGAGGACTTGGCTTAAACATGCAATTCTTTTCCAGTAGTGGAAAACAAAAGCCTGCCCATAGTTCTGACAAATTCCAGCTATTCAGCTGCCTTTGGGCCAGATATCTGAAGTGCCTAAAGATGTAGAAGATATACACGGGATTTATAGAAGTGATTAAGTGAAATTCAGTGGGAAGTAGATATTGATGTCTAAATTGCCTTGAAATAATTCTGTTAAACATCTGACTGCATCATCAAAGCACCTAAGTAGATCTTCCCTTAGCAAACATCTTGTGCTCTTCAGCACTGCCAGTCATTTCATGTCTAGTTGTTCCAGATCTTTTTGTCTAGCAATCACATCAGCTTTGAGATGATAAGAAGCAACGGGTCATTTGGAAACATAATTTGAAAAAATTAAAAGTACAGAGTACCTTGCAACCTGGAAGAAGTATTCCAAAGTCTCTCAAATTAAAACCCAGAATGTTTTCAAACTTAGAATATATACCCCACACTCTATAAAAATGAAGACTTAATTTAATCTCACTACTTCCAAAATAAAATATCCTTTACATTTTGATTATATTAATTTTATCATCATTTTCTTGTGCACATTATACCAAATTGTGAGATTTTCATAACGCATATCTGAGAGGAAAATATACTTCTGGATTTCATGGTTCATATTTAATTTACAATCTAATAAGGAAATTTGTTCTTATTGAGTTGGTATTCTGAGAGAAAACATAGTAAGCCATCATGATTCTATCTCCTAGGAACTCTGACTCACTGATGGGACATATACAAGGAGAATGGAATGATGCCCATCACTCACTTCTTTGCTTTCCACTTCAAAGTCTCCTTCAGATCAGAAAATGATACCATAAAATGAGAAACAAGTAAGGGCATGTGCTCCTATCAGACAGCTTTGATACAACAGACTTTATTTTCCTCATTAACAGTACCCTCTGCCTTGCATTATGTGACTCAGCTGTGGGAAGTTACATTGAGACTTTCTGTCTCCAGCCACTGGAAACTTGTTCAAGAGCTTGAGATCTAAATCTAGGGCTAAAACTCTTTAGACAGCATCAACCTCTATGTGGTCACTTTGCCAACACTTCACACTAAAATAGTTTTAAAAGAATGAATTTCCCAGAGGAAAGACTTCTTGTTAGATAGGTAAAATAGGCACTTAGAAATGAGGTGTGATTAACAAGCTCACTGTTTCTCAAACTCACTTGCCTGTCTGATTTTGATAAAAGAGATCAAATTTGCTATAGGGAGTTGGAGTTGAGTGAAAGACAGCAGAAAACTGTTCAAAACTCAGTAAGGTGGCTTTTTTCCCTTTATTAATAATCTTTTTTAAACAGATGTTTTAGTTGTATGAAAGCATATTCTTAAATGCATATTCTTCAGTTATCCTACTGAAAATATATGGCTTTCCTTTCCAAGGGTTTTCTTATTCTCACTTGGAGAAAGGGAGAGAAGCAATTTCTAATGCTCTCTAAAACTCCAGAAGAAAGTGTTAACCACCCAAAGTTAATTTCTGCTCCTGCACATTAATCTGAAAAGCCAAGTTTCTCCCACCCATCTTTCTCAACCAAAGATACTTCTGGCAGCAACAAACAGAATCTGTGCTTCCAAATGAGTTGCTGCCTATCACCTGAGAAAAAGGATGAATATATCCAAGCAAATGCTTGCAGGTTTTGAACAGTTTAAATTAAGTGATTCCAGCAACAACAAACAAACAAACAAACAAACAACAAAAAAAGAAAACTGCTGGGAAGTGGTGATTCTATCACAGCTTATAAAAACACGTGTTTTGTTATCACAGGTGAAGCTTTGCTGTCAAAAATCCCCATGATGAAGAAAGATATCCAGTATAATGGCACTAATGAGAATGTTTCAAAGATAAACCCTTAAAGCAATCTATTATCCACCAGTACCAGTAACCCTGCTGTAGATGAAGTCTTGTTGTTTACCTCAAATGCTCTTGGGATTCTGTAATTGCAGCAAAAATTTAGTAAATCTCTGCATAATGCTCATCTTGACCCCATTAACAAGGTGAATTTGTAATGTGGCACCTTTAGCAACTTACAAACGCACTCCAGTCTGCTCATGCCAGGGAAAATTGGGTGCTTTTGAGTAATTGGGTGGTTTTGAGCTAATACAAAGCAGGGATAGGAAGGATGACTGCATCAGCAATCCAGTCAACTGATAAGAAATGGAAGTATCCTTCTGGAATGTCAGAGGTTGGGCTTTTTTTCATATTCCAAGTCATAAATATGATGACAGGATAACTAGGTGCACAAAGCATCTGGAGCTTAACCTTTCTGTGTTACTAAAGGAAAAATAGAAACTAGTAGGGAAAGAATTACCTCATTTTGTCTTAGCAACAGATTTAGAGGTTTTAGAATGATCAGGAGAATAAAACTGCAATCAAACAAACAAAACCTTTGTAAGATGATAGACTTAAGAATTATATTTCAATTACTGCAAGGGTAGTTTTCCCTTGAGTTGTGATTTATGGAACTCATCCCATGTTAGCAGATGTTTAGCAATCTTAATTGGGGTAAAAAAAATCTTAAACAAGAAAAAATATTTTCTTCTCTTAGGCCAAAGTATTTGGTAGCTCTCAGTGTGAATAAATATTTAACTGGCATCCAAGAGATGGGTGTTATTTAATTTGAATTTCCACATCCAAATACCTTTAAGGATTTAGAAATATATATTAATGAAAAAATTTTAGAAACTTGAAGGCACTCAAAACGCTGCTAGACACAACAGTGATATAGATTTAAGAATTAAAGACTCATTTTCAGGGTACCATAGCTTACCCATAAAAAATTCTAACCAGGTGTAATACCTTTACTGTAGAAGAGTTCTGCATGCCAGTTGGAGGGAAAATCCATGACTTATGAAAAACTGGGTATTCATCATATTGATAAATAACTTTATGTACAATATTTACTTACATTCCTACTTAAGCTCAAAGCTGTTTGGTCTGAGAACAAAGCAGAATGCTTTATGTTGTTTGCTCTAAAAATAAATGAAATTTGGGGAATTTTCTTCTATATGAACATATTAAGGGTTGACTGATATTCTCAAAAGGGTAACATTTCAGTAGGCTTCAAATCAGGTCATAAACTGCTCAACTTTCCAACAACTTTATTTCCTGAAAAAGGATTTGTATCACTGTGCTAATACATTTTGCAAATGAGTTCCTCTGCTACATTCTGTTGGAGATGAGAACACTGAGAAAAGGAGGAAGTCAACACAACTAATATTTTTCCAGTAATATTTCTTTGTGATGCATTATCAAAATGCTTCTTTCATTTGGAGGTTAAATTGTTATTCTGAAAATACATGGTATTTTAAAAAAAATTAAGATATACCAAAAAGTTCATGCATTTTTCATCTACTACACTTGCAACTTTATTTTAGGTTAAATTATAGTTTTATGCATGATCAGATACATCTGATTTTCTTCCTTAACCATTACTGGAATTATTAAAGAAATGTAGGCAATTTTGTGCTCTAATTATAATATCATTAATTGTAAAGATTAGGGGAAATGCAAGCAAAAAAAAACAAACCCCAAAACACACTATTCCCCCAGTTCTTTTGTTAGAGTGCTGAGAAAGGCAAGGTGGTTCCTATAAGGCCTCCACAGCTTTCAAGTTAAATCATTATTACATCATATCTCTGGTGTAGATCTGCTAACGATTTTACTGAACCCCATTTAATCTCTGTGTTTAACATTTCATTAAATTGGATTATTTATTTGTGCTGTGATCCTGGAAAAATGTTAAAGACCCATTTATTATTGGGAAAAAATTAGAGCTGGTAATAAGATTTAGAAGAAGCAGAAAGATCAGAAAAGCTTACTAAAAACATTTTTGTTAAGTTATTTAAATGTTGTTAGCAAGGTAATCACAGACTTGAGATCTTGAATCCCATTGTTCAGAGGCAGTTTCAGATTTGAATTGGGCAAAATTTGTAGATGGGAGAAAAGGGGAATACAGACCATATTTTTATTAATATTCTGTTTCAAGACTTCTGCATAAACACAGGTACCTGCCAAAAATAAAATTACTTTCCTCAGTGTATACACCTCAGCTGTGTACATAGATGCTGCTGTGGACTGACCCAGTCACAAGTTCAAGCTGTCAGCAATTTCAAGGAGGACTTTCATCATGACATGCATGAATTACACTCTGCAAAACTAAAAATCCATCTATTTTAAATACCCCAGAGAACAGGAATATTGCTCAGACATTATCATACCTTGTTGATTTGCACAGGGGTCAGAGCTCAAGAGGATTATCATAAATTTTGTGAATAATGCTTCAACACACAATTCATGTTTTGCATTAGAGAAGGGATGAGCTGTCACTAATTAATGAATTGCTGAGAAAAAAAAAAAAAAAAAAAAAAAACAAAAAACAAAAAAACCCAGTTCTAGAAAAGCTGTTATATTTTAATCATCTATTTCTCAGCTGTTAAATATCAGCTATTGTGTATTATACCAAGAATAGTTTTCTGAATACTGATTGGCCTTAATATTTTGTTGTCTTCTACATCTGCCTGAGTAAAAATTTGTAATACCACATAGAAATAAATTATCTGTTATACCTTAAGTCATTCTCCTTTCATGGGAAAGACTGATTTTTAGGCACCTACTCAGTCAATAGATATGTAGTTCTTAAATTTAAAGTCATGACTATCCTTTCCTTAGGAAAAAATATTCCATACTTCAGACTGCAAAGTCTATGGATTTCACAGCACTTCCAAACAAAACCATATTTTGGTATCTGGCTATGACCAGCTGAGGTGATCTCTAATACTTGTTATGAGTTCTTGAGATACACTAGAATTCTAAACTCAGTTTTGATGCACATGCAATTTTTTTTACTTTGAAACCAAGTAAACCGATTTTTTTTTTACTTTGAAACTTTGAAACTACTTGGCTTTATTGCCAAGTAGTTCAAGAAACACATATACCTTAAGACAATCTTCATTTCACTGGGTTATATAACATCCATCTTACTTGTTAAAATAAAAATAGACTGAAAAATTCAGCACAAGGCAATTAGGGAACAATATAATTTTCTTGCTATCATAACCATCTTTATATTGACTTGAAGTCAAAATTAACACATTTGTATATAATGAACAAACATCAGAATTTCAGTTTGATCTTAGTTCAGATAGCAAACATATAAATAATAGCCTAATTATCCTCCTGAAATAAGCAGTAAAATTTTCAGACTCTGGTTCACCTTAAAAC
The DNA here is from genome assembly GCF_036169615.1 of Heliangelus exortis. Classification (NCBI taxonomy): domain Eukaryota; kingdom Metazoa; phylum Chordata; class Aves; order Apodiformes; family Trochilidae; genus Heliangelus; species Heliangelus exortis. The sequence continues at coordinate 10,969,478 of NC_092436.1, read as the reverse complement.
AAAAAAACAAAACAAAGAAAAAAACTAGCCCAAAAAAACCCCAAAACATTCCAAACTCATGATCACAACTCCTAATGAGCAAAAGTTACTCGTGTACCCCTATCCAGATAAAAGTAAATCTAAGAAGGGGAGGTTAAGTTAACTGGTTGGCTGCACGTGCAGTAGAACCAATATCCCTATACATAGATTTTGCTCAGATAAAAATATTTCACCAAAACATGGCACAGAGTAAAGGCTGAGCATCAAGGTGTTCTTCTTCAATACTCTACACTTAGTCAAACAGAGCTTCTGTTGTACCACAAAAACGTTAAACTTCTAGATCAGAAGCTGCCCTGCCAGGAATTTTTAGTGCTTCTATGCGATGTGATCAGTAATGAGGATGCAGAAAAGTCATAGGAATCTCAATTGGTCCAATGAGCCAAGGATTTCAGACCCTTTCTGCTTCACTTAGAACAAAGAAGTCAGGACATTGTGGACAAAGAAATGAGAGAACGTGACCAAAATTTCCACAGCTGTGGAAATATATAATGTTCATGAAAGAAAAAGTAAATTTGATAAGGGTATAGAAAATAACATATTTTATTATTCCAATTTTAAAGCACGAATTCTCTACTTTTAGAGAATTTACCAGTGGAATTCCAAAAGATTTGCTGTTCTAGAAAAAGCAAGTTGCTAAACTTTAGTCTGCTATTGCAATTAAGTATTTTTGCGAATATTTAAATAATTACATGTTGCTACTAACACAATTAATTAGTGCTGTGAACCAAAACCAAATTGGTTCCAATGATGCCTTAATATTCGATACATTTCATTTCTATCACTACTCTCCAGATCCTTGAATTATAGGGCAGAAGAAAACGAAAATAAGATTACTAAAAATATTTTCAAGAAAAAAAATACCTGATTCTCATGCATGTTATTTCATTCATTTAATATTATGCATAATATTAAAATTTAGCTGAGTGCTGAAGTACTCTTGAAGTCCAGGTAACCACACATGGCAGACAATTGTGTAATATAGCCTCCTCCCAGTAGATGGTGATAGGAAAACAAACAAAATTGATGTCTAACAATCAACTTCTGTTCAATTTCTATTGAACTGGCATTGTTTTGTTAAGTATATTCATTTGTCAAAATAATTGCAAAACCTAGCTGTATCGGTGGTTTATTTTATTAATGTTGCTCCTAAGAACACCCTCCCCAGAGTACATTAAATAATTTTGAAACTGCATTGTGCCTGAACACTGGGCTAGAGAAGGCTCCCAGTTACTCTGCCATTACTACAGCCCAGTGCCCTCTCTCCCCATTTTCTCTACAATTTCCCATTTTCTGTAATACTCTGTGACACACTGTGTCATTTCCTGCATCACAAACACTGATCATGGAAGAGCTGACTTGTGCAGCCAATGTGTGTGTGGTAGATTGGAGAGGGTGGGGTGGAAAGGTAAGGTTCAAAAAAGTGAGAGTTTCTTTGATGGCAGAACTGACTTCAGATCCTGTACGAGAAGACTGAACCCAAATCACACCACTCCTCTCATTTCTAGATAGGTTTTGTCTTGTATGTTGTGAAGATACAGATTGTTTCTGCACTTTCTGGTAAACAGTATTAATGAACCAATATAAAACGTGAAGAAAAAATATAAATAGATATATAGATAAAAATTCACAGCAATGTGTGTCAAACTTCAGAACAGATTACTCAGGAAGGCTATGAAACTACATCCTTAGAAACATCCAAAAATGAAGTTTGACCTTGGAGCTAGGTCCAGTCTTTAAACAAGGGGCTAAAATGGATGACCTACAGAGGTACCTTCCAAATTCCTCATTTTCAGACCTCATTTTCAGACCAAGTTCTGAATATCTTTTACTTGGGAAAATAATGTTTGAAAACGAGTATTTTTGTCTGTTGATAAAGTTATACTTGTCAGACAATGCTAACTGGAGTTATTTGGTAGTCTTGATTATTTGCTAGGTTGATGAAACTGGCAGAAATTCTACAGCACTCCCACAAGAAAATTTTTGACTGGAATATAGCTATTAAACATATCACATCTTAAAAATACATTGTTGAGAAAATCTAGCAATTCCCATGAGGTATTTGGTTAACAATCTTCAGAGCTTCAGTAGATAAATGCTACCCAATCAATAAAAGCTGTCATGTAGTAGCACAACAAAATCCAATTGTATTTGGCACTGAGAAATTATGATTACCAAAAATCCTCTGCAAGCTAAATAATCTAAATCAGTAAGGCAGACAGAAAGGAAGGATGATCATCATAGCTTTTTAGTAGGAAAAAGTAAAGGAAATATCAAAATTCTTTGCAAAAAACCCACTTATAATGAACAGCAAAATGCAGAAGCACAGACATCCTCAGCAAAACTTGCACTTCATTGCAGCTTTCCAAGTGGGCTTTCTTCATCTGTGGAAAATGGTAGCCCAGATAATAAAACATGGGAAGTGGTTGCTCTCTGCAGAGCTGCTGTTGGAAGAACAGAAACCCAAAGGCTTAGGCCATTCTCCTCTATTTAGCAGGGCTGCTGAGGACCTGGATCAGAAAAGCTTCAGAAGCCTACAGCCAAGAAAACACTTGTTCTCTTGGAGTATTTATTTTGACAGATTTCAACATGAACATTTATTACTGTCAGAATTTTTCACCTGGCTATAACACAATTTGTCCTTCATCACACGTGTGGACTTTCATAGAAAGGCACAAAAAGAAATGAGCTTTAGCAAGACCTGGACTGTCATGAAATTATCCCATCCCATCTTCTTTCCAGCTATATTCTTCTTGTGAGGCAAGGTGTAAAAATGCTATTTCTCTCCCATGTATTCTTGCATTTATGTGAGCTTAAACATATGTGCTTTTAGATTCACACTCAAAAATATTATAAATAGAATAGTACATGCAAGTAAGGACACTACAAATTATTCCAGATTTTGCAGTTAAACCAGAAATAGCTGAGGCTTCAAAGATTTAACATGATGAGTCTGCAGAGAGACTCTACATTCGGCTGACATAAAAATGTGGACAGAATTCATTGGCCACAATGGAAGCTGGCAAAAGTTAAGAGAGTCAGGTAATCTAAAATTACTGCTCTAGCATTTTTCAAACACTATTTTTAAAGAAAAGGCTACCTGGGAAATAGTTCAGAGCTTGGTGACAGTGAATTCTGTTCACTTAAACTTTGATTAACAACTACAGAAAAATTAAGTGCATATACTGGAGGTGCCTTCTCTGTTGCAAATTTTTTGGCTCAGAAGCTGTTTTAGCTGCTATATTGTATTACTGTGTTTGCAGTAGGACATGTCTCATCATTTCAAAAATTAAAACACAACAGTTTGCATGCACTGATCATTGCTTTCATTCATTGTTCTCAAAGCATTCCAAAGGGAATTGATATCCTCTCTATATACTCAAGAATTGACTTCAGAAAGCTGAATTTAGCTTGGGATCTTAAGTCCACTATGACTGAATGCACTAATTAAACTGAGAAAAACAACATCAGTATCTTCTGATCTACAACTGTATTGTTTGCCCAGACCTACTGCAGCACTGAAGAAAGAGAAATCATGGCTTAGATTCAATTAGAAATACCAATACTTCAGAAAGAAAGGGCTGACATCTCTAAATAGAAGCAACATGCTTATAAAAGAATATAAGCATTAGGCTAGACTTTTTAAGATGCTCTGAATGCTTTTCTGAGGAATGGAAAAAGGATGGCTATAAAAACTGGGAAAAACAAATTAAAACGATACGTTAGAGAAAAGGAAAAAAATAAATTGGTATATTCACAGAAGCCTGCATGCAGAAAGGAGGACACTGATCCAGAAATAATTATACTGGGAAATAGGATAAAGAGGATAAAAATAGGTGCCATTAAACTGTTATTTTTCCTCCAGTAGTCTTATAATATAATGGCTTTTCTCCACTGCCTAAACCATTTTTTCTCTCTTATATATTACATGTCTGAGAAAATATACGAAAAAAGACAGATTTAAGATTATATATTTACACAGATATTTAAACACGTTACCTACAATATACAAGATCTAATGAACATGAAGCTGCCAAAATAGTAAAGGAAATGGAAAACTTTCAGGTTTATATGCCAAACATACACCCTCAGATGGATTTAATTTTACATTGATGGGTTATTTCACTATTACCAAGTTTGAATAAGACTGTGGAAAGTAAAATTACCAGTGATGAGGTGAAAGGAGATGAATGTAATAGAGCAGACACCCACCATTCCATGAAATTTGATTTGATAGCAAGCATTCCACTAAATCCTTTAATTTAATTCCAAAGTGCAATGTCCATGCTTTTGCTACAGCTACTCCCTGTATAAATTAATGCTGGGCAGCTTGTGCATAAAAGCACATGGAGGGTTTTTTTTAATTCCTTCAGGTAGATTTAACCATTAGATTTGTCTTACTCTTTGTGACATAATGCAACTGCTGACTTGGTCTTTGGCAAAGCATCAATGCAATTCTTTCAGTCACTGTGTAGCTCAGGTCTACAGATTTTCTGGATAGAGAGTTCACTGACATCCCTGTGTTGTTCAGTAAACCCAAGAATTCTGTCCTACATCTCTCCCACCGCACATCTCTACATAAGAACCAATGTTCAGGATCAGATGTCATAATCCATGTCCACATTTCTTTATTTGAAAGAGTCCTAATGGTTATAATAGAAGATGGGAAAGCCCACTAAGTAATATAAACAGGGCTTGAATATTTGTCTGGAATATCATCTTTATATGAAATACTACCAGAAACTCACTTGATTCCAGCTCTTGACATGGTGTTTATTTATGTATCTCCCTAGTCCAAGACTGAAAGAAACAATTTTTCATTATGATAGAAGTATTAACAGCTTGAGAATCCTCTGAGTATTATATCTATTATAATAAAATTATTACACAATATATTTCATTATTTTACCATATATCATGTCAAAGAGCATCTGGCAAATATTTGAAGCAAACACTATCTCTATTATCTGTTTATCTCTCTGTTTTTCATTTCAGCCCCTGTCAGATCCCCTTTCTAGTACAGGCTATAAATATCTAGAAAGCACTTATTCTAATTAGTGTTTCTATATTTTATAACCAGCTACAAATTACTGATTGCAAGATGCTCATCTGAGAAATACGATTTTATCCACAGTAAAAATAGTAGTAAAGAATAGTTCATATATTACTGCAAAGTACTAACATAGAAAAGGTCTACAACGAATTACAATTCTGAATGCTGTAGTAAAAGAGGGGCAGATGATTAAAAATTCTTAAGAACTGTGAAACTGCTAAACAGCAAATTATTAAAATGATATAGATTATGTGGCTTTTCTGTAAAATGCATCATAAATTATTTTAGGCTAAATATGTAGCAGAAACATGGGCAAATTAATCTTTTTGCGTCACATATTTTTTTATATATATAATTCTGCACAAATTTTTAAAATATTTCTAAGTACATCTTTAAATTATCATCTTATTTAGAACACCATTGGAACAGGTAACTTAGATTTACTGAAAAAAAAAAACACGTTTGTGTTGTGGTATTTGTTATTTCCCACAGCTTATGCTGTTGGTTTTGTTTGTTTTTTTTAAATAAATTAATGCATAAATAATGCTTACTTTCTATGCTAGGAGAATGTGCAAAAACAAATATAAACTTTTGTCCTGAAACTGTATCATATTAGGCTTGATTAGTCAATATTTCAGCCTTCCATTGACTCAGATAGCTTCTGCTTATAGTAATGCATTTAAGGACAATAACTGCAGAAGTACACAGCCAGGTAACAAATTTATAAAAGTTATATGTTCTCTGAGAGGACTAAAAACAATTGTTAGAAAAGAGATAAATGCAACACCTTGGATGCAAATAGAGAATTAAGTGCAACATAAGAATGTTGACATTAAATTTTGACATTGTGAAACAAAAGAAGAGCAACTTTTAAGGATTACCAAATAATCTACTACTTCTTTCCTGGTTTTCTAAGAAGGAGGGGAAGGATTTGCAGAGTGTTGTAATTACATTAAAATTATTTGCAACACTAAAAAGAACAATTAAAAACTGTAATTTCATATGTTTATCTTACCATTTTTTAAAATAAATTGTCCCATATAGTATGGAATATTTAAGATTGTTTAACTTGTCACTGGAAAACAGTTTACAGGAGGTGTTTGCATTTGTCTTAACTGAGTATGCAATTAAGAGCATAGACTTAAATGTACACACCAGTATAAACCCATGAATTAGGAACTCAGATGTTAAATTATGTATTACAATTATATAGCTTTCTGAGAGAATATATAAAACAGAGACAAAATAGATGAATTAATTTTATTAAAGTGTTTAGGTGAGTATCTACAGGGAAGTGATCACAGTCAAGGAGCCACAGCTGGAGGGCTGTTATCTATGTATTTCATAGATATATATGTATTTCATAGATTTCTTAATATACTGTTATCAATGTATTTCATAGCTACTGCAGAGTGAAATCCTAATCTGTATTAACTACTACATATTTAAGACATTCTAACACACATTTATCTTAAATCAGCACTTCTACATGAGTTTGTTAGCTAACATAGAATGCCAAAACCTCTGATTTATAGGATTTTGAGAGAAAAATGAGGATTTTCTAGGCACATAAGCAGTCATCTAGGCAATGCAGTGACTCTAAGAGGTAAACAAGTGCTCTCATTTTCTCTCTCTCCTATTTCACCCTTGTGTAAAAGCAAACTCATACACACCCCCCCAGGATTAAAAGTTCATTATTTTACCTTCCTTTGGGTCTAAAATGAGTTTAAGATTTTTATTCCTACTTTTGAAATAATAATCAAGGATAGAAAAAAACAAATCTGAAAAGTTTATAAGAAAGTTAAATACAAAAGTGTGAAAACAAACTCAATTAAAATGCATTCTAAGCCTCTAAAAATAAAATAAACATCATTAGATAATAGTTGGTAAAGACTTATTATATATACATCTCAGAAGTAGGTCTGATTTCTAAATATATTCTCCTAAGGAAATGTGCTCAAGGAGACACTGTTAATCAGCATATTAGTGTCTCTTGAATGACTTATAACTTTCCTATCTCCTGCAGTCTTGCATATTTTTATCCAGGCAGCTTTATCCTTAGATCAAACCCAATTATGCTGACTATGACTATGCTCTATCTGTAAATCCTTGATAGTCTAACCATCTACATGATTGAACAGAAACCCATGTATCTCCCATACAACTAATAAAAGGCCAGCACAGATTTGCTGGGCCTTTTTCATTGCATTTGGGCTTTGCATTCTCTCTAGATAACACAGAAAAGGACTGACCTCCAAGACAGTAGAAAGCTTGAGACTCCAAAATCTACGTTCACTGATTCTTGAGATGGGAAGAAAAGCATCAGGCTAGGAAGCATCTCTTTCTTGACAAACAATTCCTGCTTGCTGTAAAGAAAGGACCAGTATTAGGTAATAATGGGGGAGCCCTGTGAGTTAACACAGCTGAATTGACTAAGCTTTGCACCAACCCAAGGGCAGGGAAACTGCAGTTGCTACCTCAGGAGCAGCTGCTGAAGGGTTTCCTTCTCACCTGGAGCTGGGAACATACCCAAACAAGCATAGGACCCATGTGTACTGGGCTGAGAATTGCACACAGAGAATTTGCTGCTTCTAGGTCAGGACTGGGATATTTGCACTGGGTGCAGACAAGATGGCAAATCTTATACAAGATTCAGAAAAATAGAGGATATATGGTAGAACCTGGTTCTCCCCTATTATAACCATCTGTCCTAAGACAAAGGCTGCTCTTCTCCTCCCGATAAGCTAATGCTCATTCTTTAGTTTTGAATGGCTCTGTAAAGATTACCTAAATTGAAATAATAATCATATAATCAGTAAGACTGGAAAATACCTTTAAGATCATCAAGTCCAGCTGTCAACCCAACATCACCATGTCCTGAATTGCTACATAAACACATTTTTTTTTAACACCTCCAGGGATGGCAACTCCACCACCTCCCTGGGCAGCCTGTTCCAATTTTCGACCACTCTTTCATTAATAAATTTTTTCCTAATATCCAATATGACCCTTCTCTGGCACAACTTGCACCCATTTCCTCTCATCCTTATCACTGTTTACATAGGAGAAGAGGCCAAACCCCCACCTCACTGCTACGTCCTTTCAGTAGAGAGCAATCAGGTGTCCCCTCAGCCTCCTCTCCTCTAGATTAAACACCCCAAATTCCCTCAGCTGCTGTTCATAAGTCCTGTGCTGCAGATTTAATCTTCTCTAGACACACTCCAGAACCTCAATGTCCTTCTTGTTGTGAGGGCCCTTGTTGTGGCACCCAAGAGGCCTTGTGGGGGTTCAGGCCCAGACTCAGCTCCCTCCTCACCCCCACCTCAAGGCTTCAGACAAGGACAGGGAGGTTTTCATTCCCCAGGCAGGGTAAGGGGCAAAACCAGCCAGATTCAACTTGGGGAGATAAAAAAAATAATGTAAACCATCATGAGAAAGAGAACACATGGTGAGATCTTAATACCCTCTCCCCACCCCTCCTTTCTTCCCAAATTGCTTCCCTCCCACCTCCCCCTCAGGGCAAGGAAGGTTCAGGGTCAGTTCCTCACACGTTGTGCTTTTTCCTCCTCACGGGGAGGACTCTTCACATTCTTCCTCTGCTCCAACACGGGCTCCCTCTCATGGGAGAGATCCCTTCCCCAACCCCTCTGCCATGAGTCCCTCCTGCAAGGTGCAGTCCCTCAGGAACAGATTGCTCCAACCTGCTCCCCAAACACCAGGACCTAACCCAAGGCAGCACCCAGGACAGGGAACAAACACCTCTCGCTGGCCACACCATTTCTGATGCAGCCCAGGATGCTCTTGGCCTTCTTGGCCACCTGGGCACACTGCTGGCTCGTGTTCAGCCAGCACTCCCAGGTCCTTAACCAGGGATTATTAACACCAAGTAGAGTTAACATAACTGAGAGAGTCAAATGTTTGCTTTCTCTATGGTATCTCTGAGATAGGAGAAAACGTCTTCTTGTAAACCAGGTCTGTCTTTCAAACACACACTACTGAAGTAGCAGAAGGAAATTATTCACCTGACTACAGAGATCATCTGAAGAACAAGCAGGGTTTCAAATTGCAAAGCTTTCCTTCTTCCAATATTCACTTGCAGAATGATCACATCTGTTGCTAGGGATGGTGCTTAAATAAAGGTGACCCGAACACAGAGAAGCATTGGGTGATCACTCCCTGATTCCTTTGCCTCTCCAACTGAGAATAGGAAACAGTTGCTGGTATTAACTAAGAGTGCCCTTGTCAGCTGATATCAGAAAGCAGCTGATATGGCAGATGGCAAAAATGCTAACAAAAGGTCAAGAACTGAGACAACGTGGTTACACAGCTTACCCCTGTGTGGTTCCTACCATGTCTGGTTTGCAGTGTTTCATTTCTGTACAACAAGGAGACAAGCTGCTGGTTTCATCTAAAGAGAGACATCAGCTTCCATATTGTGATTCATGGATGCTTCACATTTCCCAGAAATACTCCAGTCATTTTTATGACTGATAGAAATTGCTAAAAAAAAATCAACCCAAGAAGCCACACAACATATCAGTATATACACTACACAGCCAGTTCCAGTTCTAGCTGTACTTTGAAATGCATGGTATACACCTGCATGGTAGGTGGAACAAAGACTAATAACTGAACAACAGTTTGTCCCATAGTCTTAATTTTTAATGAAGAATTTAATATGCTGCCCAGTAGGTCTGCCACAAGCAAGCCTCCGTCCTTTACTATATGCTAGATTGCATATTGAGTCATGTCTAGAATCAACCTGAGATTTGGAAAAACATTATGGTTTCTGTTCATTTGGACCTTTGATTTTCCTGGACAGAAAAGCAAACTCAAGTTCAGTCTCCTATGCATACCTGCTCAAATATTTAAGTATTTAATATGTAGAACTGAGAAGGTGTGTTTGCATATGTGCTTGCAGGTGCCCAGCTCAGATTTGCATGGATCAACTAGAAAACAATTTTTCACTGTGGTCGAGCTTTGGACAGGACAGGAATTACAAGGACAAAGGCACCTCTACCATAGTGTTCTCCCTTGGTCCTGGGAGATGCTCTGTCCTGTGCCAGCTCCCATCTTGCCAGGTACCATTCTGAGCAGATGACTCATCCCAAGTCAGTATTAGCAGTGGCAGAATGCGGGGGGCAGCATAAGGAGCAATATGTGAATACATTCTCCCTGAAGAGCTTTGAAGGCAGAGGAAAAATACTGAAAGAGTAAATGGAGGAGATGCTGTCCTGTGACAGAAAGATGGCCATGAAGGAACAGCTATCTGACATGCATCTCATTTACAGAGAACTGCACAAAGATAAAATTATTTTAGCCATATCACCATTGCACGTCAGCTACCAAATTAATTTCTTCACTGGAAAATAGTTAAAAAACCCAACCCAACTCAAACCAAACAAAAACAAACACAAAACCCCCCAGGCCTTGAAATATTTTTTTTTCTGCAAAGTAAAAGCAATTTTAAAAGGAAGTTTCCTTATGGCACTTCAATTAATTTAATCATCAAATCCACATCATAAAAACTTATTTTGTATGCAGTTGCTGAAGAAGAAGAAATGGGGGGAAACACTCATCTCTGCCAGGAGCTAACTGCTAGCATGTATCAGACTAACTGCAAATACCAGAGACTTAACCAGTCTCGTAGCCTTTGTGCCAAATTTGTCATAATTTAACTTCCTAGTTGCCACAGAAACTTCAGTCAGGATATCTATATTCATTTAAAACTCCTCGGTTTCAAGAAGCAAACAAACACATTTCTCAAGAAGTTTTCATCTGTTGCAAAACTCATCTAGTTTTCAGCACAAGTATTCCCAAATGAATCAGAAATACCATATTTCATCACAGTGCTAATGGCATCCTACAAGGTGATAAAATTAGCAGCTGAAAAGTGTAATCCTGCCACCATGCTTCTCAATTTGCCATTCAATTATCTCAAGCTGTTGTCTAGTTCATGTCACTTTCTCAACAAGTTTCCAAATTGTTCGTTTACTTCAGTACCCAAAGAATATGTTGCTGACAAGCCTTTTATAATATAAACATTTTTTTTATTCTCATGTGAGTTTTGTCTCCCAGGAAACTTCTCTTTGTGTCCCCATGATCACAATGCCTTTATAAAGCTTGCTTAGATCACTTATAAAATTATGATTTCTAAATTATTTTCTTGGTTATGTTTATTCTCAAACTGGCCTGATAACCACAGCCTCATTAAAGTTTGCTGGTGGTTTCATCTTCTCTGATAATGGAATTTGTATGTTTGATAGTGTGGATATTTCTCTTCATAATAAGAAAAGAGTATACAACTTCTGAGAATTTCAAAACTGCTGAGGAAGGGGGTGTACTTATTTCACTCTTGAAAATTCCAGATCCACAAAAATAAAACATTGACTGGAAGTTCAAGATAAGTTAGATTAAAGAAGTATAACCAAAGCATATTTCAACTCATGAAAGCATCTTGCTTTGGGACAGTCAGTGCCCTTACCATGCAGAGGATGGTTTTAGCGTTTTAGAAAGCAGGATGGAATATTTTGAATGGTTTTTTTTGGTTGTGTTTTTTGGTTTTGTTTGTTTGTCTGTTTTTTATCTCTGATTTTTATCTGCAAATTCCCTAGAAAGAATATTAGCATGTCATTTTCTTGCAGGGCAATCCCAGACTGAAATTATAACTCATTCAAACTCTGCATTCCACCTGCCCAAGTTACCTGCCTGGCCATCAGAAGTCCATGCTGCCATGCAAGAATTGCTTGCCTAGACTCAGAAGTGAGATAAAACTTGTCAGCTAAGGGAGCCCAAAGAGCTTTCAGGCTGATGCACATGCTTTCCTCTGACTTTTTCAATACACATATTACACCATGCTCTAAACTCTCTGATTCTCTGCACTTGGAGTCATCTTCAGCTCCCCCCCTTGCAACTTGCACTCCTTTATTTACATTTATTTCAACAGTAGTGTAACAACAGAGCAAAGCCCAGTGCTGTGCAGCAGTGTAAAAGCTATTTCAGAAGGCTGAAAAGGGCATAGGTGTGTAGCACAGCCTCCCATCCTAACTTACTTTGTTAATTCTGTAAATGATACCTTCCAGCTGGGTGATCCAGCATGGAGCAGTGTGTGTTGCCCACCTCACAGTAACAACACTAAGCTTGGGTAACTCATCACAGCTGTCCAACCCCAGAAGTGGTGTGATCTGTGTTTTTATTTTGAAGGCAAATAATTAATTGCTTATTTGTCAAAACCATCCCTTTAGTTGGGAGTGAAAGGATAGCTGTAAGTGAAAAGGATAAACAGAACACAGTAAACTCCTAGAACATTTAAATTCCTACAGTGTTTCTTTCTGTTTTCTTTGTTTCTCCACAAAACACCTCTTTTTCAGGCTAAACAAGTTATGAAGTTGGCTTCCTTGGGTGGGCATACACCTGACCCCAAATTTCTTAAGCCTTGCACTTGCATAGCTGCTTTACTGATAAAAACCCTCAGAGGAGTCCCAGAACAGGTTCTGTAGTATAGGCAAAATCTGGCCCCAAAACAGTAAATGTATGAATTGGCTCCAATGTGCAGGGATAAAAACCAAATATTCCTTTTCTGTGACTCACATCCTGGTCTCACTCCTCTCAGTGAGTGAGACAGACTGTCTGTCTTTTTACGCAATAGGAGTCTAACTTGGAGCAGGGTGCTGCTGAACAAAAGGCAGTTGTAAATTATATGATTAATAGGAAATATTTTCTTGTCTATTTTACAGCAAAGTAAAGAAAAGGAAATAAGCAGTGGTTGCTAGCCCAAGGCACAAGGCTTAATTTTTAAAAGTTCACCCCTCTTGCACATTTTGGGAATGAAATTAGAGTACTATTGCTAATATCCTGGCAAGACTTCTTTTTCCTTTCAATCATAAAGGAAAAAGGAGTTCCAAGAGGAGATGTAAAATAAGCCAGAGAACATAGATCTTTTAGTAGTGAATTAAGTGATTCATTGGAACCAGAAAGAAGAAGAAAATGACTTAAAATCTGCCTATATCTTTAATACTGATGGAAGCATACTTGCAAAAATGGGTGTTAGTGATGTTTAAATGATAAACGCAGTTTTAATGGTCCAAGTGATGCATACAGAAGGCCCAAACATGTCAGCAAGATCAAACATATTTGAAAACCAGGGTGAATTTTCAGACTGGTAAGTTTTAAATCAGGACCAGATAGAACATAACTCCCAGAAGGTTCTGATTTGCTGATTTCCCTTTTCTACCTAGCTGTTCATAAAAGCCTTTGATTTTTTCATAGATGCAGTGCTACTGTCTGAATAACTTATTGCAGATAAAAGGTTTTGTGTATCAACAAAATCCTGAGCAATACTACCTCTTGATGAAGTCACAAAGAATACGGATACATTGCTGGTTCATGAAGCACAAATCCTGTCAGGAATTTGGGTTCACAACTGTTCAAAGGCAAATCCAGAGTTGTGGCTGTGTGTGACTAGCCCACCTATGCGGATTATATGAGACTACTGCCCACAGCAACAGGGAAAGGGACTCAATGACAGAGGATGTGCTGTATTTTTAATTGCAATCATATTCTTCATTTCACTGTATCAGCGTCTCTGTTAAACACAAAACCTGAGCACAGAATCCCAGTGCTGGACATCTAGTCTTATTGCTGAATAAATACATGGGTCCCCAGGTTTGCATGAAACACTTTTCATTGCTTGATAATTAAACATATTTTCTTGAAGGCTGGTAATGCAAATGTGGTTTACACAACAAAATTTCACACAAACAATTAATTTGCTTTGGTCTAGTTATTGATGCCTCTGTGTTACCACGAGGAAAGAAAATTGACCCAATTGCTTTGTTTACAGTGCAGTTCAATGACATAGGTGCTACATGATTCATTGGCTTTATAAGAAGTAATAGGGTCACAAAAAGCTGGAGCAGCTTGAACTTATTTTCCTTTAGGACTGACTACATTACCACACTTACTGAAGGAGGGGACAGTAATGATCCAGTCAGTACTTATCAGGACAAAATTAGTCCTGATATACAATCCCAGTGGTTTAAAAGTAAGGAGCTCTAATTCTAACAAAAGTCCTAGTAATGCCCTGGTTTAAAGTCCAAGTGAAAGCTGTGTATGCAGCCCTCTAAAACAGCTTAGTATTAGAAAAATAAATCCAAAAACCTGAGCCAGAACCAACTTTTACTGTTCAACGTTCATATATTAATATGTTCATATATTCACATCCTCTGAACTGTTCTGAAGAACAGATCACTAGGAAGTCTGTTCAGAAAGGTCAAAAAAACCAGTAAATTGGAACCTGTGGGGTTCCACACACACACCCCCAAAGTTCTAATAATGCAGAAGCCGCATATTAATCTCCCTGTGAACCATAAACATAATAAAAGCTGAGGCCATTTCTAACATAATCTCTATCAGCAAGATGCCAGCGCTTTTCCAGATTTCCTAACGGGTCCCTGCTAATTCCATGCCAAAACTAGCAGTGGATTTCTTCCTTTTAATCTCCCCTAATGCCTTATTCGATTATTGTCACTGCTCTCCGACCGCGCACCGTCCCTCCAAACCCTAATTCCCCCACTGGAGCGGTCAGATGAGGCTGAACGGCGGTGGCAAATCCAAAGGACACGCACGGCCACAGACGCTCCCCACCCCGGGCAGAGGGCGGCCGAGGACCGCGGGGAAGGAGGGGAGGCAGCCGGGCTCTCCCACCCGGCGGAGCCCCGGGCCAAGAGGGGAAGGCAGGATGAGAGCAGACACTCGCTCCAGTTGACGGGACTGAGGGCACCTGAGCGTCCTCGGACATCCCTGCGGCATGGCTCTGCTCGCCGCCTGGGTATGCGTCGCTCTGAGGTGAGTGAACTGACCCCCCCATCCAAGACCCCCAGAAAACTCCCCCCAGCCCCGAGGAGCGGGGGCTGCGGGCACCGGGCCTTTTCGCTCCTTTCCCGGAGGGGCGGGCAGGGTCTGACGGCGGGGTTCGCCTCTCCTCCTCGCAGCATAGGGAAGGCGCTGGGGGGCCAGGGCGAGCCGGGGGACCTTTTCTTGGAAAACGTCACTCGGATCCTCGACAAGCTGTTGGACGGCTACGACAACAGGCTCCGGCCGGGATTCGGAGGTAAAGTCCCGTCCCCTCGGGGAGCCCGAGAGCTGAAGGGTGAGGGGATGGGGGGAATGTGTGTGTGTAAGGGCGGGAGTAGCAGGAGGGCCCCATCCCGTCCGGGACTCGGCAGGAGGGAGGAGGTGAAATCAGAGGCGGGCAGCAATGGAGGGACATTCCCGGTGTCCCGACGGCTCCTTTGGGGTGGTCCCGACGGCTCTTGCCCTGCTCCGCTCCCAGCTGGATTCTGTGTTCCGCAGGTGCCGTGACAGAAGTTAAAACAGACATCTACGTGACCAGCTTCGGGCCGGTGTCCGACGTGGAGATGGTAAGGGCCCCACTTGCAGCCCCTGCTCTCTTTTTCCGGGATTCATTACGGTGGCATCCGAGTTGACCGTCGTTAAAGCAGATTACGAGCCTTAATCTCCTTGACAATCTGTGGGAGCCATCAGAGCAGTTTGGCTGGACCTGCATACAGCTATTTCCCCAGCAGCAGAGGCGGCCAGGGCAGCCCCTGGCCCAGGCCCGAGGCTGGGCACAAGGGGCAATCCTAACCCCCAGGGAGAGGAGGGACAGAGGTTAAAGATGCCCCTTTAGCCTCGTTAAGAAGATTGTAAGCATCTGTGTGTGGCCCAACTCTCCAACAGGGAGGCTGCGTGGCAGGCAACAGCCTCCTGAGCATCCTCAGGGGAATGGAAGCAGCTGCCTCTGGTCATGCTGGGTGCCCCCACGCTCAGGTAGCTGCAGACTCGGGTGAGCAGCGGCAAACACAGCAGAAGCCTCAGGAAAATGTTAAGGCACTGCTGTTCTCATTTGGAAAACCGACTTGGACTGCTGTTTTTGCCCTCGGACACTGCCTCCCATCCATGCCCACCTGAGCACACTGAATTTGCAGTCAAGGAACTGTGGTCCTCAAGATAGGACCAAAGATTTTTCCAGCTCTTTTCATCAGTCAGTCTAAGAGCAGGCATAACCATGCTTTCTTACACATTTGCCTCCAGACAAGGTTTAGCTCCATTTCTGAAGCAACTTCTGTAGAGAACTCATTCCTGGAGACTTCTGAGAATATTATTAAGAGACCATAAGAAAATTAACTCAGAATAATATTAACTTGACACCCTGATCCTCACTCAAATTGGTTCCTTCTTTGTGAATATACAAAATAAGCTGCAGTAGAGGCAGGGAACATGTCTTTTTGTTCTTGGCAATTAAACATTGATAGTTTGTTTTTGCACTTTGAAAGGATACTAAATTAGTAATTTGTATTTCCTTAGGCAGTCATTTTGAATTACATTATTATCTCTGAAAGGACAATGGGGTTTTTCTTCTTACTCAAATTATCTGTTCACTGATTGCTTTGTAACTATTCTTTAAATTATAAAAAAGTCAGGTAGTTTTTCATACTACTTTTTGTTTAAGTAACTACTTAATGGTAATAGGATTAAGTGCTTAAGAGGTAGATGAAATGCCATTGACATGTGTGTTACTTTCTTTCATGGAATTACTGTATTACAGCAACTTGGGACTGCTGACCCCCATTCACAGGTCACCTACCTGTTTTCCATAGGAATACACCATGGATGTCTTCTTCCGGCAGACATGGACTGATGAGAGGTTGAAGTTTAGTGGTCCCACTGAAATTTTGAGTTTGAACAATTTAATGGTCAGCAAAATTTGGACACCAGACACGTTTTTTAGAAATGGAAAAAAATCAATTGCTCATAACATGACAACTCCCAACAAACTTTTCAGAATTATGCAGAATGGAACTATTCTTTACACAATGAGGTGAGAACCTGTTCTTCTGCTATTTGACCTTTATTTTTGATTCTTTCAGCAGTGTTCCTACATAGCATTATTTTTTCACTTTCACCTACTATAATGTATTCTAGATTAACCATTAATGCTGATTGTCCTATGCGACTGGTGAACTTCCCTATGGATGGACATGCTTGTCCATTGAAGTTTGGAAGCTGTAAGTTTTTCTGCATCTTTCATTTTTTTTATATTAATGTATTTGATTTGCATGTATGTGAGAATATTAGAAGTGAGATTCTAGGACACTGCTTAATGACACAGCTCAATTTTTTATGGTATCTTTAGACTAGAATTTTGCTTTCTCCTCTGAGACTCAGTACATTCATAAACATGGATTTATTCACTGTAGGGTGACTGTTGAAGCCTATTTTATTGGTTTCTATTCTTCCACATCTAGTAAACAAAGAGGGCCCTTCAACAAGTGCTAAAATCTGTGCTACATTTATTACTTCTAGTTTTACAAAATGAAAATATTTACTCATTCTGTAGTAATCAATTTAAGCCATTTTGTAGCAATGAACAAGCTGCTTCCATTGAGGTCCCACTTCAACCATTCTCTTCCTTTTTATTTTTTGCATTTTGTTATTAATGAGGGTAGGAACCTGCTGGAGTAGGATGCCTGTTTCTATGGGGATTTGAGCCACAAAAGGGATAATGCTTATTTTTTTCAAGCACTTATATATACATAATTAATAATAGTAATTTTTCCCCTCTTTAATTCAGATGCTTATCCAAAAAGTGAAATAATTTATACATGGAAAAAAGGACCCCTGCATTCAGTAGAAGTTCCACAAGAGTCTTCCAGTCTCCTCCAGTATGACCTCATAGGACAAACTGTATCTAGTGAAACAATTAAATCTAATACAGGTAATATGTGGTCATGTGGGAAATACTGACTTTATAACCACATCTTAAAAATAAATTACAGGTTTTTTTCCATATAGAATCAGAGTGTTTAATTATCCTTTGCCTTTTGAAAGAGTAAATCCTTGGAAAGAATCAACCCATCATCTCTTAAAAGAGAGCTTTTCAATATAGTCCCTTTAAGGATACAATTTTTCATGCAGTCCTTAAGAATTCCCCTGATTCTCTGCCCCAGTAAAAACAATACACAAATAATATTCTCTTCTTTTCTTCTTTTTCCATAAGGTCACTTTACTTTTTTTTTTTTTTAATCAGCTTACTTTTACTATACAATAGAAAGCCTGTAAGTGCTGCCCTCAGATTAGAGCATGTTGGGTTTAAGCCAATAATATTTACTCATATGTTGCCAAAATAATGCTGACATACTTGTCTCTTAACAGGTGAATATGTAATCATGACAGTTTATTTCCACTTGCAAAGGAAGATGGGCTACTTCATGATACAGATATATACCCCATGCATTATGACAGTCATTCTTTCTCAGGTGTCTTTCTGGATTAACAAGGAGTCTGTTCCAGCCAGAACAGTTTTTGGTATGCTGCATTGAGGTCTTTGAACAGCTCAGCATCACCTATGCCATTCATTCATTTCTTTCATTGCTTGTTTTAGGTGAATATTCACTTCAGCTGCTCTATTTCCATCTTCAAAGGAAAATAGGCTACTATCTCATTCAGACATACATTCCATGCATCATGACTGTTGTCCTGTCTCAAGTTGTGTTTTGGATCAACAAAGAATCTGTTCCAGCAAGAACTGTGGCTGGTATTTGTGTCTTGTTCTTTTCTCATTCACTTTGCTCTGTATTGAATCCATGGTATCAAGCAGCTACTGTAATCCAGTGGGAACTGGAAAAGTCAGATAGTTGGTTTCAGTGAACAAAAGTGAACATTAAAATTAAACCAAGTAATATTCAGTTTGCCCATGAGGGCAAACTCAGAATATTTGGTTAGCCAAACGTGTTTGTGATGTTTTTTTTCCTCTCAATATATCTTAGATTTGTTTCATGAGAATCAATAGAAAAATCCCTCTTTAGAAAACTGATTGACATTTACTCTGAAACTGTCCCTTCTTTGTATACTGAGTTAAAGATTTAAAAAGTAAAATAGTTATATAGCTACCTTTCTTAGTATTGTGGAAAATTAGTGATGTTGGCATTTTAGAAGAATATTTCAGTCCTTATTCCATTCTTATTTCTCCCAGGCACAGTCTGAATTTATAGTCCTTACTAGTTTAAAATACCATGCATTTAAAATACCTTTATCTAACAAAAAGAGGAAAAAATCCTTATGACAAAAAAGACTCAGGCCTTGTTAAAGAAAGAAACAGTTTAAAATAGAGAAGGTTGAAATTAGGGAAGAAAATCTCCTTTCTGCATCAATACCTGTATTACAAATTTCCAGCTTTATTTCCAAGTTCTTAAACTATAAGTTTGAGAGAAATTAATAGTAGAAGAATAAAAGCAGTATGCCCAAACCAGTTTCCCAGAAAAAAAATCATTTAGCTGATCTGCTTACCTCCAAAATGGATGCCACTTACCCTTTGCAGGCAACGTAACAATAAATACTTAGAACATTTTGCAAAGCTTAATTAACACCAATTAACTGAAGAGCACCTACTCTGAATTGACCTGCAAGTAAAAAAACGGGTGGGAGACAGAAATCCTTGAGGAGGTCCTCTTGCCTTCTTTATAATTGTGTATTGGAAAGAAAAGCAGATTGTAGTATGGAATTCTTTATTTTGAGTGATGTATGTACATACATACAGACATAGGGATGTGTAGAGTTTTGTGAAGCATGGTTTTATCAGAAATTATTTAGAAATAGAAACACTGCTATTGGTGGCCTAATTTTAAGTATGCTCTGAATACATATACCAATGACTATTACTTCACATTTTTATGTGCCTTTATCTAATCTTTTTTATTTCTGTCAAAAAAGTTCATCTATTATTCTGCAGAAAGAGAGTAGTCAGCTTCAACCTTCCTAGCAGGTCACCCTGGCTAGTTTAAATTAATATCTAGTCATTAAAGTTTGTATATAATAACATCTCAGATAGGGAAAGGTGTTTAGGTTTTTTGTTGTTTGATTTTTAATAAGAAAATAGAATATATTTCATTATTTCTATTATGTAACAGATTCTTCAAAATTTACTCTGACTTGTTCAAGATTGAAAGACGAGGGTAAACAATCAGTTACACAGTTCACCAACAGTTACTTGGCATTCAGTTTGATAAAGTAGCTTTCCACAGTGCAGAGCATTTCATCAATATTCACTCCACACTGAGAGAAGTCTTATCTATATCTGCAATAGAATAGGAGTCTTATTCCTAAGTTTAAATTCCTGCTGCAGTAAGTTTTTATTCAGACACAGAATATATCATTTTTATTACTAACTAGCACATGGAGAGATTCTAATCTAATCACACATTACATTGAAAAGTTCATTCTGGACCTTTGAAATTGAAATATATCTGAGCATACTTGTATTCACATTATTAAATGAGTCTGCAAGAATTGGGAGGTGTAGAGATTCTACACATCTTTGTACCATCTCCTATTTGCATTTCTTTAAAACCTGGTAAGCAGTGTCATCGGGATGCAGTTAAGCTCAAATAGCTGGAAGGCTACATCATGTGAAAGTTTTGCAAAAAGCTCTGAAAATAACTGTCACTCTGTCTTGATGCTGCAGTATGCAATGACACTGCATCCTTTCCACTGAGCATCATACAGAGCATACTGACTCATCATCACAACATGACATTATATCATCTTCTACTTTCCCACCTACCCTTTCCCAACTGCAGAAAAGAGCAGAAGAGGGTATTCTCCACCTTACTGTCTTTAAATATCTGCAGTTTTCACATTCTAACAGGAATAATTATAAGTAAACCTGAGTCAGAGGCTTACATGTTAATGTGTTTGCTCTTGCATTTTTTGCCTGAATCAGGTAGCAGTGAGGAGTGAGTATATTTGCTACATTATTAATGCTGTACACTCCAAAATGGAAAGAATAAATTCATGAGCTGATGTGAAGAACACTATGGGGCCCGTGAGCTACGTGACCAGATTTATTGTGTGAAAATGGATAAGCAGCTCCAGAGAAGGAGCTTTTCTGTCATTCCATACTTGTAGCTATGGGTGCTTTCAAATCAAGGGACTGCTAGTGAACCTTGAAGAGTGTACCCAGTGATTAAAGACAACTGCACAGAGGACCAAAGTCTTATTACTAGAAATACTTGGATCATTTTAATACAGAATTTGATTGCTTCAGTGGGGGTTCTGTAAGCCATGATCTGATTTGTGCAACAACAGGAGGAGGAGAGGATTGGTGTTGGGAAATGGCATTTTTATGGCATAGGTATATTAACCTAGATTTCTGTCAAACATTCCATTTTGTAATCCTGCAAGTAAAATGTCCTTCATACTTTGACCCTGAATTCTTTTCTACTCATGTTTATCACAATTTTAAGAATCTGCACGATGTAGCAGGTAGTTGCCTTAACTTTCAGGTTGCTCAGTGTATTAAGAAAGTTTCTTCAGAGCTTTTAGATGCTGAAGCCAGTATAATTTAATCAAGCACACAAAACACTCAGTAGTCTTGTTAGTTAGCTGGTACATAGGATGAATTCTAAAACCAAAGAGGAATTGTTTGATTTTTTTTTTTTTTTTTTTTTCCTAATATATAGGAATTCAAAAGTGACCAGGTTGCAGCAAAATTCTAATGCCCCCATTTCCTCTCTTTTTTTTCCAGGAATCACTACAGTTCTAACAATGACCACTTTAAGCATCAGTGCACGCCATTCTTTGCCCAAGGTGTCCTATGCTACTGCCATGGATTGGTTCATAGCTGTGTGCTTTGCCTTTGTCTTCTCTGCACTTATTGAATTTGCAGCTGTCAACTACTTTACCAATCTTCAGACTCAGAGAGCAATGAGGAAGGCAGCCAGGGCAGCAGCACTGGCAGCAGCACTATCAGCAGCAACTGTACCGGCAGAGGACGAGATTGTCTCGGTAATTGCTCGTTTTTTTCTGATATTAAACATCATATAGGAAGAGGCAGCTGAAGTGGTGAATGCAAAAACAATATTAAAATGATCTTAACCTGAAACAGATTATGTAACCAGATAATGTCTATTTATCAAGACATTTTTCTTATTCTAGAAAATGAAAAGACTTCATTTATTTGTGCTGTTTATTTAAATTTGAGACGTGATTTACTAGAGAGATGTTTAGTTGGGAACAGATTTCAGGAAAGTCATTAGACTCTTACCCATAATACTCCTCTCGAGCAATGCTGTAGGCAATGTGGTCAGGCAGCTGTGGTTCTCTCAGTAAGTCTGCAGAATTTTTAGGACACTCTACAATGGAATAAATATGTGCACTGGCCAGATGATTATGGGATCACTGTAGTACATATGATAAGTGGGTCATCTGAACAGAGAGGAACTAAACTTTGTATAAACTTGTCATCTGTTGCTTTCATAAAAATCCATGTTGGTAAAACCTATGGGAAAAACAAATTTAAAGATTAAGGATAAATTTTAATACAAGATGAAGACAGGCAGGATTTCTGGTATCAAAAAAAATTGTCAGAACTGATTGTAAATATATTCCTCAGGCTAAGTTTTACAACATGCATTAATATACTCATCACTATAACCTTTAAAGAGGGTGTAAAACAGCCATTTAGAGGCTTTTGCTACATGAGTGAGGGCCTAAATTTATCAAGATAAATGTATTTACAGAATATATTCTGTTTTAGTCTTTTAATTCTAAATTAACTATGCTTCCTGAAGAAAAAAAAACCAACCCACAAACCTTTCAAAGTTCTATCAAAAAACCCTCTTTCCCCTTCAGTCTACTTAATTTCATTTAAAATCTTGCTTTTTTCAAATGAACAAAGGTTTTTCTCATGAGATTTTTTTTATGGTAGTTGAAAAAACCTGCACACTCAGAAAGGAAAGATGGCAGAAGACCAAATTCTGCTCTACTGCACTAGTGAAAGTAGGAGAAACTCTGCTCAAGTTATTGAACTACACTGGTTTCAGTAAGAGAGACAATGCTCAGTTAGCTGATGCCAGCCCAGCATGTCTGTTCTGGTTCCAGGAAAGCTGCTCTATCTACCTCAGTTAACTCAGAGCAGCATTTGGCTTGCTCTCTTTGTCAACTGCAGGCATTCCCTGCATGAAACACAAAGCTATGGGTGTTCCACTCCAAAATATGATGGCAACAAGCTGAGTACTCATCTGGACCCTGACAGAAACCTGGTTTTATTCCTATGGGGACCAAGCTCGTTCTAGCATGTCAAAACCAAACATTATATACATACATATGTCTAAAACACATGATGCAGTTTAGCTTTTTACTCCATTTAAAGTGTGTCTTTTCTGTATCAGTTGTATTCTTTCACCACTGGGGATTCCTTTGTCCAGGAATATCCCAACACTGGGAACTGCAGAGGTAGGGTGGCACTGTCTGGAGTACAGCATCTGAAGAGATGGTCAGGGAATGCACCCCATAGATCAAAAAACGTCCTTTCCACCTGACAGGCTGTATGTAAAAGACAAAAGATTGTTGCAGGGTGGTATCTTGATTCTAGTTATGTTCTGAAAAATCTGTTTTTTTAACAGAAAACAGCACAGAGCAGAGAAATACTGGTGGGAGAGCTTCCTTCTCCCTACAGATAGCCCTGTCCTGGGGTTTCAAAATACCATGGCTTGGGCAGAAAAGAATTCTCATTCTCTTTAACAGCATTGCCCAACTGCAGAGCAGCCATATGTCACTTCAGTATAGGGAACTTAGTTTTCTATAATTACATCACAATATATTGAGTATTTTTAATGAGTACCCTGGTGTAACTTCTGTTTGCATTAACAACCTTTTCTGAGATCATCCTAGAAACAGCTTTCTGCATTAAATCCTTGACTTTCCATTGATACAGGGAGACCTTTCTCCTCCTTCACAGGTGCAGATTACCAAGAAGACTATTTAAAACAAACAGCTTTCAGTTATATTGACTTTTTCCCATCTCAAAGAAAGCAGATACTGGTTATTTGGTCCTGCCCAAGTTAAATATTTGTCTGATTGGCAAAGCCAATGCAGGGCAGTAAAGAAGGTTGGGAAGTAGTTGATATTGTGCACCAAAATAGAAAAATTCAGGATTTATTGGATTTAGATAATTTTTTGTTCAAGATTGAAGTCTAATCCTAGTACTTTTTTGAAGAGGGCAGTGAGAACAAAATAAATTATAGAGAAAAAACCAACAACAAACAAACCTGTCATACAATTCTGTCTCATTCAGACATGGCCATAGTTTCTGCTGTAGAAATTTAGCAGAATAAATGTAGAGACAGGGATTACTCTGGACTGGCATTGACAGTTTAAGAGCTGAATGTGACTTTGCATATTGTCACATGAACTGCCTGTTTAACATAGGAAGAGACTCTGTGCTAATTATATTATTTTTCTGATAATAATAGAATCATAGAATTGGCTGGGTTGGAAGGGACCTCAGAGATCATCAAGTCCAACCCTTGATCCACTCCCCCCGTGGTTCCCAGCCCATGGCACTGAGTGCCACATCCAGGCTCTTTTTAAATATCTCCATACATATAAATTTCATTAGAAGACTCTACCATAGTACCTTCCCATTGAAAAAAAAAGAAAAAAAAGTAGTGTTCCAGTCTGTGTTCTCTTTAGTGTTCACCTGTTTTATATGACAGCAATTTTAATACAATGGGCAGGGTATATTTTTCAAAGTTATGCTTTCTACCTCTAATGGCTCTTTAGATTTTCCATGCAAATAAACCGGCTCTGAAATAATGAGGCAATAGCTTCTCCCCCTAAGTATATTCACCTGATGGTTAGGTTATGTTTTGAGGGTGTATTTCAGTTCCTGATGGTTAAGAAAAAATTTGAACATGGCTTTCCTATGCTTCCAGTGAGTAATTTAACTTAAGTGATTTAACCCTTTTGCTATGGTAAAGCACAAAGAAAATAATTTTTCATGGTATTCCTCCTATTTTCAGAAAAGGAGAGTTTGCATTCCTAAAGAGATGCCTAAATCTAGGACTATTAGTGGCTTCTAAACTGTATTCAGCTTCTAATTACGCAGAACACTGTGGATAGATGTTTGCAATATACTTTTTATCAGATCCCACAGATATGTAAAGAAATGTCTAAAATTGTAGGTTGTAATAATGAATCTCTAGCATGAGATGGATGCACTGCACAGGACTGTAAAAACTAAGGTACCTTAGAGCATGCCCAAAAGGAAACGTTACATAATGTGGTGAACTCCCATGCTGCAAGGTGCAGCATTTGGATTTTTTTACCCATCCCACTGCTGTACTTAGGGCTAAAGCTGTGCTTGATTCCCCTTTGGGAGCAAAGTCACCAGCATGTGATCTGATGTGTATAATAAGAACCATTGAAATCACTCAGAGTGTATCTACTAATGAGAAGGGCAAGGAACAGTTGTGTTATGTAATTAATGAAATATTCTGCTTTGTACAGATGTTGAGTTTTGGTCCTAGGTGTTGGGTTGGGTTTTTTTTTTGTTGTTTCTGGGATGGGTTTTTCTGTTTTATGATGTAAGCAAAATTCAGTATCCTTAATCCAATCAATTATAAAGAAAAGAGAGCATAACATTTTTTGTCTAAACTTTGAGTTTATTCTCACAATCCTCTTTTTACTGCATTGCCCACAAGAGAGACAGACATAAGTGAGTAAAAGAGAGATAAGTAAGGAAACAGATACGTTAATTTGTTTAAAGTTAGGTTCTGTCTTAGTGCATACCTAAGATACTACTGTTACTATTATATTACTATTATTATATATTATATATTCATAAACCAAACTGATAGTGAGAATGTGCATTGGCAACACAAAGGAACAGAGAGAACAGTAAAGAATTATTATGAATTACAGAAATCTCTTGAGAAAAGAAAATGTAAAACCAAAAAGGGTTCATAAATCACAGCATCTACACAAATAATAATTCCACTTACTCCAAGGCTATATATGCTGTCTTTTTTTAAAATCTTGAAGCCAAGCAATTTGCTGGAGCCTCCTGATATATTCTAAGCATAAGTAAATTCTAGAGATATTGCTGAGAGCTGTGAAGAGCAGCACCTTTATAGAGGGGAGATTGTTTTGTGAGCTTCATAGGGGATCAGAGAGCTGAGCTGCAGCAGCTGAATGGCCAGAGTGTACCTTGCTGGCCCACATGCACAGCAGCTTTTGTCTTGTACAGTTTTAGGGTGTCCCACAGTGATGAAACAGGGACCTTGAAACCTGTTGTGTGTTATTGGGTAGTCATACAGAGTGACAATTTTAGTTGCCTGATGGGACTAAGATTTCACATGACTGCAAGAGTAATTCTCAGAATCAGGATCCAGTAATTTAAGAGGATTCATTGTTTCATTAGCTACACTGTGCCATGCCTCAGGCTTCTGGTTGTTGCTTTTGCTACTTTTAAACAGCCCTTAGTGAGTGGCTGGCTATGTGAACTCCAGAACATGAGCTATTTATTCATCTTTTCGTGCTGTATTTTGCTGAAGTTTCATTATTCCATTGTAGGTAATCTTTCTCAAAAGGAAAAGTTAAATTTAACCATAGTAAACAAATTACTAAGCTGTTCAGAACTCAACTGTAATTGGAAACTGTATGTTTTGCTCCTGTTGCCTCCTCCTCTTGCTTTGGCAATTGCAATGAAAAATGAGCTGTGGTTCTGGGGCAGCAGGTCTGGCCTACAGTCAGCTACCGCACAGAATCATTTTCATTACATCTGACATGAATTTGGACTTAAAATTCCATATCCTGAGGGCTGGTATACAAGAAAATAATCCTGCTGGATGGCACTCAAGGGTGTTGAAGATGCTGTAAAGAGCTATTCAGGGACTTCTTTAATCATTTATATCAACTCTGAACCATCTACTCAGCAGGTGAAGAGCATGACAAAAAACTATAACTTTGAGACTGTAATATGTACTTGCCCTTCCTAAATATTGGAATACGCTCTTTTGCGTTAAGAGAATTTATTAACATCACTCCATTGAAAGAAATGGACCTAAACTGTCCCCAGAGTGGGTACACGATGAAGATGCTGTGTGCTCTCCAGGTACTGAGGATGCACACTGACTCCAGATATTTCTGTCTCCAACTTGAGATGAAATCCTACTGAGATAATCCTCCTTCTATAGCAATCCTCCTTGTATAGGAAGGAGATTCAATAAGTATCAGAAATGAAATAGCAACGAGGATTACACTTTTCTGAGTGCCTCTTCAGATGATCACATTGATTTTACTACCTCTACATTCTAAAAACTTGTTCTGTACTGAACACCATCCCCAGACCATATGCTACATCTGTTCTGCCTACTAGTAACCCCATACCTCAATACAACCACTCCTGAGTCATGCCTGAATGATCCAGAGCAGAACTGGACCCACCTTACACCAGAATATTGCAAATTAAAAGGGCTAAAATTCCCCTTAGCACTTGTATTTTTGGGTGTCGCACATTCTCCACCAAGGGTCAAACTAGCTTGCAGTAAAGTGAACAGCAAGCTGCCTTACAATTTCTATAATGCAGCTGAAAGCAGGGCATGCAAGCAAAACAGGATAGCAACTTGGACTGAAAACAGCAGCCTGGGGTCTGTCAGTCAGTTTGTAGAGTGGGATTATTATTATTATTATTATTATTATTATTATTATTATTATTATTATTATTATTATTATTTATTATTATTATTATTATTATTATTTATTATTATTATTATTATTACTATTATTAGCCCAAGTGGACACAGCTAACTCTCTTTCTGAGACACATCTGTAGATCATCCTCCATTTAAATCTGTTTCTTGCTTGCTGTGTTACTGGAAAACACAAACCCAAACATCTGTGTTCTAGATAGGCACAGCCCCAGCATATGAATGTCATTTAATACCCATTCAAAACGTGATACCAATCATTTAATGTGTAGATGGTAAAGGGAATGAGGAGAGATATGGCAGGCTGGAAGAGTTTATGGGATGTGGAGGAAGAAAAATTTATTAGGTAAGGGAAATATGTGCAGAAAAAGCACTTTTTCTTTTTCATTTTTTTTTCCCCTAAATACTTAGTAGACTGAAATCAGCTGCGAGGAATCCTTCTCTCCCTCATTTCAGTTGGATACCAGTCCATTCATGCATGAACACAACTTGGCATCATGTACATAATGGAGTAGCAATAATACCTGTATTGATACTCTGGCAGTAACACTGACCACTAAAAGGATAATTTCTGTTATAACCCTATTTTCAGTCATAGATGAGATACCAGGTGTATTATGCTAGTCTTTTATCTAGGATTTGGGGCCCAAGTGCAAGTATAGGCAATGTATTTGAATATATTTCAGAAAATCCTTTTAATTATGCATTGATGTGTATGGTTGATTAAAATCTGTTTTCATGCATAGAAATCCTGCAATATAAATCCCAGAAATGCTAATAGTGGCCTGCATTTCAGTGAATGATTGTCACCAAATCTCTCCCCAAGGAGTAACTTTGGAGATTGGGTATCTAACAGCATTTTACTAACTTAAAACCATTGTAAATTGTACTACTCCATTTCACAACAGATCTTCAAACTGCTGTATTTTAAATTATTTACATTATCTAAGCTTTCCCTCATTAGCTTCAGTTATTTGGTCATCTAGTTCTACTGACCAAAACAGCTGAATCTTGAACCCTCGAATAGCTGCTTATGTTGTGCCACGAGACCAGTCATGTGGCTGCTGCTCTGCATCCACATGATCGTTCTGAGCAGTGACTGTAGCAGCAAGGATTTTGAAAGTTTCTTTGCATGTAATGCTACCCTGACAGTGGGTAACTGAGATAGCAGAGAAGCCGTAATAAAATCAGAAAGTTGAGCAGACAGAGAAAAGCCTCATGACCTCAAAACCTATGACTCTATCAAAAAATCACCCTTTCACACCATTCTCCTCCTCATTTTTCTGTTTTCTTCCACAGCATTCAGACTCCAACTGTAACCTGAAGAAGAGAGTGAACTCCATCACCTCCCAGGCAGATCGTTCCTCTGAAGCCAGCATCACTGTCAACACTGCATCCCAGTCTCAGCCAGTGGCTGTTCCTCCACCAGCCCCACCACCACCACCACCACCTATTGGAGGCACCAGTAAAATAGACCAGTATTCTAGGATCCTCTTTCCAGTGGCATTTGCAGGATTCAACCTGGTATACTGGGTCGTTTATCTTTCAAAAGACACCATGGAAGTGAGTAGTAAGATCTCTGAATACTTGCTTGTAATATGTAGTATCTTTACTTGACCAATATTATTTTAATTTTTCATTCACCCTTGTAACTCCAGTTCTCTCTCCTCAAAAAGGACTGGTTACTGATACCAGTTTTCTCTAAAAAAAATCAGCTATGGCTTCCAGTGGCACTCAGTACCACGCAGAAAGACAATTTGAAGATGAGGAATGTAAACACCTCTATGTAATGTTGCACTGGGCAGAACTCATTGTGTAAGACAACATATGAAGCCATTTTCAGCAAACAAGCTTATCTTAAATCTTCTATTTCTTTGTCTTTCTTTACCCAGTAGGGAATGGCAGCATTATTTGTTGAAGCAATACAGTGGAAGAGATAAAAATTTCAGTATCTCCTAAGGTTTGCTCAGTGAGGTAATAACAGTCTCCCCCACAAAGTGTTATCAATTATAAATATTTATGCATAGTGTGAAAAATTAACATCTTGCAGTATAGGGTTTATGAATCAAGAATACCTGTTTTTATGCATTTTAACATTGATTTTTCTTCTTTCTTCATATAGCTGAGCTGCTTTATGCAGGCAAAGGTGCTAAATTCTTTGCTTTTTTGTCTGAATCAGACTGTGATCACATCATTAGATATCCAGGAGGTCCAGAAGATATGACTGCCCTGCAAACTGAGCATGTCTAGAATTATCAATCAATGATTAGCTTGTAATTTTCAAGCAGTCATTAAACTAGGTCTTTAACGTTTTAATTCTCCAACTTTTCCCTTTTGCTTAAATACAGCTAATGGTGTCCAGTTTCTTTGGTAAAAAATATATTCATTTGCTTCCTTGCCATAGTTTTTGACTCTCATTGTGTTTTGAAGTCAATATGATTGGTACTTTTAGCTTTATTGAGGACAGCTAGAGAGATAATGATGGGTTTTAGATAGTACTGAATAGACAAAGTCCCTTACATCAATAAAAACAGAGTCTGTCAATCTGGTCTGAGTGGTGAGCAGATTGTACCTTTATTTTCTAGATTAAAGGTAGAGCAAGCCAAGGGAAATCTCATGCCCAGCCAGGAGATGTTGTAGTTCAAAGCAACAAGACAGTGCTGATCAGCTGCTTGAAATAGAGGCTAACTAGGCTCTAATTTTGCTGATTTTTGCTGCTAGTATGATCTGGAAAATGCTGTCTCTCAAAGATGGAGCATGCTGCCAAGCAGCTTGTATGAAATCAGGGGAACAGGAAGATAGGAGGCACTATGTGTTAGAAATGTTTCTGCAGATGTCTCCCTCAAGAGGTCACAGCTGCTAACTCCTGGCCACTCAAAATCTGCCCAGTGCTAAATTTAGCATTTGTGCCAGAGTTACTGATCCTGCTATTAAAATATTGACTATGTATGCAGATTACTTATCTCAGTCAGAGAAGTATCAAAAAAGCTCATGCTTAATCATTACAGCTCCTGTTTAGATGCCAGCTCTCTAGCTTGCATAGCTTGCCCTAACTCCAGTGAGTTCATTCAACCATTCCCATTTTGGATCTAGAAATATTTAGAACATAGTTGCCATCTCCCTTGGCAGTGATGAAATATTTACACTGAACCTTGTATATTAATAACTATATTAGAACTAAGCTTTTAACATTCTTCTGAAGTCGAGGACATAGTGCTGACTATAAATATTTTTAAAATGCCACTTTTGCAGGCTCACAAATCTGCTTATAAACTCAAAAAATATATTCTGTAGTAGCCTTTTAGAATGACAGAAATCCAGCAGCAAGGTTTGGAAAACAGAAGAGTATTGAGAGCTGGGGTGTTTCAAATGATGAAGAATGCAAACAATTATGTAAAGTGTTGATCAAGCTCTTATTGATAAATTACATTTTCCTTTTGCTTACTCAGTTATAACTAATAAAGATTGTGATATACATTGCTAGGTTTCTAAATCAATATGTTGTACCACTTTCCCAATTGCTACTTGCAAGAAAAAACAGGATTGGTTCAGCTTTAAAAACATTTTAAATATATGTAAGCTTTTCCATTGAAGCAGGAGATAAAGTTAGGTGGGCAAAGCATGGCAAGCTTCAAGGCCAGTTCAACTAATCAAAGATTTAAGCCCAAAAGGTTGATTTTTTGTGCAGTGTTAGTTAAGAAATTGATTTTCATTTAGAAAGTCCTTTTTGTACAGTATTTCAGGTATATTAACTTTTCTGAGTTACTTTGAGTTCATTTGGCTTTTGTTTTAAAAACAAAATGGAAAAAAATAACCAATCAGTTCACTGAAATAATTTTCTGAGAATGAGTTCTTGTAGTTCACCTTTCTAGGATTTTGATTAGGGCAGTTTGGAGTGTAGAGCTGGAGCAGAACATCATTCACTTCAGTTTGTTATTGTGGAGATTTCTAAAGGGAACAGCTAACTACTGGCTTTGAATGGTGCATATAGAATAAATCAGGAAGCATTTAATGAAGCTGTGAGTGAAAGCAGGCTATTAGCACTAGAATCAAAGGTAATTTTCAACTCATGCCATTATCTTCTGACTCTTCCTTTGACTCTGAAGGAAGTTCAAGAATGGTTTTGTTATTTTATGTTCTGGATTCAGAGCATCAGCTAGAATGATCTGCCTTTTTACTGGAATGACAGAGTTGTATGAAGTGAGGAGATCTCTCATAGGCTGTTTGGTAGTATTTCTGTGCTACTAAGTAGTTTATTTATGACTTAAGTAATGGGCCATATGTTACAGAAATGAAGCAGTCATTCTTGCATATTGTGTCTGTTAGTATTTATAAGAACTTTGAGGCCTGAGTACATCTCATATTGCTTCTTAGAGTAATTTTTTCTTTCCCCTCCCCCTGCATTTAACAATTTTTAATTCTTTGGAAGACTTCAGTTTAATTACCCTTACTCTTAGTTTACATGTATAGTAAGAGAATGTCAGTTACACAGAAATTTTAGGATTTAGCAGTCTGTAGAATGAAGGTGTTTCTAACTAAAATGTATGCCTTTCAGTATTTGAACATTATTTTTCAGAGTGGGCAGGACTGGACAATAGCAAGAATAGCTCGAACTCTGTATATTATACTCCATATATATATAGTATATATGAACATACACTCCATATATATCTATCTATATTTATATCTATCTATATTTATATCTATCTATATCTATATCTATATCTATATCTATATCTATATCTATATCTATATCATCTATATCTATATCTAATCTATATCTAATCTATATCTAATCTATATCTAATCTATATCTAATCTATATCTATCTAAAAAATATACTCCATATATTTGGAATCAAACATACCTCAGCAAACCAGGAGGTTTATAAGTAAATTTGCTTTGTAAAATTAATTTTTTGCTGCATTTGTAAGAAAAATAGAAGCATCTCTTGATGGAAAAAAAAAATCTGAGTTGAAATTAAGTGCTTCAGCTGAATCCTTTTTACACTCAAATGGGGATGAAGTTCTCTTCTGGCCTTATTATTTAAGTAAATGGTCATACTCTCCATTGGAACAAGTGGGAAAAGGTTCTTACTCAGTAGCAGTCATCTACCATGCAACTTCATACATAAAAGATACTTCAATGTAAACTGGATTGCATGGCAGAGTAGCAGTAGCATTGCAGGACAATAGTTACACTTGTAAAAGCATAGAAATGGAGCTAAAATAGCTCTCTGTCTGAATTTTCCTAGACAACATGCTGTTAGAACCTAATATAACCAAAGAACAACATAAAACTAGGAAAGAGGAGGTAATTGAAAACATGTATATGAAAGAATTCCCTGCTGAAATAACAGATGCCAGGTTTTAGACCATAGAAAATGCTGATACCTGTATGATAAATCCACCTTTTTCTCAAAACATTTTTTAACCGTTATGCTGAAAGATCCTTAACTGCAGCAATGTCACCAAGATGTTTATAATATGAAAAAAATAAAGCATTAAAATTAATCTAAGAGGACTTACCCCCTCACTACATAAGGTTGGTTTGTAATTAATGTAGATGGAAAATTTGGAGAAATGACACTCATTATTTATGCATGCAAAGTGGAACAGGGTGTTTGTTCCTATGATGCACATTTTGTGATGCACAGTAATATCTTCCATCCACAAAAAGCTCCATACAGTAAGAAAAAATCACACATTAGTCTGGAATAGCCAAGTAGGGAAGTTCTTGAAAGGAGAATAAACCTATCTGTCTCAGAAGACAATGCCATACAGCAGGTTTTTTTCTTTTAGATTTTTGTTTGGTTTTGTGGGTTGTCTGGGTTTTTTGGTTTGTGGTGGGTTGGTTTTTTTTCTTTTGAAGCTTGCTAAGTTCTTGAGCTGATTACTAATTCAGGTGAATTGGGTACTTAGTTTATTTTAAAAATTCCTTGATTTAGAATGGAGAGTGAGAAGCTTTATCTAGCTTTGCTATATCTTTCACAGTCATATATGCTGTTCTCTTATCAAAGTTCTGGAGAACACCATCATTGCTCACTACTGAGCTTTGGTGATCCAGGTAACACACACAAAATGCTAAGAGGATTTTCAGGCAGTTCAGTTTTAAGTCTTTAGAGACAGTTAGAAATCAGGTGCCTTTGTTGGTTATTTGTTAACAACCTATAGATGAAAACTTCACTCTACACTTTTCTTCCAGTTTTTTGAACCTACTGCAATGCATCTTCGAAATGACCATCAGTCCATCTGAAGAACTTCTCAAGATTTCAAGAAATCACTGAAGGCCACGTAGGGCTAAAGAGACTTCAAAGTACTATCCACAAGTGCTCTCTATTTTCCAAGAGGGAATACTTATATTGGACATCATCAAAAACAAAACTTTGGAAAGCTAGAAATTGCACAGGGTTCTAACAATACTTAATATTTCTTACATTGATTCTACTATAAAAGTTCTAATTAAATATTTTTGAAATACTTTCAAAAAAAAAAAAAAAAAAAAAAAGAACGTGCATTTGTTCTAATTCTGTTATAAAAAAAAAATCAATGTTTACGTGATATAAAACATCAATAATGGGATTGTTTTTTTAAAAAGACAATACGAATTGCTAAAATAAACCTGGCTCTGGACTGATATAACTTAACCTGGTCTCCCTGAAAGGTTATGAGCTGCACTGCTTTGTAGCACTTGAGATTGACCCAAAATAATGTTAAGAAATCCCATGAAAGTGAGCTGCAATCCCAGCATGTTTTCATAACACTTACATAGAAAAGAGGAATGTTCTTCAAGTCCATTTTAATCTCCTTTAATGTGAGATAATATTTATGATGAACAAGAAAAACAAAAATAGGAACTATTGTTCAAGTACCTTGGTTAGTTATGATACTGTACCTTTTTTCATTTTGACAGTGACCAGGGAAGTACAATCAAACTAAAAGGAATTTCTGGGCAGGACTGAGGTATCAGGGAGCTTGCAAGGTCTAAGGCTGAAGAGGCAGCAAGATGCAACAAACTAAGTGCAAACCTGCAGCTCCAGGGAGCTTCCTGGCAGGAAGTCCTGATGGCTAGCTGGGAACAGGCTGCATTTTGTCAGCTGATTCTACTGAACTACCCAGAGCAAATTCCCTAGAACTTTTTTCCAGAGGAAAACTACTGTCAGCACATTCAAAGTTTGAAGACAGTAATATTATAACTTATTTGGCACTCTCAACACAAACAGAGGAATTCTCTGATATTTAATAGTTATCTAATATTTATTGTATAATTGCTCTCATCGGCATAATCCTTTTTAAGAATGTAATTAGGAAAGAGATGCCTTATTAAATCAATGTCAAGCCAATTTTGTTGCAGGTATAATGGACACTGGTGGGAGTCAAACCCACAATAATTACCCTTGAGCCAAATAGAAAAAAATAAGAACTCCTATCTCAAAATTAATTTTAGCACATTAAATGATTTTTACCCGAAGCATGAAACATTCAGGGTCTTCTGCTTTGTCTAAAAAGTCATCTTAGTCACTGTGATAAAATATTTAGGGACTGACTGGGTCCAGTAATCTGTCAGCTGCATTATTGGCACTGTAACAATTGTGACTGTTTGATAAGCAGCTCCAGCTGTCTCCCTCCTCCCATTTCAAGAGGAGTACATTGCTTTTACTAGTGTGGTAGCTGCACTCAGCATGTGCAATCACCTTTTGTACTCCCTGTTCTTTAACTCTGGAAAGCTTAGCTGGGGACAGTTTAAGTAGACTTGAGTCAATAATAACTTTTGTTTGCACAGAGATGGCATGGTTGCAATTAGCTTTTCCTTACTGGCTGCAGGCTGGCACACTTGGATGTATTTGTAACTGCACTGAATTCTTTCTTCCTTTTGCTTTGAAGCTGAAATTGTGACAATTTTTCCCATTTTAAGCCTTTATGTACTATTTAAAAAAAAAATAAAATATGGACAATGGGTAAGTATTTTATAATTTGTAAATACATTTTATTTTGCAGAAAGCAAATTCTGCTACAGGGACACTAAGAGGTAATTTTTCAATATAACAGTCCTTATTTTTGCTTCACTGAATAATTTTCTATTTTGAGAATATTAATATCTATAAGAGGTTTCACAGTACTATAAAATTAGTTTATGCACAAAATGAAAAATGTTTAAAAACTATGAAAAAAACAAGTGACACTAAAGAAGCTAAATTTTGTGTGTGGTCTTTGTTTTTAAAGGACTCTAAATATGATTTTTAAAGCTGATGCAGAGTTACTAAATAGTCACTATTTCCTTGGAGCTTGGTATTTCAATGTAAAAAGTAGTGGAAGCTTCCTGACTAGGAAGCTGTATGAGTACCTTACAGATTTACTTGAAGCTCTTGGTATTTAACAGAGTATTTCAGCTTGACCACAAAGGCTGCTTATCTTTTCTCAAAGGAGCTTTTCAAGTGGAAAAGCTGGAGTAAGGTGGGTTCCTCACATCTGTTTGAATGAGAGGAACGAAAGATGTATTTTTCCTATTAATGCTTTGTACAGACAGGGTATACAGGTATTTGTATATACAGGGTATAATTAATATTAATGTTAATAATGTCAAGTTACATCTTAGAATAAGTGTAATTGTTTACAACTACTATCAGTACTTAATAATCTTGGTTATGGTCAAACACTAAGCATAGAAGCAATACAGTAACACAAGCAGACACATAGAAAAGGTTTATATATATGTATATATCTCTATGTATCTATTTATGTATGCATATATACA
Organism: Heliangelus exortis; assembly: GCF_036169615.1. Taxonomy (NCBI): domain Eukaryota; kingdom Metazoa; phylum Chordata; class Aves; order Apodiformes; family Trochilidae; genus Heliangelus; species Heliangelus exortis. The sequence continues at coordinate 10,933,085 of NC_092436.1, read as the reverse complement.
TATGTATTTCTATAGAACACAATCTATTTTTCTCTATTTAATACACACTGAAAGGAAACTAGGGAATATGGGTCTCTACCAGTATTTTTGACTGTATTGCAATAGGAAGTTCAGGAGTTAAGGTTGCTTTAAGATAGGAATTCCTATGGACAAACCAGAGCACTGCTGGGAGAAGATGGGCAGTGACCTTGAGCTATCACACCCTGCTAATGCATCATTCAGCCTTGACCCTATACATTGCTATGTATCCCAGCAGAAAGGATGCTCTGGTCTTACCCTACAAGTCCCTCAAAGGCACAGCATAGCTTAAACTCCTCTGGAGCATATTCTGCTTGGTCAAAAGAAGTAGAACTAAGAACAATTAAAGAATTAAATCATAGTACAACAGAAATCATAATTACATATTAGCCTTCATTACTATTGATCTGTGTGTCATGTCCCTTCCCCATTATTTTTTCATAGTTTCTAAATCAAATAAAAATCCACCATCCTTGGATTGTGGATGGAGGATTGTGAAGCAGGATCCATAACTGCTGTCCATTGCCAGGTTTTATGGAGAAAACAGGGAAGAAAAAAGGGCTTATCCACAGGCAGAATGGTAGAGGCTAAGCTAGTATTTTCTGCACCTTTACTTCAACACCACCATCATTCAGGCATGGCTGAAGCAGGTGCCTGGGTACAAAGAACAAAACTCCATTCATTTCCAGGCAGAAGTTTCATGCAAATGGAAGCACTGGAGTGTCTGCAGGGTATATGCCAAAGCACCAATGAGACTCAGCCCTTCTCAGTCTTACAACAGATTGTCTGACCAAGAGAAAGCAATCCAAAGGAAAAAAAAAAAAAAGAAAAAAAGAAAAAAAGAAAAAAAGAAAAAAAGAAAAAAAGAAAAAAAGAAACAAAGAAAAAAAGAAAAGAAAAAAAGAAAAAAAGAAAAAAAGAAAAAAAGAAAAAAAGAAAAAAAGAAAAAAAGAAAAAAAGAAAAAAAGAAAAAAAGAAAAAAAGAAAAAAAGAAAAAAAGAAAAAAAGAAAAAAAGAAAAAAAGAAAAAAAGAAGAAAAGAAAAAAAGAAAAAAAAGAAAAAAAGAAAAAAAGAAAAAAAGAAAAAAAGAAAAAAAGAAAAAAAGAAAAAAAAAGAAGCATCCCCACAACTGTCAAACAGGAAACAGAATTCCATGGATCTTGAGAGACCTTTAAAAAAAAAAAAGCCAAAGCCCCAAAGCCCCAAAACTATTCTAAACCATGTCCACAGACAAAATACATGCAATTTTTCAAACACCTATAGGGAAAAAGCCATAACTCATGGATGTGATGTAGTTATACAACAGTGAGATAATGCAAGTCATTCCAGCATTTCATAAGCCCCGTAACATGCATTTTTTGATAAATCACTTTGTAACAAATTTGGGTTGTTATCAAAGAAGTCATCAACACATGATCTGACCCCAATTACAACTGGGCTATATTTCAATCCATAAATAAGAGTTCTCTCTATTAGTTTAAGGTACTAAACTCTTTATGTGCCTTTATGAACAAATAAGGCTTCTTCAGGCCACATATAGTTACATATTCAGACACTACTGCAAAGGTTTTTCTTCCCACCTCACATCTGCTTTGTTCATAGTATCTTCATAGAACAGGTAGAAATATTTTGTAATTTAAACCAAAATAAAACTAACAATCTAAACCTCTTTACTGGGATACCTATGTCTGCTATTCCTGTACATTACATTTTTCATTTCTTGTAACAATGTCAGCTTCACTTTGGTCAAGTTAGGAAATATCACATCTTCGAAGCTGACTTTTTTTAACAGCTGTAAACACAGTGTGCTGATATGGTGTCCCCAAGAGTGATGTGGGGAATGGTTATGAGATTTCAAGCTGGGTCCTTAGCAAAGAAGTAACAGGTTCTATCTGCATGTGAAACAAATCATAATAAAAACTAAAACTAAAGCTCAAAGTATGCCCTTTATTGTCTGCTTTCACCTTCTTCACATCTACAAAGTGATCTGACTCAACTGTTACTTAAATCCACACAAAGTTTACAATCTCATCAGGAAACTACATTAAAGATTAATTCCACAGATTGTTCTGTAGGAAAGATTGGATTGGGATCATGATTCAAACTAGAAATGATCAGAAATTAACCAGTTATTTATTCAAAGATATTCATTTCACTGGATTGAACTCATTTTACAAGAAGGAAACATCTTTGTATGAGCAAAAATGTTGGGTTTGGTCAACAAATATAATCAAGATGCATTCTCAAGTTTTAGTATGTTATGTATTCCTTATGGACTAAATCTTGGTATGCTTCAAGGAATCACATTAAATCTCTCAATGTGAGAAAAACTTGAGTTGAGTGTTATGTATAACACCAAACATTGTCTCTGAAAAATAGTTCAAAACATTTCACAGTGTAGCCACCATAAAATTACTATTTTCAAACATTAGTTCCCAATTTAAGAAACAACAAGCCCATCACCTGTTGCCTTAGATTTGAAAGGTCTGATTTGATTCACACATTTTTACTTCATCTGTCTACAGATTACACTGCATCTGTCTCCCCTGAAAAAAAGACTTTTTCTGACAAGGTGGACAGAGCCTTTACTGACAGAAGTCTGTATGTGTCTGCCAGTACAAGTCAGACTTTGTGCTTTTACTATTAACTGGAGTGTTTTCCAGGTAGTTTTTACAACCATTATGGCAAAGCAGTAAGTTTTACCCTTGCTACCTTAAGGATTTTATTCTGATGTTGCTTCCAGTACCATAAAAGTGGAGTAATTCTACTGAAGCATATTGAATAAGACCAAAGTGAAGGGAAATAACTGAGGGCAACTGGTGTCATAGCTAAGAAGCTGTCTCAAATACCAGGTTTTAAGCCTATGTAATAGCTCAGTTGTAATAGGCACTATAATACTTAAATGTATTGTGGAACAACCTATTAAAAAACCAAATAAACCACAAAACAACACATAAATCCATAGATTGAGATGTCTTATGACCACCAGCTAAAGAGCAATGTCTACAGCTTCCAGTAATTACATTAATTAAGGCAAATGTGTCTTTAAATTCTATATTTAGGAATGCCTACTTGTTTTAACAACGAAAACAAAAACCAAACCAGCCTTTACGTGCTTTAGAGATGACAACAGTGAATAAAGGAGAAAACCCTCAGGGGTCCAAGGAACTTCAAACTCAGAAAGACCACAGATATCTTTATGAGAAGCTCTATAAGCAGCTTGCCTACTTGTGCTTCTATTCTGCAGGCATAAAAAATTTCTCTATCAGAAAATCACTTTCTATGTTTGAGCCCTGTTCATTAACAGCTCTTTACAGAGCAGTCAGAGGAGCAGTAGTGTGTGCTTGAAATAAAACCACTGCTTAAATGTGCTCCATTCAAGGCCAGTGAGCAGCAAATAAAGCTTACTGAGTTTTAAACTGCAATTCCAGCTGTACTAGAAGCTACGATTCACATGAATCCAGCATCCTACCTTTATTTTAAGATTGGGAACCAAGTTGTTTACTAACAAAAAATCATTTCTTTGGGGCCTGATCAAAAAGTCACGACTTGTTTAAGTGAGCACTTTGATAATCCAAAATCACCAGGAAAATATTCAGGCCAGTGATGTGCAAAATGACACTTTTTCCTCTCTAAAAGTTCCATTTAAAGATGAAGCAATCTCAAAGTAAATCCCATGACATCCTCACAAGGAAAAAATAATTTCTGGAGACACTAAATTGAAAAATGTCATTGAAACTATTCTGATTTTACTACTAAAAAGAGAAGGCAAAACAGGATTACACATTTCTACAAAGGTAAGTTTGGCCATTAAGATTATTCATATAAATATCACTTGTAATGGTCTCCAAGAAGGCACAGTGACAGTAACAGAGGAACCAAGACCCACATTCACCATATGAGCCATATTCTGTATTGGCCACACTACTGACATCACCTTAAAGGTTGAAGAGGTGGCACAAATGTTGGTCTGATTACAGAGAAAACAGGGATCAAAGAGCACATTTTTGTATGGTGTTGGAGGACAGGGGGCCTTCTTGTTCCTTCACATCACTGGAACAGCAAAAATTGAAGAATGGTTTGACTTGAGTGCAATCCAAACACTTGCTGCTAAACATGCTTTAGCTGACTTGTCCTGTTTCAGGTACAATGTCAAATGCCAAAACGTCACAGGAATATTAATTTCAATAAAACTGGCAAGCAGGCAGTACTCAAGTTACCACGACTCACCTTTATTTCTTTTCTGGGAAAAAAAAAAGTTTCATTCTAGAGACAGTAAAAATTTTCCATAGAAATTATCGGGGAAGAGCTTTCCTCTGTCAGTTCTCATATTATCCTGCATGCATTGCTAGATAGCTAAATAAAAACTCAATAAGTTAAATCAATATTTGGCCACAAGTATTGACACCAGTGATGTGTCATCCCCATTTAAATTATTATTAATACAAATGCTTTCCTTAGATGGAACTCGAATTCTTCTCTCTAGAAGGAATTCTGAGAAACGTTTTTATTTCTGTGAAGTGCTGTGTGTATCACATCAAGGCTCAGTTCACATCTGTACAATAGAACTACAAGAAAGCTGCTGAATTCTCCAGTGGAAAAAAAAAATTAAAAAGAAAAAGAGCTGTGGATCAGACTCATAGCAAAATTGGTACCTGCACTAGACAACTTAAATGTAGAAATGGTCAGAAAACTTATCCTGCCTGCCCTTCCCATGAGATTTTGGTCATCGCAGATTAAACCAAAGCATCTGCATAAGTTTTTTGTGATTTAAAAAAATTTAAAACATTAGTTTTGAATATAATGCAGTAGAAAAAGTTTTCTGGAAGAAACCAATTTTCCATTGTGAAACTGTTTCAACAGATAGAACAGAGCTGAGAAGTAAAATAAGTGGAAGTTTCTTCTTTCCTAATTGTTGTAAAAAAGTCAGTTTGCAGTGAAATTAATGATGAAATGCAGAACATACATCTGGAATGACATACCCTGGGATGCCATGATTTCTATTATGAAAAACTTGAGAGAGAAGAAACTCCTTTCCTATCAGAGGTGTTTTCCTGCTGTAAATTTGAAGGCGTCACCAACTGCAATGCAAAATGGCACCAAAAGCACTGTGCACACTTAGAGGACCAGGGCATCCCAGGTAGTGCCCAAGATACAGACACAAACCAGTCAAAATTGTCAAGAGACTTTCTGAAAGGGCACAGAGTGAACAAAACACATGAACCTGCCAGCAATCTAACCTGGTATATCAAATATCCATGCACAACAATAAGAAATTAAGACCAAATTTCGGAAAATTATTATTGCCTGACTTATACAGCCAAAGGTCTTCTGTTCCAGAACCTCCCTGGAAGGGAGTGAATGCTGCATTACTGCTGATGAGCAGCTCCTAGCTAGGACAAGAAGGGAAGCTCTCACAGCTGTGGAAGAAAGCACCCTTGATATTTCAGTCATGGAATTGCGTTCCTGAGTCTGCCCAAAAGATTCATCTTGTCCTAAGATGGTTTCTAGCAACATCCCAGTCCTGTGAAACCAACTGGTTCACAGATTGCTTGGCTGCTGGAAACCACAGCAGTTGATTATTTTTTGTTGGTTGTTTATTTGTTGTTTTTTTTAACAAATAAAAGATAATAAGAACAGCAAGCTCTGCTTATAGCTTCTTGAGTTATATGGGATACCTATTGCTGTGACTTTTATGACAAGACTGCAGTCATCACCTGGTATCATCCACTCAGGTTCCTGGCACTCATCTCAGCTTTCCTCTCACCTATCTATGAAGTGTGTGTCCCCAAGTCTCATTCTCATAATTTCAAACAGCACTCAGAATTTTCTTGCAAAATATCAATGGTATTTTCTTTCATATTGCTAAAAACCCCAACTTGCTCTATACAAACACTACATCCATTTTTTCCACATTAAGAAGTCTTTCTACACATGGCTGAGTCACACAAATCACTATTTTACAACATTGTCAACTGCTGAACGTATTATTCAGGAATGCATATTTATTACTGCTGAACAAGCTCTACAAATGGTGAAACAAGGTGCACTAAGTAGTTTTGTGCCTTTTATTTTTGAAACAAAATAATTTGGGTTTGTACCACTTTTTTAGTCCAATATGCTGAGTTCATTTCAGAGGCACCATACTCTTGTTACAAAGCAGTTTCTTGAATGCATTCCCATGAGGAGACTCGAAGAGCAGGGTATTTCCTGATGGCTGTTCCAAAAGCAGAAAGTATTCCAGACCATGATACCATCCAAGAAGTTAAGGGTGGGCAAGCAATCACCCCGTGCCTAAATCCCCCTGTTCTTTTTGGGTGCACAATAAAGTCAAAGCTCTATTTTACAGTAGTAAAAACTTGATGGTACATGACTTTAAATAAGCTAAAGTAACAATAATTAGTTTGAGAACTTAAAAGGCCTTTTGTCATCTTACTACTGATTTAATTTTCATCCAAGGTTATTAACATGATTTTAATGGAGGAGATTCATAGTGTAAAACACAAGGCAGTGTTTTATGTCCACCTTAGAATGCACAGATAGGAAAAGAGAATTTATCTCAGTGATATCATTAAAATACAGTGCTAGTTTCCTTGGGGAGAATGAGATGGGTCCTTAACTTCTTATGGTACACATACAATAGAAAAAAATTAGCATAATTTATTTGATCTCTGTCGTTATCTTAGCTGTTAAAATGCATAATCTGCTACTAGAAACTATATCATATGGCATCTCTCATACAGACAATTAACTTTTCTCCATTAGAAATACATATAGCCTCAGGTTTAGGCTAAGACATACTGCCTCAGTCCTTACCTTGGTCTCACAGCAGGTTCTAAACAGAGATATGCAACTTAAAGGAGGTTTAGACATTTGGAGTTTCCACAAACTAGGAAAAAGCCACTTGTAAATCCCAAGATTCCAAACAAGTGCCATTCCAATACATAACTATTTGCAGAAAATGAGAAGGCTGTGGAAGTTCCTAATGATCAGATTCAATGCAGACATTTACAGTAAATCAATATTGATTCACTGTTATTACATAAAGCTGCATTTATCTCAGACAAAGTGGATGTTGTCTCTTGGTCCTACATTACAGTTCAAAGGGCTCAAAAATACTTTCCCACAACAGCTTAAGAGTTCATTTCTACCTTGTCACTTTTAAATGTTTTTATTAAAATGGCTATGATGCCCCTGTAATTTATATAACTTTTTTTGCCTTATAGACACAATTGTATGTATGCAAAGTTTATTGACTAAAAAAGCCAGATGTTTTTTTGGAACCCAGTCAGTCTTTCAGGTAAATAAGAGGGCTGGTGCTCTTAAAGTTATGCTAGAGTTGTTTTCTGTAATGTGCCAGGCATATATACAAATTAATTAACTTCATAACAAAGTAATTATGCAGAAAGTGTAGTATGTAAAGAGATGCTTCCACTCAGAACAGTTGAACAGGCAAATATTCTGAGAAACCTCTAAAACACCTCCTAATACTACAATTGGATTAGAAATTGTAATTAAACTCTCCAATACAATTTATCTAAATATTGTATGTCTGAAAGGTGTGGACTAATTTGCAGTGAGCGGGTTGAGGAGGAGAGAGCTGGGACAAAAAAAGGAAACTCTCAACAGAGAATAAAAATGTGAATATGATGCAGAGGGCTGGGAGAGCAGGGAAGGAAATGCAGGGGGGTCATTGCCATACTCACAAAAAGAGAAACAAAACCACAAAACTGAGCAGGCCTAGTACATAGAAGTCTGATCTAGGGATCAAAGGAATTGCAGGATAATTTCTTATTTGATCATCTCTTATAATGTTTCTGGAGGGTGACTTTCCCCTCTACTGCAGGGATGAAGCAGGCAATGAGCTGTGATAATCCTGAACTGCAGAGAACCCCTTGGCACTACTGTTGAGTAACTATCTGCCTTTTGGAATGAGACCAAGGAAAGAGGGTATAAAATCCTGTGTTTCTAAGAAAATCAACTTGCATCCAGATTTTCCAAGGCAAACAAACACTATTCTGGAAAATATTTCTCCAGTAATTTGCAAGCAATCTAAACCGCTCAGGCTACAAAACTTTACAGTAGATTTTGCAGAGAAGAGAGTTCCTGTTTTAGGCTTCTTTGCCTTATATTTCTATCCCTCTGCTTCCTTGCAAGATGTACAAAATATGCAGCTGCCTACTGGAAGCTAAGAGCTGGTAGGACAGTCCTACTTTAATTAACAAAAACCACTATTCACAGAGCTCAGGGGGCTTCACTCAGTTTGCTAATGAATGCTACATGATCAGAGGCACTTTTTAGAATGCCAACTGATCAGAGGTACTTTTTAACATGAGAAGATAGTTATGGAAACAAACATATCAGACAAATTTTCCTTTTGTGGCCTTATTAAAACAATGTGAGATACTACTATTAGCAGTAAAGAGATACAAAGATTGAGGAGGGGGTGAGTACTTACCCAGCTCACTTCATTCAGCAGTTTTGAATACAAGTCAACTGCTAAATTTTTCAGGGATTAGAAGGAGCAAAATTGTCTTATATTTTCATATACTAATTCTAATGTTACCTATGACCTCTAGTAGAAAACTGAAATTTTTCAATCCTAAATTTTGCATGCTATTGAATGACTTTTAACTATAATCTCTCTCAAAACTGCCTCTAGTCACCAGATTATTTTTCCACCTGACACAGCTTTTGTTATGTGATGCTGTTACACCTTTCTTAAAATGAGACTATCAGTGAGGAGACATCATTCCAGACAAGAGTATATGTATATCAAATATATATATAGTAATCTGAACATATTGTAATGACAAGTAGGAACAGATGCTGCAGTTACATGTAGTATTACAGGTTCATTATTGGTTGTAAATTCTCTGTGTACTATAAAACCCCAAAATTTAATTGATTGTTTTGCAGTCCAGGTCATTTGTTTTGACAGAACATGGAAATATTCTGATTTTTTTATTTCTACCTTTTCAGTTGATGTCCTCCTAATATGAGGTTTCATTCCCCACCCTATCCCCCAAACCCAATGAACTGATGGTTGTACTATACTTCTTGATTTAAAAAAAGAAAAAAGCTGTCTGCATTCTGTTGATGAGCATCTGTTCAGGACAGTTTTATGCAAATCCAACTCTCATTTAGTTTGCTGGGTGGGCTCAACATCACCAAATCCACTCCCCATGGGAATACTCTACTTACTGATGTTCAAATGGGCTTGCACTCCTCACCTCATTTACTGTATCCATACATTGGATATGCTAAATATATATCAGCCAAATGTATGCAAATATGTATCAACCACTACTACACCTGTAACTACAATGCATGAGAATAAGCAATGCCCTTTGTAATAAAGTAGCATAGATTATGTCTTTAAATCAGGTGTAAGAATGCAAATTAGTATCCATTTTGGAAGCAAGGGGATTTACAAAATAAAACTTGAAAAATTTAGGTCCAAAGTAGCTGATATTTTTCCCTCTGTCTGTGTATCTTTAAAGAATGCCTAAAATTCAAGCAACCATTTTAAAGCTTTTTTTTCCTTTTTACAACAGTATTTTTTATTATTTTTCAGAAAACTGTGTAAGATAAACTATTTAATTATACATAATTTCTGTGAGGTAAAAGCAGATGTGTTGGGTTGTTTGGTTGTTTTTTATACTAATGAGAAAAGTAAAATGTCAGGGTCACCAGCTCAAAATGACAATCGACACCAGATGCACTGGAAAATTTTAACTCTTATTAATTTGATTTAAGGTTGTATGTACAACTCAGCTGACATTCAAAACATAAAAACTCAGACGGTTTTTAAAGATCTCAGTGCAACTTTTTGAGGTCAGATAAGTTAAGAAAGAATAAAAGTAAGAAGTCATAAATTTCCTTCTTTGTGGTATGTTTTATAATTACTGATAGACCAGCAGTAACCATAGGAGGAACTTTAAGTGCCATACAGTTGTAAAATAATACATTTTACAGAGGGATAAATTCCACCTCTTATTTTGACTGCAGTTTTCCAACCTCTTTTTGCATACTCAGCAAAATCTGAATTCTTATTTTACAGAGGCCAAGGATAGCACTCACTTACCCAAGAAGAGGATTTGCTCAAATATTAAAGGTAGTGAAGACCTAACACAGTTTTCAACTGCAATCCAGATACAGGTAAAAAAAGCTGGATCCATTTTTCACTTAACAAAAAGCAATCAGTAATATATGGGACATTACAGGACATTATTGTACACACACTAAACCTGAACTGAAGGCATTTCAACTTTTTTCCTGATGCTGACAAAAGTCTCACATAAGACCTTGAGAAATTCATGATCTCTTTGGAATTTACAATCTCTACAGAAGAGGATTTTCTGGGTTTTCTACATATATTGTAAACTCTTCAAGTCAGGGTCTGCATTATTGTGTGCTTATTGCAGAAAAAATCCTGAACTAAGCACCAAAACCATCACTGTTCTCTGAGTTTCAACAATATATAAATACAGTCAGAATAATTTTAGCTTCCAGATCACCCAAGTCAATGTCAGGAGACATTCTATCTCATTAAAGAGAATGTCAGGAACCTCTTCATCCCACTTTTTCTGAGATTGGTGAGCATTGATCCACCTCACTGTGGGTAGAAACACCTCTCACTTTCAGAAGATAAGATATTTTTATGCACACAATTATATGCAGCTGTTATTAAGAAGGCAGTCACATCATTTTTTATTCTAATAGTGGGAGTATGTAATCAGTTCAAGGGCTGTACTAGTAAGGAGAACTCAAGACAAATTATAAGTCATAGATAATTACTATTAATAGAAAATATGCCTCAAGGAGAATGGAGTTATTAGATAAACATCATTGCAGTACTTAGTAGCTCAGGAATGGATAAAAGAAAGTAAAATTAGTTGCTCTGGGATTCCTCCCTCCTGTAGTAGTTGGTGAAATACCATTATTTTTTTTAGAATTTTTTCTGTTTCAAGCCACGTAAATGCAGATATCATTTTAGAAGAGTCATGAGGAGAAACAGATCCATCTTGAAACAATGCAATATTTGAATTTGTGGCAGAATATGTAATAGCTCCTCAGCCAAAGCAAAGGATCACTCGAACTCTGCCCCAGCTGATCCTTGTCCAACCTCCTTACAGCAATCCTGTTGAATCAGGTATTACTCACCAAAACCAAATCATTCTGTATCTGACCTAGCTGCTGCTTGAGAATTTCATTTAGGTAAAAGCAACATAATTTGTTTTCTGCTTTAACTTTTATGCCCTGGACTGGAAGAAATCTTTCCAAGTAGGACCTCTTTCCTCAGTCCTACTTCAGCTGGACAACTGGCTGTCATTCTCCAGGATGGCAGAATGCTTTTCCTTTACTTTAGTATTAAAATTAAATTAAGGAAAATAAAAATCAGAAGGAATATAAATTCATCTTGAAGAGGCTTTGCACTTTTTGCTTGGTACCATGGTATAATCTTAGCTCTCAGCCCTTAAGTAGTTGGCTGCTGCAGTGCAGTGCACTGCAAGAGTGCACCTAAGGTGGGAGACAAGAGGCCAAAAGGCAATGTTTGTGACAACCTGGAGAAAAATAAATCAATATCCTAACACACACTCTGAAGTGTCTCACTGCTAACACAGATTATTAACCTGACACAGCAAGTGGTTTTAAGATGAATGTGTCTCTATCATTTTGTCCAAGCTACTGAAAAAAATTGCTTGTTTAAAAAAATCTTTTAAAGAGAGAAAGAGGAAAGGGACCACTGTAATATTTCTTTTTTCTACACTGAACCTAGCTGGCTTTATTATGTATCCTTCCCCATTCTATAACTAAAAGAAAAGATTTTCCCCAGCTATAACTTTCCTACAGTTGCTTTAGACTAATCCCTTTGTGCTATCTGAAATCAACATGTTTACTGCAGACAGGAAAGGTTTTCTTCATTGTGCCCTCTGTGCAACAAGAGGGAAAAGGAAGGCAAAATAGAAGGATGAGGATTGAGCAATCTGGGGATGAACTTTCCTGGATAAAGAGGGGCTGCTGCATGGTCAGGAGTGTTTCATCTATCCTGAATTGCATTGGTTGCTTCTTCAGTTGGAGTGAACACTGCAGGAATACAGAAACCTCTGTTCTTAAAGTTCTTCCCAAGTTTTGTTCTTAAAATACTTCCAGTATTTCTGGCAATCAATGGCATCACAATGTAATGTAATTCTTGACAAATTAGGCTGATTTCACGCTGTGTTGCAGTCAAGGACTACAGAAGGGAAACTTCCTTTAGCATTTTTCAGTCTGTATACCCACAGGCAAGGTAAGCACATAGAATATTTTCCATGGAAAATTTCCTTGGTTTACAAGTATTTCACAGAATATTATCAACTTACAAACCCCATTCAGTGTGATTTTCCTAAGAGCAGAAGACTAATTGCAGAAAACTGAGCACTATATAGGGCTTCTTGGAAAAGTAGCATCACAAGCTTTCATGCATGGAAAAATTAAATCACTGTTGCTTGAAATATTTGATCTACAGCTCACACCATGATGCAGTTCCTGAAAACAGGGGTTTTCCACCTGATCCCCTTATGAATACTGGTTCTTTCTGAAAATATCTGGGGGAGGATGCACAACTTCCTTGAAGCATACATAACTACAAATTGTCTTTTTCACCACTGAAATTTCACCTGAAAAGGTGAGAAAATTTCACCTGAAAAAGGTTTATTTTTGCTCTTCCTCTCCACTTCAGCCCCAAAACTGGCCAGGGTGTGACTGGGATGGCTGGGACAGCAGGGACCTGATCCCCCCAGGCTGGGAGAAGCTGAGGAGGAGCAGCACTCAGGCAGCAGCTCCATGAGAGCTGGGATGAGCACTGCCTTCTCAGTGTTTGGGGACTGCAACAGTCTCCATGGGAATTACACCTTAAATCACAACCCATACAACTGCTTGTTTGAGGCTGTGCCACTCTGTGACTCCCCAGACACAGTTCTATGGCTTTTTTACCAATGCAAGCTCAAGGATGTGTAACTCCCCATTGCATCAAACAGCAGTTTGGCACAGTCTGAACACACAGACACCTCTGAGAAGAGACAACTGTGAACTCAAGTGGGAGGCAATGATGTCCCTGTCCTGCCAGCTGGCCAAGGGGCAGCATGGGTGGCAGCTGCAGAACATCTGTTCATCCACCTGCAAGAGTCCTGGTGACAAGCTGCTTCCAGAGCAGTGGGGGAAAGGCAAATGTGTATTTTCCAATTATGCAATTGCACTCTCCAGTCTATTTTTCATTTGGGAAAACAGAGAAAATTGGCACAACTGGAAGTTTTGCTTCACTAATGCACACGTGGATCAAAATGGAGTCTGCATTACAGAACAAGCAGCCAAAATAATGCTCAACCTCTGCTCACTATAATGACAAGGATTATGATGTCTAGTGATTTGATGCAAAGAAACTTAGGAGGCCTGTAACAGAGAAGGAAAAAAAACTTTGAAGGTTTCATAGTAATAAATCACCTCTTTCCTTCTGTTGGTACTTAAAAACCAGGTTCTACAGAAGTGAAACTTTAGGAAAAAAAATCTGAGACAGAAACTTGACCAAATAAAATACAAAGGGAAAGTACTTAGCTCTTTCTGCCAGTATCCTGGTCACAGCTAGGAGGTCAAAATCCTGAAAAATGTGCACATGTACAGAAAGAAGAAGGATCCATGTTGAAAAAAAGTGAGGTGGAAATCATTAAGCAAGGACCCAGTATTTCTGAATGAGCCCTCCTTGGAATCAGGGGATTTCCACAGACAAATCCATCTTTGGAGATGAGCTTGTCAAAACCTCTCAACAGATGTTCAGGCTTCTGCTGTTGATGTTTGGAGCTTTATTCCCAAAGGACAGCTGACAATGAAGTGCTGTCATTAAGTTGGTAACACTAAGCTTCTCTTTCAGGAAAAAACAAGCCATGTACCAAACAAAAATAGTTACAGATATTCAGGATTGGTCTGGTTTTGCTTGATGTTTATTTTGTTGGCTTTCTTAAAGATGGGAATATCTCTTCCAAAACTGATGTTTGAAAAATATCTTCACAAGGCTGACTAAAATTGGAATGAATAGAACTAGAATAAACACAATTTCATATTAGTTTTCATCTGTTATTTTTAGCTTCCCATTTAACTGTGAATGATCATGAACAAAGTTTCTCTTATTAATGATATAGTCCTCTTGCTTTCATGTGGGAGCACTCAGATTGAAACACACTGATGAGGCTTTCAGAGCCCAGTTTCAATTTCCCACTTTCTTTGAGCATTGCTTCACAAAGAAGATTTGCTATTCATGGAAGCAGAGAAGGCAAAAAAACTTTAGAAACGAGCCCAGGGCAGGTCCAAGGGATGATCCTCAGGATGCTCTGCCACCACACTAAGCAAGCAGGCTGGTGTGGGGTGGTAAAGGGAAGAGAATGAGCTATCTGCACCCAACAACATCCCAACAGTATCTAGTGGTTATTTTTTTCAAAAGTGAACAGAAATTTATACAGGATCAGGGAGGTGATGAGCAATATCTGAGTAATTCAAATTGTAATTCATTCAGTAATTTTGTGCTGGGATCCCAGCACTTCCAACAGCCTGAGAAGCAGAGACAGACTATGAATGGCCAAGAGAGTTTACAGGAGTTCGCTTCTACACAGCAATAACAAAGTGCCCTCTCTCAAAACCTAAACACAGTCAGGCATATACTTATTATTCCATAATAGCTTTCTGGTCAAAAGAAAAACTAGAAATACATCTTGTTTTCAGTTACGGCTTAAGCCAGAAAGAGCAGATGCATTAATAACATGAGCCCAAGCAAGCTGAAAGTAACTGAAAGTTTTAGGTTAAGAAGCTTTTTCTATTTCTATTCATACACTGGAAATACACTCAAAAATCCAGAATGGAGTGATTAGAAATCAAGAAGCCTAGAGGAAGAGAAAAATTTTAAGAGAAAATGGTAAAGTTACTGAGAAAAAAGCATTAGAATGATGCAGTTCCAAAACAGGACAAAAATAAAAACCTGCAAATATCAACAGGAAGGCAGGAAGAAAAAAAATTAATACTGAACATCATTTCAAAGCCTTGAGAAGGTGATTTCAAAGGAAACAGGGAGATAAATGGATGACAACATGCATATTAATGAGCCCAAAGCAATTCTCAATTACAGTTCATTATCATTAACCATTTGAAAAGTAAAAAACAGATAAACAATTCAGCCTACTCTAGGGGAGTTGAAAATTTCCTGGCAAGAGATGCTTCCCTCTCAGGAATTTTAAGTAAAAGCAAAGAGCCTCTGAGTGTAACACTTAGGATTTCTTTATCTGAATTGAAAAGACTTGGAGAAAGGGGAATTCAGTTACATTATCCAGAAGGACAAAAAGCAAGACCCAAAGACAATGAAATACTCAGAATACTCTGAACCCTCCATTAAATGCATCCTCTCATTAATACTCCAGTCTGAGCACCAGGTTGCAGAGCAGCTCCCCTGACCTCTCCACCTTCATTTAACCTTATCATCTCACACTCAGCCCTGCTCAGTCTGAAATTATGCCCCCTCAGCAGGTTTCAGCATCTGCTGATTGTTTTCATGGTGCTCAGTACTGTAGAACCCTTCCCTAAGACTGCTGACTAAATACAATTCCCATGCAACTGCATACATGCTGGGGATCTATTCACAGCACACACAATATAGGTTCAATGTCAAGAATTTCTTGCCTTGTAAGTATAAAATGAATCACCTGCCTTGTTTAGATCATGAACTGCCTTTTGGAAGGAGCAAGGGTATCAGAAGGAGACAGGATTTAGAAACTAAAATAGCAAAGTAAGGCTGGTGGAGAAACTTGGGGAGGACAGGACCCATCATACTGTAGAGAATACAATGTACTTTATTTCCTGAAGATGTGTACATATAATGTACTTTTATTTCACCCTGAAGACCCTTTAGAAACTTTCCTGCTCTCAGAGCACGTGGTGGGCCCAAGCCATCGTGCAACAAGTGCCTAGCAATTAATAGCCTGTAAAAATCCAAAGGGCTTTGGGAGTGGGAAATCAAAGCGTGGAGTGGATTTTCCTTGGCAGCTCTGCCACCCACCAAACCAAGCAGGTTTCCCTCTCCAGAGTCTGGCATCAAGCTTTTCATTCACAGAGCAGCTGGAGCACCTAAGGGAAGGTGCTGGAGCACCCTCCTGCAAATGGAGAGCTTGGCACCTCTGAGGAGACTCCCAGAGTGCAGCTAAGTCAGTTCCTCTGTTGACAAGAGGGGTCTAATTGTACTCTGCCAACATCACCTTCAAGGATTTATGCCTCCTGGTTTCATGTTCCACTTCCACTGCTCCAACTTCCCCACTCGTGAGTGGAAGGACCCCACTGATGCAGTGTAGGCAACACCTCCATGTTCAGAACTTCACCAGTAGTGTAATCTGTTTCAACACTATTTTTAATCTACATTCAAAATATATTTAATCTGTAATCAAAAATAGTTTTATCTACTACAAAGCTTCATCAACAGACAATTTTTAAGCAATTTTCACCAGACTTTGGACCACTTAGAAGTGGGACTCATGACTAAGCCAACCTCTGTTTCAGTCAGAAGAGCTGTATGGATGCTCTGCCCCTTTAAAAGCCTGTGTCAAGAAAACAACTCACAAAGAGGCTCACAATGAAAGAGAAATCTTACAATAACTCCATAATAAAATCAGAGAGGTTCTATGGCATTACTTTTTTTCTTTTACTTAATCTTATTTTCTTTTTATTTTTCCCATTTTCAAAAATAACTTTTCGTAAATTCTATCCAATCTTTATCCTCTTCTCCTATTACAAAATCTTCTGCTTTCAAAGCTCCATTTATACAAAATAGGTGGCCATATGTTTTTAAGGCTTTTATTATTGTAGCTTGAAAAAAATTTTATCTGTCACTGAGTCAACAGTGGAGTCATCAGTGATTCTCTTGATGTCAGAAAAACTTTATTAAATTTGTGACGTGTAAGTTGTTTAAAACTTTTATTCCCGCCCTGCATGTCAGAGAGAGGAAATAAAGCATTTGTCTAACACTAGATGCTTACAATTTCTATGAAGATTTTATTTGTTCTGCATACCAGCAGAAGTATGAACCAAGGTGTTTGGTTTCTTTTTAAGTGATGCTATATGATAACGTTAGCAAAGATTTTGTTCAGAAGTTGTTTCTTTCAACAAAACACCACAGTTCCTGCTCTTTGTGGTGAAATTGGGCACTCATTCTGTTCTGTATGGTAAGGACTTTATGCTAGCTATTTTTTTTTTTTTTTTTTTTTTTTTTAACGAAGTTTGTATTCCTACTCAGAATTGCAAAACAAGTGCTAAAACTTGGAAAACAAAAATAAACCAGATTTTTGAAATCTTTTTTCTAAAACTAGTAGAATCAATACCTAGTTCTACACAAATACATCCAGCACCTCTAAGTGACAATAATTTGATTTTTTTCAAACTTTTAGTACAGTAAACAGGAAATGTACATATATGTAGTTGTTCAATAGTGGTCACCAAAATTAGAAATAGTATCCTGGTATCAAAAACTTTTCTTGAAAAATATACAACCTTTCAAAAAATAATTACACAGCAGCTACTGTGTAGAGAAAATGTTATTTTATTTTTTAAGCCAGTATTGGAACCCTGTGGGAGGTTTTCCCATAAGTATAATAATTTTCTAAAGCAAGTATTCTTCTGTTTTCCTGTAAGTGCATGGTCACCACAGGGTATGGGAAAAGAGAACTCTAAGCTACAAGACTTGTTCATATGCACAGACATCCTTCTAACACTTAAAACAGAGTTAACCTACCAGGAGCTCTTTGACTGAGAAAGGCTCTAATGACATTTTTTTAGCAATTAACAATACCTCTTCTGCATTCAAACGTGTTTTAAGCAGACAGAGGTAGGGTAGAAATCAGGGAATAGAGGAGCACACAACCATTAGGAGACCTACTCAAATAACACAGCTTTTAAAGTACCACCCTACACACAGCAGCTTGATGATGTCCATGTAACAAGTGAGAAGAATGCTGTAAAATGACTTTCCCAAGCAGAATTTCCCAAGCAATTTTTACGTGGATTATCACATTTTGTATTTGTCCATTAATCCATTTTCTTCTTCATTTGTAGAAGACCTACACATATTCACACAACTCACTGGCATCTCATATTTTTTAAGTTTCCTTTACTCTTCAAAGTGCCTGCATGATTTGCATGACTTCTGGTAAAGAGTTGATTTGGAGATATCACTAAACTCTTTACCAAAGCCTTTGAAGAATCCTCACCATCAATTACTTTTCTCTCATTCTTAGTCACTATTACATACAGCATTACAAAAAAGAAAATAAAAAAAACCTACAGCTCAATTCTTTCCCTGCAGCTTTCACAAAGTTCACCAAGACATTTTCTGCTCTATTGCTCAATATCACAACAATGCTCTATTATTTAATTTCAGAAAGACATTTCAATATAAAATCAACTGTTGATAACTTCTTGTGACTACCAAGCCAACAAAAGTTTTACCATTAATTTCAATAAGCATAAGCTGTCAAATTCATACTAAGAAGCATATTTTGCTGATGTGCCAGTAGGCAATGTGATTATAGGGGTATATTACCCATCTGTCATTCCACTGCAATGCTATTGCAATAAAACATTGAGTTTAACTAAATGCTTTGATGTCATCAGCATCCATGAAAATGGAGCATAACGAATGTGTGAATAGAAGACCTCTCCAATCTGGAAGTTAATTTGCATGACATTATGACCTTGTTTGCATTGCAGAATATTAAAACATTCCTTTTAGAAAACACTGGCATGCTGAATACCCAGGAAATGCAGTGATGAGATCTTCATAGGTTATTAGTTATATTTCAGATTTTCCAATTTTTTTTTGAGATGGGTGTAATATAAAAGAAAAAAAAATTATAGTAGAAAGGGTAGGTTGGGGTTTTATTATTGTTTTTAAGATTTAATATTAATGTATATTAAGAGAATAGTTTTAAGCTACTTCCAACCTGCCCTGTTAATGTTGCACTACATTTTAGAGAAATACACACTCTATAATTTTCTCCAAGAATTTTTTTTTGTTCAGAATAAAACTACCTGCATTTTCAGCTTTATAAAAGCCTGAATATTATTGCTATTACTTTACTCAATGAATGAAATTAATGAAATAAGGTAAGGCATACACTTGTTTTCATCCAATAGCACAAAACCTTCATCACATGCAGCTTCACATGGGCATTAATAACTTATTATCCTCAAAGACTACTAAAAGGAAAAACAAACTAGGAAAAAAGCTTTAGCACTTAGTTACTACTTGCTTTGGCTTGCAAGGATCAAGCTCAGAGCCTGTGCTGTCCTGATGCCCTCCCCTTCCCAACTCTCAAGTAAAGGCCATTGGGACCTCTGTTCAGAGCAGTGGAAGGGAAGTCTGTGGCCAAGGAAAGTCTGAGCTGGACATCAGCAGTGACCTCATTTTTGAAGACATCACCAATGCCACAGAATAATGAGTTACGTGTAGGACAAAGTTTTCATCCAAAGAAAAAAAAACCCAAACAACCCTTTCTGTTCTTTATGAGCACAGAGATGAGTTATGAAATTTTTCCAGAGGTTTTCTGAGTTAATGTGAAGTGTGAGAAAGCCAAAGCACACCAGGTCCCAGCACACAGACACGACCTTTGAGGACTGCTGTGTGTGTAGCAGGAGTAAATAAGTGCTGGAAACTCCTGGTTGAATCTGAACACAGCATATACAAAGTCCTGGTCTTCCCTCACCATCTCAGAACTCCAGACTTCTCTCCATCCTTGTGTGGCTTGTTGCCTTGCAGCACAAGGACTGGGGGGTTGGCTCAAAGGCAATCACATGCCATGAACTGGGGACATCTATGCCCACCTAAACAGAAGTGTTATGTCCTATAGATCAGGCATGGATCACTCTACTTGATCCATCCAAGCAGATAACATTCAACACCTGCAGTATTGAGAGTGGCAGTAAAAAGGAGGCAACACATATGTTGCTTCCAAGTTTTGCTGCAACATCTGTATAAAAGTCATCAAGAATTTCTTTGTTATTTTTCATAGAACAAGACAGTTCAGCCTGAAAGGGAGCAACAAGAGAAAATTTAGCCAAATGATCATTTGAATAGGAACTAGAAAATCTGCACATACACCACCAGAAGTTCTCTGAGGAAATTTCCAAGACCAGGATACTTCATAAAGCCTCTGAGGTCTTGTAGACTATCTCCTCAGCTACATTCAGAGAAAAATAGAGTCTGACTGAATCTATTTGGAACAGATACCTTGAGCAGAATGCAATGCTATGCCCTTAGCAGTGACATGAAACTGGAGTCATGGCTTCTGTTTCCTTCAGTGCATTTGAAAGCACCAAACTCACTTCCCAAAAGCAGGAAAAACTGCATGGACTATAGGGTTATGCCCTGAAGCTTTCTGCATCTGGCTAGCAGGTCTAGCTAACATGGTTTCAGTATTGTTCTAGGCATATGCCAGGAAAAATAGACTATTTATTTATAATTAAACAATATAATAGTGAAATAATATCTGAAACTTACTAAAAAATAATTAGAAAATTTTCAGCCATACGAGTCTATTATGTACTGGCAAAGCATGGAGTTCACTCACACTTAGAGAAAAATGTTATTTTACAGATTTAGAGACTTTACTATCTTTTGTTAGAAAATACTTATCAGTCATTTCTTTCTCTTTTGCCTGTTTTCTGCAAATTACATAGCTGGGCCTGATATTAACAAAAAGAATGCCTTCCCTTTAGCAGCAGATGAAAGAGCTGACTTGACAGGAGTTTGTTTTGGAGAATGAAATCTGAGCATCCTATCTGCTGTGCAGATATTTAGTTCTTCCTGCTGGGCAATCCAGCCATCATTTTACCATGTCCAGCCTAATCCTGGACCTTGGCTAGGGCTGGTTTGTCTCACCAAAGGGCCAGAGACCTAAGAGAGTCTTTGCTTAATATGGGATAATTTAAGATTTTTTTGGTTTGGACTCACTCAGTAGTCTTATTTTCAGGTTATACCATTCTTTTCTTTGAGTTAATATATGCAATTTTATCAATGAATTGCAAATTATGCTTATATATGTTTGGGTTTTTTTTTTGTTTCTTTATTAATTTCTTCTTCTCCAAAGGAAATACTACATGTATTTCTCTTAGCCTTTCATTATTTCACTCCAGATTGAACAGAGGTGCACTTTCCAAAAAAACATTTCACCAGAGGAAATCTTTAGGGAGATCACTACTGCTTCAAAGGCTATAAAAACAGCTCAGCTCAGAGTGGTGTGTGGGTAGCAAACCAAAGCTCCCCATTGCCTTCTGCTGTGCCTTGGGACCACTTCTTAACAAGTGAGGCTTTAAAATTGGGATAGTTTATGTTTTGATTCAGAGGCCTTTGTGAAAACACTCATTTCACCACTTTGAAGGGTGCTTGAGCTTGGGGTAGGCAGAAGCTTCCTCTGAGCATCAGTTACTTTGCTTGGGCAGGTGAATCTGATTTCAGACATTATGCCCCTGGTCAGGTAACGTGTCTGAAACCCAGATGCTCTTTTGCTTTGATATGGCCATTCCCCCTCCCCCCCAGGTTTATATATAGGAAGAATATTAATGTGTTCTGAATCATTATTTTTCTTTGAAACATCTAAAAATACCATTGCTGGAGGAAGCCAGCCATTTGAACTATGTATATTTAGTCTTCTCCAGCTGCTGGAAATGCTGATAGGATTTGAATTTATCAGAATTTTGGTTTAGGCTGCAGGTTTTTTTCTTAGCAACAGTTGCTATGCAAATTATTCAGAGAGTATCTACTGCAATTGATACTGGATAGAGATCTGAAATATCAGATTCTTAAAAATCTTGCCTGTAAAACACCTCAGGTTCTTAACCATTTAATGTCTTGCAAGTTGAGAGCTACACCAACAGAATCACTTGCCTTTCCCTACTGCTCCTCAGCAGTGAAATCTCAATACTTAACAATACACTGAAAAAAATAGGGTTTCTAATACACCCAGTATTGTACAGGAGAGCAACTGAATAGAGGTGAACCTACCACAAAGGGCTTAGTCCTGTGCAAAGGGCAAAATGTAATTCCTACCTGGTGGCAGTGCCAGACTCTTGAGGGACAACACAGGGAATAAGCAGAACTCCCAACTGAAATTAAGTCTGTTAATGTCTTTATGGAGTTTGAGGCAATTTTGCATTTATTGTACAGACAAATAAATCTAAATAGCCATGTCAGGTTTAAATCAACTGCAAAGAATTAGGAATAAAATAATCCCAAACTCCAATTTTTTAATGCTCGGTGCAAGTACATATTAATGACATACCTGGTTCTGATAGGCTTTCCCTGGCCACTTCTTGAAGGTGTTGGATTTCTGCTATCTGCTACTATGCACTTTATGCAAAAGCATCTTGTATAACCCATCTTGTTCTGCCAGCAGTGGCAGGTGGGGAACCAACCTAATGCTATTGCTGCAATTTAGAAATAGGTATTAAATATGAGATGAGCTCTGATCATGTTTCAATCTAGTTTAAGTGAAGTTTCAGACTGTGAGCTTCTCTCTGAGTGAGAGCTATGGTTGGGTACCCAGACAGGACTTCACTTTCTGCTGCCAAAAATCCCACGATATTAATACAAGTGCTTAAAGATTAATTACTCTAATGTGAGATTTTGTGTTCAGTCTGGAGCAAGAACTAATAGTGCAAGATCGTAGCCATAAACATGTTTCCAGAGCTACATAGGTGAACAACCTACCCTTAACACAGGAAAAGGATGATTTAAAGCCAAACTTTCAGCTCCTTGAGAAGTTTTGTATGACAAACAAGTGAATTTCTCCTTTTGCTTGTATTGCCTAAATGGAGAGATGGTGGAGGGAATAATCACCAGTGACCAATCAATATCTCCTGAATGTGTGCAGCACAGGAGCTGTTCTGTGGTTACATTTCACATATTCCTGTGGCATTTATCAGCTGAGGGGAAAACTTTTGTTTTCAGCTGTTCTCAATGTCAAGAACAAGTCAGATCCAGAGGATTGACTAAAATGACTGAGATGAGCAGGAACTAGGGAAAAGTAACCCTGTGAAAGCTATCTATGAGCTGAAGAGTCACAAGTCACAAGAGATCTTCAAAGATGGAAAAGAAGCTGGACTGGTGAGAAAATTTCCCCCTAAGTTAAAGTTCCGAGTCTGCTGGGTGTGTTGACATTGTATAACTGGGGAGTCTGAGCTCAGGCTCTTCATGCCCTTCTGTAATCAGTGATTACTTTTGCAAATGTCATACTGATTAGTCAGATTCTCATTGTCAGAGAATTGTGCATTTCTGTTTTGTGTAAACAAGCAATGAACAAGTCGTCCTCTTCCAAGGACATGACAGGCAAATACATTATGTAATATCTTACATTAAAGAAGTGGAAAGCATAACATTTGGGACTTTCTAGACTCTCCAGCTAAAAATGGTGTATCAGCAAAAAGATGACATTTATTGTTGTGAAGAGGATAATCTGGATTTCAATTATTATGTTAAGTAGCATACAATGGAAACAAATTCTCAATTTAGATACTGCCATCCTCATCTGCTGTAAGCCACTACAGTTCAGCAAATGCACTGGGCACTAACTTAACCTTCTTCTGTGTCAACCAGGGAAGGTGGGAATTTTGCAAGACATGACAAGGAGCACCATACAAACCTGTGGTATATGGAGCTTGGGGAGTGAGGAGATGGTAACATGTATTGCAGTAACTTCTTCATGAACCATTAGAGATGAATTTACTCACCAAACTGAAGAGACAAAATGGTAATAAAATCTTGCCTTGGGCAGCAACTATTTTTTATTTAAGAAATTCTATTTTGGTCTCCATCATCTCTGAGCATTACAAAACTCTTCATCTGACTTTACTCACAAGAACATTTGTTCCTATGGCAGAAGATCCAGTTCTGCACTTGGGGTGAACACACTTACTTGGTGTGTTTGCTCTTTTGCACAAGGTTCCTTTCACCTTGCGTTAGATGTGCTGTAACCAGCTCCATCTCAACAAGAAGTTTAAACTGCTTTTAGAGACACTGGGGGGAAATAGGTTTGCTCTATATACAACTAGTCCCATTCTGGGACAGCTGTCTGAAATAGTTGACAATAATCACATTGTACAAATGGGGCTGTGAGGAAGTCAGGCTGATCAGCTCATCCATAGACTCTTGTTTGGCAGAGAGTTGAAGTCAGACAAGGAAAAAATCTCAGCCACTCAATCTGCAGCCTTAGTCTTGTGCATCTCTGATGCCATGGGCTATAGAGGAAGTTATCAGACAGGATCAGAGGGATTATCTGAATCACTATTTTTCAACACTGAGGATTACTGGACAGTTTCCTTTTTGCTTTCTTATGCTTATTCTTAAGAGTGACAAAGGCTTCCTTCTACCTCAAGAATTGTCTCTTCCATTATAGCTTCAGCCATTAATATATTTCTGATAATTTGTTACTCCCTGGAATAAGCAGAGTCCTCTGAACAATTTTAGGTATGAGATGCTTCAGAGTCAATCACAACATAGGGCCTTTCACTAACGGGTCCATCAGATGGGTCACCAAACAAAAAAGGAAGGGGAGCAATACCTGTTGTATTGAGCATCATAGCCAAACAGGTCCCTTTTTGCTTTAACAATTGTGTTCTCTGAGTGAAGAGTAAAGAAATTATTCCTTGTTCTTTTCAGAAGAGTACCCATTTCTTGCTTGGGGAACACTGTGCTCACCTGGGACATCTGAGTTAGAAAAAACTCAATGAGTTTGACCATTAAATTTAAAGTACTGGCCTCGGATCTTTTATATATGCTACAGATACCCAATTTTATCTTCAGTATCATTCCTAGAAATATAATAATAATTTAAATCCTGCAAGTCTATGTAGACAGTTAAAAGACAGTCCCCTGCATGAGTGAAGAAAGATAACCCCATCTCCACATAAAAAGTTGAGCATGATAGGTTGTATTTATTACACTATTATTTCATTTTTCATTTCTTGTAGCTCTAATGAGCTAGATGAAAGATTTTATGATGGTGGACATAGCAAATTTAGTCTTCTATTTATGATGTTACTGTTAGAATGTAAGTTGCTAAGATTCAATGAGAGATTTGAAGGCTGACGTTGATTTTCCACTAAGAAAGACCCTTTTCCCTTCCTCCTCTAAACCCATTACTTAGGCATGTCTTGTATTTTTTCTTTTTCATAGCTTCAGCAGCCTCAGACTCAGAAATCTAATTGCTTTTCTGTTTCTGAAATTGCTGTGAGCATTCCATTGTAGAGAAGCTGTTTTTCTAAAGCAAACACACATGAGTTTCTGAGATAGAAAGGCTTCAGTTGACATCAGAGGGCTTTAGAATTGCTTCTTACTGTTTACATACTTTTTAACAAGGCTGAATTCCCTTTGTAGAAATCATTAGTGCAAAATTCTTTAGCAGACCACATTCCCTTCAGTAATTTCAGCTCCTGTTTATTCTGAAATGATTTCACATTCAAAGCAAATGCAGGTCTGCTGCAGTAAAAGTCAACTTCTTGCTGTGCCACTGCGTGCCACTGCATGCAATAAATACAGAGCAGACAATATAACAGAATTATAGCATGAGTGATTTGAACCAGTCATTTTTCTAATATGTTTAGTACTGACCACTACTGCTTGCTATGTTGCTGTAACTGACAGACAGAGTTGTGGTATTAAAAATGTCTCGTTTCCTAGCTTTTTGGTAGAAGTCAGATCAATTTATCCGACATTTCCCAGTTAAAAGCTATTCTTTTCTATGAATCTGTCTCTACTGACTGCCTTCCCTTATGATTTCCAAATCCTTAAGGCAGGTTTGAGACCTTACTTCATAGTGTTTTCAAGGCAGCCCTGACTGACATGCTCATGATAGCCATTATAAACCAAGTAACAACTAAAACTTTCACCCAACCTCTTAATAGTGATGTTTCCTGACAATGACAGAAACTCTGAAAACCATCATGGATTAAACAAACAATCCCAGCACACATGCAAAATTCCCAAGACTCACAGCACAGGGTAATGGAGGGGGATCACTAACAGCAGCAATCACTCATCTTTTTTATTTGTGCAAGCAAGTTTTCTTGGCAGCCATCAGCTACTGATTAAGAACAGACCTGAAGAAATCTCCCCTCTCAGCCCAGGTATTACATAACAATTGAAAAAGAAACAAAACCATGAAGATCTTCTGCCATATGGCCTCTATTGAGCTGCTACTGAAAAATTCTCCAAGACTAGTCAAGCTCCAGCCCACAGATCACTTCATTTCAGGTTTTCAGTACTTGACAACCCTGCCCCCAACTACTGCTTAAGTTGTGAGCCAGACTTGGAGGATAAACCATAGCAGTTTGATATCAAAATAGCAGTTTGATATCAAAATGAAAGAGGGAGCTGAGCAAGTTCATTTTCATCAGCATTCCTCCAGCACCAGCTTTAGTTACCTGGAGACAGCTCATGTGGTCATGCACAGCCCATCGTGGTGCTTAGGGTAGCTATGAAAAAAAAAATCACTGCTGTCATTTTTGGCTTGAAGGAAGGGTAGTGCTTGCTGTGCAGGAGAATCTTATCAAACAGAAAAATAAGAGATGCTCAAACAACAACAACAAAGTAATGAATCTGATTCTGCCTGTAAATTTTCAGCCTTCAATAAAGGTGCCTGTGAGAGACTGAGGAAAAAAAAATTCATCTGAACTGTGCTTTGAACATTTTAAATTCAACAGTCCCTGTTATATTTCTGCTCTTTAGACTGCTTTGTCAAGAGAGGTGTTCCTACACTTGATAATTTCCACCTTAATCAGCAGGTGTCTCTCTCTATTTGTGACTGAGAAGAATTTAAAAAATTGGGTAATCAGTCAAAAATGTATATAACCAAATAAAGAAACTCATAGAAACTCGAGGAGATAGTGTCTGGAGGTGATTAATAATTAACATTCCCATTTTCAAAAGGAAGTTTTATTCTTAGAGGTGACTAATTTTCCAATTCAAAATTCAATCTTCCTTATTTGCTTTGATATCCTTCCAGAGCAAACACAAACGCTCTTCCCAAAAATTCATAACTCTCAAATAAAAATAAAATGTGTTTTAATAACAACACTTGCTTTCCAGAGCTTAATGTAGTGATTGGTTGTTGTTTCCTCTGCTTTTTGTATTTCAAGGGAGATTATGCTGTTACTGTACACAATGACTCTTGTTCAGAAATAGATGACATGAATTATAAAGACTGTACAGATTCTTGCTGATCAAAGTGTCTTAAATCTAAAAACGATGCCCACAGCAAAACCTTTGCTATAATACCATTCACAGTTTCATCTATTCTCTCTCATTCCATGCAGAAATATTTGAAAATTGAGACTGAAGCCTAAAGCTTTTATTCCCATTCCCGCATGCAATAAAAAAAAGGCTAGGTGAGGCAGGAAATATTTAATATGTGGTGCAGAAATCAAGGAGCTGCAGTATTCCCCCACCTTCCACTGCAGAACAGACTAGCAAGAATTGCTCTAAGATTTTCCTGTCAAAAAAGGAGAATCCGGTTTATATTTTCTAGTGAACTGTGGTCAGAAGAACTCACTTGTAGTTTCCCTATCCAGAACTCTGACACTTAAAACTCTGTGACTTACTGGAAAGCAAAGCATAACCTTCGGCAGTAAACCCCTTTCAAAAAGAACTCGTGTGCATAGACTGCCAAGTGAATTTAAATACCTTCCCAACTGAGAGAAACAGAAATTTCCTGTAGTGGGGTGAGCAGGCATTAACCACATCAGGATCCTCTAGTCCAGCTCATGCTGATGCTGCACATGGGCACAGTCTCTGCCAGAGGGCTCTTCTATTAAGCCTTTGGTTAAAATACCACCCAAGTGAGGGCAGGATTGATTTCCCTGTCTGGAAATGCACCCCTTCCTGGATACTGCTTCATCATCACTGCTACAAATAACTTTTCCCTGAGCTTTACAGAAAGACTTCTGAAGAGAAAATCTTCTGCTTTGAGAACGTATCAGGCTGCTCAAAATGGCAGGCATGTCCAAAGGTGATGTTCCCAAAGGAGGATAACCTCCCTACAAGGTCTTTGCTCTTTTGCTTTGCCCAGATCCACCAGCTGAACACTGCACTGTTATATTAGCATGCACAGCATCCCTTTATGAAAAAGCATAAACATTTCTAGCAAGGGCAAACTCTCTGCAAGTTTGTCTGCTAAGTGGCTTTGCCTTCTCCTAAAGATATGCTTAAAATAAAGCAGTTCTCAGCAGAATGAATTCCTTTCCGTGTGGAATGGATTCAGAGCCAAGACATTTTTAGAGCCCCCTCTGTTAACTCCTGTGAGTTCATATCCAGCCTCTCCAGCTTTTTCTGGAGGGAAGATCTTATTACAGCCTAAGGTGAGTGCCTGGTGCCTGCACTTGGCTGATGCTCCAGCAGTGCACAGCCACCTCCCTCCCCTTCAGATAGGCTCTGTAGGCAAAGCTGAGCCCTGAGAAACAGAGAAATGCCATTATTTCAAAATCAGTGCAGAAGACATCAGTGATCCCATGGTTACACATGACATTGTAGATCAGGCTTCATTATTCCCACTGAAGGTTACATTCTGCTGGAAAGAAATAATGGGCAAAAGCCTATTGACTGTTGTTTAGTTTTCACCTGACCATTAACAGTGTTAAAGTGACAAAATAATTTGCCAGATCCTTTCAGATTTCTCTGGATGAGTTATAGTCTCTGGAAGAGCACAAAACCACAGCCCGCTTCACTAATGTATCAAAGGTTATTTCAGTGGCACCTCCTTTCTTGCACTGAGACTTTCTTTACACGTAGGCCCAAAGGCTCTGCAGCCAAGGCTTGGCTTGTGGTTAAAGATAAATAAACCCCTCTAACCTGTAGCTATGAACTTTAAGTGAAATAATGTATAAGAATAATTTTCATTATTCAGTATTCATGGCTATAGATCAGACAGTCATATGGTTTGCTCTGAATTACTGGAAGTCATAAACTGAGACCAACATATGTGTATATATATATATATTGCTAAATATATATACACATACATGCACACACATCCCCCCAAGTCCACATCTACTTCAGACACTAACCCAGACTATTCTGAATATAATTTCAGTTATGTACAAAGATAAAACAGAATCTAGAACTTCACTTAATGACACAACTGGATTTGAACTACTAGGATTTCATCCCAGAGAAACAATCCTTTCTCACTTGGTCATGCAGTATGGGTTACATACTGTTATATCTTAACTACAATTTGAAATATTTAAAATTCTTTACACAATTCTTATAAATTTTATATTTGCCATTTATCTATCACACTGCACAGAGGTTCTAACTAATTAAAAATAGGTAGTACCTAAACATAACAGAAAACAATCAAAGAGAGAGAATATCCAGGTTAATGCTTCAGCTTAGTAAAATCCTGAGGTGGCAGCTCCTCCAAGTTAACTGCAACTATTTATATAACTTAAATAAGTTACATCCTTCAGGCCAAAGGACCCAGAAGAATGCAGCCACAATGATAATTAGGATGGAAAGACTTGAATTCCCATTTCTGGCACCAGCTCAACCTCATCCTCAGCCCCAGGGATGGCTCTCTCCAAGCTGACTGCACAGAAATGAATCCAACTTGGCCACCAAGAAACAGGGGTGCAGAAGAGGGTTTTGCCCCTCCAGCCTCCTCTCTATGGGTATGCTAAGGCATCCCAGCCATCCCAGTTAGAGAAACAGGAGGAGCAGATGGAATATATCCAGACACTGTAGGAGTCTCCTACTTCACTACTTACAGGTGCTTACACTTGATCGTGCTGAGCACAGAATAGGAATGAGACTAGCATAGAAAGAAAAAAAAAAAAAAAAAAAAAAAAAGAAGCTTAATGAAAGCTACTTTTTAAAGTACCGACTGATATATTTTTTTAAATGTTATAAATATAGACAATACATTCTCTGGCAAAGCCTCCAAATCTATAGTTAGCTCAGCAAAATGATTGGGAGTAGAAGCTAAACTGAAAGTGATGGTATATATTTTAAGAGAACTAATAAATCATTCATCAGCCTTTAATTATTGTACTGTATAATCACAAAATCAAGCAATGAGCATTTCATAACCAAATTGAACACTTCTACCTGGCCATTGACTAAAATTGGGAAGCACTTAAAGACTTTAGGCTTTGTTTTAATTATAGACATCCCAATTTCAATCTGTTTATTATGTCATTTGCATCTCATAATGAAAACTACATATGCATTTCAGCATCTTCAATTGTGTGATTAGATCAATGACACTAATATCTGCAAGGGCAAGTTTGCTTTTTTTTTGAGTAATATTACTCTGGTACTGGAACAGATCTGTACTCACATGTTACTGTATTTTAAGAAGATTCTTCAGTACCCACATTTAAATAAAAATACAAGAAAAAAAAAATTCTTCCTTAACTGTCCTTCACTGTGACTAACACACTTTTGAAGTGCACATTTTTTCTACTACAACCAATTAACTCTAACCTGGGACTCCAGTGAATCTATTTTGTCACCATACATGGAGTAAATGAACTGCTAACAAACCTGCATGGCCTGCTAAGAGATGGAAAGGGCTAGAAATCACTTTGATGTTCAGAATCTCCACTCAATTTTTAATATGAGGAATATTACATAAAGATTTGGGTATTTAACATATAATTTAATGACATTTTACTAATTCTGAGAGAAGGTTAATTGAGGTAATTTAGAGGTAATAGAGAATGGTTTTAAACTAATTGCCAAGCTTTGTTATAACCTCTCTAAAGCAAACCCTCACTTAATCTATTTTTCCTACCAAGAGAATCCATTAGCAAATGGGTGGGTTTCACTATCTTAAAGATTATATTTACACTTAATATTGTTATATACCTGTGCTGTAAAGAAATGTGTATGTGAAAGAATACTCAAATATAAGTTTAAAGAAAGACCAGGGCTTATACTCTTTAAGGATTAAGTAGACATGCAAGATTGCCTTTTCATTATGCAAATTTAACAATAACAGAGACATTTAAAGGTTTACTGAATAAAAAAATATGTATTCAAATTTCATTTGAACTTGCATATCTAACATGATATATAGTTTAAATAAAAAACCCTGACAGTCTGTTTAAAGCATGACTGTAAGCAGCTTTTGATATTTAGTTTACACAATCATACCCAGACCTACTACAGTAAAGTATATTTATCCAGTGCATACAAGTACTCTTCATTAAAAGGTATAGCAAGACTTAAAGTTCATTTTTTAAGAAATAGGAAGAAGAAATAAGAATATTAATATTAAGAAGAAATATTCCTTTGAATAGGAAATTTTTTTTTCCCATCACCTTTGTTACCAATACCTGCTCCTCAAAATTGATTAAACTACATTATAATGCACTCACACATGATCTTTGCTGACTTCATATTTTAAGCAGGTTAAAAATAAATCAGCCAAATCCTTCTGCCTCAGGTATCAGTGAACATTTTTCCTCTTGGTTTCAGTTGTGTTGGTGACATAATTGGCCAGAAAGTTATCAAGTCCTACAGAGTCACGACACTGTACTATAAGTTTTATCAGTGACATGTCTGAAATTAGGCTGGTACATCCCAACATACTGCTAGAGGCACCTACTGCCAAAAAAACCCACAAACACCCAATGTATTTTGGACCTTTTATTTAGGCATAGTATTTTTAAAATTTATCTGAATCTTACTATGTGCCCAGAAAACACAGTTTCCCTCTGAATATGTCTAAGCATCTCACCTAAAGAGAAGAAACCTATAGAGAACATAATTTTTTCCCAAAAGACTTGTATTAATGCATTGCTCAAACTTAGGTATAGAAATAAGTAATAGAAACACACTGAAGTTAAACCTGGAAACAGATCTTTCATCTTACCCAAAGAATCTCAGGACCTGCCCAGCACTGCCAAATTTCAAACAAAAACCATGGCCATGGGGGATAAACCAATAATCTGCTTGAGGGAAACATGTGCTCCCCTTACATCCCTTAAGTTACAAGACTGGGAAACACTTGGAGAGAGGACTCAGATTTAGCACTTCTCTGGTGCTAGAACTTTTGTATCCTGCTTTAAAATTCCACCATGCTTCCAGCCCATGGAAAAAGGGAGCTTTTAAACCACCATAAAAAAATATCAGTTGCAATCAGCCTTTGTCGCAGTTTCTTGGTGACTTGGGTGTCAGTAATATTTTTCTGTATGTATACAGAAAGCCAGTAGTTTCTTTTCCAACACAAAAAAGCATAGATGCAAGATACATTGCTGGAAAGAGTAAGGATTAATTCAATGCTGCTCTTGTCTCGATTAGGGCTAGGAGGTCTGGTTTGAAAATCTGGAGATACTGAAGAAAAATTAGGGTATTTTAAGTGCATGTGTTTTTATAGTCCTCTTAACAGTGTTAATACAAAAAAATTAAAACCTACAAAGCTGCTAATATAAGGCGTACAGGTTTTTCATGGAAAGCTTAATCACCTGTCTACTCATGTCCTGTGCCAGTCTTCTGCAGATTCTTCAATGTGGCTTTGAAATGGGAGTAAGACAAGTGCTGATATCCTCATCAAGTCCCTAGAGTAACTGCTCTGAATTCCAGCAAAAGACTTTGGAAAAGTCATGTCTTGGCATAAAAGGCCAAGAGACAGGAATGACACTTATAACTGCATTCATTAAGAGCAAGAACATATCCAATCTCTGCCTCATGAGCATCCAGGATTAATAGAACTTCCTCAGGCCCCTGAGCTTGGATTTAGGGAGATCCTTTATACCTTAGGACACAGGATATAAATGCAGCCATAGTTACACCGTCAAAACCAGACCAAGGATAAAATCCTGATCCTTTGTAATGGCAATGTATGAATTTTCATTATATGATACTGACTTTCAGAAACCTCTATTTACTTTCTGATTTTTGAGGAGGTTTTGTTCTAAACAAAAAAATTGCAAGTTCTGAGTTGATGAAAAGTATCACAATGTAAATGGATGCTTGAAATATTCAAATACTTCTGCAATTCAACTGCAGCATACAATTACTACCTCTTTAGTCCTATATAGGAAGCTATTTAACTAAAAGTATGAATAGCTGAAGAACAGGACTGAGAGATTAACACTAGCAGTTGAGAATGTAATGCGTGTACTAAAATTATACAGTGTTAATACTTTTTTAAAGACCAATATCTATAGAGGAATTTAACAAATATAATGGCTTATAAAAATGATGGATGCAAAGATGAAGACCAGACGTGTTAACAGCACTGCAAAATTTTTCTAATGCAGATTTGACAGCGTTTTATAGCTTTGACTATCTTTTCTCCATGTTTTGTTACAGAAAAATCCATAAGATGTTTTGGTGCTTAGCTCTTTCTCATCTTAATTTAGAAGCACATGTTATCCAAAGGTCCAATAACTGTGTATAAGGACTAGCATGTTATAATTTAGTTCACAGCTACTCTTATATCCAAAGGAAAAATAGAAACATCAAGACCATGTTTTCACCTTGGTTCTCCTGCTGTGGTCCTCTAATTCCACTTACTGTTTTCTGTGCAAACCTTGTCTTTCTCTGTCCACTTTTTATTACAAAATGTCTTTAACTCAGCAAGTTTGTCTATCATGGTTGTATGTTCTAAACATAAATGTGAATGCAGCACTCTCAGCTGCCAAGTTGTTCTCACAATTGGTAAGACAAGCTCAAGGGTACAGAGTTCTGCTCCTTTGCTGAAGGAAACTCCTCTGCACAGCCTGTGCTGGGACCAAGTCCTGTGGGTGCTGCCTGATGGTGAGACCAGGAAAACCAAAGCATCCTGTCAGAGATAACTGGGCATAAAATCCTCCTTAATTCCCCTACTGATTATTATGTGTTACACTAAAAGGTCTGATAGAAACATAAAGGAATAGAGAATACATGTGAATACTGTATTTGAAGGTCAGGGATAGAAAGGGTGACAATTTCACCTATCAGAATCTTTTAAAGTATACAGATTTTATTGGTTTAAAAGTTCTTTCATGACAGTAAGTCTGTCTTGGAGAGAACTTGAAGAGGTTTTGTCTATTGAACACTTCTCTTAATTGCCCATCCCCTGCCACTCTACTGAACAGAGTCTGATGTGGTTATAACAGTAGAAGAATCCAGCAAATTTCTCAGGAAATGTAAAGAGCTTCAACATAAATTTCATTCCTTGGTAGGTTTTTTTGTTGGATTTTTTTTTTTTACTGAAGATTAAATGTTGTTATCTGGAATGTCTATTCAGTTCTTGATCATTACTACTGTTTAATTGCTCACTACCTACTGAAAGCATAGCTTAGAATCTGATGCTGATATTTAGTTTTTACCATGACATCATCATTACTATAGAACAAAAATGCCTCATAGCAAATAAGTATTTTCTTAGTACTCATTGTCAGAACATCTCTGTCTGCCTTTTTTCATTTTTAAGTTGAATCCAGTAACAGGTAATTCCATGAGGACAGGACAGTTTACAACAATATTTAACATCTCTCTCTGTTATCTGAAGAGACTTCTCTCTTGAATTTTGACTGCAATGTTTGCTATGTAATAGGTGAGCTGACACAGATCTTATGAGGACCTCCTTGGTACATTGTCTGACTCTTGCCATCTGAAAGCTTGAGGTTTCCAATTTCTTTCTCCCAGAAAACAACTAATGAGGTCCCC
The DNA here is from genome assembly GCF_036169615.1 of Heliangelus exortis. Lineage (NCBI taxonomy): Eukaryota > Metazoa > Chordata > Aves > Apodiformes > Trochilidae > Heliangelus > Heliangelus exortis. The sequence continues at coordinate 10,898,353 of NC_092436.1, read as the reverse complement.
TCTGCACTGTTTCCCATTATCAGTCATTCTTCATTGCAGTAGTCCGTTAAATAGCTGTTCTGTCATGGAATTTGCTGTAAAGGTGTTAAAATGCTTTCTTTCACCTTAATTACGAAAACTGTTTTTTTTTGTCTGTAAAATCTATTTGGGTGGATGGTAATCAGTTGCAATCTTATTTTAGCACAATTTTTTTCCAACTAGTATCCCATTGATGGGAGTAGTATTGTTCACTACATAACAGTAATTATATTTAATTTAACATAAAACTTACAAAAGAAATAAAACATGCTAACAGTTGTGAAACTTCATAACCTGTGTTCATTCACTCAGCTTCCAACCTTGAGCTTTTGACACAAGCTATTTCACACTAACTTTGCACTAGTAAATAAAATTATATCTAAATATACACATATGATACATATTCTAGAAATTTAGTCAGTCCAAGACTGTTTTTCATTAAATATCTGCTTGTACTAAGTTTCAAGCGTATTCACCTGCCCAAGTCCAGGAGTTGAAGACATACTGGTTTTGTAGCATCTGGCCCTGCAAAAGCTGCTTGAGGCCAAGAAACATTCTAATGAAATGTTTTCCTTCTAAACAGCATCTTTATAAGATTATTTTCAAGAACAGGTCCTACTCTGACAATAGCTTCTACATGGAGACAATTAATTTGCTGAGGGGTAACCTATGTCAGTCTTCTCAGCTTGAATTATTTAAATAAGCTCAGTCACAGTTTGAATTTAAATGGCTGGTACCTGCTATATAAAAATGAACTATATAAATTAAAATACAAATGAATGTCCTACTTTTTTTCTTGTAGGAGTTGATTTTTCTTCAGTGATTATTTACACAGTAAGAAAGAAATTGTCTCACCATTGATATAGTTCTGTCAATGGATTTTCAGGGTGAAGGGGGCAAACTGCTCAACAAATCTGCACGATTGATCCTTTTTTTCCTAATAATATACACAAAAATACCAGCATACAGCAGGGAACGGAAAAAATAAACCAACACTAGGAACCCACTGAAAATTTTATCCAGGACAAGGAGCATATCTGGACTCTTCTACACAGCCAAAGTCTATTCTTGCAGGGACAAAAAGGGGACAGAGCTCCATAGGGTGCTGCCAGAAGCAAGGCAACATTCTAAGAAACACATGACTGGCATAACTATACACAGGTATGTGCAGATCCACTCCCTAAAATAATTCTGAGGCTTGGCAGTATGGATATTGGCATGCTTAATATCTAGAATATCAGTCCCAAATACACAGCAAAAGATATAGTGAATTTAACATAAATAAAATTCACTATGAATCTAATCTAATGATCATAAGATGGTTTTGTGTTATCAAGTACTATAAAAACCAGTAGATGGAGATATCCAGAGCAAAACAGGTGATGCTGTGGATCAGTACCCAACCTTTACACATTTTGAGGGAGTTACTCCTACTCTGTCCCCATAGGCTGGATATCCATTAGCTACTCAAACAAATCAGGGATATGGAGACTATTATCTGATATTGTTTCATTTGTAATAATTTTAATTTCCATATTTTGAGACTCCCAGCAAATAGGAATATCCAGATTTTCTTTAAAAGGCCACCCTGTGCAAGGGAACCACTGGCATAAGTGCACCTTTTAGATAACAAGATGCTAAGTAAGGAAGTCATCTTTGGCTCAGGTGCTTTTCTCCACTTGACATTTTTGCTGAGTTAGTATTCATCAGGCAAGAAGCAGCAATCAAAAGTATCCCAGAACCATAGGAGGATGGTTAGGGTTGAAAAGGACCTTAGAGATCATCTAGTTCCACCCCCACTGCCATGGGCAGGGATATATCCCACTAGATCAGGTTGCCCAATGTCTCATCCAACCTGACCTTGAAGACTTCCAGAGAGTGGAAGCTCTATTAAGCTAAGCTCTATTTATCCCATTTATGAATCCTGATCATTAATACCTTTCAGCAGTATCTAAGAAATTTCCCAGATGATTTCAGGATTAAAATGGCTCCTGGAATCTCCTCTTGGTAGGATGTAATGCATATTTCCTACAGCCTTTAAGTATTTCCTACAGTTTTAAAGTATTTTTTTGATGATTTTTCAGCATTTGGATTGCATGAATTTCTAAAGTATTTGCATTCCTGCTATGCTACCTAGAAAATAAGTAACTTGGAGCTTTAATTGGAAAATCTGAGCTACAACTTGTTACCCTCTCCTGTGGGTGTCTACAATATATTCATGGAAAAGAAGCTTTAGCATTAGACAATAGAAAGAATTATGCTGAATGAATGTGTATTTGAAAGGCAGAGAAAAATGCTTGAGTGGCTTAGGTGACATTTTTTATGTTTTACTCAACTTCAGGAACAAAGTGAAGATAAAACAAGAAACAGATTAGATAAAAAAAAACTGGAGGGGAAAATGTGTGAAGTAAATTTTCTGTTCTGTGAAGAAAAAAAATTGGTGGAAAAATATGAATTATATTCAGAAGTATTTCCATGACAACTTTTGGCTGATTCTCCTAAATGACAACAACATTTGCAGTTTTGACAGACCTTACATTTGCAGCAGATATTTTGTTCTAATGAACTTCTTGCCCTCAAGAGACTTATTTTACTTCTTCCTTCCATTCTGTTTCCTTAAGGTACTTGGGGGGGAGTCCAAAGCTGAGCCCTTTCTACTTGCTCTCTGCCAAGGATCTATCATTAGGAGATTTCAGGAACTACAGTTTTGTTGACTAATCACTTATATATGCAGGCACATACAGTTTTGCTGTCCTAATTGTTTAGGTTTTACCACTATCTTTAGAAAACAGCCTTCAGTCTCTTTCTTTATCATGCAAGGCAACGCATACCCTGATAGATTTTATCTAACAGAGCAAATCACTGTGCATAATCTAGGAAAATACCAGAAGTTTTGCAGTGCTGGGGTCATTGGCATCCCCAACAGATGAGAGAAGTTCACCACCATTACAAAGTGATTAAAGATCGTGCTGCAGCTCCTGGGAAGACAAATGTCACATACCAATTGCTCTGTGATACGCACTTAAGCCATTTCAGAACTTAAGGCTCTCAAATTCTTGCTTGAATTATATACCTTACTGAATAATAATGCTTTAGTTTGCAAAGATAAAAGCATTCTAAAGTTTTATCTAAAAGAATATTTGTATCCTTAACAATACCACCCTATAAAAAATGATTGTTCCATCTCAACAATCTTAAAAAAAGTAAACTCATCATCTTATCACACTGTTGATTACAAATGGTGTCTACATGAGAACTTAGGGATCTATTGAGTTACAGCTGAAAGGTGAGAGGAACCCTGCCTTTTGATAACCTGCAGAACAGATTTTGGCTTCCAAAATAACCAGCTGACAACTTTACTTGCTACCTTACCACAGGTCAGACAACCTTCTTGGGACTCCTTGAAATATTGCTACCAACATTTCTTTAGAGCCTGGGCACTCTCATTCCCTTCAGTGATGCAGCCAGGTGTTTCCACAGCCATACCACTGAATCACAGAGCTCTTTTCCCACACCAGAACTAGCACACCAGTTTTCCCCCAGTCACACCAGTTGCTATTAGCGTGAATACTGTTCTAATGCTTTGCCCTTGATTGGCAGGGGTGAAAAATAGAAGACTCAACACTCTTTTTTAAGGAACCAGTGTTGGCTTAAGAGGCACTGGTTGTGTGTAGATACATTTCCTCATTTTCATGAGAAACAGTCTGAACTCTAAACCAACACAAAGTAATGTTGGTGTATTGAATCTCAATGGAAGTAAAAGTGAGCACCAATATCCACAGTACAGAGATTAAGTAAACATTAACATTTTTATGAAAGCAGCAAGACCATGAACACTAAAAAAAAAAAAAAAATCACTGTCTTTTCACATCTGAGCAAGCCTTAGAGCAATTGCTCAGCTTGTTTGAACAGGCAGTAGGCAGGGAGCAGATCCACAGCTGCTCCAGCAACCCAGTTGAACCTAGCACAGCTGTGCCAGTCCCTACACCCATAGAACTGTTCATACTATTCAGTGACAATTGGTTGCATTTTAAAATATGACTTGAGTCATCTTGGATTATCAGAAACCTTCAGAAACTGTATTCTTAATAGTTCTTGCTTAAAGCACAGATTTAGACTGCAACCATTTAAATTTTAAATAACGTTTACATTCATTTATGATGTCCAGAAACTACTGGGTTTTATTTGGGGCTTTGCCTCTATAGGCCTGCAATTATTTCAGCTGCTTTTGAATGAAAACACTGATATAACATAGCCACACATGCAAACTATCACAAATACAGACTTCATGATGCAAAGCTTGGCATACAGCAATTGTAGCATTTCCATGAAAGAAAGAGGTAGAACAGGAAAAGTAGTTGAATTAGTATGTTACAATAAACAAGAAAAAAATTAAAGTTCATCAGCAGATCTCTAGCCAACATCAGAATTTCAGTTTTGCCTAACACTGGGGGCTCTACAAGAAAATTCAAAACATATAATAACATTTTAATGAATAATAGTTTGAAAAAGCGACATAAACCACAGAAGAAATCAGGAATAACACACCTTAGAAGCCAGATGCGTGGAATCAAGGATCCTCGGGCCAGAGGAAAACTTGCCCCCACCTATCCTGCTCTTACATTGCTTGTAAATGTCTGCAACTAACACCTGGACCTTTAATTGTCCCAGCAAAGCAGCTGTGAGAAAAGAACAACAGGTTTTGTCTGTGTAATTTTCAGTAGGCATAAAACCAAACATAATTATTGTGAAATGGAATGAAAACAAAGAAATATCACATTAAAGCTGTGTAAAACCACACCATTACAACCTAATTTCATTAATGATTATCCCAGTGGATTCCTCATCTCAATTTCATATACCTGAGTACACTCAGATTTTAAGAATTAAGCAGGTCACACAAAAACCAAATCAAAAAATCTGAATATGACTGAAGTGTTTACTCTGCTGTTTCAAACTCCAGAGCAATGCATGCAAGAATGCTTTGACTGGAATGGAGTGAGTACCTCATGCAGAATCATCAGCAGCCATGAAGCATGCAGTGTGTCCAACTGGAAGATAAAATCATCTGAAGAGCCCCTGTGTCACCACCTCTAAAAAGTGAGGATGGCAGAGGAGGGGGAGGGATGGGTGAATCAAACACTGGGTGCTCATACACAACAGAGGGACCCAGCACCCCCTGATGTGTGCTACCTTGGCTTCAGAAACTTCTGTCTGGTTTCTAAACAGGACTTGGAGGAAATCTTCAGCTCAGCACTGCACTCCCTGAAACCTACAGGAATTTTGGCTGAATGAGTTTCACAGATTGCAATGCTCTCATTTTAGATAAAGGCACCAAGACAGGCAGAGAAATCCAATGTGTCTAAGGCCACCTAAGAAGTCAATGGGGTATTTGGCTTCCAGAGCATCAAAGAAGCAAAACTCAGCCTAATGTGACACATTTAAGTTTAAGAATATTTATGACAGGTCACATAAAGTGGATTCTCAAGTGTTTGTATTAATAGAGATGGACTTAAAGACATTTTAGGCATCTCTCTGAATTTAGGTGGAGATATTCTGACTCTGTATCTTTTAGTTCAACTAAAGGCAAATATTTATAGTAGAACAATGGTGAACTGAACTTTTCCCTCCTGATTTTTTCTTAGTTTTTAAAAATGTATTTTATTGTTTTGTATCTCTGTAAATATTTCTTTTACTACACTCACTCTCTTTTCACAGCCATTTATTTTCATGGTCCATATATCATTAGTAATAAGAGCTTATTAATGCACTAAATATTGTATTGTTAGACACATTTTTAAAAGGGAAAACATCCTCTTTCAGGAACTTCGAATAACCTAGAACTTTTGCCTATATAGATTTTTATCCTATCTTATTTTAGAAAAAATCATCATCATGGATCAAGACTGTTGCTTAAGAGAAAATGAAATAACAGGTTAGCTCATTGGTGGTCCATGGGAAAATGAGCTGGCATTAAGTATACCAAAACCCAAGTCATAATTCTAAGCTCTGTGTCTCAAGCAAAACTTTCCTTCCAAATGCAGAGATGAAAGGACAGTGAGTCACAAAATTATTTTCTTATTTCTAAAGGGTAACTGAATGACATCCACACCAGGATGACAAGAGTATATTCCTTCCTTTTTGTGGGCTGAGCTTGCTAGTTGTGGAAGGTGTGTTGAATTTATATTAAAGGTGCTATGAAGGCTCCAGGAGGTTGTGGATTTCTAGACAAGACTTCACATCATCAAAAGCAGTGAGTTATACCACAGGAGATAAAGGCATATGGTGTTTGTATTCCACTATGGATAAATCCAGCTGTTGCAGGTAAAGCCTCCTGAAAAAAAGTGCCATCAATTATCACCACTGTATCCCATTCTTCCTTTCTGATATCAGACAGCAAATCCCATCATTATCTAGGAAAGCATCCTCCAATTCTGCAATTATGGATTGAAATCTGTGGTGATGTTTTGCAGCAGCTTGGCAAGCCATACCAGATGATTGTCTCTGTGGAACAAAAAGTCTGAGAAACTTGAAAGTTTCTGTTTGAAATACTGTATTTGGAGACTTTAAAATTCAAGAGACAATCATCCTCTCTAAGCTTCTGGGCATCAGCTATTTTACGTTTCTATTCCATTTTTAATAGATAATGTGTTCAAAGAAGTGCCACTTTCAATATTCAACAGAGATCTAGAAAGAACATTCCTATGTCTTTCATGGGGAGATTGACTCTTTGAAAGCAGTGCAACGTGTTTTCATGAAGAATCTCATTTGTATTGCTCTGGAAACTCTTTCTACTATTTTTTTTTTTTTTTTTTTTGAGGAAAGAGGCAATGGATATAGAACCTTGCCGTAAAATGAGAGAGGTGTGATAAAAACTTAACTTTCTTTTATATCTTTTGATAACTTGACTTAATACAAGCACTATCTGGCAATAATATGTCTTCTTTTGTTGACTGTGGCTCTGAATCAAAGCAGGGAAAAAAAAAAAAAAAAGTTAACCAAGTAAATTTCACTATGCCTACCAAAGGGTCAATACTTATTCTTCAATATATTTTTGTAACATATTAAATTATAAATGAAATTTAAATTTTATATTTAACAAAATACTTCCATTTAATCACACAAGCAGGACTTGTAAATAACATAGTTGAGAGCTTTGAAGCAGATGGTCTTTCTGTTTTAATTCTTTATCTGATCTGCTGTATGCCAGTAAATCTCTGAGTTTCATTTGCTTTATTCAAATCCCCTGGCTATCCAGGGCACATTGTGTCAAAGCATTCTGCTGTGGAATTTCTGTTTTTTAATATATGCACCTAAACTAAAGAAAACATGTATATTTTGTACACACAAAGAACAACATGATAAACCTCACAACACTAAAATAAAAATATTCTTCCCTGGTGATCTATATAAATACTCTGTATATATGTTGTGTGTATGAGAGAACGCAGGCACTTCAGGAACAGGCCAGTTTTGAAGAATAGTTTCATAGCTATTCACAAGCAAAGATAGTTCCAACTACCTAAAAAATCTTTCTCTATGTCAATTTTAATCCACAACTTAATAATTTTACCAAAATAGGATTCCATTGGTTTAACTGCTACTAATCACTTGCACTAACATTGAAGTTCAAAGTGTTGTACATAAGTAGTTGTGCCAAGTTTGCTTTGCCTGGCAGTTTAGATTTAATAAAATAATTTTTAAAGGATCTAGCTCTACACTACCTTGTAACATGAACGAAACAGCCCCTTTTTGAAAACTTTATGGAGTCACAAAGCTGGCTTGAAAAAGACTTTCTGGCATCTTCATTGTCCAAATGCAACTGTAGAACCAGGCAGTGCACAACACCTAATATTGAATTTCTTGGAGATATAAAGTTCAGGTGATTCTTCCCTTTCTCACTTGAACAATTCATTGAAGAATGAAGCCACATGACCCTAAGTATGACTTGTAATATACACATGCCTATACACAGCTTAAGGTTTTCAAAGATATTTTCTCAAGTAAGGCACCAGAAACCCACAGATGGACTTATTTGACAAATGCATTACCCTTAGCAGGGTTTGGATTAGATCAGTGGGAATTGGGTGAGAAAGGAAAAATAAAGAATTGCAATGTATCTCCAACTTGCTCCAACTTAGCACTTGTTCTTTGAAAGTGTATTGCTGTTGGCAACAATAAATGATATTTGTCTTTAAAACACTAGATGATTTCTTTTATAACTGGGTTTTTTTCTCCTAAAAGACAGTTATTTTGCTACCACAGCCCATCATGTAACAGCCTATTTTTTTGATTACATCCAAATATTTTTAGCACTTACTCCGGAATAGTAGGAATGGTAACTGTGACAACAGCCCTTTAAAAGAAACAGGAAAATCTGGGTTACGTGTGAGCACTGATGGACAGGAACCTCAGCCATGGAGGAAAAATAGTTTTGCCCTACTTTCTGAGGAGATGAGAATTAGAGAGAAAGTGAGCAACTTCCAATTTTAGGTCAATATTTTCACCCAGGGAGAACTCAGAAAAACAGATCATCCTTTGGCACACGGCAACTGTACCCATGGAGGCAAAGACCAACCTGGGTAACCCATGACACTTTACTGAAGTAAAAACAGTAGCCACTCTTATTATAATAAATAAAATAAAATAAAAAGAAAAAAATAAGATGCAAGGTTATGTCACGTTGGTGACATCAGCTGTTCACTTGCTCAGATTTTTGCACAGTGGCCATACACAAACCTTTAGCTATTCTATCATTCACTTTTCAGCTCATCTGTCTGTCTTGTTACCCATCCCAGAGACACACACACATACAGCAAATGTACTTCTAATTTCTTTGCTCAGGAGAAAAGAAGGGAAAATGAAACACTGGAGCTACGTTGAACTTTTATTTTTGCAAACATATATTATCTATCTAGAAAAAATAGTGTAAAGGTCATTGTAGATAATATAATTAATTCACTAGTGACAGGTCAAGAGATCTTGGTAGTTTTGTGGCCCCACAATGTCCATGTATTTCAATAAAAACTTGTGCTGTTTTTGTAAACCCAGCTGAGGACTTCAACTTACTTGTTGCTTAAGCAAAACTCTTGTGTTTCATTTCAAGAAAAAAAACATAGCAAACTATGTCAGCTAAGAGCAAATGAAGGTGGAAACCTTGGATTTTCGGAAAATACCTCTAGCCATTAAGAGTGTGTCTGTGTACAAGTGATTTGAAAAGTCACTACTTGAGATTTCCTCAGGAAGTCAGTAGATTTTTTCTGTTCTTTACTTTTCTGTGCACTGCTAACAACCTTGAATCAAAATGAGAAGAACTACACTGGAAATGTCAGGACACTAAACCAAACATCCATTGCAAGTCTTTCAAATAACCTGTGGCTGTTTAATGCTGATTCTAATGACTGGGTGAACTCAGTACACAAGAGGACTTTTGATAAACAAAATTTCTGGTTTTCTTGTGCTTAGGGAAATCATTGCAGTGTTTAGACTGTAGTAAGTGAGGCACTTATCCAAAATGACTGCCCCTTGGAAGCCATTGACAGCCTCAGCTATGAATGTCATTGGTTTGTTGGGTCACATCAAATCGTTCTCATGCTGTTACAGCAACAAACAAATCATGTATTTTGTGAGGACATTTAGAATGTGAGATTTTTTTACTTAAAAATCTGTATAAAGCTTGTAGCAGACTGCAAACTGCAAAAAAAGCATACCAAATCAGGTTATCATCTCCCACAAAAATGTATGGATTTTGACCTCCATTGGACCAGCATCATAGCAGGGAACAGAATTGGATTGACGATGGCACTGAGAGGGGAGAGGGAAAGCAGACAACATTTGCAATCCATGTGATAGAAGTATTTTTTTTTTTTTTCCTACCCCACGAGTGCTGGTAGAGCTTTGTAAGAAACAAATAGTGTTGACTGAGGAGGTCGTTTTATCTTTACACTGAACAGAGCTAAGACAGCCGACCATGCTGTGTTTGTGGCACTTGGCAGTGTCTGACATTTCTGCGGAAGGCTCGGAGCTGATGAAAGGTGCTTTGAGCTAAATGCTTCCAACTCAGCAGAAGTCTCAGCACCCGCCGAGCTCCCTCAGTTTGCTCACACCTGAGAAGAAGACCGCGGCCGTGCCAGGGTTAACCTGACGTTAACTTCCAGCAAAACTGTGCCCCTCGGTGTCCACAGGTGGGCCAGGGCCGGGCCACCACGCATGTCCCGGGGGGCGGGGGGGGCGCAGCCGGGAGCGCATCTCCCGCGGTGGGCAGGGAGAAGGGGGTCGGGGTTGTGCTGCCCTGTGGGGCACCGAGGGACCATGGGGCAGAGTCGCCGCCAGGTCCCCTGAGGCCCCGTGGGAGAGTGGGGTGGCGGGGACAGGGGTCTTTGAGCCCCCGGCAGAGCCCTGGGGCCGCTCCGGGAGAACGTGGCAGCCAGCGATAAAAGGCGTGTGGGAGAGCCACCGGGTCCCAGAGATGATTTACTGCGGGTCTCGCCCCAAACCCACGTTACCTGGGTTTAATTAGCATTGCCCAGCATCTCTGTCCCCCGTCTGGCTACATCCATAAACTACCGCCGGGTCTCTATAGGTAAAGCTCATAGGCACACGCGTAGCCCTCCATCCTCTACATTTCTATGTAGCCTTCATTCATATTTATGCCGGGAATAAATATGTGATCAAAGGTTGAACGCTAACGCAGATCGGTTATATTTTTAATGTACGACCCCTAAAATAGACTCTTTTGTAAACTGCAAGTGTCTCTAAAGATTGTCAGTGAAGCCTCCCCCAGCCGTGCAGCCTCCCCCCAAATAATAATAATGCTGCAGATTGTAGAAGGATTTGAGCCTGCAGCCAGAGAGAAAGGGATTAGGGCGAGAGCACTGGAAGTTAAATTGTGCTGCATATAAAAAATGGGCGGATTGGTCTCTAGATGAGAGCTTGGTACCACCTTCCTTTCTAAAATAAAATCTCTCTGGCATGAAGTCACAGCCTATTTCACATCCGGTTTACCCTGGGACGTATTACTACTGTCTTGGTAAAGAGAAAGCTTTTGTTGTATAGCGGCTGTCGGAATATTGGGAAGAGAAATTTGGGTGCTAAGGTCTGAGGAGCGGAGCAGCGGCGGCGCCGGCGATGGCCGAGGCGGAGTGAGCGGCGGAGCCGGAGCCGCGCAGCCTCCGCGCCGCGCGGGCGGGCGGGCACCCGGCAGAGCGGGCAGCGGCGCCGCGGACCCGCGCCCGAGGGGCTCCCGGTAAGGGCGGCTGTTGGCACACGCACACCCGCGCATACACCCGCACACACACCCGCACCCCGCCGGGCGCTCCCGGCTGCGGGCACCGCGTTCAGGCGCGCAGGCGGCTCCTCTCCATCTCTCCGCAGGTACCGCCGGGGTCGGTGTGATTTTTTTTTTTCCCCCTATCCTTACAGCTTGAAAATCCGCAGCGATCGATGGACATTTTAATTTTATCTTATTTATTTATTTTTTAGCATGGACTAATTTCCACCGGTCGCTTGGAAAACGGTTTTTTTCTGTTTGTTTGTTTGGGGGGTATTTTTTTTCTCTGTTTTTTTTTTTTTTTTTTTTCCTTTTCCTTTTTTTTTTTTTTTTTTTTTTTTTTTCCGAGAGGCGGCGGGAGGGGTGGCTTTTCCAGGGTGCGGGGGTAAACACAAAGTTGAAATACCGGGAGGAAAACAAGTCTCGATTTGCACCTCAGAGATGGGCAAATATCTCACCAGGGGTCAGAAATGTATCCCCCCTTTTATTTTTGTCGGCCACCCCCTCTTTTTTTTTTTATTTATTTTTTTTCCTTTCCAGTGGGAGCTGCTGAAATCCTCCCAGAAGCGTGGCTCTTTCTCCCATTTTAAATGGGAAGCCGAGAGCTGGTTCACAGGCGGTGCGGGCTGGGGGAGGCCAGGGGCTGGGGGCTGCTGGTGTTTAACACTCCTTGATGGTCTTTGGTAACATTTGCTTTTTTCACCTACAAGAAACTTTACTCCTCCAGGGTTTATAGTGCCTGTATGGGTTTATTGAAGCGGGGGGTGGTGTTCGAGGGGTGGATAGGCGGGTGGCGGGCGTGCAGCTCAACAGATCAAGATAGTTGAGAATAATTCACTTTCCGTTCTTTATCCCGAGGAGCCTTTTGCAAAGGCAGAAGTTGGCAGGACCGGGAGAAGGCGATTTTTGAAGCCACAGATGTTGCCTTTTCCTTGCTAAGAGGGTTGATTACAGGGCAAGTTAAGATGCAGTCTGGTCCCTGAAGATCTTGATCCACGCTTTCCTGCCATATCCAGCTCCTTCCTATCCAGTTAGATTAGCCTAGCCCCACTCAATGCTTATCTGTCGATCATTTGCCTATAAACGCATTAATTATATCTCATTGCTTGCATACCGCTTTGTAATGATATTTTATTGATTTAAATTGTCCCTGAGAGTGTGCAAGGAATTGGAGTAGCTTTACTTAAAGGCACAGCAACATTGCCATATACTGTGCTTCATTATCTCAGGCAAAAGAAAAAAAAGCTCCAGTTCACTGCTGGGGGAAAATGCAGGCTGCATATTTCGTTGCCCTTATTGTAAAGAATTCTAAAAAATCGACTGGATGCCAGCATACAGTACATGGATGTGTAAAGAGACCTGCAAGCATCTTCTGGGCAATAAGCTGAATCTGAAACACCAATTCCAAAACCACCAGCTTACTTTGTGTTTTATAGTTCATTTATAAGCAAAAGAGATCCTCTTAGTTGTATTACTTTTAACTGAAAGGTAAACTGAGAGTAACTCAGTGAAGTCTGGAGGGAGGACAGGAGAGAGTTGGAGGGAAGGCTGCTAATGCATTTCCTAGCAAAAAACATTTCCTAGCAGCAGTCAGAGACTGGTAGAGATATGGTGTGTAGGTTGTCAGCACATGGTTTGATTGTGAGTAGTGCCCTTCAGCCCAACAAAATATTAGTGTGCATGTTTAGCAGCAGATCAGAGAGTCAGAATGTGAGCATTTTACTCCTCTGACGGTAATATTTCACGGCAGAGGAGAACAGTAATATCTGTGGAAGAAAGTTGCTTCCATCACATCAGCTCAAATACAGTGGCTGAGAGGGAAGCACTGCTCTCCTCCATCACGCTGCCATACACTGACACCTTCCAAGAGGTTTGAAAGGGCTCAGGGTAGTGCAAGTCAAACAAAAAATGATAACACTTGGTTATCTGGAAATGCTAGGGAGGCACCTTGTCACATTTTCAACACAGGAAGAAACTGAGTAAGAAGAGCTACAGAGTTTGGGGACAGCAGCTTTGACTCATAATCATTTTTGTTAAAAGTTAAAGAATATACCATTACTGTGAAATGAATTCCACCCTATGCTTCTGTGTCTTAAAGTAGAAGATAAACAGGAAAACAGTCAAGGCCACACTCCCGTATTCCAAATTACATGAGCTGTAGCATTGTGAGGTCATTGCCTGACATCAAATTATTCTGCAAAAGTTTCTAGAATCAGACATTTTTCCCATGGTACCTGTTTTCATGGAGGGGACATTGATGGTTGTTTTCTTTGTAGTTTCAGAGCCCACCATGAGGAGACTCCTGGTGCTTTGTGACTGCCTCTGGGCCTGGGGCCTCCTTCTGAACGCACTGACTGAAAGAAGGTGGGAACATATGTTTTAATGGGCCAACATATTTTAGAAACCTTTAATTTAATATAGCAGCATAAGACAAATCGTTTATGGGCTGTGCTACTGCTAAGTGTATTCAGGGAAGTTAATCCTTGTTCAAATCCCGACTAAACTGAACTAAGGAAGACTGAAAGAAAACTACAGTTTATTCACGTAACATCTTTTTTTCAATATTATGAATAAAAAAAAGCAAAAGCTTTCTGAAACACTGAAACTAAACTATCTCTTAAACATACATGCAATCCTTTCTACTCTTATGTAATAACTGCTCAGAAATACACATTTAAGAGGAATAAATGAAAAAAAAAGAGTGATTAACTTCTTTTAACCTTTATTTAAGTGCAATTTAATAACTTAGCCTTCACTTCTTGGTTGGTCAGGACTGTGTCCTGTCCTAGCTTAGCAGCTGTTTTTGCAGATCCGAAGTAGCCCTTCATGCTGAAGGGAGACTGCTGGGATGAAGAATTCGTAAGCTCGAACCCTGTAAGAGCTTATGGTTGAAAGACCATGCTGCACTGAATGTTTATGCAATACATGTTGAAATAATAATATAAAAATAACATTACTATTAAGAATGATTTGTAATCACACAAGAAGTGTTCTAACAACTAGCAGGCCAACAGAAGCCTAGAAACCAGTTTGGAGTATACTTGAAGTACTCTGCAAATCAAAATGCAATAAGGGTGTTTTAGAAGACTCACAGATACATTTCGCTATTTTCAAAATATTAATGTCCCTCCAGTTATGATACCTAATGATGAAAGAGCAGTCGAAATTTTGTATTGTTAATAGTGATCCCTAAAAGACTTTTTTGTGCCTTGATCTCCAAAGTGTCTTATGCATTCACAGCTCTAAATAAACTTATCTTCTGGCTGCCTGGAAGATTTTAAGTAGAGTGGAGTGGGTATAGGGACAAAGGTTCATCTGCACAAGCATTTCTGCAAAAGAAAGAATGAAAATGGATGGTTCATGTTACAATTGCTACACTGAATAAACATGACATTTTAGAAGTACCATTATTTTGATAATCTATTAGGAAAAGTGAGATTTTAAGTATTCGTGAAGTACTTCATTTGGCCTGGCCAGAGAATTTTATGGAAACATGTTTACTATATAGATGTGTACATATATTTATTACATCTTTAATGTGTGCATGTTCATTCTTAAGGGGAGAACTAAAATGCATTGGACTGGTGTTTAAAAATTATATGGCTTGTCACTATTATAATGACCTGTAGATGGAGTTAGTGCACAGTTTTTTATTATACTGTGTTTAATGTGAAAACACAATTGCATACACTTTTTCCTCAAAATGTACACACCTTACATCAAATATGTCTTTTCCTAAAACCATTTCCTCATAGTAACACACCTTGCCTTTTCGTCTGTGCTATTAATCCTGTATGATACAAAACTAGATACTATGAATTAGATAGTGTCTGTGATAGAGACACCACAGTCTTTCCATGTCGTTCTTCTTGTCATTAAAAAAAAAAAAAAAAAAAAAAAAAGCATTAGGACTTACAATGTGTGTTTTGAATGAAAAATCATAATCCCTCTGGAGATCCAGTATTCTGTGCATGTATGCAGATGCTCACAGTCTTCCTGTTCGGATCATATGGCAGCTAGAAGCAGCCCCAACGGTGGTTTTTACCTCTGATAAAATGGTGGGAAGCCCAGGTAAGAGTCCTGACAGATGTGACACCCAGACTAAAAGCCATGTATTGCACTGCATCCTTCCTGACTGCACTGCCACCAGTCCATCTTTCTGACACCTCTTCACCAAACATACTCATTTATTTGCCAGAGAAATTTCTGAAGTATTTTTCTATCCTTCTGCCACCTTAATCCAGATGACCTTCTGCTACCCTTGAGATATGTATGTACAGCAGCTTGTTTACTGACAATGAGTCTTAATATAAAATTTAATCCAGTGAAAAGTCCTGTGTTGCAAATCTACATAAGACGTATGAGGAATGATCCTTTGAAAGATAATGCTCACTAGAGACAGCAGGAGATCCTTGTTGTTTGGTAACATATAGGAAGCATGAAAGAAAAAAATACTAATTTCTGTGGTTAAAGATGCAACTGTAAGTATTAAAAATAAATATGAATTAACCTATATTTTTATTATGTGAAATTATATGGGTAGAGGAAAATCACAGCATTGTTTTAAACTGTTAGAGATTTTGTCATCTTCATTAAAAACAGTGATTCTTGTGCATTAAAAGAAACGCTGGAAATTGTTTTCTACAAAGTCACATCCTATTGAAATAGCCCCAAAAGTTACTAAATATTCTGAGTGTGAGTTCTTAATCTCATTTAAATTTGTAGTGTTACTGATGTACACATGTACTGCAAAATAACATGGAAGCTCTTCTGGAGTACCCATGTTCAGTGTTACCTTTCCTCCTTCTCTCTGTATTTGGTACAAGTGAAACACATGTGGGATGCACAAAGGATGCTTCACTGATGCAGCTTACAGAAAATAATTTCAGAGGTATTTCAACAGAACCAGATAATTCCATCTAACAGTAAATTCCTCATAAGACAAACTTGGCTGCTTAGAGCAGGACCACCTGGCAGAGCACAGAGATGTGCACATGGTTGTGGCTGTAGAGATGAGGTGCCCAGTGGAAGAATCACTTTTGCAACTAGACCTGATCCTAACAAAAGTTTTTGGCACTGTTTATCCAGTTCAGTGGCAATCTGTGCAACACAATGACATTTTGGAAAGCAGGGTTTTTGCCTTTAGGCATGATGATGACACATGCTTAGAATGGAAGCCCTCCCAGCAAAAATGAAATAATGACACAGGGTTTGGCTTTAAGACAACTGCAGTCTACAATTAGGGCAATGACCTATGGAGGTATTTGGTAAAGGTTTCAAATTTAAGAAAAAGGCTGATTTCAATGTCATCTACAGCAGACAGAAACCACTAAGCCCAAGGATTTAACTGTGACTTGTACTGATGGAAGTAAGATTTTGGTAGCTGAGTTCAAAGAACTTAATTTTATCCTTGTTCACGCAAAATTTCAGGACCTTTGGCTGAGTTAGAGATAGACATGAGAGATATGTAAACTAAGCTTCACAGATAGGAATGATTTCAATATCAACAGATAGTTTTGTTTCACATTTGTAAGAAAAAGTTGAAGATATTCCTCCAAAATTAAATACTAGAGGAAATAAGATGAAGAAAAATTAGGTATTGAACTATGCACACTCACTTGCTTTACTTCTGTCCTCATGAAGATCAAAATTTTATGACCAGTATAGGGGGATTTAAATTTCTGAATTATTGCTTTGTAAGGTTAAAGGTATATTACTGTTTTTCAGTGTTAACTGTTTTGTATTTCAGCTATGGACAAACCTCATCACAAGATGAACTTAAAGACAATACCACGGTATTTACCAGAATATTGGATCGTCTGCTGGATGGTTATGATAACCGCTTGAGGCCAGGACTGGGAGGTGTGTTGTATTATAATTTTAAAAGTTCCAAGTGAGATTAAAAATCAGTATTATTTTTCCATTATACACTTATTTTAATCCTGTTTTCATCTGCACATAAAGTAATGCTGGTATGTAATATCCATTTTTTAAAAAATGCCATGCCTTCTCACTCTTTCCCTTACTTGGTTTTCTCACATTTAAATCCAAAAGAAAAAGGTTCACAATTCAAGAAGACTTCTGAATATGTATTAAAACTTGAAACGTATAAAGAATAGAAGATAATAAAATAAGACCTGTGACCTTAAAAATGACAAATTTATGAATCAGGCCTAAATAGTACATCTAGCTATGACTGTCTTCATAAGAGGATTTAGTTTTAAAAAATGAAAGAATCAATCAACCTTAGTCATAAAAGTCTCAGAGAAGTTTATAAGATTTTTTTTTATACTTAGGTATGTCAGGCTTTCTTTCCATAACATTTTGTCTTCACAGCTTGGTAAACATGTCTGTTGTCTTCTGCTTTTGCTGCTGAATCCTTAAAAAGGTATAAAAACACATAACAACTACATCTTTCTAAAATTATTCTCACAAAACCTGCTCTGTATCACCATCCCTACGTTCACTCTTCAGTTTGTTCTACTGTGACATGGCTCCATGATTTGGTCTTAGAAGCTCGTTCACAAACATGAGAGTTCTAGACAAAACCACAGATCTGTTCTTTCCACTGCATGGAAAGGTTATTTTTTTTTCCTTCTTCTAAAGACTTCAGGTAAAATAAAAAAAAAAACAACCCACCCCACAAATTCTAGTTCAGCCTATGTTCATGTAATAAATAGCTGTCAGAGGAACTGCATTATAAGAAGAACAGGATAGTGCATTAAGAATTCTTACACCATCTCCCATGGATGAAATGGACAATAATTAAGAGTAAGCTTATTCTGTGGTTAGAGGCTACGATTTTCAACAGTTCTTGAATTGTGAGCCAGTATCTTCAATGGTTTGACTTCAAGGAATGGCTAAAGATATAATTCCATTTATAAAGTACTAATTAGT
This sequence comes from Heliangelus exortis, assembly GCF_036169615.1. Lineage (NCBI taxonomy): Eukaryota > Metazoa > Chordata > Aves > Apodiformes > Trochilidae > Heliangelus > Heliangelus exortis. The sequence goes on along the minus strand of NC_092436.1, from coordinate 10,880,169 downwards.
ACATTTAAAAATGAGCTGGTCTATAAATTTTTGTGTGTAATTTCAGATAGTACTATTCCTCAAAATAGGAATAATTTTTAATTTTTTCATCCAGTAGTTTTGCCTGCTTACTTATAAATCCTTGGGCTAGTGTAGAAATAAATGCTCCTTAATCTTTGATTAATGTGGCTGTACAATCCAGTCAGCTGCTATATCACAGTAAATAAACATAGCAGAGAAGGCAATAAATAAGTGTAAGTCTGTAAACTGTGTAGAGTCTGGTACATGTCTACAAGAAGAATCTGAGCATATGATGATTTCTCATATGAGTTTTGTAGCTATTATGATTTGTTTAGCAGTTACCAGAAGAGCAAAAAAAGGGAGATGCAGGGAAAGAATTTTCTCTCATTCTCTGTACTGCAGTTCAGAGAACGAAGCACATCAGTATCGAGTCTTCTACATGCATGGTTATAAACCTGTTTCTGAAGCCAGACTTCAAGTGTATACTGGAAAAACAGGTGCTATGTGCCTCAGAAAGGAACATCCAGTCCAGTTAAAATTAACTCCAGAGAGAAGATTGTTTAATACAACTGCTTCTGTAGGAGGAAAATAATTTCTTCACAAACTTTAAGGGCCATTTGCATCACTATCAGTTGAAAGCAAAAATGAATGGAGCATGGGAAATTCAGGATGGAAGGAAGGACTGGAGTGGTTTCTTACATCGATATGTTGGATAATCTTTGCATCACTTCTTATTTGAATTGTGTTGCGTGTTCCTCCCTATAGCCAAGAACTTTTGAGTATCACAATTTCCCTGTTGCTCAATGCATTATACTTTCAAGATGTCAGTTCAGCAAAGTAAATTGAATTTATCCATTAATTTTGTCAGCTTTCAATATCAGAACTAAGATTACCAGGACTTTTAAAAATCCCACCTCTCAAGATAACTCAGTTTTGTCGCATTTGTTTTAGACACTTTGTATAACGGGAAAATGTATTCTGAAATATTCCATATGTAAAAATATCCAGAAAGAAATCTAAATCAATATATCGGATCTAGCACAATAGCCATCCACTAGAGCATAATCTGCTGCTGGAAATTTTAAAAGGTATATGGAAGAGTATGGTTTCATTTTATTTCCCAATATCAGTGATGGCTTCTTATTAAATATTTTAATCAGAACATGATTTTTATCTGCCGTAAAGAGGAAGTTAAGAAAGCTACCAGTACAACAGCATTTTTTGAGATATAGAACTAGTTCTAAGACTCATTAATTTCCTATTTGTTTTGACACAGCTATTACAGAATTTAAGAGACTAAAGAGCCTTGTACATACATGTTACGATGATAAATTTTAAGTTGTTGGGCACAATGTAAACCTGTGTACCACCAATTACACTGAAGCACTCTTCAGTTATCCAGAATTGTCTGCCTTGTTCTTTCTACACCTTCTGAGAAACCATAGGGGAAGTAAAGCATTGTGTGGTGCAGTTACTTTTTCTACAGAAAGGGGATATTGCAGCAAACTCTCTGCTGATCCCTGCATGACCTCTCCTTTTGTAGCACAGTTTTTCTTAAATATATAGCTACAGAAAAGAGAATTCTGTCTATGAATAAAAACACTAAAGGGAATCAATTTATTTCTTACTCACATATGGAAAAAAAGGTAGATGATAGAATTTCTTCAGTTTATTTGTTTCTCCTTTCCTGTGCTTATGTATGAGGAATTCGGTGACAAAAAAGTATTGCAAGAAGCTGTAATGAATTGTGAAAAATTTTGATCTTAATCTACTCACAGGATTAATATCCTCCTTTTTTAAATAAAGGCCACGTTATTTCTCTATCCAAAGTTTGCAAACTTCCTATTGGTGTGGTGAACAGTTTCATTGTTTGGTAGAAATATCCTGGTGAGGAAGATGAGGTACCATGGAGCCAGGAACAAAGTCCTGAAGAGATCTCAGTACAAAGATACATAGTTGGAGCTATTCTATATATTAACTAGAAAGCTGGGTTAAAAGGTGGAGCGTTAAGATAATGGAAAATTTAGAGGTGCATAATTCAGCATACATGGAATCAGTGCTAGATTACTATTAGCTCCTCCCTTTCCTTTTTTTTAGATCTTTTGAGCTATCAGTTAAAAAGGAAAACTAAAAACCATGTATAGTCCATGAAAAGTATGGGAATCAAAATTATTCATTTGATAACCCAGTTAAGCCGTACCTGAAATCAAGTGAGCAGCTGTGAGCATTTTTCTGTTAAACAAAGAAGGAATTATTTCTCATTAACAAGAATATTAAAAAATGGAGTAGCTGACCTACCAGAAAAAATCGTAGCGATTGAATATGATCAGTATTTAAATAATGGCATCATGGTTAAAATTAATCTGACTTTTTCTTTAAAAGAAGCATGCAACACTATGTTATGCATTGGCACAGGTACAGCTCTTATCAATAATTATTGATACAAATTATGTTATTTAGATGTTTGCCTCCCTCGTATGTGGGCATAGTCACTTAGTCAGACATTGCTAGGAAATAGCATCTGTTGTACTCATCCATAAACATACACAAATAACTGCATTCAGTTATTTATGCCTGTAAAATAGAACTTTCAAAATGAATGTAAAAATGTTCTGAATCACACTAGAGGACACCTATTAACTCTGTAAGACGATAATAATTTACAAAAAACGAGGAGGAATTTCAAAGTGTAACATTGAAGCTGAAAAAAAAGGAAATAATGTTATACATTAAGGGAAAAAATATGCAGTGAAGTCATTTAGGTAACAGCATAATTTTCTGTGGTAACTATCTGGATCCTAGAATTACAGGTTCTAGGGTAGAAAAATAGACTAAATAATAAAGATGCTGTTCCCTTTTCAGATACACAATTCTGAATAAAATTAAGAATCAGATAGTGGTGGGAAGGAGGGAAATAATGAGGAAAATTCACCTCAGTGTTTGGTGGCTTCTCATTGTAAACCACTAGATCTATAGCAGGAGTGTAAAAGAATTCAAAGGCAATGCAAAATTATGGGAAGAAAACAAGTTTCTCAGATAAATAGATAGGCCATCATCTTTTGTTCTGGGTTGTCCTGGGTGGGAAGGAGATGAGCTCTGGAGTGCCGCCATGACAGGTTTGGAGTGTCACAGCAGGGAGGGAGGGTGGGCTTGCACAGTACAGGTAGGTTGTGTTTGGTGCTGAGATTCATTAACATGAAATCAGGTACAACTACAGGTATTTTTAAGACTCTCACCTTTGCATGGCATGCATCTCCTCTCTAAAACTAAAAGGTGTCATGTAATTTATCGATCTGTGACCTTTTAACCTAGGATCATTGCAAATGGTGTTTGTCCCTTTGGGAGGAACATTGTAGTAGAAAGGTTGTTTCATACAGAACTGAAAACAAACTTGGTTGTGATTAGGCAGACCACAATCTTCCTAAATGAAATTTGGGTCTAATGCCCACTAGATCTTCTCAAGTAGATTATTGACATTACTTCAGAACTGAGCAGAATTGTACTTGTTTTATGCTATCAGTAAAAGCCATTTGTTGATCCCTCCTGTGAGCTGTGCACCAAAATTGAGTGTGACTGTCCTTAAGTGGAACATTGGTCCGTCTGAGGCAATTGATTTCTTCCATGGAGTGCTTATATTTAAGTGATGGAAAATAAGCTTGACAGCATTATTTTAGTTACATTTTATAATTCAGCTTTATGAGCACATTATCTATAAATATATGATAAACGTACCTCTTGGTGATTGAGGTCCCAATGGAAATTGTTGGATTCGAACTCTTAGCTAAGCTAAGATTAAAATTTAGGGAAAATACATTTTTAACCTGTATGTGTAACAAAAAATTAGTTGAAGACAAATGTTTCTGCTCTAAATGAAAAGAGAATCCTGTACTGGACTCCTGCATATAATTCTGTAAATGAAGACAGATTAGATGCCAAACTTTGTGAAAACTGAAAGGACTGATTTTGGTCTTTTTTTGTATTTTGTAGGCACCATATTGATCTAAAGGCAACTGTTAAAAGCCATAGAAGACACTAGGAAAATTGATTTAATGCACCAGTGGGGAGATGGGGAGGATATGAGCAGCTTTGAGCTGTTAATTGGCATGGGGAGAACAGCCACGACACTGCAAAGCTCTCAGTAAATCCTTTATAGCAGCACAGACTATAGCTGGTTGGTCACAGGTCAGCTCACTATTCTCCCATTTGGTCTCAGCTTTTACAAAAGCAGCAGCACAGAATTCTTATGGGTGTATTTGTTGTGGTACTCCAGTCAAAATACTTCATAGGATGCAGCCCAAGTGGTTCATCCACATGACTTTTTAAGTAATAATAGTGTAGGCTCTTCAGGTATCTAAATTCCTTTCATTCAAAACCATAGGAAAAATTTGTATTTTAATCATTCTTAGTGCACACTTACACAAGACATTCAGGAAGAATGAGTGCATTATCAAAAAAGATGGAATTAATTTAAATCAGCAAAATATACAATTCAAATAAGCCTTGTGCTCAGATAGCAGCAGGTTAAAAAGGCAAATAGCTAATGTATAGCTTCCTATGATAAATAGGCTTATTTCCTGCTGTTTAAATAAATCTGTTTCCTATTTTATTCTCAATTTGTAATCCAATCACAATTCTAGCAATAATGAGCTCCCAGGGAGTTTAAATCAAAATATTTATTGTTATTCATTTTGTGAGTTTGCTTTAGTTTAGCATCATTAGCAAAACACAATAGTTGTAAGCAGTAAAATAGGGGTAGTTCCCACTGACTGTTGTTTTCACAGCTATATGTCCAGCAGTTGCCCCAGGCTGTGCTCCAGTGTCTAGGTGTGGTACTTCTGGCTACTTTGCTGATCAGGAAATACTTGGACCCTATGGTTGCCTTATAGTAAAATTAGTAAGACATGAATAATTTCCATAGTTTTTTTTTTGTTTGTTTGGTTGGTTGGGTTTTTTTACTGGAATTATTACATGTTTTACAGATATCCCTATACTACTTAGTCCTGGTTCATGGTATAATCAAGAGACATAGTTTATATGTCTTTACAGCTGAGGGATTTATCTTCAGCAGTCTGATCAACTCTGAGCCTGTTTTATTCAATAACTTAGAATTTTCTCTGATTCTTCAGGATATTGTGAAGGGTTTGAATGTAGCTCAGGATTTGAGGTTCCTGAGAAATGCATTCTGAGAATTGGAAGCACAGCTCAAACCTTCCAATGGTAATCAGGCTACAAACTGAACATGGTTAACCTTGATTCTAAATATATATCCCAACTGTATGAGTAAAAACATGTCCTGTGCAGGAGTGACTCACAACTTCTGAAGCTCTTAACAAAGCTGAGTTGAATCATCTAATTAGTAAAACAGTAAACAAAATTTTCAAAACTTCCATATGGCTTTGGAGAGGCTAGGATTTTTCTGTGTGTTCACACCCTCCTTCATTGCTCTTGAAAATTAGGTGCATAACCAAAAAAAAAAAAAAATTAGTTGGTGGTGTGTACAGTAGTTTTGTATGGATTTGAATAGCCATGGGATTAAATGTTTTGCAAAAGTGTGATCAGTATGAAGATAACACAACCTCTTGAGAGTACACAGTCTGAATTTTCTATTCTTCCTTATGACTTACAGGCCACTTAAATTACCTTCAATGATATATGGAAATGAAAGGCATCACACATTTTTCTACTCCCTCAGAAATCTTCCATCTTGCTTCCAAAACTTTTAGTTTCCATTTTGTTTCTGAAAGTGATTTCCTTAAGCCTCACCCTCTCTACCAGGACTACTGGCATTCAGGATACCACTACATGATGTGCCTCTATTTCAAAGAGAATATTCTGTGTTGATGCAAGGTCAATCAGTTAGCTGTGTAATATTAACTAGGTATTCACTCAGAGGTGGGACTCTGAAGCTTCCATCAGTAAGGGATGAATGCCTTACACCTGAAGAGCTTCTAAAATCTTCTGATGACACCAGTGGAAGTTCCTCATTGGAAAGGAGATAGAGTCAGTATGAAAGATCTTTTAAAGAGTCATTTGAGTTTGACTTTTCATTATGTAAAAGGCTAATAGATTTCATGATGATATTAATTTCTTGGTCTTAAGAGAAGGTGATTCAGTAGCTGGAATTTAAATGTTATTGCACTAGAGCTTGTGAAATCACCATTTACTTTTTCTGCCAGTTGTTTCATACAAGACAACAGTCTATGTGAAAGTGATGGGCTGAAGGAGAAAACACTTCTTTCCCAGCCAAGTAATTTCTGGACAACCATATATTTCTTCCAGTAATAGAAGGATAGATTCTCACTGTGAATTTCTTTAAGTCCAGAGCCAATTAGATGTCAAGAGAATACTTCAATTTCTTTAAGTCAGTTGAAAAGCTTGTAAACAATGATGGGTTCACACATTAACTTCACTGGACAGCTAAGAAGGAAATTTCACCAATCCAATGATTTTTTCCCATAGTCACTGTAGTTTTTACACATCTCAGCCACAGATACACAGCCCAAAAAGATTGTTATTAGGTAATTCATCCACAAAACAGTTTTTTACTTTCTGTGATTATGAATAATACGTTTCATCCCTTAATTTTATTAATGAGTCGTGGAGATTATTTTTGTTACCACCTTGTTTGGATTTCTGGAGATCAGCACCAATTTGTGGTGTCCCAAGCTGACCACTGGGGACTACTGAAATCATTGGATTCTTCTGAAGAGGCCAAGGACATTGAATCATGGAGCAAATATACATCCTTGAAATAAAGCAAAGCCTACCTTCCTGGTATGGCATGTACTTATAGTCTGTTAGGTACAAATAATAAATTTCTGAATTTATTAAATTTCACAAATCTCTCATTGAGGCCTATTAAACAAATCTGGTAGTCTAAGGGAATCTGAGTGCCCATATCAATTTAGAAAAAAATGTAAAACATTTACAAACCGTAACATTTACCCATAAGTGAAAAATGGTACTAGAGAACTTCAGCTGATATTTATTTGGAAAAATTTTACCACCTTTTGGTTTGTTGCAGTTAAGGGTGATGCAGCCATTTCTAACTCATGACAATAAAACATCTTCAGTGTTTATATACCATAATGTATTTTCTCTTTTTCTTCTGTGTTCCTCAATACAAAATATATAATTCATAAATCCAGGGTTAATTATTAGAGACTTAATTTAGCTTGCCAAGAAACACTGTCTGCCCAGTGGGACTTTAGAGTACTGTGTAAAATACTCATCGTTGTTTATATGGTCAGACAAGAAGATTTATTCGTCAAAGAATGAATAGATTTACACACAGCAGTGGAACTATGGCTGCAGTACTGTGGCATCACAAGGCCATGTATGCAAAAGTTCTGTAGAAACACTGCAATAAAAAAAAACTGTTGCTGGCAATATTGACTGTGAAATTACATCTAGAAGCAATAAATTATAAGGATCATATTGTATACCAATTTTAGAATAACTAATCAAAGCCAATAATTTTTCTATTTATTGTGAGAATTGGTAGTTGTTAGATCTAATGAACACTGTTGATAGACACTCACTGTCTTAATTTCCCGCTTCATCAGAGCGTGTAACTGAAGTGAAGACTGACATCTTCGTCACCAGTTTTGGGCCTGTTTCAGACCACGACATGGTAAGTAATGGTCTGTGTTTCTACAGCATTCATTTTTTCTTGTCTTTTTAATTTGGAGGATGAAGAATCTATGCAATGACTTATTTACTCCTTTTAAGGCTGCCTTTTTTTTTAAGCTCTTGATTCCAAAATACTATCAGCTTTTATGTGCAACAGCTCCTGCTAGCTGAGACTGCATTTAAGTGCCCTGAAATTAGCAGCCTCAACTGACTTTAATAATGTGTTTAAACAGACCTTATATTTGCTACATAATATATTATGAAATGCATTAAGGTTTGGAACCGTATTCTTCTGAAAATCATTGCTCAGGTCCTTGCTGGCACATCCCTGATCCTATTTGCCAAGAAAGATCATCATCTTAAAATGCAATTAACACTTCTGCCTACAGTGTGACAACCTTACAGTCTAACCCCTATTTTTATATTAAAAGCTACTGATCAATGGGAAGGGACTTTCCTAGATCTTGGCTGCTGAAAGAGACGAGAAGATTAATGAGAGAATTAACGTCACTTCTTTATGGAATGAATATTAAAATCAAGCTGCTAGGTAACTGCAGGGGATGGAGAAGTCCAAAAAACTGAATGATGATGTTGTGAGCTTAGGTCTTAAGAGATATTAAAAATTGTGTAAAAATACAGATAAAATACTTTAAATTTGGCATAGAAATGAGGTCTTCACAAGAAGGTTGTAACCAACACAGACAGAGTCATCTGCAACTACCAGGATCTGCTCATTCCTGTGTTCAGATGAACTCTAGGAACATCCTCACTAACTTAAATAAAGATAAGAAAGCAGTTCAACCTTGTAGCTGGCTATGTTTATGCTAAAAAGATTCACCAAAAATAAGGTAAAAAAAACTATGAGAAAAAATTATCATGGGAAGGAATTTGAATTTCATACCACAAAATTTTTAGTTGCTTAATTTGAACTGGAAATATATAAAAGGAGTTAGACACCAGGTTATTACAAGTTTCTGTCCACTCAAAACAATGTTAAGCGATGGAATAACAGGAAATATTTTACTAGAAAAAAAACTTTTACTAGATAGTAGTAAAGACTAGATACCAGTCTTCTTCAAAGACATCATTCTCCTGATTGCTTGGAAAGCAGCATTTTTAAAACCACAGTCAAATTTATAATTGTAACTGATGCTATGGTATTTAAATGTGAAAGGGTAGCTTGGGCAGCACAGACTTTTTGACCAGTCATTGTGCTGAGAAGACCTACAATAGAAGGATAACCCAGGGAAATAACTGGACTAGTAACTTGTCTCCTCAGCACACATATACAATATTGTCCAAGTACTATATATACACCATGAAGAATATTAAAAAAATAAATAATATTCAGGGACTTCTGCTTTTTTTCTTCTATGAATGGATTGACAATGCTTACTTGTTACTTTAAATTGTATGTTAAAAGGAGGAAATTTCCTGGATTAAAGATTGGTAAAAACAGTGGCATAAACTATTTCTGTTTGGTCATTAGTTCAGCAAAACATTTAATCTTGCTTTCCCATTTCTGTCTCAAAATAGGTAAGCAGTCACTGCTGGACAAACACAGTCATGCAACTCAAATATATTATAAAAGATTTTAATTAATAGTATTTGAATTAAAACTGTAGCAGCTACATTTGTAAGTGATATGAGGTTGCTCTGCTTTTTATAGGTCTCTTCTTAATTTCCTGGAAATTAACATAATTTAAAGTATTGGGCTGGATATGGATGCTTGTGGGAGGTGAACAAAAAGAATGATATTTGAGGGTGAATGTATGCTTTGTATTAATATTTTTTAGCTTTTTTTGGTTTTTTGTTTTTGTTTTTGTTTTTTTAAGTTACCTGGCTAAGCTATTGTTTGACCTGTTGAATCAGATTTACTGAAATACTCCAATAATGAATGGCAACCCAATAAAGAAATGGGTTTGGGTGTTTTCCTATGTGTAACCATAAGTTTAAAGTAACTGATAGGCCTAGAGAGTTACTTGGGACTATATAATGGCTGGACTTCAGAATATACTTATACTTTATATTTTTAGGTGATTTAATTTAGTAGAAAGGAAGCTAATTTTACACTCCTTGGACAAACTGATGTTTGTATGGAATTTGGGATTTAAGGAAGAATAAAATTCTGTAGCCAAAATAATCTACTTCCAGAATCAGGAACCAGTATGCTTGGGAAAAAAAAAATTATTACAGCTCTAATTCTGTATAGCTGAATTACTATAGCATAAGCAATTGCTGCCTACAAAAAGAATCTCAAAAATAATTAAAACCCCTTGCCCCATACCACATTGGCTCCTGATTTTCATTTAGTTAAACAGGAGAAAGAATTAATCAGTCTCTTAATAAAATGTGTGACCAAGAAGCAGACAGGGAGGTGTTCATATGTTTTGAAAACTAAGGAATTACAGTGAAGTATTTGGTGTAAAACTCCTACTCGCCTCCCCTAAAAAGTAACGTGTGCAGCCTACTTGTGCTAACTCTTGCTTAGGGAAATGTGTGAAACCAGATAAAGATGAAATGAAAACCTTATCAGAATACAAGGTTTAGAATAATTTCAACGTACAAAGTCCTCTGTGCATACTACAGGTTGGTTGCAGACCATCAGGGGCTGCCCCAGATTTGCTCCAGTGAGCAGATGCAGAGTGAGTGTAGACAGGATTGGGGGATTTGGTCCCAGGGAGGCCACAGAGGCAGCTGTATGGGCACACTGAGGGAGCCATGTGGCCAGCAGGGATGGCTGGGATCTGGCCAAGAGCTGCTCCAGCTGACACCATATGTTATGAAAGCAAGAGCCCCAGTGAGCCAGCAGCATACCTAAGCCATCTGTTTGCAGGCATCCAGGGAGCCACTCACAGAGATTGTAGGTTGATACACCAGGGAGTACATGGTGTTCCTACCCACTCTCAAGGCACTTTTTTAAAAGCAGTGTAGACATAACCTGTTATTCTATAAAGAGAATATCCTGACTTGTTCTTAAACTTGTGAATCGAGTTAAAGGAGAGAAAAGCACTTTTTAAAATAAAAACACCAAAAAGACTGCAGATTTAGATTTTTAGATTTTCAGGTGTGCTTTCTCAGGTAGTGAATTGAACTAATAATAGGTAACTTGCTATTCTCACATAACTGTCACTTTTGTGAAATTTTTGATGTCCTCTAGAATAAGAAGCATTTAAAATGAACAAGACAGATTTTCTAAGAAACCTTCATTTCTACTGCTTCTGTGTTGTAAGCCCTTCAGAAACAAATTTGTATCCTGCTACCCTCCTGCAGTGTGATCTAGACGACAGTGTGGGCTGTCCTGTGAATAAATTGTCTCTGGGGAGATATATCAGATGAGTAAATTAGTGAACATTTAAGTCAAAGTGTTATAAATACTCAATACCATACAACTTAATGCCAGATTGCAGATAGCCATCTTCTTCCTTTACCTGCTCACTGAGGAATGAAGTGTCTTAAATGTGGAGAATTAATTCTGATTTTCATCTTGCTCATGTGTGTGCGCATAAAGCCATTGCTATACCACATGGTTTGGAGAAAATCTTTCTGTTCCTTTGTTCTTTATGGCACCTTCCTACTGAAGAAAGCCCTCATCAGAGTATCTGATCACTTGATTTTAAAGATCAGCAGTCTGTCAGGATTCATTTCAGGAGCACTATTGTACAAATTAAAGTGGGTAATGAAAATTAAGGACTTGAGAAATCTCAATCAAAATTAATTCATCCTATGGTGCAGTGGCCTGGGATAGAGAAATAGTCTGTGCCAGGCATGGCCTGTCAACTGCTTTTTAATTGAGTTTTGTCTTTTGTTCTTAGGTCCCATATCAAATCTTTCAGAATCCTTTGTTCTTTTCTAACATAAGAACCTTGTGGTCATATATAGGGAAGAACTGGATTCCCTTCTCTCAACCTGTATCACGTCCCACTCATCATCTTCTTTTCAGTTGAAAGATGATAAAGGAATGGCATCCACACACACTGAAATGATGTCACCTTCTGGGCATGTCTTTTACCTTTCTCTTCTTTGTAGAAGGAAATTTTCTTCAGAGCTAGTAAAACATGGAGGACATCCAACATTTTAAATCAATTTACTGCATTTAAACTTCTCTCTCTTACTCTGCTGCACACCTGGGACAAGATTATGTAGACAGTTCAACCCAAGGGCCCAACCCATCAAAATTTTGAAGCAAGTATTTGGCCATAAGTTTGCAACTGCTACCACTGGAGCTGAACAAATCCAGGCTTCAGCAGCTCACTGAGCATGAGACTAAGAAAACAGAAATACAGTCAAGTATGCACCCTAATGATGCACTGGTCTGGGATGCACACAAACCAAAACCAAAACACAAACCAAACCAAAAGCAACAACAACAAAATTCCAGATAAAAAACCCAACAAAAACCAAACAAAAAAATCCCCAACCACCATATACCAGACAAACAAGCAAAAAAACAACCACAACACACAAAAACCAAAACCAAACCAAATCCCAGAAAGCTCCCCAAAACCACCCAGTTACAGCCTTTTCATATCCTCAAGACATTTCCTGAGGCATTTCATTCCCTAAACTCATGAAAAAAACCCCACCAGTTAGGCTTACATTCCCAGAGAAATTGCAGCTCTAAGTGAGTCTGCCCCAGAGAGATTTTGCATACTCATTCCAAAGTGTTTCTTTTTACTAACATGTTCCTCAGGGCAGTTCTTTTCTGTACAGCTGTGTGTGTCTTCACTGTCAGGAATTTATTTCAGGAATTGCTGTCTGCATTGGCAGGATATCTCGGAAAAGGCTCAGTTTCTCAGCCAAAAGATTATGATCCAGGGTAATTTTGAACAATAGCTACTGGATGTCTACTTTTGCCATCACAGTATCATAGCTATGAATGGTGGGAGGGCAAGATAATCCTGTACTAAACTTCCAGTTTTTCCATGGGAAAATACTGATATATTCTGCATCCAAAGGAGTTTTCTACATTTTCAGCCCACAGACAGCCATATTATATGTATAATACTCCAATATATTTTTCCTGATTTTGCACTGTGTCTCTTAATTTTGCTTCTTATGCTTTGTAACAATTCTTGCATTTCATAGTGAGTTCTGGTTATTTTGATTCTCCCCATGTACACTGCATCTCTTCTCTTTTGGCCCAGTCCTTGCACAACCAACCTTGGATTCTTTGTCCAAAGCTCTCCTTGGCTTGTGCTCTCTGCAGTTCAGTGATTTGGCCCAATGAGCCATTTCATGTCTTCTAAATCAGACCATGTAATTTTAGTGAGTGGTGAACGTTTTGCAGGTTGACCATGTTCATGCTCATGAACAAAAGGTTCTAGTAAGACCTTGTCTCACTAGAGTTGTTTTCATATTCCTCCTGTGCTACACATACTGACTACATAACCACAGCTATAAATGACAGTTTTATGGAAGGTGAAGAAGAAGTCAGAAAAGGCTGATTTACTTTATTTCTACTACATTGTATCAATTCTTATCTAACTTTTGATATACTATTCTAACATTTATTCTGTTGAACACAGTAATCACGCTGTAACTATTTAATAACTAGCTTCCAGTACACTGTAAGTAATACAGAGAACTGATAATTACTGCTAAAACCAGTAATCATCTTGCTTCTAGGAAACAATACAAATACACTTCTCAAGTTCTCACATTACAACAGATATCATCACAAGTGTTTCCCTTTTTTTTCCTGCATTGATTTAGGAGTACACTATAGACGTATTTTTCCGCCAAAGCTGGAAAGATGAGAGATTAAAGTTCAAAGGACCTATGACTGTTCTCCGGTTAAATAATTTAATGGCCAGCAAAATTTGGACACCTGATACCTTTTTCCACAATGGAAAGAAGTCAGTAGCTCATAACATGACGATGCCAAATAAACTGTTACGAATTACAGAGGATGGGACACTGCTATACACCATGAGGTGAGCTCTAAAGTATTGTATCTTTTATTTATTTTAACAGTTTAACTTGTTGAAGCATCATATTTTCCAAACGGGAAACAGGATCCTTTTTGGGTACATTTCATAGCATCATAGAATCATAGAATTGGCTGGGTTCAAAGGGACCTCAGAGATCATCAAGTCCAACCCTTGATCCACTACCACTGTGGTTTCTAGACCATGGCACTGAGTGCCACATCCAGTCTCTTTTTAAATATCTCCAGGGATGGAGAATCCACTACTTCCCTGGGCAGCCCATTCCAATGTCTGATCACCCTCTCAGTAAAGAAATTCTTTCTAATATCCAACCTAAACCTCCCCTGGCACAACTTGAGACCTCTTGTGCCCTCTTGTCTTGCTGAGACTTGCCTGGGAAAAGAGACCAACCCCCATCTGGCTCCAACCTCCTTTCAGGGAGTTGTAGAGAGTGATGAGGTCTCCCCTGAGACTCCTCTTCTCCAAGCTGAACACCCCCAGCTTCCCCAGCCTCTCCTCATAGGATCTGTGCTCGAGTCCCTTCACCAGCCTAGTTCCCTCCTTTGGACCTGCTCCAGGACCTCGATATCCTTCCTAAACTGAGGGGCCCAGAACTGGACACAGGACTCGAGGTGTGGCCTCACCAGCGCTGAGTACAGGGGCAGAATCACTTCCCTGGATCTGCTGGCCACACACCACAGAATGATGGTCAGACCGGTCTTTGCGGTTTATTTTTTCCCCTCCTGTTGTACTACCTTTACCTTTACCCTCCTCTTAGATGTGTCTAAATGCTTAATTTCAAACAGGAATCTATAGTATTAGGATCCATCAGTTTGAACAGAACCTTAATTGTGAGTTTCTTTCAAGAATGTAATCAGCAAAATAATAAAGCCTGACGGTTTAATGCACTTCAGACTACTAGATTATGTATAAGTGCCTTTAATTTTTGGATTCTATAGAAAGCAGATTTTAAGACCTAGCAGATGCACACAGAATTCATTGTCCATTCTCCAGATTTCTTATGCTCAGGAATATAGAGCAAGACATTAAAAAAAAAAAAGCCCAACCATTTCTTATTCAATTCATAACAGGAAAAATAATTCACTAAAGCATTTGAAAAGTTTTAAAAAAAACCAAACCATATTTTTGCTGGCACTACTCTTTCTGGAAATACACTATTTTCTTCATGGATAGCTAAACTTTACCTATCCTGTTGTCAGCAGACAAGTTAAAAAAACCCTTTTGAAATAATGGTGGTGCCCTAGAAATATTCTGTATTAAAAGACTGTAAATTAAACAGTGAAAAAAAAATTGGTGTGTTGTCTCTACAGAGCTACACATCCCTGTGCAATCAAACAACTTACAAAGTGATTCTGTTGTCAAGATGGATAGCTTAGTATTCAGGTGAACACTGAGTTACCTTCTAACAGTTTTGAAGATGTTTTTAAAAGCAGTAAAAGTATTTGGAGAAAACAAGGTCTCCAGGCTTTTGGGAGCCTTTCAAATATGTTCAATTTATTTTGCAACATCTTTGAGGACTGCCTAGGCAAGGGTATAATCTGCTTGCCTGGTAGTTATACAAGTCCAGGTCAATTTTTCTTGTCTCCCTAAATGGTGGGCTGCTAGGGATTTAATCCACAAGAACACTATCTTGGCAGCACATTGTTCACATGTCTCTTTTTTTGACCATAAGCATTTCTATTTGCTCACTTTTGCAAGTGCCTTAATGCATTTTTCTACCTAGTATTCAAGTATTATTGTTCATTCCTTCTTGATGTGTGTATGAGAGTGTTTTCTGGTTTATCTAATCTCGTTTATTGAGAAACATGTTTGTACCCAAGCTGATAGCAAAAGAAATTATTTCAGCAAATGCCTGAGCAGCCAGAGTGGGTCAATTCAATGACAGCAGCAATAAAGCAATTTCAGTGTCTAACAGTTTTTAAAGGTTATGCCAAGTTGGAAGCTTGAGCATGGCTGTGCTGTGGCAGTGAAACAGGGGAGAGCAGCAGAGTGGTCACACCGGGGGTCTGCAGAGCTGTCAGAACCCCCAGCCAGCCAGCTCAGCTCCCATTCTAGCTGGTAATTCACCACTTAAGAGATGAAATGCTATTTTTATTCTGTGTGCCTGTGTCTTGGAAGTCTGTTTGCTATTTTTATGAAACTCGAATAAATGTGTCCTTTTGCTCATTAATCCATTATAGATTGACTGTGAGAGCAGAATGTCCCATGCATTTAGAAGACTTTCCTATGGATGTACATGCTTGCCCCTTGAAATTCGGAAGCTGTAAGTTTATTTTAACTTGAGGTTTCTTCCTTTTTAGGTCGCTTTACGAAAAGTATTTTGCAACTGAGAAAACTTAACAGTTTTAGTCTCATTTATGTTTAATTTTTGCTAGCAGGGTTGTATATTTATTCTTATATATATTTATATTTAAAGTTAATATAATGAACCTCTCCTGTGTGTCTTAGATATCCTCCTTAACTAAACATAATATTTAAAAAAATTAAATATAGCTCCCCTTC
This sequence comes from Heliangelus exortis, assembly GCF_036169615.1. Lineage (NCBI taxonomy): Eukaryota > Metazoa > Chordata > Aves > Apodiformes > Trochilidae > Heliangelus > Heliangelus exortis. Next base: position 10,864,084 of record NC_092436.1, on the reverse strand, counting down.
AACTCAAGCAGAAAAAAAAAAACCCAAACCCCAGTGTCTGTTTTGCTCTGGTTGGTTCAACGCAAGCAAGGAAGACAAAATATGTGGAAGATGAAGCAGTGTACAAATTGTTTCCTCCATGGCTATTTTTTTCTAGTAGAAATGGGTCGTTTCACTGATAATGGGTACTTAGTGACTTGATCTATTTTATAAGTCAACAAACAGAACACCCAATTCATTCTTCACATGTTACCAGACAGGGTGATAATGTACTTTGTGCTGAATAGCTCTATCTTTACCATGAGAACGGACTGATTTTTTGTCTTTAAAGAACTACTGGCCTCCAAGATAAGATTTAGAGAACAAAAGGCTCATACAAACTTGGAGTATAACTGACAAGAGTAGTTTACTGCTTGAATGTTAGGTTTTCTTCCAGCCCTTGCAATAAATCTTTACAAATCTATTGAAACAGAGGGGGTGGGTGGTGGGGAAGCTTCACTCCAGATAATAATGGGGCACATAGCTGCATTGGGTTCTTGGTTAATAACCGATCTGTGCACCTGAGATCCCAGTTAGATAGGAGCTGCAGGGCTGAATTTCTTTTGAGTTGCACAATAAAGGTTTACATGGACTGAATGCTGGATCTGGGAGGTGATTAATTGGGCATAAGCCCTGCTAATTCAATGTTATACCATCAACAGCTTTGGAATAAATGTGAACTACTGGGATGAGTTTTTAAAGACTTGATAAGTCACTTGTCACCCCTCTGAGCCACAGCCTGATCACCAGACACTCCCTAGTCTGAGCAATAGTTCCCATTTTATTCCTACCTTGAGTTCTTCCTCACCCACTGTGTCTCAAAGTAGTGTTCTCTGGGTCCACTAAGAAAACCACTTTCCAGATTATTAAGGATCTTGCCTCGATTAAATGGTTAAGTGATGCAGAAATTACAAATTAAAAGGGGTAGATAATAGGGATTTAAATACAACTCCAGAACCATACCATAAGGCAGAAAGATAGCAAAAAGACATGGAAATGTATCTGCATATCTTCTGAATCTAAATTGCTTTCCTTTTTATCCTGAAAAAAACCCACATTATCATAATAGACATAATTTTCTTAAATTAAGAAAATCAGAGGTATTTCTGATTTAAATACCATTTCCTACACGACAGTCAGAGACAATAACTCACATCCTAAGCTCCCAGTGCAGACATGGGCTGCTGTGCTTTACAGTTGGGTTTTTTTTTGCTTTAAACACTAAATGCCTGTTATGCCAGTTGTTCTAAACAAGTAACTTCAAATGCTTGGAAGGTCCAAGAGACAAAATTAAAGATTTTTCAGGGGAACCTTGCATTTTCCTATGGAATTCAGTTGAGCTTCTAATCTGGGATCCTCATGGGGAAGAGTTCCTTCTGTAACATGGTTTTACTGCAGGTAATGCATAGGGAATTCACTGTCCAGAAGAAGGCCTTAAAGTTGGACCTCTCCCCTCCTCATCAGATTAAATGTAATTATAGATTGTCTCAATATTTAGTTGTTGATATAAATGGAATTATCTCCCATGGGAGAAATGTCTGGACCAAGCAAGATATAAAAATGGGACCTGTCAATGTACAAAGCAACAGAACAGCTCTTATGTTTAATTGCCACTTTTTAGTGAGAATCATACTTAAATACATTTTTAGCAAACACCTAAAGCAATTTGTTATAATAATCTTAATGGACTGAAAAATTTATTGAAAAAGACAATTCCTTGTCATGAAATCCATGCTTTAAGTGCAGACTACAATATTACACTTACTAGCTCCCCAAGGTAGTTTGCCCAGCTCTGTGTGTTTTGAATTAAATTGGATAAGAGTTTTTCCACATCCTCCACTGTTACTCATTACTTGTTGGAGCTGGATTCAGAAAAGCCTCATACTGAAGGAGTTGCTTGTCTCCTATGGACTCTGCCCCTGCTGTAGAGACTGATAAACATTTGACCCAGCTCCAAGGCTAAAGAGATTTGCCAAAACTGCAGCTTAGGATAGAGGTTATTCCAACGTAAATTCAATATGACAAATGCTAAAGACATTCTGGAACAACAAAATGCCCTATGTTGGCAAAACAAAATCAGAAAGGCAGAAACTCTTCTCAACTCTTACCACAAAAACCAAGGCAGCTCTGGAAAGCAGCAATGCTAGAAGCAAAAGGCTATGCAAAATCTGAATTGGAAGCTGAGGGCTGAAGCCTAAGAGAGCACCAAATAAATCTGGCAGTTCAAGGGCAGGGTGAGCTCATTTCAGCACTGAGGTTACTCCCTTCCCACTAACTCGTTCCAGTGGTTCTCAGCCACTCAGGAAATCAGTCCTCTCTTACAAACTACTCTCACACTCCAGAAAAAGAAAAAAATGCTTGAAAATTTGTAATAGTATTGCCATTCTTTCTATATGGGATTAAATCAGGCAAGGTGATTCTTGTTCTTACCCTGGCCATTATTAAGGTCATAATTATTGAAATGTAGATTTGTGTTTACCCTTGATTCCAAAAAGCTTTGTGTATGCCCCAGTGCTTGGGTAGTATGAATTCTGAGGCTAAAAGCACCCTTCCTCTTTAGTAATACAGGATCAAATGCCATACAATTAATTTACCAGCATACTTAATCCAGCACCACCTCCTCAATTAATAACTGTTACCTCTTACACTGAATAAGATAAATTACTAACTTGCAAATGAGGTCAAGTGAATCAGATTCTTCCTCTTCCTTTCCTGCATGCCAGCCCTGAAAGGAGGGAAAATCTCATCCTGTAGGTAGGAGTCTGGTGTCCCTTTAGATGCTCTAAGGTGTCCCATCTGGCTTCCAGCTGCCTTTGATGGGTGCAAGCTTTATGTAGCTTTTGAAATGTCCCATACATGTCTTAGATACTCTTAGGTGTGAGAATGACACACTGGATGCCTGCCTCTATGTAGAAAACCAACTCCCACCCTGACTGTTCAGAGTGAGAGATTCCAGACTATGCAAAATAACAGAATTTTACAAGGGAACCAAGGTTAAAAATACTTATATATAGTTTGATTCCTGAAATAATGTCAGTAACATACTAAAACTAGCACAAAACACTTGGATGGCATATGTATTATGCTACTGAATTATCTCTTAACATAGTAGACCTGCTCAGGTTTGGAAAGCCCATAAACATGAACCTGAGTGTGAGCATTTCCCAGAAATAACTGAAGCAAAAAATCAGATTAATTGTGATTTAAACTCACTCAAGCCTCAGGAATGTCTGCTATTGCTGTTACACAACCAAGGACAGTGAGAGGCAGGGATAACCAAACGGAGAAATCTAGCTAGGCCAGTGATGAGAAGATCACTGAAGCCACTCTCAGAAGGACTTGGTCTCTTACAGTGGCCCAGGCAACACCACACTGTGACAGATTGAAAAGACTATGATTCATCTTTATTAATAGCAGGGAAAAGTTAGAAAAAGAGTTGGAGTCCTTGCATGCCCATGAAATTCCTCATCTCACTCTCACTTCTGGTTACTCACATTTTACATAGGTAGGAACAACATAGGTAGGAACAACATAAGGGAAAGAGATTTTCCTGGCACTGAGGAGTAACCTGAATCCCATCCTACAGCAGGCAGTTAACTGCTCACTGTATGGACAGAGCAGTTTTATCAGTTTTATTTTTCCCTTAGGTAAAAAGTTGCAGTTGGGGGTTTCAACAGATAATTTAAGAGAATTGAATATTCAAACTACTGCTCAAAACATTGTTCTAATAAAGACATATGGAAGTAGAAGGTGCAAAAATAAATGTAATGTATTTCTTTTAACTTAGATGCTTATACCAGAGCAGAGGTTGTGTATGAGTGGACACGGGAACCAGCAAGGTCAGTGGTTGTGGCTGAAGATGGCTCTCGTTTGAACCAGTATGATCTGCTTGGACAAACTGTGGACTCTGGAATTGTTCAGTCCAGTACAGGTCTGTGAAAAAGGTTTTTTGGGGAATGGTTATATTTTACTGAAAAAAAAATTAAAAAAAAAAATAGGGAGAACAGCAAATTGCAATATATGATCTTCAGATTAGGAAAATAATGACTCTGAAAAAAAAGCATAACCTGGGATTATTTTCCTAGTAAAACTGGTGGTTAAAATATTGGAACAATTAACAAGCTCCCTTTGGTGACAGATCTAACCAGAAAAACAGTAATTTACATTATAAAGAAGCACTCCTTGTGTTCTTATCGTATTGTCTGCTTACTAGAAAAGCTTTAAAAACAGTATAAGAACATGAATCCTAAAAGACCATATTCATGGAGACAGTGAAGTAAACTGCTAAAAGCAAACCCAGAGTTTCTCAAGGAGCTACTTAGGGTGAAAATAATATGTCATCAAATTAAAAACCATCTGGAGCATCCAAAAGGAAAGGTGTCACTGCTAGCACCAGATTTAACTCTAGAACTATTAACAAGATACAGAAATATATCTGCCATTTATAGTATTATATACCTGTAACCTTGAAGCTTAAAACCTTTGCTGTTTTAATTTGCAGTGTTTCAAGATTTTTTTGTTTGTTCAATTTTTTTTTCATTCTCTTTGTAATTTCAATGTGTCATGAAGACCTAAATATGGTGATAAACTGAGCACTGAGCATGAACAAGAGCTCCAACTGTTGTCTATATTGACTGTTCAATGGACCAAGCAGCCTTTTGTTAGAAGTAGTTGTATTACTTAGAGTGCACCCAGTGTTGGGACTGAACTAGAGAAGTACACATAGACTTCCATAAACCAAACTTTTTCATGTGTCATTCAAAAAAATGAATGAATATTTTAAGGAAAAGAGAGACAATTTAAGGTAAACCATAATTGAGGTCTGAATGTTTTACTTAGCCAACCAAATTTCTTTCTCAGACAAAAGTTTCTAGTGGACCAATACTCAGGGTACTGCTTGGAAGCTTTTGTTCAGCTGATATAATCATAAAAAAGTAAGGGGGATGACGGTAATAAGGGCTTTGCATAAGAATAATCTCAACATGACTGCTGTGATAGATTCACTGCTTCTATTATTGAGCACAGAGGCAAGCATTGGACAATTAAAAAAAAAAAAAAAAAAAAAAAAAAAGCCCAAACCAGCAAAAAAAACCCCCAAACCTCAAAAGCAAGAACTCTTGGAACTCTTGTCGCAGCCACAGCTACGTGCTATTGACTTCTGGAGTCACTAATTCACCCCAGCTGCCATTTTCTGAAAAGTCAATAGGATTTTGAGGAATTGCAGGGATGTCCTGCTCTTTGCTCTTTCTGTTCTGAAGCTCCTCAATCAGAGAGACCTCCACAGTATCTCTCTGCCTGCCCTTTTACACTCTTTGCCAGTTTTCTGCTTCCTGGATGCATTATAACAGCATCAGGATAATCAGAAGGGATTCATACCCTTGGGAACATAGAATGAATCATAGAATGGTTTGGGACTTTAGGGAAGGGACCTTAAAGGTCAACTAGTTCCAGCCCTGCTGCATGGCCAGGAACACTTTCCACAGGGCAATGAGGTATTAGTGTGAGAAGCACCCTAACTTTTCAGAAAAGCAGGTAATAAATTTTTTAACAAGATTGCAGGCAAATATAAGAAGTGTAATAATTTGCCATACATTTCCATGAGGAAATAAGTAAATAGTTGTTTTGCCCATCGTATTTCATTGGCTTGTATTCTGCCTCCTTTTTCTACCTGAAGAAACTCCCTATCATGCCTGTCTATAAAGTTAAATACAGTATAAATAATATTTGCTGAAATGAAGGTGTTGTTACCTAAATGTAGGAAAACATTACAGAGAACTACACACAATGGTTATCAAATAATTCAGTCCTCAAGAAAAAATTATCTTCTTTTTGCTTTGGAAAAAAAAATGCTTTGCCTTCCCTGAAATAATGGTGGGAATCAGAACTGGTAAATCAGAACTATTCTCCCCATTTAGATAGGTGTGCAGCTAGTGTCAACTGAATCCTCCAGCACATTTGTCCTCTGATGCTGTTTTATGACATATGTAATAAAAATTATGAAAACTGTTCCTACTTTCAGAGTTGTGGATGATGATCCATCTGAAAAAGGGACAAAAGGAATTGGAGACAATCTTTACTTGAGTTCACAGCACTTTCATGGGGCAGAAAGTGAAGCTCTTGTGCAGCTTCTTTTGTCAATCATGAGAGAAATCTGCATCATCTTGAGCAATTTGAAGATTATATTTAGAGTTGTCTGGAATTCCAGACACACATTTTCCCAGATTTTGCTGTAACTGCGTAACTCTAAACAGTCTCAAAATTTAAGTAATTTGATGAATCCATGAAAGTCCTTTTTTTTTTTTTTTAATCTCTTTAATTTCTTCCTGTGCTAGTAGGTTATTTGCTATCCTGATTTCTAGATCTAGAACAAAATAACAACAAATACTGATTATTACTTTTTTATGATAAGAGAATCTTGAAAGAGTAGGACTTTTTTCTAGCATAGTTATAAATCTGTGCTTGCGATGGAATAAAAGGTACTACAGACTTAGAAATAGTATTTAGTACATAAAATAACAATTATTGTTGCTTTAAGTACTCATCCTTTTTTCACTTGTAGATAAAATCCCTGTCACTCTATAGTAACTGACTCATATTATCCAGAAAGAGTTCAAATTATCTTTTTCTTAAGCACCTTAGCAAATGATTCAAGGGCTTGTGCAGGTTTCTATTTACACAGAACTGTTTTATACAGGGGAATTTTTTTCTGATGTTCTGTAAATCTGCTGAGAGAATGCCATTCTTTAGAGTTTTTCTATTGGGTTACAGGACATAAATAGTAAATTAGAAATACCTTGCTTAAATAATGGCAATGAAACCCTTACTTCCTTCCTACCATGAGAGAAATAAGGTCTACAGCTAAAACGCAGCCCTACCTCAAACCTTAATTTCTAATAGGATGCACATTAATTTTGCCTGCTCATGTGATAAATTGGGTCTATTACAAATAGTTTACAGAATACTGAGTAATAAGTTTGATAAGACAGTGATGAATTCTCAGCTACTTTCTTCTAATGACACAGGGTTACACAGTTTACACTGCCTGAGCATTTGACTCAACAATTGTGATAGACTGTAGAATTAAGAGCTGAGGTGTTGAGCAAGAACACAAGAAACTCTTTCAGAGCACTGGAAATGTTCAAATGTGGAGAATCATTTGAAACACTAAATTAATATAGAAGGAGTTGTTTGACCACTTTTAAAAACTTCATACTGTGTAATACATATAAACTAATTTGAACTTCGTGGCATAAATAAAATGAAAAATTATCTGCTCAATAGAGTTGTTTGTTGACTTTCTGAATTCCGTAGAAGCTAAAAAGAAACACTGGTTTCTTTGGATAAGAGAATGAGAGATAAGGATGCAAGGTGCATAAGCTACAGTTTGTGCTACAATTTCTGAAAACCTGGTAATAAGACACTAGGAATATCAGGAATATTTTGCTGAAGAGCTATTTAAAATTTTAGCCTGTGGGGAATTTTATGGCTGAATTACAAACCTTTGAAAAGAGAATTACAGAGTGATTTCTGGGATGTTAGACACTGGTCTCAGCTGTTGAAAATATGCCTATGCTTTTCAATTAGCGAAGCCATAAAATGCAGGAAACTAATGAATCAGTAAATAAGTGGAGTATTTTTCACGTCCTGCAGTTATTTAAATAAATCTCATCAAAGATCTACTATCTTTTAATAAATAACTGCAGTCCATTGGTACTTTGGAGACTTAACATGTTTCTGCCTTGTAACTGAACTGCAGGTATTATTCTAGGCCTCTGCTTTGCCTGATTTCACTGCTCATAACATCAGATTTAGCTGACTTCTAGATCACACCTTATGCAGTGCTTAACAGATGAGAGTAATCCCTGTCTTTTTAATTGCCTTTATGGTTTGAATCGTGTTCTCATTTTCCAGAGGTTAAAAATACTTTGATAATTTAAGCAGCTAAATAAAGCTTCAGAGTACAGCGGTGTGTACACTCTGTATTCTTAGCTTGCCATCTACAATCACTGAATTAATTCTGACATTCTGTTGTGAGCATTCTAAATCAGATTGCATTAAAATAGCTTCCCACGTCATATTTTAGCAGACAAAATCAAATTACTGGCTCTTCTACCTAAGCCTGGCACCCTTCATAAGATCCTAATCTCTGGTACAGAGAAAAAGAATACTGTCAGTGAAAGTTAAAAGTGGGCAAAATTCAAGTAATAATCCCACAATACTGCTTCTGCCAGGCCAATTTTTGAAATAAAATTTTCCTTGTATATCTTTTGCATTACTTCTCTAATTACAATTGATTCTCTTTTCCCTCCTTCGTACTGCTTTTTATATTGAAACTAGGAGTATTGTCATTATAAGCTTTCCTCGGGGTTATGCATTGTGCAAGATTGTTCAAATGAATCTTCTTCTAGACTTTGAATAAAAGAAGAGGGCACTTGACATGCTCAGTGCATAAGCAGTCACTGTCTAGACGCAGGTTTTCTATCTAATTTAAGCTTTTCCTTTATGAGAGCAACCTTCTTTTTCCAACTGCTCACATTTGAAAATGGAATTTCACGTCATCTCTAACCTAGACAGAGATTTCCATTCAGTTACATGTCCACCTGTTTCTTTCTTAAGCTGGTTATTGTGTAAGAACAACCTATCTACTCCATAAAAAAAGTCACAACAATCAGTTTTCTAGTCTTTTTAGATTATGTTTGTTTTCAAAATCCATTTTCAGTCATGTCAATAATTGTCTGAAAATGAGGCATTATTTGTTGTGCTCTGTCAGGAAATACCTATGGAGTTAAACCAGTACTTAAGATTCCTTTCAATTGCAGTTGGAACACTCACAGTACATAAAGCATAGACAGCAGTAATGCAGACACAATCACATCAGCAATTACATCTTCAGCCTGCCTCAGCTAAAACACTTCTAAAGTGATTGCCTTGCTTTAGTCTTTATATGATGTCTACATACACATATTACTGTGGTATTCCACCTTCTAATGGAATATGGCCTTTCACAAGAGGTCTAAACAGCTGCCAGGTAATGCAGACTTTCATTCACTGCTCCAAGATTAAAAGATGCAATTTTAATTGGTATTTCCCAGAACTGTCTGGTTTTGTACTATTAGTGAAACGTGACAACCTTTGTTATTAAATGATTCCTTCAGAGCTGACCCAATTTGATCTGAGGACTTCTTTTATTTTTTTGTTATAAAAGAGGTGAATATAATGAAATATTTTCTATAAATCCTTTTAATTTGTATGGTTATAAAAGCTGAAGGTTCCTGTTTTTCTTGTGTTTAGGGGAATATGTTGTTATGACTACACACTTTCATCTGAAGAGAAAAATTGGTTATTTCGTCATCCAGACTTACCTGCCCTGCATCATGACAGTGATACTGTCACAGGTCTCCTTCTGGCTTAATAGAGAGTCTGTTCCAGCAAGAACTGTATTTGGTAAGCAAGACCTATCAACCTCTTGACAATCATAAGCCAAATAGGTTTAAGACATTTTATGGTAAAACTGGTACTGCATAATGGGATACCGGAGAAGAGCGTGAGCCTGGACACAGTGCAGTACACAACGTTAGCACCTTTCATTGGGAAGAGTTAGCAGAAGCTGTTTTAAGGTCTTGAGTTTTTTTAAACAGAGTGCATTTTAAAAGAGGCCTGAAAATATCTTAAGCTAAATATTACAGTTCAACTTTTCCAAAACAGTAAGTGTATAAATAAAACATTTCTGACAATGGCAATGACGTTCATGGTAGAGATTTGTCATAAAGGCTTTAATCAATGGGTGTTGGTCATTTGACATCCTCAGGCCCTTTGGAAAGTCTTGTCTTAAAAATCCTTTTCATCAGTCCCTTTTACAATCCGCTGCTAGAACCAGTGACAATTTATTGTGCTTATAGTGGTGAACTGATGCACTCAGTGAATGCATAAGAAGGCAATCTCAAGTACTCTTAAGCTTATGCTGTTGGTTCCAACTGTTTGGAAATGCAAATGCTTATCTTAAAATTAGAAACACATAACTAACATATTCTTTGGAGATATTAATCCAATATAATTAAAAAAAAAAAAAACCAAAAAAGCACCAAAAACCCCCACAACCTGAAACAATTACCAAAAAAAAGATGTAACAAATCTTCACTTAAGGACAACAGAACTTGAGATTTTTGCTGTGTGTGACCTGGTCTTTTTTTTTTGTGCTGTTCAGAGGGGACACCTGAATACCTTTGGCAGAAGGAGGTGAACAAACACACAGCTGAGTTGGCTTTCACACTGCTTACCCTGCCTCAGGGCATTGCTGGGACAGGATGCCAGGGGCCCCCCTGCTTTGCCAAGGAGAATTATTTTATATAATATTGTTTAGATTATTATGTAAAATTCCTCTTGAATTTTTATCAACTTTACTGAGAATTAACCAGGCACTGTTATGGATCTCTGTAGTCAAGGCTATTGAAATTGTAACTATTTTACCTCTTTTTGCAAATGTCATTTCAAAAGAAATGTTAGAGGATCCATGTGAAATGGATCCTTCACTGCCCTAGATGGAGAACAAAATTTCCTAGTATCATAATGAATAATTTATGGTATTGTAAGAAGTTCTAAAGCTACTATCTTCACAGGTTCAAGAACCCCCACATTTCTGCAAGCTTTTCTTTCAAAAGTTACTGTGTAGTGTTATGTTTACTCCATCATTATGTATCAAGATAGCTTCTTCACTTTTTAATTACAGTGAAACAACGCTTCAAGAAAGTTTTGCATGAATGTGAATAAGTTCAGGAGCATATCTTATGTCTTTTAGTCCACTTCCTACCACAGATAATACAAATTTTAAAGCTTACTCTGCTACTATGTAAGAGAAACAGAAGCTCACAAGAAATGAGGCAAAGACAAGGCTAGCTTGTCTCTTGGGGAAGAGAAATTGCTCCCTCATTAGGTGTTAATTTAAGCTCTTTACAGCAGCATGTAAATACATTGTTCATTATTTTGCCTGTTTTAGACCACTGCACATTTTCCCTAACACTCGGTGCAGCAGAGAGGATCTCAAAAGACACATTCAGTACATGACATTGCAGTTGTCAAGGTAACTTGTGGACATGTGATTTGATGTAAATGTCTAGCCTGCACATGGAGATTTTTTTCCTTTTTTTTTTTTTTTTTGCAAGCAGAATGGGTTCAGTACAGTCCTGCTTGTTCTCTATGGCCAGTTAATGGAAAGGTTCAGCAGCAGCATGCAGCTCTGACATCAGAAATGCAGATTGCAATATCATTGTTCTTACAGAAATTCTTTGCTATTTTCAGGCTATCAGTGAGTAAAGGAACAGATAGCTGTAACACCATCAATTCACGTAAACATATCACATAAAGCTTAGTGCATTAGAGTAGACACTTGAAGGAGCATAAACCAAATAATCTTAATGAAAGCAGCAAGTTTTTCAGTTTTCTAAGCTAAAGAAGTATCTCAGAACTGCTGCAAGAAAGAAAAATGTTAAATTGGTACATCTGTAGGACAATTCACAGGGCATGAATAAGGAACAGCAACAATGATTCTCCAAATACAAAGAAGCATAAAATAGTATCCAGGTCACAACTTAAAATACTAGTCCTGTTCCAACTTTAAAAAATATTATTCTTCTACAATGTCAAAAAATAAAGGTATAAAAAATGTTTTGAAATTCCTGCAACATCCACAGAACTTGAAATCTGATCTCCTCATTGAGCAACTGAACTTCGGGTGAAGTTTATAAGAGGTAGGGGTGAAGGCAAATCTTTCCCATCTATTGAAACAGGTGAGAAATGAAGCACAAAATACAGCCACTGAGCTAAAGACACTAAAACTCTTTGTTTGCAGGAGTGACAACTGTCCTGACAATGACCACTCTAAGCATCAGTGCAAGGAATTCCCTGCCCAAGGTGGCCTATGCCACTGCCATGGATTGGTTTATAGCCGTCTGCTACGCGTTCGTGTTTTCTGCACTCATCGAGTTTGCCACAGTGAATTACTTCACCAAGAGAGGTTATGCATGGGATGGCAAAAGTGTTGTTCCTGAAAAGGTAATACCACTTAAAATCTCTCCCAACAGGTCATAAATACTGTGTCATGCTTGGTCACTATGTGGGTTTTCTTCAGTCCGTTATAAATTCTAATTATTTAGAACGGCAAGTAATGATTCCAAAAGAGATCCCTCAAGCGTCTGCACACAGCGTTTCTACAGATAAACAAGAATTATTTAGATATGAGTGCCTAATTACTACTTCTGACAAGCCAGGTGATATTTAATGCTATTAATAATTACAAATTTTGCAGAGATTTTGAATTCTGTTACTGGGCAGAAAGAAATGTGTCCTTTTTTTTTAAGAGAATGTAATTAATTTTCTACTGTTTGAACAAGAAAAAATATGATGCCTCAATGTAAATGTAGAAAAATCTTGTGGCTACTCTGTTTGACAATTTACAAAGTACGTTGCTCCCCACACCAAATTCAAGAGGACTGCTCAGTCACTATGGGACTTCTTTAATTTTTTTGACTCCCACCATTTCTGTGTTTTTAAAAGGAGAAATATTATTTTTACTTCATAGCCCATAGGAGAAATCTGTCTTGAGGAAAGCATTGGCAGATTTGTTGGGAGTGTGCAATCCTGATCTGCACCCCCTGGATGCAGTAGAGAGACATCACACACTGACACTTTGGTCTGGGATCAGATTCAGTCTGTAAATCACAGGTGCATCAAGAAACTTTTTAGGACAGAAAGCAGATAAAAGAGAAAGTTTCCTATTTCCTTTTGTGTCAGCTGCTTCTGTGAGGAAGCTCATTTGGTTGGTTTTTTGAGACAGAGAGATCTTGAAAGAAAGTTTTTACTTGCCTCATCGGTTATTATGAACATTCATAGACTAGAGATTCATCAGAAGAAATATTTGGAGGAGCAGATGTTACTCAGTCCTGAATATGAATTCAGAAGAGTATGTCTATATATACTTTACTTTTTTTTTTTTTTTTTTTTTTTCTGTTTTAGTTGCATAAGCCAGTGAGAAAACAGAAATAAAATTAGGATGTTCACATCATGACAACTAATGCAAAAAATACAGAAGTACCGTAGAAAAAATGAGTGAAGTAACAATAAAACAGAGTACTGAGATGCATGACTGCTGGTGAATATTTGGTTTTCAGTTACTGATGACACCTTCATTGAAAATAATTTCATTCTTTGCTGTGCTCCTGTCTTCATGATACCTATTATAAAAACCAAAACCAAAACAAACTGTATTAACTAAACATAATCCTTGAATGTAAGTAGTGTCTTATTAATACAACCTAACAATAACAGGACTGGCTGCATACTCAGCAAGTGTGTTAGCAGCCTTCCTGCTTGTTAGCAGCCTTTATCACAGGAGGAAAAGAATGGACAGACAAAAAAACCCTTTTTCTGAAATATCCCTTTTTACTTTCTGAGTATTTTTTTTAGCCTGTTTGTTCCTTCTATTCAGAAGAAATATTCTAAGACAATTGGAAGCTTTTTCTTAGCTCCAAGCTAAACTGGATATTATTTTCCTGAAATAAAGAACATCTACATCAGAGTCATAATTTAATCCATTTTCTTACTAAGTAGCAGAAATCTAACATTTCAGCCTTCATTTCTTTCCTGCATGGGGCTCCAATCCATGCTCAGACAAGTCTCTCCCCACTTGCCCTGATGATTTTGCAGCTTCCCTTCTCATTCCCAAGTGTCCAGCTGAAGCCTTCCTGCTCCCTGAAATGTTCACAAGAATCTTTTACCAAAGCTACTGGGTTGTCTGTATAGATCTATAGGCCATATGTTAAAAAAAAAGGACTGTGCCTGCTTTAAAAAATTATGCCTCTGTGGAACAGCTGCTTCTTGAAAACAGAATTATATTTGCTGCCTTGTGAAATGACATAATAGAGCACAATCTGATATTTTCTCTCTAGCCATATCGTGTGGGTTTTCGGTTTGTTTTGGTTTGTATGTTTGTTTTTTTTCCCTGTGAAAAGAAGATAAAAGAGGTAACACTTGCCTATTCTTCTTTGTGGGAAGTACTGCCTAAAGATTTCCTAAGCTATTGAGATTTTTTGTTACCTGTTTTTTCCACAACTTGCATGTGCTTTTAGTATAAACCATTAACAAAGAGAATACTGGCAGCTTTATGTTTTATTAAATTACCCACTCCTATAGTGCATGGTCACATAATATTTTCATTGTATATTTTTATGTATAAACTATGTCTGAATGCATCATATAACACTATTTGTCTAAATAGTTGAAAGCTGAATTAAGAAATTCACTGTCTTTTCAAGTTTTTGCCCTGGTCAAGAAGCACAGTTGATTAGGGGAATATATTGAGCTTCACTGTTGATTACCATTAGAAGTACTGTTTATCAGTGAGCTTGGCTATCAATATTAGTCCTCATGACAGTTTATCCATCATGTAATTTGGTTTAACTAGTACAAGTAAAGCAGAGAGATGATTTTTGTCTTCATCTAAATACTTTCTGTGAGTTGTATTCAGAGATTAACTTCTTTCTTACAGCTTACTACTATTTGTGATACAAACTCGATGAAATTAAAAAATTTATGATGCTTTCTCATGAAAGGTAGTGAGAATAAAACATTTTCTTCTTTCTTCAGCCAAAGAAAGTGAAGGATCCTCTCATTAAGAAAAATAACACGTACACAGCTACAGCTACGAGCTACACCCCTAATATTGCAAGGGACCCTGGGCTGGCAACCATTGCTAAAAGTGCAACAATTGAGCCCAAAGAAGTTAAGCCAGAAACAAAACCTGCAGAACCCAAGAAAACTTTTAACAGCGTCAGTAAAATTGATCGACTATCAAGAATAGCTTTCCCATTGCTTTTTGGAATCTTTAACTTAGTCTATTGGGCTACCTATCTAAACCGGGAGCCCCAATTAAAAGCTCCAACTCCACATCAATAACCTCATTTATTCCTCTAGTCCTGTTTTGTCTTTTGCTCTGGGAATTGCTTCCCATTTTCACCTACAATAATTCCCATTTGCTTCATTGCCTCTGTCTTAAAGAAAATAAAGGTTTCTTTATTGAACAAAAGGTAAAACACATCTGTGTATTTAAAAACCTGTGTATGAGGGAGAGAACAATATAAGCTCTGTACTTTGAAAAAAGTGTTTCTGAAAATGGGAAAGAGTTGTAGTGTAATGGGGGGAAAAAAAGAAACCATTTGTAGATAGCTTAGTACTGAATGTCCCCAGAAAGTATTCTATATGTATGTGAAAAAGATATTTTTATTCAGACTATTGTGGGGAGTGGGAAAATATTCTTTATGACATTACTAATGCACATACTATACAATTATTCAACCATTCTAATCTTTTCAAGGATGCAAAGCTTTCCATTTGCTGAATCCCATAAAATGTGTTATTTTCCTAATCCCTTTTCTCTTCTATATTCCAAACCACCTGACTTATAATATTAAATGGTCTTTAAAGAAAAAGGAAATCTACTCACTCTAGCTACAGTTTGTCATGGTATAGCACATAAGAGCTAATGGTAACAAATGCTTTAATCTGCTGTCTTACTGCAGTCTTGTCCTCAGCATTAAGTTGTCACTAGACTAGATTTAAATCCAGCTGCACAATCAAGTGCACATCCCAGGTTCTCTGTCACCTGTGTAATCCAAACAATTCCTGGATGCTTTTAAAGATAGCTTTTACTCATCACTATGTTTTAGAGAGTTTAAAAGGACCCAACAAACCCAACAATTTTTGCAAGCTCTAGATTGTTGAATGTATTCTTTTATAAAACGATACATTAAAAAGAAGCTTTAGACTGAGATTTATGGATAGTAGAAAGACAAAATATAGTATTTAAATAATATATGTAAATATGCAGCATGAGATTGTACATTTTTTTACTTTTTTAAAGTTGTGTTCTTAAAACATTGTGTAGGATCCACCTCTTCGCTCTTAATATGTTGTTAAATGCTCAAGCAAACATATTTAGAGCCTGAATAAATGAAAAAAAAAAGTGGTACTAGGAAGCCTAAAAAAATACATACACAGGAAGTGCTTGGAATTAATTCCATTTGTAAAGTGGTTCAGTGTACAGTAGCTTGCGATTCGACAATGTCATCCAATGTACTATTAGATTAATGACTGGTCTGCTCAGGTCATGCATAAATACTAAAGTATGGAATTATATTTGGTAGGTAAAAATGGTGAAATATTTGTTAAGACAGAAATTCATCTGTATATTACTGCTATATTTGCTGATACATAACTGTTACAATAAGTGATGTAATATATGTAGCATTAAATACAAAAAAAGTCATACATAAAAGAATGTACAGGAAAATAGATTTTATTGAGTAAAATTACTACATTTCATTTTTACTGTAGCAATATATTTGTAGGAACAATATGTAAGGGCTTTAAATACAAGATGTCCATTTTGCAGGTATTGTGCTCCCTTTAAAAAAATTCTGGTCAGTATCATTACTGCTGATTCTTAGAAATAATATTTCAGGTGAAGATTCTTTAAAGACTTGGGAAGAATGGTGGATATTTGCAAGCATCATTTTGACAAAAAACCCCACAACGTACTATACGGTATTAAATGAATTTTAGAACAATGCTACATGAGCCTCCAGAGAAACAGCTACTTAGAGTCAAATTTCATAAGCAGTGTTTTCTAAATTCTTTCTCAATGAATAAAATAGTTGACATTCTCTATCTACAAAAGGAAATAGTTAATGTTTTCTTTAGAAAATATTTTTTAAAAATAATGCTTCATTGTCTAACATTTAGTCCTGTCTAAACTTGATAAGTTATCTGATTGGAGCTTATTAAAAGGAGATGTTTCATCTTCTGGTATCATGTGTAGATATATGTATAGAAAAAATAAACTATGGCTCTTTAACTTCTGTGTACTTGTTTATCTTGTTATTTTTGGCGTTAAACTAGAGTGTTCATCTAGGGCATTTTATCTTTCTAGCAATTCATAGCTACCTTTTGGTCTGCATTTTGCACATTAGATGTGAATATTACTTACCTAGTCTGCTTTTGCTATGCAATGATTGCATTATATCACCTCTTAGTTAGTCTATGCCAATAGTATTATACTGTATAAACTTGATTGCACAGTTTATCAAAGACAAGGTATTCTCTATGTAGCTTTTTTACAATGCTTTGCTAAACCATGTAATAATAGTAAGTCTTCCTTGAAAATAATGATACACTCTTATAGAGGACAGTTTGTTTACTCCTGGGATAATTTTAAAAAGATGACATTGAATGTTTATTGCACCTCAGTGCAGTGATGTGGCAATAAAACCTAAATCTAATAGAGGTTGTTTATGGCAGAAGCATGTATTGCTTTACAGAGTTTAGCAAAAGCTCTTTATTTTATGTCAGACTGTAATTCTATTATAATAATAAAGCTAAAAATGTTCAATAATGAAAGTGAATGTTTTACTTTGGTTTTCTTTAGTTATGGCCTTTTATGACACATTGCTTGATAAACTGCTATTCATTCAAACACTAAGTTTCTGTGGATTTGGTAATGAATGCAGTTTTAATAGATGTAATATTCTGTCTAGTGTTTTCTAGAGACAAATGTAACAACAGGAAAGTTTCTGAAACCTGATTGGACTTTCAAAAAAAAAGATAGTTCAGTCTGTACAAAGTAGATCCAGTAAAGTAATTAATTGAATCATATGAACAATTGTTAGGTTTTAGCCCCACAACAATGGAGAAGATAGAGGGTAGGAACAGAATAATATGTGTTGTCTCTCAGATAAAACGGCAGAGAGTGAGAACAAAGCTCTGAGGTTTTATGTTATAGATTTCACTGTTTAAATAAATGTGCTGATCTAAGAAAGACTTATAGAAGAGAACCTGAGACCAGATAAAATAGTATTGTTTCACTTATTCAATGAATTGTGGAGACAGCATTAAAACAAGCATATGTATAGGTTGCACATGTCAATTCCTAACTTCATTCTTTCCCACAATGAAAAAGACACAGAGAAAGAGAGTCATTCCAGTGCCTTTAGCCCTGGGATTTTCTTGGGAAAGTTCCTGGAATGCAAAGCTGATGCTCTTCTGTAGGGGTAGGCAACCAACTGCAGAAATGCAGTTTCAGTGGCTCCAAAGCAGAAAAGGACAATCTGAATGTACACATATACATCAAAAGATTCTTGCTGTTATTACTTCTGAGTCCTACAGAGGGATTCTTCTAAATGAAAGGAAAGATTGTGGTGTTGTGGACTCAGATTCTATTGACTTACTGTGCTTTCCTCTATTCTGAATAAAAATAATGCAGTCTAAATCCCTGTTCCTTTCCTCCTAATATTAACTCCACAGAGATGAATCCCTATGGAAACCCACACAGGATTTTTTTTGGAGAAGTGTGGTAAAGAAAGTGGCAAGTGAGTGTTTGAACACCCACCTCCTATATTCACATGCCAGCTGTAGAGCATATATGGGGATTCTCACATCCTCTTTGTCACTGCTCAGACATTTTCAGGCAGACTTTTACTTGAGTAAAATTAGTGAAATGTCTAGATGCAGCAAGATTTGACTCAGAGAAAAATATATGGCACTATTCAGCTTCACAGAGTGGAAGAACAGCCTTGTCAGGTGGCAGATTCAGTCACCAGCCAGTCCAGCATACACTGACATGGTATTACTTCAGTAGGGGAAACTCCTCCAGTTTTCTTAGATCTCTAGAAGCTACTGCAAGACCTTCTTAATGACCAAGAACACCAAGGATTTCTTTAATTCTATTATTTCTCTTGGAATGACCATGTGAGGCCTGAGAAAACTGATTCCCTTTCCTCTCCATCTTCTATTTTTCACCAATATGGTAAATAACAAAAGCTTATGCAACATCCTAATGGCTAGAAAACGGGGCAGACATGCTTCAGGAAGCAAATAATAAAAGAACCTTTCAGTCTGTGATTTGTATCTGAATGACTGTCCAAATAAATTAGTGACTGGGGAAAGTCAAACTTTTTCTTAGAGGCTGAAAGATATCAGTCATATTTTAAAAGATAACTCGAGATCTCTTCAGACTTTCTATAGCAGATCCAGGGAAGAAAAAAAATATACCCCTGCTATGCATAAGTGACACAGCTTAAATAAAAATGTGTTTGCAGTCTTAGCATATGAATTTTGCAAGTGAAGTGTATTATCATCTTGTCAAGCTGTTGCTGTCACATTACATCTGATTACAAACTACATGAAATACAACAAGAGAGGCAAAAGCCTTGAAATGACAAGTTTCTATAGGCTCATTCACTCTGCCTATAGGGCCATCCAAACAGGCAGGATGACTTCAGAGCTGCTGATAAACTTATTTGATTAAACTGCTTTAGGGCATTTGAAGATGCTCTGAGCAGATTTTGCAGTTGCAGCACAGCTGTTCCATGCATCTCATCCAAACGCAAGAGATGTGTCCCTCAAAAACCTGCAGAGAGATTAACCAGCGAGGGGCACTGCTCCTCTGAATGTGCTGTCAAGGGAGGAAAGAAATTTGCTGACCTCTTTCTCCAATCAAGAACATTTGAGTGCAAGCAGATATGATTAATTTCTTTCCAAATGTCCTTATCCATGAAGTATTTCATTAACTTCAAGTTGTAAAAGCCAAAGGATCTGAACCAGGCTTGAGGTGCTGGATTTGTTTAGAAGTGGTTTGCTACTGACTGCTCAGAAATGCAAAGTCTTTGCTACCTGAGAGTTTTACATGTATGCATCATGTTCAGACTGGGGGACTGAAGTACTTCATAGGAAGAAGGTATACTGCTATGTGATTAATGCCAATTTCTTTTACCCCCCCCCTAATACTTAGAGCTCCTATTCTATGACCATCCCTAGGTCTCAATTGTAGTGATACAATTTAACAGCAAGGATGTGAAAAATAAATAATAAAAAAAACATTTTATGTTCATCTAAAACCAAAAATAAAATCAGGTAAATCTATGATAGATAGACCTTGTTCTTAAATTAAATTTACTTTTTTAATGAAATACCTTACAAAATCAAAGTGGATTCAGCCAAGAATCTTTTAAATTAATGCACTCTAGAGCAGGAGAAAAAGACAATAGAGGCCACAGTAAAAAAATCTCTGCCAATTGCTAGGACCTGCTGTAGGGATGCAGATTTAAGAAGAAAAGAAAAATAACATTTTTTATTTAAACAGAATGTACTAAATTAAGAGGCCATCTTCTTTTTGAATTAAACTGGTAAATTTGATACCTTCAGAATGCATTTTCAACAAGATTTTTGCTTTCATTTTCTTACTCTACAAAATCACATGAAATTCAACTTCTGTTTTTATCATTTGCCTGTGTCAGGGGCTGTGGCAGCCACCAAGAGGTGAGGTTTGCAGTTGTTAAAGGTAATGGTGCATATCTCAAGACATAACAGCATGGAGGTCTTAGTTCAAACATTATATTAAAGCCATATTAAAACTAAAGTGAAATATTTTTGTAGCTACACATGATGCTCAGCTAAGCCTCACAGACACAACAAAATAATGTGCTGATTAATGTAAAACTTGGTGTGTTTAATAGGATTTGGTTTCTTCATTTATGTGAGACAGAGAGATCAAACTTGAAAGAAAACTGCTATATGCAGCTAAAAGAATACCTTCTGTCAATCATCCTGCTGATTTCTGCACACCTCTGTCATGTCCTCCTTAGCACTTGATTTGTAAAGAACTGGGCTAATTCAAACCAAACAAAATGAGGCCTTGGGTTATTAGGGCCTTTGCCAGCTTGTTTGTGTCTACCTTCTCTCCTAAATATCTTCTTTGTGAGAAGATGAAGAAAACGGAACTGAAATGACCAGAGGAACACAAGCCATTTCAACAGTTTAAAAGAAGGCAGGGTGGATTATGAGTAACTGATGTGCTTATGCAGTGGTAACTGGCAGCACAACTGAGCCTGAATTTTCTCACCATATTCTCCTCCTTTATAAACCAGGCAGATTCCCAGAGCAGGTGAATCTTTTTGCAGCTTATGACCCCAGCAACCAGGATTTCACTAGCAGCCTTCTAAGAATGCAGAGGACTTGTGTTCTGTTGAGTTCCTGAATCTCCATGGTTATGTGGATTTGTGACTCTGACCTAGACCTTCTTTTCCAACAAAGGTGGCAGGGCTGAAAATCTCTGCTTCCACTTAACAGTTTTTGAACTTAAAAATTTTTGTTTGCAACTCCCAAAAGGGATAAAAATTGAGAACATTAATTTTAAGAACACTGAGACAGAAGAGAGAGTTCATTACGGATAATACTGATAAACTAGAAAGCTCATTTTCAGATGTTTATCATAGCTTTAGTCCTGATGATAAACCATCCATCACCTCTTGCTCCACCCCTAGACAGCCTTGGCCTCCTCCTAGCAAATTAAAAAAAGAAAAAACTTTTAAATGGATAAGCACAAAATCAAGCAACTGCTTGATGATTTTGAAAACCTTGCCCAACATTTCTAGCCATGCACAGAATGCCTTTTAAAAGCATGCTGGTGATGCTAAAAAGCAGTTATAACCTAAAACAAGATATATGGCTTTTGCACCAAGTTCTGCTAACACATTTCTGAGTCTAGATTTTGCCAGAGCATGAGGCTAAAAGTCTTATTCTTGCAAGCACATGAACAGAACTTTGATGTTTTTGAAAAGAAATTCCTGGTGACTATCACACTGCTGCAAAAGATTTTCTTAATTATGTAACAGAGCTTGAATTTTATATTGTGAATTATCATAGATCTGCATGGAGCAACTGATCAGACAAATTAGAGACCCAAATTAATGATTGTCTTCCTGTATCAGATCTTTGTATTGGCAGAAGAAACAACAGAAGTTCAAGTAACTTCAGTTCTGTTAAGTATTTCTATTATGTTATTCTAAAACTGACATTATTTATTTTTCAATACAACTTTTTTCCTTAAATATCATCCTTGGTTAATTGCAAAGCGAAGGATATAAAAAGCAAGAATATTAATTTTTTTACAGCCTTTGGTTCAAAGGAAATAAGCAAGCTCCAAGAAATATGATCATATACCTGAAGGAGTTTTACATAGCTAGTGCAGGAAGTAAATAGAAGTCTATAAATAAACATGATTAATTTATTTATAAATGTCTAGAGATAAGAAATAATAAATCTCTGGTGTAGCACAAGCTGATGTATTTATTACTAAACACAGAGTACTTAACAACAAGAGTTGTAAGACAACAGGCTGGTTTACTACTGCCTGTTAATGGGAATTAGATGAATAATGAGTCTCAGGAGACACTTACCAGTGATAAAGGTAAATACTGGTGCTAAAAAATGTCACAGGAGCTATTATACCTCTGTCTGGCAAGCAGGCTACACAGATCATTAGCTATTATTTTGTTTTATTATATAAAGTATTTAATTGTTGGTAATGCGTAGTTAAAAGATGAAAAGACTGATAATATCAGAAGGTACAGTCAGCACAAATGGCAAATAATCATTTCTCTTCAGATCCTAGCTGTGGCTGGATGATGTGCATCACTACAGGAAACTGACTTCAAGGTCAGCCCAGTGAATGATCTTGATCAGAAACCAAGACAGCAGCAACTGAATTGTAATGCATCATGACCCCCATCCCAGACCCAAAATTTATCCTGTTTCTATTACTAGTTTCTGTAGAGCAACAGAGAAGAACTTGCCTGGGTTTTCAGCTCTGCTGCTGGAGGCATTCATTACACAGAGTGCCAGCACCTTGCATAGTCAGGATGGACACACTGCTCAGCATACATGTGGAAAAATAAGGACACAAGGAAAATTTGCCTATACACATTTGCCTGCCACAGCATTCTGGGGAAAACTGAAGCCTCTGAGATCCCCTCAGAAGGGATACTCTGGCACTGTTGAATGATAAGGCTGAAAGGGGCACAGAAGGTCCACAAGGCAACCAACAGTCCTCAAAAATATCATAATTACCTAAAACTGAAGAATTCTTTTTAAATATCGACTGCATTAATTTGATAACTTCCAGTTAAATTAATGTGTTTCTGAAAGGCCAAGAAGCCATTAACACTGGGTGGGTACTGAGGTCACTTTTTTTTTGTTCAGGAAACTAAACAGAATTCCACAGGTGAAAAAAATGGGGCAGGGCAGACCACAATCTAATAGTAATTGTAATAATAATTGCAAACTCCCAGTGGCTGGGATTAAGAGAACTGCTCATTTAAACATAAATTTCTGTCCACTTCTGCACAAACAAAAGAAAAACATTCACTGTGGTCATGCTCAGGTGATACAATCCAATATTTTTAGCTATGGTTTAGCTCTCTAAGGTCCTAAAATACTAAGTGTTTTCCAGGTGAATGTGGATAAGTCAACTTTTTCTATAATTGCATTTTTTCATTGCTAAAGTGGTGATAATGATGTTGATATGTTTACAACTTCTCTGAACTCCTATTACATTCTTTCAACAAAAGTAATGTGTGGGGAAGAATTACCTTGCACTTAACTGGGTTTAAAAAAAATCAGGTAAGAATCCACTCACTCTACTCTCCCAGATTTCTTGTATGATCTTGAAATTCTTCTGAAAAAAAATGTCCTGGATCAGCTAGGTATTACTGCTATTCATTATAACAGCAACTAGGATCCCAGGTGAGTACTGGGACTTCTCAGCAGTGACTGTTGCACAGAGATAAGAGGCAGATAATATGAAAAGAAAGGAAAAAACAATGGAAATCTCAGCAGAGAAATAGTTACGATTGTGTGGTTTAGAGGTCTCAGCACAGAAATGTGCTATTGATGGCTTGAAATCTGGTCCATCTTAGACAACAATGGACAAGATTGTGGCTAAGGCAGTTTTCAAATAGAATTTTAAATTAAAAAAATATATTTTGTGGAGACTATTTTTCATCCTGGCATGTTTCTAGAAAAAAATAAAAAATTAAAAAAACAAACCTAAGAGTTTTGAAGTAAATGGTTCTCACATAGCATTTGAAATTCTTAGAAGTCTAAAATATGTTCAAAACAACTTTAATTTGTGTACTTACAGCGTAGACACCATCCCTGTCTTTCAGGAGATTTTTTTTCATAAAGAAAAAAGTTTCCTAAGTTTTCATAGCCCCTGAGGTGGCTGATTCCCAGCTGTAACAAACTTCAAAAAACTGTCTCCACTCTCTCCTCATGAAGCTGTCACTTCTGATGTCCCAGAAAGCACCAGTCTGACTTACATTTCTTCTGCCACTTGAGCCATTGCTGGCCAGTGCAGTGCAATAGGTCAAGGGGCAGAGTTGCACAGATCTGCCAAGAAGAGGAAAAATCAATTTTGGAGCCCAAAAGGCAAAACCAGTGATGCAGAAGATTACTAAATACAACCAGTTGCCTTATGGCACTTGAGTCTTCCAAGGAGGACACTGGGAGGCTGCTGTTCAGTAAATATGAGTAAAAATGAGGTCTTTTTGTGAGTGAGAAAGAATTTGGTCTTGATCTCTAATTGCTTTGTGGGGAGCAGGAATAGTAAAGTGCAGATCTGTATAAAATACATTTAAAATATTTCTATGGCTACCATTACAGAAAGAGTGCAAAACCTGCTGACCCTTAGACAAATTTGCATCAGCTCTGGGACTCTGCCAAGGGCAGAACATCCTGAGGGAAAAATAACTGTGTCTTAAATACATACATTTAGAGCTGAAATTGTGAGGTAATGAGGGGGATCACTCAACCCTAAGAAATAGTTCTGAGCTTCTAATCAAGTTAAAATGCTTTCAATTATCTGCTTTTGGTTTACTCTTCCTTTTGCCAAGACTTGTTAGTGCTAGATATAGGGAACAGACTCAGGACAAAAGTGAGATGACACATTGCTTCATGCCACAGGGGGATTTAGGATTAAAAACCACAAGGAGCTTGTGGAAATATTTAGTGGCTGGAGGCAATCTTTGTCAGGATTAGAGAGCAATAGCCCTGGGATAGCAGTGCCCCAGAGCTGTGTCTTGTAGCAACTGTACAAAAAATGCAAAAAAAAAACAAACCAACAAAACCCAAAACCAAAACACAGAAATAAATTTTAGTCATTGCTGATCTAGTCAGGGACAGTAAAATATAGAAAGGCATCACCAAGTAGCCTCTGCCCATCCTGTCCTCATTTAGGAATATCCATGTCCTATTGCTCTATAACAAGTCAGGTACAATTGAATACAATATATAAGACTCTGAGCTATCAGTAGAAAAAGAGCCTGCTAAATACTTAAATATAAAATTTCAGTGACTATGCTCATAAAGTTTTTTTCCTGCAGATTTTTAAAGGTATAGATGTACTTTATTTTGAGCAATAAACGCTTGCTCTAAAAAAGCAGTGATGAGAAATAGTAGAAATTTTATTTCAAAGTGATCGGGGTATAAAAGATGCTATGAAAAAAAATGTGGAAGACTACATATAATGACTAAAATGCAAAGCTGATGATGTTATATTATTAAGGTGGTGGTAACAAGTGATTTACAGGGAATACTTAGCTGACTGAAAAAATCCTACTCAACCTCTATGATTTAATAAAAATTCTTATAAACGTAAGCTACATTCTGCTACATAAAACAAACATCTGCAGTCTGTCTTGTGTTTTACCCTGAACTGTATAAAAAGCCTAGTATGTACAAAAGATAAAAAAATGAGCTGAGAGGCCTGCCAAGGGGAAAAAAGAAGCAGCACAATATTCAGTGATTTGCTGGAAAGTACTAAGAAGTAAAAAAAGCTCTACATGTAGGAAGAGGAAGACGCAGAAGAGACTGGAGCAGAAAGAAAGAACAAATTCCCATCCCCCAATCGATTTGAGGTTGTTCATATACATTCCAAGATGCTACTATTTACTTGTATTTGTATGCTTCATTTTTGATTCAAGTTGAGAAACCAAGAACTAAGTAGATCTCATCTAAGAAGTTGGGTCTCTCCTTCACAAAAGTTTTGTTGTAGTATTTGAGCCAAAATAAATATAATTCAAATCTGAAAAATTAAAAAATAATAATAAAAAAAGATTCCTGCACCTTAATTGCCTTTATCATCTTATACCTGCCCAAAAGATCTGATGAGGAACTGCAGCCTTAATTCAGAAAATCAGTTTGAACCATCCAACATTTGACCTGCATTCAGAGTTGGAAATTATGTGGATTATAGCTGTGGGCTTTCTGCACCTCAGAGAGATCAGAGTAAGCTGATAAATTTGCAGGTTGGATGATGCTGACTCATGGGTGAGAAAAGTTCATGCTGGAATCAGGCTCAGATACAGGTGAAAGGCTTTTAGTTACTTCAGTGACAAATTAAAAGAGAGAAATAGAGGATTTCAGGGATATTCAGTGGCCCTATTTATAACCTGGGTGGCAGTTTTTAGGCAAAAATCTATCTTCATAATCTTATGAGGTGATTAAAGACAAAGCCTCAATTAACAAGGATTGTTGTAATATGATTTGAAGTGGATTATAGTATCATTTTATTTCCTGGTCTTAGATGATGGAAGTAGTAGATGTGCAGACACAAAGAGGATCCTTTTATTTAGCACTAAAAGGAAAACTTGCAATCTGAAACTGGGAAGATAAAAGAGAAAAGCAAGAGAGATTACTGACATCAGGTCTAGGTTTATGCAGATGCATCCTGACCAGGGCAGGGATTTGGGAGCTACTGCTGAAAATTTACCAACTTCACTCCACGGCAAAGCTGTCAGGAAAAAGGAAAATGAAGATAAGAATCAAAACTCCAAAGAGACAGATGTGGAATATAAATAAGAAAAAGAATTGGCGGTGTTGTCCATTTTATTCTTACTACAGCACTAGGATGTAAATACAGAAATCCTGCGAATGAGAGAAAACTGAGACAAGGAATGAGAAGGGGTAACCCAGAAATCACTGAGTGGTATAACTTTATACATCACATTTCTTATGTTGATCAGAATTAATTTTTTAAATTAAGTAAGATTGAAA
Source organism: Heliangelus exortis (assembly GCF_036169615.1). Lineage (NCBI taxonomy): Eukaryota > Metazoa > Chordata > Aves > Apodiformes > Trochilidae > Heliangelus > Heliangelus exortis. The sequence goes on along the minus strand of NC_092436.1, from coordinate 10,837,132 downwards.
AAATCAAGAAGTCTCTCTGATAGAACAGGAAAGACTGAAATGAGTGGCAAGAACAGAGAAATTTTGCAGTAGTTCAGACAACTAAATTAAAAAAGAGATATTACCAGTTTGGTTAGAAGGCGGGAATCAAGGAAGTTATTAGACCAATTCAAATTATGCAGCAAATTCTAATTAATTGGCCTACTGGGATATTTTCTGTCAAGTTATAATTATTGTTCATTAGAAAAGCCACATTCCTAATCTAAAGTGAAAGAAACAAACCTGCTTCATCACCAAATCCTGCTGACATTGAAAGTGCAAACCTCTAAGGGTTAATTCTTATTTATTTCACAGACTGCCAAGAAGCAAAGAAACAAGTCAGGCTGGGAGTGCTCAGTGTACATCATCTTGATCAATTCTGAGTTAACTTGAGATAAGAGAGATATTTCTAAGTGCTTATTTAGATAGGTTTATTTGGTCCTCTTGGGTGAAACAGGAGCTTCAGTTGGCACAATACATAATCCAAAGCTGCAGACAGTCCTGTGGCTTGGTGGAAGGAGGCTCTATACAAATTAGAGGCCTTCAGGAAGCTACCATTGGTAAAGTAAGAGAAAGAGAGGCTGAAAAGGAAAAGGTTGAAAAGAACCAAACACAGCAATGGAAGGAAAGCAGATCAATATCTGGAAGAGAAGCATCTTCTGATTCTTTCCCAGTGTTTCCATTATACAATGCTGTCTCTCCATCATAGTCAGAATATAAAATTTATTTAGAATTTGTATCCCAGGTTCTCTTTCTTCATTTTCTCACTGTCCCAATCACTGCTTTTTTTCTTATTCTTTTAGACAAGACATGGAAGATGGGCAGGCACACTGGAGGCTTGTTTTATAGCTTTGCTGGAACAATCATGCAAATATTTCAAAGGGACTGCATATAACCTCTCTATAAAATTAATATCCCTCCCTCCAACAGCCCCTTGCCACTCTGCAATACAAAATAAGTCTCTGCTGAGTCCCAGTAATAATGAAAGTGCTATAGCCCTTGTTATAAATAGATTTAAGTGATCTCAGCTCACTTGTTGCATCACTCCAGCAGTTAATCTTGCTATCACAAAGGGATTACCATAAATGGCCTGGAAAATTGTGTTAACCCACAATGGCTCCAGCATTATTAAAGAACAATACACCTTAAAGTAGTTATTTCCATTCTTAACGTTTGTTCATAAAAGAAAAATCTGTAGTTGCAGGAGTTTCTCTTTGTATTTTACTTTCTTCAGATCTATTTTACAAATGAGGAATATTCCTGAAAACCAGCAGATACTTTCTACATTTTTTTTCCTAATCTTGACCTTTTGATACCGGAGGCCAAGGTTAATTCTGAGGCATTTTCTTCAACATAGCAGAACCCAAGTTCTATACACAGCCACACCACAATTAGTTTGTGATTGACAGTTGTCTGAGTGGTCCATAATTAGGATTCTGAATAGCAGATATATAGAGAGACTACAGAAAAAAAAAAGCCAGAGAGGAAAACTTTTGGTAAGTAATCAGAGTACTGTTAGTCCATTGAGACTTTTTTGTTGTTGCATATGATTTTCTACCAATTTTTAAGACAGGCATGCAAGGAAGTAGTCCCCTTCACACATAATTCGGGAATAAAAATGTATTCACCCAACAGAATTTAGGTACTTTAGAAGAAATCTCTGAAACCTCTTAAAATATTGAACACAGCATATGCGAAGAAAGCAAATGCAAACTACAAATATAAAAATACAGAAATACTTAAAAGAAGTATAATTTTACAAGCAATAAGAAGGATCTTGATATCAGAAATGAACATTTCTAAAATTAAGAGTATCTTGTTCTGCCAGATCTCTGACAACATAAAAATGTTTGTTTTTTTTCAAACAACGGGGAGTTAGCAGGAACCACCACCTACTCTTCTCCAATGAAAGCCTCATAATTAAACCCTGAGATTATAAATTTTTCTTCCCTTTATTATTATTCATATCATACTATATTGTGCCAGGTACTGTACAAACACAGACTGAAGAAATGAGTGATCTTACTGAGTTTTCAAACCAAAGTTCAAAACAATTAAGATCATCTCACTCTGGGCTTAGCACAATAACCCCATCAACATCTTCACTTAAAAATTACCTGGGTTAGCCCCCCTCTTCCAAGAGTTCTCATGTGAAGAAAAACAAAAAATGAAATATTCTGGAAGGTAACAACTAAACACAGTTTGGGAATGGTCTTGTCTTACTGTGCTGATTTCACTGTGCTCCTAACTGTAGAATCAGTAGTCATAATTAAATTGTCACCAAGAAATTCAAAATGTTGCTACTCAGCAACACAAATAAACCTTTCTTTACTCAACCAGGACAAGGATTTTTGACATAAAAGACTTTTCTCACATATTTAATGAGTTCATTTTCTAGGGGGGATTAAGTGATAGGATGTTTGATGGAATTTAATTATTCTTAGTGAGATAAAGTAACAAATTATGGGAAACTCTTTGGATTAGTAAATAAGTAATCTATTTTTCTATAATAAAGACCTAGAGCACCAAGCAAGATGGGTTGTGTTATCAAGAGATTGTAAGGTACATTTTTCACAGTGTTCCTGAATTCCAGCATGTTAATTTATTATCTAGAATTGAAGGGCATTTGAGAAAAGAGAGAGGATACTCCCTGTTAGAGAATAGAGTTACAAAATGAACGGGTAAAAAATATTTTAAGTTTTTATAATAAATATTTATATATGAAGCAGGTTCTCAATTCAGATTTCAGAAGCTTTTGAGCCAAATAGTCCCCACTATTTTTGGAATCATGGAAAGACAAAATGAGTCTTTTATACATGTCCCAGTGTTTAAAGAGGCAAGTATACATTAGCTATATCCATATAATCATAGAAAGATAGTTAATAAAGAGTGCATAGTTGTTCAAAGACACTTGTGGTACTCCAGTAGCCTTGTACATGGTCGTATAGTATCCCATCACAAAGCTAGGAGCTCTAAACACAAATTCTGATATTTTTCTTAGTTTTCTGGCTGAGATTTTGAAGTCTGAAGTGCCATAAAATGTTTCACCTCAAGGAAAGCTCTTGTTTTAACTAGATCACTCAACATTTAGCTTGCTTTTAAGCCTCATAACTATGGCTGGATTATATAAACCGTAGGCCCACAGAACAAACACCAAACTATGTCAACGAAAATTGGGAAAATTTCAGTTCAGTTTTATTTGGACTGAAACAAGGCTGTGGGTTACCCTACTCCATGGCATAATTACTTACACACTTGGAGCTACTGAATAATGCTCCAGTCATACCTTGCTTCATCCAGCCTTAAACAGAAAAGGCATCCGCACCCAAAGCAGCTCCCATTTTGCTCCTGCCAGGGGTGGGGGCTGTGGAGGGGCTGTGCAGAGCAGGTGAGCCCATCAATAACACAGCTTCATAACCTCCGAAAACTCCCTTTGTGCTACTGAGCAAATGTTTTGTGAGAGCATTTATATTTGTAATCAAGCTGCTAGCTGTCATTTCTGCAAAAAAGTACATACATAATGATTGACCGTGTAAATTAAGTCTTGATTTGCATACACTCTATAAATATATCACAGGTTTCAGTCTACCCATGGCAGAAGGATGGGGAAGGTCAAACTGTCCCCAGTGCCTTGGACTTACATTAGAATTTGAGGAGCTCCAATTCTGCTCCCCCACTCCTTTAATGCCCAACAATAACCCCTGCAGCAAGGACACACTGCCTGCCTTTTCACTTTCAGGGCTGCAATTTTACATCAAGTCTTTCCTTTATTACTCAGGTTTTTAAACTTCAGATTATTTCCCATCTGTTATTTTCCTCAATAAACTCTACACTGCTGTAATGATTACCCTACTTTGACATGCAAATACTCAGAGAATATCAGCCATAAATGGGGGCAAAGACAGATGTATTTGATTTTCACCTTTTCCCCTGAAGCCTCAGTACTTAAATGACCTCAATACCTAGATGTTTCTTTTTGATATTTTCATACCAGTAATACCTGTGTCCAGTTCTGGGCCCCTCAGCTCAGGAAGGATATCGAGGTCCTGGAACAGGTCCAAAGGAGGGCAACCAGGCTGGTGAAAGGACTCGAGCACAGACCCTATGAAGAGAGGCTGAGGGAGCTGGGGCTGTTCAGCCTGAAGAAGAGGCAGCTCAGGGGAGACCTCATCACTCTCTACAACCACCTGTAAGGAGGTTGGAGCCAAGTGGGGGTTGGTCTCTTTTCCCAGACGACTTTCAACAAGACAAGAGGGCATGGTCTTAAGTAGTGCCAGGGGAAGTTTAGGTTAGATATTAGAAAGAATTTCTTTACAGAGAGGGTGATCAGACATTGGAATGGGCTGCCCAGTGAAGTAGTGGATTCTCCATCCCTGGAGATATTTAAAAAGAGGCTGGATGTGGCACTCAGTGCCATGGTCTAGCAACCGCAGCAGTGGGTCAAGGGTTGGACTTGATGATCTCTGAGGTCCCTTCCAACCCAGCCAATTCTATGATTCTATGATTCTATGAAAATGGCTTCTCTGGGTTTTATCATCTCTATTTGTTTTGGTCCCTACAAGTGGATGCAATGTGCTGAAAGCATTTACTCCAGTTGCTGTTCTGTTTGATTCTTTCAGGAGATGGCACAGAACTGGTGCCAGACATGCCCTGTCTGTGTTAGAGAAACTACTGGGCAATCAGTCACCAGCACAGTGGCAGAGAGGGAAGCAAATTATTGACTCCAGCCTGGTTTCACACTGATACCTTTCTCTCCACAGGCAAACATAAATCAACCTTACATGTCATCAGTGATTTAGCTTAAACCAGTTACCATATTCTACTCATATCTGTCTGTATCCAATTGAGGTAATATTTTTTCTATAAATTTATTATTCTTTTTCGCCAAGACAAAATATATTTATCTTATGGTGAGCTACATCTCCTCTACCACAAAATTTCATTTCAACAACCATTATTTTACAGTTGTCTGCTGCTTCTTTGCCCTAAAGCTTAAAAACTGGAAAAAAACCTTAACTGCAACCACACAGAAAAGCCTGATGTTTATACCCATAGACCTTGTTTTGTTACTAAGGCTTCATTGAATGAGAAATAAAGAGGCAGAATATAATCCAGCCACCACAGGGAAGGGAACACACTGTTTTCCAGTTACCAGGTTACCCTATTCAGCTCATAATCTGCCATAAACCCTAAATCACCACTTCTCAGAGACAGTCCCCCCTTTATTCTAGATTGTGACACACGTTGCATATCTAGGTATCTAAATTAACCACAATAAAATGCTTACTGCTATTTTGTAACATTAATCTAAAGAACTCAGATAAGCTTGAAACCTGCTTATAATTTCTTTACTAACTTGTTTTTTTTTCTTTGGTTTCATATGCAAAATCTGCTATGTAATGATTTCATATTCTCTTCTCAGATCACAGAAATTCATAAGTCAGGAAGGAACTGCTGTGGGAACTCATTAGGAACCCAAGCTTTCTATGATCTATATTTTATCTCCTATTTTTGCTTTGGAATTATTAGTCTGTAATGTAAAAAAATAACCTTCAAATGTCCCATCTTGACTTTCATTGTAACAACTTGCAATTAAAAATACAGTATGGTACCAAAATAAATGCCTGTTATACAAGCTAAGTAAGACATCAGAGTTCTGTGCAAATTTATTTACACTTCCTGTAGCTCTTTAGAAAATTTTACTAAATTCTTTATCTACGTGAAAGTCTTATTTTTGTCATGGGGAAAATCTCCTTAAATTGGAATATATTCTGAAAACTCAATTGAATTGTGCTTTGTGCTTTTGACAGATATATCTTTCTGGGCTTTATAGTTTATTTTGCTCTTATGATGGGTACAACAGACAAACAATCCAAGTGATTTTAATTAAGAACTCCTCCAGACAGTTACAAAAGGCTACCTCATTTCAGAGAGAATCTTTGCCAGAAAGACCTGCAGGTCTGGATTTTCCCATGGCACAGCTTATCTTGTATATACTTACCATGTACTCCTGTTCTGTCATTGAACTCAACAACTCCCTCATAAAAAGCAAAGCTGCACATTACATAATGAGGGCCTCCTTGCATTATAGAATTGCTTAGAAGGTAACTACAAAATATTTTGCCCTCTAGAGAAGAGAACCACCAGATGCAAGTTACAAAGAAGACATTTAAATTGTGCATACTTATGAAAACCTCCCTGATCATTGATATTTACTGCTTACTACAGATAGAAAATACCATCACAAGTGTAGAAATGCAAAATAAGCCAATATCAGAGACAGAGGGAGTAATGAGAGCTGATTAACCATGGTCATTTTGCTATAAAACACTGATTATAAGTCAGGGCTACAAAATCAAACAAGCATTATACAGTGACCTCAAAGTGACTGATCTGATTTCTCTGACACTTTCTGAGTGCATGTGGGGGCATCTCTTGGCTTAGTACAGAAATAATAAACTAGCAATTGTTCCTTTGACTGATCATGTGTCCAATTTTTTTTATTTTACCTGCTGACCAGGGTTGCTGCAGAATGCGCTAAATTCATTAAGTTGCATTTTCTAGCTATACAGTGACAAGTTTTTGTCTGGAACTTGGCAGTACAGGTTCTAGGGTAAGATAAAATGTATTAGCCCTATGATATTAAATGAGGTTGTTGATCTGACAGATTTGCAGGTGTATCAACTCACTTTCAGTGTCCTTGACTGTTTGCAAACATGTAATTCAGCATCCTATTTGACTTATCTTTTTCTCCCTCAGTATTATAAAATACAAAAAATTAATAACCAACAAATTAATAAAGAGCTGTTTAAATATTTGCTTGGCCATATTTTTAAGAGGATGGTGCTGCATATGCATAGGTTTAAACATATCTGCTTGTCTTTTTTATATCTTGGATTCCAAACAAATATATCATTTCAGTGCTTCTGTCTTCAAATCAAAATTCAGACAAATTAATTCAGTGGATTTGGAAAAGACTGAATTCAAGGTTATCTTTTGTGATCCTTACCTTTCCAAAAGCCCCCAAATATGTAATTGATGCTCATATCTCCAGGAGTTTAATGTGTTGTTTTATTATTTATAATCTGAAGTAGAAACATTAGACAAAGCTGAGCAATCAGTGACACTTTTCAAACTGCTGCTGCTACTTTCTGCTGATACTGGGTCTGCTCCCTGCAATCCCAGTGCAGGGGTAATTCCATTGCCTTGACAACTTCTCAATCTTATGTTCTGTATTAATAAAGCTGAACTCTGGATTTTCAATGAAGGGGACTATTTGGAACCATAATTTACTGTCAGCTGTATTCAGTATGGAGGGACCTCATCGTGTCTCCTTTCCAGTTTGCTCAGCTCATGCCAGACTTCACAAAGATCATACCCACACTGTCCTCTGATAAGAAGAGGGGAGAGAAGAGAGGTAACAAGGTGTGGGGACAGGTGAACCAGAAAACCAAGTGGGAAACAGTCTGTGAGAAGTTTATGTAAGGAAATTCCAAAAAGAAGTACAGTACATTTTATAAATTTTGAGATTATTTGTGTAGTTCTGCTTAAGGACTTAAAAATTTGATGTAGAACAGTTTTAAATTTGTGAACTATTTCCTTTGTGAAAAAAATTTCTGAATTAAAAGCTACCTTTCCAAATACCAGTGGTCTCAAAGAACAAGACAGCTCTCACTGGTTTCCTGAATTTAGCTGTTAACTGTGTTTCCCTCCCCACAACAACCCTCCCACCCCATTGTGATAGGGTGATTCTGAAGTATGAAAAAGGGAAGGGAAAAAATATTTTACAGAAGTCCTTGCCAGTGGTTGATAAGTCACTGGAGTAGGTGACCCTGTTCAATTTGAATTCCCTCTCAGCAACAAGAAAAAGTCCTTTAAAGCATGTCTGGATTTTGCAGCTTTTAAACTCCTCCAACCAGATGTGGCCTTTTCCAAAATAGATTTTTTTTTTTTTCAGCACTGATTTTATCTTTTGGTACTACAGATACAGAGAAGAAAGTATCTGAGTGTTCATTAATCCTATTTCACTCTCCACAACCCTTTGGCAGACAAGAGAACCACTATTTCAGCATGGCAATCAAAACCATCCTAAAAATCATCCTAAAGATCATCAGCAAAAACCTTTTTAAGTTCTATTACTTTTTAAGAAATGTAGCTAGGTCATCATTTGACACCTTGACATAATGAAAACACCAAAGCAATCAAGCTCTGAAAATGTTGGTTTCGTTTCTAATATTTAATAATTCCATTTCTTTATGAAAAATGTTGCTTAGCACTTTTACACCCACCTGCCCCCTACAGAATTGAGGTGGACTTGCTGTTATTTTCCCCATTTCACAGACTTTTTTTAGTAGAAAATTGAAGTGGAAAAAACTGTGAAGTCAGCTAGAAATTATCATTGAATCTGAGAGGATTTTGTGCTTCAAAGATGATTTTGTGACTCTATATGTAATGTTATTCCTGAATTTCCTGTATCTCTTTAGGACAAGGAAGTATAAACAGGTAGATTGATCTTTCCATTTCTCAGATAGCCCTTCTTCAAAGATTCTTATATCTTTGAATTTTTAACTTTGAAGTGTTCAGATTCAAGGGAGCAAATATGATTATTCTCTGGGAAACATTAAACATCTTAAGTTATGGGGGTTTTGGAAGTAATCCACTTATAGCAGTAAACTAATTATGTGCAATTAGAACATAGCAGAAGTCTCAGAAAGGGATACTGATGGAAAGCCACCACATAATAATAGAAGGCAAGCATAGCCAGTTTTAAACACAGAATTCCATTTTCAGTTTTGAGTTTTTAAACCCTGCATTATATAATAAGTAGAGAATGTAACATAGCCAAATGAATGAAAATTAACATAGACTATTATTTTAAACAAATTAACTTAGAACTTGGTTTTTACTTTCTATTATTCTAGAAAGTAGTCTAATAGGAGAAAAATTGCAGAAGCTGCAATGCCAATAGGAACATTACAGAATATAAGCAAAAATGTGGGCATAAAAACCAAGTCTCACACATGAAGATCTATTTCAAAATTCTTTGTATTTTCTCTATCTAAAGAGAAGCACATCTCTAAGTATTGTGGGATAGATCACATTAGAAAGTAAGTTGTGACTTCAAGCAAGTGACTTCAGGATATTTATGTTATTTTTTCAGAAATCCACCAGTCCTTTTAAATAAATTCTACCACAGTTTTCTCTTAGCCCCACTGAGGTACTAGTGATGGGATATATAATGTGTGAGAGACCCACATGGCCAACTGAAGTGGCCAATAGGGAAGATCCTGAAAATCACATGCATGAATTAATCCACAAGCCAAATTCCAGCCTGAAATGGCCCAAAGCCTCAAGACATTTGTTGTGCAGACACACATATTGATTGCCTCCCTCAAAAAATCACTTCAACAATATTCATGGAAGAGAAAAAAGTCCCCTTTCTGCAGTTTCACTGATTTCAAAGCTCAGCTCCAATCTCTACACCACTGCATACCAAGCTGTCACAGGATGGTACAAGAAAGAAAAAAAATGCACTTTAGCATTAATTTTTTTAGGCTTAAATGGCTGTTTTCAATGTTGCATTTACAATTAATCCTGTCCTTCAAAATTTCTACAACATATATAATTACAGAAACCCCATTTTTCTATTACCATTAAGAAAGAAAGAAAGAAAAAAAAGACCTTGGGAAAGAAAACCAAGACCCTGCTGTTGGCAGAGAATGTCTGTGCTTCTCTTTACCCCTTGATACAGAGGCAGGTATTGAAAAATGAAAACAGTAGCCTGGGGGCTGGGAACATCATCTGTCTTCATTAACTACCATCTCCAGTGCTATGGACTCAGAGATAGCCCGAGGGGAAACAAAGTGCCACAGAAAAATGTCTTCCAAATAAATCACATTTTTAAAGAAAAAAGTCAAGCACTCAAACAAATGGCAGACAGCTGCTAGTGTTTAAAAATTTAAAATAATACAGCCTTAACTTTATAAGTGTACTTTTCAAAGCCTTTTAGCTTGTAATGGGAAATTATTGCCATTTGGAAGGAAAAAGTAACCAACAATAACAACCCTATTTGGCACTGTCATACAATATATCAGAAATCAGTTTCTGGGGATGGTTACCTAGCCCACTATTCTCATCCTAGACCAGTTGAAAAATTCTGAACATAGTTATAGGGATGTATGATGAAAGGGTTTTAGTACTGCACAGTTGGGTGGCTGCTTTTTGTTGGTCTATGGCTTGTTCTTTATTTTATATACACATATGCTTCATGTTTCAATCCACCTTTTATTTCCAGAACAGATTCATAACTTTCCAAACGCCTTTCAGTTATCACTTGAAAAAAAAAAATCAAGTGAAATTTTTAGCATAGTAAAAAAAATAGAAAGTTCTGATAAAGTGTGTTGAAAAAGATTTAATAGAATAAATACTAAGTAATAAATACTGAAAAGATGTTTCAGAGGGCTCTTCATTATGCACATTTCCATAAAAAAATAAGTGACACTTTTTTCTCTTAGATTTTTGCCCCCCCTTTATTTATAATTAGGGGTTTTCATTCCTTTTGTAGCTGATACCAATTCTTGGTACAATGACTGTATTTTTCCTAGCTCAGTATTAACTATCTAACCCTATTTAGCTGCCAAATCAAAGGCCAAATTCTTCTGGGCCTACTCATGACACTGAGTATATCTTTGGCATTCCTTTAGATCAATTTTCCAATCTTTCAGCTTCCAGTTTCAAGTGCCTGTTCTGTTTCTCCACTTGCAGGAAGCCATGGGAAAGACCAGAAAGGTATTTGAGCTGGAGGTCCCCTGTTCAGAGAGGCCCTGGCATCCTGCTCATGATGAAAAATTGTTATTCTTGAAACATCTTCTTCTCCAGCATCCACCAGAACCACCACTTGTCTTCGATAACAAACAGCTGTCATCTCATGGACTGAGGAAAGAGTGAGCTGTGCTCCAAAAAAAAAAAAAAAAAAAAAGGCTAAATCCTTATTCTGTGGGTTTTATCTGATGTGATAGTCATCTCTGTATGAGTGTTTCAGTGCTCTGCACAGACACAGCACCTGCTCCCACGCTCAGCGAGTGGCTCTGGAGGTGGCTGCCTACTTGTTTAAAGAGAGCTTGGTGCAGAATTGTCCCTCAATACTTTCCAGACTTAAAAAAAAAAAAAAAAAATTAAAAAAAAATCCACTGTACTACAACTGGGCTACTAACTATAACTAGCTTCAGATCTTCAGATATTCAGTAAAGACACACCACCCTTGCTGTACTGCTAATTTGTCAGCTCAAAGTATTTGGACCACCAAACCCCAGAAATTTGGTTTGCTGAAAGCATCTCAAGCTTAATTTTAAAAATAAGCTTGTCTAACCTCCCTTAGCTCAGTGAAATGGAAGCAGAATCTGACAAAAATATAGTATCCAGCAGGAAATTTTTACTTCATAAAAAAATTCATCTTATGACTAACTGCCAAAGAACAGATAACCTTCTAAAATACCAATCTTTTGGGATCATAATCCCTTAGACTTTCAGAAAAAAACCCCAGGAATCTACAGTGTGGCATTTTAGAGACATATTTTTCTGTAGGTTTGCCTGGTTCTTTTGTAAGCCTGTTGGTTCTAGACCTAATGAAATTAGTTTGAGAAGGAGTAAATTAATGTAATTTGACCACAAAAATTTCATATTTTAATCTAAGGTTCAGTCCTACTGAATGTAAAAACTTTTTTTGCAATTGATAATTTTTCTTCCTACTGAGATATTTTTTAAAAAAGCCTTCCCAACACCTAAACAAACAATTAAACAGAACTTTGTATGAACTAGTCCCGAGCTTTGTATGTGGCTCTGAGGAGCCTACATCTTATGTTACTTTGGTCTTATGTTACTTATGTTACTGTACTTGGTCTTCAAAAAAAAAATTCATATACTAACTCCCTGATGTTTGCTTAAGCTCTCAAGGTTTACAAAAAAAAAAAAAAAAAAAAAAGGGTCAGCAAGTAAAAAAGCCCTGGGAACCCAACAGGAGATGGGACAGAACTTGCCTCATCCAAGGAAACCAAGAATCTGAAGACAATATAATTAAAAGACAGAATGGATGGGCATATATATATATATATATATATAAAAAAATATGCTTTATATGTATTATGTCTTTACACCACATTCTCTATTTCCAAAAGTTTTATTCAGTATTCTGAAAAAAACGAGTTTGAGGCTGAGACAACTTTTTGGTCATTCCAAGTTGCTCACTGCAAATCTAGGGACTTGCACTCAGAACTCTGGCCAAGCTCTGTGTCTTAGCACACTTTATCACTAAAAGCCATTGTTAAATTTGGCATAGATAGGACTGTTCTGTGGGCTGTGATACAATGTGAAGACAAGGCATGCTCATAAACTTTTAGAGAGTAAATCAACTCCTACAAACTTAGGCAAGGCAGAATGATGTGCTACCTGCTAGACCAACACACTTAGGGTTCCAGCTTTCGGCTGTCTAAATAAGTGGTAGCAAAGGGTAATGTGAATAGATGAACAGAAAACTGAGTGATCTGGTCAGGTCTCAGTGGACAAAGTGAAAAAGTGAGAATTCCGTGCATGATGCTTTTGTCCCCGTTCTCTGCTCTTTAAACTAGGTTGCCTTTTACACTATGGACAAAACCTAACAACTAACCCAAGAAGTCTGGCAGGTTTAACCAAGCTTTGGCAACTTGCCACTCTGCTTTCAGTTCTCTATTTATGGCACTGTCTGCTAAGGACAGAAACAAAAATATTCAGCTGACAGTTCTGTCAAATTACTGTGCTGTACATCATACATTTAGACACTTGGGGTGAAGTGAGGGTCTTTGAGAGGGGTGTGGTGTATGAGGGAAGGGGGAAATAATCTGCAAAAGTTACAAAAATTGAATAAAAATTACATTAAATACAAGTGCAAATCTACTTACAGCAGGAGTACATGCCAAACTACAGACTTGTCAAAAGAATTGTTGACACAGACTTGGAATTTTTAAAAGCTTCACTGCTTTTGTCAAGCTAATAGTGCAATTATTTTAAGAAAGTGTTTCTGTAGGTAAGAAACTTGCAATTTCATTAATCTATGGTTTTTTGAGAATCAGATAACTCGATCTTTGTACATACATCTAAACAGTGTATTTCGCTGCCTTTTATGGGCCAAGCCCACCTCATCATCTTCTTGCACACGTTTCTAGTGAAATAAATGAGGAAGAAGATAAATTGGGTAGAAATCACACTGTAAAAACTGCAATACTCAATGTCTGTAGCTTTATTTCTTCCACAAAGAAAGCTGAATCACTGGCCAGCTTGATTCAGGCCACTATTTATGAAATGACACAGCAGTGACATTTAGACCCTAAATGTTTATTGTCATGCAGGAAGTGATTATACAGCAAATACCTTGTCTTGACACTGCTTGTGGGAACTGGAAGATTTTGCCTGTCTCAGCTCATTCCAACTGAATTCTATTCTCTATGGAACAGGAAAGCCTGCAGTCAGGATGCTAGGTGAGGAAAGACACCACTACCTAAAGGGTATGCTAGAAAGAATAGCATTTTATTTACAGAATGTTAAGTATTTTTATCAGCCATCAACACTCATGTTTTCTCATGACTGTGCAGTTCTAAATGCCAGATATGCTGTGACATTGATGGAAAATACAACAGTTTTTCCCCAAATTTTTCTGCAGTGTTCTAAGAATATCTTGTAAAAGAGCTTTGAAAATGAGGAGAAATAATTGATGTTTGGTGAAGAGGAAGGTGACTAAGAGAAAAAAAAAAAAAAAGACAGATCATCAAATCAAAAGGACAGACTAAGTAAAGGTCTTTTGCCCAAATGGAGAACAGAACAGCATGAGGAATGAAGGAAAACTGTCCTTTTAAAAAAAATATAAAATAATACCCCTTACTTTTCATATTGGTCAATAAAATACACGAAGATTGTTGCAGTAATAAACTGACAAATGAGAAGTACATAGTAATTAAGTACTGATGCAAATTCATAATTAGTAGATCCCACTCTACATGATTGGTTTTGAAATGAAAGTAAATCTTCTACTGCTCCATTCTAGTATTGGTTGAAATGACCCATTTCAGTACTACAATTGGACAAGTTAATTGTATCAAATACTAGCCTAATTAATTCTTTTAAATTAATTTAATAGATTAATTAATTGAACTTGCATTTTCTCATTTAAAATGATTTAATTTTTTTAAATTTAATTTTTAATTTTTAAAAAAATGTATTTATTTAAATTTGCTCATTTAAAATTATCTTACAAATGGTTTATGTACCACAATTAGACTGAATAAAAGGTAAATGTTTAAGTTAATCATCTAGACAACTTGGACATGTTGACTCTATAAAGAGAATGACACAAATGCACCCTGGTTCTCTTGGAAGTGGCTGTCTCCCAAAATTACTAATGAGGAAGTTTATGTGCTTTTTATACAGAGATTACTAAAATTAAACAAATTATTTCTACTTTAAGTCACTTCCTCCTTAAATGGAGATGGAAGAATGGAGAGCTTTTCTCTTTGGGAAATTAAGCAAGTTGTAAGGTGTAGAGCTTGGCACAAATAAACATTAAAGAAATGCATATTGACCCTTGGTCAGTGCCAGGAAAGCTATGATTCCTTTTTATCCTTAACTGCATTTCTGACTCAGATCATCAAGAATATATTGTTGCTACTTCTTAAAGATCCAGATCCGTGCTTACTGAAAAGCAATGTGCTGATGGAATGGTGTAATCTGCCTGGTCTGGATTTAGTCCTTTTTTCACCCATGTCCTCTGATTTAAATATCAGACCATTAGAGAGCCAACCAGACTCTCATATTCTGCTGTAGCTCAGTCAGTCCTCTGAATTTCAAACAAAAGTGAAAATAGAATTGGGCCTACTGTGTCTTAGCTGAAAATCACCAGCTGTCTTCAAACTCTGACGTTAGCAACATATGCCATTTTCATTTATCACAGCCATCCTTCTGGAATATGCAGGATCCAAACATATGTAGACATTTTGGCCAGAGGTAGAAAAACCCATGGAAAAAGTTACTGAATAGATCTGGCTTGGGGTAAATCTGCTTTTTACATTGTGCAGCTCTCACTATGCAAATGAGAGAGTGGTTATCTAATGCTACACATCACAGGATTCCAAAAGGGGTGGAGAAACAGAATATGAAGCCATGCACATTTCCTCTGACAGCCTTCAGCGCAGAGACATCAGGTGTGAGCAGCTTTGTGATGATGTCTGTCTGTTAAAATAGCCCCTCAGAGATCCTCACAGCTGGATGTGAAACAGCAGTCCCCAGGGAGCTCTTATTTACACCTGTGATTGAAGTGCCCAGCAGTAACATTGTGATAGAAAACTGCTTTTTCCATAACAACCATCTGTTTCTCTGCCAAGTGTAGTTCCACTGATTCAAATGGCCCCTAAAACTTACCAGACTTCTTTTGTCTAAAATATGAGTCTTTAGTCACAGCTTCTAAAAGTCACTTAATGATAATTCATTAGATTACACTAACTATTTATTTTAACAAGCTGTAATGATTTCAAATTTGTTTCAAGGTGACTTTGCTCTATATTAAAAAGAAAGAAAACAAAGAAATAAGAATAAAACCTAACGGCCTCTCCCTATCAACCTGTTACAAGCTGCTGTACTCAGCCAGCCCATTCTTTGATTGGCAAAAGCTTGAATTAAAACACTTTCATCTGTTTGTTGAGAACATTTTGTCAGCTTAGATTAAGATTCTGTTTTGTCATCCTTACCCAGACCAGTGAGTAGAGGCATACATTCAGCTGAAGAGCTGAAATAGGACTGGAATCTGTAAGACTTTATTATCAGCCAAATATTCAATTTAGTCCAGCCATCTATTCATTGTGTAAATGCTTCCTGCATACAGATTTGAATTTCCAAAAAGAGGAGATTTGCACTGAAGTTGCTGCATGCTAATGTAGTCAGAAGGAGGATGCGGATGTGGTCAGTTTACTATTTCACTCAGGCTTCCCATACAGACACCGAAAGGAAAACTGCACCAGCAGCTGCACCCACCTGATGAGCATTCAGGTGCTTTTATCCATGTATCCAGGTATTGATTTCACCCTGTGAAATCATTTGCAGAAGGAATGAATAAATTAGGGCTTCTCTGAAACATTCCAAAGCTCTTTCAGATAAATCTGTATCAAAGCATTTCAGTGACATGGTGATGCCATTCAAATTAGGAAACAAAGTAACAAATACAGGAAAATTTATCTGTATCACCTCTCCAACATTTTTTTTTCCTTTTCTCTCTTTCTGTTAGCTCCATTAGGAGGAGCTCTTGCAGTATTTGGCCTAAATGGGATTTTAGTTTATCTAGTAACACTCAAACTTATGGCTACCCAGTAGAAAGAGACATATACAGCCTTTAACATCAGAATTAATGCATTTCAACAAGTGTGACCTCAGCCAGATAGCATGACATCATTATTATTTTATCATCATATCATATGTCATTAATAGTATTCTCAGAAAACAGTTTGACCAGTAAAAGGAAAAACCCCACTATAATAAATAGTACTGATAAGATTTTTGTGTTTCAGGGCATATGGACACCTTCAGTCATTTCCACAACATACCAGCCTTGAAGAAGCACTATATATATATGTGTATATACATATATATATATATGTATGCTGGGAACATAGCAAAATGTTTAATAATAAAATACAGGCAGTCATGAAGAAGGAAAAGTCCCAAAATACTTAACTACTTCAAGTTGCCTCTGATGCATAGCTGTGTGTAAATCAAAGGTCAAAAGCTAGAAGTCCAAGTCCCTTTAGCAGTCAACTGAAAGAAATCTAAACATCAAAGCACATACTGTAGTGCTATAAAATGACTTAAATCACTTAAGAAATCAAGTAACAACCTCCTATTGAGTCCAAACTACAAAATTTCTTAGATGCAGCAGCAGTTCTTTAAGGATAAATTTGATGTTTTAAAAAAAATTTTCAAAAATATTCCAGCTTTGGCAGTGATTATGTTCAATGCCATACTTATCTCCATGGTGGATCTTTTTATGTAAACTCCACTTGACAGTCATGCACCATTAGCTATTTCAGTAAAATAAGATTTACTGTACTGTTTGGAGAAAAATAGGATACAGCATATCATAAAGCTGTCCAGTTTGATGAAAATGTCTAGGAAGTTGACATTTCATCCAGTGCTTGTGTTCTCAAAGTTTCCTGTTTGAAGAAGCTTACATTTTAACTTTGTCAGAATGAGGATCAATAAGTAAGGAAGAACAGTGTGAAAGCATTTTTAGTGCCGGAGCATGTTATATAATGGTAACCTCCTAAGTTATTTCTTTTTCTTTATTTTTTTAAGCTGACACTGTATTCAAGTCTGTAGACAATTTTCAAGGCAATAGATAGTTTGATTTCAGTCTCAGGATCAGGGTTCTCTTTCCACATCATAAATACTGAAACACAGACCTGAGCTATATTAACAGAATGCTAAATAAGAGGGGAAAATTGCAGGTGAAATTTGATTAAGCAGCTCACCAGCCTTAATGTGTGTGCCTTCCATAAGTAATACCTGATTCATTTGCATAGCCTTTTTTTTTGTGGCAATGCTAGAGAAAAAATTTCTAATATTCTTCTTACTTTTACCTAATTGCAAAAGTTTAATTTGATAAAGAAAGAATTGGCAATTTATGAAAAGGCAAATAGCCAATAGCTACAAGGTTTAGACATTTTCCTATTAGACATTGTTGGCTTGACATGGTCCAATACCACCCTGGGACACAGAAATTGTCCTTGGTGTGCAATGTATCAATGTCTGCAGTCTTTTTTTCTTACCCAACAGCCCTTTCACACCACCTGAAATGATGCTCCACACTGATCCTGGGAAACACACCACAGTTCCTGTCATCTGCTGTATTTTAGCTAAAACTCCACAAATTTCTGATTTCAAATTAATATTAAATCCAAAAAGGAATGTGATGGAGGGCAAAATTTGTGTCAACAGATTTTCCCAGTACCTGATTATGTAAGACCTCATAGATGTACGAGTACAAGGTAAATAAGTTGTGGGATTTTAAAAAATATATATATAAATTTAAAAAGACACTTTAAACACAATTCCTCACCTTCAGAGTAAAGTGCCATTTACAGTTAAAAAAATTTAAAACCAAAACCTTCAGCACTGAAGGGCTTATTTCAAAGGCATAAGTGTTCATATTGTATCTAAAATACATGTTAAAATTCTGCAGAATACATAATTTTTTTAAAAAAACAATGAACCAAACTCTTCTCAAAAGGATTCAATTATTAAGCTAGCAAGGACAAACTTAAAATTAAAAAAAAAACCAAACCAGTCCTACAACCTGGTTCATTGCAATTTAATGAAATTTTATCATAAGTTTTAGTTACCTAGTACATATAAATAACAACATGAATTACTTTCAGATGCACCATTTTCAAAACTCCACACACATTGGCTAGGCATGAATTATTCATTTAATTCTACCTCCTAACATAATTTTTTGTGTGGCAAGTTATGAAGAATAGGAATTGCCTAGGTGCTATTTTCCTCCTTGACTCAGAAATATTTCTTTGCATATCCAGGGTAACTTTATGCTTGATAATATTTTTAAAAGCCACCATTTTCATTAATTAAATAAATGTTACAAAAAGACAAGTCTAATGAGAGAGCATATGTTGTGAGACAAGTTGAAAGAATAGCCCAGTCATTTCTGTAATCAGGGTTCTTCTCTAATTAGATTTTATACAGTATATGCAGTGGCATGGACAGTTATCAAGTAGTATGGATGTAAAAGATACAGTCATAGAATCATTAGAATAACTATAATGGTTGAATTTATCAAAAAACCCTGAAAAAAAAAGAGGACAGTGATACATTGCTGCTGCTTGACAATTTCAACATTTTGAGAAGGAATGGCTTAGTATCATCAGAACCTCCCCAGAGGTTTAGAAAAGAGCTTAGGAACTTTCTGGAAGTTTTAGGCCAATATAATGACTGCCACAAAGATCAAACAAGACAGTTACAGATCATCTTTTAAAACTCAATTCCAACTAAGTTTACAGACCAATGCCTCGTATTTCATAGATTCTGAGTCTGAAATGCTTAAAGAGAAACTCACAGTGGGATAGTATTACCCTGCAAGTTCATCAGTAATCAATGATTTAGGAAATCACCCTTATGTTCTTGTTAATCATTTTGTGAAGTAAATAAAGGCTATTTAGCCACTGCTTTTCTCTAAAATAGTTTTCATACCTCAGGGTTGACTTGGTAAAATTTAGAAATGAACATTTGACATATAAATCTGTCTCCAAGCATGAAAGAATTTGAAAAATCATGAAAACATGAAATTCCAGTTTAGACAGAGGCTTGGAATCCCCAAAGTGGTCTGCCAGGAAAATGTAATTGTACAAATAAGAGCCCACTCAACAAAAGACTTGGGAGGTGACAGTAGAAGGAAAGGTGACTGTTTTGCACTCAAATATTTATTGCTGAAATATTTTTTGTGAGTCCTCAGAAAACCCTGGTAAGATGGATACCATCATAACCCACTTCATAGATGACTAATGTAGCAATTCTCTGCTTACTAAAACAATGAGCTTACATTGGAGCTAAGCCAGAATTCAGTGATCATAATCTCACACTTTCCCCACCAACACTTCCAGAAGATATCCAACAGTAATGCTGGTCAACATTTCTTGTAGCCATGGTTCATCCATTTGTATATGATCACACACATCTCCTTCAGACAAGACTTAAGAGCTTCTTGGATTGAGAAGGTGAGACCATTAAACACCCTGGTGAGATACTCCCAGTCATGTTACACTTGAAAGTGAGTGCAAAACCAGGAACAGGAGCAGAAAGGGTGTTGATTTAAATGAAGGTGTCATCCATGGTGTTTGCATCAAGAGTGACAGCGAAATTACTGAGTGACTTCAGCTTTCATACATTTGGGAAGTGTCAGGGTAGGCAGTATAACAGAAAAAACATTTGTGCCAGACAGTTTGTACACCAACACTGGAGTTCAACTGAGATCTAAATCAGCAGCACATCTGTTTGGGTTTTTTTCTGTAATTATAATAAGTAGAGGAAAAAAAATTTATGATGTCTTATATTTTATAAGAATCTGGAAAAGTTTGTAAAACTACAAATGGCTACTCTTATGGTCAGACACTACAAACAAATCATAATAAACTGATCAACTATGAAAACCAGAAGGAAAATTTCCCTTATTTTTTTGTTAATTTGTGCTGCTAAATCTTTGAAGTGGTATCACCAGGCAAATTCCCATCAGTTTGCATTACATTTTCCCATTTTCCATCTCTTCAGCAAAGAGGTTTGGTCACTATGCTTTCAAACCTGCAGCTACAGAGTTCTGCAAGATGATTTTTCCTTTTAAGTATTCATTAATTTACTATTTTAATGCTGAATCTGGACTTTCCTAATTTTTTTTTAGATTTATAATCATAGCCTTAAAGAAAAAACTACTTCTTAAGAATGAGGGAGGGAGTGGCTATCCCTTGTTAGCCAGCCTGGGCCCAGCCAACCAGCAGTGTTCTGGGGCCCATGAGAGACTTTTTAGGTCTAAATAATTCCTCTTGCTTGATATGGGTCAAAGGAGTGGTATTCTTCAGGCCCTCATCTCACAAGAGCAAGGAACACTAAGAAGTCAGATATCCTGAGTACCTCCACATGAAGCTGGAGGAACGAGAGAAATCATAGAGACAGCAAAGAAAACTACAAGAGATTAGACATATTTGACAAAGAGTATTTTTGGGAAATTTTTCAGGGAGTTCAAGCGATGAAACAGAGCAGTTTTAGTTTTCATATCAGATCAGCCTTCACCCTAAAAAGTACATAAGACATAAATCTAGATACCAAGCACAGAATTACAACTGAAAATAATAATGAAGTTATATCACTTTTAAAATATGAAAATGCACTTCTGACTTTTACTTCATCAGCTTTTTTCTTCTAATAGTAACTTCAAGGAAACAATTTTGTCATAATTTAGTATTAATCCCAGTTTTACTTTACAAAATGGCAGGTATGAACTACTTTCTGCCTACTATCTATATTAAAAACAAAACCAACAAAACAACACAAAATCCTGCAACCTTTTAGCCACAAAGGATAGGGAGAAAAAACAACTGCAAAACCTGTTTTTAAGGGCTAGAGTTAAACTTCCAGTATGACGCAGAACAGATTGGTCTCAGCCACCTGTATAGCTTTGTAAAAACTAACACCTGAACTATGATGTCTAAATGTCTTCTGAATGCACATACTGCCAGTTTTTTTAACATACAAACCCAGTGCTACAAGGATTGCCACTTCAGAAAGCTGGAGAGTGCTCAGGAAGCAGCCCTAGGAAGCCTCAGGTCCCGCTAGAAGATGTTACTTGCTCACATTGTACTGAAAAGTAACAATAAAAAAAGGTAACAATTTAATGCAACACTTTGCAAACTAATGCCACAGAAGTAGTTACTCCGCTATTTTATTTTTTTTTTTCAGAAATATGCTACTACTGAACTTTCTTTCAACAACAAGTCACAGCAAAATAGGTGATTATCTTTAGAAAGAATATTAAAAACAAATTTTAAACCAGTCCAGATCAGAAGCAATAGCTGCACTGTGTATGACGGGAGACAACAGACCAGTACGCCACCTAGAGAGGTACAAAATGTAAATAAATTCTCAGCACTTCCTTCTCTTTCCTCCTAGCAACTAAACCCAGTCACTTACTAACCTGTTTGTACTGGTACCAGTCTTTTCTAGACTCTGATGCTTTAACAAACTGGCCACACCTGAGCGTGCTCTCCCTTTCACCGGCTGCAGACCTGACCTCCTGGTTAGACACTGTTATTTAACAGAGAGCCTCAGCATTTGACACAAGGATTTCTATAAACCCAAATTTTATAGAAATTAGTTCAATTGCAGATGACCAGAGGATGGAATTCAAAGGTATTTGGGATTATGAACATAGGTATATATTTAGTGTACTTTCCAAAGCACTTCCCCCCCCCCTTCTGCATCATTAAATCAAGCTATCAGCAAAGTCAAGAACTGCTGTGTTGCTAACTGCAAACAAGTGATACCAATGAAAGGTCCTTTTCAAGACCATAAAAGCAAAAAAGAGCTCATATTCATTTTACATTGATCTTATAATTCAACAAGAAGGAGCTGATACTGCATGACCTGAGCAAATTTAGTTCATGAAACACTGAAAGAAGAACAGTAATTACAGTACAAGTGGAAACATACCAATTTCTCTACTTCTCCTTTTCTCCATGTTTTAAATCTAAAAATTCCTGTCACCTGTAATGACAGTTTGTCTAGGAAACTTATTTTTCTTCTTCTTTAATCAAATCTATGTGCTAGAGATAAGAAAGAATTTGGTCAAATTCAAATGGTCTTACACGTAGACAAAAAATAACTCCACTGATTTCACCACAGTTTCTTTGCTTGTAGGACCTTAGCATTTGGCTTGCAGTAATTTTTCAAGCTAAAGCACACATGGAGAAAGGTGATATTATTCAATGCCAAACTCAAAATCTTTGTTTTATCTGTTTTAAAAAAGAATGAGATAACTGCTATTAACTTTGTCAGCATCAGCAGCCCCATGGCACATGGCTGGAAACTCCCAGAGATAATCTGAGAAGTTAAACTTCTGGTGAGAGAACATAAGGAATGAACTGAGGACTGAGTTCATTCCAGTATTAAGTGAAAATCACCACTGATATTTCTTTAGCACCAAATAAACGAATAACTAAGAACTGTAAATACCATAAAACCTGTACTTCTGAATTAAGAAATGGGTTTCTGTGATATATGGCAAGGGCAAATCCTGATAAAATTAGGGGCAAATATTCAAACTTGCCTTGGTATAGAATCTTTAAAATGTTTTAGTTCAGCAGGTGAGGGACAAATTGAAAGTGAAAGGCTTGAAATTTATTTTCAGCACATCAAATCCACTGCTGTGTCTCCTTATTTGTGGTTTTTTTTTACAAGTCTTGCAATAGACACAGATACAGAAGGAAGCCCATTCTAAAAAAAAAAAGTTATGCCAAATGTATTTTTCTCCAGCATAAGGTTTCTGTCTTCCAGGTAATAGCACAGCAATAACTAAATAATGAATTTGTTCCATACTGCTCATGACTGGAATTGATGAATTTAAATTGTAGACTTTAAAGATTTTCAAGAAAAAAAGTTTTTTCCTATACTACTTCATAATTTATCCCTACTTGAAGTTTTTTATTGTGAAACATTATTTCTTAAATCAAATATTTAGCTATAAAAATAAATTTATTGAATGTTTCTCAGCCTATTTAAATTTTTCCTACCTTTGGATTATTTTCACATTAAGTGGGAGATAAAATTATTATTTGTCCAAGTTTCTGATTAAGTTTAGTGAATAATTTTATGCAAAGTATCCTAGAGAAACACTTATGCAAATTATCTTCTAAATATATACTATTTAGTTATTAATACTTGTAACTTTTGCCTATATATTGCAACAATTATCCTGAAGATATATGAAAAATTGCAAAGCACAGGGAGTTGATGGACAAAACCAATTCATCTGGAAACGACCTTTAATATCTAGCAATAATGACCTCAAAAGAGGCTAAATTTTAACTTAAAAGTTAATGGAAAAGGCATTGAAATTCAAAGAATTTTCTCATTGCATGCAAGTTTTGTCAAAGGAATGAATGACACAGATAGATACAGAAACCAAAACTATCTTTTGAATGTCTATTATTTAACAGTGTGGAATGTTCTCTCATCAAGGTCACCTCACTGCTGTCTCATCGCTGAAGTGGAACATGAGTTAAAATCACCAGTGATGAATGCTGCAACTTTAGATGTTAATAAATGAAAATAAATGCTTGTTAGATTTCCCAGAAGTCAATCACTGTTTAAAATAATATCACACTAAATACCCCACACAGTGCACAACTAAGACCAGTACTAGAATACAGATTCAACAGAATGGTAAGTTAATACATCATGCTGAGTAGATTTTTTTTTTTTTTTTACTTATATTTCTCTCTGAATGTGGATAACTTTATTGCATTTTTTTTTTCCTTTCAAATGCTAGATTCATCAGCACTACCAGTGTTTCCCATCAGTCACACATCCAATGAATGGTACGTCCCTGGTACCCTTTGGGCACAACACTGTCATGTGGGTTGCAATATTGCTATGGGAAACCATACAGTTTCCATTTATGCTCCCTGCCCTTAGAAAAATAATTTTAGTCAGTTTATTCTTCTTAGCTGTTTTTATTAGTCAAGGCTGCAGAATTCTTCTGCTGGTTACTTGTATTTTCTTTCTAAGGTATACTGGGAATTTTAAGAAAGGACTCAGACCTAAACTCCAAAACAATCAAAATTAATGACTTGAGCAAATTCCTTTCATAGCTATGCTCAGTTCTTAGAATCTTATCCCTAGCCCAGGACTTCAGATTTCAGCAACATAAAATTTTATTATACCATTGTATAAGACCTTTGACATCTGTGACAATTAACAGTGCTGGTCCCATATTTCTTAGAAATTTTAAAAAGTTTATTCTTAACAGGTGGTGTGTGTTGTGGAATGTTAGAGAGGTTTGGAGAATGTTGGAGAATATTCCTGAATATTCTCGAAGAGATAGGAGGTACGACCCCTTTGCTATGCCCAACCCCATGTTTGGGAGGCCAATTAGATCGGCCCATACTCCGGTGCTACCTGCACCAGGGATTCGCTGTGCTACAGGTAAACACACCGGGTGTCCAATAAAAAGTTATGTTGGTGGCTGGGGTGTGGTCACGGAAGCACTATATAAGCAAAAGTTGCTGTGCAATAAACCAGAAGTTCGTTTATCAACCATATTGGTTGCACGCATTTTCTTTGCCGCTCCCGCAGGTGTGAAATTGGAAATAAATAAAAAAAAATATATATATACATATACATATATATATATATATAATAAGGTCAGTTGTCAGATATAGCCTCGTTGTTCCCTCCATCATTTGCACAGTCACCTGGACCACTGGGATACTGTGACTGTGCTTGCACAGAGCCAGGTTTTTCCTGATGGAACTGCAGAATTCAGATCTTGTCAGTGTCTGCTGAATGATGTGGTGCTGACTGCTGCACCAGTTGTGCCCAGCTCAACTCTGACTTTCAGATAGAGATCTCCTAATGACAGAACTGGAAAGTCATTGGGCATTCAATGTGTACCAGAAGCTCAAACTGCACCCCTGGAGTTCCTACCCAAGAACAAGACAAAGCAACAGGGGCATCTCATAGCTCTTCATTTGCTTGCTTGCTGCATAGGAAGAAAGTAAGACAGGAAGACCTCAGAGATGGTTCATAAACAGAAATTAAAAAGAAATGAATGAAAGTGATATTCAATAAGTTATCTAAGCCCTCAGATAAGTCACTGACCATCTGGCACTTGGTAAAATCACTTCTGAAACTACTCTAGTGAAGCTGTGGATTGACACACTACATTCTTTCTCTCTTTTGCTTTTAACTGACTCAGAAAACTGAACAGCTTAGAAATTCCGTCACAACAAATGTAATGATGACTCCTATCTTCTTCACCTTCTGAAATTCATTTTTTTTAATAGTACTTCTCAGCAATTCGCAGTGACATGTTGTAGGTGGGCTAGTAGCTCAGAATAACTTTTACATACCTTCTGATTTCATGAAACATTTGAAATAGAAGCCTGTAGGAGGGAAAACCCTTTCTGGATACATTATTTGCAGGTCATGCTGTATATGCCCCTAATTAATTGCAAGATGATAGTGTTAACGGTGCTAAAATTAGGGATAACATTTAGAAAAAAAAAAAAAAAAGTCTGCATAAGATATTCAGCAGATTTTCAGAATATCATGTGCTTGGCAGTTGATACCAAGAATACAGCAGATAATTTTAAACATAACCTAAAATTGAATCTGAGCTACAAAAAGAACAATGAAGTAACATACTGTTGTAGACACTTAAAAAAATAATACTATGTTCCCAGCCAGCAGAACAGAATTTTTAGTATTTAAAGTTAGATATGGACAAGTCTGTTCTGGAGACTTAATAAAGCACTTAAAATTGATGGAAATTTTCTTTGATGAGTATGACAGCACTTATAATTTTGGACATTCCTTCTGTCATTTTTCCAGTTTTCCAAAGGCTTGAGTTGAAAAACATTCTCAAAAATAAAATGAAAATATTGTCTTTAGGGAAAAGCCATAAAGGTTGAGTAAGCACCAGAAAAACAAGCATATTGTAGTTGCAATGTATAAACAGGAGTAAAGATGTAAATGCTAATTGAGAATTTAGGATCATGTGATGTAAAAGAATAATCTCCCTGAGAAATGTAAAACACTTGTTTTCTTAAATACCTCAAATTTTTAGCATTATATACTTTGAACTTTTAACTTTTAATCAGGCTGGCTGAATTGCTTTCTTGTGTGCAAGCCTTTGACCTTGTAAAGCTGAAATTCCTTCCTACTGTACTTCTGGGCTAGCAGAGTTCCCCTCATAGGCTGCTTCTCCTCTTCTTGCCTGCTTGAGAGTTTGACTACTGCCCCCCAGCAGCAGCATTTCACTCCTCATCCCTGAAGGATGCACAACCTGATGTGCTCTGGAACCACCACCTGCAGACACTGCAACTTAATCCTGCTCTTATCATCACAGCTGCCTTTGCAAAGGTTCTTATAACATGTGACTGCTAGTTTATATTTCCAGAAAAGGAGCAACAAATGACCTCTAAGTCGAATTCCTGCCGCTGCAAACAGGGCCAGAATGTTTTGGGGTTTTTTAAGCAGGAGCTTTGTAGCATTTTTGTATGTAGGTCACAGAGTCATATGATTTCAATCAGTTCTCAAACTGGCTTTAGAATTTGAAATAAGTTCCTTGTGTAAAACCAGAAAAGCAGCAAAACCAGCCTTCCCAGCAAAGAACAAATATCAACATTTACATAACAGGAATATAGTCCTCAAAGACCATAGAATTTGTAGAGATGAAGCTGTGAATAAAGGTTCCCTAATAACAAAGTATGTCTCTATTTTTCTTCTACCTATGAGTAAAACTCACCTATTAAATTAATAATTAGAATCTATCACTGCTACAGTCCTTTATTTGTACATAGTATAAAAACATATACAATATATATAAATATATACAAAGTATACAATACTTTCTGCTTTATTTGCAAAAAGTAAAATTCAAGACTTGTGAATCAAAGGAAAATAAATCTGTGAGTGAAAAGTCCTTGAGAATCCAAGTTGCTGCCATTTCTTACACATAGCTATCACTAGGACATATTTTGTGTTTAATGAAAATTATTCATATAATGGTTTGTTAAAGATGTCATAATATCAAATACCTCTTCTGTTTCCTAAATATTTTCAATCCTATTGAACCAGAAGGGTAACAAGATACACTCTCCTTTCATTTAATGGCATCTAGGTATAGTGTGAATACCATTTGGCTGGGAAGCTTGAGTGAAAAGAATAATGCTTCCACATGCTAACATGAGGTTTGTAGAATAAATTTTAAAATCTGATATTCACAAATGATGGTTGACAATGCCTAAATAAACCAATGGGACCAATTCAACCATGTTCCTTTTCTTTCCATTTTACTAGGAAAAATAAGTATCCAGTTATTGCCAGGATTGCCTCTGGGACCACAATAATTCCTCACCATCAGATAAAAAAAATGAAGACAGAAACACTACAAGTGATGGAAACATTTAAAAAGCAGGTAAATAAAGGAAATAAAACACTATACCAATTATCTTATACCTGCCATAGATACATCAAGTACAGATCTTATATCATTATTTCTTGATTTATATTCTTCATGGCAAACATGAAATTATGTGCTTGTTGTAAAGAACAGCTCATCTAATCATCAAGATCACCTGCATCTCTTAATAGTGCTACCAAACTTAAAGAGGAAATTATTATTTGATTATAAGTGGCAAATCTGCATACAGTAACTCCTGTGATAATGTCAGAGTTTTATTAAGAGGATCCAGCTTGATTTTGAGCCACTGTGATCCTGTGCACAAGAGGAAAATGCAAATTTCAAAACTCAAATTTCTCCAGCACTTAGAAACCTGATCTGAGTTAGATCCTTGCCAGTTAATCTGTATTACAACAGCCCTCACAACTGAGAACAAAGTGGAAACTGCAGTTCATGTGTACATAATGAACTGGTTATTTCTTCTGAGGTAATGCACTATATTCTGAAAAAAAAAAATAAATATGCTTTTTAACTGTGTTTTACTGACAGGAAAATGAGAGGTACAAAGTTTGTGGCAGAAGAAGTAGCACCCAAATTATCTACCAATTAGTAGAGTATCTCCATCTTTGATCCTATGGATTAAAATAATAAACTGGTTATTATCAGATACTTTCTCA
The DNA here is from genome assembly GCF_036169615.1 of Heliangelus exortis. Taxonomy (NCBI): domain Eukaryota; kingdom Metazoa; phylum Chordata; class Aves; order Apodiformes; family Trochilidae; genus Heliangelus; species Heliangelus exortis. The sequence continues at coordinate 10,808,683 of NC_092436.1, read as the reverse complement.
GAAGGCAGGGGATTCAAGATCTATTAATTTTTCTAGTTTTCCCTAATTCAGGCTGGGGATTAGGAAAATTCTGAAAGCAGTGCTAAAAATCTGTTTTTCCTCAGCCTAATAATTGTTTAACATACAACAATTAAATCACACAGGGCAAATGAAGAGTGAGCATCTTGTTCCATCTTGCCCCAAAACACAGTGAGGGGGCTTTTTTAGGTGCTGTAGGTTGAGATCTGTGTATGCAGTAGAAGGTGTTATAGTGCTGGATAAATCAGAGTTTTTCACTTTTTTTTAAAATTTTTTTTTTTTTTTTCCACTGAAGACAGAGAAAGGGTCTTCCCTGTGCTCTTGGCATTTGTGTATCTAGCTCTTTGTTGCCTCTGCTATTCCTTGAAATGCTTGATAATTTAAGAAAAAAAGGGAAACATTTGGGTTACATGAAGATCTTACTTGTACCAATTAAAAATTTCATTTGTATTAGGTAGCTGAACTTAAACCATCATTTATATATTTCTAGTTGCAAGACCTGTATACAAAGGAGTTCCCCATTCATTACTGAAAAAAATTAACAAGTTTAAAAGTATAAATATAATCTGAAAGTAGAATAGATGAACAGGGGAAAAAAATTAAATTATTTAATAAAACAATGTTTTATGTTAACTCACATGTTCCTTCATATTCATTATGAATGTCTCATGTTAATATTTATTTAATGTTGGCTGATAAAGTTGGCTACCAGTATTTATTTTATTGAGGCATATGGCTTGTCATGGTAATTTTAGAACTCTATTTCTATTCCCAGTGCACATAAACTACATGTTCGTTTATAATACTTATATTAATTTATATTATTTTTATCAGGGTGTCTCTTTTTTACAGACTCTGCCTGCTCTTAAAAAAAACAGAGTACTCACAGAAAGTTTTAGGAGGAAATTTAGCATTTTTTGCAGGAATACAATCCTGTCAGAGTAGAAAAGTCATGGAATGCATGTGAAAGTCTGGCTCTTAAACTGAATTTACCAACAATACTTTGTCAGTGCATAGGCAAGTAGGCCAACAAAATGTCTACAAGGTTAGACATTGGAGACTGAAAGAACTGGAACTTTCTTGGCAATGTTACAAAACTTTGGGGAGTAACAAAGATCCTAAATAAAAAATTAGATATTGGGGAAATGAGGAGTGAAATGTGGCAGACAGCTTCAGGCCTAGAGACTCCTTTATTCTTTGCAGGCACATCATGGCAGAGTGTCTCTTATGGATATTACTGGGAATTTCATTTGCAAATGAGTTGTGCAGGTCAGATAATGTAAAATAATAAATATTTTCTTTCAAAGAAATGCAAAATTCTTAAAAAGCCACAAAGAGGAGCTACTGTTATTGTAGGTATCCCTCAAATTCCAGTGTAAGTAATTAACCAGCTTCATGCTGAAATTGGTATTATTTCACAGTGTGATTTTCTGTTTTCATATCTATACAAGGCAGAGAGAATAGCTACCATTTATTTAGTTCAATACAGTAGATGAGCTTGGATTAGAGATTATCAACAGAACATTTTTACTACTAAAAAGGTTGCTATTTACCTTTTCAGCTTCCCTCCTACCAGTTTATGTAATATAATATCTAAAAATGCTACCTTAGGCCATCTGTTCTTATTCCTATTTCGAGAACATTTTTTTGTCCTGTTTCATTCCCCTTGTTTAACCCCTCTTAGCTGTACTGTAGCTGGTCCTGTGACATTTTGCTACAGGGAAAATCCATGTTTATTTCCCTACAATGCAATAAACCAAACAAAACACTGAATATACAATTTCTGGAAAAAACCAAGACTTTAGAAAAAGAGACCTCTATAAAACCCAAACCTCTCTGCTAATAAACAACAGAACCTAAATGCTACAGAGCATCTGTAAGGAATGTTACCACCCAGAACAAGTATTATAATTGGCCTCTAGTCACTACAGAGGTATAGAAAACACACTGCCCAGATCAACAAATAGAATAAAGAAAAAATTATTTAATTACACTGAAAAGGTGAATGGGGACAGAACTAAATCTCTGTGAAGTTCTACAGCTTACTGGTTTATTCACTGCCAAAAGGAGAACAGAAGTGACAAGAAATATTCACGCATGTGGATGGCCTTTCAAGCAAAACAAAAAGGAGAATTTTCTATCTTGCTTTAAGTGGCAAAAAACCTGGCCTAAACTTGGCTGGCATTACCTCTGGGGATTGGATGCCAAGCATTTCCCAGCTGCTTAAGCAAATCTCTGTCTATACTTTGAAGCAGTGTAAAAGAACCAGGGTTGGGAACATGTTCTGACAGAGCACATCTGAAAATTCAGTTAAACCAGCCATAAACAAAATGGAAGGAACTACACAAATGTTGTTATATATAAATAACTCTGGGTCCTCGTGCAGTCATCTGTCTGTTTAAAAAGGCCTAATTTATTTGTTTTCCCAGGATTTCCTTTCACAGATGCTGCACAGAGATTTTTTTCCTATTTCTTTCTGCAGGATTGTGACTGCAATTTCCATCAGGGAGGATTATTTTGAGAAATAGTCTCCCCATCTGTTGTCTCTTTTAAACAGTGTTAAGTAGTAATTTTTGTCCTTAGGAACACTATCCACATATTCCATTACCACTACACAGCAGCAGCCTGGAATGGACACCTAGGAAGTGAGACTGAGTGGAGCAGCCTCCAAGAGTGATGTTTAGCTGAAATTATGGTTTTACATTCAAGCAGACAATAATATTCTCATTTGCTCATTCTCACCCTTCAGGGAGAAACTGTTCAAGAACTGCTGGGGTAGCTGCCTGGTGAAGTGTCACCTTCAAAGCTGAACTCTGGTTGAGCTTATCTATTTCAAAATTGGAAAGAGAGAAATTTCACATGTAAAAAACTATTTCAGAGCCAGCAGGACAATCAGTTTTAAAACAACTTAAAATGGAATAATTTTTTTATTTTCCATATCTCCACAGAGGTCTGTGAAATTTCAGTTTTGAATCTAAACTTGTGAGGTTTTCTACACCTCCCTGTGCTTTTCCCAGAATCTGTTTCACAGACCTTGATGAATAATACATAAATAAATAAATAAATCTTTTTCTGGTGGTTATGGAAACATACTACCTCAGAGGTCTAGAGAGCTGCTTCCTCAGTATGGTTCTGAAATAGCTTAGTTAAGTTAGAATAACTGAGTTAAGAAGCATCTCTGAAAAAAAGTAATCATTTCATATCCTTTGGAACAACTGCTGAAGATCCAGATGTAAAGGCAGCAGGTTAGACTTGATCCCTGCATTCACTCTGACATCACTGTTCTTGACATCGTCTGACAAAGATGAAAGTGCACAGTCCATTACTCTCTTGGCTGCTTCTTTGGGAAAAGTACAAAAAATTAAATCAATATTTGCTGAATGGAAAAGATGAAATGTTTCAGGAAAACAAATCTTGGCTTACAGCTTCTGAGACACTATTCTAAAGAAAGAGGGATGTGGAACATTTAAGCATTAGTTAAAAAGTGATGGAAAGCCTCCTTCCAAATACTTCTTGCAGTATCAGTTCAGCAGTGGATTCACAACTGTGCCAGAAGACAGTACACTTAATTTTCATGTGGATAAATTTTCAGATTCTCCCATTTTAATTCCTACTTGGTTCTATGTATCTGAGTTACCATATGATCAGAGATATTAAAAATGAAGCTTCCATAGCAACTGGTTTACTTCTGCTTAGTCTTCTTTTGCTTTATTTTTTATCATTATATTAATGATATAATGATATATTAATTTGTATTATATTAATAATCATTTTAGTCCAGCCCCCTGACATAATAGTAGCACATCTCAAAGCCTTCAGATTTTGGACTAGGCTTAACTGTGATCATCACATGACCAATTTTTAATAAGAAAATTATTGTTAAATAATTATCATTGATAATAATAATAATTAGTATCATAACCTGATTAGACATTATTCTGTTTTGTAAGTTTAAATCTATTTGAACTTACTTTTTTTTTTTGAGTTATTTTTGCTTTAAAATGCAGTTTAACTTACTGAAGTTCTAATGGGTTTGTGTTGAAACATGAACTCATTAGTTGTAACAGCTCCTCTGATAATAAAGCCTGTACTATAAAAGACATATGGAACTAAACTTGATACCTTTGAAAATAAAGGCAATTTACAATTTTTTTATTTTTGTTTTTCTTTTACCAGGAGAAGGTGCACAAAACATCCAGCATAGGAAGCAGGTACAAATCAATAAATGAAAAAAAAAAAGCAGCCAGTGGTAGGCTTCTGCAACTAACTTTGATTTTTTAATCTCATTTTTTTAAACATAAAATAAATAGTTATTATAGTTATTCTGAGTCTGGCTTAGGTAGCAGTTTTACATTTTACATTTAGCTGTTAATAAAATTCTATACTAGAGGAGACTGAACACCACCATCAAGTCTGTGAATGTCACCAATCTGGGACATGCTGCCAATGTGCTTGGAGATGCCTTCAGAAAGTGTTCAACAGACTAAGAGGAATAGCATGAAATTCAGCAAGAACAGATACCAAGTACTGCATCCAGTATGGAGTAAACCCTGGGGGTTTATTTCCCTACAATTCAATAGACAATATAAAACACTGAATATACAAATTCTGGAATAAGAAGGGAAGCAGGAAGAAAGGGAATTACTGTGTCATAGCAGTGAGGAAGGCCAGAGTCACCACTGAGGTTTCCCTGGTCCTCATCACACCAGATGTGGAGCATTTCTTCCTTCTGGGGGGTCCCAGGACAAGAAAGTGATTGATAAATCTGAGTGAGACCTCAGAGGGCCATGAAAGTGGCTGAACATGGAGCAGCTCCCCAGGACCCCCAGGGAGGTTGATCAGAAAGCAGTGCCAGAGAAAAGGGTCACTAATAAAACCAGGGTAATAAATCACTACAAGCATAATTAGGGATTGGAATGAATTGCCCAGACAGGCTTCTCCTTGGAGCTTTTCTAGCCCTGACCAGGCAAAGCCTGGTTTTAATTCAGACAGCCCTGAGACTGCTTTTGAGTAGGAAGCTGCATGAGAGACCCCATGCAGTCTTTTCCTGACTTCATCTGCTTCATGAGTGCATCTCAACAAGATACCCAGGCCTCAGGTTTCAGCCTGGCAATGTTACATTTTTCTGTGACAGGCTTTTAGAGAGATTTTGTGTTCTAAGCCACAGTTCTGAGAGATTTAAAGTGCTGAAAAGAGTCAAATGTTAAATCCCTACAATTTCTGTACTTCCTGTCACCGTATGGTCCCAATGTAGCTCCTGAAGCATCATTTCATCTGAGAAAATAGACTGTGGTAGCCAGTTAAGAACAAAGATTTGAGTATAAACCTTCACAACAGGGGAAATGTTTCTTTCAGTTTACACTTAACTATTTGGCATAGATGGATAATATAAAACTCCATAGCTTTCCCCTGAGGAGTCACTGTTAAAATATATTATGATGTTTGTCTTTTGGGGAATTAGGATGCTTTAAAACTTAGAAGCACAGAGAACAGAAATCTGTAACCACAGGTAAAAGCTAGGATCTAGTCTACAACTAATATCATCAGGCCTACATTTCCTCTTAAAAGAGAAAATGCTTGCTTTCTGCAGGGAAAAAAACCAACAAACCACCAACCAAACAAAAAAACACAACAACAAAACCCCCCATTCTCTATGGCCTACTAATTCTTTTTTTTTTTTTTTTTTTTTGGGGGGGGGGTGAAATTATGTAAAAATATGTATAATTAATTATAAATATTATACAGATTGGATATAACATTCCCCTGGCAAGGCTGCCTGTAAGTCAGCACAGACTGCCCAGACCTCAGTACTCTGGAGCCATTCCTGCTCCAGTGAACCTGCACAAAAACATTTGTGCCCAAATGGGTTCTTACACAAATGGCATGAAGTTTTCTTCACATTTACTTGCAAAGGAGATACTGCCTTGGTGATGGAAATAGATTCTGAATAATGCACTCATAGGATATAATATATCAAAATAGATTTTAGGATTATGTAAACTGTCTAAAGGAAATACTGAATCTGGCATGCAAATAGAAAGCTTTTTGCTCTGTGTTAGTGAACACTAAGTAAAATATCAAACCTAAATTGCATGTCAAATCAGATTTTCTATACAAAAGGGATGACAACCACAGGAAAAGTCAATGAAGCTGAGTCTGACGGAAAGAGTGGCATGTTTGCTGTAACACAGGTGTTGGAGACCAGTGACTTAAAATACTCACTAATGAACAAAGTCAGGTTTTGTGTTGCTGAATCTCACTTTTCTACTTTTAGTTTTCTCTTCCCTGGTGTGACAGAAAATCAGAAACAGCAGAAATATTCTTTACTGTGAAAAAAGTGATTACAATTGTGAAAACTAACATTGAAATGGAACTATATTCTGTCAAGTAATGGGCTTTTCTTACACAAATAAAAGAAAGGGCTACACCTCAATTTGCAAAGCCCTGGACTTTGACAACCATTTTGTAATAACAGTTCTACAATAACAGTCACAGTTTGTGAGGCTTGTGCTTGAGCTTTATCCTAAACATGCATGTCAAGCTGCTTGCCTGTTGTTAGGAATCTGCAGACTTCACTCTTCTGAAAAATATATGTATTTGTAGAAAAAATGATACAATACTTCTTTCAGAAAGAAATAATCAACCCTAAGATGGCCAAGGTCTTTTTCCTCATGCAGAAACCAAGTATCTGTTATTGATGTTCTTTCTGGCATTATAAATTAGGGAAAAATAATAAATGTTTTCATGGACTATGCAAATATTCTTTCTCCATCTGGGAATAAAAAGGATATCGTAGATGCACACAGTTTAAATTAACAGATTTAACAACCTCAGCAGTGGTATATTTTTTTTAAACATAATTAAGAAAAATTGTCAAATTCTGAATTTTCCAAAAGCATAAAAATAATTACACTCTGGTAAAGAAAACTGTAAGACTGAATTGGACAATTAAAGAAAAAAATCTGGATTCTATTACTCACTTTACCATTCACCTATACCTTAATACAGAACAGAGTAATAGTGAATGCTTTTTGTAAAGTGGCAAACCAGTAATTAACAGTATGAAATAAGTGTTGATAGCTCTGTTATATACAAGTGCTTTAGAACATTAACTATTTGTTTGCAGAACATATTAATCCTGCTTATTGTGAGTATATACGAGGAAAATATATTTGCAAGCATATTGCTCCATCAAATGTGCCATTTCTTAGATGATTTCAGGAATACTTGTTCAGTGTCATTCTAATGCACAACTATTCAAGTACATAGTTATGGAAAAGTGCATTTTCAAAATAATTCCCTCAAATTTCTAATGTATCTTTCCCTTTGGTATTCAGTGCTTCTAGAGGCATTGTATTGCTTCCTCTCTTGTTACTACTAGAGAACATATTCTTCCTGGGCTGGTTTCAAAAGTCATTGATCTTAAATAGAGAGGTTTAGCACAATGTGAGGGGAAAAAGCTATAGTCTGAAGACATGGTTTTCAGCTTACTTCTTGGTACAATAAAAACACACTCAAAACACCCTGTGCAAGAAACTGGCCTAATACAAATCAATATATGCTCCTGAAAATCATGCATTTGTGTAACTCCTGATGAGCAGAGACTTAAGCATTAATAAAACTGTTCAGAAAACAACCATTACGGTGTTTCTCAGGAAGTATCTTAGTATGGTGATTTCTTCACCTAATTTTGTGTGAAGCTATGGGGACCTCTAGGCTATGCTACAGAATAAGAAAGCTTTTTTCAGAGTGGTGGTAGGGAGATGGAGAATGCAGTTTGCTGAAAGAGTTTTATGGTAAGAAAATCTTAGATGTTTGCAGCACAAAACAGCACTTGTTAAGTCTGTTCCTGGCAGGAGCTTGTAAATCTAAGCACAGTGAAAGAGCTCTTAGCCAAAAACTTGTTTTCTTTGCTGTTTTAGCACAAGATCAAAGCATATAAACAAACACAGTATTTTGAATCTGTGTTTGGTTTTATTTAGGCTACCAGCATCTTTTTCTTGTAAGTCAAATACTCAGAAAGTGATTGGTAGGAATAGAAACCTGATGGAGTGGTTTAAATAAAAATTTTTTTAAAAAAACACTCACTTTGCATAAAAAACTGAAGTGAACTGCATATATATTTTAGGAAAGAACTCCCTTTTTTTTTTTTTTTAATTGCTAATCTCTAAAATAAGTCTTAATAGTTTCCCAAGTAGCACAAGATTTTTGGCTTTTTAAAAAGAGGAAGTTGAATTCTACAAGAAGTTGGCTTCAGTTTGATGGCTTTCTTGAAAGTGTATTTGCCTCTTTAGTCTTAATTTTTTCCTTTATTCTGACAACTCAAGTGAATCATCTTAATTCTAAGAAATAACACCAAACAATGCTTAAATTATACTTTTTCAGCTAATTAATAAAATCCATCTGGATTGCTACCTAATCTATTCCTATGCCAAGCTAGAATATCTTTATTCTGCACAATGACACTCAGTTTTCTGACTCCTCCATCCAGCACTTACCAGGGAAAACCAGCTGTAAGGTTCAATATTAGGAACTTTTTTTAGTTATATAAAAATGATTAGTTTTGTTACATTTGCCAAAATAGGCAGATGTGTATTTGGATACATGATGCACTATAGTTTTGAGTTGATTCATTTGGTACCTATAGGAATGTAAAATTTAGTGCAGTTGCCATAATGTTCAGTTACATTTGATTTCAAAAAGCCACCTCCTTAAAAGGCTGAGATTTCCTGTCCATTTAAGAAGTCAATAATCATCTCTAAACTATGATTTCATCTACACTAAAGAGTGTACTTTCTATTCAGTCCACCTCCATACCAATCCTTTCCAAAGTATCTGGATTTTGTGCACATGAATTAAAAGAGAATTAGATGTCTGGGACTTCTAAATGAAATCTCTGCTCACAGTCCCTTGACTTGGCAGTTCCTGATCTAGTAGAGTTTTCTTTATCAGTAAGATAATAAACTGATGATCTAATAGGAAAACACTCACACCTTTCCATACACAACCACAAACCCATATGTACATTAATAAATGTACAAAATGTACAAAAAAAAAAAAAAAAAAAATCTACCTCTCCTCTGGGAGTTTTGCAAGATTTACTTTAGGTTTTTCCATGATAAATATACATTTATACCCTTATTGGTGAGAAGAAAATGCATTGGGATCTAGGCCATTGGAAGAGTAAAAGACTACCAAATCCTAGAATTCCATCCGAGAGATGTTGCTCTTTTCCTGAGGAATTCAATATTGTGTTAAAAAAGAAAAAAAAAAAGAAAAAAAGAAAAGTGAATTAATGCAGTTCACAAGGTTTCTTTTTCTAACTAGGACATTCTATTTCTGGAGAAAAACAATTTCAAACATTTTTATAAGCATGAAAACATTACTTGATATGTAATTAACAGTCTCCCAAATAATTAATAGAAAATTTAGTTAACCACATTTTCTTATTTTGCCATTAAGAAATCATCCTTAATGTGAATTGTAAAAAACAGTAACCACTTCTTACTTAAATCTCTTTTTTTTTTCCTAAACCAAGATGAGGAATTTCAAGCTGGAGAGAACTTCCAGATATGAACATGTGATAAAGACAAAAAGAATCTTTTTTCTGAATAACTTGGCAATAATATCGAAACTGTCAGTGCTTGTTTTACTTTGTCTTTTACAATGCCTTTTATTTTTGCATTTCCTTTTTCACATATATCCTTTGTCCTTTTTGTTAATGTATGATGTAATATTTAATATAAAGGAAAAATAATTCTGGAGCAATTAAAGCAATGTTTTCTTTAGGCTTAAAGATATAGACACCTAGGGAAATCAATGGGACTGGGAACCTCCTTGTAAATGGACAAGCTGTCTGCTAGGATACAGCAAGATATTCTTGTGAATACTATTCTAGTCTGATATAGAGTTCATGTTTTGGAACAATCACTTCTGTGTTTAATTATTCTTCATAAGACATTTTTGCATTAAAAAAAAGGTCATTTTTAAAAGTCATTTGTTGTGAAGATACCATGTTTGTGCTCAGGGACAAATGACTATTTGGGATTGATTTATCACTCAAAAGGTGTCAGAAAAACATTTCACACCCGGCAGTGTCCTCATGTAAATTTGGTCCTTTGTGATAATTTATTGTGACGGAATTCTAAAACATCACTGATCTGAGCTTGCAGGCACAAAAAGCAGAATCCTGTGCCTCAGAGACAACATGTATTCAAATAGAAAACAGCCTATTATATTTCTGGTTTCTGCTATAGATAAACAAACCTTTTCTCAGCAAAGGTTATAATCATAGCCAGAGATTATAATATTGAAATGCATTAAGCATAAAGCCTAGCTTTGCTTTCTTTTCCTTCAGGGCAAGATTGCAAAGAACTGCCAGGGCAAATTTGCATTTGAAATTACTGCAAAATTGCTATTTCTTGATTATTGGTGTTTAAGTTTTCTGTATCAGAGTCAAGTATTTTGATATTCAGATTATCTTAGCTCTAATATCTACTATCTATGAGCACTGACTTGGCCTCTCTGTTGCCCACTGACATTATCAGAGGCCAAAGAACACACCTAAGTTCATGCTATCTGGAAATAAAATGAAAGTGGACACATCCCAGGTGAAAAATTGAACATGAAATGATGATACAAGCTTTAACATGCAGAAAAATCTGCACAATCTTCAGTGTATGGCTATCAGAAACCACATTAACAATGTGCATGGAAGGTACAGCTAATAAAATGCTTATAGGAACAATACTAGGGATATGACTCCATATCTTAATGATTACAAGCACTCATGAATTAGTATTACAGCATCTAACTCCCTTTGTCACACCCTCTATGTGGTAGGAAGCCTGTAAAAAAACAGTTAAGGCTGGACCTTAGCAGGTTTTTCTTCTGTTGTCTCCTTTGGCCTTGACTTCTGGCTTCTCACAAGAATAATAAACCAAAGCTCTGGAGTAAAACCAGATAATTTTGTAGGTGGTCCGGGAACTATTGTCAGCCAAAGAAAGTGTTATGGGGCAAATTTTAGTACCTGAAGTGTAGGGTAAAGCTGATATCCTCCATGTTACAGCAGAAATAGTTGTTCTAGTTAAGATGGTAACTATTTGCATGGTTCAAATACTTAGCTATCAACAATTTTGATTCGAGATCAAAATATACACAGCATTGTTAACCTTCAGAGGAACATTCTGGTAACTGATGAAAGGGATTACAGCGATAAAATCACAAAAGTATCCTGTTCACAGGTAATGAAGTACACTGAGCAAATATCAATATTTAAATGAGCATAAATGTGCATATATATACACACACACTGAGAGAGATGCAGGGAGGGCAGTTGGAATATTTTACAGCTTTTTACCTCTGAATTGGGTGTATTTCACAAGTTGACTGGAAATATGAACCAGGTACATAACTTGTCACTTTGTTTGGAAACCTGATAAAATACAGTGAGTGTTAGATAGGGGCTTGGATCATCAGAGAACTATCCAGGGGCCAAGATGTATTTCATTCAATTAGTAACACTGATCTGCTGGGAATTGTTGCCATTAAATATATACCATGATAGAAAGTAAAAAAACAAATTTGAGAAGGACACAAGTGTCCTTGGTTCAGACTGGAGTCAGTCCAGAGGGAAATTTGATACTTCTGTTCTACTAGGAGCATTTCACTTTCTCTCCATTCAGGTATTATTTAGAAGAATGATTTAATTCTCACCTGAATTTTAGAAAGATGGGTTTTGAACTGGAAAAGTGTCAGGTCACATCTCCCAGCTACTGTTGATTATGTTTACACATCAATCTCCCAGTTATACAAAGCACTGGGGAGGCTTCAAGCTGTCTATATTTGCTTTAGTTTCAGGCAGAAACATCGGGGAGATAAAAAATTTGTTATTGTAGGTCACAGTCCCAGTATTTCTTTCAGACTGAGTCACTCTTGCTTTGGGATATCATGAGATTCCCTGAAATTTTTACTTCGTTACTAGCTGCTAAATTACATTTTCGGATGATACAACTTGAGATGATTGTTCCAAAATTTGGCAAGGTTCAGCTTTTATAGCCATCTAGTACTTCCCATCTGGCCAGGAAGTAGTTCTTGTGCCTGTGTAGCCTGATTTTATTAGGGGAAGGGGAGAGAAAATCCTTGCACATTCCCCCGAATCCTATATCACACTAAATCACCTCATTCATACCGACTCCACCAAGGCTGCTTTCCCCATTTCCTGAGTTACTTAGCAACAACCATCCCTCCCTTTTCCACTCCCCCATCCATCCTTTCATTTTCTCCCCCCCTTTGCAATCAGGGTTTCCAGGCTGTTTAGAACAATGAGGATGCTCAGCAGCACAGGGCAAGCTCTTCCTTCCACCCTCCCTTTTCATGCCTGCCAAATCCTTCTCGCCTCCAAAATGAAAATCCAGTCTGTCTGCATATGTGTAATCAAAGGTTAAAAAGCACCCTGGCTGACACCACGCATGTGTTAATCTGTGCTGCAGCAGAGTGCATCATTTCCACTTTGACCTCAGAGTTAATCTGCATTCAAGCAGAAGCTCCATTGCTTTTTTCTTCCTTTTCTATTTTTTGCCTCTCATTTACTCTTTCTATCGCTTTATTGCGTTTTGTTGCATGTGTGACAGTGGCTTTGTAAATTTGTGCATATGTGTGTGTTCCTTCTTTCCTTCACATTTTTTTTTTTTTGTTCTGTGTCTATGGTTCTGTTTTCTGTTTTTTTTTCTTTTCTCCCAATTACATTATTCCCCCAGATTTGGAAGCTGCTGCCTGCTGCCTGAGCTGACGTTTTCTGATTATATCTGCAAAGGGCTTGTGCAGATCTAATTTCTGTCCCCCTGCATATTAATTCCCGCAGCTGGGTGCAATGTATCATCCCACTGACGGGACCTGGTAGGGAGGGGGGGAGAACCACTACCAAAAAAAAATTAAAGAAGGGGACGGATCCATCTGCAACCAAGACGAAAGGGGGGGAAAAAAAGGTGGGGGGGGAGAAAAAGAGATGATTCCTCCAAATCCAACAAGCCTGGGGAGCACTGCATTCTTGAATCCTGCATTTTCTCTCAAAATGATGGTGTGGGCACTTCTGTTCCTCTCTCTCATCCGGTGGTAAGATGTGCTTTCTGATTCTGTTGGGGGGGGTGAGGGGGGGAGAGGGAGGGCTGGGGGGTGAAGAATCTGTTTGCAAATTTGCAGAGCTGTGGTAAGAATGCCAGAGGTTTGGGTAGTGGCATTACATTCATTTATCTCCTAGCAGCTGAGATCTTACAATGTTTTATTTTTCTTACAATTGTTGTCTCTGCGAAAGGCACAGGGAGGGTGAGCAGCGGGTGTGTGATGGTGGTATGTGCCGGCTGCTTCACAGAATTTGATGTCATATTAGCAAAGCCTTTTATCTCGGAATTATTGTCTGCTACAGTGCATGGAGTTATAATACAGCTGTGTTTTGTGGGCAGAATGTCAGTGCATTCCTTCTTGATTTTACCTAAGCAGCCACATCATGGCTGTGCCTGGGCTCCCCGTACGGTTCTTTCATCCGTAAGGAGCCAGGGCAAGGATTTCCGAGCAAGGACAGAGATGCAGATCCCTGCACAGCCCTCCCAAGGAAGGCAGTGCTGGGCTGCTGGCATTGCCCACCTACCAAAATATTTTTAATGCTGATGGATAAAGCAATGGAATGTAATAGTGTTCACTGATGATACGAGATGAATGTTTACAGTAGCATTTACCCCCCCCTTCCCCCCCCCAGCTGACACACGAAGATAACCTGTGCACGCTGCATGTGTACTGGATACATAAATGCAAAGAGGTAAAAATCTAAGCAAGGAGTTTAAATGTGTAGAAAGTGGAGAGGGGAGTGAGTATTGCTGCATTGCCAAGCATTATGCTGAACCAGACATTCTTGATAAAATTTGTGGACTGTGCACTTAACAGGTTAGATGAGGCAGTAGCACTGCAGTAAGGTACCTGGCCTTTCAGCTGGTACTAGACTTTTTTTTTGTCATTGATATATGGGAAAAACTAGTGCCCACTCTCTTTTTTTACTATTAATGATGTATTCAGGCAGTCTCCTCATTCAATTTACCTTCTTTCTTACCCTATCCTCTTATCTAGATGATACCATACTAAGAACAGTTTACTACTGTACTAAGAGCTGCTTTTCGTTTGCTTGCTTACTGCACTGGTAGGATTTTAGTTCTAAGCCAAAATAATAGAATGCCAAAATTATTGGCCAGAGAAATTAAAAGCTGCCGGGTTTTAGAGTAACTTTCTTTGCACAAAAAGGACTTTAAAAAGAATTCCTGTGGAAAAAAAAATGGTTCAAAATGGAGTAAAAAGTGAAATAAAACTTAATGAGACTATCATGAGGGATACTTTGGTACTGGTAGTAAGACAGGTGTGAAGTAACTCTCTTACCAAACTGTTTATGTCTACTATGTGAATGCAACAATGGAAAAAGCTTTGACAGGTTTTCATGAACATGGGGTCTGAGGTTATTTTGACATAAAACTTCCCTTAAAATAATCCCAGGTACTCATTTTAACACACTTCCTTCCCTCCACTCATCTTTCAGAATAACTTAGACTGAGAGGAATTTTGCAGAAATTATTTCATAAGCTTAGAAACTCTTCATATTGCAAATTAAAGTTTTATCTGAGCAAAAGTTTCTGTTTTCTGTTTGTAGCCATGTGATAGACAAGATGGTTTCCTCTGAGGGTTTCCTGACCTCATAATTTTGAGGTATAAATAATAGAGAAACAGTGGTAAAAAACTACAAGTTAAGGGGACAATTAACCTTAGTGCTTTCCAAATATATTTAAAATATTATTTTAATTCAAACAATCAGGGCAATTTTCTCTTTCTGTCATGGAAGAAATCTTATTCTTAGTTTTGAAAACTCATGGACCAAGAGAGTGTTACAAAAATCTATCTTTGATACAGTTTGTTTACAGGATGGAAGTAAAAACTCAAACACTTCAGAAGGAAGGGAATAATATTCTATAATATACAATATTATAATAGTAATATATAATAATATTATAATAGTTTAGTAATAGTATATAATATAATAATATTGTAGTATGTGTCACTTGTCTTGGACACAGAAATTCTTGAAGGCCAATGCAGCTTAAAACTACTGAATGAGCTCTGTGTTATGCATATGAACAAATGTGTTGATATAAATCAGAATAGACACAAAATCTGAAGTTTTTGCTGAATCTGATCAAAGTAATTGACCACGTAAAACTTGATTACCCAAGTTAATAAATTGTATCACAGTTTTTTCCCCTATCCATACAAAAAATTACTGTATAAAGAAATTAATTGTTCCACATTTGTTGATATTTAAAGATTAGAGAAAGAGGAGGAAAGTTAAGGCAGCATTCAGACACTAATGGAAGTAGATAAAGTTCTGGCATTGACTTTAGCAAATCATGATTTGACTGAATTCAGAACATGTCATATTACAGCTCTGCAGTATTTTACCTTTACAATAATTTTATGCATCATCTTTGTGCCATGTATAGAGCACCATCCTTACAATTGCACATAGTAAACTTTTAGGAAGTACTTTTCTCAGTGTGTTTCTTGGCATTAATGACTGTACTGCAAACTTCTTGCATAAAGTTCCCATATTATTTTATCACTCAGACAAGTCTAACAGCACTGTGCTGCCCATCATATTGACCAAAGCTGCGTTTCAGTGAAAACTAATGAAACCAAACTCTAAATTTCTGAAAACAGGTCATATTGGAGTTTGGAAAGACTTTTGAAATATAAGTAAATTAGTTTAATATTTGCACATCTTATTATGGGGTTTAATTGAAACTTATTATTTGATTACACTTACTGAACACATTAAATGTAATAGATCTCACCACCTATATTTCAAGTAGATTTAAAGTTACACTGTGCACAATATTTATATGTAAGTTTTAGCAGTTGGTTTTGCATAATCCTTAGCTTCAACAACTTGACTACAAAAATCACATGATCACAGCACAATGTAAAGTCCAGGTGTGAAATGCTGGACACCACCTACTTTTATTTTTTGCACTTGTTAATGCCCAGGTACTCTCATGGCAATATTTCTATGATGCAGTTGGATACCTAAATCTGAAAACTGCCAAGGCTGACCAGAGAAAACAAAAAAAAAGCAATCATTTTAGCATCTAGAGTTAGGTGCATATGTATGTACTTTCACATATATATTTACTTCCAGTAGCAAATTACTAAACAAGGGAGTTAATAAAATTGTTTTGTTCTTGTAAATCACCAGCAGTGTCAGTTTGGTCCTTGCACTGTGTGATAAGTGATACAGTAGCAGTGGTTAAAAGGGTCATGAATATCCTTCAGCTGAACAGGCATTTGGAATTACTGTAAAGGTTGCCAGTATCCATTTGGTATTAATTCTGCAGCTGCAGTTGCTCCTGCACTAGCTTCCAATCCTGTAATACAGAATTTAGCACTAATATTAACTCAGAGGTCTCATTGAAACCACTTGGAGCATTACTGGAATAAGATGTTACTGAACAAGAGAGTTTCTTAACAAGAATGGTCCCTTTTAAAGAAATGTCGTGACAGAAGATGTCAATCTGTGTGCTGTTGAATGATGACTTTATCCTTGGCTATGGCACTGTGAAATTGAGTATTTAGTGCTGATTGGCCTCTGCACTACAGTGTTTGTTTCAGGACACCTGAGGCTGTATGGACACAGGACTTACACTCTATTTGAATGTTTCAGGGGTAGTGAGGGGGGTGGTTTTGAGTTTTTTCATAGCCATGCAGCATTCCTGGTTGCTGTCACTTGTACTGCTGGGCTACAAACTTGGAACAACTATTATTGTAGTAAAAAGACTACCAAAACCACTGATCTAAAGTAGATTTGAACATTTAAATAAAATTCTAGTAACTCATTATTAATAAGTTAATGGGGTTAAATAAATCACACATACTGCTTCCCTTCTTGCAAGTGTCTAACTCTTTGAAGAGGTGGATTAAGCCCTTTAACTAAATTCTTCCTTAGTGACAATACCACCTAGCCATTAGCTGCATGCCAGAAGTAATGCATTCCAAAATACTCCAATGAATATGCAAAGCAATGTTAGGGAGATTTCCCGAAGTCTGAATCCTTGACAATGCAAGAAGTGAAACCTGGTAGTAAAAAACCTATAAAACCATAGAAACATAGCTACATAGCTACAGTAAAAATAGTTTAGGAAATGGGTCTACCCTTTTAATGTACTATTTCTAATATTTATATTATACACCTTCGTGCCCATCCAAACTATGCTTTTGGGTCTTAAGTTTAAACCATTCTTGACTGGTTGTGATCTGGAAAAAGTATCACATTGATTTGGATTGGGGCTGCATTGTTTTCCTTTTAATGCTGCATTTGCTCTGTTAGCATGTGCTAAGAAATTCTGTAATGGTTGCACAGAAAGTGACATAACAGGTAAATTCTTACAGCTTAAGTAATGGCCACCACTTCCTCCAGCAAAGAACTGAATTGTAAGTATGGGATATTAAGGGACTAGACAAAGCATTAGACACAGGTGAGGAACTTGCTTATAGGAAGGTTGATTTTTTCTCACATTCTGATCAGTACAGTACCTTGCAGAGATATGTTCCAGTAGGTTACAAAGCAGTTTTCAGGTCAGCACTTCTGACTGGCACTGTCCTGCAATGTGCAGATGTAGTAGCTCATCTGAAGCTAGCTCAGTACCCTGTATGTAGCCTTTGCCTTGCCATGTTCAGCCACTCAGCTCTAAAAGTTCTGTATTTTCCTAGATACAAAGATTCTATTGGGGTGAATGTTTAATTATTTATTTTTTAACATTCAGCAGACTAACTAGAGTGTGCTGTGCTCTGCTTCATTGGCACAGTTTGAACTGCTGCCTTACAAACTATTGTACCTGCAGCCCCCACGGAGTCTTATACAGAAAAAGAGAGAGGTTATGGGAGACAGGCAGTAAAGACAATGCTAGCTGGGGGCTTGCTTAATGTGAATTTGGGATTAGAAAATAGACACATTAAAAAAATTATTGCCATAGGGATGTTAGAACTGAAGAGGTTTTTTAAATGTTTCATAGCCTAAGTGTTGTACTTTTTTAATGGGAATTTTAATGGATATTCTGCAATATAAATTCCCTCTGACACAGATGGTAAGGTTTGATTGTTCATTTTCCCAGTTATGACTACTGAAAAACAACAGCCTATCCTATACCTAGTGCTGGAAATCTCAGCAGTCACATGATAAGTTTTATCTTCAGTAGTCCCTGAGCCACTTGAAGTCAGTCTGACTGAGGGAAAAGCCAGGATCTCTGCACTATAAATTCTTACAGGTACTTTTGTGTCCATAAGAAAGAACTGGGAAATAACCCAAAGTTATAATTTAACTTAGTAAGAATATTCAAGAAGTGTTTTTTACACTGTATAATGCTTTTACTTTTTGCAGAAGACTCTCAGCCTACATTCCAGCTACTTTAAAATGCCTCTAAACACACTTTTCTTCATTCCTCCTTTTCTATTCTGAATAGAAGTTCAGCTTAAAGTTTCCGCTCCACTTGAGCTCCCAGACTACAACAGAAATTGATATAAAGTGGTGCATAGGTCTTGTCTTGGCTCTCTGGAAATAAAAGAATTTCTCCATTGAAGAACAGAGATTGTTTTCTGAGAATGGAAGTTCTGAACAAGAACTAGGGGACTTTGTGGCAGTAAAAGAGAGAGATATGTTTACTTGCCTCTTTTTAGAAAAGATATAACTGATGATAGAAATAGATGTCCAGGTAACTTCAGTGGAAGTAGAGCACCTTCAGGGCTCAAAGGTGGAGGATATCTACTAAGTTTATTATGTGATGAATAAAAAGAATGCAGAAAGAAACACGAAAGAACCACAAAGTGTCAAATACTGCCCATCACCATCAACAGGTAACTATAATTACTATAATTACTATTTGGCAAGAAAGATCCTATATATCATGGAATGAGACAAAACCCAACCTTGAGCACTAATAAAATTAGGGGCTACAACTGCCCCTAGTGAAAGCATAAAAACGGGGTGAAGAACTATTTTAGCTGAAGGAGAGATAAGAAAGGAACAACACAAATTTTCATTCTAAACACATTGAATTTTTTAGACTTTAGACTCAATATGCATTCACTGCATGCTTCCTTTGGATTCTGGGTTATGGCCCAAATTGTCCTGGTGCTAATGAAAAGCATACCATGGGAATCTGAATTCATAAAGTGTGTATTATCTTTTGAGGCTTATTGTCTTTATTGGCATTTGATGTAGGTGAGCTCCTGGCTCAGAATAGATCTGGTGCACTAAGCAGTTTTGCTCTTTGAATTTGATCCGGATTTTAATTTGTTCCCAAGTAACCTGCTTGTTTCATTCTTCCAGTAAAGAAAAAATTCAGCTTTGTCGGAGAAAGCAGCATTTAATTTTATATTTGGAAATAAGAAAATTATATTACGTGCTTTTAAACTTGTCATATGAAGTAGTTAGAAATTCATTTATATCAGAATGTGTAACCAGCTCCTTCAATGTGAGAAATTTACCAAAAAACTATCAGCTTTTTTCTTTTTTCCACCCATATGAAGAAAGAGTGGGAAGAGGGAGATAGTGGGTACATATTTTCACAAGTCCCAACACCTGCCAACTGGCTGAGATAAACTGAGGTAAAAGAGGGGAGAAGGTGGTAGGCAGAGGAAAGCTATTAGGAGAACAGTGAGGGTTACATCTACTGTGAGTCTGGGGTATTTGTATAGCTGGGACAGGAAATTAATATGTGTGCCTTGTCAGACTGAATATTGGGTATTCAGTCTGACATACAGTGATATCTTACTTATGTAACAGAGTAATAGTTTTAACACAACCACTGCCAAGAAAAAAAATAAAAAAAAAAAGGGAGGCTACAATGCTGCTGAAAACCACCAGTGACTGCATAAGCAGAAGAGAAATGCAGCAAACACCTTCCCAGGCAAATGATTACCTCAGCTGCATAATGGTTTTTCATGTGATGTCCCAAACAACATGCAAAAAGTTGTCTCTAGAAGAATTATTTGTTTCCTCTTATATAAAGAGCATGAAGTATGCAATCAAGTTATCATCAGGTGCCTGAAAACTTAGGAAAAAATGGTTTTCCTTCTAATCAGTGAGGTAATGCAGAGCCCAAAGGTTTCTAAAGATTCAAAAAGAAGAAAATTACTGCTAAGTCCATAAAACTCAGTGGTAAGGTTTTGTTCCAGGAAATCTCCAGCTGCATGTTTCTGGAAGCAGAGAGATTTCACACTGACAGTATTGCTCTAGTCTTGATCTTCTGCTCTCAGCTCCTGCTGGTGGCATCTGCCAGATGCAAAAGACAAGGCACAACACACAATTGATATGAAAACATTCCCATTATTGCCAAGGGATAGCAGGGAATAGAACTTCAATCATTCATACAAGAATCTCAGTCCAACAGATTATTATCCTTAAGAAAGAAAATCACTACTCTGTAAATCAGATTTAATCGACAAGATCAGATCTGGGGTTTTTTTCAGATTTAGTGGAAGGACATTTTCACACTTATTCAGTAAAGTACAACAAAATGCGTAGGCCTGGCTGTGAAATCTGGCCATTGTATGTGAAACTAAATATTATTCTAACAAGAGAGAACTTTCTGTTCACAGAGAGAAAGCAAAAGATTAAAGTAGCATTTATACAAAGCCTTAGCAAACATATACATACTATTGCCAAAATAAAGAATCAAAATACAAAAAAAAAAAAAAAAAAAAAAAAAAAAAAAAAAAAAAATTAAAAATAAATGAAAGGTAACAACGAGCATTTGGAAGGAATGGAACTACAAGAAGACATTTACTTTTTTGTGCTTCCATTTGATGTTTCCAAATGATGCAGGTAATGCTGTATGAAATTTTAGTTTTTACTGAATGTCATTTTGCTATTACATATGAACCCCTGAGATGAAAAGCTAGGTTTTTTTCTGAGCTATTTATTATTGTAAGCTTTTTTAATGCTTCATGTTCTACAGAAGAATACCTATGGTCCTATACAGTGATGAGAAATCCATCTTAAAGAGGATCTCATGTATACCCAAAATAACCTTCTGATAGAATTCCCTGGAAAACAGCAGGTGATGGGAAAAAAATAAATGTTTTCAGTCGTTAGTGATTCAATGTTATATTGTGTAACACAAAGAGGATGTTCTGGTCATATGAAGCCTTTGTTAATCCGTAGTAAGATATCTTCAAATCTAAACAGAAATCTGCCTGCTGTGACAGATTGAGGATTATCTACTGGATTCCACTTTCATTCAATTCCCTCAGATTATTTTGCAAAAGAGAGAAAATTAGATAGGAGAAAGAATGAGAAAGAAAACCATCAAGAACACTATTAATGAGATAATGCTAGGAAGCCTTACTAAAATAAGCAACGTATTATTCAATATATTATTAATTGAGAATGTATTTCTGGGATAAAGCACTAACGAGACCTACAGATCCATAGGTATGTCTGATAAAGCAAGAGAAAGTGTGACAGCAAACAAACATGAACAAACAAACATAATGGTCAGATAGATCAGTCACCTCTTGGTTATTTCATGTGCATCCTATGGCAGTGTGGTAGAGGATGCATTCTGCTTTTCCTCTCTAAAAACTGACAAAGACACAAAAGGCTTTGTACTGCAAATTAACTCTTAAAAGGCTTCAACTGGGTGTACAAAAGATGTTGATGCAGGCAAGGTAGAACAGTTCATCAAGGAATCTGCAATCACCTTTCCCATACTTATTTGTGGTGATGGTCGGCATTTCCAAAAGAATTGTTAAACCCTTGTCCAAGTAGATAATACACCAAAGGCAAACAAGCACGCAAGTGTCAGTGAATGAAGAATTCCACCAAATAATCAATAATTAAAAGTATAATCAGTTTCACCTTCTGCAGATTCATCTCTGATAGCTCTTAGAGTTATTTGATACAGAGAGTAAGGACTTTAGCAATGAGCCCAGCTTACTGTCCGTTACTATGCATGGGAGGCAGAACTAAAGGAGTCATGGCAGTGTATTGTGAAGGCTTTTTTAACATAGTAACAAGAAACCTGCTATTACTTCAGAGACAAAGCCAGTGGAGGGATTAGAAAAATGAGTTATTAAGATCACACTGACAAAGATGACAAATACAGGGCAGATTTTTGCATAAGTGAAGATATCCTGTGCATAGGTTTTAGATGCTAGAGGCCAGGGAAATGCCACACTCAAATAAGAACATAAGTAAGAATGCTGATAGGAGCTCTCAGTTCTGTGAGAGAAGGAGGGAGAGGAGGGAGAGGAGAGAAGGAGGGAGAGAAGGAGGGAGAGAAGGAGGGAGAGAAGGAGGGAGAGAAGGAGGGAGAGAAGGAGGGAGAGAAGGAGGGAGAGAAGGAGGGAGAGAAGGAGGGAGAGAAGGAGGGAGAGAAGGAGGGAGAGAAGGAGGGAGAGAAGGAGGGAGAGAAGGAGGGAGAGAAGGAGGGAGAGAAGGAGGGAGAGAAGGAGGGAGAGAGGGAGGGAGAGAGGGAGGGAGAGAGGGAGGGAGAGAGGGAGGGAGAGAAGGAGGGAGAGAAGGAGGGAGAGAAGGAGGGAGAGAAGGAGGGAGAGAAGGAGGGAGAGAAGGAGGGAGAGAAGGAGGGAGAGAAGGAGGGAGAGAAGGAGGGAGAGAGAAGCAGATACTTCCTAATTACAGTAAGTAACTTCTGTTTAAGGAGTGGTCATGTTATAAAGTGGCTTGGAAAAGGAGATGAGGCTTGTGATCCGTGTAATAATATCTACATTGCCAAGAACTGTCTTAGTGGCTAAACTTGAAGGATGAAAAGACATCTTTTGGCTTCTATATCCATAACTGAAATGATGCATTTTGCTCCAATAGCCTGCGAGGGCACTGAACCCAAATATGTCTGAGTACTACAATTTTGTTCTGTTATGTAGTAAAGGAAACTCAATTTTCCTGGAAGGTAAGAATTTGGAAGAGGTGAAGGTTACTAGTGGTAAAATACTTGGAGGATCTGAGAATATAATCACAAATACTGATATTTTTATTGGGCAAAAATTGCATTGTATTGACTAAACATGTTAGATATCTATAAGCTATTTGGGGCAAGGACACCCAATGCTACATTAATAATGGCTTTTTTCATTTTATTTCTTGGTTTCTAAAGGAAAAGTTAAAAAACCTCAGACTAAGATGCTTTAAACACTTAAAGCATGCTTTTAAAATGACTTAAAACCTTAATAAAGCTCTAATGCAGCACACGAGATTAAAGTCCCCCAAATCTCTAGGACCAAATTCTTATTTTCCAAATTCAGAATAACTAATGTGGCTCTGAACACTACATTTAAGAGATAATGCTGAGTAGCATGAAAATATTATTCTCTGCCACGGGTTATTGTGATATAGATCCACAACTTTTACCTCCTTGATGTCGAAAGGTTGTAAAACTAAGATGTGTCTGTTTTGCCCAGGTGAGGACAGTGTCACAATGTGCCACCACTGCTTCTAGAGTGAATTCTTATCTTTGAAATGAATTAGCAATTTTTGCCATTAATATCAAATCACTTTTAACTCCCCTTATACACTTTCAATACATTTTAACCACTTAATAGAATTTTTTTTTTGTCCTGGGTACATTTCTTAATGAGGACTCTTTCTATAATGAGTCTCAGAATTTACTATTCACTCATCTAGGGATTACATGTGTAAAAACAAAACCTAGATGCATTTTATTTTAAAATGAAATAGGAATAATTTTAGCCTTGCAGATTTGAAAAAGTGGATTTTATTTTAAGCTTTGAAATAAATTAATTGTTGGCCAGAAACCAAGAATTTTAGCTCCCATAGTAACTTTGAAAAAGTTCTATGTGTATGTGAAGGCTTTTGGAGAGTACTGGAAGAGAAAATTGTTTGCAGCTTTAATCATGCGATTTGTTAAGCAAGGGGGGGGGAAAAGGAAAAGGAAACACAATATATTTAAAACCAATTCTTGTGTTATTTTCCCTGAAGTACTATGTCTTAGGTTCCCTATAGTAGATAAGTAGTAGAAGTGAGTAAACATAATGCAATACATATTCAAATTTAAAAATGAGAAGCATTTTTAACTGCAACTGTTACCTGTATATGCAGTTTTCTGAGCTCCCCAGTAACATGGCAATGAAAGGATTTAATGAAAAAAAGATGAAGCATAATGGGAAAATCAGATCCTAGCATCACCAGTACAGATTTTAAAAAGGTCTTCCCAGTTTACCTGCAAGAATTCCAAACGGCATGTGAAGAATGTCTCTCTTTATCAGAGACACCATTTCTGCAATGACACTTTGGAAACTGAGGCAGCTAACCTGGGGTTCAGTTCTGAAAGGTTTTAAGAATTCAAGCCTTCATCCCGGAAAGCCCTTTCACTTATGTTTAAATGTTTACCAACACTGCTTTTTGTACCAGGATCAGAATACTGAGCAGTCTACAGTATGAAAATCATAATCCTGGAATATCCAACAGATACAAACTAAATATGCCAGCAAGTGTTTTCCATTTATGTCCTATCTTCTAAATTATTTCACTGGTAATGTTTGCTGGAATACTGTAGGGCTTGGAATAGCACCTTCTTTATATTTAACATTTTTCTTGAGGTTTGTCTGTCAAATTCTCATGGTATTCAAGAGGATAAATTGAAGGTAGTACTTGTGCTTCAGTGACTTCCACCAGAATTTTTTCTCTGCCAGTTATTTTGCATAAATCTGTAGCTCACAAAAAGCTGCTGGAGATGGGGCAAGGAAAATAGAAGATTAATTTATCCATGTAGGAGATATGCTATAGTCAATAAAAAAAAACCCTTTATTCTTCCTTAGCTTCTGCTAATGTGCCAATAATTTCAGGGGATTGCTATCTTTCCAAGTTTTCAAGTCTCCATCCTCACCTAATGGTCCCATCTGACAGTTGTCATGAGAAGACTTCCTGTTTTTAAAAGTTCCTGATTTTACAGTTTGAATAAGATCTACAAATGACCAACAAAATCTCTGAAGCATCATGGTGCCTTCACTGTACCCACAAACAATGAGGTCTGAAACCATCTGCCTTCTGCCAATGAGCTTACTCTTCATTGCCATGGTGCTTTGTGCAGCTGCCCTAAACATCCTCAGGGATCTTTCTTCAGTGCTCACAAAGAGCAAAGTCTCCATAAATGATAACACATGTAGCTGGTACTCAGACCTCTTAAATGGGAGGTAGCTGGTACTCAGACCTCCCTCCCCCACAGCTGGAATTGACTGGTTCAAGATGACCAAATATGTCAGATGGTGACAGTCGTTTATCACTGCTTGGTCTTCTGTCAATTCATTTTAAAGATAACTGCTGGTGCCTTGGTAGATGTTCCACAGAGCTCCGAGAAAGGACCAAGGAAACCTGCTGGGGATCTGGACATTGGGGCCTGAATGTATGGACATTTCCATTTACATCTGAAAGAGTTTCTGCAGCACATTGAGTAGATCCTTTGATTTAGCCACAGTATAGTGTTCCAGCAAAGACAAAAAAAACCCAAACAGAAAACTCTTATATAGTCTTTTGAACTGAAGGAAACTTTTTCAGCTCTGGATGTCTCTCTGTAGTTTGTATCACTCTCTGTAGTATCTTCTTCACTCTGTCTTATTCCATTGCAAAGCCTATATTGAAACCCTACATCTTTGAGGCCTTAATGTGATTTTTCCCCTCCAGGAATTTCAGAAATAAATCAGTAATAGTTCTACCTCATAAACTTGATTCCTGATGCGGTTTTTCAGAATAATGTTTTTGGAATATGTTTATTCATCAGCTGGTGGTTTTGACCCTTGTAGCCATGTCCACAAATTAATCAACCCCACTATTATCTTCTGGTTCTACATAGTTATTGTTCTGATTCTTGCCCTCTTTTTGAATTTTGAGGCATCTTTCTTGATCCCCAAATACTATCTAAATACAAAATAGACTTTTAGTAGCTTTATATTTAAAAGTTTTTTTGTCCTTCTACAAAGAAAAAATTGCCTGACCATAATTAGAACACTGACAATTTATAAAATTCTACTGCACTGATGAGATAGTAGAAAAACACATGGCAAAGTATTTCTGGAGGAGAGAGAAACATCTGGTTTAACTGCTACAGAAATTTCATTGATTGACCAGGCATCTATGATTAAGTTTTTTGACTTTTTGTGTAGTACAATCATAGTTTTATACAAACAGTAAGAAGCAGTGGCTCTCTGAAGAATGAGTTATTTACCCAGTTATATAGTGCAGAGAAATACAAGTCTTGTAAGACAGAAGAAGCCTTGAGAAGTGAACACAGGATGAATAGTAGAGCAGTATAGGCACGGGTGACATGGCTATTAAATAACCCTGTCTAGGTGCATATTACAGCAGAGGTGCAAAAAATCCTTATTCATAAGCTAGGATGTTCATATGCCCCACAGCATTATGGAGACCCCGATCTAAAACCATTCTCACATTACCAACCACCAAAGTCCACCAGAATTCCACAATAAAACCAAAATAGGCTATTTCATCAAAATAAATAGATTCCACTAGGGGAATTCAGGCACATTGGTTGACAATTTTGCTCCTCAGCTGACACAGAGACATTAGCTTGCCACTTACATTCTTAATGTATCACACCTCTAGTGTTATCAGAACTAAATTTCACATCCACCCCTGCACAGTCTGTTTTATGAGCATGAGTGCAAACAGTGTCTTGCATGAGATAAGTTGGTTTATGTGGGAACACATGGGTTACTACTGGTTACCATGCATTAAAAATGAAGTTAAATCAGAAGCATTGGTTTCAAACCAAAACAAAACACCAACAAAAAATCTAATTTTCACCATTTGCTTACACTTATTTTGTGAATGGGTTAGCTTCACGACGAGTTAAAGATATGTGTACCAAGCAACTATTTTCTGTTCATTCAGTTCTTTTTCAGAACTCATTTCTGTCTAATAACATTTCAGTAATGATTACTCCATAAACCTGAAAGAAGAAAGAATTAAGAATATTCTCAGAATAAACCTATACCGGTTTTAAGTTTATTTTAGACTGGTTCTCTAAGCATTCAGGGTTTATCTGAGCCACTTGGTTTACCAAAGCTACAGGCTATGACATTCCTGATAAGTGCAAGGGAAGTATTATCCCAGTAATACAATGGCATTTCCTAAGGCCCAGTTAATGATTCTCTCTTCCCCCATAATGAGATTTTTGCCATCATGTTCAGTCTTCACCAAACACAAATCACAAAGCCCATTCATGTGTCTATGTTGTAATAATGGTTTACACCCACAAGCATAGATGCTGTAATTTGGTTTATCATAGCAAGTAGAAGGACATTAATACTTTCAAAGGGGTAGGTTTTAAATGCTCCTGACACTGGGATCTTCCCAGTGCTGGGAACACCACATTGTAGTACTTTGCTTGTGTATTGAGACATACAAGACAAGAAAGAAAATGCTCCCTCACAGATCAAGAATCTTTCTTCTTTCATTTTTCAAATCTAATTGAGCAATAGGATTGGGGATTCAGGACTATTGCTGTTTAAATAGATGGCTGGAGGGCATCCATGTTTTCCTAATCTTACTAATTGAGAACAGAATTAAACTTTTAATTTACAGTAAGACTTGAGAGCAATCTTTTCTAAAAGTAATCTATGTTGCTGGGGAAGAGAAGTTACTTATAACAGTGACAGACTACAGTAACATACAATCAAACACAGCTAGAAAACATGAAGAGAGCTCACATTAAAAAGTCAGATCATATATCAGAAATGACCATTAACTTCACTCCTCTTGAGCTCTCCTAGCTACAGCAGAAGTCTGCAAGAGCTGAATAACAGCATCTGGCAAAACTAATGCTTCAAGTGCCTTAGATTTCACATACAGAGGTACACAGAAGAGTTTACAATAAATTGAAGGAGAGAAGGGGATGGGAGGGAAAAGAAGTGGAGAGGAACATTAACCAAAACCTAAACATTTTGAAGTTCGCATAATGCCATGGTTATGCCTTTTAAAATCAGATATATCTAGATAATTTCAAATAAAGTAGATCAATGCAAGGTAAATCTATGATGCAGAAGAACACATGAATCTATTTCTCCCTTTTCTGTTTGCTTCTATCTAATGCTTTCCTTTACTTGCCACTAAAATCAGTAGCCACAATAGCAGTAGAACGGGATACATGGATAGATATTATCTCCAGTAAACAAAATGTAAGAAAACATATTAATACAAAATTTCAAATTAAAAATAATAATAATAATAAAAAAATCAACATGTTAAGTTATGTAGGTTTATCTGAATCATCTGATCTTATTTTCCTCAGAGCCCTCATAAGTATAAATGCTGCTCTTCAGGCTCAGGCTGTTCAAAATGAATGATGTGTGCTTGTTCCTATAATTATGTCTCATTCCTTACTGGATACACAAGTTGGTTTGATCCCTCTACATTTTGCTGGTCTCTCTGGGGACAGCATATATTTCCTCTTCCTGCCCACAATTTTATACTGTGGTGCATTGTTCAATTACATTGGTCTGTTCTGATAGATCTTTGATCAATGTATTGAATCAACATGCTTCATTTTTCTGCTGGAGAATCTGTTCCTACACTGCTTGCTACATTTCAGCCTTTGGTCCTTTGCCAGGACTGTTAACACTAGTCCCTGTTTCTGGTAATTTTGGTGATAACTGGCCATGAGGCCATTTTATTGGTGCTAGAAATATTTAAAAAGAGACAATGTTCCTCATGATCAGCAATGCAAAAATTGCACTACAATTTTTCAGTACAGTGAACTAGAAAACACAATAAATGCTACAAACCACAGGTTTCATTGGTAACGTTCAATCTATGAGCTTGCTTAAAATGCTTTTTCACAAATTTACAGCAAAGAAGGAAAACCTGAACCAAATTAAAATTTTCATTTTTCACCCTTTGTATGTAAGCACTTGCCACATTCAGCTGAAGCTGCAAAGAAGAAAAATAGATGCCTTAACTCTAACTACAGAGGAATAGAATTTATGATGCAATTAGGCATGAGAGCACATCTTGGGGAGGATGTATAATGATGGAAAGATAAGCCAGTCTGTTCTGACTTACAGTTTTATCTTAATTAGCTTTATTAATTTAATATTATCTTTTAATATAAAGACATCATGGCCATGACAATTTAGAAGTCTGTGAAAAGGATTAAGAATTAGACTGTATTAGTGAAAATGGGTGACAAGTACCAGTGAGGGTGCTGTGAGCTGCTGAAGGACTGGAGGCAAATCTGTAAAAGCCAGAGCATGACACTGGGGTTGTGTGTTGCCAGGTATCATCTCATTCCGTGGAAAAGAGTGTAAACCTTCACAGGAATATTGCTGGCCTTTAAAACTCAGTGCAGGCATAGTTTTAGAAATGACCAATTGCTGGCAATCCAGGGCCTTCATGGACTGTGAAGATGATTGAAAAGTCATCTGCTGGGAGTCCTCATCTATGCTACTCCAGTGATTTCTGGGTCTTGAATACCCATTCTGAGACCTTTGTGCTCAGTCCCTACATAATCGTAGTGTTTCAGGTGTAGCAATTTATTTATGAGAATTATAGTATTATTTTAACAATTACTTTATTGTACACTTCAGTACCTCTG
Source organism: Heliangelus exortis (assembly GCF_036169615.1). NCBI lineage: Eukaryota > Metazoa > Chordata > Aves > Apodiformes > Trochilidae > Heliangelus > Heliangelus exortis. Next base: position 10,778,996 of record NC_092436.1, on the reverse strand, counting down.
TGACTTAGGAATGACAGAAAAACATGGCTTTATTTTGCCTTCAAGCAGTGATCATTTCATGAGAAGTTATTAAATATTTAATTCATGGAAAAATGGCAGTAGCAATAACCTGGCAAATAAACCATCTTCTACAGGTGACTTACCTAAAATCCAACCTACTGAAAACATTAACTAGAGGAAAAAGTATTTTCTTTCTTCTTGTGAACTTCCAAAGCCTCCCTTTGCTGCACGACTACATCAAGTAGCCAAAATACAACTAATATTCTCTAGAAGCCAAATCTGAAACAAGTTTTCCTGAAAATATTGCTGATCTACTATTTCAGAATCTTCTGAAATAAGGAGGTGGACTTTGTGCTGGGCTAATGGTTGGACTTGATTATCTTAAGGATCTCAAAGGTTTATCTTAAAGATCCTTTCTAACCAAAATGATTCTATGACCCTAAAGCTCCATCCAGGTACCAGAATTATAATCTCACCAGCACCTGAGCTCTAGGTAGTGGGAACAGGACAAGACCCTTACTCTGTGATTTCTCAGTCCAAATCTCTCAACACATGCTTGATTTCCTTTTCTAGAACTACTGATAATTCACTGCATCTCCTCTTTTCCTATTAAGGAAAGCATTACTCTGTGTTTCTGTCCCTCATGTGGGACAGAAACTTGGGAGTGAGGCTACTTGGGATGAGGCTAACCTTCACATTACCTGATCTGCAATCTAAGAAAAGCAAAGGTTAGATATTATGATGAACATTTAGTAGTAAGAAAAAAATATATACCAATTTTATAGTTAAGATAGAAGCCTAGTCCTGGGCACAGCCTTTAAGATTTAAAGACAAATAAAATAGAAACATGAAGAGGCAGAGAGAACTCAGCATACAGCATTGTGAAAATATTTTCTGTTTCAGTTCAGGTATCTTTACTCAAAATACAATTGTCAGTCAACAAGAAACAACATAGATATATTAAGATTTCCACTGGCACTGTTATCTCTTGCATAAACACAATTTTCTATATTCTCATGTCACATCTGCATTCAGCATCTCTGTATCCACACTGGGAACCTGGGATACACCCTTCCCTCACCAAGACTGTGTTATCATAATGAATAATGTATGACCTACAGATTAGGGTAATTTTTTAGGCACATCAAAAATGAATTTAGCTTGACTATTCATTAAGTTAAACAGTGCTGTTAGATAAAAGAAAGAAAGAAAAAAAAGCTTTATCCCAGTCCTTTGCTGAGAGATAGAAAACATTTGAGAATTAAATGGAAGACTCATTGTATGTGTGAGTAGTTTATTAAACCTTTGCTGCAAGCTCTGTACCTTCCATAGCCTACTTGGTATGAAAGATGAAATCGGGCAGATTTTTTTTGACAAATAAACTTCAGCTTTTACTTAGAGTTAAACTAATTAGTTGTTGACTATTCAGCACTTCCACAGCTCCATTTTCTTTAGGCACTTTGTGACTACTCTGATTCTGCTCATAAACAGTGATGCAATTTCAGGCAGATTCCAGCCACAATAATTGGCTCCTGTGTGAAGTTTCTTGATAGAACAATCAGAAATAGCTAAAATTCAGTTTCTATATTTAGAAAAGTTAAAGGTCAGAGCCTCAGCAGGTATGAACTGGAGTCTATTATTTAAAGTCACAGGAATTACAGGGATTTTGACTACACAGATACAGGACCTCACATCTGAATGCTGAAAAAACAAGCAGCCATGGGAGGTTTTTGCACTGGAGTGTTTTCTATCTTCTACTACAAACAACAAGTCATGAAAATCTTGTTCCTGGGGATTAGGAAATATTTACCTTATTTCAAAGGGATATCCTTTGTGAGTTAGTGCTCACTAATGAAATAAGACAATCTGTGCCCAATCTGTCCCTCAGTTTAGATTGGAAAATTTATTGCTGCTGTGATTTTAAATAATGTATAGTGCATCCTTACCACCATATGGTACTGTGCTTCCAAGAAATGCTACGTATGGTTCTTCTGGAAGTCTGATTCTTCTCTATCTCTCTCAGATAGAGATGTTATGGAACAGCAGAGACCAAAAGTTAGAGGGCTGACTTTATGTTGGCAATTAAGTAAAAAACAGTAGTTTTAAAATAAATAGCCCACCCTTTATTTTGAACTTTCAACTACAGAATTTAAGCCAAAAAGCTTTCAAGGATAATAATGTAAGACAACTACATGCCATTACCACAAATATTTGTTAAATTTTACTAAAGTGGTTATTTTTATGTATCAATCTTTACTTCCATGATCTTTACTACTTTTACTTCAGCAGAAAAGATATCATGCTGAGCCTAATAAAATTGAGAACGGATTCCCAGACTGTTAATGTGGACTTCCATGTTTCCAGACCGCTAAGAGAACAGTGTATCGGCTCAGTCATGAAACCTTTGCCTAATGGGCTTTGCTGTGTCTTCTGGACAAGGTTCAGAAAACATGGGAAAACATTTTTTTTCCTAACTCATCTGTGATTTGATTTCTCAGTAGATAGATCTTCTAGGATTGACTGAACTCATCTTCTACTATTTCAACATATTTCCAGCATTGAAATAATTCTTTCAACACTAAGGGGTTTGTAAAAGAGATCATGCCAATGAAATAGAGCATCTTTTCACTGGGTCTGTGTCTTTGGTTGGTGAAGCCAGTTGTGCCTGCATTAGGTACTTCTTCCCACAGAGGTTACACTTTCTGCATGAATGATTAAACACTACCCATGTGGTATTGCAAAAACCTTATAGATTACATGCATTAACAAAGGTCCTGAACAGTAACCTCAGTTTGTCCTAAAGTTCCATCTCTCTAATGAGCACTCAGAAGAGCTATGTATATGCTATAAATCAAGTTACAACTTCTTCAATGCAGAATTTGGATTAATAGGTGTATTTTATAGAGAAATATAAGAAACAGGACTTAGAAGTCTTTTTAGCCCCTGCCACGGTAAAAACCTTACTGGCAGAATGAGGTTTGTTTGTAATTGTAGAGTGAGATATTAGTTCATAGATCTTTGCACATTTCACCAAATAAATCTAAAAATAGGATTCAATTTTATGCCGTCACCCCTCCCACAAATATGCCTGTAGCCCTAATTAAGGCAGTTGCAGATCTCAATTAATAAATGCTAATTATCAATCAGAAAATTCTGCCTTACATCTGGTTTGTGAAGATGTATTTCAAGCAGTTTGACACACAGAAAGACTTCCTCAATCTTAGGCACTCATGTTCATATATATATGTGTGTGTGTATGTATATTATATGTTATTAATTACAATCATAGCTACCTCATGCAGGCTTAGCTGGCAAACTGAGCAGGGATTGGGCAAAATGACCTCCAAAGCAGCCTCCTAACTTTAATTACTCTGAGACTGGAAGCTTCAAGTTTGGGTTCTGACCCTCTTAAGCCGTCTCTTTGCCAAATAGGGAAACTGGATTTAGGTGAAGCAATCCTGTGCACTGAAAGTATTAATATCAGAAGTGGGAATCTCTCAGACAGTGAGTTCTCATGGCAGTGCCTGAAACATGAGCTTTCAAAAAACTGCAGTCTGCAAACTACATTAATAGATCTGAAAATACCTACAATTTACAAAAATAAAGATTGCAATATGGGTATAATCTGGGCTTCATGGAATTTGCTGTGGACATGAAAAGCACTTGCAAAATTTAGGCTGTGTGATCAGAAGGACTGAACTGAAAGCCTCAAGGAGATGAAGAGGGCTTTTGTCATTTTAAGTTTCATTAGCATTAATGGCATTGCACAGCTATAGCACTGCTCATCTGGACAGATACACCTCTGATTGTTCTGGCTGGTATGAAGCTTTTACACAGACATTTAAATAGTTGGATACCCATGCCAACTTATGTTCCACTTAGAATTCAGATGAAAGCTGAAATTCAGTGGCCTTTCTTTCCAAATTACATTTGTCGTGTTCCCTCTCCTTGTACTAATCTCATCAAACATTTGCTGTTTTTTGAGATTTAGAATGCCAAAAATGGCTTGAAATAGCAGCAAACAAACAGCTATTTCTTTCCTACAAGTAATTATCAAGAGCAAATGGAAGTTTTAGTGACTGTAGACTGCTGTTCAGCGAGGCCATTCTAGATTTGAGGCAAGTCTTAGACAAATAGACTTTTTCATCTTCCAATTTTGCTCTGTCCACTAATATCAGATCCTATTACACCATTAACTGGCTGTTTGACTTTTAAAGCTCTCTCATCACATTAATATTCAGGAACACATTGCCTTCGTGAAAGAATGTATATGATGCAATTTTTCTTTTCCATTCAGAAAAAAACTGTTCTTTTTGGAGAATGGGTTTGACTGGTTATAAGAGAGGAGTGTGGCTTTTCAGAGAAAGAGAGGATTTTTAATTCATGTTGCACACAATCTAGTGCCTTCTGTTTGCAAAGACTTTATTTCCTTTCCTCCAGGAGGGAGAACCTTGCTTCAGTTCTGTTCCTTTGAATTACAATTAGATCTTTGAAGTCCAGACAGCTGAATAAACAAATTTCCCCCATCAATTTAAATTATCCTGGCCTATTTGTCAGTACCAGCAGAACACTACATAGCATGTTGCCAATCAAAACTCTGCTTTTAATCACCAGTAAAACAATACAGATTAAGGCCTGTGTAGCCAGAGGGAGGAGGTTGGGTTGCTGAAGCTCCCACATGCAGGTTGCTGGTGTAGGGTGGGTAAGGTAGTGCCTGGAGGCTGCAGCCTGTGCTACTCAGCACATGTAATGAAGGCACAGATTAATTAAGTTTCCAGGCTCAGTTGAATGGAACACAAGCCTGGCCCTCGTGCATGCTGTGCAGTCCTACTTGCTACAGCCCTGTGCAGACTCTCAGGCTTCCAATTTCCCTGTACCTTCAGCACCTCTTGGGAAGCAGAGTCTTATACAGAGAGGAACAGAGATGCTGTGACTCCTTGCTGTTAGGTTCTGCCCATGGGGAAGGAAGAAGCTAAAGCCTCTTTTGTATTTAAGTTGTATTTGTGCAGTTTACAGCTCCCAGGTGCTCAGCACAGGGAAGCCTTCAGGTGACCCACTCTGGGTAGATCTAAGCAAGGATGCAGCAGGCCAGCAGCTCAGCTGAGACACAACCTCCTTTAACTGGAGCAATGACTGGAAATAGTCACCCCCTCACTTACTGCATCCATGACCATTCTCAGCCGTGTCTGCTCTAAAGCTTGTGTACTAAACATGAGTTCCAGCCCCCATGAGAATCTGCTGCTCTGTGCTTTCCCTACTTCTGTACAGACTCTGAAACAGGAAAATTAATTTTTCTGCTTTTGACCCATTTGCATTCAAACTCCACCCACCAGCTTCAGACATTTGTATTGTTATTAAGATTTTCCCTATCCAGCAGTGCTCAAACTTTTTCACAGAAGCAGGTCAGAAATGAAGGGCACTGGCATATTATGCAAACAACTTGGAGTTGCCTAACACCAGTCAGCTGATTACCACTGACATTCTGAAATTAAAATGTCTGACAATGTCATATTCTTAAGTAGTTCCTATCTTCTCTCCCAGAACTGGAGGCACATATGTTAAGAAAACAAAATCTCCAATAAGGCTACACATTTCTGATTCCAAACTTGCCCTTTTTACTCTGCTAAGGAGGTTGGATTGCAGTATATCTGCTATCATACTGGTCAATAGGAAAAAAAAAAATGGTAGACTGACTATTTCCCCTCTCTGGCTTCTGTTAGCAAACGTGAGAATGAAAACCATAAGCAAGAATTCACTCTGAATTTCCCAAATGAGTAATAAGCTCGAGTTCATCAGAGTGGAGAAAAGCTTTGTGACAATTTATTTAAATGAATCTAATTACTGGCCTTGTCAGGAAGGTGTTGGATCAAATTGTTCTCTCAAAAAGAAGAAACAAAACAACACTGTGCATACAAAGTGATATTTTGCTGGAGAGATACATATAAGTGACAAACTTGTTTCAAAATGGGTCCAACCTGAGTCAGTGGGAGAAAAAACAGGCATACAAAAGGTGATAAGCACTGATGGTTTCTTCAAATAGATAGAATATTATTTCAACTGTTATAAAAGGAATTATTGCTAAAGTGAACTTTTATGTGAGTCTTCTTTCCTGGAGCAGGACATTTTTGAATGTTTTGTACAGTACTGTTAAAATCTTAATTATGTGTGCATTGTCTCAAAAGATCTTGCCTGCAAATTTGTGTTTTTGCAACGCTCTCCATTTCTTCACTTTAATTTTTTTAACAGTTCCACCCAAAAGGGAGATGATGATTATGAAGATTACACTTCAAATAAGACTTGGGTTTTGACTCCCAAAGTCCATGAGAGTGATGTCACTCTTATTTTAAATGGCTTGCTGGAAGGATATGACAACAAGTTGAGACCTGATATAGGAGGTATGTTGGCTTTCCTTTTAAACCACTTTTGACTAAGCAGTGAAAAGAACAAATTTTCATACCATAATATGTTACATAGAAAGCAGAAGCCATGCAAAGTAGTTACGAAAGCAAAATAAAATGCAGGAAAATGTGGCATGAAAAGTGGTCATGATTTTGGAAGCTGACATAATTTAAGATTTATTAAATATTTCAGGATAGATTTAGCAGACTGTTGTGATTTGCTGAATCAGGCTGCTTAGAATGATGCACATGCATAGGGGTTTGGAATTCTGGGGAATGAAAAAGCAAGTTTTTTTCTTTATAGATCTGAGGGTCTTAGAGAATCACAAATAATATACTGGCAAGGAAGATTCCACAGCCTGATCTTTGCATGATATGATGAACACAGAGCCTGGAACAGCTGCAGGTCTGCAGTGACTGAAGCAGCATGGGCCCTGACTTGCACAGCAGGATGAGAAGCAGCTGGGGAAAGGGGCACAGAGAAATACGTTGACAAAAAACCAAGGCTGACCTCTCCAGGTTTCCCCATGGCCAATATAATTGTACAGACCTGAGCTTGGGCTCAGAATGGAAGTGTTATCTGACTGAACCCTATTTTGCAGCATTCTTTCTCTCCACAGATTACTGAGGAAGCTTTAAGAGATAAATCTCCCTGAGTTGCTGCAAGCCAGTTTGAGAAGGCCCCATGTGTGCAGCAAGCAGGCAGACAATACCTCTGGAGAAGAGGATACAGCAGTAATAAGATTATAGAAAAATGCAAACAGAACTCATGGATGAGGCAGGCAGAAAAAAAAGCAGAAAGCAGCAAGGTTAATGAAGGAAGCTGTTTCTAACAAGTTTATAGAGGCTTATAAACCAAGGAATTTTTCACAGTAAGGGATAACATAAGTATTTAACCTTCAATGTATGCATTTGGTGTAAATTAGCAGAGGAATTTGTTTTATTCTTCCAGTCCAAGACTGAAGAGAACAGAAAGGAATTAAACCTTCATAAAAGCATCTAGGAAAAAAAATAATGTTTTGGTGTATAAGGAAAAATAATAAAGCTACAATAGAATAATATCGCAATAAATCAATCTATTTAGAATAGATATTCCCAAGTTCTTTACTACAACAGTGGTGAAATACTGCAACAAGTTGCCCAGAGGGGTGGTGGAGGCCCCTTCCCTGGAGACATTCAAGGTCAGGATTGACACAGCTCACTGCAGGGGGGTTGGAGTAGGTCCCTTCCAACCCCCATTATATTACACCATTATATATTCCAACCCCTCTATGCATTATATGACTCTATAATGTAAAATCAGTGATGCGAAGCAACACAAATAGTTTGCTTGGTTGTGTTTTGTCAGAAATGTTTCTGTGACCTGACACAAAATATACTTTAAAATGAGTCCTATTTGTCTGGGAGTGGGTAACAGCTCTGCTTTCACTGTTTGTTCTCATAGCATAATTCTCTCTGACAGAACAAACAATACAAAAATTTGTCTCCAAATGTCTCCAACTATTTTCAAACTGGAGACATTGCTGTAAATTTTTATTTTATATGCACAGTTACATTTAGGGTAACCATAGACATCAAAAGAGGTACTAATATTTTGCTTGTGTTTGAACTGTGCAGTTGATTTTGGCCTTCACTGATGTTACTGATCCTTATTGTTTCTCTTACAGTTAAACCCACAGTAATTCACACTGACATGTATGTAAATAGCATTGGGCCAGTGAATGCTATCAATATGGTAAGTCAATGATTGTCAATTTTCCTCCAGTTTTCACATTGGTACAAAGCCTCCATCATTTTAGCCATGCCAAACTTTCCATTAGTTTCCATGTTGTGCTATGCCTCTATTATATTTAAAATCTCATTATTATGATGAATGTGAGGACCATACGAGCTATGAACCTGTACAAGATAGGGAAACTGAACTATATGCTGAAAAAATTAATAATTTTAACCTGTACTCATACTTTCACTTGCAAGTGCTTTGTAGGAGCTTATATCCTGTAAAACTAAGCTTTCATATTGCTATAAAACAAGAAGAAACTTTCACCAGTCATATTGCCACTCTTGCTACCAAGAGAGGAAAAAAAAACAACAAAACAACAAAAAAGCCTAGATCCTATCTCCTCTCCTTTTTACATAGTTCCAACAGAGAAATTTAATTATACCTTCATACAGGTGGGGGAAACTGGTCTGGCCTTAGGACAATTTCTACTTCATTCATGTAGTTTTCATGCATAAAAGAAAATTCAGATTTCATTGTTCCACTCTATAATTCCCTCTGCAGCTTTTGGCTGCCCAGTGCTGACAGGTAAAATGAGACTTCACCACTTCTGATATCAGCTGGGAGGGCACAGGCAATTAATGGAGCTGAGTCAGCTCAAATTTTTCCTATCCTATATCCAAAAGACTAAATAATCGTTTTCTGACCTGATGAGACATTGTTTGAGGTGTGGAGTCAGAATTAAAAAGGTGCTTACACCACTTAATTGCATCTTAGCTTCCCCTGTCAGTGAGAAAATAACAGAATAGTTTTAAAACTGTAATCTTTAGTAAACCATGCCCTTGAATATTGGCAGAAAATTGTTTTTGTCAGCTCTAGTATCATCATCTGCACTTCACATTTTTTCATGTGAAAATAAGGAAAGCATATCAGGAATTATGTGAAATTCTGAGTGCTCTGTTTTCATCAGTATTTCTGGTTAACACAACAGGAATATACAATTGATATATTTTTCGCCCAAACGTGGTATGACAGACGTCTGAAGTTCAACAGCACCATAAAAGTGCTCAGATTAAACAGCAACATGGTTGGGAAGATCTGGATACCAGATACATTCTTCCGAAATTCCAAGAAAGCTGATGCTCACTGGATAACAACTCCTAATAGGATGCTCAGGATCTGGAATGATGGCAGAGTGCTGTACACATTAAGGTATTTATACCTGACTTTAATTTCGGTTTCTCTAGGGAAAGCAAACAAAAATATGAATTCTGGTTATGTGGCATTAACTGAAAGAAAAAATATTTTTTACTATTTACTTATGCATGCAACCTTAGAGAAGGGAAATACTGAGAAGATTCTAGTTGCATGCAATTTATTTTATATGGGCATAGAAAAGTTTTATTTCTTCCTATAGACTGTACTGTCTCACTTCAAAATTATCACCTTCTTCTACTAAAATGAATTTAAGCATAGCTATAGCAACTAATCTGCATTTTCAAGAGTGTTTTATTGGGTTTTTTTTTATTGTTTTCTGCCAAAAAAGAGGTTTGAAGAAAAGTTATTACTCATTATAATGGTAATTAATAGATCTCAAGTTTCTGTTAAGAAAACTTTCTAACATTGCAACTGTCTGAATTACAAAGAGAAGCTTTATTTCATAGTTATTTTACATTTATTACACATAACATCACCAGAAGAGATGAGAGAATATTCGAAATTGAAATCCAGTGCAAGTCAAAGTCAGTCAGACAAAAAAGGTCCTAGGTCCACTTTCAAAATGTAAAATTTGGACTTAGCTACACTACTGTCTCTTCCGGTTTCATCACCTTTCTCTTCAAAACCCTAGGTTTCTCTCATTAGAAAGGTAAGCAGTTATCTGCTGTTAATGTATGCAGAGTTCTAGTGACACACAGCAAGCATCAGTAAGGATTCAATCTGGATTAATCCATAAATGATATAAGATAGAATCATCACAGACAGGTTTCTGTCCTGAAGAGAAGAATGCTATAGAAGAGATGGTTGATCTGCTCATTCACCTTCCCTAGGCTCAACAACAATACACCCTGACCAGCAGGAAACCAAACTAAATTAGCAGGCAGCTTGCATATATCAACATAGAGTTCCTGAAAAAATGCCCACGTGAAAAAAAACAAAACAAAACACAAAAAAACAAAACAAAAAAACACCAAAAAACACCCCCCCAACTAAAAAAAAAACAAAAAAACCCCCGAAAATCCCACCACTGTACTAGAGGGACAGATGACCCCAGAAGAATATAGAGTTGCATCTGAGCACTTTAGGACAACGTTAGAAAAGTCAAAGTTCTGCCTCAGGACATGAAAGCAAAAAGGATTTCTACATGTACATCCTCAGCAGAAGTAAGAATAGGGAAAATATGGGCACACTGCTGAACAGGAATGGGGACTCAGTCACAAAGGACACCAAAAGGCTGTAGTACACAATGCCTTCTTTGCACTTGTCTTTCCTGTTAAGACCCTGCCTTCAGTAACCCCAGCTCCCTGGGACCAGTAGAAAAGTGGGAAAATGAAGATTTACCTTGATGGAGTGAGTAGAACTGGTTATGGGCTAAATAACTAGATATGGAGGTGGATTCCATGTGCCTGAACTGACAGACTGGGGCTAGGAGATCCATGCTCAGTACCAGGGAGACACACCCGGGGTACTGGGTCAAGTGCTAGGGTCTCCAGTACAAGAGGGGTATGAGCTTACTGGAGAGGGAGAGACTCAAAGAACAAATAAATATCACTCTGCTCTTACATTTTTCCTCCTTTTCCTTTTTCCCTCTCCCATCCCACCTGCTCCCTCCTTTTCAAAGTATCATGCAGCTCGTGGCAGGGATGGAGCTATGTGTAGACCAGCAATAATTAAAGGACTAAAATGCTGGAGTTTTTAGCAGGCACATCAGGGGATAAGCCTCATTTAATTTTGGATTTCTAAAAGTAATGTCTCCACTTGATCCTACACCAGCTGAGTGATCATGGAGACATTCCTGTAGAACCTACACCACCAAGTTATCATGGAGAGACTCCTGCTATTCAGTAGGTAGAAACACCTTTTAGTACATTCTTCTGATTTGATTTAAATACCTTATTTTGGCATGAAACTATATAAGAATATCCTCAGAGTGCCTTTCCACTAGCCATGGCTGTCTTGGATGCAGATGTCTAAATTTGGACTCCCATCCATCATTGTTGAAATACAATCTTTGTCATGTAAAATACATTCCCCTAGTGCATTATGGCATGTTGTGACACAGGGACTTGTCGCTGCTCATGAGATGACCTCTATCACCACTTATGGATTTGCCAGCATGAGTAACACTGTCATTTCTGATGCATAAGAACAGAACCTGAATACCATATTCTAATACACTGTCCAGAAAGCAGCTATCAGGGCCTGTGTAACCAAAAATGAAACCTTGCTTAAAAGAAACTGTGCTTGGAATATCCAAATTAATACACACATATCAATAGTTTTTATATATATATATATACATATAAATATATTTGCATAGTCCAGTGCCAGATTCCATATTAATAAGAGCCTCATTTTGCTTGCCATGACGGAGCTTTCAGGACAAACTTCTCAAGTGTGTTCTGTATATCCCCATCTCTTTCTCCTCAGGCTGACAATTGATGCTGAATGTCAGCTACAGTTACACAACTTCCCAATGGATGTCCACTCCTGTCCCCTGGAATTTTCAAGCTGTAAGTAACATGCCTAGAAATATCCCTTTTTCTTACACACACTGAACCACTTATTATAAATGTATATATACATAGAATCAGCAAGGGCTATGATGTTAACTAGACACAGTCCAATGATCTTCATTTTTATGTTAATAGTGTTTTCAAGTACATGAATCATATATGCTCATAAATATAATTGAGGAATGCTGTATAAAATGAATACCATTTCTGGGACCTTTGTGGTTAATTTATGCTTATATTTTAGAATATCAATAGAAATTTTTACTTTCAGCATCAAAGCCTCATGGCTTGATTCTCCTTCTTTCTTTCTGTGTATGGGTGTTTTGCTATCAATAGTTGGAGTCAAGAGTTTGACATTTTGCAGTCAGGTGAAGGTATGAATTCCTGGTCCAGCTGCATTCATTTTGGCTATGACTGGAGGATAGGTAAAATTGCATCCTATTGGATCCACGAAAGTGGAAACCTCATTTTCAAAATTTTTTTCTCAAGTGCTATTTTGATTTATATATAAAAAAAAAAATTAAAAAAATATGACATTAAGTAAAAGACACTAAGTAACTTGAGAAAAACATATCTATACTATACTTGCAATATGCTTCTCCAATTTTTTTCCAGAAATATAAAGTAGTATTTTTATTCCCCAATGTACACTAAAGTTCTAGCAATGACTGTGAAACAAATTCTGTGTTTTCCATTGCACTAAGATGGTTACCCAAGAGAAGAGATCATTTACCAGTGGAAGCGCAGCTCAGTGGAGGTGGGGGACACCAGGTCCTGGAGGCTTTACCAGTTCTCCTTCACAGGATTAAGAAATACAACTGAGGTGGTGAAGACTACTTCAGGTAAGACAACAGATCTTTGTTCATTTAGGACTTTATGAACAGACAGAAAAAAGAAAGATCTCTCTTAGACTTAGCATTAGCATTTCACCAAAGAATTAAAGACTTTTAAATACCTATAGAAGCATCCAGGCTTTAGTATTTCTGAAGAACTGAGGCAGAAAATACATTTGTTGTCTACTTGTGCTCCAATAACTACCTACAGCTGTCAGGAGAAAGCCACTACCACAACAGGTGTGTGAGGGAACCTCCTTATCCCACTTCAGCATAAAAAAACCCCCAGCTGAGCCACTAAATGACAATGTGATACAGATTTGATTATTTTTCAATCTGCTTCCAACTTGGAGAAGCAGAAAGTAGGCCTGCACAGGAATGAAATTTGAAGTCCCAACCTCTTTACTACAGCAGCTCCAAGTTTATTTTATTCCTTAAAATAGGGCACATTCAGCTCTCATTAAAGAGAACAGCCTTACAAATCAGAGTCTCAGATGATTTTCCTGCTTATTTCTATCTCCTTGGAAACAAGTAATGGAATTTAAAATGATAAATAAGGAAGTACTCAGCATTTGATAAAAATAGACATTTTAACCCTACTAACTAAGCTGGAAAATACATCCCTCTAAACAGATATTGGTTTATTTCTCAGTGGAAAGAAAATCAATGAAAATTGCAAAGAATACTAAGAGAAATTACATATTAATATAAGAATATGTGCACGATATCCCTCATCGTTGATTTCTTACTTTCAAAAAAGAAAAAAAAGCAAATGAAAGAAGTTTTTCTTTTCAAGTTGCTTCTGACTTTTGCCTTTATTGTTCTGGAAAATGTACTGATTTAAATTCAGACATCAGCTTTAATTTTAACTTCAGAGATATCCCCATCCATGTTATTTCTAAAAGGTCAGCATTGCTGTAATGTTCAAAATGAGAGTGAGATACTCTAAAGCTGAGAGGAGCCTGCTGTGCATTACACTGCAGTGCAAACAAAGAGGCTGAAAAATAATTCAGCTTCAAACTCCTGAATCACTGGACATTAAGCACCAATGACACAAGTCTTATGAGCAGGGCAAAAATGGAATGAAGCCTCCCAGCTGTAGCCACATTTGCCTTGGAGCATCTTCTGCCATTTTAGCTGAGGAGGATATTTAGTAAGCTATTCAAGAAAGCATTTGACCTTTCTCATTTTTCCCAGGAAAATAAAAACAAAGGTGCAAAAGAGGACAAGAAAGCAGCATGGGTATGAGCCATAGCTGCTAATAACCACTATTACACATGACATGGTGGAATTGCTCTCAAAACAAAATTACAAAAAGCAAAGCGACTCATCTCAGACTGCCTCTGCAACAGGCCAAGCACAAAATGCAGCAGTGTACTCAAGTGGGATCTAAAGCCTCATCCTACCCAGGTTGAAAATTAATTTTATTTCAACCATAATTCAACTTTCCTTTCAGCTTAATAGTGTCTCTCTAGGACAGTGAAACGTTTGAAGCTGTAGGCAGACACCAGCCTGAACAGACCTACTGTCATGTCCACTGCTTTGGAGGAAATCCTCATCTCTAAGCTAATATCCTTAAGATAACCTTAAAATAGCTTAATAGCTATATCACAAGGTTTTACTTCCAATATAAATATTCTTGACACCTGTCCAGAAAGAGAGTACTAGGGCGCACTTTTCCTTATCAATTACTTTTGTTTTCTTTTTGATTCAAACCGTCCCTTATTTTAACTGACATACATCATTTGATATTACTGTACCAAACTTATCATTATTTGAAATACAATAGAAGAGGAGTTTAGTTATTTAGCATTCAGATACCACCATTCTGTAAGGTTATAGATGATTCTGTCAGCTGGAGGAGGATTTTTGCTGTGGTGGGAGTTTACAACAGTTTGATTTTGCTGTCAGGGGATAAAACCAGTCTAAGGTAACTACTCCTGCATATTTTTATTTTTGTTTTAATAATAAAACTTTTTTCAAATAACCCAGATACTCTTACCAGTTTAGTGATTTATCAAACCATAGCAACTAACAAACATTTGCTAAAGTTTTTGTAAACTGTTGTAAAGTTTGATCATCGAAAATAATCAGTCTACATTTCAGGCTCGTGTTTTCAAAGAGTAAAGATGTAGTACAACTCCCTCCCTCTGATACCTGCTGTATTCTTCAGATTTTCTCATTCAAGTTGTTTAATTGTGCAGAAAATTGGTATTTATAGATTAATTCCTATGACTGTATAAACAAACTAATACAGTAAGTAGGCTGTTTGGTTCCTCTCCGTCATGCAGACATCTAAGATTTATGTATGTGTGCTTTTCCAGAACTGTAAAAATCAGAAAAATATAGAACCTTATGTATAGTAATCCCTGTGAAGCAGATAAGGTGACAGGAGTGAGATGAAGGCTTCCTAACAAACTGGACTATGAGTTGCAGACAAGAGGGAAAGAGGCTTTTCCTGGAATGGCTGGGAAGGAGACTCAAGTCAACTGTCTGCTTCAGCCCTTGGCAACATCTCAAAAGACAAGAAAATCTGCACAGTTTTCCCTGACTTTCTTTCCTCATCCCAACACCTCTCTGCTCATCATGCAGCCTGTAGTCAGATAGGAGTCCCTATGAATCCATTCCTGTGACAGCAGAGCAATAGGGAAATCCCTGTTACCTTAACAGTACAGACTGAGAAGCAGAGACTTAACACAAATGACATCTCCAACAAGGAAACTTGTGAATCCAAGTAAGTTATATATAACTACTACTGAGTTTTGGCATGGTTTCTTATGAACACCATAAAATGGATCTTTCCCATTTATAGGGCAAGTGTAAGCACCCATGTGAAATACACCTCCAGAATATTGTTAGCTGCTGTAAGACTCCTTGGAAAGAGTTTTATGGCAAGCAGTGGGAACCCCCAAACCAAAGCAGTAGCAATGAAACTTTGAGGATGGAAGGGTCATCATTGCTTTGGTGTTCAAGCAATATAAAGCATCCAGAACAAAGACTCCTTGGCTTCACTATGTCTTTCACAATGCTGGGCTAGATCTCTGTGGTTTAATGGGGAAGAAAAAAACAACCACTATCACTGTGGAATTGATATGTTTAAAATTCTTACAGGTTGAAAGAATCTGACTTTCCAAATTTCTATCTGTATAGCTTCTGGTTTAGACCTCTGAAGATCACCTACTCCAAGCCCTGTACTGAAGCCCTCTCTAGGCAGCCTGTTCTGGTACCCTGTCACCCTCAAAAGTAAAGAATTATTTCCTAATGTTCAGATGGAACTTCCTGTGTTCCAATTCGTCTGTTGCCCTTTGTCCTGTTGCTGGGCACCATTGAAAACAGTTTGGCCCCATCATCTTGACACTCACCTTTTAGATATAAGTGTTGATAAGATCGCCATTCAAGTTCATCTGATTGTAACTCATCATAAAAAGAGCTGAAAGGCTCTTTGATGATTTTATCTTTTGAGAGGCATTTAAAGCCTTCTAAAATTACAGAGACAGTAATTCAGACCATTTTTACTCAGTTTTTCCTAGATGCAAAGTCAGTTGAGTCACCCCAGCAAAGTGAAATCATGACTGTCCCCAGAGAAAAGTTGCTGGGGCCTGAAACCTCTTTCATCCCACCCCAGCATGACTACCCAGACTACCCAACTGAACAGATTCTAATGGTCCCGTTTGGTTTTCTGAGTTTCTGTCTCTGAAGGTTTGCCATATTTGAAAGCATGGCTTGCTACAGTTTAAACTGAGCTTTAGAAAGGTCAGGTAAAGATACGAAATATTAATATATGAGTAAAGAATTAATAAAGGGTAACATGGAATACAAGTGTTTCCACTGAACCTAATGTAGGGTTATTGGAAAAAGCAAGACTGATTTTGTAATTCATATTGTTCTGTGGATATAACAGAAAATGGTTATTATAATATTATTTATATATAAGAAATATTAAGAATAATATTTGCTCATTTAATAGCAAGACTGATAATTTAGGATATTTAAATTATTTAAAAGAAAAACAATTTTGAATATTTTTAATTTTATGTTAAAATCAGCAAAGTAGCAGAGTGAATTTGTCTTAAACGTCTTTCCTTCAAATAACCAACCAGAAAATAAATTTTCTAAGGATGTTTGAAGGTGATGAACAGCTTAATGTTCATGTTTACAGCACAGGGATAGCTCATTTAAAGTAAGTTTGGATTTGCCTGGGGCACATACGTGTCCTCAATAATAAACATACACCTCTAAGGCTGTTCTTACAGTTAAATCCCTTCGGTTTGCAAGTGCAATTTCTAGCTTCTCCATTTCATTTCATTGCATAGCATTTTTAGTAATCTACTTATCTAAGATGATGTTTTGTTAGGGGATATTGTCACTGCATTTGAATGGATACAATTGAAAAGCTGAGTGGAAGTAGGACGTACACGTCTGCATAACGACAGAATCTGAGTCAGGCAGCATTGATAGGAGCTAATAATACCCAAATCCAGCCAAATATCCAATGTAAAAAGCAAATGAAACTAATTTAACACCACTGAGTTTAAATAGACCTTCCCAGTGAGCTTTGAATTTTAAAGTTTTTTCTACCAAATAAACCAGGAAAGGCAGAAAGAAAATAAGAGTGGGATGTTAAATGAAAACATGTACAGTATGTACAAACGCCTAAAACTCTGCAGTACCTTCTGATTATAAAATGTCCTACTTACATTTTTA
Source organism: Heliangelus exortis (assembly GCF_036169615.1). NCBI lineage: Eukaryota > Metazoa > Chordata > Aves > Apodiformes > Trochilidae > Heliangelus > Heliangelus exortis. The sequence goes on along the minus strand of NC_092436.1, from coordinate 10,761,607 downwards.
GATACACATTATCTCCAATTCCATAAAGTCATCCTCTAACATTGGCAACACATTCTGACAGAGGAACATAGTAGCATAATATTAAGCATGGTAGTAACATTCAAATATTTGTACTGTAATGTTGTTTCAAACATTAACTCCCTCATTTTTACTGTTAAAACAATATTTTAATTGTAAATACTGTGTTTTAACATCAGCTTTTTAAGCATGGCATAATTGTCCTCATTTTGATATACATTATAGAAGCTATAAATATGCCACTTATCTCAAAAAGTGATACAGTCTATTAAGTGAGTTCTTTGCTGTTCTCAAGAAGACTGCATAATTAAGGCTAAAGAGCTTCAGGATAAAATTTACGTAATAACACTTTCTTGTATCCTGCCCTACATAAGAGAATTTTCAAATATTCTTCAGGATTTAATGCTTAGAGTACCAAAACACCCTATGTCTGTCTTAGTGCTAGTGACTAGAAATAATAATGAAACCAGTGAGCAAATTGCTATTTGTTCTCTCTTGTGTATAGTTCTAAGAACTGAGAAAACTATTAAAAAATGTTACTATTGCAAACCACGGGTTCTTGTTGATTTTAGCCCAGTTTCTTCTCATTTCAAGAATGAGTTTGCAGAGGAAGTAGTCATATTGTGTAGGTAACAACTGGTCATAGGAAGCTGCGTCTGTTCAGTGAGTGTATAGGTTAAAAAGCCCCCTTTATCCTCATCCAAACACCCTAAAATGAGTTCACACCCTGTCCGTACAAATTACAGATAGCTATAGCTATTTGGCCTTAACATCCCTTCTTTAGTTATGAAAAATACAAAAAAATACATTCAAAGAACGGGTAGTGATTTCTTAGATTGTTTGCTGCTGCTGTCCAACAAAAATTATTAAAAAAATAAAATTAAAAAATTGTTTGAATACTCCCAACCACTCTTATAGTTGACTAAAATTTCTTATATTGCTGCAGCAAACTACTGGTCTGGAACAGAGCTATTAGATTGCTCCAGTTGTGAAATCATGAAGTGAAACAGCAATATCTTGGAAATATGTATTTTAACTTTGTACAAGTGCAATAGCAATAACCAGGGCAATTTGTGACAGCATCCTGGTCACTGGCTATGTTTGCTCTAGTGGTAATGATTTGAGCTATGAAATAAAAGTTCTCAACTCTCACAATTTGTTACCATCCTGGAAAAAGCAGGACTGTGATTGAATATGAAGTAAAAAGGTTTTTTTTCCTGCTATTATTTTTTTTAAATAGCAGTCATCAAAAACTGCATGACTAGGCCTGGTAATATTGGAGGAAAAAAAAGTAGTCTGTCAAGAATAGGTATAGGAAATCGATGATGTCTTTCAGTTCTGAGAGACTGTTGAAAAGTAACAGATTTCAGTAGGAGATTTAAGAAGAATGCAAATATTAAAACCCCATTGTGGCTCTGTAATTCAAAGAAGAAAAATGAGAGAGGAAAAGATCAGCCCTCTGAATAGTGGAATATGGAAATGGAAAGTTTCTCTGAACTCATTAACTGTTTCATTTTATGTCCTAGGAGCAAATCCCAGAGAGAAAAGGACCCACAGTATCTTCTCACAGAGGGAAAGGCAATTTGGGTGTAGAACCCTTGGTTATGGGGTCCTTATCTCAAAGCTTTGTAGCAACTCAGATTGTTGGTGCTGGACTTCCCCATCAGTACTATCCTGTACAGTAAATCACTTTATACTGGCTGTGGTCGCCACAGCTGAGGTTACACTCTGAAACAAGTCAACAGAAAAGCACCCACAAGCAGACATTCCCCTGCTGAATTTGCCAGTTTTTCTGCCCACCTCTGCTTCATTAGGGAGCTTTATAATTAACCATATCCTTAAATATAATGCTGTGCTGATGAAGCTAATGAGCTGAGAGGAAACATTACCCCTACCTCTTATCTCTTAGTGGCCCAGCTTATTCCTAAATGCTGCATCCTTAAAAGATAAAAATGGGGTTTGGTTTCATGGTGCAGTAAGAAACTTTCTCTAGGGAAAATTAAGAAGAAAAAACGAATAGTTCTGGGAGCAGAAGGACTGATTTCTCACAGATTTGCATCTCATGGCAGAATTCCCTACTGTCTAATGAATGTGTAAATGCCAGTTTAAGCTTTTTCAGCAGCTCAAGAATTCCTCACAGGTGTTCTCAAAGTCATTTCTCTGGAGTCTGGTTTCTTTAAGGAACAGGATAAAACACAACATACTCCTCTAAGTTTTAACAAAAGCTTAAACAGTGCCAGTTTTAAGGCTTATAAAAAGATCTATTCATTATTTAATTTTTAATTACCTTTCACAAGATACTGTAATTCCAACCTCTGATGGAACTCAAGTTCTACAAGCCCAAATATCCCAATGATAATACTGGGAATTGAACTGAAATCAGGAAACAACAGAAAGGATCTGAGAAGTGTACAGCCAAATACTTGTAAGTTGAAGAATGTCACTTCTTTTACACACAATTTGGATAAACAGTTTGGATTTGTTGTGTGGAATTATAAAGTAATTTTCTAATATATACTGACATTTTGTATGAAGATTCTCTCAGACCAGAGAACAAAAATTTTACATAGAAGTGTTCTTGAAGTAATATTTGACTCTAGAACTTCTGAAAATGAGGAAACTCAGCCCAAGTTAAAATTCTCACTATACAGAGCCTACACTTCAGGTTAGCTAAATGAGCTAAATGAGGAAGCTTTAGTCCACCTGTACTAGCCAAAATAAAAGATAAAAATATGATAATTGCTAATATGCCTATCTGAAGACAGTGCTACAGGTACTAACCTGTAGCACAAAACCTAAAAAGCAATTAAAAAAAAAAATTAAAGGAAAGAGTGGCCTTTCAAAAAAGGGCAATGAAGAACATTATTTTTGATGTGGCAAAGCACACAAAAAAATTCTAAAATCCACTTACTTGTGGAATACAAAGCTAGGGGAAACAAACTCTTTTTTCTTCTAGGTATAATTTCCATGATAGTGGAATTATAATCCAAGATCAAGGTTGCTAGTTCATAGTAATACAACTACAAAACAAAAATTGCTTTATGTTGAGAGTTGCTTGGAGAACTTTGTTTACACCTATGTTTTCAAACATTCACTTTGCTTAAAAAGATGTTCACATTCAGTTGTTAGGATCAAGAAGGAGGGAGGAAGCTACATCAGTAAAACATGTATTTTTCAAAAACTACCATCAGTCATCTTCTTTTGAACTTATTCTACTTCTAGTAATAATCAAATGTTTAAAATTCATCTGGCTGGGAAGTGTTGCAGTGCAATTTGACAACGCTGCTGTCATTTCCACAGTGAAAACTCAAAGTAATGACAAAAAAGCAACCTTCCAACTTCTCTTTTGCACTCTACTGAAGTATTTAAAATGCTCCCTTGGCTCTGGCTATTCTTTCTCTCCCACTCACCGTATGTGCAGATGAATTCAAAGTGCTTGCTCAGGAATGGCACCAGCAGAGCTTCATCCAGAAGGGAGATTTGCTGCTGGGCACCAGCACTATGGAGGAGGAGTGCTGCATTTGTCTGGTAGGAATGTCATTCCCTTAAAAAAAAAACTGGATGGCATTTCCATACGGGATTTCCACACCTCATCCAGGAAACTCCTGAGCCCCTTTCAAAGCAAATACTTTTTTGTTGGGTGGAAAAAGTTATTGCTTGCAATTTCATTGCTTTGCCTCTTGAGTTTTAAGTATCCCTCTCCTATGGCATCTGAAGTAACACCAGAAGTAATTTTGTCCCTTAGAGAATCTCTAACAAGTTACACCTGAAAGATGTGAATGATCACTGCATCACTTCTGAATCAAACCTGTCATCTCAAGCCTCCAGTCCTTAATGATAGCACCTCTAAAGGAAGACAAATGCAAAAAGCACTGGATGATTTTTTGAGAATAATAGCCTTTTCTGGGGCCTAGTACCAGTTGCAGCCTTATCTCTCTATGGACATACAAACACAGCAGCTGAAACTCAAAAAAAAAAAAAAAAAAAAGTTTATATATATATATATATATATATATATATATATATATATATATATATATATATATATATATATATATATATGAGACCTTACAGAGTGGCTTCATATTACACCAGCAATGTGCAGAGTCCACTCCAGCCAACATGGTAGAGCTCAGTCCACCATTACCCATTCCCTCAAGTCCTAGGGGACTCCAAGTGCATTGCTCTTTGTATGCCACACAGTGATTCAGATCTAGAAGTGACAGTTCATTTTTAAAATCTTTCCAGGACATAACATTTTCAAATGTTAAAAGAGGAGAGTCTTAAAAAGATTCCACCTCTGGGACTGACACTCTTGTAACCTCACTTTTAAGAAAATATTAAGAAGTTGCACTTCCTGGTCTGGAAACATCCAATGTGATGGTACTGACACTGCATCATGGAATGGAGACTCCCAGGGGAACCTGGTTTGTAGTAGCTGTGAATGTTATCCTGAATATGTCTATTTGAGAAATAGTTCTTCAAAGGTCTCCTCTTGAAAAGGTCAAGCCATTTAAATACCTTGTAGAATTTGGACTTGGGTGATTACATACACGCAGCAGCTCTACCTTTATTCTTCTGAAGCTGGTAACTGAAACTTCAAGATGGTATCTGCAGTCTTTAAAGAATTTTTTTACATCCTAAGCTTGATCTGTTTGACTTCAAATGGCAACACTGATTATAAATTATTCATGATTCATAGCTCTCTCTTCCGAGACATGATCTTTAAACTAAGCATCTTCTTCATCTCTATTCTTCCCCTCAGACCTGTTGCATGCAGGTCTGTGTGGCCTGTCTGACTCTTGCTCTTGGTATTAAGGAGAATTTTAGAACACAATCTCAATGCTGGCCATTTTTTGTAGTTTCTCTCCCTATCTCTGACACCTAACTTTTTTTAACTCTATGTTAATTTACTAGTTTAAACATCATGTAGTATCTTCTGCTTCAGTGCCTTTGTTTCTTCTTCTTATGTGATTTTAAAATAATTCCCCCCCCTTCCAGTAGCTAAATAGATTTTGGGATTGGCAGCTTCTTTTTCTTTCCTCCAACAATTTTACTTCCTTCCCGATCTCAGTAATATCCTCCTAAAAAACCCAAGAGTTAAAGATATGCCCAAACACATTTGCCATCTCTCTCCTTAGCATACAAATAACTGTTCTATTAGAGCTATTTTTTTTTTCATTTCACTTCCTCAGCAGTTGCACCTTAGACTATTTTGCAATATCTGCTTTTGCCAGTGGATATTTCTGCTGTTACACGTTAGTTGTGATTGTGAACAAGATTGTTTTGCTCATTGCTGAAGCTCTGCACCTGGCTTCTGCCAGACAAACTGTTTAAGAAACCAGAAACAATTTAAATCTGCACACAGAGCAGGCATTGTCCCCAGGCAAACCAATAGCAGGAGAATGAGGATACTGTTTACCTCCCAAACAGTCTTAAAAGCCTTTTCTAGAGAATTGTCTCAAGCTGGAAACAAATAAGGTAATGATATTTTTATTTAACATTTTTCTAAGTAGTTATAAAACCCCACAAGTATGATTCAGAATATCTTAATAGTAATAGATGAGAAGTCATGAGTAATTAGGCAATCTCTGAGAGTAATATAATGGATTTATCTGCTTAAGAATATGGAATAAAATGTCTCTGAAATTTTTGCATTTGTCATTGGAAAAATAGTTTTTCCAGGGAAATGGCTTGCCTAGATTTTACAGTTAGAAATTATGGTTCTAATAGATTTTATACATTTACAAAACATCAACATTAAGTTAGTCTCAAACAAGGGAGCCTAAATACAGATCCAGAGTCTTCTCACAAAAAAATTGCCAAGTATATAGTTTATAGTATTTGTAGTATTTTTAAAGCTTCTAACTCATGTATATAATACATTATTTTTGTAATATACATGCCTTCACATCATGTATATCACATAAATAAATTATTTTATTAAGCTTTCATAGCGAATTGTAACTCTAGACCTCTAAATCCTAGTAGTTACCACCTAGCTTGAGGTAGATATCTTGGCACATCTACATTAACAAGAGTACTCTGTTCCAGTATAGCCACTTGCAGGTACAGCAAGAAAGAAGTGCAGCTCACCTAGGCAAGAATTTATTCTTGTGAGACAGCAGATTCTGCTCAAAAGCTAGGGAGGCAGATATCTATTCACTGAAATACAAAGCTGGTCCTCCCATGCCTTGAACAGACCATAGAAGATGAAGAAAACATTTGGAGCTTTTGAGCAACGTAGACCTCTAACATCCAAACACAGTATGTTTTTCAAAATTCCTGTATTTCAGATTAGAAGACTGATTTACTTGGAGTCACACTCATTCTCTTAGTTCAAAAGATGCTCTCCCAGCAAGTCCAAACTCCCCTGCTGTGGAAGAATTTTATAAGTCAAAATCCTAGTTAGGACCTATGCAATAAGCTGAAATACCTATACACAGACATGTCTAAATCAAGAAAATAGAATATATATGCTCCAGAATGATCAAACTCCAAGAGTGGTTTATATTAATTTCTAGTTCTGTTTGTGAGAGTGAAATACACTTATTTTACCAGTTAAATATATCTATCCCAGATCGAATTCCAGGCAGCCACACATTAACAATTAGAAAAAAAAAAAAAAGTACACTTTTGTCCACTACTTTTATAGAGGCCCTAACACAATCTACATAGACCCATCACTATTGTCACTGTAAAACATCTCGGGCTGGGACTCAGAACTGAAGTATCTTTATACACCATAGCTACAGGAAGCTTCCTTGCACTTGACAGGCTAAGAGACTTCTGTCAGGTATCTGCTTCTATAGGTCATTCTACCAGTGTCCACAAAGCAAAAAAGCAATCACTCCATTAATTAACAGTAACATGGCATTAAATGTAAAAAGAAAAGTGAGCTCATAAGTGAGTAGTATTGATGTTGGGAATCATAAAGGCAGCTACGTTTGGCTGCAGGTTCAGAAAGAAGTTAAGAAAATTAGGAGAAGGAGCACAGGGCTCATTTTCTTACTATACAAACAGACCATACATTGCCACATGCTGATACTGAGGTTACCAGAACATCAATTAATAGTAAACCTTCATAAATAGTTACAAAAAGTGTATTTTTCTTCTTCCTTTCACCTTATGTATGATACACATACACAAACATGTTCAAGACTCAAACAGCAGCTCCTCCTGGTGTAACCAATTTACCAGTTCATCTGCCATGACATGCATTGCAGTTCCTGTACAGGTACTAAGAAATCTCAAAAAAAGAACTTAGCATTAGAAATCATCCGGAAATTCTGTTTTCTGACCGTGTCACCTTGTCTCCATGCTGTATAAAAAACATTTTCAAATCATACAGACTGTTTGGTTTTGTTTTGGTTTGTTTTCTGGCAAGCCAGAAACACAACATAACTGAACTAAGTTCAGGTTTTGCCTTCTTTTAAAGAAGATGTTTGAAAAAATGCAGAGAGCTTCAGACCAGTCCAAAGAGCACGGATTACATGCTCTGATTTTAAATAGGAATATTTGCGAGTTGAGTTTATTTTGCCTCTTTGCATGACCATGCCTACAGTAGTACATTTTAGTATCACCCAAAAAAACCAAAAAACAAATATGTTCAAGTTGTCTTTTGTGTGAGAGGCCAGATTTATTGCGTAAGTCTCAACACAACCAGGAATATTATGTAACTACGGAAAATAGTAGCTTTTTTCTTTTTCAGTGACTTCCACCTAAGTTTAGAGGAGAATCTGACAGATACTGTTGAAAAATACAGTACACACACGTTCCAAAGAACCTCCAAGGGAGGAGAGAGCGGTTGAGAGAAGAGAAAGGGCTGTCCTACAGCTGTTGGAGTGAGAAAGTTGAGACTAGACCTGAAATACTTTGCCCACAGCTTCTTCAGGATGTTTTTGGGCTGTGCTGTTTCCAACAAGCCAGTTTACCTTTTGCTACCTATTTTTGTCATCTTCGTGTGCTCCAAGTATTATTTTATTACTGCCCTAGCTCTTTAAAGGCCATGATATTTGGTAGCCAATCACGCTGAACTCTGAATAAAGTTGGGTTTGATCTCTACTACTTCTGCTCCTTGATGTTTTGCCTTCCAGGATCTCTTACAAGGGTGAGCTTTAGTCTTTTCTTGGTTACTTAGATTGGTTTCCTGGGGGGTTTGAACTAAATATTCACTGATGAAGTCTTCTAAAATATTTAAAGGGAGCCAAAAATAAATGGAACTGGAGTCCATAAAGAAAAAAATAATGCTGGAAGTTGAGCAATAAACATGATTATTCCTCCCAGCATCCCTCAGGCTTTTTGTTTATGGTACTGTCTTTCCAGTAATCTCCCTGTGCATTCAGTGGAAGTGAGATGCTGGTGTTTGAGTGGTACTTTCTTGTATAAATATTTCTTCTGCTGGGGGGTTCAGACACAGAATGCATCTGTGAAATCTGTAGCTCCCCTGCAGAACGTTGCTTCCATGCAGTCATGCCTTCTGTCCTCTTGAGAGGAAGCAGAAAACATCAAGTTTTATTGCAGCCCAGGGTTACGTAATGCTGTCTCCTGGCTCTGAAAACAACTGGAAACATCCAAATCAAAGATTAAATGCACTGTATCCTCAAATTGCTCTCCTCCCACAAAGAAAGTTTTTTAAAGGAATTTCAGAATGACCTTTGTTTGCCATGTGTGACAGTTTCTAAAGATGTAAAAGCAAATCTGAGGAATAGTGACTTACAAACTACACCAGTTTTGTGCAGTTATTTGAGGAACCAGGGCATTCACAGAGCTTTGTAAACCATACTAACTTCAAGGGAGTTTTCTAACATGTCTAAGTCTGTTGTTATTTAGACTAAAAATACTTCCTTTTCCTCTATTGTGGTGTTCAAAGAGACCATCATATGATTTTTAATTCTCAAATTTTAGGAAGCCTCCATTAGAGTAGATGGATGGCATGTGGGTATCCTGTTCAGCCACTCTGGGAGCAGTTCTGTCCACACACTCATCCATTGGATCATAAACAGCTTCTCAGCCTGTCTAGTGTCAGATTAGCCAAGATAACACCATGAAGAAAATCAGTCCACCTAATAGCTGACTTTTGCTGACTTTTTTGGAGCTGTCTGTCCCTTTTGACTCACCATTTGTTTTTAAACTTTGTTCTTTCAGGTACTTAATGTTAAGAGCTTTTAACATTGGCCTCAAAGTGCCACCTTTGATGTCACTCCTGTTTTCTCATCTTACATTTAACCTTATTGCCCTTGGAGTTACAGACACTCTCTTCCACAAAAATCCACAGTTGTCTAAGAAGTCCAACAATATACAAAGACACAGACACATGGTATAGCATAAACGTTGTGCTTTACCACCCCATAAAAAATGGCGACTGTTTTTTTTTCTTTGATGTAAACTGCTGTAAAGTTCAAAATTAAAAATTTACATAGCTTTGAAAAATTTTTATTTCGTGCCTTCCCAGAATCCTGATAGTGTGTTTGATCTAAAGTACCAGGGATGTGACATACCTCATGCTTTCAAGAAAGGAAACAAGGCAGATATTTCTGTTTCTCTCCCTGTGTAAGAGCAGGCATGGTTGGGTGTTATCAGGAAGTGGGTATACTGTCTGGATACTTTGAAATGAATTAAATATAATAAAACAATTCTTATTTGCTCACATTAATAATTTCACAGTATCAAAACCTTTATTATTACAGTGATAATAGGTCAAATACTCAAAATTCATCAAGCCACTGCTTTAAGCATGCACAGAGCCCTTAGCTATGAGTGAATAACTTTTCAGATAATCAAGACATCCAAAAGAGCAAAGGACAGGGGATGCCTGACTGTGCCAGGCACAGCAAGGTTTCTAAGAGAACACCACCCCAACATGTTGTGCTGCCTGGAAACTCAGGCTCTTGACTTTCTCTAGGTTACGTGAGATTTCTGTCATCCTCACAATTTCTTTTCTTCTAATTTTATGTCACAGTAAGTCAAACTGATTATTTACAAACCTAACCATTGAGAGATGAGACACTGAACTTTCATCCTGGGCTGATGCTTTCTAGGCAGAGTAAAGTGGGAAAGGAAGCAGAAGGTTCTATAATTTGCAGATTATTTACACACTCAAGCATAATGACTCACTCACAGCAGTTGCAATCTATTCCATCATGCTGCTGCCACATCTGAACACTAATCCTGCACACTAAAAATCCTCCTGTGCTCTCTAATGTCAATGTAGTAGCTCAGCTACCTTTGAAAACAAACAATAATGATCAGTTGTTTGTAATTATGTCCCGACCTAAGGAAAAAAACATATGCAAATATATAGGGTCAGTAACATTCATTTTCCCTCTGAGATTCTAGTGTTCACAGATGGAGCCTTAGAAAGAGACCTAAGTTTACCTTCAATTCCTCAATACATTTCCCACATAGTGACATTTTCCAGCAACAGAAAATTCTTAGGGTGAATCTTGACTCTGTAAATTCAAAGGGAAGGTGGGAACAACAGTAATAGATTTTAATTACTGTCTAGTGTCATTACGTTAGTTCCTCCTATAATTAGAAACTAATGAGAAGTGGGACACATTCTGTCAAATGAACTGAGAAAAAAAAACCCTTCTAGTGGAATGAGTGGCCAAGGACCAAACAAAATCAAGAACTGTCGGGCAGAAAGTCATGTCATACATAAAGAAATTTCATTTGCTTGGATGGCTGCAATGATTAATCTCATTTCACAGGAGTTTCATCAGCTGGGCTTGTCATTTCACACAAAATAATTCTAGTTCTCTTCTCCCAGATCCCAGAGGAAATCGAGCTGTCTGATAACAAAACATTCACATACACAGACATTTTACTCTCAAAAAAACCAACCCCAAACCTAAAAAACAAAAACCAGAACCAATAAAGATCTCCTCCCATACCCTGCCCTCCATCCTGATGTGCAATGTAGTCAGGATTCATCCTTTGGAATGGAATTTGAAAGCCAGGCTTGCAACTCACTGAATTCCAGTGATTGTCTTATATATATAAATGGACTTCTATATATAAAAACTTTGTCAAAGGCTTAATATTGCTTTACCTCATTACGTATCAAGCTATAATCACAGCTCAGAATTGATATTTAGAACTGGGGTGAAATCACATATTACAGGTGCTGTGCTGTATCAGCCATGGCTGTGAATTACCCCATTCTTTACATAATTTCCAGGCAGAGCAAGTGCCAGCAGCCAGGTAGAGGCAGCATTGTGACCAAGTGTTTCCAAGCTGTTGCAGGATGTCTACAATGCCATGTCAGATTTTCTTTTTGTGCCCTAAAGGCTAAACATGCACTGTATTTTATTTCACATGATGACTTCCTGATGACACAATAGTGGTATTTTGCTGCTACACCTTGGAGAAAAGGATTGTTGAGTATTTTTGAAAAGGAAGAGATTTATTTTTTTAAAACTGCCTGGCTCTTATGCAGTCTATTCCATCCCTGCTAATGAAAAAAGAAAAAATGTGAAAGACAAACAATGAAAAGGGCATTTTGCAAAGAATGAGATAATGAGAAGGTCTCATGGTCAGATATCTAGGGGACAGTGTTCTTTCTGATTGTCTTTTTCCCAGACTTTTCATTTTTAGCTGAGGAAACCAGTACGTCTCATAAACATCAGCTTATGATCAGCACTGTGATCCATGTCCTCCCTTTAATGAAAAGTCAATTATGTGCCCAGTGACTTTTTGCCTAAAACAGATGTTAAAATATACTGCACTGGAGGAGCTAATATCAAACCTTCACATGCTAAATACCAAGTTTAGAAGTACTGTTTCAGTAGTACTGAACTAGGCAGACACAGGAGCTTTGATTTGTTGGAAGAAAAAAACATCAAAGATAGATCACCTTAGGTTTTATACAAGAGAATAATGAATCCTCACAGAAAATTGAGTGTTTAGAAAAACATTGTTTTCCTCAGATCACTGTAGCAGTGCAAGACATCTCACTGAATCACATTTTCAGGCTGACTCAGTACCCTCACCAAGACAGTAAATGCCAGCAGAATTCCAAATATAGACCCTGTCATGGCAAGAAAAGAGATGAGGACAAAAGCCAAATGAAGATGCATCAGGACAAATACACCAATCTTAAACTATTTACATTATTTTTCATCCTAGATTAGAGCTGTACTGAACAATGCAGTTCACAGTCTGACACTTGCCTGATTCGGGTGAGAGGTCTGACTCCCATCTCCCCTCCCACTGAGGTCTGACTCCTTATCTCTCCCACTCTCCACTTTTCCTGCCTTTCTCAGGGCCATTAACCTGCATCCAGCCACTGTTGGGCAGAGCATACACCAAAACTCAGGTCCCATCACCTGTTTTGACATGAAAGAAGTCTGTCTATATTTTACTAAGGCTTTTATTTTTATTTCTCCAGTTGTAGCAGATTCTGGGTAACCTTTCTACCCCTAAGTGTGCCAGACATGGGAGAAGGGCACATGGAAATTGGTTGTTTCACAGGATGCAACCCACAAGTTTACCAACTAGTTAGTATTACAGAATATCTGTATAAAAATGGCTCCAACACTAACTCTTTTTTAAAGAAAAAAAGTAGGATGCATTTAGAAACCTTTTGGATAGGCTTTTTCTAGGCAGTAGTGGTCCAGGAGGTTGACATTTTAGGAGCTACAGAGAATTAGAAGATGATCTGGATTTGGTAGGATTTGTGTATGCAGCTCCAGCCCAGCAATGTAAAGCACTGAATTAATACAAAGCAAGATGCAATAATGCCAGCTCTAGAACACTAACAGATGTTTTTGACATGTTCTAGAAATCTGAATAATGCAGACTTAACCAATTAATCCTTTAGGGCTGATACCCTCCTGTTTTTTGTGTGGATGCATAATGAAACAAACTTGTCAATGGTTAAAGCCTTTCAGTTCTGTTAGAATGTTCTAGACATTTTAAAACCTTTTTCTTTCAAATTCATCAAGTGTGTTTTTTAAAAAAAATATTATTCATTCAGAGTAAGAGTACTGACAATGACAAAATTGTGGAGCTCCTACCATTAAGGAAGTATTTATAGAAATCATGTTACTATTTTAATGGTATTTCCACTAAGATGACTAAAACCAAAACACATCTTTTCCATTTAGCTACCTGTTTACCTGTTCATTCTCTAAAATAAAAAAACCCAAACCAAACAACAACAAAAAACCCCAGAAACAGTGCTAGTTGTGATCTGTGCCTAAAAGAAAATGAGACTGTTGGCCATGTTAACAGTAAAAGGGAGAGAGAACAAGGATGTATCTATTAGTTATTTATGAAGAAAAGATGATAAATTCTGCTGCCACAGTTGTTCTTCGTTAACAATTTATGTAGTTTATAACCATTACTTGTAGCACAAAAGTGATGTTACTTTGGTAATATTCGTCACACTGGAGTCAGTTTAGTTCTTACAAGTGTCCCTCTATTAACAGAACCAAAAAAGTCAGTTATGCCACTGGAGTGCATAAACACTCAATAAGGAGAATTATCGGTCATTTTTAATATTCAGTTTTCCACTGCCAGACTTGCAAGCGTTTCTCATTTTTATTTTGAGATGACAGTGCCCTCCAGTGGCACATTTTTTTTTATTTGCTTTATCGAGTACGCATATTCCATACAGAAAAATTAACTGGATAGGTTTTAACATATATAATCAAGTTAATTATTTATGTATTTTTTTATATGAGTTAATTTTGAGAAAAGGTTTCTATGTTTTCATACGGTTCTCTAAACACTTTTTTTAAAAAGTACTTTCCTTTATTCTTCCTGTACAAAATTAGGGGAGGAAAAACAATCTGGAGAGCTGATGGATGTCGGGGTCTGTATGAACCAAGTGGCTGTGCTAACAAAATTATGTTTATTAATTATCATAAGCAGTGACCTAGCTTACTCATAGTTGCTCGTAATTTGGTCAGGCCCGAGAGAACAAAAGATGGTCCGAAATTTTGGAAGAGCTTGGTTCCTATATTATGCTTGTGGCTTTTTTTTTTTTCTTCCTGTTGGCAGTCTCAAAAGTTCATCTAATAGAGGCAAATTTCAAGTTTTGAAGAGGTATAACAAAGATACTTGGTAGTGTTCTTCTGCAAATTATTGATTCAAAATTCTCCTATACAATTGATTTTCTCCACAGAGAAAATGCTTACATTTGTATGCTTTGTATGCTTACATTTTAAGCATGCAAAGTGCTAAATTATAACATTTAGAAGATTTAGAGGGGGAGAATCACTCATCCTCAATCTTCTGGTCACACTTCTGATGCATCTCAGAAATAATTTCTCAGAAATTATTTACAAATGCCAACATGTAAAAAGGCCATTCCCTTCACTCAATTGTATTTGCCTGTTCTACACTACATATATTTAACAGAAAGGACATCTAATTTTCTCCACTCAAAATCTATGAGAATTAACTGAAATGATGCATATAAGTAACTTCATCAGCTGGTCAAGCGATAGTTTTTTCATCTTGTCTGTAATTCTTTTAATTACTTACATCTAGCAGTGTTTCAACAGAACTGCATAATAGAAAGTTCGAGACAATCCCAGCTGTAGCTGTTGCTACCTGAACTATAATTAAGACACCAATTTCCTCTGATGTTGGAAAGCTGTTCTTTTATCTAGCATTTGCACTAGCTTCCAAAGCACTTCTGAATACAAATTAGAGGGCTGTTGCCCCAGTACCTTACACTTGAGCAGTCATTTAAACACACATAAAGAGAGCAGTAATGGGTATAATTTCCCATTCACCTCACACAGGTATTAATGGTTCCACAACCGGGAAGCAATGAAGGATCACACCCACTGTGCTGATTAAATCAGTTGAGTGCAGTGAGTATTCCCCCTGGCTATGCTTCCTGGCATGACTAATTCCTTCTATTGAACTTTTGGGATTTAGGCCAGGACATAGGCACAGATGGTTCCTCAAATAGGGAATTCAGTTCTAGTGCCTGTAAGAGCCTAAATCCTGGTATTCAAATTACCATATTATACAAGAGTACAGTAGTAGGAGATTTTCAGTTTCTAAAGTTTGCACTGGATGCTTTGAGTCAGTGTAAATTAGGTTGGCGCAGGACTGTAAGAAATAAAACCTTTTGAAAGTACTTACTAAGGCTGTGATGATGTGCATCTTCTTTTCAAAACATCTCCTACTTTAGAAGCAACTTAAGGCCCATGAACTTTACCTGCATGCAGCAGGGATCTGTTGCCACCAAGAAAAAACTTCAGTTTCCCATTCAGAGTAGCAGAGGAAGAGGCTGTTGCTCAAATCAGAGCCCTGCCCTACACCTCATGATTTTCCAAATAGACCTGTCAGGAATACGTATTTAGAAGATAACAGGATATGAGTTTTTATATGAGGATAAATACTACCTGGATAACATTTTCCCAAGGGACTACATGTGACCTCCATGTGACTGAAGACCCTGATTAACTTGCTGTAACATTGTCAGATAAAAAAATTATATACAAATATAGATCTATATAGAAGAATAAAAATTGAAAATCATCTAGGTATTGTTTTCTAGACCTAATTAATAGTTATAAATACCTTAGAATGGGTGGCAATATGAAGTCTCTAGTAAAAGACTAAGTAATCCAAGATCTTCTAATGAGGGTTCCAAATATTAAGTACTTAAGTATGTTATCTTACAAAGATACTGCCAGTTTGCATTATTACTCATTTCTAGAAAACTCCAAAACTGTATTAGCCCTCCAAACAGCAATCTGTCAGCTTCAGAAGTTTTCTTGCTGTAGTAGAAAATATTGGATAAACAAGAGTCAGAGCTCAGGGAAGGCAGATGAAGTAATAATGAAAAGATTATCAGTTTGGCAAGTGAGGGCTAATGAATGACATTGTGCTAAGGACCAAGTCTGGCCATTTTTAACTAAAATAATGTCTTCATTTGACAGCTTCGTGCAGACTTCACAGCAGGAGTGAAAACTCACCTCAGGCACAGAGATAATCTGAAAACAATAGCAAGTATTTAACCTGGTCCCAGATGAAGAGCACAGAAGTCCATGAACAGAGTCAGAAAAAACAAAAAAATGTAGATAAAAAACTAGACAGGGGCAAAATAAAAAGTTTAATTACAGCAAAGTACTGTCAAGTCCATGTTCCAAAGAGGACTTAATGCACTTTACATTTGGATGCACATGGCATGAGAACTGATCCTAACCTGCCCATCTTTGGTCCTGCATCGATTTGTATTCTCAGAGTACTTTTCTTATTCAAAGTCTCAGAAGGGGCTGCTGTTACACATCCCAACAACACCTACAGAAACTAGGCAACACCAGCAAGATGCTTCTCTAGAGCATCCCACCAAATCTTTTTTTCCTTAAACCTTTACTTAGTTGTTCCTATTACTTCAAGGTTTGAAGAGAGATTCAGTACAATACAGAATTTTTGGTTTGCCTTGTCTTGGCATTTCCTAACTTATACCTGTTATTCTCACCTGTACATCCCACTTCCCAAAATCCCAAGCAAGCAAGGTAAGAATTAAATAAAGCACATCTGTGCTATTAACATTATTCCTTTCTTTAGTAAGATTCTCTGAAATAGTGGAATTTACTCCACAACACAACAGCCCTGCAGTACCAGCAGGCTCCCGGATCAGAAAGTAACAGCTAAAATGAATGTATGCAGCCTTGAACCTTTCTTCAGACTCACCAGCTCCACACTGCCCAACAAGTTATAGCTGAAACTTAAGTTTTTACCTCTTCCTATTCAATTTATTCACTAGTACAAACCTTGAAGACCATGTAAGTATATATGGTCTCATTTCCTTGAGCTTTCAAGTAAGATGTTCCTAGTTCTACAAGGCATGAGAAATAAGGTCTGCTAGAATAACTCTGTGGACTTGCTCTATAAATGTCAGGAGCTTATGCAGTGTTCCCTAAGGATATAATTCTGGAATATTTTGGACTTTATTTACACATATATCCATTAGGAAAAGAAGTCTTTGCACTGAAGAAGGTGAACATTTGTGAAGGCATGAAACAAAATTTTTTAACATGCCATCAGAGATAGGATATTTCTAAACATAATTGCTTAAGAATCCAGTATTAAAATAATACAGTTTGTGTAGCAAAAGCTCGATGAAAGGATACTGCTGGGGCTCTATGGAAATCAATTGTCCTACAAAGTGTATCTTTGAGATGACAAGAGCTCAAAGTAATGGCTCAGTGCTACTGAATGCAGAGGCCTTTAACAAGTAAGTTAACATCTTAAAGGCTTTTTATACGTACATTTTGAGCTAAAAAAATACTTTTAAAATGATGCTCCAATATTGTAAAAATATTATTGTAATAGCTGACTGTATAGAAACACTCCTTGCTTTAAAGGAAAAATCCAAACAATCTCCATGGAGACCAGATGACCACTACCAACCTTTCTAGAACAAACACACAAAAAATGTGTGTGGGAACAGGCTATAAAAAGGAAGGACTGAGACTACTCTCTGTATAAACACATACATGCATATTCATGGTATCCACACCACCATTTTGCTCGGGTTGCACACACAGTTACTGAAAAAGGACAATGCATGAAGTCCTTGCAGCACACCTTGGTCTATGTCATTTATTTCATTTTCTCAGCACAGCTGCTGAGTTTTGGATTTCACTGTAGCATCTGTAAGAAAGTGCTGACTTCTGTTCTGGATGCAGATGTTTTCTGTTTGTTTTAATAAGAGATCCTACAAGGCAAGAGTGTTAAAATGGTTAAAGGACAGATTTAAAAAAAAAAAAAAAAAGGGAGAAAGTAGTTACCCAGGATCTGGTATGTATCAGTTCAATTACTCCAGAAGAATCTATAGCAGTTGCAGCTATAGATTCAAGAAAAATAAGCGATAGCAGAAAACATCTGAGCTTTTTCTGTTCTGAACTAATTTTTTGTAGCTTTTTATGTTCTCATCTATGTTTAGGTTTATATTTCACCTCTTTTTTTCGGGTAGTTTTTTGTCTCATTGAAGTACATTACTAACACTGAGCATTCTCATTAAAACAGCTTGCAGGAGGTAACACAGATGCTACTTAAACTAATCCTTCCCCTAGTACAGCAGCAAGGAAAATAAAACCTATTTTGAAATACCAGTGCTATTAATGGCATATATGAAAGTGAGTGAATAAATAAGTTCATTCTCAAAACTGACAAAATAATCACTTGTCAGAAAGTCAATACGTGATCCAGAGAGA
The DNA here is from genome assembly GCF_036169615.1 of Heliangelus exortis. Classification (NCBI taxonomy): domain Eukaryota; kingdom Metazoa; phylum Chordata; class Aves; order Apodiformes; family Trochilidae; genus Heliangelus; species Heliangelus exortis. Next base: position 10,743,398 of record NC_092436.1, on the reverse strand, counting down.
TGAAAAATGAGTCACAGTATCATTTTATGACCTCAGTTTTAGTCTTCCTGTTCAGCAGTAACTTTATGCTTTTGGGTTTTTTTTTGTATGCATATATAATGCATATTTATCTGTGAATTAAGGGGATAATCAGAATGCAGTTATTCAAATTGGTTGCTGGTATTCATCTGTTTCTCCTGCAACAAACAAATAATGTATATGTGGTTTAAGTTTTTTGGTTCAATTATAACATAATATAATTAAATTAAAATCAGTTAATCCCTGGGATAGGGACATTAATATTGAAAACAATATATCAAAGAAGCACAAGCTGAAAAGTGATCAAGTTTTTTCTGTGACCAGGTTCAAAGGGATTAATCTGAGGGAAATTAAAATTTTAATTATGCCTGAAAACAGATAACTTAACATTAACTAAAGGTACTGATCTAAGTAGAATACACATTAGCCATAGAGTCCCTTTGATAATGCTAAAAAACTCTCTCACTCTAAATTTGCAAATCCTATTTCTGTTTCAGTTTGAGGCTTCTCTGGACTGCATTTCACTGAATTGCAATGAAGTCTTGTGTAGCCTGGGGTTTTCTAGTTCTTTTGCAATCAAGATTTCCCAGGAGTGCTGTAACATGAAGGAAAGATGAGAACTTTTTTTTCCAGTTTAGGGGAAAAAAACCCACACCATCAAAAACTGAAGCCTTGCTGTATTCCTGAATCCAGATGGAATTTACTTAATGGTTTGAGAGAAAAAAAATAAAAATTAAAAAAAATCACAAAGCTGTAAAACTGCTGAATGGGAATGATGTGCCATGCACACCAGAGCAACAGAGAGCCTGGCTTTTTTGGGGCACTTAGAAGATATGGGTTCAAATCCCTTTAGAGGTGATAGCACAAGAAAAGATTTGGAAGTAAACAAAAATTTAATTGTTGACACAGTCTAGCCCTAAAGAATAATGGAGAAGATTAATAGAATAGTAAGTACACCAAAAAGTATGCATTCTATGAGATCAGAGCTGAAAGCATGCTAACAGGGACAGCATGGGGAGGTTTGCTGGAGCACCACCACTCACTCCATTGCTGTAAGAGGACTCTACCAGTCACTTGCAAGTCCCAAGGAGTGCCTTTGGTACAAACAAGCTGCTACACTATACGAAGGAAATTACCCTTGAAAGCTTAAAGTACATGAAGTAAACCTACAAGACTTTTTACTTTCACAGAGTGGAAAAATCTACCAGTTCTTGAGCTACAGCAGTGCTGAAGAAGAGGTGTGCATGTAGCTGTTCCCAGTACTAATGGTGAATCAGTTTAACATGTATACTCAGGGCACATGTTAGGAACATTCTATTATATAGAAAATCTGTGTTGGCTTTAACCTGTTATTCTATCTCTATGTTTTTCCATTTCAGGAGACTATGTAGTCATGTCTGTTTTCTTTAACCTGAGCAGGAGAATGGGTTATTTTACTATTCAGACCTACATTCCCTGTACACTTATTGTTGTGCTATCGTGGGTCTCTTTCTGGATTAACAAGGATGCAGTCCCAGCCAGAACATCACTGGGTAAGTTGAGTAAGATCAGGAATAAAAAACCCAAGTGTTACAGCGTTTAACTGACAACTTAGTGGATCATCAGTTTTCAATTTAAGAGGAGAGACCACTTCACACAAGCTCTTTTTCGTTTGGAGGGCTATAGTCATTTCCAGGGAATAACAGAGCCTAAACTTATATTTTTATGTCTTTATTTTTAACTTAACTTATTTTTACTTAACTCTGAGTATTGTTGATTGGAGACAACTTCTGCATCTTTTCTGATGACAGCACTATTTTTTCTATATAGTAAGAGGATGGGGAACATTGCTGGGTTAGAGGCAGGAATGCATTAGTTTTATTTGCTCTATTTCCATATTGTGGTGTCTAGCAATACAAGTGAAATAAAGACCAAAAAGGAATCAATCTTCCTGGATGAGTGCTTTAGTGGTAAAAAAGGAAGAATCTAGCACCCTGCCTTCTGTTTTAAGCTGCAATCAGATGTAGGTCTGAGGCCACAAAATCAGGGGAATTTGGTGGTAAATACAAACCTATACATGAAAAAAGTGACACGCAGTTAATCCAAATTAGTGACTTCTACACATTCAGCCAGCAACTGCTCCAAAAATAAACTGAAAAAGATACCAACTAACTTTGCTTGTGCAAAGCAGCTGTAGCTATAAGAACTACTGAAGTAGAAACATAGAACTAGAGAAAGCCAAACACATTTTTCTACTACTACATACAAACCACACAAGTCAGAATAATTTTAGTTTTTCCATCTGCATTTCAATTTTTTCAACAGAGCACTGGAGTGCAAAATGAGGAACAGCATTTCAATTCCAGAATTCCCTAGAAAGATAGACAGGAAGAGAGGACCAGTAGTTCCCATGACAAAGCTTAAAGCATTTTATTGCCTTATTCATATCCTCTCTAATAAGAGGTTAGAAAATCTGCTTTTAAAAAGTATAAAATTAATAAAGGCACTCAGCTCTTATTTTAAATTTTCCTTAGATGTAGAAACCAGTCCCTGTGTTGAGAATTAGTCAATTGGTACCAATGAGAAGGTAAAAAAAAAAAAAATCAGCGGTATGGAATTTGTCATATAAAATAGGATGGATTTTAACTGTTCTGATGCAGTTTTCATGTTCTTCACATCACAGTAGAGGAAACAAAGTTATGAAATGGAAAGAGGTGGTGAGGGAATGTCTCAGTACTCATCTGTTATAGACTACAGTCACTTACGAAGGGCAGAAGAGAGAATGCTCTGGCATAGAGAGAAATCTGACCTCACAATTTTACAATTATAAAGATCCCCGTGAGGTTCTCCCTTCCAGCTCTATATGCAACAAACCCCTTGAATAACAAGCAGCAAATGATGTGTAGCAACTAAGACACTTAGACAAGAGAAAGGAAACTGGTTTATATCTTTAGGTATCACAAATACACATCTACACACATTTTTTTTCTGAAGTTCCTACTCTATCACGCACTCTCAAGAATATCCATGAATTTCTACTTCATATAATGGCTGCAAGTATCTCTCTTATACAACACTATCACTACACTGCAACTAGAAATATGCAAAACATCCCAACAGGACAAAATATTTGAGAATGGCCTTGAGATTACTTTGGAAAATGGAGTAAATTGATTTTTACTCTCCACAAGGATTTTCTCTTACGTAAGTTCCAGCTCTGTTTAAGGGGTTGAGCATACAAACCCTAAAACTCAGTTTCCTATGTAAAACTAGAGGCTCCCCAGAAGTAAATTACAAAACTAAATAAAATCACTTAGAATCCTAACATTTCTAACCAATATATTCTGCAAAGCAGCACTCGAGGGGACCACACAAGAATGTTCACACCCAGAGTTAATCCCTGCAGCATCCAGTGAACCCAGATCTCGTTCCTGGGATCTGTCATTTAATATCTTGGCCCATGTTTGCACTCTGGGCATATTTCAAAAGCAAAATCAGTTTGTTACTTGAAATATTTCTGTTTTTTTCCATGTATCTCCCAGGTATTACCACTGTCCTGACAATGACCACCCTCAGTACGATTGCACGTAAATCTCTTCCCAAAGTCTCCTATGTGACAGCAATGGATCTTTTTGTGTCTGTCTGCTTTATTTTTGTTTTCTCTGCACTGGTGGAATATGGAACTTTGCACTATTTTGTCAGCAACAGAAAGCCAAGCAAGGATAAAGACAAAAAGAAGAAAAATCCAGTATGTATCTTTTTACCAGTAAGGTTTAAAATTCAATTAGATTTCTGTGAACATTTAATCATTTTCAGATTTTGCTATTGCGTATAATCTCTCCCTTTGTCTTCAGAGGAATGCAAACATTCACCTTGAGCATAAAAAACTGATATTATGGTTGTATGGATGTCAGAGAAACTAGTTTCTTTGGTTAAAAGGATCCTTGTTCTAAAGTGTTCTGAAAATTCCATCTATCTCCAAATGTTTATATTATATAGAGAGCTCCTGCAGTGTCCTTTATGAAAGAACTGACAGTTTTTCAGTTCTAGCTTTAGTAATATTCTATTCCATTAACTTATGTCTGTATTATTGACATGGTTGTTTTACTTATTATCAGGACAACAGTTAAACTTTTATATTCAAACTACAGAATGTGCTTTTTCTAATTTCTCTTTAAGCACCTGTTTCCTTTTCATTGTTTCCTTATCTTCTTTTTCTTGTATTTCTTAACTCCTTTATCTACTTCTCTCCCTTTGAAAGTTACTCAACTACAAGCAGCTCACGTGACTGATGGATGCATGCTACACATGGATAAAAAAAAAAAATTAATAGCCCCAATATAAAAACCTTGGAAGCACCCTCAGTGGGATTTTGGGCTTTTGCCTAGATGAGGAAAAAAGTGTTTTGTTTATTTTGTCCCAAACAGATTTCTCCTTGCCTTTTGACAACTGAGCTGAAATGCCTGTTGTGTAGAATCTCTGAGGTGAAGAGAACTGGTATAAAATCCTGGAGGGAAAAGTAACCTAATGTCTACAAAAAAAAAAAAAAACAAACAAAAACCCAAATATGCCTGCAAAAAAATGTGAAGAACAAGCATTTTATTTTAATAGAGATTATTTTCACATTAATTTCAGACATTTAGGAAACAATGAAGTCACTTGAATTTACTCAAAAATCTTCACGGACTTTTGAAGATTCTCTTTAAGTTACAACATACAGAACAAAAAGAATATAGAAAGATTAGCAGAGAACCTTTTCATTTATATTATTGCCATAACTTCAACTTCACAAGCTCTTCAGAAGTAGACTCTAAAAATACATATATATGTACTCTGTAGGGCATAAAAAGCCAGAAGAACATCTATAAGGGTATAGAAGAATTTTCAACTAAACTTAGTTATTCTAAACTTGGATTTGATTGTAGGTCTCTCCTTTGGTCAAAAGCAAATGGCTTCAAAAGGGAGATGCATCTCCGCTTGTTTTAGACTGAAATAAAAGGCTCTGAAGTGAGCATGTGCCTTTCACAGGCAGTTACAGGAGCAAAGATCAACTGCCTCAAACGGACTTGTCTCACTTAGAGGTCCATATAAGAGCAGATGGCTTGATCTTTACATTACTTATCTAAGAGCATTTGGGCACAAAATGTAAATGATTGCCTGGATTCCAAATCAGAGCCTAGATAAACCTCAAAAGTAGAGTGTTCAGGACCCCATCTGCAGATAAAAATAGTTTTTATAAGAAGTGTTTTAATAAACTGTGAAAGGCCTCTATCAAAACAGTATAACATAAGACTGGAATTGTCTAGAACCATGAAAATGGAGTTTGCCATCTTATGTCCTTAGCACAGGTGTAGTTACAAGACAGTGAGAAGTCAAAAATGTGGGGCTTTTATGTTACAGATATTGTTTAAATGGCTATTATCCCAACCTTTCTATAAATTTAGTTCTTTTTGACTTACTATGGTTTAGAAACATATTTTTAATTTACATTATTTTTGTCTCTTTCTTTCCTTCTTTTCTTTACTTTAAACCAAAACCCTCTGATTCTGTTTTCTGTCTACAAAATGAAAGCTTCTTCGGATGTTTTCCTTCAAGGTATAATGTTTTGTGGAATGGAAATTCACTGCATGCGACTGCTGAATTTAACTATTAGAGCTTATTTGAAAATGGTTTTCTGTTGGGTTTTTTTTGTTTCGTTTTCTTTTCTTTTTTCAATGAGACATCTAAGCATTCTACTCAAGATAACTTCTTAATTAAGTAGAATGGTTACATATTTCTAAACAATTTGTAGAGTTGATTCAGCAGCCCAAATACCAATTCACTGGTTCTGAACTTATCTAAGTTCAACAGCAACGAACATTATTGGATCACATGGATTTGGAGAGTTCAGTGTTAAAATATTTCTGCTCCTCTTCAATTTGCCATGAGATCCAATAACACCAGCTACATCTGAAACCTGCAATACACCCTTTTAGAACTCACCTCTGGCCCAGCCTTTTCAAAATTTGTGATTTCACTCCAAATTACAAAACCAAATGTATTCTTAGGTTGGCCTGAAAAAAAATTCAGTGTCATCATCAATTATTCAAATGCTGTTCCTTATTAAAAGGTCAGAGTTTTGAAAGGGTTTAAGATGCATATATGATGCATATATAGTTTCAGTGCTATCTCTGGATCAACAGTCTTAGCAAATATATCTAGCTATACTCCACTTGGAAGCCTTATCTTCATTCTGAAATGCAGAGATTTAACAAGAATAAAAAAAAAAAAAAAAAAAAAAAAAAAAAAAGGAAAAAATTAAACCACAAAATAAAAGGAAATTTACATACTTCAATAACTGGATTGTTTTATCCTAATAACTGTCAACAGGAAATCTCAGTGCCTCTCATCTTAGTGTTTGCCAAGTACTCATATGCCTTTTAATTGCTTAATTTGCTAAATTCATTCCAAATATATGTTTATATGTGTGTGTACAGCTATTATAAAAAAAATTGGAACATGGTGAACCTTCCAGTTGGTCTACATTAGTAGATGGAGAACTGTATTGTATAGAATATATTCAAACAATTGGAGACTTTTACAGAGATTCTCCTAACCTTACTGAAAAGACTCAGTTTTCTATGTAAGTCAGATTTTCCTGCCTATATAATTTGCTCCTGTCTCAACACAAACCAGCCCTATAACAAAATCCTGCATTTCCAATTGGTTATTTCCTTTCCTTCCATGAGCAATAAACAAATTGCCTTCAGACATCAAGCAGCTCTGCAAAATATAAAATGGAAAAGAAATTCCAAATGCCATCAATTACATTCCTGACTTTTTCCCTGAACCTCTAAGTGTTTGCTTAGTGTGGCTTTAAAGCTATCATCCACAGCTGTTATTGATTTGTGCTGCTTTCCTGCAACATTGAAATATATGGTGCAACAGATTTTAATAAGTTCAAGGCAATATTGCTATTAGACCTCCTCAGCAATTTCCCATGTACCTCACAAAGAACCATTATTCACATGTTGACCATTACCCTCTACCTCCCCATTGGTCTGCTGATAATAACAGATTCTCTCTCCTGCCATCTTTGTCTTTTTTTTTTGCCACTCCACCCTAGGCACCTACAATTGACATCCGGCCTCGATCAGCTACTATTCAAATGAACAATGCTACACACCTCCAAGAAAGGGATGAAGAGTATGGGTATGAATGTCTCGATGGCAAGGACTGTGCCAGTTTTTTTTGCTGCTTTGAGGATTGTCGAACTGGAGCATGGAGGCACGGAAGAATACACATCCGCATTGCCAAAATGGACTCCTATGCTCGCATCTTCTTCCCCACTGCCTTCTGTTTGTTTAATTTGGTGTACTGGGTATCATACCTTTACCTTTAAAAGCAGAGGAAAATCAGTGATATGAGCCTTACTCACTGAATTTCTTAGAGAGATGGTTTCCTAAGTCCACTTGAAGTATTTTACAATGCGCTTTAGAGCGGTCTGAATTCTTTAGTGCCATAACCCAGTAAATATCAACCATATCATTTGTCTAAAAACTGCCATCAGGTTATTGTGAATTAAATGTCCATTCAACATGCTGGAATAATTTGAAATAAAGATAATATAGACAGTTACACCTGCTGGAATGGAAACAACAGAAAGAGCAAGGGGAGAATGGCAGCACCACTTGATAGTTGGTACTGCTATTTCAAACAGGAGTGAGAGAATTCCCAGGTAAAGTGCAGAACTGTTTGTTAACATTGGCTATAATTATGCTATAGCTTTATTCTCTGTGGGCTTTTCTTTTTGGAAGAGTCATCCCTCACTTTGAATAGATATTATTAAGCTAGGAAAGCAACTTCTACTCCCACCAAGATAAAAATAGACCTTTCCCTTTGCCATCCCTTTAAGAGCACATGTACAATGCTGTAAATATTTCAACACCTTGTAGTATATAAAGTCTAGTGCATGCATCTTTCGGGGGCCAAAATAAATGAAACAAAGGTACCATAAAGTTTAGTCTTTTATTTTGTGTCTCTGGATGTGCTATTGTAATTGAAATGTGGACAAATTTTTTTTTTTTTTTCCTTGAAAAATTACCCCTTTTCCTCATGCATGGAAGATCCAAGCAGACAGCACTCTCATGTAAGACATTAGAGAAGCCTGAAGGATTCAAACAAATAACATGTAGACAAATCTGTATGGCCAATATAATAGCTCATATAATATACTGTATGTGTATGCTGCAGTTGTAGCCTTCATTTTCCATTGATCATGTTGCTATATTTCAACTGAATTTCCAGTAATTATTCATTGCAAAATCAGCTTCCAAATTTAATCCATGAGCTCTTAGTTTCTTTTCCCATGTTGAGTTCTACCTTTTTCCTTACACAAATGTTTGTAGGGTTTTTTAAAATTATTTAGTCCAGTCCAGGAAATACCTTTTGTTCTAGATATTATTTTTACATAAAAGCTTCAAGTTAATTCTAAAACATTGGATTTTGTATTATATATACACTTAAATTCTCTACCCATTCACATTCTTGGATCAGCAATAGTTGTCAGAGCTGCTTTTCACTGAGTACCTTCACTAAAACAAACCCTTCCCATGGCTTACACACAGTTTATAGATAACCTTGAAAATAAAAGGGAACAAAGGATGTCTTGACTACTGAATCACATGTAAGCAGTTTATGTGTATTTAAACCCCTCAATCCACCTGGGTGAATCTTTAAATCCTTTATCCACTGGTTTTCAAAACCTGTATGATGCTCAATTATGCAACCTTAAGCACATGTAAATATGAATGACCTTTTTTTAAATAGTCAAAGATGTAAAATGTCACCTTGCAGATAGAACAGGAAAAGATATAACCTACCATTGCAGAATTATTAATGGCTAAAATGGAGGAAAAGGAATGTTTTCCGATGTTTATATAGTTTTGGAAATAAAAATGTATAAAAAAAGTAATAACTCTTGATCATCAATTGCTCCTTGTCCAATGTATTTGAAAACATTTTAATAAAGGAACTGCACACACCTGTGGATTTTTTCAATAAAACTGCTGCACTGAATTCTAGTTGTCTTGTGATTAGTTTGTTAGAGGCATGCTTCAAGGGCTAGGCTGGCCTGGTTTGATTCATCAGGTGCCTAAATGTCATTATACTCCTCAACCATCTGCATTGTCTCTTTTTGTAGCCAAATGGCTCACTCACATAACTTAAGGATAGAGGTTAAATCTTGATTATCTTAAAAAAAAAAACAACAACAAAACAAAACAAACAAACAAGTCACACCACAACACTGAATTGGAAGTAACCTAATGAAGCAAGAAAAGTTTTCTTCATCCACTTAAGAGTGCCTCCACTCCCTGGATAAGTGCCAGTCGTCTTTCAAATGGAAATGTGTTTCAGCTTGTGCCAGAAGATAATTTTTTTCCCCAGTGGTCAGTTATTTAACAGCTGTTTGTTCCTTGCACTCAGTAGCATGGTTGATGTTACACATTTCAGGTTTCATTTTCCTTGCATCTTAGGATTTATTCAATCATTAACCATCATCCCAAACAAGTCCTTTAACTTCCTGAATCCAAGGACTCAATCCAAATGCTTATCAGTAAATATATTAAGATTTTTTTTTCCTCAATGTCTCTGACATTAAGTATTTGGTGACACTGAATCCTTTACCCCGAATCATCAGATTGCAGGTGCCTATAGAAAATCTGTGACACTGAACAATCAGATGTAGCAATAAGGAATAAATGATCAGATTGGTATATAGAAGAAATGAAATCTAAGGAATAAAAATACTCAAAATGAAACTGCAAGAGCAGGCTAAGAAACAGTGATTTAGTTATAGAAGTGTTTTTCTCCCTTTATTTATACAGCCTCTCTTGCAACTTGTGCAAGTTGGCTTTCTCCTTGCAGCAAGGAGGAATCCCAGCCTAGCACTAAGCAATATGATGTTCCTCTGAACAGAGATTTCATTAGCTGCTCAGCACAGAATCAGAAGTTGTCCTTTGTATTGTAAAGCCAAACTGCCACCACAACAAACAAAAAGCAAGTGAAACAGCTTTTTTTCATTTGGGTATGAAGAGAGTTATTAACTAGAAGAAAAGTTCTCAGAAGCCTATCTATATAGACATGTTCACATTCATAATAAAAATACATTAATATACCCATTGTACACATAAATCCTTCCAATTGCATTCTAGTGAAGAAACTTACTCCTGATGTAACAGACTAAAATATTTTCAAGCTCATCACATTGCAGATAGCTATTACTGCTCTGGGATAAGTCCAAGGACACTCAGATGCTCATTAAGAGTTTTGTCAAGTGTACACTAGTGGCACAATTATTTGCTTGCTATTTATACTCCAACAGCACTTAGATGTCTCAGCTGAGACAGGACATGGTTGTTCTAGGGATTATGTCATATATACATATCAAACAGGAACACTCTCAAAGCATTTACACATCTTCATACATTTATAACATTTACAAAACCCAGATTGTAAATAAAGAGCTGGTAATGACAGAAATGATGTGACTGAATAAGAACTCTATTTTCCATGTTAAGCAACTAGAAAAGACTATTTTAAGTCATCAGTATTGAGTTATTTAAGCATTTGTACAATACAAAATGTTAAAGCTCCTGAAGGTGCAGTTCCCAGAAGAGATTATGTACACATACAAAAACAAGTAAAAAGCTAGTGGTCTTCTTTTAATCCACTAATTTCCAGTTTATTTTCCACCACATAACTCCATCTGACATGAGTGGCCTGGACAACCATGCTACATGGATCACTTTCAATTACCCCTTTCCATTGACATTTCCAGTGACCCTGTGACTTGAAAACCCTTCAGTCTAAAAACTCAGATAGGAAAAAATAGTTCTAAATTACTGAAGGAAATAATGAGAAATGGAACAAGAAAACTTTTACTACACAAGTTTTAGTAGACAGCATTACTTAACATGGAACGAAAAAATAAATAGGAAAATATACTTTTAGATTATCTGCCTTTCCACAGAAATCTTGGTTTTGTAGGATCATGGTAGGGATGAGCTATAAATTTGGATTTGAAAAGGACAAACAACGATTTTTTTCAGTTTTTCTGAAGTGTTATGCTATAAGAGGAAAAGCAGGACTCAGTTTACGTGGAGAAGTTGGTAGTTGAGAAATTAAACTAAAGCATGACCATGGCATGGAGGCTGAAGTCAATATTGAGCCTAATCCAGCCTGAAGCTGAGAACTGAAGCAGAAGGAAGCAAAAGAATGTGCTAATTACATACAAATTATGTACATTAATGAACTAAAGAAGCAGCCAAAGAACAGACTCAGAAGAACTCAGGGACAATATGATCCCTCCAGGATAGAATAATTGTCAAGGACAGAATAAGGAAGGTTGCAGTTCTCTGAATCAGACAGAGCACATTTAGGGTTCAGGCTTCATGTTCATGGATGAAGAACCAGATTTTGATTATGCTGTGACAAAGTTAATGTTATTTGGAAATCAATAGCTAGGGTCCAAGGTAAGAATTTAGTGAAAATTAAAGCCCAGTCATGGGCTTCTGCAGCTGAAGAATAAAGCCTGTTATTTTTAGCTAAGGGATCCAAGGCAGAATCCAATAGTAAGCATGAACACAAAAATAAAAGTGAAATTAGAAAGGAGCCATCTATATGAAATTTAATCACAGCCCAGGGGAAAATGTGGCATTTTGAAATGCAAGTGTTGTCTTTCAAACAAAATTTGCTTTGCAAAGAGAATTTAATTAAATCCTGTGAAAAGCTTCACAGGTAAATCACTTCATTATACCCATGAGAGATCTATTGTTCCATGCATGAAAATTAAACCAATGTGCTTTCATTGTTTAGAAGGATCCTGAATCCTGTAAGATGAAAATATTTAGACTCCTACTGACACATTACTGTATTTTTCGGTTTAGAGCCAATATTTGCAATGAAAAACATATCTTTCAACTACATAAAAGAATGTTCATGACCTTTAAATTATCTTGAGTAACAGACACGAACCAAAAGCTTTGCTTACAAATCAGAAAACCCATTTGAATAACTAATTCCAGATTGTTGAATTAATTCAGAAAAAAAACACTGAAAAATATTCCCTTTCTTGTAAGGAAAGAAAGCAGAGTATGACATGGCTGGATAAGATTGTCATTTGAACTCATATGAAATTTGTATCGATTATCAAAATGAAGAGAAACAATAAATAAGACTTAGAAGTTTATTTCAACCAGTATGAAAAACATACAAAATACTGATAATTTTTCCAGACATGTTTTTTCATAGCTGGCATATTCAAATGTCTAATGAGGTATAATCAGCCATGACTCTTTACAATTTTCAGATGATCCTAACAATAGATTCAGACTTTTTGCTGCGAGAAATTTAATCCTTCATCTACCCAAAGGAAAAAAAAATGTTTACTATTCTTTTATGTAAAAACTAAATGTCTGCATGTTTGAATTGACAAAAAAATTCATAAGTTCTCACGCTTCATTTTATTCTTTTCTTTAAGACTAGGAGAAAAGCCTATCCCTACAATTTCAGCAATTCTGCAATCTCACAAATCTGTTCGGATTTCACAGGGATTTCAGCTTCTCATTCTTATTCTGCTTGTATCACTGCTCTTTAATCTGTTACCACAGTGAGATTTCTGGTAGGAAAAAAGCATTTTCCTTCTGCTCTTTCCAATTCCTTTGCCCTCACTGAACACTCACCCAAATTTCATAGCTTTCCTGCTGATCTAGCAGTTCTGGAGCTTTCTTGCATAAATCACCATTTCCACAGCTTCAACAAGATTTGTGACTCCATTTCAATTCTGATATTATTGTAAATAAACTGCAGCTGAAGCTGTAATGTTAACTGATTCAACACTAGAAAGCTAAAAAGAGGTAATATAGACCAACTGCTAAGCTCAAGTTTGTCTTTGCTTTCAGGAGAGCTGATGCCAGCTCTAGTGAAGCCTCTCTGAGTTCCACTGGCCCAGTGTCCTCATATTCAAGCAACCTGCAAATCCTGACATCCAGGTGTGGCATAAATATCACCAAAGCCATCCCTTCCCTATATAGAAGCACTCCTGCTGGTGTCAGGCACCTGAGGATGCTGTCTACAAGTGCTGAAACTCTTTAAATATGTCTGGAAAGCAAAGACAAAACCCATACCAAAACAGCTGTCAGTAAGTCCTCTAACCCCCAAGTCACACATCAGGAACATTTTTGGCTGCCCTTCCTGGTACTGATAGTTCTTTTGGAAAGATCCACATGAGCTGAGGATGTACTGGATTGAGTGCAGTGTCAGAGAAACAAAGTAGAGACCATGCAGGGATAAAAGCAGGTAGGTTATTAAAAGCTGCAATGTTTGAATCAAAAGAAAGCATTTGTTCTTAAGATCAAACACTTGGTATATAGAAGAAATGAAATCTAAGGAATAAAAATACTCAAAATGAAACTGCAAGAGCAGGCTAAGAAACAGTGATTTAGTTATAGAAGTGTTTTTTTCCCTTTGTTTATACAGCCTCTCTTGCAAAAATACCACTGCAAGGAAAAAAAAAAATAAAAAAATTTATTTTAAATTTTACTGTTATCCTAATTTAGAACTTGTTACAAAGGTAAGTAAACAACAGGGAGCAGCCATGTAACTGTAGATTTGTTCTGGTCCCCTCTAGGTTCCACAGAGCATTTGGACAGAAAGGTCCAAGCCACCAAACCAGATGGTTTCCCTGAGAGAATGGGGAAGAACATCTAAAAATCACAAATCTATCCAAGTAGAAAGCAAAACTGTGTCAAAAAAACCCCAAAATACTTTGCAACCTCCTACTACACATATCCTGCCCTGTATGATCTGCCATTGTTGATCAGAACTTGTTCCATTTGAAGAGTCATCTTGTTCTAGTACATTAGTTTGTGTTTTAATAAAATAACAATTTTAAGCATTGAAATGCTTTTCTGTCTTTTGGAGCATTCACTTCAAAGCAAAGGTAGGGTAGTTCCTCCTTCCAGCTGTCATTAGATACTATCAGTTGTGTGCAAAAAAACAAACCCAAGTCCCAAATATATCTGGCATCACAACTGAACAGAACTCTCAAGAAATGTGATATTCTTTTAACCAAAGTAATAACTTCCTTCCAAAAATCCTCTAAAGAGCCCTGTCCATTGCCCATCAAGGAATTCAGATAATGGAAAAATTATTCTCATTAAGTGTGTGCAGTTTGTATAAACTGCTGGGTGTTCCAACAGCATATCCTGAATTATTACTCAAGTGCTACTGGAGCCCCCTCAACTCCTGTTAGTTCCTGAACCAATGCAAAAGGACAATATGGAAATAGTAACTTGATTAGAATGGGACAGCATCAGTGAGAGAAAATTTATTAATGATTTAGTGTTCTTACCTAGTACCAGTGATTATTAAGTGATGCTCGTTTCTATACATAACTTTAAGAATCTTCTTGCTTACTGTACACCACATTTGTTTAGCTTCCGGCTGCTCCTTTTAGTAATAGTATCAGCTGGGACCAGAAATTGCTGAATTGTAAATGGTAGCATACATCTTCTCTGTAGCTAAATATTCTAGAGCTCTTGTGAAGAAAAATACAGCATCCCTGCCCAATAAAATTTTGGTGGTTAGATCTCTGGAATTTGAGAATCATTTGATCGACTTTGTGTGATTTTTGTCCTTAAGCAGAAAATTAAAGATATAACACTCCTCTTCCCTAGAACTCTTAAAATTCATCCCAGACCTGAAATGAGAAAAGCTATGCTGTCAAAAAAAAAAAAAAAAAAAAAAAGCTAAGCTTGTTTTGTAACCATATACTAAGCCTCCAGAGTTTAATTTTTCTACCTGTAAAAGAAGAATAATCAATAATGCTGAGAAGTTAAAGCACACACACAGACTTTGCTTATGTAACAGGCTGAAGGTCACATCTCATGAACATTTAAGATGATTATAAAAATTCTTCTGAGGATTTCACTAACTTCAGTATTATGTCATTGCTCTTTCTTCCTCCCCTCCCACTTTCCCGGGCACCTAGGCACAGAAGGAGCCAGCCCTCAGTCCACATTAATTTATATAAAGTGCAAAAAAACCCCACAAATTGAAAAGATGCTCCAAAGACACCCTTATTTTATCCTGCCTTTTGGGGGAAAAAATAATAATTCATAGAACTGAAAAGTGGTGTTTGGGGAACTTTTAAAATAGAAAAACCTCAAACTAATTCTGCAATCAACTTTTCTAGGTAAAGAAAAAGAAAAGTACTGGCAGCCTAGTTCCTGTTCTTTATTTGTCTTGCTAAAATTCCTAGAAAAATAAGAAGCTAGTAATTTAGAAAATTACTAAGTCCATCAAAACCAACCATATGAGATGTACAATAGGTCACCACATCATTTTGGTGTAGAGATTACATAACAATTACTCTATCCTGTAGAGTTAAATAATTTCATCCTGTCTGAATTATTTGTCAAAGTTCCAACAAATGGATTTACATTCTGATATTGCCTAGAAAACATGTACAATGAACATTTTGAAACAAAAAGAAAAAGTAGCAGTTTTTCAATTTTAGTACAAAATGATTAACTTTTTAAGCCCTGTTTAATCCATTGGTAGCAGGCAAAATGCAACTCAAAATGCTAATCACAATCATTCATGCTATAATAGAAGAGAACGCATTGTATTCTAAACAGCAACAGCCAGTTTCTAAAGGTGCTCAGCAGTTATCAGAAGGAATAATATGCTTTTCCAAGAACTAAAGCAGAGTCCTCTACTTATAAAAAAGTCATAATCCTTCACAGCAAGTAAAAATAAAAGGTGAAAGAACTAGAGCTCTGAAAATGTAAAATAATGGAATACTAATTTAATACCTCACTAACTACATTTTTAAGACTTAACACTTCAAGAAGTTTATATTCCTCTTCTCCCTTAATTTGATGTATGATTATTAAAAAAAAAATCAAAACCTTTGGAGAATTATATGACAGATATATGTCAACGAATATATCCCCACCTGAAGGCAAGTTAGCATCTATATTTAGCTATGTAGATCTGGGGTGGGTTTTCGTTTTTTGTGGGCTTTTTTGTGGGGGGCTGTGGGGTTTTTTTTGGTTTTGTTTGTTTGTTTTTTTCTCTTGTTCAGAAAGACACTTATCATCTTTCTTAAGCTCTCCTTAAACAAACAATTTTTTTCATCTCATTCTACCTGTTACTCAGCATGCTTAGACAACCAAAGCTTAAGAAAGCAATTGAGAATACTAAAAAAACCCATAACTTGGAGGCTTTCCACTTAGTCATTTAAGTAACCACCAGAAGTAATGCTTTCACTTTTTCTCCAGAGTTTCATAGAGAAAACATTGACAATTCCTCATCATATTTTGGAAAATTGTGGAAAAAATGGCCTTAAAAATTAAAAAGGACCTAGCCACTTTCTGTTTCAAGTCCATTGTTGTAATTTAGGGTAAGATCCCACACTCCCATCTGTATAAGCACAGAAGTACCAAAGAAAACCCTCATGAGATCTACCACACAGGTACAACTGCAGAAGAATAATGTAACTTGTGTTACAAAATGGACCCCAAAGCTATGGGACCATCTGTTTGTTGTGACTTGTTGCATTTGGTCGGGGGTTTTGCTGGTGACATCCAAACTCAGAAATACAGATGACAGAGATACATAGATGTCCTGGTTTGGGCCAGGATAAAGGTGATTTTCTGTCTTGTACTTTTACTTTTAGCTAAATCTCTTGTAAGTAGTTGCACTTGCTGAAATTAACAGCAAGTTTCTCAGACAGTGTGTGCTTCTAGGACTGATAACACTTGATGTTTATAGTTACTGCTAGAGACTGGTGTGCAGAGCCAAGGACACTGCTCAGCTCTGAGGAAAACTTTTACCCTCCAGAAGGGATAAAGAGGTCCCACCTGCAGCCCTCCTTTGGGGAGGAACGGACAATATAGATGCCAGAATTGACCAAACAGAGTATTCCATCCCATATACGTCATCCTCAGTATAAATTTGAGGGATCACGAGGGCCAAGCCAGATTTCCTGCTTCCAGCTTCCGGCTGCCTGCCCTTCCTGCCTTTCCTGCTTCCCTTCCTTCACCCGGCATCCTGGAAGGATCCCGTCCGTTCGTCTGCCTGTGCTCCTGATCCGTGCCAGCCCTTATCTGTGTGTTCCTGCCTCCAGCTCCCAACTGCTGCCGACTCCAGGAGTCCAGCCTGGACTTTCCCAGGGCTGCCCTGCAGCCTCGGTGGTGACGTGAGAGCTACTGGGGGGAGAGGGGGGAGGAATGTGGTATCTGTTTTCCTGTATATTTGTATAGATATAGTAATTTTTTCCTATTTATCATTACTGTTTCATTAAAGTTGTGGAGTTTAGTTTCCAACCCATAAGTCTCTCTCCCTTATTCTCTCTCCTTTCTCTATCAGAGAGGAGAGAGAGATTAATAGAGAGCATCTGTCACTCAGTTTAATTGCCGGGCCAGTGTTAAACCCTGACAATAGATTAGCAAAAAAGAGAAGCGTAGGAAACAGCTACAAGGCTTTTCATAAATGAGTGATTGCTTTTTCCTCTTCTCAGAGTGCCAGGCAGGTACATAGAGAATTTTTAAAAAAAGCAGTTCAGTGATAGATTCTTGCTCTGAAACATTACCTTATATGAAGTTAGATGTTAAGGTGCATAAAAAGGTAACAATATTAATTAGCTTGTCTCACTCATACCTTCAAAGTGTTTGTTCTACCACTTCATAGGAAAAATACTATTTGGGTATATATCATCTCCTTAAGTAACCTTCAGCTTTATCACACTATGTTCTGCAGTAAATATTGAGAAGAAGTGTTCCATTTTATGAGGTTCTTTGTGAAATATCATACTACCTGGACATGTTCTGAGCAGGGGAAGCATCCCTATTTATTTTCAAACTGTCTAGCAAACTGCCCAACACCATTAGGAAGGGAAGCACTATGAACATCACCTGAAGACAGCAGCAGCCCTACTTGTCTCAAGTGATTTGCAATTGAGTTTTTTTCCAGGCTGGGGGATGACATACGAGGTACTGCATTATTCCTACTCTTTTGAATCTAAAAATCCCCTTTACCTCACATTAACAAAACCTAGTTACCAGCAAGTGTGATGTTCCATGTCAGAACAACTCACCCATGGGCAGTGAAAATCCCAGGTTTTAATCTCTGACCCCATCATAATTCCCTAATTATTAGCTAATATTTTAACATAATGCTAAGATTTTCCATTTCAAGAATCAATAGTCAAAACCAGAATCCTCCTCTAAAGCAATCATCCTCAGCTAGTAACACCAATTGAACCTTGAATTAATTTGCACAAGTAAACTTGTGAGAAATTCCTGTTGTTACCAATGGAACCAGGATGGGTACTCTATAGATTATATGGAAATTTTTATTCACGCCCACCCCAAGTTTGCCCATTCTAAGACTAAATGAATGCATATCTGAAGGCAATGTAGAACTGAAAAGGTACTTCTGAAAGCTTTCTTTAAAGGGGAACAAAAATATGAAATGAATGCAAACCCACCGGACAATAGGAAGATACCTATGCCTTCTAAGACAGAATGCAAAAATATCAGGGAGACAAAAATTGTAGATATTCTGGACACCTGCACAGAACTTCTATGTAGATTCCATAATCTGCAAGCAAAGTTGGGGAATAAAAATAAACCAAAATGTTTTGGTTTTCAAACCATCACAAATTCACTTTTTTCACCGATGCAAAGATCTTCACTTGACTGATACTGTAGCTCTAAACCACTGAATTCCATGAGAGTGCTCACATAGCTTCCCCAATGCACAAAAAGTAGGCTAAAGAGAAGCAAGGTATGTTACACTGAGCTGAAAAGGAACCTGGTTGCCTGATAAGTTGAACAGCATAAAGTGTCAGATGAGATAAAAAGCCACAATAACTTACCATGAACAATATGAAAATAAATTACCTGTCAGATAACAGGAATAAAAGGTAATAGCTTTCAAAAAGAATCTTTTAAAATATTCATATGCATTTCAAATCCTACTGAAGTTGCCCTTGAAATATACATTGCTGTCTGCAGACCATCAGGAAGATGAATATTCATTTGTGCTCATAGTTCAGAGTTACCAGCACACTAAAATATAAACAGATCCCCATGCATCTCACAGCACAGAAGAGAAATTTGCTCAATGTCTGTACAATGCAAATTTCATATTGTTAACAGGGCCATTGTTTGGTACATATAATTTCTCTGAAAAACTCCTGTGTGTTTGCCTTCTTCATCCTCAGTTCAGGTAAGTGCATGGAGACAGAGTAAGTGAGCTCTTAGCCTGACTTTCTAAAGGGATTCAGCACATGCACAACTGGAGATACTGTGGAGGATTTATCAGGCCTCAATTTCAAACCACAGCAAAGTTAACAGCTCTGATGCAAAAGAAACCATTTACAAGATTACAGTATCTAAATAGACCCAGGAATTCTATCTTTACAAAGAAGAGGAAAGAAAGGACATGGGCCATGTGAAGCCTAAAAACACCCATATGAATTTTATATCAAAACATGTGAACTGCACTATAATTCTGAGACTCAGTCTGTGCCTTAGTCACAAATCTGTCCTTTCTATGCCATAAAGTAGGAAAATCTCTCCACCTGCCTCTCAGCATTATAAGAGGATTAAAGATGAAAGGTTTTACAGAGGTTTGTAAACTGCAGATCTTAGAGATTCTGTGCTTTCTCTCTCATGAAGATTTTGCATTTGTTCTCACTTTGTATCTCAGTTTTCCTAATCTAAAATGAAAGTCATTGAGACTGAGAAGTATATTTTGTTCTTTATGCACCAAAACACAGCAAAGAAAGCTGTCAGTGAAGATCAAACTGAAAAACAAACTGCTGAGAGAGCAAAGAGAAGGTGTGAAGAGGATTCTTGCATAAGAAACAGAAATAATTAAAAAGAGCAAAAAGAGAATGCAACTGAGCAAGCAAGCAAACCAGCCTATTATGCAAAAATGGAACTTTTCAGTTTAATTAAAAATTTGTGAAAAATTCTGTTATCCCTCTCAGAGGAACAGTTAATATTTTCTGCTAATGCTTCTGAATAAATGTTTTTTATCAGATTCTGCAGCCCAGGGACCATTCATGTAGTAAAGAATGACACAGTGAGAGGCCTAAAATATTTCAGATCTATATCACATAGGCAGTGCAAAGTCATTTCCCTTTTCTTAGTGTCTTGAATTCATACAGAGCTCTAATAATCTTTGTGGGAGGGGGGAAGAAGAGTAAGCAAAACTGCTGTGGATAAAAGCATGTTAATACTCTATGTCTGAATGTGCAAGTCTGCCAAGGGATTATCTTGAAGGCAACATGATACAGAACCTTGTACCTCAACTATTACAATTAAAAAGTATGAGAACCTCCCTCATATGTTAGACCACACCAGTGGTCTGGTACAGTGCATGGAAGCTTAAGAGTTCCCAGTTCCATCACAAGTTGCTCTTATCAGACCTGCTGATATTGTACTGATATTGTCAGATTGGAATCATAACAAGTCTAACTAATAGTATAGGACAGAGCAGGTTGTATTTTGTATTCAGTAGGAAAAAACCCTCCTGTTTACTACTCAGAATATCACCTTGAAGCTTGGAAGCTGTAGTGAAACATAAGCAGTTGTGTATTGTGGCCACACAGCACAAAGTGAGCTGCCTCAAGCCAACATTAGCTTTTTGTCTACAGTGATTTTAATTGTTTGGTTTCATATATTAAGTCCTGTTGGTTGCTTCTCCTCTTCACAGTCTGGGTTCTGTTCTGATTCTTCTGGGTCCAGTGGTTCTTTTTTCTTAACCTATCATAGCTATTGCCCAAGATTGAAGGAAAGTGCCTTCCTATTTCTTCCACTGGGATGTGAAAAAGATTTTGCACTTTACTGTTGATCTGTTTGGAATGAAAACCCTCTACAAATGGGAGAAAATCTCACATTACCCACCACTGTCTCAAATATTGTTTCCTTTTACAGAAATACAAAGCATCATTTTGAGAGTGATGGTTCCAAAGACCCCAGGATCATACTATGGTTTTGGTTTACATTTTTCTTTTTACTTCTACAACTCCCTGAAGCTTTGACATCAGCATCTAACATTGCAGACACACTTGTTTTCAATTTTCTCCTGAAGAAAATGTCATCAGGGTCATAACTATTGCTCCCTTGTACTGTAATTTAACAGTGCTAAGTACAGAGTGGTCTGACTCTGCCTTTCTACTCCAAGGTCTGTGCCAGAAGTAATATCCTGAATTGTCATCCCACACACTGAGCACACTCTTAGTCCCAAACTAAGACCACGAATATCTGAAAGATCTTAGCTTAGACAGAAATCTGAGCCAGTACTCCAAATACAGAAACTTTAAGATCTTGTTATAAATCCCCAGTTTAGGTAAACAGTGGATTGCTCTTTTTTGCTTCTCCTTTTTCTGGTAACCACAAGGAGTCTTAAATTTTGAGTCTTTTGAATGCAAAAGTCCAAGGAAAAATATGAATGTAGTTGTAATTAACACTTTTAAGATTATATGTTACACTTACATACCATAAGATTAATGATGCAACTAAATGGCATCAGTTGCCACTGTAAATGTAAATTCATAAAATAATTTTATAAATTTTTATTTATTATGGTAAACACAAGAAATTGTTGCAAATTTGCACTAAAATATCCATATTGTTTATTCTGGCATCAGGAAACAGTCTGCTCACTATTTAACTTCTCAAGCTTCCTCCATTAACCTGAAAATCTGTGTGCATTGCATATTAATTGATTACTTTAAACTCTTAAATAAGTTAATTCAGTAAACTCATGACAGCTTCGTCAGTCTTAATATAGGCAACCTTATTTAAAAATCACTGCTGAAATAAATTAAAATCTTTCCTTACATTGAATAAATTTTTGGGCAACTTTATGAAGGGAACATAAGCATTATGATTCAATTATTTACCATTTTTCTCCCTTAAAACCATCCATTTTATCAATTTATTTCAAGCTGTGAATTCAGCCTATAGAGACCTCTCAGAATGTGTACTGGACTATTCAAGTCCTTGCAATGTGATCCAACTCAGATTAGCTTTACAAAGGTGAGATCACACAATCAGGAGTTAATTATTTCTACTACTTAAAATCATGTTTTCATTGTAGGAATCTTGATTCTATACCAAAATTTGTGTTTATTCAGCATTCACAGAATGCAAATCGCATTTGCAAAAAGAGATTATGGAGAGGCAGTATATGAGAGGCAAGTGCAGTTGATATATTACTCTAGAGAGAAGTCAATATTTAGAAATTATTTTTCCCCATATTTTATGTGCATTCATGAAACTCCAAATTTCCATTTCCTGAAAATGGAACTGCACATCATACAGCTCTCTTATTTCACTGTTCTGAGGCTGTTGGCTCTTGCAGGATAGTAGCTATTATGTCAGAGCAACCTCTCATAATTTGAACCACCTCTCCTAAGACTGAGACTCTAGAAACAACTGTGCTATGATGGGTTATGACTTTTTCAAAAGCCTATGGTTTATAAATCTTTTCATTTCTGTGGATGTCAGAGCAAAATCTCCTCACAATTTCCAGAAGGAAAACAGTTAGGTGTCTCCACACTCTCAATCCCATGAAAGTGCATTGAGAGTCTACCCTTGGTTTTTCAAAGGCTTAATGCTGAAAACTTATCAGCAACACTGTATCAGTGTCGGAAGCTTTAGCCTCAGCAAACCAGCAGCATAATTCTTAAATATAAAAACAAATTGCAGGGGAGAGCCCGTTCAGTTTTCTCTCTCTAAAATATCATTATGTGATGCAATTAAATACACCTGATCAAAAATCTATTATGCTTTCTTTCTCCATTTTCAAGCCAAAAAAAAATATTCAAAAATGTTTCAACCCTATTGGCTCCTTACACACTGCTACAGAAAAAGCATTTTGCTGACTCAAGACATCTTTGTAGTATCTCTGCTGGTCCTAAGCTGCCTCACACAACGTGGGTATTTCAAACTGGAAGGCAATTTTTCAGCAGAAAATAGACTAAAGTAAGTCCAGCTGAACTGCAGACTCTGGGGCTCAGACTTCCAAAAGATGATGGAGATACACGGTCAGTGCTGCTGCAGGCTTTATTTAAACTTGCCCTGAGACTAAATCAGCACTATTGCTAGAAAAACTAAGACTCAAAAGCATAAGACATTTAATTAACCTTTCATTCCAAAGGGCTGATCCTCCATGTCAGGGTTCACATAGGTTGGGTCTATAGAAAATGGCACTGCTAAGATCTGCTCTTTGGATGAACTGCAAACTTCACAGGGCTCACCTTTTGGGAGGAAAAAAGTTCAGATACATATAGAAAAGTGGTTTTCAGAGAGCTTTACACCCTGGCTGCAGTCCAGGACAATGGCCCTTTGTAATTAGCTATGTGCAAATCCATTAGAGAGGGAGGAAAAAAAAAAAAACCAAAAAAACCAACAAACAAGTTACTGGGCTGTCAGTGACCTAGAAAGGGCAAGAGAGTATTGACAGGTCTGTTAGTGCCTTGTCTGGAACTCCCAGTACAAAATGGACTGTAGTCAAAAAGACAAGTCACTGCAGTGATTTGTGGAGACAAAAAATATATTCTTTTTTTCAGATGAAACCCTATCTCCAAGATAGATAATTTTGCCTTCATCTTTCCTAGCTTCTGAGACTCACATCTGCTACTGAGCTTCAGATTTGAAATTCAAGTCACTTAAACTGACCAAAAAGTTTTGGGCCAAGTGCCCAGTAACAGCTAGGTATTAAAAATTATTGCTGATGCAGGATAGAAGAAAGGGACCTGCTGAAGAAATCACCAATAAGCACTGCCAAAAAAAAAAAAAAAATAAAAAATAATAAAAAAAAAAAAAAATAAAAAAAATCTGAAAGACTTCTGGAAAGTTGCCTAAAATACTTTTATACCCGAATGGAAATGAATTAAAAAACTATTGGATGAAAAGAATAGGATGTGATTTCAGGCAGAACATAATAGAAACAATGAAAACATATAAAGAAAAGCTTTTCAATTGTGTTACTTTAACTGATTAAATAGAATGCTTTTACACATAAGTACAATCACACTACAAGTTATGCATTGCTGGCTGGCAGATCTACAAAGCAGCTCAGCAAAATATACTGGATTAATAAAGAGAGTTTTCCTGTTCGGTTCTGCACAGCCGGAACTACTGCAAATAACACAGCAAATCCATTTTCTAACTTGCTTATTTCATGTTCTTTTTTTATCCATTTTCCCAGAAATAGCACAAGCTAATGAAATAGAGATTTCAAGCCAATTGTTTGGATTATATATTTTTTGTTTCCTTTGAAGGAGGGTGACTTAGGGTGCATACTTAGATGTCTCCCCCATTGCACTGCTAATGTTCAAGTATTTTTAGTTCAAGCATCACTTCCTTCTACTTTAGGAGAAAAAAATACTGGGGGGCATAATGAAAAAATGATACTTAATTCAGCTCCTAGATCAAAACTCCAGTGATTTTACTAGAGCTACCTTCTCAAGAAGTGTAGTTTGCTGTTCTTGGACCTCTCCCTGTTTCTTTGCCCACTTATGACTCCTTGTTTTTGAAGTCTCCTAAGAAAACAACAAAGATACCAACTTTCCAGCTCTAAGCCTTCACCCTTTCTTACTTTCCCCAATATATAAAAAGATCTTATTCTCTTAAAGGTGACAAACCATACAAGCTGGTCTAATTCTCAATAGGTATTTTCAAAGAGATTTATTAAAAACAGAAATAGTGAGAAAATAGCAGCTGTGTAGGAGTTATGGTTGACAGAAAACTCTCACACCCTTCTAAGAAAAAGCACTCAGTAAAGCAGTAACTGACTTCTACAGAGAGGTGTCCATTCTCATGCTTTTTTTTGCTTTTTTTTTTTTTTGGACATGATCTGTTGGACTTCCCTTCCATGTTTGCTATAATTTTGTTCCTCTGTGTGCCCAGACCTATTTTTCAAACCCCTTCTCAGGGATTTAGTTCCTTTGATGTGCTTGGCTTGTTTTAAGTCCAGACAACTCTACAGAAAAGCATTTTCCCAAGCTGTTATACTTCATTATCATAAAAGATAGCTTTTTGCTAGCCCACTCATCCAACATCCCACACAGCACCAAGATGACCATAGCTGGTACAGTATATAAATAGACAGATGTAGCTGCCAAATTCAGAGCTGTTATGTTCCCACTAAAATTCACTTACTGGCAAAAACACCCATCAGGAAGAAAGCCTACACATCTTTACTCCTGTTGCCTCAGAAATATCACTATCCATCTGGGAAAACAAGGGTCTTTGGGAATACTAATTGTCTCCTTTCAAACCATCTGCATACAGTATAGACACTGTGCAGTGCATTTGAAAACTTTGTGTGAAAAAAATCATGATTTTCTGTCTAACATTATCCTGTGATGTCAGCTTACCTCTGCTCACAGATATTAAGCCTCTGAAGTTTTAGAAACATTCCTCCTTCAAGACAAAGAAATTAATTGTTTTGATAAAGAACAGAGCAAAGCAGGAAAAGCCCCTGTGTCTTTCCCCTCATTTGGGCTGATCAGAACAATGAAAACAAAATCAACATTAGGGTTATAACATACTAAAAGTAATAAAGGAGGAAGAGAGTCTAAGTTCTGTAGTTAGTTCTCCTGCTCCAAAGCAGGATCAGCTATGCCTAGCTACATATTTCCAAAACATTATTTTTCTAATTTGTTCTTAAAGACTAGCAGTAACAGAGAATCCAAAGACTGCATTTCCATGCTTCATTTTGTTGTTCTTAAAATAAATGTCACTTATCAAATCTGAAACTCCACTTCCAATTTGAAGCTCATAATTCCTTGTGACTTCAGAGAATTTGTCATCTTCCTCTTCAGGCTGAGAAAGTTCCCTACTTCTTTCTATTCAGTCAATTGACTGCAATTATATGGGTGAGTTCTTTAGGTTATCTAAGATCCTAAGTCTAAGATCTATCCTAGGTCTCTGCACTTGCTGATGGACAGAAGATAAATGTGACCATGGTCTTCTGACTGAGACTGACAACCAGCTATAATACAGCCTGCCTGGACACAGAGAAGACCAACTCTTTCCCTACCCCCCTAAGTAGAGATCAAATTCCAAATCAGTTCTCAGAGCTTAAAGAGCAAGGATAGAAAAAAAGATGAGTGGAAACAGCAGCAGGGAAAGAAGGGAATAAAAAAATAAAATTTGCTTTCTTGCTGGAGACTGTTTCTTATAACTGTATCTAGTGAGTAACAAAGGCCAAATAAAGTTGCTAGCAGCCACCTGGGCCTAATGTGGAGTTTGAGGTCTAATTGCAAACCTGAATTTGATGTTTGCTGCTGGATTTGTTGTTTTGCTACTGAAGAAGCATAGTCAGTCAACATGCAGCTTGAAAATTCTTATTTCCTTGAGAGCTGTGATGAACCACAGGCAGTTACTTCGTCCTTTTTTCCTTCTCAAGCTACCCTCTATTTCCTTCATCAACCGAAATGTTCTATCCTATCCCTTAGCAAATAATTCCAAGTCCCTGAATCTAATTTGGAGTAGTTATCACAAGTGTTCCATGTTCAAAATATGAGGTGCTAATAAACTAAGTAATGCAATGTAATTTTTTACATTTCTAATTAGGTGCTTCATATAAATAACCAACACTGCGTAATGTGAGAGCGTTCTGTTTGCTGCAAATTACATTTCAATTGCAAATGCATTTCTGTGGACTTCTGGCTAAGCATTTAAATCTAATGAGTATGCATTAAGTAATTTTCTTATCTTGAACATTAGAGGAAACAGAAAAAAGAACTCGTAAGCAAACATTAAAAATATGAGACAGTATTTCTGGTTTTGTTGCTCTTTCAGGTTCAAAGCTCTTACTCAGCAACACAAAATGTTCAATAGTTTGTTTCTTCATGTTTAGTTGGCTTACTGGAAGAGATCACATGGCTCAACTCTAAGGTACAGCAATATCCTGAATTTCCTTGCAGGAATGCCAGTTATGTGTTGGGGCAAAGTGGAGCATCCTCTGCTAACAAACTAACAATGAAACAGGAAGTAATGTGGAACATTCCCTGTTGTCAAAACCTTCCCAGGCACTGCCTTGAGCACTGACTTCTCTGCCATTGGTCATTTCTGTTCCCGAGGTAGATAAAAGTAATTCTAAAGGCAATGATTTTGCCTCTGGAAAATGCCATGCGTCAGGCAATTTCCAGTGTAGAATGGTGTTAAACTAAAGACATTCATGCAGGACTTAAGCTTTCAAAATCAAAGCATAAGTATTTCTAGTGAGTACCAACTAACAGTAGTTCAAATGCCATTTAGTGTACCTTCACTTGAGTTTTTATGTATGAAAAAAACCATATCTACATACTTGGGAAGCCAAATCAAACTGACTCCCCATTAAAATAAACCTTAAAAAAATTATTAAATTTACGATCCAGAGGTATTTTATACCAACATTAAGCTTTTTTGGCATGTTTAAGCACTACTATATTCATACAACATGTGTTCTCTGGAACAGTTTTAAAATTAAATAGATTCATGCTGGCACTTCAGGATTTTTAAGAAAACTGGACTAAATAAATAATATCTGCAGGAGATAAATCTTTAGTTACAAAATAAAGATACGTAGTGCAAAAACTTCAGATGTAATACTTGTTTAACTTCTTCTGACTTTTAAGGAAGAAGTTAATTCATTGGATCCCAGTGGCAGGCAGGTGCACAGTGACCTCCAGGAAAGCAGAGCTCCCTCACATGCTAATGGTTCCTCAGGAAGACAAATGCTCTCAGGCTGAACATCTCTTCCTCCTCGCCCCCCACTTTTACACTGCTGAGTGTGGCTCACACAGCATGGAATAACCCCTGCTCAGCTGGGGTCAGATGTCCCAGATGTGTCCCCTCTGAATTTATCACCCCCTCCCCAAGCCTACTGATGGGCAGCAGATAAGGCCTGGAGTCTGTCAGCACCGCTCAGCAGTCCTTGTGTTATCACCACTTCTCAGAGCCAATCCAGAACCTGAACCCACACTACCTATGAAAAGTTGCTCTGCCCCAGCCAAAGCCATTACAATGACCCCCAATATTTCTGCCCCTAAGACGCAGTGGTGCCAGAACACAGTTGCAGCTGGTAGGAAAGCAATTCACTAAGAGAAGCATTCCAGAGTGTCCTACACTTCCTTAATTTTCTGAGAGTCTCTAACAAAGCCATTGTGATTATGAACAGATAATATCTGGACATGCCAGCTCCAGTTTATGGGGCTGCAAAATCTCATGATGAATAATATGTAAATTGTAGCTCTCTGATATCAGAGATGCCCTGAATCAGAAAATCTGGGTGCTCACTGCCTGTAGAAAGAACCACTTGCAAGTCCTTTTAGAAGGACTATGATATGCAAATTCACATTCAGATGCATCAGTCACAGATAATTAATTCAATCTTGTTTTTCTCTAAACTGTTTAGGTCAACTGAACTAGAGGTTTTGGTTGCCTGGGAGAAACCTGGATGCCAACAAGGTTACCAATTGTAAATACATTATGAAGTGCATCAAGTCAGTGTATCTAAACCCTCCTATTCATGCTGTCCAAGAAGAGCACGTTTTTTTATCTGTATTTGATCCGATGAGGAAGGACATTCTGGAATCAAAGCTCCTAGATACTGATCTTACAACAATTTTATATCTCTATTAATTAATTAGAATAACCTAAGAGGTAATGTGCATTACAATCTGTCAGAACATCTGTACACTACCATTTATAACCCATCTGGAAGTCAGAGCAACCTAGATAAGCACAATAAATTTCAAATTAGACAGAAACTATTACAAAGTTTGCTGACCTTCACAGTCATAAATCCTGTTTGGTCAGGACCATGCCTATTGCATAATACATCTGTCATATGAAAACTACTCTGCAGTTTGAGCTCATTTATATCCAGACCACAACTGCTGCATGGTAACTCTTAGCATTTATTCTAAAACAGTATAAAAGTCTTTTTGAAGTAAAACAGTTGAAAACATGGTTCCTAAGGAGCTGTCTATACGAGTATATATACACTACTAATAATTAACTTCCTAACAGAAGTGCAGCCACTACCAGATATTTTTTCCTCAGCTGCCTTAGTGTTGCAGTTCTGTTTTATTTTTGACATTGCAAGCTTTAAGCTTCTTAAAATCTTCTGTGAACAAATAAAAGGTTGTCACTTTTCTATCAGCTCACACAAACACAAATTTAGAGATGATGTTTTTTACATTTTCTAGTGTAGCCAATACATGCATTATTCTTACATCTGTGACAGTACAGATGCAATGAAGTTGGTCCCCTTCTATGCCCTGCAAAGTGCCCATAGTTATCACAAACTGGAAAGTAACCTTACAGCAATCTACTTGGAAGACTCATCTGTGCTAGAAGTAGGTTTCACTATCAAACTAAAGAAGAAAACAAACATTACAAATCCTTCCTATTTAAAAAGTAAACCAGAATAATCTATTTCGAAGGGGGCAAATCTGCCTGAAGTTACTTCATACTGGCCCACAAAAAAGTTTAAGTTTTAAAGTAGTTTTCTTCCTTTAAAAGTCTTCCACTACATATGGGGGACACTGCTACAGTCAGCACATTTTGACTTGATTGCAGAGTCAAGTTCTCATTTTCTCAGTAATGGAACTGAACTTTGCCAGTATAAAAATCTCCTTGGTGCTTACTCTTATTTGCCTGCTTAAAGGAACATTTCTTGTAGCAAGCTTGTGTCCAAGATGAAATGTTTTTTATAAAAATGGTGAAGCCCTCCTTCTTACTACATTTTATCTTGTGTTAAAAATCTATTTGTTTAAAACTGATAGATGCTTTAGACTATTTTGATGTGTACATTATTTTTTCTTGTCCATCCATACATAGTCCAATTATCTGTTGTGCATGTACAAACCAGGCTGCATGCTTCCAGCTGGGAGACTTCTTACAAGTTAAAATTATTTCATAATATGCAAAGGAGAATGAAAATAACTGTTACTCATAGATTATGCTTTTCATAACAGGACAGTACAATTCATGTTGGGGCATTTCTCATCTATACATAGTTCAAATTTTCAAATTTGCTTTTATTTGCTGCTATCCAAACTTTAGCTCAGTATCTGATTTATTAGGTGAGTTCTTAGTCATTCAGCCTGCCCCCATCTCCCCTAGTTTTTTGCAGGAAAAGTTCACCTTATTGTCTGTAAAAAATTCCCAGACAAAAACCTGTATCTATCATCAAATGACAGAAAGTGTATACATTAAAAAATACATTTAATCTCTTAATTGGGAATCCAGTTTGACACAGGCATCCATATACTATTTAAGTTATAACAGTCAGTCAGTTCTGGACTGCTCTTCATGTCAAGCAACTTACTTTACCATATAATAAGCTACCATAAGGTTAAAGACCAGAAAAACAAACCCAAGAGTTACAGAATTTGCTATAGCCTCTCAAACCTAGCAATTAGGTGATATTTGCAACACTGCTAACACAAATTGGCAAGTGAATCATACTACATACCATGCCCTAAAACAACCCAAGCCCCAGAACATTATAAAGAGAACACTGCAAACTTTAGGCCTGGGGACATAGCTTTATAAAATGGCTTTTACTGTGGTGAAATAAATACACTAATTCATCAGTAATGCTCTGCTGTTCATCACCATAAGTATGCTCTTAGCATACTCCTGGGTTTGCATCAAAAGCAAGACCGATTGCTTAATCACTGCATCCGCTAATACCGCCTTGATCAGTCCTCACACACAACCAGACACTTTTGACTTCTCCAAATGGTAAGAATGAACAATGAGGTTTTCATGCCCATCTGTCTCCTTGTAGGCTGATATTTTTACTAGGAAAAAACAAACAAAAAAACATGGGCAACAATTTTTACCCCTCAAGACAGTGAAAAAAGGTAATTGGACACATCCTAAGGGTTATCTGAAATGAAAATTAAGTCTGTGGATATAATGGAAACCAGGAACAGCTGTCTAGTAAAAAGCAATTTTGGCACCTGATTTCTTTTAATGTCCTTATTTTCCTTTCCCAGCTTATTCAAATAATCAGTATTAGCAGGCACATACAAGTGCAGTTACACCTGAAGCAGTGCACAATGGGAGCCACTGAATGCCTATTTTTTAGTTACTACATCAGAAATATTTGCAACCAGGCACTAAAAAGCAAAATAAGATTGATTTTTAATATCTAAAGAGAAAACTCAGTTAGTTTTGAGAAAAAATAATTAAAAACCCCTAACCCCAAAGCCACTCCCCAAGCATAAGCTACTAAATTTTAAAATGTATTGCTGGCTCTTCAAAGAGCCTCCAGTGATAACAAACTACAGCTGTGGAAGTGAAGCCATTAGCACTCCATCTGCACCTGAAAATTCGAATTTCTTCAGAAGCAAATACAGACACGGGAGCCAAAAGGTCTAGTTTTACATTTGTTCAGTTGAAGGGAATTGTCAGACTCACAATGCTTCCCTGGAAAAAAAAAAAAAAAAAAAAAAAAAAAAAAAAAAAAAAAAAAAAAAAAATCCAACAAACCTGTAGGCTCCTCCACAGAAGGGATGGTATTCAGAAGGTCATAAACTGAACATAGTGAGTGTTAATAACCAAAATTCAACAGCCAGTTGAAAAGGCCAAGGTTAGAGTGAAAGGAGAGCAACAAATATGTACTGAAGGTTTGCCTCTTAGGAAGAGGTTATGGCTTAGAAACAGGAGCTCTTCCCCCTCTGCTGTGCATTGTTATGGCTCTCCAGAATTACCCAAGACATCCAACTCAGAATTTTTCAAAGACACGGTGGATAAAGTCAATACTGATTCATGGCTGCTTCAGTGAATCTCAAGTATAAACTGAGCAGGCTGTGAATTAACTTTGCAATACAATTTTTTTTCTAAAAAATGCAGAGCATAGGCATTTGAATATGCTGGAATGCTATAGCCAGGGAAGAACTCTGAACAGTTATGAAAGAACTTTAGTCTTGATTTCAAGAACACAGATTTTGTTTTGGAAGAAAGTTTAAATTAGCTTTTACACTGAAATAACTCTGATTAACACAGATTTTTCTTGCCCAGGTCAAAAAGGTCCCTAAAAAATAATGGTAAATCCTCAAATTGTATACAGTCTTGTTAAACCAAATAGTATATATATTCATATATTGAATTATTAAAGAAATCCTGCATTATTCTCTATATTGCCTCCTGCAAGCCTCAAGTGTTCTTTCAGGCTTACTTATGCTCCAGAGTCTACTTTCAGTTCTTCCCTGGTGTTCCCCACACAGAAGTTTTTTGATCAAAGCCTGCACAGAAATAACTGAAGAAACATGACTTAAATTCAGACTAGTCACAAGTAGACAGCTACATAATTAGGGAAAGCATGAACTGTGTACCTACATTTTTCCTAAATCCATAGAAGCATCTGAAAAATTGTGAAAAAAACCCTGTACATTTCAGTATTTTTATTTTAGTAAATTCCTGCTGTTTCAACAGTGAATAAAATTTGATAGCAGTGACTTTTGTCTGTAGGTGCCAGCTTACTACATTTAGAAAGCCACAAGCAACCACATCTTCTCTAACCTGTCACCATCCTTTTCTCCTAAGCAACATACAAGTGATTGTTTAATTTAAAAGTAACTATCCAGAGCATCACTTGTTTACCTGCTGCTGAGGTTACTATAGCTTCTCATTTATTCCAAAAAATTTAAACATCTCAAGTTTCAACCCACCCAAGAAGAGAATGCAAGATTTTGAAAGGATCTTTAACTCTGTGCCATATCACCTAAATAGAGCAGCTGAAGAGCTTGCAGTATAGCTGTCTCTTGGCAGCAATCATTTATTCCATCTGAATGCTAATAGCAATAATTTACTGTGACTGAATGCTAACAAACCTTTCTCAAGACATAGGACCATTATCCTTCTACCTACTGCCTGCAGCAAAGTCAATACAGTGCTTCTAAAAATAATAATAATAAACCTCTTTTTTTAAAAAACGACATGCTGTGAGCTAGTTTCAAGTTGTACATTTTGAGAAGTCAGGGAATTCAGAGTGAGAAGCTCTATGTACCTGCATTGACTTACTTCTGTTCTGCAAGACACTGAGCCTGAGGTCCATAACCCTGAGGCCTGTGTCACTGACAAACCCCATAACTTTCCCCCAGCTCTGTCTTTTTCTGCAGACTGACCATGGCATTGCCTGGTCCCACATCCCCTGGTTATTGTAGGAAACACTACTGTCAAGGACAAGCTGCATTGATCTCAGTTATTAAAATATCTCTTAGTCTATTACACTATCCAGGAAGATTCAAGTCAGAGCTGTACTGCAGAAAGAGTCAAATAGCTCAATGAAGCAGCAAAGAAATCCTTTCACATGAGTAAAGTAGGAATTCATAGAACTTCTGAAGATGCAGTTTACTCCCAATTTGAGTCACAGGAGCTGTCATACAGGTATACATACAAAGATCTGCCACTTATTTCATGCCAAGTTTCTCACTGTCCTCATTCTCTGATGGTTGGTAGACACACTCTGTGATAAATCACAAGAAAATTGACTGTTTTCCCCTGGTTACAGCAGTCACATCTGGAAGTTTTGTTTTGAGTAAAGCATTTTGACATGGAGATCTGGTTTTCTACTTAAAATATTTTTGCTGGAGAAAGGAGTCCCACACAAGTTACATTTGAAGCATTGGAGGTAAAAAGCATCTTCATTGTTCGATTCAAGTATCATGTCTAATTATTCTACTTTATTCTTCTGCACAAAAATTCTGCAAAACTGCAAAAACCAGACAACTAGAAACTAAGGACATTTTAGAGAGTTTAGATTCTAGTCAAAGTACAAGAGTGCTATTTGAAGCTGGGTACTTCTCTCAAGAGCAGGTGGTTGTGTTCCTCTGTGTCTAAGAGCATTATCATCACGAAGTATTCCATGCCCTAGAGCTGTGCAATAACTTTATGAATTCAGGCACACCCCCCCTCTATGCTCCTTACTATAAATTTTTTAAAACCTTGAGTCATTTCCTCATCAATATATTTATTTGTAAAGCTCCATATCCTATTTAATTCACTATATCTGGTAACTAAAAATCTAAAGGGTCAATAGGTGAGAAAGAGGTATGGTGAGCTAATGAAGGAGGTCCTGTCCTGTTGACATCAGCAGGTTGAAAGGCTGCATTTCATATCTGCTTCTTTTCTTAGGTCATTACCTTTATTAACCACGAGGCTAATTCATCACAGATTCAAATTAATAACATGATTTGTCAAGTTCAGAAGGCTTCAGAGTGTGGCCTAAATGCTCAACTGCTTGTCATTGTTCTCCCTGTTAAAAACAGGGTTTAAATAGAAGCTCAGCATTTCAGGCACTTGAGTCATGACGAATTTCATGCCCCTCAAGGGTGGATCATCCACTTTTCCCGTTGACTCATCCTGTACTTATATAATTACTATTATTTTTACTCCTTAAAAACATTACCTGAAAGGGAATATTGTTTTGGTGCAGGTTTTTTAACCACAAGAATATCTTCATGAAGCTACAAATCCCATTTTTATGTGGATTCTTTGGGGTTTTTTGTTTTAATTTATTACTTGATTTTATGGATTAAATTTAAGCTACTAAGTACTCCAAGCTTTTTCCTTCCTACAGCTCATTTCTACAGTAACATGTAACTTACCAACTCCTCTAGTCAGTAACACAATAACTATCTTGCTTAACTAAGACAGAATTTGGTTTGGTATTACTTAACTATAGTAGTTTTGTTGCCATCACTTGCACTGTCCTCTGCTGTGGAAATACATTCCCAAGGGTATAAATAACTTACATCAGTCTTCATAAAATATTTATATTATTCACCATCAGTTCCCTGTTACTGAAGTATTTGTTATTCACATTTTAAATTGCTTTACAAGACAAGTATCAGTTTCTCAGTATTAACATTAGAAGTTGAGTATGAGCACAAAGTTCAATACGAAATATTTCTAGCTTGGGTTTATTTGGTTTGTTACCCAGTTGATAGCCAGGTAATGCAAATCCTTTCAAATCAGCCATGGTATCTTGCAGTATGAATTACTGCTTGTGCAAGGTTATTAATTCTCCTTCTGCTTACATTCTAGAATCTGAGGCAAATGTATTGTGTCATTGAATTTCCGATTCTGTGAAAACTGACCTTAAAATTCACATATTTCGGTGATACAGTATCATGGCAACTTTTTTTTTTTTTAACAGAAAACAGAATAATTGATCTGAGAGGGTTGGAAACCAATTTTGAGAAATAAGGCGGTTCAGGATTTTTTTACATTTGCAAGTTTCTTGTAGTTTTTTTAACAATTTAATGAAGAAAAACTAAACAAAGAGTGTGACAAAACATCATCCAGCACAGTTCAAAATCTGTATGAGCTGTCAGGAAACAAGAGTTTAACCAGAAGACTTAAACACTGAGAACAGTTTATTCAACACTGTAGAAACAACAAAGCTCACCAATAATCACATCAACTTCAATGCAAAGCTCCTCACACAGTAGCTATTGTACCATAAACAACTGTTCAGTAAAGGGCTTCTGTAGCTTTTTAAGTTGGAAGCAGAATTGAAGAATCAATGTGTACCTCATTATGAGCCAAGTACAATCCTATGATTTTATTTTTTTTTCACAGAAATAATATGTATGGAAATAAATTAATAATCTGCCTGTTGAAGATAAATCTATAAAATTAGGATACACATGGCACATGACAGATCCTCAGCTACCAGAAAGCAGTGTAGATCCAAGGAAGACAGCTCAACTACATGCATATCAGTGGTTCATGACATCCATGATGATCTTAAAGCGCTTTTCCAGCCAGAGCAAGTCTGTGATTCAGTGAAAACCAGCACTAAAACATGAATTTTAAAAGGTTGCACTAGAAATACAGGGAAAGTTTTCAGCTAACAACTATTCTCTTTAGAAAATAAATCTATTTTCCTCCATTTCTCCACCTTAGTACAAACAGTTGGCTAAATACACCTCACAGGACAATGAGTGGTATCCTCCATGAACCTATGGTAGCATTCAGGGAAGAGGGCTCACATTCTTTGGGCAAAGAGTACTAACAGAGAAGATGTGGTCTAACAAACCAGAAAATCCCCCATCAAACTATAGAAAAATATCCTTAAATTTCCTTGCAAGCCAGAAAAATTACTCTGGCTCTGGAGCAGGATGTCCCTGCCTCTTTGTGTCTCAGCTTCACTGCCCTTAACATGGAATTTGAATTTCAATGTGAAAGCAAAGGGCACAGGAAGCTCAGTATTTTCAAGATGGTTACCAGTTCAAAGAGAAGGTCAAGTTGATACCTGTGGTACTGGCTGCTCTGCTGTGTTGAAGAACACAGACCTCAGTGAGGCCAGAGATCACACAAGAATAGAGACATAAATTAAAGAATTAACTTAATGAGAGAAAACATTTTCTTGGTTTTTCTTTTGTTTCCTTTTTGTTCTCCAGCAGAAGATTTTGAAGGTGAAGGTATGGCTAAGTAGTGAAATGGCAACAGCCAATAATTTTATTGCATAAAAGCCTGGTTCTAGCTTTGATGACAGAGAATCCTGTACACTTTCCCCAGCTGTGTTGGACCTTCTCCCCTTCAGCAGGGACATCTGCTCCAGAGGCTACAGCTCAAGAGGTTGATCACTTCTAATTGGGGTACACTCATTATTCCAGTGAAGAGGGCAATTATCTAAATATTAAGGCAGCAGACATCTAAAATGTGGAACCCACAGCATATGATAAAGTTACTGCTGGAGAAAAGTGAAAAGAGCAGATACCTTGAGGACAAGGACACAAAGTGGAAAAGAACATACAAGTACGTGTCAAAACAAGGAAATAAAAAAAAAAATTAATGT
The DNA here is from genome assembly GCF_036169615.1 of Heliangelus exortis. Lineage (NCBI taxonomy): Eukaryota > Metazoa > Chordata > Aves > Apodiformes > Trochilidae > Heliangelus > Heliangelus exortis. The sequence continues at coordinate 10,706,519 of NC_092436.1, read as the reverse complement.
CAAGTTAGAGTGGCCTGAACTTCCTATTACATGTTCTTGAAATAGGTAAAGCCTGAAGGCACAAGCTAAGAGTACAGTGAGAATCACATGCTAAGGGTAGAATGTGTCCTTTCTATCAAACAGTATTAACTACTTACACTTTAAAATATGTAGTCCTTTAAGCACTGCCACAAAAAATTTAATTTCTACCTTGTGACTGCCTTTTTAAAATTGAATTTTTCTAGCACAATAGTGGGAGCCTACTCTTGATTAGACAGAGACCACACACTGTAAAAATCCCAGTGATGGCAGGTTTGATCACTGCTCGTGTCAGGGTTTATCAGACAGCATTTCTCATGCCTCATTACTTTACCTAAAGTATTTACAGAAAAGTTTCATTCTTCTTTCATTCATTCATCTCTCATAAGATTACTGGGGTTTTTTGTTTTGTTTTGTTTAAAAAAAAAAATTACAAATTTATGTATCTACAGGTAACTAATTAAAATTTAGGAACAAAGACTCCCCAATCAGAAGTCATAAACTCACTAGATATTTTCCTAAGATCATATTCCCACTTACAGTACAAAAGCACGGTGGCAGCTTTCACCACTCTAATTCTTCCTACATTGATAAGAAAAGGAAGTACCAGAAATTAAGTTCTCTAACTTACCCCACTACCCAGATATTCACATTTATCTCTAAAATCTGTCCTTTTTTTGAGAGGTTATAATTTATTCTCTTCTTGCCAGGTTAATCACAACATGGCACAACCCAGAACAAGATTTTTTATTAGCTATAGTGATATTTTCTATGTTAATTTTACAGTCCAAATATATATTTATGGCTGACCAGTTGTACTGAAAAAAGACCAAGGAAGAGAACTCCTAGCTGCTCTCTGTCCAGTGTCAGAGCAGTTAAGTCTAATTTACCACAGTAGAATCAAAAATCTTTTAATGATGAAGATGTCCTACTTACAAACTCCAAACCATGAACAAAAAAGAAAACCAAACAACAATCTTTTCAACAGATTGAAATTAATATCTCTCTAAAAAACAGAAAAGTGAATTATTTTTCTCAGCAACTTAAAACAATCACTGGCTAAAATATGCCAAAGTCTCAAAAGTTCTAATTTGTGAAGGATAAAGTAATTTACAATAATAAAAGTTGCACATTTGTAAAGAACACACAAAAAGGATGGTGCCCAAACTAGAAGCATGCAAAAATGCAGACCTGCAAACAGAGAGACCATTTCTAAATGTCTGGCTCAATTGCTTCAGGCTGATCAATAGCAGATTCATTAAAAACTGAATATTTGTCTCTAATGGAGCCAGACTCCATTCTAAAGAAATCATTGTAGTGCCATTTAAAACATAAAAGGCACTTAGGAGAATTGCACTGCGGTGCCTTTGGTATTTAAAATTATGCCAATGTTACATCCAAGTAATTTATAGCTTTTGCTAATATAGGGTAATAGAGGCCATTAATTACTACTAAACTTTCCCCTCCTTCTCCTTAATTGCCATTTCCTGTTTAGAGCTTCATTACTTCAGCAAACTAAAACAATTTTTGCAAAAACATTGTCAAACTATTTACTCGCCGAATAATTTTTTCTTTATATACCTCACACTTTATATCTCACACTTATATCTCACTTTATATATAATCACACTGCATAGTCTGTTTTATTTTATATAAACCAGACACCCAAATGTTTCTCCTGATAAATAAATAGCTTGCTTCCTTCCTTCCTATTCCCCAAGATAAGTATATTTCATGATTTAATAAGCAAAAGAAAACAGATTTTGAGTACACTATAATGAAAGTTTTACATACGTAAGTGTTGAAATTTTACAAAGACAAGCTTGAAGCAGCAAATATAATTTACCTCCACTAAGTTTGCCTTCCTTGAATACAATTTTGGCCTCTGCTAAAAGCCTGAAGTTTCTTATTGGAATGAATGGACCTTCACTTTTGATATTAGTTTTTAAAATATCTTTTGGAAAGTTCTTAACCCAGATTTTTATTAGAAGATAATGCAGCTTGAGTCACCTTAAAATTTTAGCCTATTGATATTATTTTATTGTTTCCGATATGGTGGTACTTTTCATTAAATTCTCATTTAGTGCAATATGTTATATAAGCTTGTGAGCTAATTGAATTTTACTCGGTCCTCTGCACTGAGCCTCTGTCCAATTTGCTCTTCCAGCCTTTTGGCTGTTTTCACGTTTTTATTCCTGCTTCCATGACCTCTACTGGTGTCTCCGTTGTATTGCACCGCATGTTCACCCTCCTGGATCTACCGACATTGTACAGAACATGACAAAAACATAGTGTTATCCTTCTGTTATTTGGATTCTTTGTGTTAAAGGCTCTCCACACCACACATTTTGGGTCAAATTTTAAACTCGACTTCCCAAAACTGGTGGCACCTCTCGATGCTCTGTAATGATTCTGAATTATCTGTACCTCACCTAATTCTTAAGGTATTTTAGCAATATAAGCATTGCATATTGATAAAAATTAATCCATCCATTCCTATCATCCTCACTATTTTTACAGATGGTACAATGCAAAAGTGGCAATTGTAGCTTTGTAGCAGGTTTCTGAGGAACTGCCAATTATGTTCTGATCTCTCCCTTTGTACTGCTCAGACTTGCCAAGCAAACAGCAATGCTTCATCCAGTAAAAACCTACTACATTGCTGTACTAGAGATTAAATTATCCCTGAAGGTGTTATCAGTGGTGAAGCAAGTGACTCAGAGACAAAAAAGGTTCCCTTATACAACAGAGTAAGAAAGCCCAGAGGGAGACACTGCATGACCTTGAAGAAAACCTCCAAAATTAGAGATGTAGGTTCAAGACCTTGCCAGAAAGTAACCTTAAATAAGAAATAAACTGCTGCTGGATGCATGGCTCCTGTTTTTAATGAGGCAACAATCAAATGATGTTCCTCAAATTGTTTGTATGACGTATCAGTCATCTTTTTATTCGGTCTTAAATACTGCTAACCACGCAAGAAGATATTTTCAATGTAACTGATGAGAAAAAAAAACAGAGGTGTACAGGGAGATAGGTGGCAGACAGAGGAAAAAAGGAGTGGGCAATGGAAAAGTCATTCACTGCCAGAAAAGCAAGATAACAGGGTAGTTGCATGCATTCATGTCCAGGCATAACATTCCCAAAGCCAAGTGACATGGCCTAAACACAGGAAATTCTTACAACACATTTCTGAAATGCAATCCTAATTATGTAATTCCAATATTGCTCCATTTGCCCATTTAGATTTCTACAATGTACTGACAGATCTACCTTAGGTGAACCTGCCCTGGCAGGGGGTTTGGACTTCATCTTTCCAGGTCCCATCCCACCCCTAAAATTTGATGATTCTGTGATAAGAACAGCTCATCTAGCAAAAGGCTACTGAATAAGACTGGGGTCTGTTCTATTACTCATGTACTTCAGAAGAACCAATTCCTTCCTGGGTGCTGTTCTTTACCCTGTTTAAAACCTCCTCTTGTGATTTTTCTAGTTGCCTGCTTTTGACTAAATTGCAAGATTGAAATTCCTGCACTTCCACAGGACTGTACCTCACCCTGAGCCACACAAATTTTTCAAGACCAAAATTTGGGGGATATAAAATGCTGACTTCTTTTAAAGTCAAAGTTAAGTTTTGTTGGAAGGCTCCCCAATAGCTCCATTCACAAGTTGTCCTTATACATCCACATGCAATTCTCTTTTTGCCCACAGAGTTTCTTATAGGATCTCTTAAAACTCACTTCATGTGACCTGTTTCAGAAATGGATCATGCTGATATTGCCTTTTATTATTTAAATTCCATCTTTGTGTCAGATCTGTCTTGACACTAGGTGACTCCTCAGTCTGGTCCACAGTTGAATTTGGCAGCATTTGAGGTGATATGAAATAGTAATAATAATAATAATAATCAGCAGTTTTGGAATCAAGTACATCAAGTTTAAAGGAAGATACTAACAACCTTTACTACAAAGTAAGAAAAATACAATCTCATCTGAAGGAACAGTTTACCAATACTCAAAGAGCAGTATAAACAAAATAAACAATGTTTTAGCACTTAGGTTACAAAGCAAACTTTTCTTTCTTAATGTGACAACCAGACATGGAAAAACAGCTGTATGACACAGGTTTGCCAAAGTGAGTGAAAATAAAAAAAGAAATCTGTTACCATGTAGTGAGATAACACTAGAAGTCACACAAATAGAATTAATCCAACTATAAACACAGTAAAAATGAAACATTTTAAGCACTCAGAAAGCTACTTGAAAACAAATAGAAGTTGCTATTTATGGATTCCATCTTAGATTGGCCTTTTTTACTGTTTGCATTACAACCGTAGAATTTTCTACTCTGTTCTGCCATGTACACACACACATCTGCTGTGAGGCCCCTAGCATATGGTGCTCCACTAATTAATTGCTATCAACCAAGCTCCTACTGCTCATATCAAATCTGAGTACCCTCCAGAATGTTTCACGACAACCATCATTTTGTCTATCCACTGCAGTGCCCCCTGTATGGTCAAAAAGCAGTTTTCCAAGGGAGAAATGTGATAAATGTGTCACCATGTAAAATCCAAGTCTGTTTTTAGTAGTAGAGATTCACTGTTACATAACAGGAAAATATTAAAGCAGTGTATGCTAATAAATACAAATGCTACAAATGGACAAGATGCAGGGGTTCAGAAGCCTGGTTCATAGAATCATAGAATTGGCTGGGTTGGAAGGGACCTCAGAGATCATCAAGTCCAACCCTTGACCCACCGCTGCGGTTGCTAGACCATGGCACTGAGTGCCACATCCAGTCTCTTTTTAAATATCTCCAGGAATGGAGAGTCCACTACTTCACTGGGCAGCCCATTCCAATGCCTGATCACCCTCTCTGTAAAGAAATTCTTTCTAATATCTAACCTAAACTTCCCCTGGCACAACTTAAGACCATGTCCTCTTGTCTTGTTGAAAGTCGTCTGGGAAAAGAGACCAACCCCCACTTGGCTACAACCTCCCTTCAGGTGGTTGTAGAGAGTGATGAGGTCTCCCCTGAGCCGCCTCTTCTTCAGGCTGAACAGCCCCAGCTCCCTCAGCCTCTCTTCATAGGGTCTGTGCCCAAGTCCTTTCACCAGTCTGGTTGCCCTCCTTTGGACCTGCTCTAGGACCTCAATATCCTTCCTGAACTGAGGGGCCCAGAACTGGACACAGGACTCAAGCTGTGGCCTCACCAGCGCTGAGTACAGGGGCAGAATCACTTCCTTGGACCTGCTGGCGATGCTGTTCCTGATACAGGCCAGGATGCCATTGGCCTTCTTGGCCACCTGGGCACACTGCTGGCTCCTATTCAGCTTCCTGTCAATCCAGACTCCCAGGTCCCTTTCTGCCTGGCTGCTCTCAGCCACTCTGTCCCCAGCCTGTAGCGCTGCATGGGGTTGTTGTGGCCAAAGTGCAGGACCCAGCACTTGGCCGTGTTGAACCTCATCCCATTGGAATCAGCCCAACTCTCCCAACTCTTCTCTGATGAAAGCAAATTATAGATAACATTGAGGGAAATCAAGCCAAATAAATTTTAAAGGACACCTTTTTGAAAGGATATTACTTAGTGCTTGTGTTTTTACCCCTATTAAACAAGTTACTGAAATGCCATTATTTTGTCATTAAACATAAGCTGTTTCTGCTTAAGGCTGAAAATATTGTACAACATTAAGTGGCTCTTTCAGTTCTCAATGTGATGTACATTTGGTGATGATGGTGTTACCTTCAGCTGCTGGTCACCTTCTAGCAGCAGGTTCATCTTACTGAGCAGCAGTTCCAAACTCATTTGTTCATTGACACAGCTGAGAACTCATTCAACAGAGAATGAATATCACATCCCAGAGAAATGGGACAGGAGTGTACTGGTGGAAGCACAGCCCTCTGCAAGCCTTCTTAACCATCCCTTTTTCAAATAAAGGCACAGGTACAATAGTAACAGCCTAAACCAGCAGTAGTTGTGGATTCTTTTCACTTGAATGAAAATTCAAAGTTCTGCTTCCTAATGTTTTGGGGTTTTTGTTTTTTTTTTTTATTTTTTTGAGAACACCTGCTTATCTGTTTAGGTGTTCATGGCACATGACAGGCATTTAACTTCTGAATAGACCTTACAAGGTGATACTGTGTCTGCACTAGTAGCCTGAGCAAGGGTCCATGCACATGCCCAGGGATCTGCATGTGGCCCACCATGTCATTATATTCAGGTTTGTTTCAACATGAGGCATCAAGTAATCCTACAGCTTCATCAAGATTTACCTTAACTTTGCATACAAAGATTTGACATCCTCAAGTTTGAAGCTAAGCAGGCAGTACAGTATTCATCTTCCTACATTCTTCAGACAATTGACAAAGTAGTCATTGGCAAAAAGAAAAATCAACATATCCCCTTGAGAAGGACTATCAGAAGTCAAGAAATATCTGCTTCCAATACCACAGATTGGTTTGAAATAAAAGAAACAATTCAGAAATACTTAAAAGGAAAAAATACAAAGTTAACAAGCAAAGAAACAGAAACTAGGTTAGAAAAAAATCTTCATGCACACATATTGTATGAATATTGCATTACTCACTTGTGGGAAGTGTGGTATCCCCAACTTCAAGGGCAATGTGGAATTATGGTCACTGATGTACTAATGCATTACAGAACTGTGGACATGTGTTGGTGTAATGCAACCCAAAAAGAAGAGCTGCAGGTGCTGACACTGGCATTAGATGAAGTAAAAATCCATGGACTTCAGAACCCAGAACCACATGAAACTTGCCAGCCACAAGGTCAAAACAGACTTTCCAAAAGTGAAAATCAATTCCAAGATTAAGTCTCCAAAATGTAAAGATTTTTGTCCCTAGGTAGATATCATACTTTCCAGGAGGCAAAGCGTTAAATACTTCTGTCTTCTCCTCAGAATTTCACTGAGACAGTTATAGGATAAATTAAAATCATTAAAAAGACTTGGCACCATTTTCAATATAAATATCTTTCATTGTGCAAAAGTCTGTGCCTATAGCTGGTTATGACAAATTTTAGCTAAATATGAAGTTCACCTACTTGCAATTGAAGGTTTTATTAATAGAAGTGTTAGCATGACTTTAATTGTACCATCAAGATTACAATCATGAATATTTTAAGACCCAGTTTTCAAAGGGATAAGATAAGCAAAACTATTATTTAATGAAAACTGGTGAATTAATGACAAGTAGGAGAACTGCCTTTAGAATCAGAATAGTTACTGAATATAATTAAGACACAACAGTCTCAAAGAAGCTTTGAGATTTGTATTATTTTCCTTAAAATGACAAATCCTTTGGCAGCTAAGTAACAGAATATGCAGGTAAGAACTGTGACAAACTGTCACCTTAAAAAGTGGCTTTAAAATTGAAAGGAGGTGCTGCTTAGACTGTAGGAAGGTAAATATGCTCTTTACAAAACACTGTATTTACTCTGAGTCCAACTGCTTCAATGGCAATACTCTAGGGAAACTGAAGAAGAGAAACACCAGTCTATGAACCAAGGCAAATTTATTGTGGTCCAACAAGAGGTGGTGTTGTAAGAAATGAACAGTAATGCCCACAATCAGAAGGGCAAATTCAGGCAAAATTGCTAATTCAATCACACCAGAAACTCCTCAAACATATTCCTGCCATGTTTAAATTGGTGTAAAAAGCAGAATTTTACCATAGAGTGTCAGTACATTTGCTTTTCTTAATTATCTCTCAAATTATAAATGAAAAAACCCTGATTGAGGATGGAAATATTAAAAGACTTTACAATATATGAATGCAATAAGTGAGTGCTCACTGGTAAAGATAAACAAAAGTATATATCAAAACATTTTTATATTGGCCTAGTAACTTCTAGAGCTCTTCACACCCCAAAGATAAATGGGCTACAGTGATCTACTGACATACTGTAACAAGAGTTACCTCTGCAAACAAAATCTGAAGCAATATTAGTCTGGAGACAAGAACAGATCTCCTTGGACCATGTGGCTGAGCAAATGTCTGGAAGTTTCTCAGTTACTGTATGGGTGAACACCACTGTCAAACAGCAGGCATAAGGAAGACCAATTCAGCTCAGTTCTGCTCATAAAACAGACTCCAGACTGCCACCCCCATGCTTTAATACACAGATGAAATTTAGTACATGACTTCTGAGAACAAAAAATAATGTGGACCCTGTGGACATTACCTGGATACACAAGTATGGAGCTGGAGGTTGAAAGAGAATCTTTTCTATTACACTGGGGTTATGTTTCATTTTTCTGAATCTTAGCAGCCCTGAAGAACTTATTTTCCTCAAATCAAATAGAACACCTTAAATTAAAGTCTAGCAAACAAAACCAGAATGAAATGTCAAAGGTCTGATAACACTGAAATATTGCACAAGTGTTTTGCATTCCTGCTATAACACAATAAGCTTCTCTGGATAGAAAATGGCCTTGGAGGCTGCAAGCAAACTTGGCCTTAGGCAGTTTTCAGATACCTACTTCTGAATTGAAGATACTTTACATATATTTAAAAATAATATTTTCATTGAAAAATTAACAAAAGTTAATTTTGACCTATCAGGACAGGCCCTTTTTAAGTAAAACTCATTTAAAATAATTCTAATACCTCCGATGAGTTCATAGTTTGGCAACCAGTTTTGAATATGGTTGGGTAGCAGGGCAGAGAAAGGGAGAGATGGAAAATATCACATGCTTTTTCAAAAGCAGCATTGTGATTGTCTACTACAAAGAGACAGATATGTCCTTTCACAAATAAAAATAAATGCGTGGATTTTTTAAATTTACAGTTATCATAAATTTACATGCCAGTTTCTGCTTTTGTTATTAATGTGAAAGGGTGACTTACAATGAATTTCACAATGAATATGAATGGAAAAGTCTCAAGTGTCAGAATGTTCTTTTATACATTTAAATAAAGCAGTTAATTTGCTCTACGTGATTTCTATTAATGTCCTGAAGACAAATTTTTGAGGCAAGAGACATCTGAGTGAAAAATTTAAATATTTTAAATGCTTATACTAATAATCCTGATTTTCTCTCACAGTACACCATAAGGAATGCTGCCAGAAAAGTTAGTCTGTTTCACTAACACTTGAACACAGGCTAAAATTTTAGTAAAGAAACTAACTTGAAAAAGTTTCTCTGAAAATTCAGCATATTTTAGAAGTCAGCAGTCTCTTCAGTGTGCCATTTACTTAAAGTCTTGCTCTACATCTATACAGAAAACCACAAGCACCATATATCCTTTAATTACCTTGCTTTCTACCCTGAAGGTGCCTTGTATTTGAATTTCATACATCTTTCAACATTAAAATAAAGCACCTTCCAGGATGTTAAATGTGATGTTATTCTAATGAAAGGAATGCCCATGGTCCTGTCATTTGTGACCTTTAACAGCTATCAGATGATAATGACTTCTGCCTGCTTGCCTTGGCTTAATTCACTTTCAGTCCTGCATCAGGCAGGGAGAACCACAGCAATGCTTCATTATGCCACAGACTATGTGCAATCTTCTGGTGTGCAAAACAAACTGATTTTGAAATGGAATTTGCCAAGAGGAATAACAAGAGTCAACAGACAGCAGAAAAGGGCACTTGGTTTTTTGGCAGTGGGATGGAATCTGACCTTTGATTTTATTCACATTTGAAAGCTCTCTTCCCATTTTTATTTGGACTTTACATGCTTAGAGGCAGATTCCAACCTTAATGATTTTGGGGCAGAAATGTAAGAATATTCAAAGAAAAATGTCACTGGTACTTTCTCAAGGTAACAATACTGTTTGCGTAATTCCACTGCCTGGTGGGCACTAAGCCTGCATACAAACCTTAACCAAAATCCCTAAGGTGTTGAGGGGCAAATCACATAGTTCTAACATAGCAAGCACTTCATTTTGCTTAAATATTGCATCTTTTAATGTTTGCCTGATGAATTCATGTTTCTACATACCAAAGATATCTAGATTCTACAATGGATAGATTTTTTCTGAAAAATTCCAGAAATTGTATGAGTATTTTGAAAAACATCTGAAATTTTTTTGTTAAGAATATTTAACTAACAAGAATTTCTCCTAACTTGAGAACCAAGTTAAATTAATCTGGGGGGGAAAAAAAAGAAAAGTTTTTAAAATTTTGCTAACAATTCTGGTCTAAATTAGAGATTCTACAGTTATCTACTTGAGAAGAAAATATAATTCAATATACAGCAGAACAAACAAAAATTCTGTGCTGTACATCATCCCAGGGAAACTCAGATCGAAAATGTATCCACTGTGTCCCAAAACTTCCAGTCAACTAATTAAATCTAGGCTTATCTGAAGTTTGCTATACTGGAACACTCAGTTTCTTCCATGAGAGCAATTTTATTCTATATAGGTTGTAGTATTAGAGTTGCCAGAAGTCTAACCATGACAGATGACATCCTTAAAAGATAAATTACTTGATTTTATAACAATAGACGTTATACCTTCTAAATGGAAATTGACTTTCTGATGAATAAAAGGATTTCACCTCAATAACCTCCTAGATATCACCATGATTTGTAGGAAAGGAATGAGACTGGACAGAAGAAATGGGCACTCATAAGCACAGTATGAGTAAGACTATGATACAGATAATGAAATAGGTTAATATTTAGCAATGGGTTTGTGACCTAGGTAATGACTCCTGGTGTAATAAATGCAGCAAAAAATTAGTGTGTCAACACTTGCTTTGAGAACATAAAGCTGGATTCTTTTCAGCTTTCAAGACATTTCTTTATATAAAATGCACAAAGGGAAAATTTATCAGTTGGCTGGTGTTATGTTCTAACTCTGAAATACTGAGAGTTCAAACAAATGTGCAATAGTGATTCTTACAAAAAAAAAAAAAAAAAAAAAAAAAAAAGATATTTAACTGTCCTGAGAACTCTCTGGAAAGAAGCACAAAGGAAAACTAACATTGTCCTCTTACCAAAATTGGGACAAAAGCAATACTGTGGTAGTAATTTTTGTAATTTTGTGTTCAAACTGATCAGTTTGTTCCATTTAGGCACACTGGATCATTTTATTTTTAATTGAATCTTACTGTGCTTCATTTGCCAGTCAAACTATTCTCCAGGCTCCAAAACCAGTAGCGCAAAGCAGCAGACATAATGTATTAGTATTCAGTACAGACAGCTTTCTGATACAAAAGATATGCTAGCTTAGTCCTTTCCTAATTTAGCTATAATAAAATGTTCTGTCATATAAAACTGAATGTCTTATTAGAAAAACAGGCCTCCAAACAAAAGGAAGGTATTGAAGACATATCAGATCCAAGATATTATCCTTCCTTATCCAATGTAGTTGGCCAGTAGTTTCAAAACCATTACCACCTTCTGTGTTACTTTAACTGTTGGTAACGGGGAGGAAACGTATGTTCATTTTTGTCTCTGCAACTCCTACCAAACCTGACCACTTGGTTACAAGACTTATTCTTTACAGTAACCATTTGACAAAGCCCCAGTTTTTCATTACACACTTCATATAAAGCAACAGCTTTAGCAAAATTATGCAATACTAACTCCTTACTACTGCCACAGCTCTCTCTTCATATTAAGCAATGTAATTATTACTGACATTGTCAGGGTAGCTGGTGTTTAATAGAACTAAAACCTGAGAATATATTGAAATTCTCTGCATGATTGTGAACAATTATATCTTGTTATAATGGAAGTTTCAAAGTCAATATTTTCCTAAATCCCATATGTAAATAAACTGCCATACAACCAGTAGTGATACAAATGGTACCCAGGACAATCTTGCCAAGCACAGGCATATTTTACCTTGTCTAAGTAGTTTTTTTATAGATAATCAGATATTAAAGGAAGTCCTCTTGCCTTGGTGAGGAATCCCACTGGATCTCTACATGGCAGCAGGGAAGCTGTACCAGACAAAACCCAAACTCAACATGTAGGAGAGAAATTCAGAGTCCCTGTTGAATTAATTGCAAACGGCAGGGACATAAGAGTGAATCTGTACTAAACAGAAACACAGCTAAGAAGAGGGAATGTAGAAGGGACTATTCCATCTCAAGTTAGTATTTACTTTAGAGATAACAAGTCCTAGAATGGGGCTTGAGAAATAAATGGATCTCAGCCCAGAAGGGTGTTATCTTTATAGTTAGCTTAATTTTGACAACCAGGTGATGAAACTGAAGAAACATTTTAAAGTAAAAACTACATGGTGCCATAAACCTCTGAGTATTTTTTATTTCTCTGTACTGTAGTCTCTAAATATAACTACTTTAACCAGTTTTTCACCGGAGTGAAATAAATTCATTTTTACTTTTACTATAAAGGCAGCCTTGGTTTGAATGTTATTCACAGATATTAAATTGTAGTAATTCTGCTCTCTTGAGAGCCACCCTTGACATTAATATCTCATCTTCATGTGATACAAAACATCAACTACTACAACTACTGGACACCCTCACATGGAAGTACTATGACTCTGTTAGGAACTGCTGACACAGAGGATGAGTTTATAATGCCCTGTCACTCCATGGGCAGATTGCAGATTTTTGGTCTGAAGAAAGACATTAGGGACTTATAGAAACTCCTCAAAGTTTTCTCTATTTCTCTGAATTATTCCATTGTGAGATCATTCTATTGCCTCATTCTATACTACTACTGGCATTACACTAAAATACCACTTGTGCTTAACATGGCACAGATCTATAGCTTTCTACTGTTTTACCATCTGCTTGTAACAAAGGAAAGACAGGAGAAAGGCTTCATTCACATTGCACATAGAGGCAAACAAAAAAAAATTCACTTCCACATCCATCCCATTGTTCAAATAAGTTCTGTATCTGTTAGAACATACTTCCTTTCTAACATCTGGCTTTTAATTTTTCTCCATTCATCTTTCCAAGGCTTTTTAATTTCATTAATGTCTTGGCCTGAATCACAGTTTTAGTACAGTTTGCTCCAAGGATTTCAGTTCATTTCATAATTCTATCCAGTTAGGCTATTTTCCAAGAAAAGGGTGTTTATTCCATACTAAAATATGGAATTTCCATATTAAAATATTCACCACTGAATATGAATGGTGGCTTTTCATGCAGGTGCTCCAAGTCCTTTAACTTAACTGGTTCATTTGAAAACCCCTTTGCCCAACTTTCACAGGCCACTGCTCACATTTCCATTTCTCATTGAAGTAAATTTAAACACAGAAAAGAAAGATCAACCCAACTGAAAATTACTTGTATTCAATTGGCTTCAGCAAAATTTCTCTGCATTTTCCATCCAAGTTGTTCCCTAATCTCTATTAAACTGGACACAGAACAAAGAACAGAAAGTAATGTGCCTTTTGAGTATCAAAATCCATGGAAACTGAAACATCTTTGGGAAATCAAGAAACAAAGTGACAAAAAGCCACTCTAGAATAAAAGCATTCAATTTAACAGGCATTTATAGAGTTACAGAGGATATTACAATCATTTAATCTAACCTCTTTGCAAAATAGGCTATAAGAGCTTCCTGATATAATTTTTACATAAGCTAGAGGGACTTCTAAATGAAAACCAAGACCTCATTTGAAAATGTCCAACAATGAAGAATCCACTAAGACACCTCACAAATTCTTCCTTTGTCAAGCTTCATTTGCCGTTAAAAACAGTGAAAAAATTCACTCTTATTTTATTGTTAAAAACCCTTTCCAGCCTGAGTTTCACAGGATCAGGTTGGATAGAGTTATTGAAAGACAAAATCTTTACCCAACCCACCCTGAAAAGATCATTGCACTGAAATAATTTTTGGTATTCCAACCACCTGCTATGTGGAAAAGATACTCTGAGTTTTGACTTCAGAAAAACAGTAGTGGAAAGAAAAATCAAGCTACTGGTATGGAAGAACTACTAGTCTAGAACTTAGATATCTTGAAAACTCAGCACCATCCTATATAGAAGTACAAGTGCATTCTATGATCCATACCATATTTCCGTTCTATTTCATGCCCTTTCAGTATGCACAAAAATGTCAATAGTTGTAAATGTCTCTTCTCCACTTGTCTCCACGGTCAAAACAGGCATTTTTTTCACTCTGAATTCTCTATCCATCCCAGATAAACAAACCTCTTTTTTCAATCTTCTCCTTTGCTCATACTGACTTTCTTCACCTAGTAGTAAGCTAGTTTCTGTTTGGGAACCTGACTGTGAAGCCACCCCTACCAGATTCTCAGGAGTATCACTATTTCCTTCTATTATGATCATCTACTACCCAATAAGATGCTACTTGGGGTTATTTTCTAGATGTCTACAAAACCATAAGGCATGAAGTTCTGCTCACTCTCAAGGGCCTATATGACAATTTGTAATAACCTGTAGTTTTCCCTTTAAAACAGCAATGCAGTCAACACCAACCCATTTTGCCTGTAGCCAAGAACTGACCCAGTTGAGGAATAAAAAGAAAATCTGTTTACTGTAGAAGATCTAATGTTTTCTCCCATAAAAGTTCACTACCCAGAAAGGCCTAAAAATTAATCACATGGCATAAAGATCCTTATAGTTTAATAAGACTGTGTCCTGACCATGATTTCACCAGTTTGTTGATTACATGAACTTCCTAAAAGGTATTGTCTACATTTAAAAAATAAACTTCCTAAAGTGTTCCAGGAGCTGACTAGTTGTAATTATTCTGTTACTTATTCTATTCTTATAAGGGTTCTATCCTTACACTGGACTAATCACAGAATCATTATACAGACTAATTTGCTGTAAATAGTTTTGATGCAGAAACTGCTAAAAACACTTAAGTTACTTAGGGACACACCTTCCTTGCTCCTTTTTTCTAATTTTCTTAAAACCTATTTTTTCTTTACTTTTACTTTTCTTACACGCTTCACATATGAACATGTAGATTACATTATTTTGCTTTTCATCAAAATTGTTATGTACTTACCACCAAGAGACACACCTTCCATGTTCTGTTCCTCTACCTATCACCCAGGCAATAAGATCTAAAATGAAAACCAAGCTCCCTGGTACTTTCGACAAAGTTCCTTGCCTGCTACCTCAGCAAGTTTCTTACAAAACTATCTGAATGCACTGGTTTAAGTTCCTTGAATAAATACTGAATATCAAACCTAAGTACCAAAAATGTGAGAGCATTTCCTTGACACAAATAACAATTTTGCTTTGCATTCCCTAATGGACAAAACTTCAATAATCCAATTTGTTTAGTTCTTAATTCTTCCTTTTATAGTATGAATATACAAGGTCTTAAACTGTCTACTGATCAGTAAACATTGAAAAGTTATTAAAATCTTTGAAATGTCGTAGATTCACATCAGAATCATGATGGCACTTACTGCTGTAGCATGATCTTCAATGGTACATTTAGCTATAGAATAAAATAATAAAACCATTCTTTTTCATTTATTTGTATTGCTTTGGAGATTTAGCTATGGATCAGGATCCATCTGTTCTAGGGACTAAATGGATGAATAAGAGCAGCAATTTACAAATACTCAGTAGTAAATTAGTAGTCAGCAGACTTTTTTCCTGTGAAGTAAACTGTTACTGGAAAGTTGAATAATGAAGAGGGAGCTACTGTGACAAAAGCCTGGGAAAGATTATTTCAAGATCAGTGTATTACAAACTTCTATACTGAAGCTACCTCTGAGAATTTGGGAGGTAGAAAAGCTACCCACAAACGCATAAACACATTTACATGTAAGACTCCATAACTATCTGCAGCCTTTCTATTTCAAAGCCCAACAATAATATTCAAATACCAGAATTTAATCCTGCCAGATGATCTACATTCCAAAGTGCTAGGTTTGTAAATCTAAAATCCACTTAAGTTTTGATCCAACCTAAAATCCATTTAGGTTTTCATGTGGCCTTCTTGAAGACCCCATACTACTTTGTTTTTGTTGGTTGCCTACCCTATTTTTTCTACAATTCCAGAAGTATTCTAATTGCTTAAAATTGCACATTAGGCAAAGTAAAGAGGGGTTTGTTTGCATTTAGCAAATGGAACTTAGTAATGACTTTCCTCTGCTAGGCTGAATTGTTGAAGTAAGGCGGTGGTTGCAGAGGAGTAAACTAAACTATCTGGTCTCTAATTGGAAGCCATCAAGGAAGAAAACTTACTTTTCTAACCCTTAATGTTCCTTTATCATTCAGAACTGGTATTTTATTCACACTGTAACATCACAATGTACTCCTTGATTTTTCTGACATATCCATGATGAAAAGCATCCTTTTGCCTTTCATCAGATTCTTTACTTTTTAGGAAAAAAAAGCCCAAACTGGTTAGTTGGATGGTTTGTTTTTGAATCAAGGAAAACAGGTATCTAAGAGGGACTTAAAACTCCTGGTGTAGAGAAAAAATTATTTCCAAAAGTGTGTGAAACAAGCCTGTGGTTTGTGTTATTCCTTTTTGTTGTTTTTTTGTTGATGTTGTTTGGTTAGTTGGTTTCTAGGTTTGTTTGCTTTTTAAAAAACTCTTAAGTTGCATCAGCTGTATTTTTATACCTTGTCAAAGTAATTTCCATACTTAATGAAAGATTTTCCATTCCTTTTCACAGACTAATTAGCTTCACACATCAGGACTGACTCTACATCATTTTTTCAGTTTATTTTAAGGCAGAGCAAAAGAGAATTTCACACCTTACAGAATACAGCTATGGATCTTGCTGGAATGCTGATCAGCTATAATTTTTCATATACCTTTATATTTCCACATGAGAACTTTCTCTAAATTCACACAGTAGAATTTACTAGTTGCTTGCTTCATTGGAAACTTATGATTTTATTATTTTAAGAGGCAAAGAAAAGGAAAAGCATTCAAAGCTTCAAAACAGTGTTTCAAAATATTTTAACTTGCTCTGACCACTACCATGCAAAGTTTGACATTTAAAATAAATGGTGATTTCTTCATATACTTAAAAAAAAAAAAAAAAACAAAACTTAGATGTGTTCAGACACCCTGATTTCCAGCTGAATTTTTGGGTTAAATGATAATCAGGTATTCACATTAAAGTGTGAAGAGATATATTTTGCTAAATTAGAAATCACAAGTAACTTCCATAAAAAGATAAAAATCCATAAACCACCACCATTGAGTTTGAAGCAGTTAGAGAGATTTTTTTGTTTTTACTTTAATTGCAGTACTGAAATTGAGTTATTTCAACACTTAGGCAAGAAACAACGCACTGAATGAAGATATATTTTAAAAATCCTTTCAGCAAGACAATCTCTCAGGGTTTTGGCAATTACATAAAGGTCTAGACTCACTATGTCTTGTTGTTTTTTGAGTTTTTTTGTTTGTTGTTGGTTTTTTAATCAAAACCACAAATCAGACTCCCTTAAAGAGACATGAGACTAACTATTATCCCAAGGAATAAATTTTGAAGCTCAGCTGCTTTGCAGTTAGAAATACCTTTACCCAAACCTTCAGCTACTGAGTACAACACAATTTAGAAATATTCATTGTTCATCATTCCTTCAGGAGCATTCACTCAGTGACTCAAAGCACTACCTGGCTTAGCTTTGAAGTTTCTGAGAATTATCAAACCAGCTACAGGACCAAGCACACACAATAAAAGAACCAATACAGTTTAATCTTTCCTTCTGTACTTTACTTTTTAAAATGCACTCTCAATCTTCACTTAATCTATACTTTTTTTTCCACTGAGATTGATGGCTGATACCTCAACTACTGCCCCTTCAGATTTTCAGCTAAATGTATTAATATACTACATTAAATTTATATGAAACAAAGGAAGTAATATAAACCAACAGGGAAATCCTGTTCTACGCTAAAATGCTCCCAATACATGGAGCAAAACCAGAAACTACTGTCCACCCAAGATTCAGTACAAGTGAAAAAACATGTGTAACCAAACTGCAATTTACTACAATTTGTATTTCTTCTTAGCTGTGATTAAGTAAAACAGCTCTAAAAGTAATTAAAATCCTAGGCATCTGCATTTCTTATAAGCTTTTATGATTGTAAATCTTGCACTTTGGTTTCTAGAAAGTGAATTTGTGTTTTACAAATATTGTTGGGTTACATAACTACTTTTTGCCTATCCAATGCTGCTACTGTTTTTCCCATTAAACAAATGAGATCAAAGAAATTTTAGACTTCATATGGTTCACTACAGCCTTGAACAAGCACATTGTAAAGCCTTGGCTTTATTCAGCTGCAGTTCATGCTGGTCTCTCCACAAGATACTTCTGTTCATTTTCCAGGGGTGGGGAAACACACCAATAATGTCTTTTTTTGTCCATCTTAATCTACACTTGATTTGATTTTTTCAGGCATCTCTGTACCATGCTATTGCTAGTCACCAACTTGGTAAAAAACCTTTAAACAAATTTGATTTGATCACTGGAGAAAAGTACACTAATAGAAAGCACAAATAGCCATAATAAAGCATAATTCTTCAGATGAAATGTCTGGGTCGCCTTCACTCTGTTCTACTGTGCAGTATTAAAAAAAAAAAAAAAAAAAAAAAAAAAAAAAGAAAAAAAAGGAGACAGGTAGGTCATTTTAGTTGAAAAAAGAACTAGATGGAAACTTCTGAACTGTTTTCAACCTTTTCATTCAACTGACATGAACTTAAAAAGGTGTATACCCCAGACTTGCATATTTTATCAGTGTCTAATTAAAACTATCTCTTATATACAGTTAAAATTTGGGTTACTCCCAGCAGAACATAAATGACCCAAAGTCATTTTGAGACAAAGGTCACAATGGAAAGAAAGAACATTGAGTATGATCTGCATGAGAGATCCTGCAGTAAAAGCCACTGCAGGTTTCTATTACAATCTGATTATTGCAGAGTAAGCACTTGCTGGTGTTCCTGATTGTATCCCCGATTACAGCTTTTAAATATGTACTTCCTAAAATACATTTAACATTCTGACATGAATATGACTGTTTAATACTACAGACTATGAAATGAGAAATAAGGCTGTGATTATTTTTCCAGACTACAGTTCTTACTAACAATTTGTGACAAGAAGCTCTTTTCTTGCTCCATCTTTCTCTTGCCCCAGCAAAAGAAAGAGTTTGTCTTTGCAGAAAACCTGTTCACTTAGGAACAGCTGAATTTATCAGCCTTACTAAAATTTTATGCTGGAGATTAAGCAGTCAATGTCAACCAGAATACTGAGATACAATAGCACAACTATTGCTGAGTCGCAGGATAATAAAATGATTAAGCAGGGTGGATTTCTTTGCCAGTGGCAGAGGAAAAAACGTCTGTTCTCTAATGTGCATGGACAAGACATCCCTCAGAAGAGAAAATCCTTTCTAAAGTCTAAGCCTGAAAGTCTGTTTTGACCTCTAGTTTATATGCTTGAGGGCTTCATATTTGCTCAGTAAACTGAAGAGTTTTGATATGTTCCCCCAAAAAAAGACAGAAAGCAAGCTGACATCCAAATTTATCTCTGAAGATTTTTCTCTGCTGCTCCATGTACCTCTCATATGCACTGCAGAAAGAGCAGAGCAGGACCAGGTTGTGATGCTCATGTGCACATGAGTAAAACAGAAATTCAGTCAGTTCAACAGCAATTATCTTGGCCAAGCAGCCAAGTCATTATACAGGGTTCAAAGAGACAAGGGTAGGACCAAAGGAGTAACAAAATAAAGAGATTACTACATTTGACATGCATCAAACTTAATGGTTGAGGCTGTAAATTGGTTGTTCATCATGTTACTATAAAGCAGCTCAGGAGAGTCAAATCTTGACTACGCAATACTCATTTTTAATAGTGGTGAAGGCAACAAGCATTACCATTTGGCAGTATATCTAGTTAATTTGACTGGAGTACATTACAAATATTAATCCTGACACATACAAAGGCATTGCACAATTAAATAACAATGCATGTAGATAGTTAGAGTGAGTGCTTAAAAACACAGTCAAAAAGACTGGGCCAGTGAGGTAGAACTTCATTTTTGTTATAAACTTTGGCTGGGATGTGAGCACCCCTGTATCCCACTACAACAATTTAATTGTAAAGCCCTATTGTTTGAGCTCAATCCATGACTAAAGTAAACAGATTCCTTACTGTATGGGTAGATCAAGTTAGAGCAGTTTTTAATAGATTCCACGGCACACGCAATAAAAGAACCAATACAGTTTAATTTTTCCCACCGTACTTTTTTTTTTTTAAATGCACTATCAATCTTCACTTGATTTATACTTTCCACTAAGATTGATGACTGATACCTCGACTACCACCCCTTCAGATTTTCAGACATGTGAGGGTTTTTCTATTAGTCACAACAATACATATTAGCCATAAAAGTTAACATTTACAATGCCATTCTTAATCTGAAGTTTTAGAACATAATGAATACTTGGAAGGTCACTAACACAGCTATTTTCTTCCTGTGACAGCGGACACCCAGCAAGCCTGTTTATACAGGACTGACCTAACCAAAGCACACAGTGAGGATTATTACTTTTGGAATGTCCTAATGCCACCCTACACATTATTTCAGTGCAATGTAGCCAAGTCAGCAGTAAACTGTGGTTACATTTGAAAACTAATGAGTGACAGCCCATGTGCTACAATACTTGACTCCTTCAAAGCCAGGTGCTAGTCCTAGAAATATCTGCAAAAGAACATCCTAATGTCTAACACTTTTAAAGCGCTGTTTGTAGCTGTGGGCATCTGGCATTTCAGCTGCTTAACCTCCTCCGATTTAGCTGTTCAGGAGTCTGTGTTTCAGTGAGAAGGAGTTTAGTGAGAATCACAGCAGCGTTGCTGCAGTTCCAACTGGACAGAGTACCAATCAGTACTAAAAGCACCAAGAAATGCCTTTCAGAGACATCAAGAACCCCAAGACGTGCTGCATCTCTTGGGTCAGGTCCCAGCCCAGCAGCACCCTGTGACATCCCACACTGTCCCACCCCACACATCCCTCCCCAGCTCCCTGCACCTCGGGTACATCTGCTTAGAAAGCCAAGAGCAGAGCTGATGGGCAGATGCATTTCGAGGCCACAGGTGGCAGGGCCTTGAGGCACCAACATCCAGCCCCAACACAGCTCTGTGTCCCCTGCTCAGGTCAGCTCTGACCAGGCTCAGGCTGCAGAGAGGAATAACCAGGACTTAGAGGCCTATACACCTGGCAACCCTTCCCACCACCTTCTTCTGTCTTGTGGAAAACAAAAATAGATTAAGCTTGAATGTCAACACCTTTCTAGGGCAAGAGCATAAATAGGGTTCATTAATGGTGTCTCACAGTGGGAGAGAGGGATAGGAAGATACCTGGAGAGTCAACTCAACTTAATTATGGCTACATGGTTGTAGAAATGCATCTTCATTGCTTGAGGCAAGAAAAATACAGTAAATTACCTCTTCTAGAAAAGTCATTTGCTATTTATAAAGAAAAAAAAAAGTATATTAGAGAACAAATACAGCAAAAATGCCCATTACTTGTTCAGCATTAGGGCACAATAACAGGCACCAAACTGTCTGAGCAGAAAGACAAATTAAAAGAGCTGGTGCTTGGGAAGCAGGAAGGCTGGACACAGTGATCAAAAGCTCTTCAGAAGTGGCAGGTTTATCTCCTCCCTGTAAGCACAATGCAGCCCTGCAGGAGCATCTCTGTCAAAGCCTTGTGCAGGTTCATAATAACCAAGCACTGCTGCCAGGGATGCTTCATCCTGTGATTTGAGACACTTGTCAATGGTTCTGAACTCCCGAAAGATAAGATTAATATTTAGTGTTTGATGTCAACTGGAAGAAGCTTATCAAAAGCAAGCCTGCCCTGTTAAGTGTAGAAAACACTAATAAGGCAGGAGCATTTCTTGATTTGTCATCACATCTCCTTACCACTTCTATCCTCACACCAACAGCTCTGTACACTAATTTTTTAGACAGCATTTCTACAATAAATTGGTGTAACCACTCCTATCCTTTCAGTGAGTGATAAATGACTCTACATATTCCCTTGAAAAAGCTGTGTTTAGGAAGCACATCTACGCAGGCTTACTGCTGTGGTAAACACTGCAGAATGCCTATCAGGCGAATTAACCAGTGTAAATGTTCACCTACTACAGCAACATCTTTTTCTTCACTCAAGGAAGTTCACCTGTACACTTAGTCAGGTGGATGATCCTAGTTTAGAACATCAAGATGGACTTATTAAAAACGAAACAAAAGTTGAGAGGAAAAAAATTACACAGCAACTCTTCTGGAGTGAAGCAGATGTAATCAAGTTACCTTGGCTGACTGTAAAGCTTGAGGAAAGCAGCCTCTGAAACTAGAGCAATCAGTTCAGCTGAAAGTTGCATTAAAAAGGCTTATATTTTCTCCCTACTAAAAAGTTCTGAAAACTTTTATAAAAAATGGGTTTTTTATGTATAAATAATTTGTTAATAGCTTTCATATAGTGGTAATAAGCATAGGAAGAAAGGATTTTGATTTATTTAGAAGTTTGTGTTTTGTGGGAAAAACACAAGGTAATTCACAGTCCTTTATAAATGCATTGGATAACCCTCTGATCCTTAAATGCAGTGATGGTCTCCATAGCAAGACCTTCCCTTTTAGAAGCAGTCCAAGTGAACTCTGAGCAGTGGTAGGATTTTCTAAAAGAATATCTTGTGTACCAAGTAAAGAGTATAAATCACGTGAAATACGTTGAACTTGAAAATAATTTCTGCAGAAAATTCTTAAAGCCAATCTTCACTCAGCCTTTTCATGTAATGACTCATGAATCTAAATTTGTTACTAAAGCAATCCCATATTCAAAGTCCCCATTTTAAAAGGTTGGGCAGCACAAATGCAGCACAAAACACCTTCAAGTCTTTGATATTATGATACAAGTTCCACTAACTTAGCTGTGCAAAAGTTAAAACTGAAAAGATGACACATCACACTTTGGACTTTGTTCTAGATATCTTTTTAACTTGTAAAGCACTGCTGAAAGCTATATAAAAATGCCATTTCTGCACAAAAGACATGCTGGGTCAAACAACACTCACATGAAAGCTATTGTCCCACAGTAGCTTGCAAAATTAAACACATTACAAATAAAAGAGCATCTGAGGAAAGGAGGAAGTTACTCCATTACAGGAAAGCTGTGAGGCATAAAGTTAATGTGAAAGGCATCAGAAAACACCAGATAGCAGGATTACAAAATATATTTGTTAAATTTGGAAATTCTGTTTTATTTATAAAGTAGGCACAAACTTGTATATAAGATCAGGTATGTGCTTTCAGAAAGCAGCATTTAGCCCAGAATTTAACCAGGGCACATCTCAGGACCCAAATAGCCTCTAGCAAGGAGTGGTATTGTGACATGTTTGTGTGACATGATATCTCCTTATTAAGGTAATCCCAATGCTTGTAGTATTGATTGTGTCTCGCTTAAGATTAATCCTAATCATTCTACTGTCTACATGATTTGTACTTTTTTTCAGACCTTCAGCATTTATCTTTCAGTCCTCTTGAGTGAAAAAAATCCTGATATAATAAATGTTATTTCATAGGCTGCTTTGCATATATACTCTATCAACTTTCTCTGTGCCTTATCCAGTTCTATTAGATCGTTTAAAGAAGAGGGGAACTGCAGAGGATGCAATGAGGCCTATATAAAGAAGTCAAGATGTTCACTCAGAATTTACCTTTGGCAAAAATAATCTTTTCCATTTCTAAATACTTACCTGGTCAATTCTAACATTCTTGTATTTTTCAATATTAGTGTAGCATGCTACACATTGGACCATACTGTAACGAGGAATTTACAGCCCATCTTGATGCATAATTAAGGATTTCTCCATTTTATTACCCAACTATAGCTGTCAAAAGCTTATTGCTTAGTGTCTCTAAGTCTCTGAAACTTCTTGCAGCATGTTTTCATTTCAATTACGCTGAATAATTTAGATTAGTAAAACAGGTAATTTCTCTGTTCATTCTGTATCCAAATGGTCTAGTAAGACAGCACAGCCTTCGCAGGGCTTCAGAATTTTGCTTTCCCTCAAAAATTTAACATTCCTATTTATTTCTTATTACTTTTAGTTGTCTATCAATCCTTCTTTCCCTTATTTCTTTTTGTTAAGAAATGCTAACAGGCACATGTAGCAGCAACATCTTCAGCAGCTGGACACAAAAAATTGATAAAACCAAACACTGTTGGAATGTTGTCCAAAGGAACATATAATTTTTGACTAATAGTCAAAGGGAAAGAAGTGCATTGAAAACCTTGTGCAAAAAGAACAATTGGAATGAACACTAGATTATAATAATTTGTTTCATAAAGCCCTACACATATTCTATAGCTCTCCTCTTGTCTCACTGTTACAAGGAGCTTCACACCTTTGGAGCAGAGACAATGGAAACAAAGCAGTCTGGTTTGCAACACAAGAAAGCAGAACAGAGACACCTTGCATAGCCTTGCATGATATTAGGCAAATTAATTTCTGTGTGCAAAACGAGATTAAGACTGCCTCTGATTTAGAATGGACAGAAAAGATAAATTATATGACAGCCAGACACAAGACAAAGAATATTACAGTTATGTAGCACATCAAGGCTGCAGCTTTCCCCACAATGCCTGCATATACTCTGCATCTATAGCATGACGGCATGAATGAGAACTCAGAATGGGACTATGAAAATAATTTGTATGTTACTCCATTGTAATTGTCAGGCATTTATTCATGTCCTTACCACAACAACAGTAATTATGGTTATGGAATGATGTATGCAAAGAAAAGCAATATGAAAAATAATGAGAAAGCAATCTTTGATATATTCAGTTGATAAATATTAGACTACCCTAAGATTATTTGAAAGAAAACTCAGCAGGCAAGGTAGACGTTTCTTTATTCCTACAGAGACTGCAATCTTTCATAGTGCTTCTGCTTCAAAGAACATCTCTAGTTTGGCTCTAATTAGTCTCAAAAGGAGATTTTCATTTAATAGAAAATTCTCAAATGATTACAGAAAATGGAGGATTCAGCATAAGTGAAGTGAATTAGAACCGGGGCAAGACAAGCTGAGCATCTACTAGATAAGTTTGCCAATATGCCAGCAATTTAATGTCACTTAAAGCAGAAGCATGCATCAGGTGTCTTATTGTATTAAGACATGTCCCACCCAATAGAATAAGCAAATGCAGAACACCAGGAATCAATACTCAGACCCCAAAGAAGCACTGGTAAATAAAACAGCTTTTTCTCAGTCAAGAAGCTACTTCCCACATAGAAACACCTTTAGCCTTTGGACACTGCAAGGCAGAATGTAGCACACAAAGATTTGTGACTTATGTAATTTTTTGTAATCAGTGTAAATCTTAATTCGTGAAAATCCATATTTGCTTTGCCAATATTCAAACCTCTAAGCTCAGAATGCTAAAATCTTATTGAAACATATAAAAGTTCCAGACATAATTCTGATCTTGTGGATATTCATTCTCTTGAAATTAACTTGTTATGAACAGATATGACAATTCAAAACCAGATGTACATTTTTACAGCCCAAAGCATTAAAAGTCTGGGTTCTGTAAGTAACTTCTGTCTTTAAAAATCCCCAACATATTTTTTTTATTCATTGTACAATTTGGTAGTTAAACTGATGTTTTGCTAGGGTATGTAGGTCACTTGCATTTGCTTTGAAGTGCTTTATAAGCACAGTAGCTAGTCAAAGCTTCTATAAGTGTTCTCATTCATCTTTATGGTATTATAGTCTATTTGAAGGGCTTTACAATCAATGTGTTCATAACATTTAAATTAACAAAAAAAAAAAAAGAAGTGTGATTTACACTGATAAAATTCATATTTGATCTTACCTTACAAGGCTCCAGAAACTAATGATGCTGTGGTTACCATATTCTATCCAGCTTTGAAATAAATACTGAAAATAAGAGACAGAAAGGATACTACTTGAAATTATTTATTCAATCAAACCTGTTATACTTGCCCTACTGAGAAAAAAAAAAAAAAGCCTAGTCTTTACACAGTCTAAAGTAAACAATGAAATCACAAGTAAAACACCATTTTAAGATTGCCATTCCAAAAAGAAAAAAGAAAATATTATTTTGATACTAGAAATAATAACAGCTCTCTCTGATTATCTCACATAAAACAATGCAGCTCATAAAAAACTGGAATGTTTTCTTCCCATATACATTCAATTACTCTAAGGGGTTATAGAGGTTTTCATAAGAAGAACCAGCCATGATTACATTTTTCCTTTCTAAACAGTGCTATTCATTGCTGAATGCAGCATTCAGAATACAAAAGTTATTGGATGCTTTTCCCACACATTTCTTATATATAGTAAGTTCTGCATCTTAAAAATTATTACTCCATAGCTCTTGGATATAGTAAGAGAAAGCTAGAGTACAAATGGGCTCTATTGATAAACAGGCTTAGCTTTTCTCCCAAATCATCAGAGTAAAACAGAAAAAAGTCTACTAGAAGACCATAAAAAAATAGGCCCATTAGCCTTGATATCATACACTGAACTAAAGCAAACAAGCAAAAAAGAAAACACATTATTAAACTGGATAAAATAGAAACAATGAGTTCCATTCTGATTTCCTAAGTGAAAGTTTAAAACTCTGTTATCAATTACACATTAGTAACAAACAGCTTATTTTTCTCTATTTTCAAACGTGGAATTTTATAAACTATAAATTTGGCAATACACTTAGTATTTCAGAAAATATTTTCTACCTTGCTTTTTTTCCTTACTAATGAACTTACACAGTTGAAAGACATTTTTTGTTTGAAAAGAGATGAAACAGCTAGAAAGAAAAAGCTGAAATAGCAATGACTAACTAAATCTTTTTCATGTTGTCTCCTATTCACTTATAAAGAAAAAGCCCTTACCTGCTGACTTCCTGTTCTCTTGTAAACTGCTTTTTATTGTAAAGATTTTTTTTTCTATGTTCTGTCACAAAAGAAAAACCTTTCCTCTCCTTTAGTATTAAATTAAAACAATTGCCTGCCCAGTTGCAGTTTGAATGTAATTAGTTTGCACTTATTATCTACCACACTTTCATCTGTGTCCCTGATAAAACCCAGAGCCTTCCACTTAACTAAATTGCCAGGGTCTTATTGGTCCTGACTTGAACAGAGAAAGGAATCAGCTGTATCCTTAGAAACAGGACTTAAGGCAGGATTTAAGCAAAATCTAGGCACTAAGTCCAGCACCCCAAAGCAAAAGGGCCCATGCACCTGCTCCCCAACACTGGACCTGTTACACTTCACTTGACATAAAGTGTCATATGAACCTAGTGCTGTATCTTGAACAGAGTATGGTCAGTGTTCATAGCAAGTGTTTGAGGTCAAGCTGGCACGCCAGAAAGGTAGAGAAGGAGAAACCCACCTGTGGCCATTCTCCTCCACCTCAGGTGCTTGTTGTTGCATTTAGTAGAATGTCCTGACCTAAATGGTAAGTTTCTGTGCTGAATCATGGTCCAAACTTAATCAAAACTTTCCCCATAACTCAAAACTTTCACTGAGGCTTAGTCGAACCTTCAAACTAGGCCTGTGGGGACAGTTTGGCTGCCATGCCTCTGAATAACCATGGTGTTAGGGAAAGAACGTGGCAGAGAGGAGCAGGCATTAGCAGCCGCTGAAGTCTCTTGTTTCTATGTGACAGAAAAAACCAACTGATGGCTGGAGATGGCTTTAATTGCAATATCATGTAGCAGCCAGCATCTTCATCTTTAATATTCAGAGTTTCACACCATAGTGCTGGTTTGACACAGAAGTTCACAGCTATGTTCATTTAATATAAATGACTGAACATCTTAGGGTCAGAAAGACGAACAAGGAAAAATATTTTAAATTATATTGAGCTTCAATGAATTCTTTGGTGAGAAACTAGTAAAGTTTTTTCTTTACCCTTTAGACATGAGATTCTTACAATACTCATAAAAGGAGTTTAAATAGCCTTAGTTTTTACAATATGAAACCTAATGTAAAAAAAGACACTGAATTTCAAAACAGTGCTTGTGCTTGACTTCACTGTTGTCATAGAATTATGCAAACCAGGCTTAATAAATACAACATAATAATAATAGGTTACCAGAGACATTGATTCCACCCTCCTCCTGATACAGGCAATATTGTTCTACAAACATTTTTAAACTTTTTAACATAATTCCTGTCAGTGTGTATGGGTGTTCCTGTGCACGTGTGGGCAGTGGAGGTGCCTGCAGAGGTCTGAGGAGAGGCCAGGGCTGCCCTGGGCAGGACCCAGTTCCCGCCAGTTCCATCTGGTTCCAGCCAGCACCACCAGGTGCCACCCCATGCAGGGCAGAGCTGAGTTGCTCAGCCAGGCTGGTGCCATCCGGGTGAAAACCTCCTCAGAAAGAGCAAAATGCCTGAGGGCAGTGAGGAATGAGGCAAAAAGTGTGAGAAGAGCCCTGAGAACGGGTGGGGGGGGGGGGAGTGAGAGAAAGAGGGGTGAGGAGGGGCTCCAGGTGTGGCCCTGGAGATTCCCCTGTGGTGTCTGGAGAGCTGGGGGAGCCCTGAGGGAACCCCGGGGGAGCTGTGGCCCGTGGAGAGCCCACACACAGGAGCAGGGAAAAGTGGGAAGAGCAGCAGGGAAAAGCTGTTACGGACTGACTAAAGCCCCCCGTTCTCCATTCCCTATCCTCTGCCCTGCTCCTGGAGGGAGTTGAAAAAGAGTAAGGGAAAAACTTGAGGAAAAGCTGTTGTTTAATGGTCTTGCCATCCAACTCTATTACAAATTAAGTTAGTTTTCCCCAAATCAAGTCTATTTCTCTGTGGTGCTAATTGGCAGGTGATCTGCCTTGACCCACAAGCTTCTTTATCTTACTTTCTCCCCCTATCATGCTGAGGAGGAGAAGTGAAAGAGCAGGTGGGTGAGCATCTCTTTGTTGGACACAGCCACTCCACCACCATCATTTACATGGCCCAACTCACAACCCTGAAATTAAGAGTTTTGTGCTCTACAACTGAGTTAGCTGTCCCTTCTCAGTCTGTAGGCTTTACCAACCACACAAGAAAAGCACAAGCTGTATCGAACTTCTTGGTTTTCCAGTAGGAGGAAAGTATTTGTCTTTTTTAATGAGGGTTCATTTGGTTGAATTGTGACCATTTATATAGTGCTTTACTGATGATGTGCAATGTTCTCTAACATCTAGTCCTGCATATTGAGAAGGACAAACAAGAAACTTCAATATTTGTATGTCTTTATTAAATGTTATTAAATGAAACTTACTTATAAAAGATGTTTAATATACGTGGCATCACATGAAAAAAATCAGTTATCGCTGTACATAGTGGTATTAATCTAAGCTGTACACACATGCAACATGAATTAAACACAAACTTGAGCAGAAGATTTTACAAAAATTTAACATTGTCTTTTGGCAGCCAGTGTGAAGGAATAATATAAAAGAAAAATCAGGCATTTCTGACACAGTAATCACGCCATTACAGTACATTGCAGGCTTGCTTCTGTTGTGCTTGGCTTAAATACAAAAATTAATAAAAATACAAGTTGCAGTTAGGTGTACACAAATAAAAATGCTTCATGTGCTCTTCTATTCAGTGCTTCTCTGTGTTGCAAAGCTGTATTCAGGTGAAGACAGCATCCTACTAAGTTGTTCATGTGTTAAGATTTTTGTACATGCACAGACACCTGCTCTTTGTAGAGCTGATTGAGGCAAAAAAAGTTTTCCTGCAGGAAACAGTTTAGAGGACAGGGCCAGAAATGTCTTGCATTTGCTTTGTAAGGTCCAATTTCTTCACAATATTTTCTGATCAAACATATCTTAAGTTCTTATCTCAGTTCCATCATCTTCTCAGACTTTTGGCACTGAAAAATCTTTTCAGTGATGAGGAGTACTGCAACCAAGGTGTCACTTCTACATATGCTGCATCTGCAAAATGCAAAAAGTAAAATAATTATTTGTCTGGTTTCCTCTTCACCCCTCCTTCCCCCCCCCCCCCCCCCCCCAGAGATCTTACTATATTTTTGGTAAAATGTTCTGGAGCTGTTAATGATATTTGTGTGGGGGTTACATTGCCTCTATCTTAAAATTTGTACCTCAGCTCTAGCTTAGGTGGATTAAAGGCAAAGACACTTTCTTCACTGCCAGTTGTAGCCATGATAGTGAACGCAGAATACTTACACGTTGTTTTTCCTTTTAGTTGGAAATGGCAGCACTTAATTGTGTTTATTCAATAATCATTGTGTTGTATATGTGGTTACATTAAGGGTAATGATCTAGAAAAGCTGTGTTCATAACTGGATTTTCCTGACAAGAAGCTTTAGCTGCAAAATAGGCAATTAATCTTCAAATAGACCATGAAAAAAAAAAAATAAAACAGGTGTTCAATGACATACAGATTGGTAGCACTGGTATTGCAACATCTTGTTATTTAGCATGCTGATACATATATGAAGAAAAGTTAATGCATTTGCAGTTTTCCATCCAGAGCAGACAAATGTCTTTATAAATAACTTTTGCTTCTCCAGAGGACTCGTCGTGTATCATAAGATTCTAACGTTGGAATCCTCTAATCTGAATGGAAAAGACAGCCAAAATTAGTCACTGCATCTGTGTGCTGTCGTATGCAACTACAAAATCTGTATTCCAACTTTTTGTGTCTGAACTAGAATAAATGAAAGAAAAAATCTTTATATGTGAAATCTGTGTTAAATAACTGAAGAAGTTAACTTGCTACTTAAGCCATGTTCTTCTATCTGAAGACTATTATCTCTGGATAGTTCTGTTTTCCACTTGATCACTTATTTTCACACATTTGGGATGAAAAGCAATTATAGCATAAAAATATGAAAAAAAATATACTTAAGCCTGAATATTTAAGATTATCACATTGGTAAATGCATAACTACTGGTTTCAGACAAGGACATTTGGTATGTAAACAAAAATAAATTCATTAGACAGAAGTTTTGGAATGGTTCTGCTCTAACAGCTTAACAATTTAAGGAATCTGCCTGTGTATGGGAATGCTTTGAAATTATGACTGATTGTATTTCATTGCTAAGCCAGCTTCTCAGATAGGAAAAAACTGGCATTGCACTCTCCAAGTTGGCAAATCTTTGCCAGTACACAGCAACAAGGAGAAGGTTTGCTACCTTCTAATACGAAAGTCACATTCATTTTCCTTTACTATTACTTTCAGCTATGCTAAAAGATTTGCTGCTTTGGTTTCTTCTAGGGAGGTAGTACAGAAGTTGGCTTTTTTTTTTTTTTTTTTTTTTTTTTTTTAGAATAGTGAACTTGCCCAATTAAATAATTTAAGGTTCCATGGTCTTTTTGCTAACCTAAGTGCATTTTCCTCTGTAAGAACGGGTCAGCAGAGGTCAACACAGGAGGTACAGGGTCTGATGGCCTTTTGCAAATTTCAGAATGTTATTAAAATGGGCTTTTAAAAGGTTAAGATTTTTCTTCCACTTTCCCTGTCTAAATAATGGAATAAGCTGAAATGCCATTCTCTGCTAGAGAGGTTGCCAAGTCCATAGCATTAGAGAACAAACTGTCCAAGCTTTAACATCTAATCAACATCACTAATTTAATCTTATACTTAAATACAAAGGAGAAACAAATAATTTTAAGAATTAATTGTCCTCTGATTGCATGTGCAGCTTATACTGTGTAAAGTAAGAATATCAATCTTGGAAGTTACCATTGGGATAAAAAAGAACAGCTTTAGTTCTTAATGTGTTTGACTCTAGCTGGAGGCTTTAAAAATGCATATTCATCAGCAGTCCTGCTTTCTAAAATCACTTTATAAACTGGTTAGTATTTAACACAAAGGCAGCTTGAAAGAAATTTAATTTATGACAGTCCTTTAAATGATGGATGTTGAAACAGATTTGCACAGTACAGTAACTGTGTTCACACAAACTCCCAATTTGTTCAAGACTTCACTCTGAGTGATTTCCAATATGGTCTGTTCCAAGCCAAGGAGTTTAAGGACAGAAGCAAATGTCTCTGAAATTTCAGCTGATTAATGTTGTTTTCCAAAGTATTTGTCACCTGTACAGATATTCACATGCATTACTTGTAGGAAAACTTTCTGCAGTGCATTTGGAATGGAGTTAGGCAAATAAAGTGTTTTGATTTCAAAATTAAAATCCATAACTAGCTTTATGGCCCAAATTAAGATTCAATACACCATGGTACATATATTAAGTAAAATTTCCCAGGTAAAAGTTACATTTTTCATTCCAGTAAGATATCAACAAACTTTTATTCAGATAACATTTAGTATATTTTACATTTAGTATATTTTCACCATCACTTTACACAGCTTATAAATGAGTTGAAGATCTGCCCTTAAATGACTGGTGGTTTTTGTTTAACATTCAAAAACTGTAGCAAATTATCCATCTACACTTTGATTTCCCAAAAACCTGTGATTGAAAATAGTTTATGTCTCCAAAAGCATTAAATATTGTAGACTAAAATAACACTACTCCTCAATACCACAAAAACCCCCACTGTTTCAACAGGCATTGAAAAGATTAGTCCATTTAGAAAAAACAGCCAAACCTACTACTGCAAAAAAAATCAAGAATGTCATTAAAAGAAGTGGTGAGAGAATATTTGTATATAATATACACACATATATACAGATACATTTACATTTATATGCATACACACACACACATATATAAATTCACACTGACCTAGAAAAAAATCAGTATGGAAAGCACCCACTATTGTTCAATTATCATCTTAGATTCTGGATACTAAAAAAATACACTTTAAATTTCCCTGTACAGGTGTTTTTCTAACATTGCTTCACCTTGAAAACTGGGGAATACTTGTGTGCATCAGAGATGTCCCATCAGGCAAAATAATTTGTAGAGCCACCTATATCACTATTCTCTCAAGAGCTCAGACGTTGCCCAGAGAATATCCTGGAAAAAATAGTTCCTGAAAGAATGATAATCAAGAAGAGCAACCTGCCATGAGTATCCAGACTTTCAGGGCTGGGACTGAAAATTTGCCTTTGCAAGATACATTCTGGGTCTCTGAAGCCTGACCATGTCCCTTGAAGAGCCCAAACCGACCTCAGTGACCAAAATCTCAAGTAACTGAAATGGAAAGAGGATCAGGCTCTAAATATTCACTGACTTAGGAATTCTCTCACAGGATTAGCATTGCAGACTTTGATCTGGAAGGTGTACAGGTGATTTGTGCAATGTGAATCACCTGCTCACTAGTAGCTGGCATCAGCCCTCTAGAGGGAAAGTCTGGGATGGTGGTCTCAAGAGTTCAGACCTCTGAGTGCTGGAGGGCATTCCAGGCAGGACTTTCAGAAAGGGAAAATCACTTTTTACTACTCACATAAATTGATTATACCTGTTGCCCTCTGGAATTGGAGTTTGGGGTTTTTTTCAGTTTGTTTTTTAGCTCAAGAGCTATTGATCATTGTAGGAGAGACAGATTTTCTTGTGCCTGTTAACCACTAAAACCTGCATCAGTTGCAGAGTCCAGCAACAGAGACTGCATGACTGATCTTGTTGAAAATCAAACTATATACTTGCATTGCATAAATCCCCTTACTCTTGCTGATGTCTGAAGAAAACCAGTACATCTGCTAGGTTTTTCTCTGTCAGGGTGTTTAGCATTTAATCACTGCAATCTGCCTCAGTATGTGCCAAATCCAAGGGAATATTCTACATCAAAGCTTGTACTTCAGGCCCAGAAATAGTTCTAAGATAAATTTGATGTCACTGCCAACTGCATCTCCTTATTTATTCCTATCTAGAGCCAGTAAAGTATTCAGCCTTACTGCAGCATGGGGCCTAGAGGGTTTACCTGAATCTAAGAGTTGTCCCTGAACCACTTAGGTTGTTATAAGGGTCCCCTGGAGGTCTTGAGTCCAGTCTCCTTCCTGAGGCATGTCCAGTCAGTCCAGTCAAGCTATGACTCCAGGATGGAGATTCCACAGCTTCTGGAATACTGAAGCTGTTCCAATACTTGCCCACCATTGTGGTAGAAAAATATTTTCTTACATTTATTTTGAGTTGTCAATTTTCCAACCTGTCCACTACCCTTTTCCTATCCCTATATCCCTTTTAAGAAAAGTCCAGCTCCATCTTTTGTCTACCCTCCCATTAAGTACTTGTGTATTTCAACTGTTAGAAACACCACAATCCAAATAAGGTTTCACAGTAAAATTTCTGGTGTCTCAGAGTTTTAATAGAGTTTTAATCTTTTCAGTAATATAATGGAAAACTAATTTCTGAAGTTGGTGGGGGACTGCAAAGCTTCAAAGGAACTGTAAATAAGAAAGACCTGCACTGGTCTCCCTTCCTGTATCATTTTGGATTTAGAGTGGGTGTCCTTCTGCCACCTGCTTTTCATTCTGCCAAGGTCCAATTTGCTACTTCTTTCAAAAATACACAGTATTCTGACTTGAGTGCCAGCCTCATGCTTGTTTCTGAGAAAAGAAAATTCTAAAAAATAGTTTCTCAGGCTGCATTTGCAAGTGTCTTTTCCCACTCGGTAGAATGTAAAGAATTTAGAAATAGCTATCTTTCCATTTGCTCAAAGGATAAAATTAAGCATAAGAAACAAGAATTAACGTGTATATTAAAATGAGAAAAAAAAGACAGATGGACTTGACTGCTTAAGAGCTAGAAAATGTCTCATCCCATAAAGTTACCCAGATATTTAGTCAGTCAAATGGCATCCAATGGTGGACTTGCTCTAGTAGAGGTGTCTAATGGGAGAAGACTCTGAAGGAGCATAGCAATTCCTCTGTTTTGTCAAGCCACTCTGCAGCTACGTGCTTGTATCCCTTCAGTCAAACATGCTGTGTGGTATTTAGTGGGAAAATAAGAAGAATTAATGACCTTTAAAGAAATGTACTACTTGAACCTGAGTGTCTCAGTCTGGCGTGAAATCTTGCTTCTGTCTTTAATACTTCAATAAAATCTATGTCCACATCTACGCAAACATATGGTGATTCAAAGGAACACCATGGTCAAGCCATGATCTTTTGTTACTACAGCAACCTGTTATCTTTTAGATAATTGAAATAATTTCTAACTGAAGACACACGGGTTAAAAGGGTGAACTATGAGGAAGAGACAGTAGAAATGATTGGGCTGCCTCTTTCCTTTTTTTTTTTTTTTTTTTTTTTTTGCACAATGAGCAGAGATTCTTTCCTAGATATTTGCATTAAATTTTAAAATGCAGATAAAAACTACATAAGAATGTCTGAAAATCCCACTGAAAGTCTATATGCAAATTCAGGTGCTTAACTTCTTTCAATAAAATGACAAATGCCCTTACCATTGTATTTAAGCACATCAAAAAAGTACATGGTTTTCAAGTTGATCAGTTATGATTCCTGCTGATAATAGTGAAGTATTTAAAATAATATGTTGATACTATAAGATCTGCTCTTTATTGGCCTGTACTGTATTTACATCTCTGCAGACCTGAGTGAAAAAATTGCACTTTTTCACTTAGCACTGAAAGTGTATAACCCTAATACAAGTCATGGAGTTTTACTTCATGACAGTTGCAGTCTCCTGGCTCAGCAAACTAATCTACTGACACTTTTTTTATGTACCTATGGAGAACAGACTGAAAGAAGGTACAGTGACTTGAAAAAAAAATTTGGTTTATTTTCTGTTATATTCTTAAACTGGAAGTAGACTTCTCAATAGGATTCTCAGTATCTTAAAGAACCTCATGATGCTAGGATATATATACAAGGAAACTTGTTTTTTCTAATGAAACATAGACATAAGTTTTCAACAAGCTGAGGATTTTATGAGCAGTGCTTACCCTCTGGCTACCCTGCTTTTTCAAGACAAAAAACTCAGGCACCCAACCAGTAAATTCCATTCTGAAATATCTAATAGTTTTGAACTGGGAGCTGACACTTTACAGTTCAGGATTTCCATTAGGGAAGTCATTTCTGCTGTTCAATAAGGCTGCAGTGAGACAGCTCTGTGTGCCTGTTCTTGTCTGACGACAGAGGTGTGCTAAAAACTCATAAGGAGGTGCTTTGCTTGCAAGGAAATTAAATTACACAGATATTCTGGTACAGGAGACATTCAACTACTATTGGGCAGTTTGCAATAAAATGAATGATGCTAAAAAACTCCTAGGTTTGAAGTATCTTAAAATAACTGAATAAAACGCCAAGAAGACCTGTTCTTTCTTGAGTTCTATTTTTCTTTTGTTAGTTTGTTTGTTTTAAAAGTAATTTTGGTGTTGTCAATAATAATTTTGAGGGGGAGAGGGAGAGAATCGAACAGGAAAAAACAGTTCCAGGTGAAATTGTATTATTTTAGTGCTGACCCTCTCTGTTTTAAATTAGTATTTTGTAATTACCAGCATATGTTATAGGATGTACATTCAAAGCTCCTGTCAGTTTTTGTACAGTCATTTTAAAGAACAAGAAATGCAGTATTTGATAATGAGAGCACTGTCTCAAAAGACTCTCCCCAGAAAGCTCTGCCCAGATTTGCTCAGTGCCGCATGAAGCAAAGCTGATACTGGGAGAAGAAAGAGAACAATTTCAGCTGTTTTAATCTTGCAGTCCCATGCCTTTTGATCTTCTCTTTGTTCCTCTTTGTGAAGCATAACTTACACTGCCTGCAGTTTATTTAGCTCTCAGTTTACTTATCTCTGCTGAGCAGTAATGTAGCTTAGTGTAAAATTCCCCTGCAATTCTCAGACTCTGATTTCTCTGCTTTCTAAAGACGGCATTTGTGTTTCTTTCTGCATGCAGTCTGGATGTCAGATCACCTGTTTGGTGTCCTTTTAAAGTCAACATCCCATCCTCTAATTGCAGTGTTTGTTCTGTGACTAGAACACATTTCTCAGCTAATCTCTGATTCATTTCCCCTCAGACTTCATTTGAAGGCTGCAAAAGACAGTTCTACAGCATATGCTATGGCTTCTAATGTAGATTATCAGACACTTTACATACCAATTAATTAAGTAGGCAATTCTCTGTTCATTACCAAACCTCCTCTTGGCATGTATTTTCTGATAAATGTAGATATGTATTGTTGCATTGAGAAATTTTCTGTTCTTTATAATTTAGCTTTCTGATAAAACTGCATATCTAAGAGAAAGAATAACACTGCGCTTGGTATCCAGCTAGTGGCAGAGCAGAGTCTTGTCGGTGATGACATTTGTTCATTATACTATATTTGACTCCTGCCAGTGCCACACTGGAGTGAGAAAAAGAATTGTGATATATTACAAACCTGATATTTTCCACAGCTTTGAGAAACAGAGTAATTAATACCATCATCAGGTTTTACTCTCAGGAAAGGAGCAGAAACAGAGACTGTGCTGCATACAATGAGCAAAGAGTAGGCAGAAACAGAGTGTTTGAAAAATAACAGAGAGAGGCTTCTTTCTTTGGAGAGCAGAAAAAGACGTAGGAAACTTTAGTGTCACCTGATGGTGTGGACCTGATGATCTGAGCTGTCTTTCAGAGAAAGGTAACAGGAAATCTTTAGCCAGCAGCCCAACTTCTTAGAGACCTGCTCCAAGATGGCGAAGCTCAGTAATGAAACCTATGGGGTCAGGTCTGGCATGGAGAAAGAGATGGACAGAGCCAGCATCCACTTACAGCACAGGGAAGACAGATATTAATGCTTAGGCTTTTCTCCATCTGTAGCTGACTAAGCCTCATACTTTCAGTTCCTGAAACCAGCCATTTTCTGAGGAAACTGAGTACCCTTCAGTAAGCCATCAAATAACTTTTTGGCTAATTTGAGCTCACAAAAATGCAGCCAGCTGTGGTTAGCTGGCAGTTCTGTGGGTAGTCAGAATGCTCATCTGATACAGAATCAACCTTAACAGGCTTCCACCAGCCTTGGCTCAGTATATGAATTACCAAAAAAGTTTCAGAGATTTGACTTCAGAACTGACTGCAGATAACATGCTACAAAATATTGCAAGTGAGAAAACAGTTTACTCAAACTGGCACTAGAGGCACGAGGTGAGATCATTCAGCTACTCCAAACTACCTCTAAACCCCACTTTCGGTGCCAAGCAAATCTCATCAGAAGTGCAGCACTGCACAGGAATGTCTTTATAATGCAATTTTAATTAAACAAGCTTAATCATAACCAAGTCTCCTTGATAATACTAATAAAGCCAAAATCCAAGCCTTTGAACAGTTACTGATAGCTTTAAATGTAACATGCAAATAAAAAACATTGTTGGATATATTCACATGCATCATTTCTAGATCCTAAAACTGAGCTCTCTAAATGATTTCCTCCATACACACTGCTTGCACTGTCAGGCTTCCAAAATCAGGAAAAAGGAGCCTCACAAAGATCAATACATCCAGGCTTATGGCATAAACCTTAAGACAACCCAATACATTTATCTTCATTTATGCACCTACATGTTTAGAATTTTTTGCTTTTAATTTTCTTGTTAAAATTCTAGTTGTACTTTTGATCTGGGAGCACCTTTGCTATCTGACTAGATCAATTTTTGATCTTGTCACAGAATTGATGCTGGGGAAAGGTAGAATTATGCAGAGGACATATAGAGGTTAAGCAAAAAGAGGATCAGAACAACAATGTTGGCCTCTTACAATTCAGAGAATTCTCTGTCTGGATTCTGGTGAATACCAAAGGCATTTGAAAATTCAGAGCAGTGATAGGGAAGGACACCAGTGAAATCTAAATACATTCCTGCTAGTTCATAAAGTCTTCTAGTCATGTATCAGGGGTGAAATGACTAATCCACTGTGTTAGGCATTCATTTACAGGTAAGTAATAGGAAAAGATCCTCAGGGACTAGCAGACATTTTCTAAGAAATGACTTGCTGCTCCTTAGTAAGTTCAGTCCCATAGGACACAGATTTCTGAGGTCTCAACACATTTCCCCAGGTGCCAAGCAGAGCAATAACAAAAAAGCTCCTGTCCCCAAAACTTAGAACAATTTAAATCCTTGCAGCCATGAAAGAACAAAACATGCAATAAGTAACTGTTCCTAAGCAAGGAGTAAAAGCTTAAATGAAGAGGTCAGACTATAAAGAATGAAATTTTCATTGTGCCAGAAGGCCAAAATTTGAGACCATGTGACCTTTCTCATGTTTGGCATTCTGCCTCTTTGTGGAGAAGGCATACAGAGCAATATATAGTCCCCCAAGAATGTGAAGTATTTAGTTGGTTTTTGTTTGTAGTGATTCATAATTTTGTGGGAATTTTTAAGCTGAAGAATTCTTTAAATGACATGTAGACAGCTATGAGAACCTCAGTCAGAGGTAATGAGAGACAAGTACAACAGAAAAATAAAGATTTCAGATTAGTATTACTTCAAATCCTAATGCCAAATCTGAATTTCAGGAGGTTGAAGAAATTTTAGAATCGAGTAATTCACTTCAAGGAATCAAGTTTGCCTGACTTTTAGCAATTAAAAATCAAACAAACAGACAAAAAACAACAAAAAAACACGACCAAAACCCAAACAACCCAAATTTCATAATGCAAAAATGAACCAATTTTTTTTTTTTTAGGAGAAAAACTATTTTTTATATTTGTTGTTTGTTCTACTGAAGTTCATAAAGATAGCTTGACCTGTGGGCCTAGTGAATTCAGCTGAAGATCTATCATATGAATGTCTTCTTTTATTACTACTTTCTGTCAGAGCCAGCCTACTCTAAGGGCAATTTGTATAACTTCCTAAAGGTTTCTGTAAACCTGGATAATTGCCAGAGCTAAATCTTTTTCTGTTTGTTTTTTGTGAGCAGGACCTCTCTAATAATTCTAAATTTTTTCATTTCATTTAGGTTGGTGTGACTGAGTTTGTTGTGCAATGTTTAAGTTACTGGAACTTCATCATGCCATCAGTTCTGTTACTCTGAAGCTCTTGGGGAGCTGTTACCTGCAGCTCTTTGTAAACTTTGTGCTTCCCTAATTCAGTGATTTTGACATTAACAGAAAATAGTAGACCCCAGAATCTTTTCAAATTAGATCCTTTTTATCTATCTAACTAGGACAATTCCAGACTTTAAAATTTCAGTCTGCACCTCCAGAAATAATATATATAGAAAATGGAAAAGAAGATTAAACTTTGTGAGAATTTTTTTGTTTTCTAATAAAATCTTAATGAACTTGTAAAACCATGAGCAGCATCTATAATTCAGATTTCATTTCCAACAAATGCAGCTTTTCTCTTTCTATATATCTCATAGGATGGTGGATGGTGTCCCTGCCAATGGCAAAGAACTTGGAACTACAGGATTTTTAAGATGCCTCCAACCCAAACTGTGATTCTAGGATGCTGTGATATTTACTATTCAACTTGAACCAGCTGTTGCTATACTTATAGTGAATAACAATAGCTCTCCAGAACTACAGAGTATGCTTGATGCATATGAGGGTTGTATCTTCCTATTATTCCCAGCCCAGGGGTATCTCAGATTGCACCCAGCAGAATAGATCAGTGTTTCCTTTACAAAACCGGCAACAAAAGAGGAGAGATTTTTTGTTTGTTGGCTTTCTCATCTCTCAGGATACAAAGATACTCTGTTCTAAAATAAGTGAGTATCCCACTGTCTTTTCTTGACAATGTTTTATGCATGGCCAGAAAGTGCTGATAAAGCATTTCTGTGCATTCAGAGGAGAAAAGCACTCAGAATTGTTTTGCTATAGGTCTTTGAACTCTGTGAGAACTGTGTGAGGCTTTAAACTATAATAAATATGGGCAATGTATGTTAAGTTTATCTTCCACGCATCTTATTTTCTTTTAAAACACAGGAGAGAGATTAATACTAAAGAAACAGATACTCTCTAGTTTTCAGCCCAAAGAGCAGGCAACTATCATTGCTCATGATTCATAGTTTTTCCCACTTTCCTAACATTTCCTTTAATTTTCCCATGGCCTTTTCCTGTATAAAAACTGTCAAACAAGCCAATCTTTATCATAGCTTTGTAAAACAGAAACTTTTGCACCCAAGAACATTTCTCTATTCCTGAATGAGCCATCTTTCTATACCAATGCTGCTAACAAATGAGACCTCATAAAAGCCAATGCAATAAATTAATTTTCAGGATGCCTTTTAGACATTATACCTTTGATGCCCTAGTAAAATCAGACCCTTCCAAAGGACACAACACTGTCAAATTCATATTTTCAAGCTTTTTTTAATTTGTATCTTATACCAATTGTTCAATTTCTGGTTTATTTATTACTTGTTTTAACTTAAGCAAGATGAATGATAATAGTACTTCAAATGTGTAAATATTCGTGAATAAAAAATTAATTTAGAACTAGATATGCCTTTCTTATAGGCAATGCTTCTTAGATAAACGTTTGAAAGACCTTTGAGTAGCCTGCACCTAACCAAAAAGGCAAACTTTTCCTGTAGTTGCTGCTTAAGCCCTCAAAGCAGAACAGTGGTGTTGACTGATGTGAAAATCATCCCTGCTAATTAAAGGTGTGAAATGTTAGCTAGATCTATGCTATTTATCTAAAGAATTGTCTCTACAACTGGTTTGCAAAGCTAGGTTGCATGCTAATAGCAGAGCCAAGTCATTGCTGACTCCCTCTGTCACCACTGGGGACAATCAGCTCCCCAAGAGGAAAAGCCCTCTGAGACCTGAATCTGGAAGTGATTCTCACATTTCACTGAGGACAGAGAAAACATGAAAGGAGTTTCTTAAATTATAGACTTTCTGAGCATTAATTACTAGGAATCCCAATTTGAAGAGGAGGGGGTTCAGAATCCAAACTCTTCTTCTGTATCTTGAGTTGATTTTAAATGAAAAAATAGAAGGATCTATGGATAAAGAATCCTTTATTATTGTAACAATTCCAAACATCCCATGTTTTGTTTTCTGGACATATTTTTGTTTTCTGGACATTTTTTGCTCCCTGGACATTATTTTGCTAGGGAAGGCAGAAAAATGTTATGCATTTCCCTTACACCGGTAAATTTGAGCTTGGTGCATCTATTTGCATTCATCTACATCAGATATAGGATACTTTCTATCCCACATGTCCATTCATCTGTGTTTGCCTAAACCTGTTGTAAATATATTATTGCACTTACATCATTTATGAGAAACAATACTGAGTACGTGAAGGTCACAAGGCCATCATGGACAGAAAAAAAAAAGCACGCAAAGCACACAAAGTAGGAAAAAAAGGGAAGAAAATTCAAACAAGGACTTGAGGCTGTTCTTGGAGTTACTGGAGAGTAGACTGTTCTCTGGAGAAACATTACAGCAAATAAATATTTCAAGAAAGATGCTAAGAAGACAACGCATCATCCTGCACTGGAAGAATGCTGGGAATAATGCTGTTACCATGCCTGCTCTGCTGAACATCTCTCTCTTCTCTGTTCTCTGGTTCAGTGTTGCCTTCTGCAGTGAAACTTTGCAGCACCATTTTTATACCTAAAGCAAAGAAAATTCCCAGAATAAAAGATTAGATACCCAAGTCAGCATTGACCAAGCACTATCTTGATATATACATAGGCAGCTGTAACTACCGTATGATTTCTTACATCATTTAGGAACTGATTTTTTCAATTTTCTACTATAATTCAGCTTACTTATCATGGTTTTCAGGCAGAAGCCATCCATTAATATTTCAAAGTTCATGATAAACAAATGTGTATGGTATCTCTGAAGTATGTATGAAGCACAAAAGGACTATACCTAATAAAAATCAATATAGCAATAGAGAAGGATATTCATCTTCTGTGTTCATAATGTAAGAATTTAATTTTTAATTGAAATGTGGATAAAGTAACTTATTTGGTAATGTATTTTAAGTAAGTTATTAAAACAATGTATTTTTCAGTGATTAGCCTCAAAAGAATAGAAAATGTCTTTTTATTCATTCCATATTTTAAATAATCTATAACATCTACTTAAAACTTAAATACTTCATCACACTGATCAAATATATGCTGTTCTATAGTGTCTTTGGATTGCCTGTTCAAGTTTACAAAAGCTTGTATATAATTTACCATACAATGTAATTTTCTCTTACCAATTGTCTGTTCTAGCACTTACTGCACATCTTTTCAAGTTGATGCAATGTCATTCATGAAAAGTCAGTTTAAGGCAAATATGGTCCACATACAGCTGTAGAAACAACTCCAGTGTTTTTTTGTTTCTTCATATATTAAATAAGTATTCACTTCTACTTAGAAACAAATTTTACTTCCAAAGGATGGTATGATTACAACTCTTTTTCTTTAAAAATGAAGTATGTAAGACTAATGGAGATATAGCTCCCACGTCAGTATAGATTTAAAGGAAATTCACTGCCTGAGTCATAAGGAACTTTCATGCTGTATTCCAAGAGGAATAAAACTTCCTGAAGTACATCCCAATGAAAAGGTTTTTTATGAATGTTAACAATACTTAACAATTTTCATTTAGCCATCAGATGTATGTGACAAAAGCATAGAAGATCTGGTCACTACTAAGCAAGGATTTTAGAGAATGCAGACCATAGGAAAAAAAAAAAAAAAAAAAAGGTGAAATTACTAAATATTAAAGAAGTATGTGGAGGAAATAAAGAGTTAAGCAAAGATTACATAATTTCTTATTATATGCAGAAGAGCGGGAGGGTTCTTGTAGGTA
This sequence comes from Heliangelus exortis, assembly GCF_036169615.1. Classification (NCBI taxonomy): domain Eukaryota; kingdom Metazoa; phylum Chordata; class Aves; order Apodiformes; family Trochilidae; genus Heliangelus; species Heliangelus exortis. The sequence goes on along the minus strand of NC_092436.1, from coordinate 10,662,928 downwards.
ACTGAATGAATTGAACTAACATTTCCCAAATGGACTCTATAACTTTCAAAAAGTCATAGTTGGACTCAGGGTTCACTCTGACTTGTGATATATTTGCAAATTATACAAGGAACATCTGATAAAAATTTGGGACAAAAGGTAAACATAAGGAACACTTTGTTTTCCTTTCATGAGCAAACACTTATAATAGCCAGATTCAAGCAACATCATGACTGTGTATGAAAAGTGGTTAAAGTAAAAAAATTTAAATAGTGGATAAATAAATGTGTCTGAGTCCCATTGATTCCTGGGGACCAGAGTGGCCCTGGCTGTAGCAATGCTGCTGACACCCTGTGTCCCAGTTAGGTGTGAAGTGACTTGGTGGTAGGGATCTGATTACTTTTTGCAAGTCATCCCTTGCTGGGCATCTCCCCACAGTGCTTCAGCTGAAGCATAAGAAGCAGGTTTAAGTTCAAAGCTGAATAGATATCTGTGCATTTCTCTACCTGAACTAATAAGTTTTGACTGCCTGATGGAGTCCCTGGCACAGGTACAGCCCCCCACTAGTGCAGCTGGAGTAGATGATTTTATTGAGTATGGATAATAGAATGAGTCCCTAAACAAAACTCCGTTTTTTGCAAAAGCAACACAGACAGCTTATGACATCCAATCACATCCAATCATGGAACTGAAACAATCTGAGTGGAACAATGTGACTCAGGTAACCCAGCACAAAGGCTTGAGTATAACATCACATGTAATGAGTGTTCTGAATTTGGGAGTAACCCACAGCCTCAGTCTAGCTCATGCAGAATTTTTCATTGAAGAAATATATAAAAAGTATGAGAGCTTTTTATGTACAGGGCAAATAAAGCAAGCCAAGCATTGCCCAATAAAATATTTATAACAATTCTAAGCAAGAAAAGCACTTAGTCATGGTTTAACAGAAGGAAAAAATGCTCTGCACATGGTGGAAAAAAAGTCAAAAATAAAATCCCTGAGATAGCAAACCCCCTCCTCCCCCTTTCAATTCATAAGAAATCTTGAAAAAGCCTTTAAGAGGAAGCTTGCCTTGGAACAGGGTCCTATAACACCATAAGAAATTAGCAGTTAGTGCAGAAACTGTCAAGCCCATGATGAGTTCTGTACCCCTCAGAGCACTGGGTTAAAGCTGCAGAAGGAAATACATATCTGGCCAATTTCTTCCTTTTCAGCCTTTGGTTCCAGAATCTTTCTGAGTTCTCAAAACTGAAAATTTAAATCACTTCCTGTCTTTGAGCTCCCCACATTCTTAATATAAATAGTATCTACATAGCATAATAGATTCAGGCTCAAGATTTATGTTTCTGCCCCTAAAATGCAAAAGCTTTTGGTCTTCAAAGATTTTTCACACAAATTTTAATCTCTTTGAGACACACATTCTATGTGTGGATGCAATGTAGATCCACAGATAGGGTCTGTAAAGTTGTTCATAAAATATTACGCTTTGCAAACTGAAAAATACTCATCTAGACAAAAAACTGAGCCCAAATTTTTGATTTAGTGCTTTACTTACATATTGCTGTCATTTGTGGGTGGTTGAAGCTTAGCATCTTTATCTACAGTAACTGCTATCCACAACAACCCGTATTTTTATTTTTCCATGGTGTTAAGTAACATCACAGAAAAGGTTTACAATAAAATTTTCTTTAAACATTACATAATAACACTTATGAGAAATACTGATATTTTCACATAAGTTTATTCTGACTTTTGGACCAAATATTAGAGATTCAAAAAAGTTTAAACTTCCACACCTTAATCTTTATGACCTTCACCAAAAATTGTGGAAAACATTAAAAGAAACTCTTAGGTGAAAATGCATTCATATCCAAACCAGTTTTCTTTAAATAAGTACTTAATAGTTCTTTAAAAAAACATTTCTAGCTCTGTGGAGGATCTGACTTTGCCATTATTATTCTATAGCTATCCTGCAGCTTTATGGAAATTCCCCAGTAGTTTCCTTGGAGGACAAATTGGGCTCTCAATTCTAGAATAACATTTTAGGAAAATAATTAGGGATTTAGAGATACAGATAAAAGAACACAACATTTCTTTTGGATTAAATTTCTATTGTGGAAAAAACCCACTGACAGAGAACTATTTACTTTTGCATCTCTGCAGGGCAGGAGAATCCAGGGTTTATCCTCCGTTTCTTTCCTACTCAAAATGACTCCCAAAAGCTTCAAAGAAAATTTCCCCAACTCCAACTTGTGCTGAAAGCAACTCATTCACCTACCAAAACAGCCAATTAAATATAATCCAACAACTCAGATATACCTAGAATGGATTATATTAAAAAAGAAAAATGACGGTGTCATTTTCAAATACATTAATTTGTGTTTGTTTTTCATAGATAAACTATGCCACTGAGTTACAAAATAACTGTTCCAAACACAGAGCTTACTCTGAGATTATAAAAATGGGATGGTGATTTCCATACTATTTTATAATTTGCCCTAGCAAAATCTTCAGAGTACAGATGGAAGATTAATCTTAGAGCTTCACATTTTCTACCACAGGCAACTCTCAGAGAGATACAATCAGGAAGCAAAAATAAACGTTCTAGCTAAAGGGCTGTTTATCCTATTGATTTTCTATTTAATCCCACAAAATGCCTCCCTTCCAACACTAGCAGCCTCTCAAAAGAAAGCTCAAAGTAATATTACCTTGTCTAAGGATACTTTGGCATAGGGCAGCTGAAGTTAAAATTTGAGGAAATTATAATGTTGCTGCCCATTACTGCTGAAATATTTAAAATAAAAGATCGACAAAGCAGGGATGTAAGAAGGAAAAGAAGAAACGCATGCAGTTTTTTAAATTAGTAGAACTGGCTGCAAAATTTAAGTTACAAGAGAAAACATGTCATAAGTATGTATTGATTTCAAATAAAAGTTTTCAGAGGAAGAGATTACCTAAGATTCTTCGGCTTGACATTAAAGGTATAAAAAAAATTTCAAAGATCTCACCAGGACAGAACAAGCATTTGGTACTTATCTTCCCTACAGTACTTGAAAGTCAAAACATCTTTCAAGTTATTCTCTTCCTACTCCATCCAACTTGTCTGTGATTTGCACTTCAGGGGTAAAAATGAAAGGACATAACTGAACACATAGAGGAAAACATTTTTACTTTTAATCTATTTGTTCTTTTTTTTTTTAAGAGACAACACGATACCTAAAAGAAATCTTAAATAATTGCTTGGATCTCCAGGTTCACTGCTGTGAACTTGGATTCTGGCATAATTAAGGTGCCTTGGGGATGTAAGTTGTAAGGCACAGCCTTATGGAGCATATGGATTCCCAGCTGAACAACCCCAGAATGTGAGTCTGCCTAATTGCACCCAGTTCTTACTCTCTATACTGTCCTCTTATACACATTTAGTGGGTTGTCAACACCTAAGTCAAATAGGATTTGAAACACAAACATTTATTGTATAAGTATTTGGATTTTGTGAAATAATAGTGACATTATTGTGCTACCATTGAAGGAAGTATGAGGAAAAGGAGGATGCTTGTTACAGGATGTGTGTGTGTGTTAAAAGATCCTGGAAGTTTGCAAACCATGTAAAAGGTAGGTTTTGCAACTGTGTTTCTTTTCTGATTTCAGTGAAGCAAACCAGTATTTTTAAGACCTGTCAGAGTCTGAATAAATGTTCTGTGGGTGACCACAACGTGGGAGGAATGCATGTGATGGCAGCCAGTGGAATAAGGTACATAAAGTGCTTTGTAAGACAAATAGACAGTGGATACAAGCTGTATAGGCAAATGCAAACTTCATGGTTTCAGGACTCAAACAATAAATATAAGAGTTTAGTTACAAAATTTGTCTTCCTGAGTCTTCAGTATTCATTGTACATGCAACTATAATAAACTATTAGCTATAAAAATTCTTGTACTGTGTTTGAACTAGAATGTGTTAAATTGATATCTTAACCCTTGCTGCGCTGGTATTAACATCTGTAACTTTTACCTGATAGATTAGAAAACATATCTCAGTGTAGAATATGTATTTAGCTGGTTTGTTTTTACCTAATAATCAATAGTGTCATTGCATGAACATCAACTCACAAGCTGCTGATATAACTGGCACATATCCCTACAACAGGTGAAACTGCCTTACAAGGAAAAAAAAAAAAAAACACAAAGAGAATTAGCTTTTTACCCAGAGGTGAGAAGGACAGGATTTAGTGGTAATCAATACATTCAGGGATTTGATATTGGAGAAATTCCAAATCTCTCCCGAGTGAGAATGTATTGAGAGCAACTTTCCTACTTTGAACAACTGAAATCTAAAATATATATACTTTTGATAGCTAAGCTCTTGAAGGTCAGATTCAAAATTAATCTCAAGACAGTGAGAGAGTAAAGAGAGGGGGAAATAGCTTTCATTTCTCTTTTCTTCATGTGCAGCCAAACTGTTTTCACCAGCAGTTCTCTCAGTCATGTCAGTGGGCACTGAGCACACCAGCTGGTATAATACAGCTTCAGAGAGTTTTCTCTAGTGAGGGTGGGAAACTATGTTCACACTGCAGCAGTGGTACTGAAATATAATACACTAGAAAAGATACATTTCATCCTGAGTTGCTCCTGCAAGTGGAATCTGAAAACACCATATTGGGCTGGAGATCTGAGACAGCCCAATCTAATAACTGCAACAGTACTGAAGAGTTCATGACTGAGCTTCTGCTAATTTAGCAGGACATGAGGTATATTTTTTTTTGAGTGTGATGCATGTCAAAAACTTCATGTTTTAAGTAACAGTTATACCAACAATTCTTATATTAGAGGACTGAATATATTTTTCTCAGTGTCTTTTTATTTTTCTTACCCTGCATTAATTCCTAGAGATCTGTTATCTCCTGCAATATTGAGCCTTCCAAACTTTAAATTTCTTCATGATAAAAATATTCCTGTAACTCCTGCATGTTTTTACCCTTTAAATCAGTTGTCTAAATGTGTTCAGTCTACAGGAAGTCAATCAGTTTTTGCTCATTATCATAAAAAAATCCCTCCTTAGGACTATAGAACAATCTTTTGCCTTCTCTGCTTCTCTATGGGTAAAATATCAATTTATTTCTCTGAATGATAGATACTGATAAAGTAGGTGATAAGAGATGAATCAGCTGTGAAATATAACACCTTCATTTTAGGAGACCTTCAAAAGATGCTGTTCCTTAAAAAAACAAGGTAGCTTGTTTTTTGGACATAAGGCAAATTTGAATTTTAAAGATCTAAATAAAAACTTCATGGCATAGTAGGTATTTAATATACAGTTATCTAGTCTGAAATGATGGAAGCCAAAATAGATGATCTGTAAGGTCCCTTCCAACCCTCACCATTCTGAGATTCTATGAAAATGCCTAACACAGCAGCAGCTGAGGCATGAGTCCTAAGGTGAAAACATAGAATATTGAGATCTTTGGAAAGTACATGAAATAAAATAGAGATGAAGAATCCCAAGCCAACAAGCACATGGTTTGAACTTATTGTACTGACCATCAGCCAGATATTGACAAATCCACTGGTAGAAAACAGCACATTAAACACTGCATGCAAAGCTGTCTGGAAAGGATTCAGATCTCTGAAAGTCTGTCGGACTGGTATTGGCAATAAAAATGGAAAACAACCTCATCCAGCAGAGTTTTAAAAAGAAAATAAAAGAAGAGAGGACTGAGTTATTTGCAATTAGACCATGTCTTGGTATTTCCCCCCTAGGCAATTCTTGTTAAGTATGTGTTCAGTGGTATTCCAAGTAAAACCAGGTTTGATTTATAGAGAGCTGAATGCAGATGAGCCACTCCAGGCTACAAAGAATGCAGAATTAACAGAACAGCAGCAGTGTGTTCTTATCAGTTATTATTCCAGCATTAGATAAAAATTGATGACCTTTTTTAGCACAGTGTTACGTAAATACTTACTGGAAAGTTTCTGTAAGGTGTAGATCTATGGTCTGGACAGGTTGTTCATTTTGCTGTCTCAGACCAGCTGTTTTTCCATGACAGGTTTGGGAGGTGCACTGACTGTTGCTTCAGATGTGAACAGTAGTGTGTAAGTTGATTTTACTTTTCAAAAAGCACTCATGAACCTTGATGGCAGTTATTGTAGTTTTCAAGATTTTAATGATTTTGTAAGAACTAGCCATGGCAGTAACTAACAGATGGCAGTATTACTGCCCACCAGATTTAAAAATATCCCAAGAGAATTAAAAACCCACAGCAAGTCTTCTGTAATTAATCCAGTAACTGAAGACTGACTGTATTCTGGGTGTTAATTAACAGCCTCACTTTTGAATTAACTGAGAGACAGAGAGAGAGAGGAGAAAATACAAGTTTGTTGTTTCTTTTTTCTTTTTCTGTTGCTAATAAGGAACTTAGCATGAAGAATCTCAAAAGAAACCTCTGGATTTCTTTTCATCTTCTTATCCTGCTAAGCATTTATAATTATTAATGAGCTCTATAAATCCTCACCATTACTTTCTGTTGTGACTTCTGTGGGCATTAGGTAAATATTTGGGTCTAACATAGACAGTGTAAGCCTATCAGTAACTACTTTACAAATTTAAAGGTACATTCCAACAAACCTTTTCCCCAAAGTTCCAGTCCTCCCTGGAATATTATACTGAATTAATTGTACTCACTCCTTCCTATGGAGTATATGAGATCAATATTTGGCTCAGTGGTGCTACTCAATTGTAAATTGATCATGATAATATATATAGCATGTTATTATTCTTTATATTAGTAAATGGCTTCTATAATAGAGAATACTTTCTTTATAATATTCTTATAAGGAAATTTAAATTATTCTCCTCTTCTGCTTCATTAGTATCTAAGCATGTTTTGGAAAAGTTAGTGCCAGCTCTCTGATAGTCTTTCAGTCTTTCAAAGACTTCACTGAAAGTCAAGGGAAGAATCCACGATTCTTATGATCAGCTTAAGAGTTTTAGATAAGGTTTAAGAAACAACCTGAAGGTTTAAATATTATCCTTATGCTACATTAGTTTGACTGTTTCCTAATGTAATGAAAAATTAGTAGATCCCAGGTAGGCAAAAAAAACCCCACAAACTGAAACTTCCCCCCAAAAAGAGAAGTGTATTTGTTCAGAGTGCTGTATTTGTAATAGAAAAGGATAGTGCTGTTCAACAAAAACCTCAAAAATCTTCCACAAATGCATTCAGTGTTCATGGCTATCAGCAGATAGAATCCTGCTGGGAGTGCTCCCTGTGCTACCTAATGAATTAAGATTATGAAAGATACAGAAGCTTACAGGCACTGTAAGATCTGAAATGCTTTTGTAATTCTCTTTGAAATTTTTGAATGCCTTTAATGTGTCTGAATAAATCTGTAGAAGATGCTTATCACAGAATACTAGAATGGTTTGGGTTGGAAGGGACCTTAAAATCATCTAGTCCAATCCTCTGCCATGGGCAGGGGCAACTTCCACTTAACCAGGTTATCCAATATCCCAATCTAATTTTATCTACTGCTTCAATATGAAGAGACTGATAACACAAAGTTGTGCTTTATATGTACAAATCAACTTTTGTCAGTAAAAGTTCTCACAGTTCTGTACAGATCCAGATGATAAAATTATTTTTCAATTCTAAAATGAATGTTTTTAGTCTCACTATACCTGCATTTGGGAAAAAAAAACACCATGTTCAAACATTTCTCCAAATCATAAAGTATTTGACATAAAGTAACTTTCTACCTGCTTTTTACATCCTTCTAATCTTTCAGAATTTATAAACCTGAAAGATTTGGGTAAAATATAAGTATGTGGGAGGCTACCTGAAAAATTAATAGCTTTCTATAAAGCTTAATAAATCACAGTTTATGCAGTTTGAAGTCAATCATAAAAATGGAACTGGGAGGTACTTCAGGAGGTTGTCTCAAGCACCCTTCCACTACAAAACTTGTTAGCAAGTTTTTGCATTCTTCTAAGTTATTTCAACATCTTAATTTATTTCAACAAATGTAGGTTTCTCTCAACCCAGGTTTCCTTTGCCCAGATATTGAAACAGTTTGGGAAATAGTCAGACAGAATACTTTTTGCTTTTACACAGATATCATAGAAAATTTGTCCAGATTAAGAAAAAATCTGATTTCATCCCCCCTGAACAGCTGCAAGATGAGACAGGTTATGACATATCAGCTTTACATGGGAAAAGCATTGGGCAAAATAAGCAAGTTCAAAATTAGTTGTTCAAAATTCAAGTTGTTCTAAATTTTGCTAGAGTATATCAGCATTGTAGCCCAGGCAAACACCCTAAGAGGAAAAGCAGCAAATTCAACATTAGCCATTCTCCTAAGGTCTGTGGGGAAAAAAATCCTTTAAGGAAGGAAAGGTAGTTGCTGCTTTATAGAACTTCACAGATTTTTGAATGGTGAGAAAAAATTCATCTCTGTGTCTGATAACTTTTTATGCTCTTAATAAGACTGCAAGGTGTTTTTGTTCTTCTCAACATATTCCCAATCCTCTTCCAGAAAACAAAGACAATCTATCTGCTTTCCTCAGTCAGCAGCAGGAGACAGTGCTCTTTAGTTGCTGCAGGTGTCCTCCCCCCCCACTGAACTTTGAGTTCTGCATCTAATTATTGGGATCCACTGAAGTCAATGACCTATGATAATTTATATGAGCTGATTACTGTCCTTTTATTTTATATTATAATACAGCAGTAAAGCACACTAGGTCTGCTGAGTGGATAACTAGATAGAGAGAAAGAGGAGCTGAAAGATGAACATGAGAACCTTGATGTATATGTTGGTGGTCAATGAAGAGCCATTACACATTTACCACACAGAGGAACATGTGAAAGGGACCGATAGGACAGACAGAATAATAAGAATAAGAACTTTTTATTGGCTACTGTGCACTGAAATTCAGCTGTTTGCAAAGCTTTTACCTTACAATGCCCATTTAGATATTTAATTCCAGGACACTAATCCAAAAAGCCCAGCAATATCATTACTGCAGTATTTAGTCCAAGCATATGCTTCTAAGAATTGTCTAGCTCCACTCTATGGGCTCAAGAAAGTCACCAAAGGCAGCAAGAGCAGATTACTACCCAAGACTGTGCAAGAACAGAGTTCCTTGTGATGATTAACCAGTAGGAATGGTAACCAGGGGCAATCATATGACAAAAAGTACTGATGAGATCATTGCAGGCCTCCACAAAAGAAAAAAAAAAATCACTGCTGATTGAACAGCAGAAGCAGCACACAATAGAGATGATTAAACGGATGGTGGTAGACATGGGGCTGCAGGAATAGCAACTTACACATCAGAATCCTTGACTAGCAGAAGCTGTGAAAATAAAAATAGATGCTAAAGAGCAGCTGATAAGAAATGAGAAAGGAAAGAGGAATTCATTGGGTAAATGGAATGTGATTAGGGTGCACTGAAATTAGACATGGGAAAGGCAAGAAAGGAGAGAGGGGTAGATACTCAGATATTTGGATAAATCTCAAAGTACTGACTAGATAATACATGAAATGTAATTACACAACCAGAAGATCTGTGCAACTGATCCTGCAGTTATTGAGCCAGACAATAGAATCAGACCATGGAAAGGATAACTTCACCAAAACAGATGATCAGACAGCTGGAACATAGAAACAGGAGGCCATGCAGCTGCTGCTTAGACAGTAAGAACTCAGCAAGCATAACTATGGGGCAGCTGCTGCATCAGGCAACATCAAAATCAGGTAGCAAGAAATTATATGAGACCCAAGGCCCAGGCAATGCAAACAGAACCTAGCATATCATAAGCAGAATAGAGAAGAAAACAATTGATTATGAACACAAAAGGATCTGACAGCAGCAGGGCAGGGCAGTATGGATCAGACAGTGAGAACAGCTGACTGGAAAGTGCTGGGATCAGGCAGCATATGCAGCCCATCAGGCAGGAAAAGGATCCAAAATCAAGAACAGTTCTTTGGCAAGAAGCACAGTAACCCACTGGAAACAATTCATCAGATTTGACAAGATGCTTGGAGTCTCCTGCACTAAAAATGGTCTGGAAATGCAAGGCCAGTATGGAGCAGAGCAAGCATCACTATGTAGTGGAAAGCACCACTAATCCAGAACCCTTTCTGGAACACATTGCTCCTTCCTCTGTCATGGCAGAGATCAAATTCCTCCTTTAGATTAACAGAAAAGCAAAGGAAGGGGCTGGCTCTGTGGATGCACTCACTACAAGGTGGCGACTGCACCAAGGCAAGGTTTCTCTCATTTTCTCTCAATGTTCTCTTAAGATCCATTGGTTTGAGGGGATTATGAATAATGGTGAAGTCCAGCAGCCTCTTTCTCTCTGTACAAAACACTAGAAATTTTCTTCTGTATCTTTTTCCATCAGTTGCCAAAGTTCTGTTTTAAGCTCCAGGATAATCAATCAGTGAAATATTAGTGAGGCACTGAGGGAGCAGAGCAGAGCAGATGACAGGTCAGTGTCTTTAGGTCCTGTCTGGTCTACTGTGCCAGCACAGCATGTGACAATGAAAGAGCACCAATACATCACTCATCCCTTAAGCATATACAACTTCTATTAATTTTGTCTCTCAACACTATACTCTGCCTGTACTCTTGCCCTTTCTGATGGTTGTTGCTGTTTAAATAAATCACTGGAATTCCAGGAAACATGACAAAAATCATAGTGAAGTTTTTTGAGTAGTATTTTTTGTTCTGTCCTCCACACACCCCTCTTTCCCCACAAAAAAACCATAAAGTTATGCCTGTATGGAGAATTTTCTTTCATCTTTGAGGGTCTGTGGCAACATAACTAGTCTAATCATGTGAGATAGCAGTTAGCAAAATTTATAGACCAATTCTTTTACCAAAAGCTGGTGTGCTAGCACAGTTGTTGCAGCTCAGCACAGTTTTCTTCCATTGCAGAAAAGCACACAAAACCAGCACTGATCTTAATACTACATAGCCTGACCTTTGGCAGTGTCCAAGATCCTGGTGAGACTTTTCTTCCAGTAAATCTGATGCATTTCTTGATCATCCCTTTATAATTTGAAATCACATTATCTCATCATATCTGCTCACAAAACCTTATCACTGATTTTGTCTACTCTTGTTTTCTGTCTCCCATATTTCTTCTCTCTGAAAGATTTCTCCAGAAAGTCCTACATGCCTAATCAGCAGATGAAAGCCTGTGGGACCAACTGCACTTAAATTTTTCGTGAGGTTTCTCAGTCCTCTGCCTCATAGTCCTCTTGACAATTAAACCATTAATCTGCATGGCAAACAGGGATTCTTCCTTGGTCTCTTCTGTTGCCCCATAAGTGTAAAATAAGTGAGTCTGAGATCTTCAGCTTCCTCCATTTATACACAGATCTTGAAGTCAGAGATCACCCAGGATCTCATTCAGGTCCTGACACTCTCTCATCATCTGTGCTCACTTGATACCTCTAATCTGAATGCAATTCTGCTCCTAACCTGGGCTATTGGAGACTGCCTGAGGTTACTGGGAAAAGCCCAGGGTCAATTTTCAGTCACACTGATAACCTGCCCACATTGTCATGTGGCTGAAGAATAAATAACAGAGGTACTGTTTGTTCTCAGGTGTCTTCCCATATTTGCCTCTGTGGCATATGCATTTTTGGTCTTTGCCATTTCCTGTTTTGCACTGAAATAATTCAGTCTATCTAATCAAGCATACTTACACCTTAATCACATTTTCCATCCCCCCTTTCCCCACTCTGCCCCCTGAAATTACACAGCACTTGACCAAGTGTCTCGATGATGTAACCTCTCATGAGGGTTTGAGTAGGGTACCAACAGAAGTAGCATTGTTCAGCTATGAATGCTCTTAGATAAAGAGAAGACATATAGCTACAGTATGAGGTAGAGAAATAGGTTTTTGTCTTAACTGCTGGGTGCTGTGTGCCATCTAGGCCCTAGGGTGTACAGCACACATCTCTGAAGTTTCCTCTCTTTGTCTGAAACTTTGCACCTTGGCTCAGACGTGTGGAAGGAATGTACATTTTTGTGATGGTCCTTTACTTAGAATTCTGTCTGTTAAGTTCCAAGCCCCAGCTGCAGGATGCTATCACTTTTTCAACTTCATTCACAGACAAGCCTGACCACATGGACTGCAATGTTGGACAGTTGACACACGACAGTGCGGTCCTGAAACAGAGCCCTAGGGACACGCGATAAGACTGGTGCGCTGAATGCTCGGAGAAGCCTCTGCATGGCCAGGCATCCCGAGGTGGCGAGTACCAGCGAAAGCTGAGCTGGTGTTTTGAGACCTCATCTCCTGCTGATAACAAAGGCTAAAGAGGCGCAAAAAAAAAAAAAAAAAAGCCGGTAAGAGCCCGAAGTTTCCCCCCACAAAGGCAAAGAAAGTTGTAAAATTAAGAAAATGATGAAAAAATAACGAAATGTTTGTAAATTTTTTCAACAAACAACAAAAAGGGGGGAAATGTAGAGAGAACCACAAGTCCTCAGGTGTCGCCGATAATGAACTGGGAGCTTAGGCCCAGCTGTGCCCAATAATTAGGGCCTGCCCCAGACGGAAATGGGCGGGGCTGAAGGGCAAAATAAAAGGCATGCTCCCAGAAGCAGACAAGAGAGGAAGATGCCTGTGGAGAGGGACGGCAAGAGAGCTCCAGAGAAGAGACGTGTCCCCAAGAGAAGGCTCGCCGCAACATTTAAGTACTTCTGGGAAAATAAGATTATTTGCTCCACAGGTGTTAGGAGCTGAAGGGAGGGAGGGTTTCTCTGTTGGACTCTGAAGGACAGGGTTTGGAGGCTTTACCAGGTCTAGCCCAGGAGTCAGGGCTTGGCCCTTTCGCCTTCCCAGCAGCAGGAATTGCACCCACACTGCATTGGCCCAGCTCAGTCTGGCAGCTTGGCAGGAACCTCTCAGCAATGCGCTGCAGCAGCTGATCTGTACACCAGGGATCTTTTCTATCATCTCTGCTGCAGAATTTGGCTATATAAATAATCTTAAAAATTTAAAGGAAGCAAAAAAAAAAAAAAAAAGAAAAAAAAAAAAAGAAAAGTGGTGAGGCTGGGAATACACTAACTGCTGATACTGCAAGAAGTCCTTTCTGAAATATCAGCAGAGCTGGGGAACCTCGCAGTGAGCCATTCCCATGACTTATGATGAAGCAACATCTTAAATCCTCTTTAATTTTATTGCCACTAATGCACCCTTCACATTGTGTTTAAAAAATAAACTAATGTGTTTACATAAAGATGAAAGCTATTTTCTGCTAAATAAGTAGATTTTGGTTTCCAAGTTAATAGGTAATTGTAAACAGCATCCATAGTAGCATGAATAAAACCATTAGCATACTGAAACCATGGGGAGGAAAAATATTTATTGCAACTGTGTTCTGCCTTGTAGTCCTCTGCAGAAAAAGATCCTTTTGCAGTATGTAACTACAAAGGAGTTGTTTCACCAAAAAAAATGTAATTTTTTTTAGGTAAAAGAAATAAGTAAGAAAAATAACAGCTAAAATAACAGGATATGATGTACTGTAACTTCCAGGAAGAATCAGTCTCTCAAAGAAGGAGAAAACTGTTGTGTTAACAAAGGTCCATAGAAAAAGTAAAGATGCCTCTGGAATTATCTATGTCTTTACTTTTTCTTAAAAATAAACTTTTCTGTGTTCTGAGTTAAATTTGCTTTGAGGGGGACTTCCATTGTTCACAGCACTCTAATCTTGAACAAAAGCTTGCATTTTATTGAGATTGTGGGTCTTGCTTCTTATTCTGAATCTGTCAGAGTCAGATACTGATGTAGCTACATTAGTGAAAACCCCAAGGAAAATCCAGCATTCGTATTTGAGAACCTTTCATTCACCCAAAGCTGAGGTCAGTTCTATTGGGATAAATTCAAATCATCCCTCTCTGAATTTGAATTTGTCCTGATATAGTTGCATTTTGATAGATTACTGGTTTTTAAACTGGGAAAAAGTCACAGTGTACATATTCTAGGTTATTGTAGGAAAAATGAGAATATGGTTATCAGACAGAACAATAAATGAGTTTTAATACCTTTAGGATAAAACAGCTATTAAATGATTCTATTTTCCCCTCTCTGTCTATACAATGTAAATAAGGTAACTTCAGAAGATTTATCCTTACTAAGCACCAGGAGCTCTTGCATTGTTCTTTAGATAATCACATACAAGTTCAGCCTCAGTAACAGTAGAATAGATGTCCTGTTCCTGTTGTGCACTGGTGTGAAACAGAGAGAAACCAGTGCCAAGATTTTGCCAGTTCCCAGTTTTTTTCAGTTTTAAAGCCACTGATTCTGTCTTTGTCGGTATTATAATTATTGGGAAGAAAAGCAAAAACTTTGAAAAGATGACAGCAATCATGTAATACAGAAATGGATAAAACCTGTTTTCCTTTACCCTTTTCTTTAGTAGAACTTAAGACAATTTCAAAGGGCTTCTATTTAACCACCTGTGACATCTGTATTAATATATTATTTTTTATAAGTACATAGTATTCCTCTGATAAACAGATTTGTCTTTCCTGAAGTCACCTTTTTCACCACTAGTGTGAATTTAGTATTACTCCATTAGTGGTTGAAGCTCTTTTAAAAATTCAGTTTGGCCTGAATGGGATAATAAACCCACATACTCAGACCTTTATCTCATATTGTATTTATGTCATAGTTATATATCTTCTACATACAAAGAAAATACAAAGAAAAATTAAAGAAAATATTTGGGGAATATATATAATACAGTTTACGCCCCTGATATCAAAGTGATTACATTTCTTGTCTTAGTACTAATAAACATTTTCTCATTGACCTTAATAACTAAATCCACTTAGCCTAGGAAAGAAATTACATTTGTCTGTAATGCAGACATTATTGCATTAGCTGTGCATGGCATATCAGGATATGTAAATTCACTGGATATATTAATAACACATACCCTTAATGGACAATTTAGAGTATTACGATATAAAAGAGTCTTGCCCACAATATTTACAGGAAAGGATAAATAAACTCATCTTCAACCTGCTGCGTTCCCTCATTATACTTGTTAAAATAATGACATTTATTGTCTGAACATTTTTACCTCTGAAAGGAAAAAATGTAATTAACTTAGATGGTAAACTCTCTATAAATTAACTCAGAGGAAAAAAATGAATTTGAAGGGAAAAATCAGTCAGGAACGAACTATTAAATACAGTAGAACCTTTAATATTCATTTCACTGAAATGAATACAATTAGGAATGGTTGGCAAGCAAGATGGTAGAAATCTGCTCTGTCTACACAACAGAGGAATTGTTCCATGATACTACCTTTAAAACATGACTTCATCCATTTCATTGCAAAGAGCATTCTGATATGGACTGTATCATAGATTTTAGTTTCAAAATTGAGTTCCAGTGGTTCTTCAGACAAGAGATTCAAATGCCAGCCTGAGTTTTATCTCAAGAAAATGGTTCCCCACAAGATTTAAATAAAATATGTACAACTATTATCACCAGTCCTGGACAAAGTGTTCTGCTTTATAGACTGCTCCATGCTAGCCAGTACCCTGCAGTAAATGTTTTAAATTTAGTTAAGGTAGGAGCAAACAAAAACTGAGTTCTATGATAACATTCAGTCTTAACTCCCTAATATATATAATATCTCTGGAATAAATACGTTCGAAATTGCTCAGATAGCTCTACCACCATAAAGACAATGATCAGAAAATTAGCCCTCATAGGAAACAAAAGATATAACCCACAGGTCTATGATTCCACCTAATGACAACATCTCATGACTGGTTTTGACCAAGAGGTAGCGCTAGGGACTACTTTTGTGAGGGTAGTGCAGATATTCGTGGAGAAAAATTACTTACTGATAAATCATCTAAAATCCTTTATAACATGAAGTTTCAAATCAGTGTAAATTCTTCTGGCAGAATACACATATATGAAATTTTAGTGTGACCCAGGGCCAAATCTTTAGCCAGTCCAACTCACAGTAGATTCATTATCTTGAATGAAATGCTTCTGATACAGATGTAGAAAACTGACCCATAGTCTTTTAATACACCTTAGATGATCCAGCTTGCTATAACTATTTTCAATTATTCCATTTACTTTTCTGGAACTCATTTGCTCAAATGTGTGAGAAATCCAGATGTGGGCCTTAATGCAGCCTAAGCACTTACGCTACCTGACAGTAGATACCATGTAATAGCTGTAAGATATATTAAGAGGTATATTCTCAAAAAGAAAAGAGCAAAAGGCTCCAACCAACCAAAACAATGATAGCTGCAAAAAGGCAGAAATTCTGGTACTGTACCTGGCAAAGGACAATCTACCAAAATCACATTTATTCCAGCAGACCCAAGCATGCCAATTATTGTCATGGTCCCAACCACATCTGCCTGTGCCTGCTGTATAAAAAACCCACATTGACAAACCTTGTTTCAGTGTGGTTCCATCTGTAAACAGCTCAGACCTCACTTTTCAAGGAAAATGAAAAGTGTGAAAATAAAATGTGTGGTCCTAACTAATGTACATATCTCACCCAAGATGTCCTTCCATAATCTGCATAGCTTAGGAGCCCTAAGGAGATTGTAGAAATTTCCCATATTGTTCTTCTAACTATTCTTGATCATAGTACCTGGACTGAAAAGCATTTTTCACTACTCAGTTTGCAGATGCGGCAATAGACAGGAATATAAAGTGATTTTTTTTAACCCATGAGAGTTTGTTCTATGTACAGCAATCACTACAGTTCTCCAAAGCAGCAGGTTACAGTGCTGGTAGCACCTAAGATCATCCAGTGAGCTTCCATACCCAGGAAAAGAAATTAATTACTTCAGACTTGTATGAAAAATATGAAGAAGAGTAAAGCTGAGAGTAAGTGCAAAACCCAGCACAGCCATTATCATATTTGAAGAAAAGAGCAATGTCTGTAGAAGACTACAACAAAGTCAATAAAAGTGAAGTTCCTTACAAGGATGAGGCCATGTTTTTCTAAGCATCTTTTTTGTTGTTTTAGGTTGGTTTTGGTTTTCCCCACAACTGTTTTATCTTTCTGATTCTATCATTTACTCATCCCATCTCATCATTCTTTTTATAGTTTAAAGCTGTTCTCAAAAACATTTATTAATGTTTTGGGTGAGCTAGCTGACATCTATTTATCTAGCTGCACAAATTCACAAATTTTCATGCATGAGCCCCAAGATGTCCAAAAAACCAAACCAATGAATTCTTAAAAGCACAGACAGACTGCCTGTCCTCAGAAATGCATTTTTAGACCCACAAGATGATTATTATGTGTTGGTTTCCTTAACACCAATGATCAAAGGGCAAAGAAGCCACATCTGCCTCTGAGCATGTTAATGTGCACATTTACATTTAAATCCAAGGTTATTCTGTGACACCAGCCAGGCATTCAAACATTTGAAAAAAACAAAGTTCTATGGCTTAAAGATTAATGTTACAATACCCAGAAATCAACCATAAAAGTAAGCACTAATAAATTTTCAGATGGTGTTAGAAATGTCCAGATCCTTTTTCAGGGAAGTACATCAATTCTTTTCAAGAATGAATGCTAAACATTGATTTCAAATACTGAAAATAGATTACCTGAATTCACTGTATGGTTAAAACTACATAATGTGTTTATTTTAACCTTTTTTTTCTTATCTATTTCTATATGTACTGTTCTCAAGAATTGCACAATACTGGTTTGTAGAGGTTTGTAAAGCTTGCTAATGAATAAATGGCTTCTAAATTTCAAAATAAATACTAGAAGAAAATCAAGCCAACCCAGTCAGACCAAAAATGGCACAGAAAATTAATATAAATAACTTCAACAAATACGTCAAGATAAGACAGATGGGCATTTTGATGTAAAAAACAGCATTAGTGAGTACAAACTAACAGAGAAAGCATTATTGCTGGAAATTGAACTGAAGTCTGATAAGATTAGCTAAAATATGTGAGGTGAAGATAGAAGAATAACCCTGAATTCATTCTCACTTTTCAGCTCAATGGGCTGCATTTTACACAGGATGCATAGGATAAAGACTCTATTCTAAACCCCTTGTTTATGTATTAAAACTGAACACACAGCTTCAGAAAATCAACATGAGAAATACATCTGAGTTTTACATGTTTGAACAGAATGACAGATAGATCTGCCCCAGGTGGTATAAATTAGAGAAGGATAAACTGGGAAAGGAAAAAGGAAAAAGTGTCTGCTCCTAGAAAATTCAAGAAATCAGAAAATTAAGGAAATCAACTAGGAGCTCCTAGAAGATTAGCTGACTGCACCAATACCTTTATATCATTAATTTACGTCTGAAATGAACATGTAATTATTTTATTCATATATGTATCAGAGAGGAAGCAGGATATAGCTCTGGTTTTAAAATTGTATCACCAAGGGGTTTGAAATACAGAAAAGAAAATCTGAACTGGTTAATATATGCCATCTAATCATACATACAGTGCAGTTCTCTTATTTCACTTTAACTTAACCAGTCTCTCTCACTTATTTTCCTCCTCAGTCTTTGCCTCCTCCTCTGTTTTGCACAAGTTGATATCAAACACTGGACTAAAAAACAGTAAATTCTCATATAATCATGTGTAAAGTCAAAAAGCTGATAAATACATTTGTAATGCATCAGAACAAACAGGACAGAGAGGCTGAATGAAAATCCACCCTGAAACCAGACATTTTTGAGGCAAGCAAATTTTTACATTCTCATTTAGATTTTTAACAACACAAATTTTCAATCACAAGAAAATATCCATTTATTCTGGCAGTAAAGTCTTTCAGTATATACCATACAGGAATATGGAGACCAAACATACTACGTTGATCTCTAACTTCTCTAGAAGGTTCTGCCCAATTGTTTAAAAGTACTGGAGAATCAGGTAATTATATCTTTTTGTCTAGTTTATTACAGAACAGTCAAAAACCCCTTTTAGTATGAAATAGTTCAGAATGATCAGGTTTCTGTTGCCTTCTCAAGTGGTTAAATGAAGTAAAAAGTTTCTACCTCCTATCTAGTAGAGCAGATTAAAGTCAGACAGTGCTTGTGTGTAATATTCCAGGCAGGCCTGGATGTGGCATCATCACATTTCAGGAGATGGCTACACTCTTTTTTCTAGCAGAATTGCAAATAAAAACTTTGCAAGATAGGTCCCATGCTGATTCCTGAAGGTCTCTAATAGCTCAGCCTTGGATTTTCCTTTTCACACAGCACTTGGTCAAGCTAGCTCTATACCCATCTCCCAAATACTATTGCTAATTTCTGAAGTCTCTGTTTATTCTAATGTTGGAGTCCAATCCAGCTAAATCTGATTTTATTGTCTGGATAATTAATTCTATGAAGTGACAAGTCTATAGGATTAGTCTGGAATTTTCTGGTGGGGCAGACCCTCCAATGAGAGTACAGAATAAACATGGAGGAGTTAAAAGGCACACTGATTGTGTGTAACAAGATTTATTATTAAAGAATGGTCTGCTGTTAACATTTCTTTGGGTTTCTTTGTCTTGCTGTTTCAGTGTTATGCTTGATCATGGCTGTCACATATTTTCATTCCCATAAACTCTGAAGAAGCTTATAATTGTGTGTTCTTTGGAAATAGACTTCAGCATTAGACTTAGGTTAAAGTTACCCTTCCCTAACAACAAGAACCATATGCTGTTGGAGAGAGGGCTCCACTCTGTGACTGCATTATTTGAAATTATCAGCAAACTCCCTAATTTTCTTCATTAGAAATTTTTTTCCACATTTCTACATTTGAAAGGGGAAGTGTTTTCTCCAGAGAATTAGGACAAATAAATGCAATAAATAGAATATAAATAAATGCATAAATCAACGGCAGATGGAAAAGGGTTGGATTATTTTGTTTTGCAGGGATCTATGTCCATGCTGCAGAGAGCTCTGAAGGTAGGGCTTGTCTTATCTCCATGTAAATCACGTAGGCATTCATCACTCAGTAATGCAGCATCCTTATCAGGTTGTTATCTTTCAGCTGTTAATAGCCATTAGTGTTCAGTGCACTGCTCTGACCCACTGACTGTAATGAATTCCTATGATGGTGGAGACAGAGATCCAGCAAAGTAATGAGGGTGTTTATGTGTGGATGGGAAGGGAAGATAGTGGGATGGGCAGTGTAAAGCTGCCTGGAGGTGAAGGTTCTCCTTGTATCACAGAGTTGCTGGGCAGCCTCCTAGCATGCTCACAAAAACCTGAAAGTTGTTCGGGAGTATATATCTACTTTACAAATTACCATATCATACCTGACCTAAAATAAAAGCTGATGTGATAGTGTTCTTCAATGGTTTTCTCAGGCTTTTGATTAACTTGGACAAGAAAACAGATAATTCTCAGGTGCGTAGGCGAGGTCTTTTGACAAACAGAAATCGTCATCACGTATTGCAATTTCTGTATTTTCATATCATTGTATCATCACACAGTAAAGGCAGTTCCTCTCAGAATTCACACTCTTGATTTTGAGACACTTCCTTTGCTTCCCGTACAGTTTCTATTACCCATTTTTCAAGTTGCATCTGATTTTAGGGTGAAATACCTCAGCAGAAGTAGTTCCTTCTTGCCTGGTAAGTTTTATGTTTCTGGTGCCATGGATATAAATTAACAATGAACAGCAACAAAAGCCATAAAAAGAAGTAATAACAAAAACAATCAAGGCTTTGTAGTGAATAGAAATGGCCTCAGAGCAGAATCTGGCTGGCCATGTAACACTGAGAATGAGGCAGCACATAAAGGAGTGCAAGATTTTGTCTTGGAAGTATATAATAAAACGAAGAAAAAAGGCAGGCAGAATTTGCTTGTTCAGAATCAAAATATTCATTTAAATTTCGATTTCAAAGCATTGGTAATACTGGGACTATTTTCATTCATAACATGCAGTGAATCAAACAAACTGCCAAGTGAAATAGGTTTCTCCAGAAGAGATTGCTAGAAACTGAGCATACAGTTAATGGTAAATGTGAAAGATTTATGTCTGTTTTTCCTCATGCTGACCCCTGCAATATGTCACCAGCCTGCAAAGCAGCAAAATACTAGAAGCACAACTAAAATATGCCTACTGGCCAAATGGGAAGAGTTATTTCATTTGGCTGCAGTGCTGTCTAACAGACATTGCAAGTGTTCTTAGCTAGAATTATTGGAGAAAAAGACAATCAGCTGTGAAGGTGCTGGCTAGTAAAGGTTACTTCTCTGCCAGGAATTCCTGGAAGGATTTTGTGAAAAATGCATTCGGCTACATTTGAAAGGAAAGGAGGAAAACACACTAAATTATTCTGATTTTTTTAAATATATATTGGAGTCAGTCCATTACTGATGACATAAAAGGCAGCTATCAAACCAGGGAGAGAAAAACTTCTCTTCAGAGGGTCAATGGGAAGCTCTATGAGGAGTAACCATGAAATTACATTGAGATTGGTGCTGCTTAACTTCAAATTACAATTCCTATCAACCAAAAGGATCCAAACTGCTCATCTGAGTGATGCCCATTTCCTATCTCAGTTTCACATTATCCTTTGTCTTTCACACTTCCCCATCATTACCTCTTTCTGACCCTTTGGCACTGGACTTTCCCATTGCTGCAACCAGTGTAAAGCAGATATTAACACAACAAAATAAGCTCTTCTACTTTTTTTATTTTTAGAAAAATGGTTCTTTTAGCCTTGCTGGGAGGCAGTGTGGTCACTGACCCAGCAGTTTTTATTCTTAAAACTTCCTATCTTCTGGTTTACTGCCTGCAGTTTATCAGCTGCTGCCTTGGCTCTGGATGATGAAAAGGTGTGACTGCCTTAATTTGAGCAAGCTCTGGATTAACAAAGGTTAGGGCCAAAAGTCTGGGCAATTGCTACAGGTTCACTGAGGATTAGCAGGGTGCAACACTGGGAAAAGTTGCAAAGGTATTTTTTGGATTCACCAGCTTCTCTGTCCCATGAAAAGAGCTTGCTCCACCTCTAATAGGCTGCAGTTTGTTCACTTAAAGCTTTATAAACCAGAGCTGTAAACAGCCAGCAGCTCCCACAGCTGTTAGCAGACAACTGCATGCAGCCTGTGTTTCTTATTGGTTTCCTGAATGTTGACATAATTCATTGTATTTTATCTCTTCTTCACAAATGCTGTCTTCTGTTTTCTCCAAAATAATCTGAGGAAGAATAGTGGTTGCTGAGTTTGACAACATCTGTGTAAGCACAGAAAAGGCTTTCATGAGGGTCTGGAATATGCACAGCATAAAATTCAAAAACATTTTAATGTTTACTAGAACTACAACTTCATTAACTTGCTGCCCCCTAAAAAAAAAAAAAAAACAACAAAAAAAAAACCCACAAAAAAAACCCCCCAAAACAAAACAAAAAAACCCAAAAAAACCCTACAGAACAAGTAATTAGTTGATGTCTTCATAGGCTTTGAGACTTAATAACTTGCAAATATTCTGTAGTGAATATTTGGTTCATAGAGCTGATGCCATGGAAGAGTTGGTTGTCTCCTGCTTTCATGCCGATAATTGTTTTGTTGTTGTTCCCTCTGAAAAGTCTCAAATGTTCTGATAATTTGGGTTTTTTTCTTGTTCCTTAAAACATTATGACTAATTCATTGCTTGAATATTTTAATGGTCTTAAAGGCCATTTCTGAAACTCAATAATGCTAATGCATGAAAATTTTAAATATAATTTTAGTAGCATGTTGGATAAAGTAATCATGACAACAAGAAAATAGACTGAGTAGCAAAAGAGTATACAGTAAATGCTTGCTCTAAACCATCTCTAATTGTTTTATGAAGAGATTTGCATTCTTGGAGGCAATACATGATGGAAGTGGTTCTTAGGGTAGAAAGAGAACTTGACAGTACACAAGAAACCAGACTTTTGTTTTGTGCCCAGCTCTGCTTCTGTTTTACTCCTTTTCTCAGCTTTTCTGCCTTTAAAATGCGAATAATATTTGTTCCACCTGAGAAAAACTCCTGAAAGGAAGACAGAAAAAAGTCTAACTTTTTAGAAGCAAACTTCTGTGTCATTCATTTGGTTTTTGTTTTTTTTTTTCCTTTCTTCTGCTGACCACATGAAGGAAAGCAATTGGCTACTTCTCTGAGATCCCCAAAGACTGTTAAAAATTTAAACCAGCAGCCAGACCTCTTCAGAACTGAAATTTAAGTCCCAGAACACTCCAGATGCACCCATTTATTTCTACGCACATTTATATATAGCTCAAATACTTTCCTCTCTTTAAAGCAATTCTTTTTTCCTATAAAATACTTTCAGAAGCAGTCATCTGTAAAAATCACTGCACTATAAGACTTCTAAAAACTTGATCTCCTGGGATTCCTGCTCACAGACTTCTCTGAAGATTGAGTCCTCCCACGCAATACGGCCCTAAAGAAGTTCAATATGTAAAATCAGAGTTTTAAAGATTTGCTGCCACTTCTCAATTCATATTTTAACATAATTGTCACATTTGGCTGGTATTAATAGTATTGTGTGGATAAATTCTCCGTTGATGGCTAAGAGAACAAGGATTACAAATTTTTTACTTACTTTTCTAAGCCAACAAGGCTTATGTCATCATATTATCTCTATGTATCTGTATTAGATGCCCCCTTACAAACCTATTAGCTGTTCTCAGTTGAGTCTAATATAGCAATAGAAATCTCAAAAGCTAGTAACTACCTCATGATTTATTCAAAAAGGTAGCCAGGTAGAGGAGAAGAAACATTACAATTCTCTTTTGAAAGGCTCGAATTCAAGAACACATTGAATTATTTCCTTGACTTCAAAAGAAGTCCCTGGAGTAAGACTTAAGTATAGGATGAACCATTTGACAGATATTATCAGCAGGTTGGGTTTTTTTATTATTTTATTTACGCTTAA
Source organism: Heliangelus exortis (assembly GCF_036169615.1). Classification (NCBI taxonomy): domain Eukaryota; kingdom Metazoa; phylum Chordata; class Aves; order Apodiformes; family Trochilidae; genus Heliangelus; species Heliangelus exortis. The sequence continues at coordinate 10,639,055 of NC_092436.1, read as the reverse complement.
AACTTTATATAAGCAATAATGATATGGAAAAAAAAGCTAAATACCTAAAAATAATATTTTCTTCCTTTAAGTTTTTCAAGAACAAAGCTTGAAACATTTTCCAAGATGTCTGTAAGAGACAAAAAAATAACTCTTCTAAGAATGCTATTCTTTCAGATGAATTAAGGTAACACAGCAATTTACAATAAATCTAAGATTATTTTTGTTGACAAATGAGCAGCATCCTGCCCTTGCACTGCATGGGGAATAAGCACACTTGGTGGGACATGGGGTGAAGGCAATAGCTCAACACAAGCTATGGATTAAAACACAGGAACTCTGCTGTTTATGATGACACAGGTACAGATGAGCTGAGCCTTGAATCAAGGGAAGAGGAAACAGCTTGTCAGGTAGACAGACAGGAGAACACAATGTAGAATACATATGCAGAAAGTACCTACTTTAAAAAGAAAAAAAGTGTTTCACCATCCAGAGGTACTGAAAGAAAAGGACAAAAAAGGACAAATTTATACATCATGCTTCAAGGATGGTGATATTTATCTAGACCCCAAGCTTGCCTGTAGGGAAGCTGGATCCTGTTCATATGCAGGACCCTCTGTTTTTTACACTAATAACACCTGGCAACATGACTCCATTTCCCCTTCCTCTCCACAGATGATGATAAAAATCAGGATAACAGGAAAATGAGGAAAGCTTTGTGTGCTAAGAAGCTTGAACTGATCTAATGAAAACTTTACAAGATTGGCATAAGCAGTGAATCTGTTATTAAACAGAAGAGACAGTGCAAGTCTTAGACTGACTTCTGACAGTGGCATCTCAAATGAAAAAACATGAAGTGTTCAAGGCATTGAAAAAGTGGGTACAGAATGTAAACAGGGAGAAAGGGAGAATGCAAAATTTAGAATTGCTGAACTTTGGTTTCTCGAGTGAAAAGAAAAAAAAATCTGTGCAGGAGAGATCCATTGGATGGTTTTTGTTTTTATGAAATGATTTTCACAAACCTTTCTTTATGTGGACTACAGTGCCCCCTATAAAAACAAGCTTACTATTTTTGCTTTAACACTGTAAGATTACAGTATGCTTTAGAAGATGCAGCATAAAAATATTTTCTCAATACATTCCATCACTTTCCTAAGATGGATCTTGCCAGATATTTATTGATTTTTTTGCTTCAGTTTTATTCATCTTCCTTCCCTGTCCCATTACATTAGAGCATGTGTGTGCATCAGTTACACTTGTAAATGTTTCATGTGCTTATGCCTAAAGGCATCCTAGGATGTTGCTCAGAGATATAATATTGAAAGCAGTTTACAAACAATGGTACCCACAGAGGTATATAAATCAACAGGAATGCAGGCAACCAGATACACACACGTAACAAAATTAAGAAATCAAAAATTGTCTCTAGTGAAAAAAAAAAAACAGTCTAAAGACTTCCCTGCTGCTGGGGTGGGAAGCAATGCAGCCCCTGAGGCTCTCTCTGCCCTTACAGCTCTGAGCACTTTGCCCACTGCCTGCACAGCACAAGCCCTGTGTACAAACACCTGGTGACCTCTGCAGATTTACAACTGAGAAGGCATTTTGTGTCAAGGTAGGAACATCTGAAGGAAATTTAGTTTCTGGATGTTCTAGTAATCTGCAGCTTCCAAAAGACTAAAATAACAGAGCAACTAAACAAGAGAATTACCCCTTCCATGGTGTAAATGTCCTCTCATTACTTAGTCCTGCACTTTAAAGATCACACATTTGCCTGGGTTACAAGAGATCCAGAATTTCTGTTTATTACAATTTGGCAACCTAGAAAAGAAGCACGATTACATATTCTGTTCAGAACCCTTTAAATATGTATAAGATAGAAGGGTACTTGTTGATTGGGGTGGTCAATGCATCTATTTCGCTGTTTGAGGCTCATTGGGGAAAAAATATTGTGGTGCTTTGCCAAATAAAGAAAAAGAAAAAAAAAAGGAAAAAAGGAGAAAAAATATCTAATAAAAGGACTAGTTATTAGAATGGTGCAAGAGGTACAAGGATATTCACTTTTATGATAGTTCACTTTTTTTTCTGGCATAGACTTTGAGTTTTGAAATTGAAAGAACAGCTTTTTCTAGAAGTGAACATTTTTTGACTATTTTTTTTTTTAAAGCCAGAGTCCAGAAAGCACAGACAAAACATGGGTTGTAAGCAGATGCAATATTCAGTCTTACAAAATGTAGGCTTGGAATTTCCACTGAATTTCACTTTGTTCAATGGATCCACCTGCAGGCCATGTTTAATATGTGCAAAACTACACCAGCATGGAGCCATAAGATCATGGTACTAGAGCTCAAATCCTGTTTCTCAGATAGATTTTCTAAATACTGCAGGAAAAATAACAAAATCACTTAATAGCAAATGCCAAAAAGTAGATAAAAATGTGTCTTTTTTTATAGACTGTTATTAGGCCTCTTCACAGCAGGGTCTTCTTACAAACCTGTTGGGATAGTTTCATGCAATGCCTGCCCTGACTCTGGCAAACCCTCTGGGTTGTTATGTAAGAAATTGTAGTAACACTTAGAATTCTCTTTTCTCTGTTTAGAAAGCATTATTACTGAACATGAGATGAGAAAATTAGGAAAATATATTGGCTGCCCTTGTTGTGTCTTTAACCCATTTGGATTTGCTCAGAAGCATTTCTAATGTGTGTGCCAAGTTAAATATATAGAATCATATTATGAAATCCACATGATGGCACTTGAACAGACTCGTTGGCAATTAATTTGTGGCAGCATTTGTTTTTCATGAAATATACAGTACTTGCTCCTGAAACCAGTGATTGTTCTGCAAACTGGACTGAAGGACATTATGGAGTCACATTTTGATGCCTGCCTCTAACTTGGAGCAGGGATTATGTCCTTCTATATTTTGCAGCACCCTAGGATTTACATTGAAGTGTTCTTTGCCTTCCTGTGAGGTGAAGCTTGGTGCCGTAAGAGCTTCATGTGCTCAGTTGTTCTTTTGGCAGACTACAACACACAAATGAGAGAAGGAAACCAGTGGCTCTCAGTTCATAGCTTAGCAAAATCTCTCAGAAATTTCATTTACTATCAAACAGGTTTTAGCTGGTTTTGGTTTTTTTGTTTGTTTGTTTTTTAACATCTCTCCCTGGCCTGTAGTCAGAGCCCTCCCCAGATACACATGGCTGAGGCTTATCCAGCAAATGCCATAAAGAGTCGTATTACAATGACACCTTCAGCGCCAGCTCTGCTGAAAAAAGGACATGGTGACAGTGCTTAAACTCCCATGCTTACCCACCTAACCCATTCTAAATAGGGAGTTTGAGGAAGGATCTTTTCAGTTCCCAAGTTCTTGAAAGCAAATCCAAGTTGCATGTTTTAAAACATATTTCACCATTGTCTAGCATCTCTGTGGCTGATTTATTACATTTTCCTTGTTTTTTCATGTAAGAGAAACACTAATATTCCCTTGCCTCTTTTCCTCAAGGAAAAGGCTCCACTTACTCATTGGTTTGATAAATAATTTCCTGTGCCAAGAAATTTGTCTTGCAAAAATATTAGATATTTCTCAATGACAAAACCAACTAAAGAAGAAAAATTTTGCATTATCAAATATTGATGTTAAAGTTTTTACAAACAGACATATGATGGCATGAGATTGTGAGGCAGACACAACTGATGTGTGTTTTTACTGGATATTTTTCCTTTGTAATTAAAACCAAGTTTATATGTCACAGAAAATTATAGTAAGAAATAAAGTGAAATTATTTTTATATTACAGTTGAAAATGCAAATGATACTCTTTCAATACAAATCCTAGGGTTTTTTTCCAGGGCTAACCTTGGTAATTCAGAAACAAAATTAAGTCAGAATTTTACAAGGTATTCTTACAGACCAGTTATTAGTACTATTTAGATACTAGTAGCTGTATCACTGAAATAAAACTGAGTCTCTCCTGTGCTTCAGAAAAGCTTTCCTATGTTCTACATCTGTGCTCAGATCAGGAGGCTTGGAGCAACATGCTAAACAGCCAGGCACAAAACTGCATACACAGGATTAACAATACTGTCAGAGTGAGAAAAATGCTTAAACTTAACTTCTTTTCCTCTTTTTCTCAGAAGTTACCACTCTTACACAAAATTGTGAGGAGCTGCATACTGAATAAAAAGATAAATTCACAGTATAAAATTCCTAACAGTTAATAGGCAACTATCTACCAGGCACATTTGCAAACTGAGGGGCTTAGAGGAGCCAAAGGAAAGTGGAGAAGTGCACTTGTGCATTTCAGGGATATTCCCATAGGAAGTCATGGCCCTCTAAAATATTTTCTAACATTTCTTTCGCAACTTTTGGTTTGTGAGCATTCAGAAGAAAGCAGTATGACCTGTAAAAAAATGTCATTTTCAAGAAGGACCATGAGTGCAATTAAGAGATTCCCAAAAGAGCCAAGTGAAGTTTAAAAGCTACTCCAAGGCCTTTGGGCCAGAAGCATTGGATTGAATCACAGGAAGAGAATCTTGAGTACCAATGCCTGAGAGGAAGAGACTGAGCAAAAGTTTTGGTGATGCTCAGCACTACTGCTGCAAAGACTACTGGCCAAAGCCTCACAGGAGAGTAAGCTGCACTCAGTTTTAAGGTGTAACAAGTATTTCCCCATAAATCGCTCTTTCAGGATTTTGTAGAACCCTCAGTTAGGCTCCTGGTGCCCTTGGCAGAATACTGGTTTATAAAAGACTCTGTAATGACCACTGGAGCTTAGGAAACTTCCAGGCAGTCTACCTGGGCACCCCACTCCATCATTCCCATCTCCAAAACACAATATCAGTACTTGGACTACTGGATGATTAAAAAGAGAATAAAGAACCTTTACAGTCATTCTCAATAAAAATACGATGATACTGTCTAGGGAACACTTTATAATTTATTCTAATCCTATGTAAATCTGATGTTATTCATTGATTTAGTGTTTATTACAAGCCAAAAAATAGTCCTAGTATTGTAACTACTTGTTTCTACTCTACATAGGCTTTTACTCCCCAGGAGTGCTTACCCATCTATGACTAACATTTTTCATCTTTATTCCCAAAGGGAAAGGAAAAAAATCTGGATTCACTCCAGAGCTGAGTTTCACTGTTTTACATGATACCTCTGCCTCCTCAAGGAGCAATATCAATCACAGCCTTCATCAGGTGCAGTTATGTGGCACTACTTGCTGCATACTGCCCCCCTTCCTCATCAAATCCTGTTTTTCAGAGTAAATTTACAGTCCAGACCAACAAGTCTGCAAAATATTTATCCTGAGACTGGTTTCAGCATATTTGAATTATACCCTGTAACCAACATCTTTTCAGTCTCCATTTCTATTAATTTTTTGCCCAATGCAGTGAAACTGCCAGATGACCAGTGATTACTCCTTAGAGCCAAAAATTTCTGTGGTGCCCACTGAAACTAAAGTGATTCACTTACTTATGAAGTGTATCAAAGAAGCATCAGTATTTGGAAAAATTCTGGTTAACACTGACTCAGGCTGGCACTGAATCAGTGACAAGACAGCTCCATATTCACTGCAATTAATTTATTTTTGAGCATTATTGTATCCCTCTTTTTTAATGTCTTCGTTTATCTCAGTGAATACTTACATCCAGAATAATTAAATTCAGGCTTTCAGAAAAGACTTATTTGACTCCAAAATAGATTTGTTAACACATCACTGAACATTTACATTTCTTCTGATTCCACAATTCAGTTATTGATTTTACACAAGTGAGATCTGAAATAAATGCTTTTGCCCTTTCCTCTGAATGCCAGTCAGGAGACTCCAGACTGTACTCACAATTTGAATTGTTTGTGAGCACAATTTTCTGAACACTGCTGTTGTATGGACAGTTAGGGAGATGATTTTGAAAAGAACCAGAGTAGCACTTAAGCATATGTTCAATCTGACAGCCATTCTCCTCTCTCCTTAATCTGGTCAGGTTTAACCATTACTTTTTTTGCTTTCTACAGTACCTCATTATCAGTGCATTTCTGTTTCATCTTGCAGATTCAGTGCATAAAGCCATTCCCCTAACAACATCTCATACATCCACATAATATTCCCTGAAAGCTCATCCCCTACCTTCTTGCAGCTGCTGCCCTAATCACTGAGTCACTCAAATTGTATCACGTAAGTGCAGGTTTTATCACATTTAATTTTTTTTAAAGCAAACATTTCTCACATACTGATAAAGAAAGCCTTCTGTAGAGAAGAACTCCTAATACTGAAGCACAGATCAAATGCATCAGAGAGCACTGGATTTGCTGAGAATACTGCATTTAAAGCCCATAGTACTATGTTAGTTTTACTCTGGTAAAATCTCACACTCTGCATTATAATAACTGCCATTTTTTCAAAATTAGAAAATGGATGAGTTTAGAAAGAATGCATGATTGGATTGTGCTGGAAAGTGGAGTCCTGATTTGAAGAATTTTTAATTACTGCAATCTAACTTCTGACACTGGAGGAGGGTGGAAAGAACCATATTTGTGAAAAAAGGAGAGTGCTACTGCACAGTCAGAAGACTTCCTCAACTTGGACAAAATATTCTGCTTGTAAAGAATATGTATCTTTTTAGAAACAGACAAGGTTTACAGAAGTTTGGTCCTAAAATTTCTCTTCTGAGAACAAGACAACTTCCATTGAAAAAAAACAAAACCAAGCAAAAAATTCTAACAAAATCTCACAACTGCAGCTGTATATTACATTTGACCTAGAGTTAAGGTCATGAGACTTTCAGAGGAACCCAAGCTGACAAAAACATGATTTAAAAACAGAATCACAAAACACTTGAGGTTGGCGATGACCTCTGGAGATCCCCTACACCACCTGCTCAGCCAGGAGCAGCACAGCACCAGATTGGTGGCCAGCTGGGTTTTCAATGTCTCCATTGTTCAAGATGCCACGAACCTCCTTGGGCCAACCCATTCCAAAACTGCTCAGAGCTACCAATGTCCTCAGTTATGTGATGTGGTAGAAAACAGAGAGCATTACAGAAACAAAGAGGGCATTTATAGCATGGATAAGGCTAATTTAATGTGATTAGCAAACTGAGAAAACTTAGTATGGAAATGATAGAGGGAGGGTACATATGCACCATCAAGTTATTGTTTTGACAAAGTGACTTTTCTCTCCACAGGGACATTTTATATATTTATGTAATCAGAGAACAGCCTGCCTGGGACTTGTTGTACAAAATAGAGGCTTTTGTACACTGGGAAGGAAATAGAACTTTTCCCTCACTGAATGCAATTATGCAGCAATAAAATAAACATGACTATTTTTAAAGAAAGTGGCATGACATAACATAAAATGTGTAGTCTTTATTTCTGCCTATTCCCCAACACAAAATCCCTGCTCAAGTCAGATCATTCCTGTTATGTCAGCACCCTGGAAGCAGGGCTCCAAAGCTAGGGACAGGAGAGCGTTTCAGCCATCTTTATTTTTCATACTCTCTACTAGCTTCTAAATTACTGTCACACTGTGCCAAGGAAAATTATATCTTTGACATTGCTGAATTTCATTACAGGTCACTACAGAATTTATTCCCCACACATCCAATATTTGCCCATGGAGACACCTTAACTTCTCTTTGCCAGGTCCATTACTGTGAAGGGTTAGTGTCCTGATATATTGTAATGATGCTACATGAGTTTTAAAAGTTAAATTAAACATTACAGTGCATTGTATCAGCTGAAATAACACATCCTGCTTATGTCTTAAAAAGTGACTTATTTTGTTAAGTATGGCTCTGCTGGGAAGTTGCTTTAGAGAACTTGCATCAGGTTTCTTTTTGAGGTCCTCGAACAGGTCCAAAGGAGGGCAACCAAGCTGGTGAAGGGACTCGAACACAGATCCTATGAGGAGAGGCTGAGGGAGCTGGGGCTGTTCAGCCTGGAGAAGAGGAGGCTCAGGGGAGACCTCATTGCTCTCTACAACTCCCTGAAAGGAGGATGGAGCCAGGCGGGGGTTGGTCTCTTTTCCCAGGCAACTCTCAGTAAGACAAGAGGGCATGGTCTTAAATTGTGCCGGGGGAAGTTCAGATTGGATATTAGAAAGAATTTTTTCATGGAAAGGGTGATCAGACATTGGAACGGGCTGCCTGGGGAGGTGGTGGACTCTTCGTCCCTGGAGACATTTAAAAAGCGACTCGATATGGCACTCAGTGCCATGGTCTGGTGACTGTGGAGGTAGTTGTTCAAGGGTTGGACTCGATGATCTCTGAGGTCCCTTCCAACCCAGCCTATTCTATGATTCTATGATTCTTACTGATGGGTTGAAACCACCACTGGGGTGTCTGACTTGCATCCTATTTGCTTACATTGCAAATAATTTATTTTCCCTATACTTCCTTTTTAGCTGACAGTCAAGAAACTCTCTCCTGAAAGCTGAGACTCAGAGACGTGCTGAGCCTTCACACCATCGTGCCCCAGCTCAGCTGCAGCTGAGCAAACCCTTGCTGCATTTCCACTGCTTCAGTTGGAAATAGCATGGAACTGAACAATTTAACAGGAATTTAGAAACATCTTTGTAAACATTAACTGTAGCCTAGTGAGGCTGCATCTCCAGTCTTCTGTTGCACCTCAAGCAAGGGCATCAATAACCCTTTCAGGAGGATTCATTAAATGCTCAGAACTCTACAGAAGCCTCTTCTGCTTTGGTCAGTGAGAAAGGTGAAGGGAATTTGACAAAGTGGTTTTGGTGACTCTTCTACTTGGTGACCTCTTCTGCTAGCAATGCCCAACTCAGAAAACAGCATCTATTTAAACTTTCACACATTAAGAGCTTTTGAATATAGACATGAGACTCTGCTATGAAATGTTGTTTAGAATATTACTACAGATTAAGGTCATGCTCTTGCTCTGCTAGTGAGTGCAGCAGGATTACATCCAGATTCTCTTCTGATCACAGGGATAAATGGGATTGGTATTTCCAGCAGTAAAATGACACCTGTGCCAGTTTCCACTCTGCCATAACTCACAAATGGATCACAGCCTGTCAGTGCAATTCACCAAAAACATACACTTCAGCATTTGCATGCCATTTTTGCATTTTTTTGAAATCTATTTTATTGTTTATGTCTTCCACAGATCTCCCTAATATATGTATAAATCAGTGCTGAATTCCAAGTGTTAAATCAGTGTCAAACCAATGCAACAACGAGCCAAGAACCACCTCAAGCCCCCCTCTACCATAAATATGGTTACATACTAATACTGTAAATAAATATTTGACCTTGTGAAGTCCCAGAACTAAATAAAGTCTAGATTATATTATACAATAATTGTATACAATCCAATTTCCTACAAGCTTTTGCATTTCTTTTGCAGAGAGGAGGTGAGATTGTCATTGATTAAACAATAATCTAACACCAGAACAAGGCTTGACAGGACCAATTGAATTTAGAGAATCCAGAAGGCCGTGGATGGATTTTTAAAAGCTGACTGAAGAACATGAGCTGAATGTCAAATTAACATGTTTTTCATTTAATTTCTGAGCTGGAAAAATCTCAGGAAGGTAAGCATTAGTAAATTAATATGACCATTCTGTTGTGGTTTTATACTTTGGGGATTTTTAGTAAGGTTGGTAATTCAGTAATTTTGGGTTTTATGTCATTGGGTTTTTATATGGTTGGGTTTTTAATGGTTCACTTTAGGTACAGTTGGGGTTTTATATGCTATTTCTTATACAGATAATTTTAGTTTGTTTTTTCATATGGTTGTGTGTTCATATGGTTGGGGGGGGAAGGGAGGTTTGTTGGGGTTTTTTACTCTGTTTTTATTACACATGTTGCTTATTATACATGCACTCAGTATGCTCAGGCTTTTACACATCATTGCTAATACAGTTAGGCTTTATACTTTTTTTTATATAGTTGCTTTTTAACAGGGTTCTGGTTTTTGAAAGTTCTTCAGGGTAGTTTTTTTTTGTTCTTTTTTTTCTATTCATTTTTTTCTACTTTTTATATTATTATCTTCTTACATGGTTGGTTCATATGCAGTTGTTTTTTAGACATTTGGTTATCTTAGATGCATGATTTTTTTTAGCCAGTGTTTGAGGCTTAGATTTTTTATATTTTTTTTTTTTTCTTTCTAAAAAACAGTTGCTTTTTAACATGGGTAGCTTGGTTCTCATACAATTGATTTTTTGTTACAGTTTATTCTATGGTTGATTTTCACTGCTGTTAGTTCTTTATGCTTGTCATTAGTGTGACTGGGTTTGTGTGATAGTTTTTTTTAGCATGATTGATTGCTATTATAGTTGGGTGAAAAAAAATTATTTTTTTTAACACGTGATTGGGTTTATATCAGGTGGTTGCTTGGCTGGTTTTTGATGTGAACAGTTTTTAATGTAGTTCAGTTTTTTATAAAATTTCTTTTGGTATACTGTTGGGATTTCTATGGGTGGTGTTCTATACCTTTTCATTTTTAATAAGGTTGAGCTTTTTAATACAGATATTTCATTAATATTTTGTTTCTGTAATGCAGTCGGTTATTTATGTCTTTTCTTTGGAATACAGTTAATTTTATACCATTACTTTTCTATACGGTTGATTATTTTGAATACTTAGAGTTTTTCTGAGTTAAGTTTTTGGATGTTTGTCTTTTATGGAATTATTTTTTGCAAACCTGTTTTTAATACAATTGTTTCTCTACACAGCTGGGGTTTAGACATTTATTTTTAAGCAGGATTGTTTTTACAAGGTTTTTATAAGGTTGGTTGCAGTATGGTTGGGGTTTGGTATAGTTTTTTTATCCAGTTGCTTTATCATAGTTTAGTTGTTTAATATGGTTGGGTTTTATTCCTTGATTTAGTAATACAATTAGTTTTTATACTGTTGGCTTTTCATACTTCTGGGGTTTTATATTGTGCCATTTCACAAAACTGGTACTTTTCACAGTTGTTTTTGTATGTTTAGTTTTCTAGTCTATTGGATTCTGCACAGCTGGTTAAAGTATTTTTGGGTTTTACATGGTTCTAGACCAGCAATCCAGTTGGTTTTGGCTTTTATATGGTTGGGGTTTCTTTATATATGTATGGTTTCTTTAAAAATGTGGGTTTTAATTACAGTTGTTTTGTTACTCTTTTTTTCACATTTCATTCTTAATATGGATTTATGCTGTTGGTTTTTACATGATTCATTTTTATATGGTTTTAGTACAGTTCTTTTTGGTACAGTTTTTCTTAAGACTGGCTTCCTTGGTTCTTTATTATGGTTGGGGTTTATGTGTCAGCTTTGTAATATGGTTACTTTTCATACTGTTTGTACAGCGCTGGGATTTTATATGGTTGGTCTTTAAACAATGGGGGTTTTACCTCTGAGTTTCCTACAATTTCTTTTTTAAACTCTGGTTCATATTACAGCTGGGTATTTTTATGGATAGTTTTTATAAGGTTAATTTTTAGTGCAATGGTTTTTTATGTGGTTTAGTGCAGTACATATTGATGTGGTTGTTTGTACAGTGGGTTTTTTACTTATTTTTTATATTTTTGCTTTTTCTACAAATGGTTTTTAAATATTTTTTTAGTATATTTATACCTATACTTCAAGTATTTATATTGCTGGTATTTATAATGCTGTTTTTAATACATTTTTTTAAAATAAAGTTGTTCTTTGTATAGATATTTTTTACATCAGTTGGAGTCTTGGATTGTTGGGTGCAATATAGTTGTATTTTCTTGTTTTTGTTTTTAGATGTTTAGGTTTTTAAACCATTGGAATTTTGTGCTGTGTTTTTTAAACAGCTGAGTGTGTTTAACAAGGTTGGGTTTTCAATTTTTTTTGGTTTTAGACTGTTATTTTGATACTGGGGACTGGGGATATGAACTTTTTAAAATATATACAGCTGGAGTTTTTTCTCTTTTTTTTCTTTTTTTCTCAGACAAATGTTTTTTTACCATTTTCATCTTAATATGGTTCTTTTTTCCGTAACTTTTAATATGGCTGAAGCTTCAATTTCAGCAATAGCAGCTGAAAGAATTCATTTCTTTACAACATGGATTTTGACAACAAATGCCATAAACTGCTCTAAAACTTTTCCCCTTATTAGAAAATTAGAAAAATGAAAATTAACATAACTTTCATGTTTATCTGCTGGAATAAAGTAGTAGCATTTCATATATTAAACAAATGTGTACCACATAGAGAGACATCCAAAGAGATGTACTACAGCATAATGTCTTATTATTCAGAATACAGCGACTGGAAAAACAAGAACACAATTGACAGTGACACCTGAGCTTTCAATGTCCCTGCTATGATAAGAGACCAGCCCTGTGTAATTCTGGGGCTGTAAGCTCCTGTTTTTCTCCTTTCTGTCTTTGGAGAGTAACCAAAGGGTACCTGGTACATAACTAACCCACTGCTCATGCTCTGAATTGTACTTGCTCTAATCTTGCAAGTACCTTTTGACCCAACTTGTATGGACGGGTATTTTATGAACAAATTCAGGCAGCTTAAATGTAGTCAGTGCTGAAGCCTTCAAGACTTAAAAAGAAACCTAATGAGATTACTCTGACTGGTGAGATTACTTCTTCAAGATCACATGAGTATTCTAATTTGCTTGCCAGAATAACAGAGTACCTTCTAATCAAATGTTATGATAAAACAGGGATCAATTCATTGGGAATCAACACTATATTTGCAAAAGAGCATATTAAGTAGTTTAAATGGACAAAAAAAAAAAAAGTGCATTTTACTCATGGGAAGTGAGAACAGCAATGATTTTTTCTAACGTAGATCTTAGATTACCAAATTAAATTATCTGGAACAGAAAACTGTCATGTTTAAACAACATGAAAGTTTGTTTTAAAATACAATCCTCATTTTACATTGCTGTTTGCACATGTGAGACTCACCGAAAGCTGTTGCTATACACCTAATTAATGAGCCATGCATATTTGAAAATCTATATTTCACTCTTCATTTATTTTCTTGCTCATCCAGTTGGAGAAAAAAACCTCAAAAACATTTAAATTAATGCCCAGTCATTAGAGAAAATAGCAGTTGTCTGGTAAAGGATCCCTTATTATATGTATGGTTTGCAGCTGAATGACCTTCTGACAACTGCTATTTTCTATCTACTACACCATCAGCTCATAAATACAACACATTGTATATATTCTAAGGTATGAGAAAATCAATTCAGCTGCTTCCAAGTAGATCATTTACTTTGTTCAAATGCTACATTAAGAGATGCTCTGGATAAACTGGAAAACTACTGGCCATAGCTGGCTACTGCAAACTGTACACTGGATGAAGCAATTTAGCATCCATTGCCTCTCCAATGCCATTAAATGGGGGATATCTTCTTGCCACTCTTCCAGAAAGAGATGCACATAATGGCTTTTGGGTTGGCTTTTTTTTGTTTTTTTGTTTCCTTTCATTTTCCTCCTTCAGTGCTGTTACTGCCCCCTCTTTGAATAATTACCAAGTACAGACAACAGTTTGCAGTCTTAGTGGAGACAGATCTTGACACTGGCAACTTCAGTCATACCCTTACAAGGGTCTTTTACTGACCTGCCTCACTGACTTCTAAAATACAAAAGATAAATATTTAACAAATATTAGAAATGTTTACAGATAATGAAATAAAATTACCCATCATGATTGCATTAAATAGGAGAAAAAACAAAGATATTTGATTGGTATTGAACACAATTGTAATACTTGTAAGTGCCCCAAACAAAAATGCATTAAGAGAGAAGAATTTTAGCAAAATTAGTCACATTTCACTCTATGCTTAACAGTGTGCATGACAGTCTGACTATAATAATCTCAATGCCACACATGAATGTACATGAGGGTGATGAAATCAGACACCAAAACATGCTAATTCAGACTTGGTTACATTTTCATTTGTAGTAAATTCTATAGATACATGTATGTGTCTTTGCTACTTGACAACTAAAAGTACAGGGATGCAGCTACTTTCTACCATGGCTTTACATGAAAAGGATACACAGGAATCAAAATTACTGACTGTCTCTCTGCCTTCATATCAACCTGTTTGTGCAAATTGAGACTGATCTTCCCCATAATTTTAGAATGGACACTTGGGTACATTAACAAAATTAATATGATCATAGCCATGAAATATTACCTCGATAACCAGTTGCATTCTTCAAGTGAATGTTATCTTGCCACAAGATATGCTCCATTTTTCAGAGCCTTCTAGTTCAATTATAATAGTCATAGGAGGCTGAGCTTGACACAGACCTCTGCAGGAAAATGTTATATAAATTATCACATGCTCTGGGAGTTTAAGAAACACAAGACCAGATAGGCTCTTTGCATTAATTTATTTCTCACACAGAAATATTTCTTGTTTGAAATCCCTTTTACTTAGGGGCTTAAGAAAAAAAAAAATAGCAGAAGAACAGTAGAGTTTATTCTACTGCCATTGCAGCACTCAAGAGCAGCTGTTGAATTACAAAGCAAGAAGGAAATCCTGGACCATTAAATGCCAAAACTGTTACAATACCTGCTTGTTTGCAAGCAATACAAACTATTACTTGGTATTACTAAGTATTGTTGCCCTGTCTGTTCATATTTCTTTCCTAGTGGCTCTACACATCACGAAGTCACACTTCCATTTTCCATATAAATAGCAATAAGTGTAAACTATTTTCATAAAACACTCACTGAAAAAAAACCCCAACTTTTCATAACAACAACAACAAAAAGAATAAAAACTTTGTCTTATAATAATTTCAAATGTAAGCAAATACTTTTAAAATAAATTTTATCCTCCAAGCTCAGTTCCTCATGAAATAAAACAGTTCACAAATTTATCTGCCTTGATTTTCAATCTTGTATCTTATACATGCTTGTCTTTAGAAGGCTACTCAGTGTCTTATTTATTCCCAGTCCATAGCAATCCATCCCAAAGAGCTGTTTGCAGTTTGAGAGTTGTGAAAGTACAGCTGAGAAAACTGCAAATCTTAAACAAAAACCCCCACGGGAGGCTGAAAAAACAAAGATTAAGTATTAATATCCACAGCCTCATTTCAGTCCCATTCTGTCATATCTGCTGTTTCCATAAATCTAAGGAAATCATCCAGCTGTACAGTAGCACAGCAGCAAATTGACTTCCTAGGCATGGCTCAAGCACACACAGAGCTGCCTACAACACCCTGTGTCAGTCTGCATCAAATCTCAGCAGTGCTCAAAAGCAAACAAGCAGCACCAGCATCTTGGGGGAGAAAATGTTCTTCTGCCATTTGCTTGGGAGCATGACTGATGGCATATGGACAACAAAGATTTTGAAAAAGAAAACTCTTTGTAGAGGCTCTGTAAAAGTTCATATGATCTTTACAGATTTTACGGTTCTCACTATGTTTATACAAAGTAATTCTGAAACAAAGCAATCTCAGCTGTGAGGTAATGAAACAGAAGGATGGGATGTTCTGTCAGTCTGGGGAGTACTTCTCGTAGTCAAATCAAAAATGCAGACCTAATATAGTTTTTCCAGCAGATCAAAAGCCACAAAGTTAACTATAACAAGCTGTAGACTCTGTAAAAGACTTTCATATTACCTCTGCAAATGGTTAATAACCTGATTTTCCACAGTAGCAGAAAAATAAGTATTTTATAAATTTTGCTTCGCTATTTTTTATCTGCAGCTGAATAGCCAAGACTGATCAGTTTGCATTAAACACAAGAGGGGTTGCGAGATGCAATTTTTAGAAATAAGAATCAGAGCCAGCTTTAGACATAGGTGAAAGTTGTTACCAAATTTCTGTTCATTTTATAGTGATAATTTCAACTCAGAAAAGAAATAAACATTACGGAGGAGTCTGCTGGGAGACTGTATCAAGCACTTTAGATACCGGGTGATATCTCCAGCAGGGTTCACCTGCTGAAGACAGTTTGAAAGATTTCCCCAGAAACAGTCAGTATAACCCCAAGACACACCACAGTGTGATGTAAAATTTGACATGTGAGGGATTTAAAAGCACCATTTAAAAAAAAAGCAAAAATAAACCACAAAAAAAATCCACTAACCAGACAGTCAAAAAAAGTTTAGAAAATTAAATACTACCTTGGTTAATGGTAAAGTGCCTCTATTTCAAATGCTGTCATTTACAACTAAGACAAATTAAAAAAAAAAAAATTATAAACTCTTTGCTACTTCTAATCCGTCTGATACTATTCAGTACCTTAAGCCTCAGAAATCCCAGCACATTGAGTAACATCTATTAATTGTGTTTGTTTTCTTGTTTATCTACAAAAGCTAAAGGGTACACCCTGGAAAATCATTGTTTTTTCCAGATCTTTGGTTTGGATTGCCTTTTGTCTTTTTGCCTCTTCTTAGAGTGCATTTACCTATGGCCTTTGCTGAAGGCTGGGTACTGGTGTTGTTGGAGCACAGGTCTTGTACTATAAAGTAACTTCAATACTATGTGACATTTTTTTCTTCATTTTCTCTTTTCTTTGTTTCTAAAAATAAATGGCAGCTCATAGTGCACATAAGTTCCTGCTCATGACAGTCCAGGCTGCTAACAGATTGCTAATCTAATAATTTTTCTATTAAACCATCTTGAGGAGACACCTTCCTCTTGCTTTCCAACTACAGTCGGAAACTTCCTTCCCTATGTTAAATTATTAATAGTAAAAATTAAGACCACAGTACCTAAAAAGATAATGTTCCTGAAATTAGTTTCCCACACTCAAAAATGTTTGCACGTCTGCACTCTCATAACCACTGCCAAGGATCAGAATTTACTGTGATATGATAGACACAATATCCTAAGGTAGGGAATTTTTCTGTGAGAAAAATTAAAAACCCCAAACCAATTAATGGTCAAAAGAAGTAAGAATGAGATGGGAATTTGACAGATGAAAACAGCATGGTACTGGCAAATGTCTGTTAGACATTTATTCAATATATTTTTTCTAGGTTGACAAATATACACTGAGGAACTTAAACAGAGACAGTGGTTGCAGATAGAAAACCCAAAACACTAAGAAATTAATTGCTCTCTACTGATTTAATACTAAAGGATATTATTCTTGAATTCACTTTGTAAAAAGTATGCAGAACTTCTAATAAGCCTTTCCATCAGAGTTTTCTTTTTAATGAAAATGTAGGGAAAATTATATTATGAAATATTATAAAAATGTACTTCCCCCAACAACATCAAGTAATTATTCCTCCCTCTCAGAAGATGCTACCACCCACTTTCTTCTCATACAGCCCAGGTGAGTTTGGTGATTAAAGCTATTTCAGAAAGCCTGGAAAACAGGTGCATTATTAAATTCTTAGTTGTGGTAAGATAATTCTTAGGGTCCTAGAAACAGGGTGGGATCCTGTACTTAGGTTCTGTATAACCAGAAGACACTTCCTTTCCTGAAGTGGTATAGAATTGCCAGACTAGGATAAATATAGGATGGCATGACATCGCTTGGAAAAAGACTAATATTAAAGTATCTGTTTCTACCAGCCATTATAAGACCCTTGGAACCCATGGATGGAGCCAGTGGCACCGAATTCCTGGGCTGTTATTGCTCTCCCTGCTCATGTCCTCAGAGGGGTAAGAGGCAGGGACTGACTGAGCAGGTCAGGTGCAACAATAGCTGCAGGTCCCTTCCCTAATCAAGCGTCTACATGAGCCTGAAAATTATCTTTTTTCTGCCCCTCTAGAAAGCATGTAGCCCCAGTAAGAAGCCTGCACACCCATGCAGCAGATGGTGTTGAGAGAAGTTACCTCTTCCCCAAAATCCTTGTAGCAGCAGTGTGCAAAAAAGATGCAAGTGATTCGACAGAGTACCAGAGTAGGTGTTGTTGCCTCTTCAGAGTTGAAATATAAACTGAAAAATAACCCCCAAAATGAGACCAATAATGATGTCAAATCCCATTTGCTTTGTAAAGTCACCTCCTAAAAGAAAAAGAGTGAATCAAGAGCTCCTAGCTTTCTATCTACATGTATTTGGAGTAAGGGAACTTTACAGAGTGCTTAGAAAGTGAACTAATTTAATTAATAAGGATAACATGCAGGTTGAATAATAAGCACTTGTGAGGTAAGTACTTCAATTAAGCAAAAAGCACAAACTAACATGTTAGTAACTCACTGACTGTCAAAAAAAAAAAAAAAATAAAACAAACTGTGGCAGACTGTGCTAAATCCAAATTAACTGCAGCTTTTTTACTGCTCTGCTTGGTTGACACAGCATTTTGAGCTCCTAAAGCTGTAGACAAATGTGGGTTGTGAGCTCCAAGGCAATTTTTAACATGCACTACCATAGAAAGAACTGTTTACTGTAGTCAATATTACTTCTGTAAGATTTTATTTTTAAAATAAATTAATTGCTGAAATGTTAATATTTTTCTTTGTGCTTTTTGTATCTGTACTGTTTCTCCAAAGTTAATAAAATAGGAAGTAAAACAAAGAAAGTGAACTAGTAGTCTGTCAAGGGATTTCATGAATAAGAGACAAGATAAAAAGAAACTGTTACTCAACAGCAATTCTTTGTGCTGGGATCCAATGTGAGGGATAAAATCTGTCTAATTCCATATCAAAGCACTTACAGATTAGAAAGATATCTCCTGAATTGTACAACACTTTCTCCCATGTTCTATTAACACTAGAATTAATCTCTATATAGAGATTACAGAAAAAAACATCACTACATTCTTCCAGAAACACTTTTCTATTTTGCTGCCCTGTTAGACACACTGGAGGAGTTTAGACACTGCAGACAACTTTTACACCAGATTAGAAAACTCCAAATTAAACTCTCAGAAATGTCATATTACTTCAATTAATTCCTTTATAAAGTTGTCATTTTATGTACTGTAGTCTTAGCAGTTCTGCACTGTTCAGATCACTTGCAATATTGTGTAAATTTTTTGCCCTTACTGGGAAATGCAGCAGCAGACTTCAAAATAAAATTAGGAGAGATGAAGGAGGTGGTGTAAATTATTTCTATATTCATAGCTTGCAGCTAACCACAAACATTCCAAAGGGCATCTGATGAGAAAGGTGTCCAAATACAGCAAGCCACTTGTACATTACACATTTTTTTTGGAAATAAAAAGGTAGTTGAAATATTAATAGCTAGAGTCTAATATAGATTTATCTGATGGTAAGAGGATGCCCTTGAGGCATTTAATACCTCAAATGCATCTGCAATACCATCATTCTTTGAAGAAAAATATAAAGTAGCTCATGTTTCAGAATACCACATCATGTTTTCACTTTGAGCTGGTTGGGTATTGCTGTTATTGGATATAATAGTGTTTATAAAAAAATAACAAATCTGTTATATTTTGCTCTTAAGGCAAATTATGAAGCCACAGGAGAAAGAGAGAACCCTCTGGTACAACTCAAATTAACAAAATACCACAGCTATCTAGAATTTACATTGCTGGACTACAGAAGAAACCTTTTGGTGAATACTTAAGATTCTCTGTTCTTGTGAAAATAAAAAAAATTCCCTAGAAAATTTTTAATGTAAACCCAATAGCATTTAACACTAAGTAATGTTCACAGTAGTAAGTTGCTCAGATATATTAACCTGGAGGTGACAGGAGGCATCTTACTGCATGTTGCAGGCTCATGGCAACAATGACTGGCACATCATAATGATGAATTTCTTAAGGATGCTTGAGTTACTTCTGTCCTTCACAACATTTGCTGTGAAACACTACAAAGATTTGCAGTTAATCTTTGTCAAAAGCATTATGAAACCTGTATGTAACTCTTTAGAGATGAGTGTTTAGATAACACTTAACTGGTTTGTATTTCCAGTCTATTCTATGTCTTAATGCTCTCTATTGAAACAGCTTAACTGATGAATCAATGAAGAGAGGTACGAAATTGCTGATGGCACAAGGCTAAGCAGCAGCTCAAACAATTTAAGATGACACAGGAAGGATTATGAGGAACTTAGCCATTGAAAATTACCAAGTGTTTGTTGGCATTCAGTGTAGATGGCTACAAATTAGCTGAGATAGCAGCTGAAGGACACAGATTTTGGACCACATCCAGCTAAAAAAGAAAGTTAACTTTTGACAATAATTGACTGTTTTTGAGGAGCTATGTAGGCTAGCACTGCTTTTTTTTCAATATGAAAAAGAATTAAAAGTTGAATGAGGTATGAGATTTTTCAATAATAAATTACTGTACTCAAAGACATGGATAAAATGTTAAGGACAGTAAAATACTTTAATTTGGAGAAAGCAAAATAAAGAAACAAATCAATGACCAGAAAGATATTACTTGTTTGAAGGGTTTGTTCTTTGGGTGGTTTGGGTTGTGGGTTTTTTTATTATTATTAAAATTGGAGCTGTGAGAAATGGTAAGTCTAACGCAAGTGATATTTCCAGGAGCACAACCTCACTGCAAGCCTAATAAAATCTTTTTCTAGTATTCTGATTATTTTAGAAAACATTAACTGCACAAACTATGTCATGTAAACAAGAGGCAATGGGTCCCACAAGACTGATCTTTGCCTCTGTTCATTCACTGGTATCCAGAATAGAACTGAGATAATGAGATAGTTATTGACATAGTTTTGATTTGTTGATTAGAAATAGAATTTAACTCTCTAGAAAGTACAATTTATTGGGCTGATTTACATTGTATGAATATAATAAAAATTTTAAAAGCAATATTCTAGCACTAGAAATCAAAAACAGCCCTGAGGATTTCTGCCTAAGTAATTGCTTGCTTAGGCTTTCCTTAGCTTTTCCATTTGTATACAAACTGAGAGCATTATGAAGAGGCTTCTTGTCCCAGCTGGCAAGTAACTACTAACAAGTCGTCTCCAAATTCTGTTAGTCTCTGCAACATAAAGCACCAGCAGAGTTGCTGCTCAAGAATATCCTAAATCCTCAACTTTGTCATATCTCATCAGGGGTGGGGAACATTTGGCATTAGGATGTGCTTTAGCATTTTGTAGCAACACCTGGTAAAATTGCTCTGAATGTTTCAAGTATTTTCTCTTAACTTGAACTCTGAAAAGGCACAAAAGCTTCTGCTTTCAGAAACAGCTTTCTGGAGAATACATGGAACTAGCTTTTAAATTTGCTTCAAGAATTTTGCAGCTACACCTTACATTGTCAGAAGATTGCTGTTAAAATACTGTTTTTATTTACTCAAGTTTTGCTTTAGGAATATTTTGTTCTTCTTTGTTATTGGAACCACCCATCCCAGTAGTGCTGAGCAGTACAGATACAGACTTTACTTAAGAATCCAGCAAACTAGTATTCAATTGGCCAAATATTCAACTTTGAAACACACAGATACCACTTTAAAGACACTCACGCTACCAGCTGAATAGCATGGGTAGGTACCTACTACTCTCCAGCCAGGAACTCTGAGCCTCAGCCCCTGGAAAACATTCACAGGATTAACCCAAAACCTCTTCTCTCCCTAAGCAGACATTAGCCAGACACCCTTGATCCTGTTCCCTTCTTTCATAGCACCTTCTTGACCTTTCATAGCACCTTCTTTTTATTCACACACCACTCTTTGAAAAAAATTTAGATTCCAGAAGCCCCACACCTACACTAGAGGCAGAACAGTCTCCCTAATTATATCCCTTTCTTAACTTCAGGCCCCTTTTATCTGCACAAAATCAATTATTCACTTTCACCCAAATCTCTCTCCAGCCCTTAGCTCCATTCTTTCCTTGTTTACAACTGACAGGATGGAAGTGAAACATTTCTTTTCATCTCCCATCTGAGCAGGTTATTTGAATGACAGACTTGTAAAGCCTTCTCACAGCACCTGGACATATATCACCTCTGCCTTCACTTCTCATGATCTGCATCTTCACAAGTATTTAAGTGTCTTCTGATGCTCAAATGACTCACAAAGCCTTGCCAAAGTAGATGTAATTATTACCACAGATTCTGTCATCAGTAACAACTGCCATTAAAGTAAATTTTCACAATTTAAGTGCTTTTATTTGTCATCTTTTTGCAAAGTGATTCTGGTCTCCAAAAGAAGAGAATTTCAATATGTGGAGTTTTGAACTATCTTTGGGAATCCTTACAGTGCAACCACATATGGAGTTTGCTATGGATGTCTTTTTTTTGTTTCACTCATCTGCTGTGTCTTCAAGGGAATGCTGCAGGATGGGGTTTATTCTGTGATTTAACATATTCATTAACATCAACACTCTTATAACATAATCCATTAAAGGGAGGTTTTATATTAAAAGCTTTAAAAACTAAATTATTGAGCTGCCTATGGACCTACAGATAAAAATAAGAGTATCAAAAGCAGAACAACTTATGTTCAGTCTATTTATAAAATATTCTGGTTTCTTCATTCTTGTAATAGGAGAGGAAGAAATACAGGAAAACAGAAATGACTGTCCATTTAAAGTTCAAATAGTTTCAAACACAAGCACTGTTTATCACCAAATATGACAGCCTGGGTTACAAGCACTTTGAAGCAGAAATTACCCAAAAGCCTGTGCTTCTTAGCATGGTAATTGCTCCAATTCTGAGTAGTGATACAGTTCTGCTTAACTGTTCTGCTTGCACAGTGCATACACTCCATATTTAAAACAAAGAAAAACAAGAGGAGAATT
Organism: Heliangelus exortis; assembly: GCF_036169615.1. Lineage (NCBI taxonomy): Eukaryota > Metazoa > Chordata > Aves > Apodiformes > Trochilidae > Heliangelus > Heliangelus exortis. The sequence continues at coordinate 10,616,479 of NC_092436.1, read as the reverse complement.
CTCATTCTATGTTTCATTAACTTTCAGAAAAATAGTCTGCAGTACTGATTCCAAGTTCTATAAATTCTTTTACAATAAATCCCCCTTCAGCTGGAGAAAAGTGTTTAGGAAAGAGTGGAAAGCAGGTGTATTTATTTTAGATGATTGCTAGAGAACAGCAAATAAATAGCCTGTATATTTTAGTTAAATAACTCTACTCACTTAATACGAACAAACTTAAAATGAATATCAAATCACTACTAAGGAGATGTTGTTGAATAATTTTGGTCTCCACTGCCTCTACCTGGGAAGTATTGGACACCAGAAAGATGGAGCTCTTTTTGCAAGTGTCATTAAAAACAGGCTCAGTTTCTCTTCTTTCTTCCACATGCCACCAATCCACACATTTTGCCTTTCCCTAAGTAAATTAACTACACTATATTTTTTATTCCTGGATCCTAATTCTGACTTGGTGAAGCTGGCTTTCCAGTCATTAAAGGTGGGAAAGGACTTTAAAGTCAAATCCAATCAGAGATAATTAGCCAAGTGATTATGACAATATTTAAAGAAAACTAGTTCCATACTAGTATAAGAAACAAAAACTCTCTAAACTGAAATGAATTTATCTTTCTTTGTTTTGATTTATCATACAAATAACTTAACATGGGCTGATACGCTCCTATCTTATCCTAATCTTAGGAGAGGGAGATTTAAACCCAGAAACTCTTAATGAAATCTGATACTGTAATTTATTTTGATGGCCTGTACAGAAAACAAAGACTGGACAGACTTAGAAAATTAATAATAATAATAATCACATAATTTGCTGTTTTTCACATAAACCATGTAAGATCTTTGGCTGATGGAAAGTGAAGGAAGAGCTCTGTGATGTGCCTCTGTCACCACTGGTTTTTAGCTCTTTAGCAGGTCACAGGATCATAGTATCTGTCATGACTTTGCAAAATTTCCGGATCTTTGAAAATTATTTTTTTTCCTTGCCTTTTCAGTTTCAGATGCTCATTTAAAAATATTTTACCTACAGAAAATACATTAAAAATGAATGGAAGAACATGATCAATATTTCCAGTGGAATAATGCTTTACAGTGGTATCACACTAGACAGAAAATTAACAACCAGTGTCATCTGAAGACAGTGCTAAAAACTTACATTAATATATAATTTTCAAACTGAGTAATTGCATTTATTATGGGCCCACTGGGAAAGCAGTATGAGAAGTTCATCCTCCCCATTTCAATTACTGGTATAAGACAAGTAAATTAAGCCAAGTCAATATTCTCAGAAGTCAATTTCACATATGCCAGTGTCTGCTCAGATTTTTCAAATGAAAATAATCTATGCATATCAGAGAACATTTGGGTTTTAGTTTTGATTTCATGGGGTTTCTTGGAGGTTGTTTTGTTTTGGTTTTGTTTGTTTTAATCTACTCTTTTGCCACACAAATTTACATGGATTAACATTTATTTAAAAGAGTCTTATATTCACATTCCATGTTTCCCACATTTTTTCAGATCTCTCCTATTCATTTCAGTACTACACCAACATATCCATTTCCTCCAAGCACTGCAGCATCTTGCTGATGATGTAAAGTGATATAAAAGTGATATAAATCACTTTGGTGCCATTCATATTTTTATGCCATCACTGTATTAATCATATTGGAATCTCTGATGCTATCACATACTCAATGCTTTCTTTCATATAAGGACATAAGAGAGTGTAAACTAAAGGCAACAACCATGGCTCCATGGCAGCCTCTCACTAACTACATCTTAACTCACAAGTTAAACAGATGAACTTAATTTATCAAGAGAATTGTTATTCACTTCCTTCTGTGAGGAAGCAGCCATGACATTTCTTTTCCACATTATTTTAACAAGCCAGATGATACACTGATGTCCTGTTCATACATGGCAGCAGTGAATTAGGATAAGACACAGATTTGCTAATGAACATTTAATTGCCACGGGACTGAAGGTATCTTGGGTTTTATGCTGTAATATTTCTAAGGGTGTACCTATTAAAAGTAAAAAAAGTAAGGAAGAAGTCTCAGTACATAGAGCAGGTAAGATGCATGTTTTATGTTCTTATTAAACTTCAATATTCTTTGAGGCACACAGCCTGACCCTTTCTCTCTCAGGCTCCATGGCTGAGATGCTATTTTGCTACTCTTTGGTCTGGTCACATACTCAAATATTTTGTCCAGTTAATCACAACTATTGTGACAGTTCCTTTTAATCCTCTCTCTGCAGAGGAAACAAAAGTATATTTGAGCACCTATTGTGAACCAGAACAAAATTTCCTTCTTAGAAAAACCCTTTAAGGACCTCTTATTTACAACCTTATTTAGCTCAAAGCTAGTAGGTACGTTATCTATGCGTATTTACTAGAATTTGATACTTCTGGAAGGCCTTTTTTTCCCTACAAATTGGTAGCACTATTTCTGAAACAAACTTTGAGTTAAAAGGCTCTGAAATGTAAGAAAAAAACCTGACTGTGCAATTAAGTATGTTAATAAATAATACCTTATATCTGGAGTTTCATGACTTGGTCCCTAAGTTGCTCCTTATCATACTGAGAGTGCAATAAATAATATTTTACAATTCTGTGCAAATGAGACAGGTAATATGTTTTTTCACTTAATGATTCCACTAACATCATTATGATCATATGTTCAAGCTTTAGATTGTAATTCCTGTTCTGAGGAAAGGTAATATCTATTTTATTGCAATATAGTGTCTGCCACCCTTAAAGGTGGCAGAATATATGGAAGATAATATATTATCTTCTACATAAGTGTACACACAACATGTACGTGCATACAAGAACACAGAATATATGCATTTATCTTGCAAGATCCTTCCGAAAGTTCACCCTTTGTCATTATTGCAGATGGTTCAGTGCTACATGAAGCTTAACTAGAATTTCCTTCCAACCATGTCCCTTATCATTTCATGCTTTTCCACCATGGTTTCAACACTTTTTCGTGGCTTGTATTCTTTATGTGACAGAATACTTTCAGATCAGATTATATCTGAATGCAAACCTCACTGACTTCAAGTGTTATCTTTTGTCTCCCAGGGTTGCATTTTCCTAGTCTTTCATGGCATAGATCCTCACCTACCACTAACTCGGATGGAAACAGTCTTCAGTTTCCCACCTGCCATTCTCTAAACTGTTCATTCCTGAAAGTCAGCAACAGAGATTGCTTCTGCCAAATATATTCAGACAAATATTTTGATTGGCTTAAAGAGCAAATAAAACGTGGAAGTCTATCTTCTCTCTCAAAACAAGTCAGTGTTACATTAACATCATCTTAGTATCAGAGAGATTCCACTAAAACATCATTAGAACTACAGTAAAGTTAATTCTAAAAAAAAGAAAAAAGCACTTTAGCTCTTTAAGCCTTTACAACCAGGCTAGGGGAGGTACAGAAATCAGGCTGTCAGAATCACACCCTGACACCAGGCTTTCAGAAGCACTTAGAGGAACAGTAAAAGACTGAAAGATGCTGAGCATTTTAGAAAATCTGGATCTTAATCACCCTTATTTAAACTTCCAATCAGCAAGAAACATCAGGCTAGCTAAAATATTATAATGGAAGCAATTAAGATGCTGTAGGTAAGGTGTCTTCTTCAACCAGTACCGGTACTGGATAAAAAACCAGACCCTTAATTTGGGACAGAGACATACCCAGCTAAAATTAAAAGGTATTGAAGCTACACAAGTCTTTCCTTCCAATGTTAAGGAGATTTTAAAATTATTATTAGCAATTTGATGTAAAGGAGAAATGGTGTTTTATACCACATCATTGTTATAGGCTTCAGGCACAAAATGAAACACATTTGTCATTTTGGGGCAATTACTGACCCACAAGAGGAGCCTCTGTTTCTATTCCTAAGCATTACTTGTTAATTGTTTCTATGGACACAGTGAGAAAATGTAGCTCAAACCAGTGTGTCAGCACTGCCTGCTTAGCTGTAGGTATACTGAGAGCCTTGTTAAGCAAGCAGACATCATTAGTTCTTGCAGGTCAGCACCTCTATACTTTACAGCCTGTATGCATAAAAGCACCTCAGCTCTTCCTGCCATAAAATAATGGTAAAGAACAAAAGTCAGCTGGGGCTGAGAGGTCAGAAAGGAAAAGGGATAAATCACAGGAATACTGATCCTTTTTCTTGGCAGACAGGAAGTGCCTTTGCCTTCCCTTCTGCCTATGGCAGCTTTCCTGTACAGGAGCTGTGCTGACCCACTAAATGTGCTCTGCTAAGCAGCCTCCCCATCAAATACAAGAAGTCCCACTGTGCATGCACACGTGTCTGTGTGTTACCATGTCCACAGGCAGCATCTTGGAAAAGAACACAAAAAAAATACTTCACCTCTTTGACTAGCACACCTATAAGCAATTTAATTTAAAATTTTGTTAACAAAAAAACCAAGAAAACAAAAAAAAACAACTACAAATGAGTGTCCTTCCTTTCAGCTCAAGCTTCAGATTTGTAGTTTATTCCAAAATAAGAACATTTTTATTGCCAGAATCAAAGCACCTACTTAAGAGTAGTCAGCTACTCTGGAAAGTATTCAAGAGCCTACAGAGAAAGTTGAGGGAAGAGTGATTTAGCTGAAATAAATCATGGATTGGCTTAGGTTCAGAAACTAGTGCATGAAATTCAAAATGCCATACAGAAAGGCAGACTAAGAGATTCAAATTGGTTTTGGTAGCTTACCAGCAGTGTGTAATAAAAAAACAAACAACCCATACTCAAGTTACAGAAAACCAGAAATCTTGTTTAGACAGTCACAGCATTTATGAATGAATGAGATTTGCTGGCTCTTGCCTGTAGGAAAGAAATGTGCCTTCTGAGCCTCCTTATTCACTTATTAGCTTTTGAACTGTTACAGAACCATTGCCTTTATATAATAATAAAAATTCTTGATGAAATTTTCAAAGCACTGGAGTCATCTTTTGTAAATAAAGATAGTTTCTTAAATTGTTTATACAGTGCCTGGCAGAGAACAACTTCCATCTCAGATGGGTCTTCTCAGCATTAATGCCACACGAGTACTTACATACAAGACTCCATACACAACTGGATCCTTGCAGTTTCTTGCATTTTCTTTGCTTAATACAACTCTAGAAAGTTGGGTGTTATTTTATGTCAAAAATTTGGAGTTGTTGGAGCAAAATAATTATCTTATGGTGTCATTTTGCTCATGTTCATTTTCAGTGGCTCAATTAATGTTTTATTTATAGCCTTTTTGGAGTCTGATTGTATTGCATTACACATCCTTAAACATTTGTGGATGGGTATTTTCTACACAAAGATTTTGTGCTTATTATTACCCCAGCAGCTTTGCCTTTCCAGAACACCAACTCAGATTAATTAAGTGGGCACAATATTGCTGAAATCTCCTCTGATTTGCTGTCTATCCTCAGTGACATTTCCACAGTCAGCAAAAGACCTGCTAAAAATGTGACTAATGCTGAAAAAAAATTGCAACTTAATGACATCTCCTGGGAAACCTCCTCTCCTTATATGATCAAAGGAAGAACTTGAGGTCCTCTTTGCTCAGACAGCAAGGGTAACAGGCTGCAGAAATGTATACAGCAGCTATCTATGCTGATCTGATAAGCAACCCAAGAGAGTTTTAAATTCACTTGACTTCACACTGAAATACAAGCCTAGTCCATAAGGCTTTCAGTAGGCTCTGCATCTATAGAGCATAATTCTGCTATCAACTCTTTAGAAAAATTTACTTCTTCATTGCCTGACTAGTAACTCACCTTTATTCTCTATTACCCATTAAATCTTGGTAAACTCAACAAACTATTTGACTTGATAACTGCAGTCTGTGTTCACCAAAAGCAAAGCACCAAGAGCAGTCCCGAGATAGGATGGATTCTCCAGTTCTGTCCATGGATTCTACCTAATTTCAAGCTCCAAGAGTCTTTATGGATTTCTTACATAGGAGACAGAAAGGAAGAGCAAAGTTACAGGTTTGAATTTTCTTCTGGAAAAGTGTCTCTAATCATTGAACACCAAAGACATTTAATCAACTATCAAGTCAGTTCTTGCCCTAGTAGTTAACAGAAGGGCCCAGTTTCCAGAAAATACGCTTTCAATTTCCTTGTGTGCCCCTATCTGCTTAACTCCTACTAATTATTACCTTCTGCTTCCTGCCTCAGTTGGAGCTCACTGTACCTGCTACACTCTTTGAAAAGACCTCACCAAACAGGTGTAGACACTTCTCCAATCTACCATTCAAAAGCATGTAAACTCCAAATAATAAGGAAGAGATGGAAATCCAGAGGAAATCCAGAAACCAATGGAAATCCAGAGAGATTTTAATGCATGTCAATCCTTGCATCAGAAGACAGAAAAGGAAACTTTCATCAAAGACTCCAGCACAGACTTAATTTTCTTTCCCCCCTCCCTTTCTGTACTTGCCTATTTAGCTTTTTTTCCATTTCTGAATATTCCGTATTTTCCTACTCTTAATTTTTTTTTTTAATTAAGTTATTACTGGGCAGAGAGTCTTCAGCTTCAGGCAGCTTTGACCTAGTTCCAATTACATTTAAATGCAAAAGAAAACAAACTACTAAATAGAAAGCTTCAGCACCATAATTCAAAAAATGCATATTTTACTGGAGAATTTATCTTCATTAGCATATTCTAAAAAAGATTTCACAAGAACATTGCCCATTTAATATGGCATTGCAGGAAAAGTTGAAAGAATCTTGCAGTATTTTTTTACTAGCATGTTTCAAGACTTTAAGAATTATTTCAATGTAAAAATCCTCAGATATGAAAATAAAAGTAATCACAAAAAGTGCATGAAATTTCACAGAAAACCAGAGCTTAAATGGCTTAAGTTGAATTTAGGCAGGAAAATTAGCTCCTCAGGGCCATATATTATTGTGAAGCAAATAAAGCCAAACAAGTCAAACAGAGTGGGAGATGTCAAGACACAATCTAGAAGGTTTCTAATGCCAGGATACAGCACAGAGTGAGTGACAGCCCTTGCAACTCTACAAGAAACTTGACATGACTGGAATTGACAAGGACTCTGTACAAGAATGAACCTTTTGGGTGTTTCTGTTTTGGGGTTTTGTTATTTTAGTGGGGGAGGATGTGGGGGTGCTGGTGGGTTTCTTTGGGGTTTTTTTATTGTTTTGAGGTTTTATTGTTATATTGAGGTTTTTTTATTGCTTGCTGTTGTTCTTTTCTTTTCTTCTTGTAATCTTTCCTTTTCCTGAATTTTAAATAATGTTTTTGTTCACTGAACTATTACTGTTCTCATCTGGAGGAGACCTGAACCACCACTGTTCCATTCATGTGACAATCTTGACAGCTCTAATATAAAAAGCTGCCCCACCAAGGAAATGAGGACATATTCTTCCTTCTCTGTTAAGTGACTTCACCCTTTCATTGTGATATTTTTGAGAACTTTCTGAAATCAACCACTGAGCTGGTAAAGCTGCTGGGACGTAGAGTGAAATGCGCGTTTCACCTGCCCTGCCCTGCTCCCCACTATTGAGGATTCAAATACTGAGTAAACACAGAAGCAGTGAGAAGAAGGGGATGGTGGGGAGCTGAACAGTTCAAGAAAATAGATGGTGGGTGTAAAGTGATATCCTACAGCTCCCTGATGAGGAACTGAGCTCACTGCTGGTCAGCCAGCAAACAAACTTGGTCTGCATCAGGGCAGATGCCAGGTGCTTCTCCTTCTCTACCTGAAAGTCAGTGCTTCTTATTTCTGGAGCATCTAAGACGGTGTTTGAGATTCCCTCTTCTCTGTCTTAAAATCTGTTTATACTGTTGAACAATCAAAATCATTTCACCTTTAACAACCTCGGACGTGCTTTTTGGTGTTTTTATGTGTATGCTCTTAACGGCAATTTCATCAAACAGTCTCTGCTTTCCTGTCACCCTGTTTTCCTCTTCATGCTGTTCTATTTTCACTGAGACCTTTCTGAATAAAGAGTGCCAGTCTGCTGCAGTGGCAACAGCAGCTTTAGAGAGGTTTAGACAGGCACACAGAAGTCTGTGCAGCTGCCGTGGTCACTGGGGTAGCTTTCATCTACTACAGAGAAATTTATTAAGCCAATCCCAGACCCTAAAGTCTTCAACTATTTGATTCCTGGCAGAATCATTTAGTTTGGGCAGGACCCTACTACTGAAGCATAAGTGACAAATAAATATATTATCTGAGATGATGGGGTCAAATAATGCTTTCAATATTACACGTATAGGGAATGTGTTGCTGCATAACAAATACTGCTTCAGGTTCAAACTCCAGCTTTGTCTAGCAGGGGATTAATTTTAAATCAAGAAGAGATGAAGCAGTAGTTTCGCTGTTTTCTTTTGTTCTTAAATATCAATGTTGTGCTTCAAATTGGATGTGAACAGAGCAGTGCATCATGTAAGGGAATCGCAGAATAAGATTTGAAAGTAACATAACCCATACAAATCATCCCATTTTACTACCTAGTCCTTGCTTACACTGAATTTCTTTACATGTTGGCAAATACAAACTGAAGTTTTGTCAGTACATCAAAATTTAAAACATAGTAACTGGTGTCCTTGTGGCATCTTAATAATGAATTTCTGTCTGTTACTCAGGGACATTGGGGCCCCTTTCTGAAGTCTGAGAGCCTTACAGCCATGGTTGCTCAAAGATCAAAGCTAGGAGATGTAGAAAGACCCAAATATTGCTTCTGCTTTCTGTGCTGAGAGCTGTTTTTAACAATCTTCTCTAAGAACTGACCAAAACTGAACGGGTTCCTCACTACTGTTGTTAATTTTGTCTTTGTAACTACACAGCTCTGCTAACTCTTGAGAAATTATTCCAGTCGTGTAATTAATGAGAGACGTTATTACTGCATCTCACCAGCCAAGATAATTTAAAATGCACTAACTCTGATTTGAGAAGCAGTGGGACTGTGATAGCTCAAAAATCCATAGGGACTAATTCATCACACTTCTTCACAGATTACATTAACCCAAACAAACCACCATGATTCCAGCCTCTTGTTGGCTTCCAATACCCCTTTTCAAGCTGTTCAGATAGCACTGCCTCAGCAGCTGCAATGCAGACATAACCTGAGAGTGCCAATTCTTAAAATTCTTTAAATTTATTGTTATAGTCAGCAGATCTAAGTATTAACCACATTACAGATAAAAGGTGATATTTACAAACTTATCACAAATCCAACATTTAAAAAGACTCAATCCTCCTGAAGACTTTCACATTGAATTGTTTAAAAATTTTAATTAATACATAGAGATGAGTGAATTGACCAATGACTGCTCATTAAATCATCAACAATAGGTTGAAACACTGTATTGATTTATAAAGCTAGGATTTATGGTGGTTTATAACATATGCATATATATAAATAGTAAATATAAAGGATTAAAGATGCTCCTGACATTACCTGAGTAAACTGGTGATTTAAAAGAGAAAATTAGAATTTAGTTTTCAATAAGTATAGTAATCAAGGCTGATATTATTATGATATATCTAAGTATGTGTGAAAAAAGGACTGACAATGATAATTATTACCATTGAAGATTATTTGATTGAATGATGCTTGAGTAATTAAACCTAATTATTTGTAACCTCTCCATTTCCAACTTTAACATGTTTGATTAAAATGTCATGTAGAAATAAGAAGCTCTTGTATTAAATAAAACACTATTTATATATTAAAACCTAACCTTGTCCACAGAATACAAAGATTATTTTATTATTTCCCATTCCTGTGGGTTGAATTAATTAAAACTGAGCGTTTTCTTTGAGCAAACTTTTAATATTCCAAGCTAATACTTCTAACATTCCATGCTATTCAGAATAGTGCACAAAGTGACCCAAACTGACAAGCTGGGTGACAAGAAGAGGCTAAGCCCTGCCTTCACCTCTCCCTCTCCCTTCTACTCCACTCACCCCTTCCACTGGGGTTTCCTTGCTTCCCACCAGGCAGCTGGGTGGGTACTTTGCTCTCACTCCTGTCTCTCCCATCCTGCATCTTCTCTTTCAAGGTAGGTGTAACCTAGGTAAACAGGAAGCTCTCCCAAAACCCAAGCCTTCAGGAGGACCAGAGCCTGGGGAAGCAGGATGACACCAGTGTGCATCCATCCACTGGCAAAAGTTTTTGATCCCCACAGCTCCCTTATGGCCAGCAGATGTAATGTTGACAGCCCTGAGCTCATTAGGGATGGAGCAGGGCCCTGACCCATCCCCTGAAGGGAGAGGGGATCCCTTTTCTTCCTTCTGGACTCACTCCACCACTCTGCTTCCCAACATGAGATCTGCCCCTGCCCTGCAGCCCTTTTATATCCCCTGTCACACCACCACTGCTCCTCTGCTTTCAGATGGCCACTGCCACCCATCTGCTGCTCATTGTCCCAGGGCCACCACCGTCCTTCCTGCTGACCTTCAGTATCCACAAGGTTACCAAAGGTGTGTGCTGTGGGATAAGCAGAGGGGGGTTGTGCACTCACACAGGGTTGTAGCAGGGCAGAGGTGCCTGGTGAGAAGATGCTATGGTTCCTGGAGCACTGAACTGGCACTGGGGCAGCAGAGTTATTTGTGTGTTTCAGCAGCAGATTGCTGCCTCTCTGGAATAAAGGAGAGGTGGGCTGCAGACGTGGAAAAGCATTTAATTGCTTTCCTAATTTTAAACATCTAAATTTAGTAGTATACAATCTGGTATTGAAAGATACCATGAGGGATTCATGTGTCCTGTGCTCCAGTGATCAAGATTCATCTGAATGATTTTAAACGCTCTATCTCAGGATGGGATTAATCTGGGACTAGAAATGTTGGATTTCTTTCCTACTTAAGCTCTGGAGATGAGCTTTTATTTTGACAAATACAGCATTTTGTCTTGCAACTTCTAATTTTGTGAATCATTGTTGAATTATTGCATTATACATATCCTGTAGAAACTCCTGAAGTCATAAAAACTGCCAAATTGCAGCCATCTGCAGACACTTGCCATTGATTGGATAAGACAGAGATCTGTTTGATATTTTTGTTGAAATGTATAAAAAGTGAAAAAACCCTTTTTCTTCACTGCATTTTCAGGTGAGGTTCATCAAAAGCAGTTCTAATGGTCAATTTTTTAATTTTCTTTTTTTAATTTTTACTAACTGATCAACATTCTGTCCCTTTACTTTCCTTCTCTCAGTCACCAGAAATTTCCTGAGCATCTCTTAAAAGACTAGAAAAGAAAACAGCAGAATGTGGTTAATATTTAAGTTAATAGCTTAGAGTATTAAAAGCTCCACTTTGAACAAAAGACTCAGATTCCAATGTAAAAGAATAAATTTGACCATATGGAAGGGCAAGATGAAGTCTTAACAGAACATCCTAGAGAGTTCCAGTTAGAGGAATTATAATAGGTGCTTACAGCTATGTAAAGGTAAAAAAACCCAAAGAACTACAAATGAATGCAGAGAAATATCACAGGTTTGATGCTTGCATAAGGGGAAAAATGTAGAAATAACAAGTGAGGGGGTGTTTTTTAGATGGAAACGATTTTTACATCTTAAAAGTGATATGAAGATTAGCACAGACATAGACAGAACAGGTCAGAGGTAACACCAAAATGGCAAACACTGAGCAAAGATGACCATGCAGAAAACGATGGTGCTGCCATATTCGTGCTGCAAAGTGAGTTTCCCCATTTCCAGTTCATGACTATGACAGGCACTGAAAATTAACAGGAGGTTGTGGTCACAACATTCAGGGTTCTTCCAGAATATCCTTTAGAGGTTTTGAAATGACCATGATCATTTTTCTAAGTGCCCATTCATTTTTCATATACCCAGTCAGTCTTCCATTCTGCATTTCAACAGATTACACTTGCACTGCTAATGGATATGTAAGATTTTAATGGAACTTCAGTGAACTGCACTGTATTTCCCCTAAAAAGGAATAATTCATAAGGAGCTGAAGCCAGTCTCCTTTATTCTTCTAGTTAACAGAAAGACAGCCTGGAGGTTTATTCTATTATATTCTATTAATTTCTAAACTAAATTAACTGTAGGAAAACAACCATAATAAGAAAACAGGAACAGTAGGTGAAAAAAAAAAAAAAAAAAAGAAAAAAAGTTAAATGGAATGGGACAGAAAAGAAAATATGTTTCTGCAAACTAGGGAATGAGATTGGAGGGGATATAAAGTGTTTCTTCAGTTTTTTGGTAGAGTGGACTTAATAACAGAGATACATGCATGCCATGGCAGATCAGCATGCAGGATTTTAATTACAGCTATTTCAATTTCAAGCCCTCAAATCTAGTTAAAAACACCATTATATTAGAAAAGCTTGATTGCATCAGTTATGTGGCTATTCCTTTCTATTTTGGAATGCATTTGTTAAAAGTGACAACATTTATCTCCATTTTCTAGTTCATCATGTCCCAGAATATAAAAATATTCTGAATATAAAAATATTTTAAAATAACCTCAAATGAGAAGCATCATATCTTAAAATCCTAATTAAATATGCATTTGCACAAGAATTAAATTAAAAAGCATGAGCTTTTATATGTAATCATCAGGAAAATGGGTAAAAATTTCCATTATATGTTTTCACATGTTTAGACTTTAAATGTAAAAACACATCTTGTGTCAACTTCTTTCATGCCCTTCATTTCAGGAGCAGGTTATTTCAAAACATCTCTAAAGAAAACTTCTCTTGGAGTTAGAATTGTCAAATGTTGACACTTACCCAGAAACTAAAATGAAGTGGGTTTTTTTAATGGAGCATGGGTTTCCCTGGTACAAGTCCATATTAGTGGACCAGCAGACATTTTGACATTTCCCTGTGTAAAGGATAACAGAAATGGAAGTTGCCCATTTAATTCAGCAATAGTATTTTCCTAAGCAATTTTACAATATCAGTCATGACATTAAGATTAGAACTTCTACTGCAAGTATTGATGATCTTCAGGGTGACTAAGTGATAACTGAAAAAGGAAATGGCAGAAGTTCAAGGCATTGAACAGTTAACTTCATCTCCTACACAGAAAACATCTGTTTTCAGTTTTGATAAAATGTAAGAAATAAGGTAAAGGTCTGATTTACCAAACAGACCCACTCAGGGATGCAAGGAAACCATCCTGCTGGATTCTCTGCATTCCTTGATTAACACAACTTTGAGGCTGTGTCTGAGGCCAGATTTCCTTTCCATCCACACGTTCAGTCTCCATTGTCCCCTACAGATTATGCAGTCCATGCTGTAGAGGGTACCTACACCTGCTCTAGGGATCTGCACAGTGTCACGCTGCCATGCTCAACAACTTCTAAATATCCTACCAACTCTTCAGAAATCATTGCTCAGTTATTGTCAGCTAGACAGAATGACCAAGCTACATGATACTTAATGCCCCTTTCCACCAAGTTAAATTTTCTAGATGCTCAAGCCCAGGTAACCTAAAAGACAGGATGCAGTATCCTGCTCCATTTGTCTGAAACGGAGGTTTTTTGTTATTTCATTGTCATATTACACTCTGTTCTTTATCATCTCATTTTATTCACTCTATAGTACCCATTCTCCTTTCTCTTCACTAATTAACTATCTCTTCTTCAGAAACAGTTGAGAGATGTACATTGTTGTATATAATTTTTCATAAGTCTCAATGAGAGGTTTCTCATTGGCTTCACTAAGTGCGGGACCAAGCTACAGGAGTACATTTGAGACTAGCTCCCTGAAAGCAGGTGTTTTTAATTCCCAAGGGCTCCTTCTCTGTTACAAAATTGAACAATTTAATCTTAAAAACATGTCCTTTCTTTCCAAAGAAATTAGTGCATTTATACTCAAAATAGTTCTGAGAAAGTAATCATTTTATGTAATGCCTGTGATAACTGAATGGTGTGCTACTGATACCTACATTGGAAAAAAAGGGCTTGCAGCATTTCCTCTTTTGTAGCAAGTGTTTTGAAGGCTTCTGGATTTCCCATTGTAACTGTGAGGCTTCTGCTAGTCACATACTTGAAGGAAAACAAGTGACTCATTGACGAAATTTATTATTATTATTTAAAAAAATATTTTTAACTTATCAAGCACAAGTGTTTCATGGGTATTAAATAGTTTTCTGCTAGAAATTATTGTTTTCACTTTTCACAATATTCTGAAGCAAATTTTTGCACATTTAATGCAGTACCAATTCTGCTTTTAGTCTGAAATATATCTATTTTTCAGGGTATTTGTACAGAGAATTACAACAGAAATTAAAAAAAGATTCGCCACTTAAAAAAGAAACATAAACCATAAATAAAATATAAATTGTTATTAAAAGAACTTTAAATAAAAGAGTAGATTCACATTTCTACATAGCTTGCCATTGGCAAGTGGTTGCTTAACAACCTTAGAAACTTGTTACAGTTTATGATGCTTAGCACTCCAGGGTTTGTAGGCAGCTGAAGAGGAGGAGGATCAGCTGGGCTATGGGTACATACCATGTGAATTACAGAACCCTTGGCTCAAATGAATAACAAAAAAGAAGAATATTTTTCTCAATACCAGCATCATTTTGGCTTTATCTCTACCAAAGAGAAAGGAAAAAGAATGTTTGTTCATTTGCAATCTATCTAACTTAAATAACCCCAAACCAGAATTATTCTTCAAACATAAGAATATATGTAAGAACTGCCACACTTGGTCAGTCCAAGTATGCATCTTCTTGAATACCTTGTCTCTGATAAGAGCCAACTCTAGAGATATTGACAGTAAAAGTACCACAGACTACTCTATCAAACACCACTCAAAAGATCAGCAATGCTGCACAAATTAATATTAATTAATAAAGGCATATTTATGACTCCTGAGTTGGGAGGAGGGAATAAGCTGGAAGAGTTCTTCACCATATGACAGTGTCCTGAAAGAATCTGAGAGGAGTCAGCTCTGCACTAACAACACATCAGCACTGCTGCTTAAGAGCTTTATCCACAAAAGGAAGGAGACATTTTAAGTAATAATTTTTGAGGTAATGCATTCATTCCTCAATTTTGGAGGACTCCTCTCCCATGGAAAAAAAAAGCAAAAAACCAAACACACATTAGAAGAAGCTCCTAATTCCTCCAGAACTGAAGTAAACCCAATATAAACCATAGGAATACTTGTACCTTGACAGAGAATCTACAAATAAAAGACATCTAAGTTAGTTACAGTTGTCAAGCAGAGAAAATTTTTCTGCTCTCTCTCAAGTTGGAAAAGAGAACGTGGTATTGGGCTCAAAAGGAAGATGCCATCTTGCTAAATGAGTCCCTCTGCCTACCACACTAACAGCAACATTGAAGACAAAAAAGCTACCCAAAAAAAAGAAGGAACAAACTTGCTTTTCTATATAATTTGAAACTTCACAAAAATAAAAAGAACATGCATAGCAGGATGAGGATGTTTCCTCACAGTTTTCCTGAGCTTTTTAGCCCTACATGAACAAAGCACAGGTGTTCTTTTTGGGACATTCACATTCAAGCTCTAGTTGGCTGTTTGTGCATACTGAATGTGCATACTGAAAACACTGATTTCTGCCACACCTGAGCCACTGGTTTGGGAGATACATACACAGATATTCGGTGGCCATCAGATCCCTCAGTGATCAGGCAGGAAATAATGGGCAGAATAAGTATATGGCAGGCCCATAGTGAATTCAATAGACAGGGATAGTAGTGAATGAAAGAATGCATTAATTCAATGGCATCAGTGATGAAAAATGTTCTTCTACCTGAGAAGTGTGAAAAATAAGGACATTTTTTCAGACTAAAAACTTCTTAAAGCACTATTTCAGAGACAGCCAATGGTTCACTGATCTGGTCGCTCCAGAGGTAATCCATTCTACTGCTGGGAAATATTCTCATTTTTCTTCTTTTAAATTTTTTTTTTTTTTTAAACTTTGTCACGGGTCTCCTGGAATCATTTCATGTCTGCTTCCTTCAAGCCCCAGTAGCTATCTAATATTAGGTAAAAATCCTTGCTAGACTTAGATAGATATAATTGTTCTCATTACTAAATCACTGTATTTGGGGGCTCCTATAGTTCCTCAGTCACAGAGAGGATTGAGACCAACATCAGCTCAGCTGTGCCTTCTGCCAGGCCATATCCTGCACTAGGGGACTGGGGAGACACAGTTACATCTCTCTAGTGACCAATCCCCAGAAATACTGATTTTGTTATGCAGCTCATATGGTCAGAAAAACTGGCCACACCAAGTTGCAGTCTTTCATCCCATTAAGTCAACATCATCCATTTTGATACTTTTTTTTGGTTTTTGCAAATGGGGTAGACACTGTGCTGGTCTTACTGCCAAAGTCAAAAGTATGAACTAATTATTTTGGTTATTCATTATTCTGCTAAGCAAACGTTACGAAGAACAAATGACAGGACAATAAGTTAGCTGGCAGTGATAACCTGGTGTGAATTTTGAGCATTACTCAGGAAATGCAAGTACTATGAAATGAAATCAGAAATCCAGGCTGGTAATAACCACAGAAGAAGCAACTTATTCACTTAGTACCAGCCATGAATTTGGGAAATTTGGCTTCCAAGGCACCAGGACATTGCAGCTCATTACATTCTCCATGTCTCATATTATGAATGTGTCCTTTTAATCATTCTTTGTTGTCTCAACCCTTTCAGTAAGAGGATCATTCTTTCAAGATAGGGGTTACCCCTGTATTCACAAAGTGCTGCCTTAATCTAAGCAGACTCTTTGTATCCAAACTCTACAAGATAATGAGATTCCAAGTGAAGAGCACAGCTACAGAGATTAATAATCCAGAGTGGGAGAAGATAATTCTCTCCAAGTACAAGAGAAAGCTGTCAGAAAGAAGAAACTGAAGGAAGATTTACATTCATCAGCACAGGGTTAGACCTTTCAATTTCACTATTACACTGAAACCACAGGTTTAGAATCATACTGTGGGGCTGTCATAAGCATACCCCTGAAATAAACTGGTTTTACCATGCTTCCCATGGGGAAGTATCACAATTTGTAAACAGGTCAGTTCCACTTCCCGCCAGAAATAGATATAGAACATAAGGATAGCTTTCACCATGCTGAAACTGATTCCTTGTGACTGATCAATAGGACTGATCCACAGAGCGGTTCTCTGGATCCACTACAATTCTTTCATTACTCTTCTCAGATTTTTTATTATCTATTCAGGAAAGTTTCTAAAAACATGTATGAAATTTATACATCCATTTCAGTCACTGACATTCACTGGGGTTTAAGAGGATTAATTCCATCAAGCTCCACTGTAAAATCACTCTGCTAAGATTCACACAAGGTTGTTCTACAGAAATCCCAGTGGTGATCTTAATAAAGTCTTGGGCAAGGGGTAAATCTCTTCAAAGCTCCACAAAAGCTCATGCATACCAATAGAGACTAAAGCATGAGATCTAGGGGCTGTTTTTCATTCATTAGTTGAGAACACTCCACAAAATAAAAACATATTGGACTAAGCTCTTCATATACCTTGGAATACTTTTTTGTATTTTTAGCTAATGGGAAACAACCAAGACAAATATCTACGCATTTATTAATTATACATTCCACAGAAAATTATTTTAATAATTATTTTAATACTATGCTAACTTAAGGCCAGTTAGGACTGGACTGGAATAACCCCATGCATCAGCACAGGCTAAGGGCCAACCACCCGGAAAGCAGCTGCGTGAAAAACAACTTGGGGTCTTGCTGAGTAACAAGTTGACCAAAAACCTAACAATGTGCCCTTGGAAGAAAGCAGGCCCAGCAGCATCCTGGGCTGCATTAGAGCTGTCAGAAGGATGAGGGAAATCCTCCTCCTCCTCACACCACTTGAGACACATCCAGATTGCAGGGTACAGTGCTGGGCTCCCTGTTTGTACTGTATCTCTATTTTCTAAATTATGTATTGCCTTTTTTAAAGACAAGCAATACTGCATTTCTCACACTGTGACACACTAACTCCTCCAAATTGGTTATGTTCACTGAAAGAAGTGCTAAGACAACTATTTTTCCTGGCCTGGAACCATAGAGAGAAACATGTATTTGCAAGATGAAAAGCATGTTAATAGGGGCCTGTTTATAACAACACGTAATGTAAACTGATGATTAATCAGGCTTGCACATATGGCAAACGAAAACTATACACAAAATAAAGAAAAATGCATAAATATATGGATAAATTGAGCATTCTGTAATTCTAGAGACATTTTTCATTTGCTTTGGAAAATGTCTGCTTCATTTGGACTGATACCATAAAAAAGCAGCAGTGGAAGTAGTGCTGTTCTGGAAGGCCAAGGAGGCAGGCAAGAATTTAAAGTAGTAGTACAAAGACCATGATTAAAAGCTGCTTCTTCTCTCCTACCACTACCATTTAGATTCAGTTACAAGTTGTGGTCTCAGATCACATAATACAAACGAACAGTCTTGCCCTCTTTTATCTTTCAACAAGGACTGAACCTGCTTCTGAGCTTCTAGACAGTGCCCTTCACTAGGGAAGTCCAAAAGTCAAACCAGCTAATAAATTTATGACATTATTTTATGCCAGTATCAAAAATTTCTGATAGGGATTTCAAGCAGAATTTTATTTCAAATTCATATTTGAATGATCATAGCCTTGGATTTTAATAATGAAAATAAAAATATGAATAGTCCTAAAATCCAGCAGCCTGGTTTTTCCTAATGTCTAACCTACAGCTACTCTCTTCCAATTTAGCAGAACCTTGTCCTATCACTACATTCCCTTGCATATAACAATGGAGATTCATATTACCCAATTTTTTAAAAAGAAAATTAATACAATACAATATGGATTAATCTGGAAGTTATGGTAATGATAAGTATTACAGGTAGATATGCACATACAGGAGAAGAAAAAAGCAGTCAGTGCAAAAGTGTTGTGTATTTAATCAGTAGAGCTGAACTGACTGAGGTCATGGTGAAAGGCAGCTTAGATGCCAATGCCCATGGTATGATATGAGTTAATGAAACTTAGGAAAGGAAGGAGGCTGCAGAGCAGAAAAAAAAAAAAGCTTCAAGAGAACAAAGGCCAGTTTAGCAAATGCCTATATTAGAGTTCATGTCAGGGAAAATAGGATTACAAACAGCAGCAGCTCCACAAACAATACTAATGGTGGAAGAGCAAGCACCCTGAAAATAACTAAATCAACACAGAGAATGTGGAATTAGGTCAGTTATACTAAAAATATAGAAAGAGTACACAGAAAGAAATGTAGAAAGGGCAAGGTATAAGATGGAAAAAAGCCAGCAAAGAAACCAAAGACAACAAGAAATCATTGCAGATGTTAGTAGTAAAAGGAGTTGTCAGTCCAGTAGTGGCTGGAGAAGAAAAGATATCATCAGAATGCCAGGATTGCTCACATCTTACATGATATTTTTGCTTTAAAATGTTAACTGCAAGCAAGTGGTTAGAACAACACTGTGAAAAGAGTACAAACTCAGATTGGAGTAAAGGAAAACAGGTTAATTCAGCTGCTAATATTGACTGAATTCACTGATAATGAATACACTGAATTAGCTGCACCAATTCAGATTGTTAAATCTCATTAAATATATGAGAGGAACTGAAATATCAAAAAGTGTCCACCACTAAAAAGTAACATCTGAACAAAGAAGAAATCAAGTGTGTTTCAATTTTGGTAGAGCTTTTGACACAATAGATCATGGTAAGTGACCCAGAGAAGTACATAAAAAGTAATGAAGAATAGTTACAAAAACATTTGGGTTAATTGTGCCTATGAAATAGGTAACCATATTTTAATATCAAATGATAAGACATACTCATTGACAATAGAGAGGCCTATTCATAGTCTTGTTGAATGTTTCCATTATCCTGGGTAAAGGAAAAGAAAGTATATTTATTAAATATGCAGCTCGCATCAAAATCACAAAGTCCCCATTTACACTGGGGATGAGGTCTAAAATTCAGTGATCTTACACTGAAAAACAACTAAAATACATACATTTCATAAACACTTAAATTTGCTCACAATTGAAGCATGAGACAGTAATGTTACACTACTAAAAACACAGCTAAAAAATTGTTATATGTTTGCACCTGTTTTAAAAAACATATATAATGAGGAGCAATATATGTGTAACATGAACCCCAGTGTAAGCATACACAGTGAATAATGAGGAAAGTCCTTGTCATAATGGTTCTCCTCTAGAGCTGGCAGGGCTTCAGCAAAGCAAATGAAGCTGTCAGCTGCATCAATAGTGCTTTAGCAAAGACACGGACAAGCTGGTAAATATCCAGAGATTTAGGAAACTGAAGGAAAGAACTGAAAAGAAAGCATTGCTTCAACTACACAATTGCAGTAGATAAGCAAAAGAGCCATGGGCTTAAAATACACCAACAACTCTGTTTAGAGATTGAAAAAAAATTCTGGTAGGAATGAAGAAATACTGAAATTAAATCCCTGGGGTAGTCATAGTGTAGCTATTGCTGAAGGATTTTATAAATAGGATATACTAACATTAGTCAGGAACTACACAGCTACAATTTATTCTTGACCCTTGAGGGTCAGGTTTTCTTTTTCCAAGATTTTGCCATCCAGAGTAGTCATTAACTTAACAAATAAGGGACTCAAACAAACAAAAAAAAGGGGGGTTCTGGCACCAGGTTCCTGCTCTTACCTAAGCAAATAAACATTTAACAAGTACTTAAGGCCCAGACTTGCATGCTGTCCATCTGCCATCCCCCTGGGAATCTGAGGTGTCCTATCTTTTTTTTTACCTGCACAAATTTTCTGCATCTGAAACTTTTCAACTAATGTAGATCTTGTGGACACACAGTAAATATTTAGACTGTAATTCCTCCCCACCTGAATTTATTCACCAAACTGGCAGTTCCCTGTACTCATTTTCATCTCTTGGAACTAACATCTCAGTTGGTACATACAGAGTTTATCCAATTTTCTTGGACTACACAGACAAACATTGGTATAGCTATATGTAGGTGGGATAAATTCCAAAATTCAGATACTGCTTACTTGCCTTACTTTGCAAAATTAAGAAGGACATCATAGTCTGGCCTTTAACATTTTTAGCTTACATTTCATTTCTCATCCCACAGAGATGATAGCTTGACACCTCAAAGGTATTTTATGCATATTCAGATTATATTAACTATTTTTAGCTGTCTTTTTAAACTGAAGTGTGTGAGTAAGCACATTTTGCTAAACTGCAAAGTTCAGCATTGTGTTTAAAGGCAGGAGCTCCTTTGAGGTTTAATGCAGTCTTTTTCCAAGTAGCATGATTTCAATCCAAACTCCTAAATATTAACATTTCACTTTGTGTTCTCAAGGCAGCAAAAAGAGAAGGAAATATATAAATAAAAAAAATTATAAAAAAGGGAGAAACAAACCATAAACCAGAACTCTTCATTCCTTCAAGTTTGACAAGCCTCCTCTATTATTAATGTGATGTAAAATTTCTCCCTGATCACCATATTCTGAGACTGCTTAGCAATGACATGCCACCCTTTAGCTAGGAACAAGTACAGGGCTTTGAATGGAAGTAGCTTAGAGGCTTCCATTATTTCAAGTTCTCTGGGAATGACAGTATTGCAAGCTCTGCAATGTTTGCAGTGTTCAGGCAAGGAGAGAACAAGCCTTGTTCTTCAGAAATAGCTTACAAACTCTGGGCTAGATCCTGAAGACAAGTTTGTGAGTCCAAATGCTGTTAACACACAAAAGATCCTGCTGCTCTTTCCTGCTGGAAAGTTAATGTCAGGAACACACTTGTTGAGGAACAACTTACGAGGAAAGACAAACCCAGCTTAGAAATTGACTGAGGGTAATGAAACCACTAAAATGCAATCACTGCCTAGGGAGTTTTCAGTAAAGAATGAGAGGAGGAATAGCTTGTGGCCTTGCTAGATCAATAGTAATAAGGGAACCACAAATGTATCATCCACCCAAAAGCCTCTGAATCCGACACTACGGAAGCTTTCTGTAATTATTCTACATGAGAAATCAATCAAGAAAATATGGAGAAAACTTGACTGATTCCTCAAAATAAATTTTTTTGGAAGAAGAATTTTGACAGATTCAAATATGAGAACAAATATCTAATTCTATATTGCAGTTCTCTGGCAATCTAATCCATAGCAACAATAGGAGCCTTTCAAGAGTGGTGCTGCACTTCAGCCAGTGATGGGATGATCCTTTAATTGAAATTGAGACATAGAGCTATCCTCCTTGAAAGTATTAAACAAAGTAATATTAAACAAAGCTCAAGTCTTCTCCAGGCTTTGGCCTTATCTCTATAGATCTTCCCTGTGCAATTATGACTTTTTAACATATTTCCAGCCTTGCTATGCTCAGTCATCTTCAATTCTTGTACACAGATCATCAAGGGAGAAGCAAAGAAGTCAAGCAAGGCTTGTGGGACTGCAATCTTTGCACATTCCTTCAAAGGGAGGGAGCACTAGAGACTGAAGCTGGTAATGATGTTTCCCATCCCAGGCAATGAGTATCACGTTTCCATTAAAAATTTTATTCCAGTATTATTTAATGTTATTTATATAAAAGAATCTGAATACATCTTAACTTGTAACACAAAGAAAGAGGTTTCATTTGCTATAATGGTGCATCTATAAGCATAATTTTAACATCTCATGGGTGTGAATTCCTTCACATGCAAGCAGAAGTGCACCTTTTCAAGGAAATGTGGTCAGTTAAACTCTTATTTTCATTTAACTGTCTGCAATGAATACTGCTTTAGAAAACCCTTCACTGGCATGAATATTCCTTAATGGCATTGCTTCTCAACTATATCAGATGTAAACACTAGAGAAAAGACTAATTAACTACAAAATCTTTTGCACTAGTCACCTGATGTCTGGAAAAAAATACTTGTTCTTCAGAGGTTCTGGGATCTGATGAAAGAAAGTAATTTGAATTAGCTGCAGGTAGTTCACATTAGTGGATAATTAAGTTTCTTCATATTTTGTCCTAGATTTCATTAGACAGCAATTGTAAACATTCATGTCAGTGAAAGAATGCCAGAATTTAGGTTAGATTATGACTCCTCAGAAACAGAAAAATGTGACAAGCAGCATAATCATAAATGCACACCAGAAGGAAGAATCCTAATGAGAACTCAAAGAGTTACTTTGTAGCACTTTTAATGATTTCTGTTGAAATGTCAGGGAATATATGATACTGTCTCTGAAGATAATTCAGGACCTATGGGACCTCCAAACAGCAGCAATATGGGGTTGTTTTAATATGATAGCTACAGTAATGAAATAGCAGGTGCAATATTCTTAAAACACAGGACAGCACACTGTATTTTCTTTATGTGCATATACTTGCAGTGATCCACGTAGCAATTTATAACAAGACATTTCTGTTCTCAAGGGAGTTTTTTTACACTTGCTTATTTATGAGTAAATAAATTTCTGTCTAATAAACTTTACATTATATTACACAAAATATATGTAATAAACATTTAATTATCCTGAGGACAGGCACTACCAGAGATAAAATTGTGATTATGACAGATACTTAAAATGGGGCTTCCAGGATACAGATTGTGGGAAAAGTGTGATTAACACATGAGCACATGTCCTGCTCAAGCATTAGCTAATGCAAGTTTTGGTGACTGATAGTTGGCATGTAGCAACACTGATAATTCACATTTAATCCCAAGGTGTCTGGCTGATGGCACCCCTGTCATCTGCCCTCATTTAGTTTTGTACAATCAGAAACAACATTAATGCATAAATTAGGCAGATAAACTTGCAATGTGTGATTTTCAATTAATCATTTACTGTGGAGATTAGTGTAAAGGATGAAGGAATAATCATACTGTTGCTTACACCAAGGATGAAGTGGATAACAAAGTGGTAATGCATATACTTTGTCATTGTATAAAACCAAGTGCTGTAAAATTTTCTTAGGAAAAATTCAATGGGTTTGATTCATGTGAGTGTGGGGGACACAAATAAAGTCAGAGGGATCCACTTAAACACACATGCAAAGCTTTTCTGGCTCAAAGCCTCCAGACCATTTTTATGGATGCCTTGTGTCTCAGTATCCTTAAGTTGGTTTTAGATGTTACATATTTACTCAGTAGCCATACAAACATGCTTACTGGTGCTTTTAAGTGTCTGTTAAGCTGCAGTACTGTATTTACTAGGTTCAATTTCAGATTTGAAATTCTGCTCCTTGCTGGTTTGAAGGACTTTGTGTTCAGAAGTCTCTGATATCTACATGTGAAAACCCAAAAAGCTGTAAGATGGAACTTACTTTAAAGCAGCTCATTGGTTAAAGAGTACATTAGAAAGGGAGAATTTTTCTTCCTAAAACTGAAAGGACTACCTAAATGAAGATAGACAAGCACAAAGGTTTTATTTTCAGCCCAAAGGACAGGGCAAGTTCTGCAAATTCCTGTATATGAAAGTAATTTTAAAAGAACTGTAATGTGTTCTTGAAGAATAATTATGCAGACATCAGAACAGCTTGTGTAGCTTTCTGTGCCTACACAAGATCTGTCTCATGAACTGAAATAACCATACCAAAAAAACAATGCATCTGCCTTGAGAAATACAACTCCAACTCAAACTACATTCTCTCCTTTAATCAAACTCATGTAAAAATGTGATTTCAAATTAATTGGCCTGTATTTTCCTGTGATTTCACTAAAAATGTGAACGCCTACGATTTTAGTGAAATACATCATTTACTAGCTTTAACAATGACACATCAGATTTCTTAGCACCCTATAAATAAAAGGTAATTAGTGCAATACATTGGAACACCAATTTTATTTTGCTTTATTGGAAATAAAGCTATTTTTTCTTAATGGCAACATAACTTACTATGGCATGTAAAGTTTGGAATTAGTAACATACTACTCCCAATGAAATTTGGAGGAGGACTTGCACAGCCTGCACTAAATCACCTTTAAGCCTTAGGAGAAAGACAGAAGGTGTGCTAAACCAGAAGAATAAAACAAACATAAGTAGCCCCTGCTTGGTTTGCAAGGAGACATTGGGAGAAAGCTGCAAAACCACACAACTGCTCTGAATCATTTTGAAGTGATCTAGGGGAGCCTGTGGCCCATCAGACTGTTCTTGTAATTCTCTTAGTCAATGGAAAACTTTTTCCAAAACATATTTTGTAACTCAAAAAATCTCCCCAAATATCAGGCAAAGTACACCAACAAAAAGGAGAAAGTGTTCAGATCCCTCTTCTCATTTTAATTAGGCTCTATTTAAATCACTTCTGTCATCAAAATCAGATACAAATTTGGTTTCTCATGATCAGCAGAACGTTTAGAAGGTCCATACGAAAGCTTTTGTGTGGAAGGTCAGATTCTTTGGAATCACATTAGTTCTTTTATTTAAGTACTTTGCAAATAATGAAGGCGAATACATTTGCTGTCTTTTGTGGGAAGGGATAGAGGGGACTTTGAGCAAACTAATCTAGTGGGAGGTGTGCCTGTCTCTGCAGGAGGGTTAGAACTAGATAATCTCTAAAGACCCTCCCATTCCAGTAGTTTATTTGGGCTGTAACTTCAGACTTCATCATAAACAATATTTGAGAAATTTAACTCAGTTGAAGAACAGTTGAATGAACAAGCTGAAGCTGAGACTTCCAGATAAATTAACAGGAATCAAGATCTCAAATTTTACTGAATATTACAACAAAATCTTTCCTCTCTTCACTATTTCCCATCAATCTTTTGTACTGGGAGCTCAACCCAGATCACATTCCAATGACTTTACATTTTCAGTCATTTCAATGAGCTACCAGTCAACCAAGGGCTTGAGCAACTGTCACACCTAACACTGCAGCACCAAATCTCCCATTTATAGTTTTCTCACCACGTAGTGGAGCTATTGATGACTGTACCCACAGCTGCACTTACCCAGCTGCTCTGTTTGCCAGGCACAACAGGAAGGCAGGCTTACAACTTTTTAAACTCCCAGCAATTCAACAGTCACATAAAAGTGACTGAAAATCATCATTGAGTCTCCTTAGTCTATTTACTGAATAATTTTTCCTGCTGTTTTTTGAGAAATACATTGACTATTTAGCTAGCAACCATTTAACTCAGCATCTTGTCCTTCAGAAATGCCAGACCTCCACTACAGTTATATGAAACTGCAACCAGTTGCTATGGCTACAGCAAGCCCCCACAGGATGCCTGTATTTAGCTGCCACATCCCAACCACCCAGAATACTAATGAAATGGAAGAGTCCACCACTGCAATCCAAAGATGCCTTTTACAAAACTAAAATATTTGCAGTAAGTGCAATGACTGCAAATACAATTATCTTTTCTCAGTTTATAAAGAAATCAAATCCATTCGCTTTGAAGAAAGTTTTTATCATTCTAAGCCTTGAAGTTAGGTTTCAATCTTACTATTTTTTTACAAAGTAATTAAATTATGCTCAGAAATAAATATCGATTCTTCTAAAACAGAATTAAACACATTAAGCTAATAAGGATTTTACATTAGCCATTTTCAATTATCTTAAATAGAAAAATTAAATATGGCCACTTTTTACTTGGTTTTGGCTCTTTACAGTACAATCCATGAAAAGTACTGTATTGTGTGCTTCTTTACTACATAACTTGAGCAATTAAATAACATTAACCAGTGTAGCCTATGTTACTGGTGGTAAAGTTATGTTGAGAAAAGACAGAACAAATTATTTGGAACAGGTTGCCCAAGGAGGTGGGGGAAGCCCCATCCCTGGAAGCTTTTAGGGCCAGGCTGGATGGGGCTCTGAGCAACCTGCTTTAGTGGGAGATGTCCCTGCCCATGGCAAGGGGATTGGAACTGGATGATCTTAAAGGTCCCTTCCAATCCTGAAAATTCTATGATTCTATTTCTACTTGCATATGAGTTCTTGGTGCTGTTGGACTGCTCTGGGATATGCTGAAACCCCTGATGTAGGTCCAGTTGAGTGCTGACAATCTTGTAATGACCCAAAATCTCCAGCAACTAAACATCACAATTAGCTTTTATCAGGGATTATTTAAACTGGATTTAAACTGCCTTGACCTGTTTTGCCAGAATAATCTCTGTCCTTTGCAATACAGTTTACAGAATCCAATGTAGCTGAAGCTGTGATAGCCACTTAATATTTATCTAACAAAAAAACCATTTTCCACTGGGAATTAACTCAGATTCCAGGCCACAAAGCGAGGTACTGCCAGTGCATAAGCTGCCTCCACACATGTAATCCACGACTAATTGGATAAATAATTCTCATACTAAGTTTGCAGGAATGCCCCTCTAAGGCCATGCAATGTCCATAGATAGGTGTATCAACACTACCAGGATTAGTATTTTAACATCTTCAGCTGCCAACAATGATATAAATGAAATATTGCTATGTTATGAAACATTATTAAGTGAAACAGCCTAAAAATATTTTCAGCCATGACATCATTATCCTCCTCAGAGGAAAAGACAGAGGGGGATAAAGGCACAAATTAAGTATACAGAGCACTGCAGTTTCTGGTTGCCCAGTGACACAAAGCTCGTGCTGCATGTGACAGAACTTTTAACTCTTGGACCCCTCCCCCTCTCTAAACTTAGGAACACTGGGTCCAGTGGGAAGGATATTAAAAATACATGAGTACACCCCACTCTGCTGCTTACCTTGGTGCTGACAGCAGTGTCTCTAAACACCTAGGGGAAAACTGTATAAAAAGGAAATTAAAAATTTGCCTTTTTTCATACAGTCCAGTCTTCACATGAGTAAGACAGTTACAGGACATTGCCTGCTTCTCACATCATCTCCACTTGGTCCCTTTCTCTGAGTATGTGACTGGTGTCCTGTCCCTTAAAAAGGGAGAGGGACAGTTTGGCTAGGCTACAATGGTAAAACTAGTACCTGAGTCAAGTTAGAGGAGGGAAAGAAAAGGAGAACTGAGATTACCCAAGAAATGAAAGAATGATTATTCATTGTAAAGAGACAGCAGTTCACTTTCTGGTAAAAACAGAGAAGTTTTAATGGAAAATATAGAAAGAAGAATGATAGCGGAACAGGAGATAGAGCAAAAGCCTCAGAGAGGTGAGGCAAAAGCTATGGAAAGTAAGGGTGAGCAAGGGCAAGTGGAAGAAAAGCAATAAATTGAAAAAAATACATATCTGTAGAAAATTTAGAGAGTGAAAAAAAGTTACAAAAAAACAGGTGAATAAAAGAAAAGGCACACTTAAAAGTCCTGGAAGAGTAAAAAAGGGTCAGTAGGAAATAGAATAGCAAATATTACATATATATATATATGTGTGTGTGTGTGTGTGTTTGTATATATATATATATATATATATATGGTGTGTGTATATATATATATATATATGGTGAAAGATACCATGTCTTTTTTATTGTTCTCTCCAGTGTAGTCTCTGGTTTTTCTGTCACTGTAATCACTTCCAGATGATCCTCTAGAGAAATCACCTTCAGTGCACCTGTTCCCCTGGTAAACTTTTAACATTTACATCTAATATAGTCTTCCACATGGAGCTCTTCACATAGAGCTCTTGTCTGCTCTGTAATACTGTTAAATCACTCAAGGTTTTACAGAACTTTTGTTCATTCAACTTGAGAGAAAATGAGTAGGCTGTTTATTCCTGTGTAAACAGGAGATGTTAATAACAGCACAGTTATTTAGTTTCATCATGGGAAAGCATGTAACATTTCAGATTTGCAGGAAAATGAAGAATACCCCATTCAAGTAATTCCCTGGTATTCTAGTTTTAACAGAGTGGTGAGCTTGATAATTAAAATCCATAATACTTCAAAATGATTCCAATTCCTTTCATTTACATCATACTTTTCAGTATCACTTGCAATAGTCTTGCAAGCTTCCAAGTTTGAATTTACCTGCTCTTTATCTACAATATCTTCCCTATAGCTCTTAGAGTCTTCAGATACCCTGTGAGTCTTTGAGGGTATAAAATGGTTCTGACCTTGTATATATAAAATAACCCAACAAAACAACCATCAAGCAACTGAATCTTACTCTGACTTTCAACCATATCCCACCACCCCACACCACAGTTGTGCACTTTCTTGTTGAAATTATAACCTGAAGGTCTTTTAAATACATAGCACTATTGAAATGCCTGCTAAGTAGCAGGGTATAATGTTCTGGGGATTTACAATATTAAGTTAAATGAACAATGTTCAATCACTGTTATCCCTTGGGTTCATAAGTTGTAGGGCAGACACAATCATTAGTTTAGCACAGTATAGGGAATTCTCAGCTAATAAAAAGTTCACAAAAGCCTTAGGTGAAGTTTGTATAAACATGACTGACTTTGCACTGATGCCTCAGCTGAAGGTGATGTTGGTATGGCAAATGACTACTGATACATCCCTGAAAATCTAACTTATATACAGAAGGATTTTTTGTTAGATCTCACTCTGTCACCTTTATAATTTTTCTTGGCCATCAGCTGCCTCATTTTTTCTCCTCCAGTGGCTGTCTCCCATTATTAAAGAAGAACACAGGCCAAACTCATTAATATTAATCAGTTCATCTTTTCTTCCATTCTATTCAAGTTCAAAGGGTACTGTAATAAACAACTGAGAGCTGTACCCAGAGGCTAATATCACTATTTAGCTTCATGTTTCACTGAAAGTTAGATACAAAACTAAAAATGTTATATCTTCAATCACAAACATAAGCTCAAAACATAATCACAAAATCATAAGCTCTGGTGATTAAAACTAAGATTTCCTTGGAGTTTAGAAGATGCTCAGACACTTGTTTGCAAAAAAGGTAGTCAGAGAGGCATCTCTATAGGAGGCTTCATATGCCTTCAATTCCTCCCTTCTACCACCTCGAAGTTTCTTAGGACTTTGTACAAATGATCATGCATATGGAAGTGTGACAATTCTTTTAGTAATTCTCTAACTTTGCTGAAGCTCTTAAGGCCCTGTTCTTAGCTTACTCCTTTAAAATGCAATTTACTATCTTCATCCCTAACTGAGAAAGGACACAACAATAATCTCTCTTTTTGCCCCAGATTTACAAATAAAGTAAGAAAGAAGTTCTACAAAGTTGGTGCAAGCAAAACCAGGAACATTATGTAGATATTGTAGAACATTTGCTACAGGAAATTGTGCTAGAAACTGTGAGCTTATCAACTGCAGATGTCACAGAGAAAAGAAACCTGGTCATACTAGTCACCAGTCACAGGATAAGCCACCCATGTGATATTTTATTTAACTTTTTATTAAATTCAGAGAGTTTATAGTGGACCTCTTCGACTGGGTAATGACTAGATTGTAGTGGATATTCACAAAAAGTTGCACATAAACTTATTTTCTGAACACAGAGGCTAAGATGCTACTTCCGTACACTCAAAAAAGTCCCGAATTTGAGATAGCAAACTATTATTTCCAGAGGTAAGTTATATTATCTTCAGACAGAGTTTGACAGGAGCGAAACTTTGATTCAACTCTATCTTAGCAAAAAAGCCCCGCGTTTTCCTTTTTGCATTCAGCTAAATTGCCAGAGCTGCCCCTTCCTACTGTGCTTCTAACTATTCAGAGCAGAGAGAAGGTACAAGAAGGTGTGTGTGAGGAGAGGCTTACCATACCACAGGTTTATATGCAAAAATTTAAACTTATTCACACGCACAGTTTGTATAATTTATGCTCTTTCAAAATTAATGAAGTGCATGCATATTCTCACTTCATGCATCTGGCAGATCAGAGCACAGGGTTCAACTCTAGGTGCACAGAGCTTCATGGTATGCAATCCACTAGAACTTACCCAGAACAGAAAGCTTAGAGCAGCATTTAATCCTCAGCTACCGTATTTATAAAGTCTTTTGGTTTGCACAAGTGTTTATAAAATGTGCAGAGATGCAAGACAGTAAATAAAGCTATTCCAGCAGCCCAAATATAAATGAGATTTAACATATTTAACAGTTCTAAACCACACTAGTACTATGCAGCAAGAAAAATTACCTAAAGGCTTTTTCTAATAAGCTTTGAAGGGTGATAGATTGTCTTGCTTAGCCAACAGAAAACATCTTCAAACGCTGAGGATTGCAATACAGATAAGGGAGATCATTATCCTTTCCTGGAGCACTACTCATTATTTTTGTCTAACCACCATGGACCCGTTCTGCTCCCATACCTTGTCTTGCAAATCTAGAAATCTAACTTTTAGGAAGGTATCAGTATTGTCCTCAGGCTTTCTAAGTTCCTGTTTAATCATACCTTCTTACAAGGCTAGCAACAGGGAGGGAAAATTCAGTGAGCTCCTGGTGACGTCACCCAAACTGGAATTCCACTCCCTTCTCTCTGAAATCCCCTATCTCCCTCCCTTCATTCTTTTTTCACCTCTTCTTAGGAATACTAATTAATCACTTCACTAGTGATGTCTCCTCCCTCGAGGTAAAAGATTTAAGCTAAGATTTTGCACGGGCTTAATAACTTCATAACTGTATGTCCTGGTTTGGGCCAGGATAAAGGTGATTTTCTGTCTTGTACTTTTGCTTTCAACTAAGTCTCCTGTAAGTAGTTGCCTGGATAATTTTCTATCAGTATCCAAAAACTTTGTGACCCATGTCTCAAACCTGCTACCAGAGCCCAGTACTACCCCCATGTGAGGAAGCCTTAAGCTCAGAACCTTCCTCTAACTGTAAGTTTGAAGAGCACAAATAAGCTTGACAAATTAAACAGCATAATACTGTTCTGACCTCACCCTAAATACTCTTTTGTTGTGCAAAAAAAGATTGCAACTTAAAAATAATAAAAGGCAAAAACCAATAACAACAAAAAGCCAAGAATACCCCAGGGCAAGTCTGTCCAAATTCCAGTATACAGGGATAACAAAGAGTATTGTGCACAAGGAGATAGAGGTCAAAATTAAGTTCACACAGGCAGAAACACAGGCTCAGACGAAAAGCCTTGTGCTCTTCTGCTTTCTATGTGAACTCAGTCACAATGTATGTTTCAGTCTACATCACTGCAGAGCACTGCATCCCATTTTCCAGGTAAATAATTAATATTTCTCTCCAATTTTCTATACAACAGGACACTAATATTGCCTGGTTAGTCAGTTTTGTACTCAGGTCAATCAGCCTCTGACAATTTGCATGTCAGATGAAACCAGTGCTTATCTTTCAGACCAGTCTTCCCTTACACAAAAAAACTCCAAGTAGAACTATGCGACTGTGAGCTAATCATATTTCTGGGGAAATGCAGTTCTTGAATATACTTCACACTTGTTGTGATTCAACTTGAAGAGTTGTATTTATTTTGCAACAATTAGACCTCAGCAGTGCTGATTTCTTAAATGTCTACCATAACTAAACATGCCAAAAACATAACCCATTTAGAATTCTGGTCACAGAATATTAATATCTGCCCCTATATTTTTTTCCTCCTCTGCTCTAAAAGCATTGATTTGTGACTTCATAACAGCTCAGAGATCAAGACCCTATGAACTGTTTATAGTACCTTTGTGTGACATGGGAGGAGCTTTGCTTTCTCTTGTGCCCCTGCAAGCTCTGATGGTGAATTGAAAGATTTGGGGATTTGTTATTTTTTAATTCTGGAAAAAAATCAGTTTTAATTGCTACACACTGTGAAACTACCCACATGACAAAGACTATGTTCCCCATTACCTTTCTTTCCTCCCCCCACTTCACTGCACCTTGCTCTCATTAGCACACCACCATTATCAGAAAGGAAAAGCTGTAATAGTATTCAACACAACACAGATTTATTTAAAGACATTCATAAAGTCTGGGTAAGTGAACATCTACAAGAGAATATTCTTCAATTATTCCTGGTATTAGCTGATGTCCTATGTCTGAGCTAAACCTCCCTCTCATGGTCAGTAATCATCTTCTCCCAAAATACAAGCCTGAAGTTCAACCCAGGAAAATAAAGGGGTTTTGCCATTACTTGTGTCCAGACTTTTTTCTAGAAATCTCTCTCATTCAAAAAAAACTTTAGATGTATATGCTCAATGTTGAGCATATTTTTCAAAAAAAGTGATACAGCCTCCAGTGACTAAAAGAAGAAAGAGAAGGAAGATTTTTATTCAGCTAAGAGGAGTAAGAGATAACATCAATAATGTGTAAAGTGTCCCTTAACAAAAATTCTGTGCTGCCTCTTCTGAAAATCATAGAGCTAGACTTGACATTCTGGGAATGGTGCCTCTGTCTTCCTAGAGATAGACAGGTGCCCAGGTCACCATCCCTAGAGGTTTTTAAAAAAAAATGGTACAAGTGGTGCTCTGGGACATGGTTTAGTAACAGATTTGTCAGTGTGCTGGGTTAACAGTTGGACTCAATGTTAAAGGTCAAAATGTTCTATGAATCTGTTGTGACAACTTAGCAGAAAAGTGAGATGAGTTGGATACAGCTGGCCCATTTGCAAACTAGCACAAAATTAGCAAAACTATAGCATCAAAAAAAGCCCAGCAGATGATCAGTAGCTCTTAATAGCAGCCACTTGTCTAAGCTCTTCACAAGTCCAGACTCCTTATTCTCAACTCTCCAGTTAGAAACCTGAGACTTGAGATACCATAAATCTACTTACCTGAAACATGATAATTTCAGTTCTCAAATATGTCTGCCTTTGTCCAGCTTTGCAAAGACATTTATTACATACCTCTTGGTGAGATATTTATTAGTCTTTCTGTATTAATCCCTCTATACTAATCTTTACTATTTACAATGCATTTTTCATACTCCAGACAAATTTTATGGTACTCTCACGTCCTGCTGAGTTTTCTAGTTCTGTGTAGTACTTTAAAGGATGCTGTGGAAACATTCCCAATTACTCAGTCATAGATCTTTCTCTATGAGCTGCATTCCACAGGCATTAAATATCATTAAAGAACAACAGATGGTTACATTTCCATCCTAAAACCAAATTCCCTGCCTGAGAATTTCAGCTTCCTCGTTTTCTAAATAATTTAAAAACAATTACACATAATTGCAAACAAAATACAAATTCATTTAAAACAAGCTAAAATTTAACAAAACTAGCCAATCAGACCATTCAAGAAAGAAAAAAGAGTAAACACTATCTCTTACTAGGACAAATTTTGTCCTTAAATACCAGACTTTCTGTGCCCCTGGAAAAACAACACTTGTTACAGTTATTGAGGGTAAGACAGGGGGATTCTAACTGGATTATGAAATCTTAATGAAAATTCAGCATGAGAAAAATACAGAAAGACATCTTTTCCTACTCTATTCTGTGCTCTATTAGTCTTAGCCAAGCAGAAGCAGGTACTCTGATTTAAACATGAGTGCTGATGTACTGCATGGTTTCTCATTCTGTTCTCCTTTTCAGAAAATAAATACTAAGGAAAAAAAATCACTGCAGATTTTAAATTCATTCACACTTTGAGGGCAGAAAAAAAATAAAAGAAGCTATCAGCTGAGTCTAATTGGAAATAACACAGTTATAGATGGAAATTTCTCTATAAAAGCAGCTCAAGGGTTCATTCTAGTCAACACTCTCTCATCCTGAAACAGAAACTAGAATTTCTTCATATTCCCACATTGTAAAATAAAATGAATTTGGAAGGTATTACTGCCTCTAGATAGTATGAAAAATTTCTCTCCCATTTAGCATTTATCATGGTCTTCAATGAGAAATTTCTTAGACTGAGCTTTTTATGTCCAATATACCAAAATATTTTTTTCATGGCTTTTAAAAATGCTCTATGTGCTGAGAGCAATCACAACCAGTCACATGTATTTGCTCTTCAAACCTTTCAGAGGTGACCCATTAGATTCCTCATCCCCTGACATGATGACAAGTCTGCTTGAGGAAGCACAGGTGCTTAGTAACTCTCTGATCTGTTCCAAAACTCCTTTACAATCCTGCTACCAATTCCTTCACTTTCCTGCTTAGAGCACTGCCCTCATCCTCTTGCAATTTGTGGCCAGAGCATCAGATCTCAGTCATATGTTTCAAACCCAGTATCTAAACTTCCTTCATGCCCTCCTGATTCTGGCAGATTTTTTATTTATTAGAGCATCCTTTGACTGTCACAGGTAAACTGCTTCTAGATGGCAGGACAGCCAAAGCACTACATGGGGTGCAGTTCTGTGGGCCCAGTTCCTCCTGTCCATGGTCTGACTGGTGACAGCAGGCAGGGAACAGACCCCATGTGCAGCTTCTCGCAATGCAGCATTGCTGTATAGAAAACAAGTACCAAGAGGAATAAAAAAATCCAAGTCCCAGGAGTTCTTTTACACATTAGTGTAGAGTTTAACACAGCTGTAACTTAAGCAGTAATCAGTCCCACAGTAATGTTCACTTGCAGCAGGCTGCCTTGGATAGAACCCTCCTCTTTTCATCCCAAAAAGGCACAGCTGTATTTTTAGGCAAAGTATGTAGGATTTTTTATGTACTTTTAGGCACATTTGAACGTGTCTACAAAATCCCCTTGCTCATGAATTTTTTTTTCTTATACAGAATACTTGCAATTTTGCACTGCAAGCTGATAAACAAATTAACTGGTTTAGGCCAAACTTGGTGTCACTCTACCTGCTGAACACCAGACTTTTCCTGAGGCAACATCAGTGTGGGCAGAGCCCCAGAGGTCCATCTTCCACATGGTATATGGCCTGTGGAGCTAAGCTTGCACCTTAAATTCCTGTGATGCAGTGCAAGATAAATGAATACACATGGTGAATAATAATAACATTGTGTTTTGTAACATGTACATTAGAAATGAGAATCACTACAAATCAGAGATCTTTTGGACAGATGTTGCTGTGCACTGTTGCACATGACACAATAATTTAGGACTAGAGGTAGAGATGAGTGCTGAATCCTGCTGAAATTTCAGAAGGAATTCTAGAGACCAAGTAATAATTTAAAATGGAATTCATGCAAGATATTAGCACTGATGCCTTAACCTTTACAAAAAAAGGAAGGAAGGGGAGGAATATAGATAGTGTCACTATGTGCACAGGGAAAAAATTACTATTTCATCTAGCATGTTTAATGAAATTTGTGACAGCAGACTGGTGCTCTAGTCTAAACTAGTATAGGGGCATGTGCAGATATATTTTCTAACAGCAGAAGGATGTAAAAAGCCACTGAATAGGAGCTACTTTGCCCAGGTTTTGCAAGGAGTACTGAACTTTGCAAAAGACAAGAGGAAAGCCAAGGTTTGGCAAACATCTTTAAATCAGCCTAACAGTTTGAACATCCACTCTTAGCAACCACCCTGGGGTATTCAAAGAACACATTCCACTTGGCAACATCTCTCATTCATCATTGAATTTGATGAAAACACTCCAATCATTTATGGTGATTGGTGCTATTGTATTCTGTATAGCTACAGATAACTTAATTACATGAATATTTATTATATCAAGCATGACCTTTCTGTTGCTTATTTCCAAGCAGAGTAATTTTTAATATCTACTGGTCCTTTACAGGTATTTTATTATATACAGAATGGTCTTATATCCACAACTAGCCAGAAAGCAAGACTAGAAGGCAGTTAATGAAGGTTACTATATTTCTCCTTATAAAAGTACAAAACAAAACCTATTTACTTCAATTGACATTTTAGGTATGAATCCTGCATAATACAACTAATTGATTACCCATTCAGCTTTAAACCTATATAAGAAACAAAACTAAAGCCTCAAATGTTTGTTCTTTTTATTTTGCTATGTAATGAAGTTCAAAAATTTTAGAAGCATTCCAAAATTACTTATTTTACCACATTTAAACTCCAAAGTAATGGTAAGATCCTAAAAATTATATTTTTTGCTTCTTGAAATTGTAATTCTAGTGCATCATTTAAAAACTTAAAGATAACTGAGAAACATGACATTTCCTTGAATGCTAAGAAAAAATAAAAAATAGTAAAATATTAAAATGCAAACCTTTTTTGGTTGCATGCATCTGAGTAGAGTTCTATATGTCCAGATGAAGCTAAGCAGCTTGACAAGTATTTTTTCAGAAAATACTCCTCATTCTAAATACATCATCCTTGAACAGAAAAAACAAAAAAATCCCTTAAAAATTTAAAAGGAAAATTTAAAGGAAAACTTAACAAACCAATGGTAGTTAACATGCAGTGCCTGCTGTTGATTTTCAAAAAGTAAATTTAAATAAGGAATAATCTGTCCCCCGTAGCAATCTAGTGCATCACCACTGGACACATACAACAGGGATTCAGAATTACTGATAGGAAAAAGAGAATTTTCATGTCAAGAACTACAGAATACCACATTCTGTGTTGAACTGAAAACAAACACTTTAGAAAGGACAAGATCTTCATCTGATGTAATGACCTTGCAGCTGATAATTTTCATTTTTCTGTAACAGAAGTCTGATCAACTGTACAAAACAAAACAAAAAAAAAAAAAATTAAAAAGGGAAGTGAAAAGGAGGAGGAAGAGGTTCAACGTAAAACTTGCTTTCATTTTGTGATGTACAAAAAGTAACTTCGTTCCCATGTCAAGGTATTTTATATGAAGATCACAACCAGCTACAGCCAGGAAGAGAGAGTGAAGGTTAATTATCTGTGCTTTGACAAAGCACCAGCTTTGGAGGAAAAGGACCTACAAATCACAAAGCATCTGTAACTTTAAGATATCTATGCACCACAGGACACAATAAGAAACAGTAATCTATTTGTAAAAGCTGGATCCACAGCTGATGGTGTATGCTTCCTGCCTAAATATGCAGAAAGATAAAGCAAAGCAAAAAAATATCACAAAATAGCACAGTTTCAAGTTTGCAAGTGGTTTGTGTGAATCACTTACTGCAGTAAGAGCTCCAGACACAAAGATGGATCCTATTCACAGAATGACTGAAGGCACTTTTTTCTTTTCCTTTAGCAGAATCATCACATACACTTACTGAAGTACATAGTGAGATGCATTAATAGGTTTCTATCTTCTAGAAATATTGCATACTGTCCAAAAGAGCAGAAGAGAACAAATCTAGCATATGTGAAACCCTAAGAAAAGCATTTTGGTCTAAGTTCAATAAAAACGCAAAGGCATAAGAGGAGCAGCTTTCCCTCTAGCAGCTTCTATCTCTTTATTCACCCCTCAGAAGTGAAAAAAAAAAAAAAAAATCCTGTGCAGCATATTCTGCAGGAAAACAGGTTTCTGAGGAAACATTCTGCAAATCTTTCTTCCCTATGTTTCAGACTGAGGTGACCCATGGGTACACGGAGCAGACACTTCAACTGTGATGTCCTGATGGTTCCTCTACAAGGGAATGCAGGAGGTGTCATGTAAAGGGGATGGAACCTGATGTGCACTACCAGGTTCACAATGTTGTGAAAAAAATAGCTGAATATTCATCTCTCTTCAATCATTTAGTTCTTGTATTTTTCACTAGAGACTGCTCTGATACCATCACAGTCATGCTTTTTACTTGGGGTTAGGTGATGGATGAAAGCAAATATACCTGCATGGCTTCCCTTCATTTACCATGAGTGTCTGCACAGCTGCACACAAACCCAGTGTTACATGGCATGACTCTTGTGAGTGAAAAGAGGAAGAATTGGGAAATTCTTACAAGCTACTCTTCTTTGCTTTGCACCTTGCAGAACCTTTCATTGCTCTTCTCAACCTTATCCTCTGAGAATTTTTTTTAGATCCATGTAACAATAGAATATAACATGCTTCAGCCAATGAGCAGAAATACTCAGTAATAAAGATTTTGACAGCCACAAATCACATCCTAGCATGAATTTTGAATAATGTTCTTTTCGCACAGATTGAAAGGATCCCTATTAGCATCCCCCTGAGAAGCCAAGATCTTTACATTTTCCTTTTTCACAACACAGACATGATGTAAATTTCTATTCCCTTTTTTGTTCTTCTCTGTCTCCTGGGCACATTCAGACTGTCTGGGCAATGACCCTTTAGTGAAGTGAGTCACAGCTTAAAAGGTAAAATGCAATTTCATTATTTTTGGTACTGTGAGTAAAACTGTGCAGAATTCAGCAAAAAGGTATACAGATGCATTACAAAAACAAGAAAAGGTTTGCCCTCTCTCCAGCCAAGTGAGCTTTAACATCTTTAATCTTTTAGACCCTTTGCCACAACCACTATTTCCTGAGCCTATTTCTCATTTCCTTGTCAGATTGTAATTTGTTTCCATGCTCTTCCCTTTAACAGTACAGGATAGATTTAAACTGACTGGGCACTTGATTCCTTCTATTCATAGTATCTTTTCTTCAGTTCACTTTAACTTCCCCACCACACTTATCTCCTTTATTTGTTTGTGCCTCTTAGACAGGCAGAAGGGAGTTGTGTTTCCTCTGCTTGCTTAGATAACTGATTTTTCTCAACTATGCAAATAGCACCAAGTTTATGAAATTCTTCATAGAAAGACAGTTTGCTGGTCAGTAGCTGTAAAAACATTATCAGTCACTCTTTTCCTTGGTTTTGTAACACTTGCTGACCACGAATTTATTACTTTTTTTCCTTCTTAAACTGCAGTAGAGTTCATGTCTTATTTGGCATTAATACAATTAATATTCTAACATGACACACTGTAGCATGAACACTTGTGTTACCAGTCACTTTAATTCCTTATTTGTGGAGACTGCAGGTCACAGATGAAAAATTATCTAAGGTCAACTCCAAGATCCAAAGGAAATGCTGTTGTACCCTACTGAATTCTTTCCAGTAAGGGTGTGCTGCCAGCATGATATTAATGTGGTATTAACATCAGTGAGAAACTATCATGGGTTGTCATAGAGCCCCAAGTGCAATATTAACAGCCAAACTCAGACCAGTAGCTTTTAACTGCTATTCCCTGCATATATTAACCAGAACATACACATTTGAGAGGATTTTATAGTTCCTGTACTCTTCCACCCTCATTTAGAACCATACTTTGTAAAGTCAATTAAGATTCTCCCATCTCAAATTCCAGTTGTTAAGCCTGTCTTTCATCTCTTTGTATGCTTGTTATTCATTCTGCAGAAAATCAGGCATTTTTGCTCTGGCACAGCAAGGGCTAAACTCTGTGACCATGGATTGCAAGTTCTGTGCTGAAGCATAGTTAATAAACTATGGAAAGCTTCTGCCTCAACTGTGTAGCTGACAAAACATGGTGTCCCTATATAACAGGACCTGGTGAAACAATGATTGCCAAAATATCAAAAATAATAATTCTATATTTTAGAAACTGTCAGCTTCATAGACACAGTACCAAAATTCCTCCAGATAGAGAACTAATTGCTTGTATGCTTTCTTCCTACTTTTACTAGAACATGCTGTTACAAACATCAAAAAGTGGAATTCAGTCTCCTCAGAGTCTCAGTGTGTTGCCCTTCTACCCCCACCATCCCCAAGAGTGTCACTTTGTATTTGTGGACAGAGATGAAGTGTCTAATTTAAAATTATTTGGCTTAGAAAGACTTAAATCCTTACTGTAGACTAAATTCTTTGTATTCACTACCATCTGTCAGCACAGTTCAGTGTTTGGATTTTAGTTAACAATATGGTTATTGAGAAAACAAATATCAAACCTTGCTCCATGTGGTGTCAGACCATTCACTTGTGTGACTCCAGGTAGTAGTCCATGTGTCTCCCTTGGGTCACAACCCTCTTCTCAGGATGTTAAGGCCACATGAAAGAAGTGACAGGAAAAGAACTGCACCAATAGCATCAAGAAAACCTGCTCAGAAAGAAAAAGAAAACTGTAAATAATGCAGAAATGAAAGGAAAACCATGCACAGTGCAAAGCTCACAAACCCCTTGCACAAATAAATTTTGAAAATAGTATTAATAGATAAGTGACTGCTTCAGTTAAATCAAAACGTTCCAGTTTCACACTCTGACACCTTATATTGCTGAAAAGAAAGATAAAGTTGTGCATTGATCAGAATTGAAACATAAATGTTTCCCCCTACTCCCACTGGCAATTTGTGATTTGAAAAAATCTCATGCAAATAGTAGGAATTAGCATTAAAATAGAGGTAGAACGACATCTACTGGCTGTCAGGAACTGGCTTCTTTCAGCTGCTGGGAATGCATTGTGCTTTTTCTCCCCGTCATCAAAACATCGAATTTGAGACTTCTGTATTTAGTCATAGGGTTTAGCTGTTGGACAGGGATTGAAGAACAGATCAATAAGTACCTGCTTGTCCTCTCATTCCCTGCTGTAAACATGACAATACTTTGGACATCAAGTCAATTTACAGGAAAATTTGAGGTCACAAAATCCTAGGGGCTGGACAGGACCCCAGAAGATCACCTGGTCCAAAACCCCTGCTGCAGCAGGATCACCTATGGTAGATCCCACAGAAATACTCCTGTAAAAGCAGCACTGAGAAAGAGAATTAGTGCAAAATAGGAGGTACCACCCTGGTATTGTAGTAACAGACTCTGATCATCAAATTTCAGGAAAATAACTGAGATTTTAATTGCTAATAAGTAAGGGGGTTTTTGGCCTAAACTTCAACATACTTTCTATTCTTCTTACTTTGATCAGTTTCTTAGTCTCTCAGTAAAGGAGAGAAGTTTAAATGTGATGGCAAGCTACAGTGTTTCATGTTCATAGGTTTTAACAACAAAATCGTCAAACACAGGTTATTTAAAAAACCTATCATTACAAATACAAATTTGAAAGTTCAAACAGCAAGAAGGCAGTAGATTGCTTAAACTCAATTTATTAATAAAAAACTTCCCAAAGAACAACACAGCTGGAAAATATTCTTACTTCCTAGGGGGCAAAATCTGTCATTTCACCTGGCTCAGAATGTTACAATAGTGTCACCTAATCTTAAAATAATTTAAAAAAAAATTTGATGACTCACACTCTAGAAATGCCTATTTCTCTTCAGCAAGTTCCAAAGAAACCTAGCTAAGATGCAGATACCTGTGCTGCAGAAATCTGAAGGTAGATGAGACTAACTCCCAGCCTGTAGATAAGAAACAATATTCTCCTTGTATCCAATTTCCCTCAGTCTTCAGGACTGAATTCCAGCCTACAATTTCACTGCTCTGAGAGGCTGAAGCACTTCAAGTGCATCCTATTATCCTCTGCCTGCTCTGTGCTGAGGTGTGTGCCTTCAGCAAACACTGGGCATTTAATCTTTGGGCTTCCAGATGCACCTGGGATTTCAGGTCTACATTGCCTATTTGCCTACCATGGAAAATGAGACCTCCAAGACCAGTAAAAGGAGTTGTCATTCAGGGCTTGTTTTTTTTCAGAATTAAGTATCTGCTACTGGAGAGTATAATACCCTGGTGTTTTGTGTTAGTCTTTCCTACACTGCAATAATTTTTTTTCTATTTCAATATATACCCATTTCATCATTCTGATTTGCTATCTTTACAGACAACTCTACAAATTGTTGTGTATTAAAGATGGGAAGGAAATCTTTTTGACTGGTGATATTATGTAATTGTCTTTTTTCAATGTCTCTATTCACATCTCCATGTTAAAACATATCTTTTGCTATGTGAATAAAGTTTACAAAATAAATGAGGGCTGAAGGTATGTCTGACTTGACACATCACAATAGTTAATTTTTGCTTTCATCAAATAAGTATTTTAACTAGTATTTTGAAATAGATATAAAATATAAAGGTACAATGCGATAAGTTTACAGCTACCTAGTATGAAATATGGTATTTCTTATTTTTAATTAACTTCATTATAATTTAATAATATATAGTTCCATGCGCATATTTCTGACAATGTAAATATACTGATTTATTGAAAGATTCTCTCATGCTTACAATGTTTCCTAAAATTTTCTCTTTCAGTAGTCTATGTACCATCAAAATTGTCTTCTATATTTCAAAAAAAATTATTAGGTAAGGGAACTGATATGTGCTCTTTCATTGACCATTACAATAAACACATCAGAAGAAGTCTAATCAGATTAAAGGCAGAAGCATTTTAGTGGTTTCCCTATTGAAAACATGCAAGGCAGTTTTATAGAAAACTATAATGTATGTTATATGATCTGTATAACTGTCTAAGCCAGCACACTCCACAAAGAACTGTCTGGAATTGTTTGTAAAAATCATTTGCTTTATAGAGATGGCATCTTAAAAAAAAAAAAAAAAAAAAAAAAAAAAAAAAAGATTAAATTAAATGATACTAGAAAGTTCAGGATAGTCTAAAGAAAAAGCATCATCTCAGTGAAAAATTAATCAGTAACTTTTCATTATACAGCTTTCAATAAGGAAACACCACAAAGTCAATTATTTTAAAAAATCTACTTTTTTGCAGTGCCAGGACCAGCAACCACATTTTTATGGTGTTAGTAGCCAGTGTCAGAGTGGCGGAGCCACAGTCACCCTTGCAGTTTTGAGCACCATATCTCTTCCTGTGGGTTTTGGGTTGATTTTTTTTGTGTATGTTTGGTGGAGTAGGTTTTTTGAAATCATACAAGTTTAATTAACTCATCTTGATTTCCAGGATGCAAAATGCATGGAGGGCTAAGAATGAACTCAAGGAATGAGCACTAAAAAAATGTCAGGGGGGGAGTCTTTTGAGATCCTTTTCTGCATAACACAGCAAAGCTTTTTGCAGAATTTGTCAGTCTCTCCAACAAATGTTAATACATTGCCACTACATTCCCTAGCAGCACTTCTTAAAACCCTCTGTCCTTTTTGAAGCTGATTGCTATTCTCTACACTTCAATGACCTTTTTTTTGCAACTTATTCCACCATTAGTATGTAT
The DNA here is from genome assembly GCF_036169615.1 of Heliangelus exortis. Taxonomy (NCBI): domain Eukaryota; kingdom Metazoa; phylum Chordata; class Aves; order Apodiformes; family Trochilidae; genus Heliangelus; species Heliangelus exortis. Next base: position 10,572,805 of record NC_092436.1, on the reverse strand, counting down.
CTCAAATCTCAGTGTACTTCAGAGAACCAGAGTTTCTCAGGCACAGTGAGAGCTTGATATTAGCTTTCTTACAGGCTAAAAAAATATTAAAAAAAAAAAAGTAAAAAATACTGTGAGATTATTTTTTGCTTAAAGCAAAATTTGCAACACCTATTTCTGCACTGAGTTTTATCAGTTTGAAAAAACTGTATTATCTCTCTACTTTAAATTAAAAAATGCTTTCAGCTTTGCAATTTTCAATTGAAATGAAAAATGTTTGCAGATTAAAATACTCTATTTGGTAATCACAGCTAACCAGCCCTCTAGGAGGCAGAGAAGGATTTATCAATAACATTCATAGGCAACTGATATAGACAGAATGCAATTATTATCATCATGGTGTTTATTGATTATTATATCAAATATTGTGCCTTCAAGTGTAACAGAAAATACTTTCAAAAATATTTCACCTCCAAGTGTTTATTGTCAATAGCTAGGAGAAAAATTCTTTTTCTTGACCTTTTAACACAAGCAGATCTTTCACATATTACATATGGATTTTGTGTATTTCAAAATATGGACAGTGTATCTAAAAGGATGAAAGCCTGAGTTATGATCAGAGATTTGATAAATATTTCTTTTGATAAATAAGGATTAACTATAAAACCTCTAGTTAAGAAAAATAAATCAACTAAAAGAAGGAACCCATTTGCAATAGCATACACAATGCAAGTTGAAGTGCATATGAAGATACTGGAAATTTCATAGGATTCTACAAGTCTTTTGTAGATATACTAGTAAACTGCTCATTTTTCCAGGTAGTATATGTCATAAATTGTTATTTTGTAGTCTGAAAACTACTTAAAAAGGAAAGTCATTTAATTAAACAAGATTAGACATAATTAGAACTTTAGAAGAATAAAAATTAGGAAACTCATTTCCTATAGGACCTCAGTAAGAAAGGAAAATAGTTTTGTGATACATTCTAGTTATACACAGGCTGGAAAATCCTCTGTTAGCTTCCAGGTCTACTCTTATTTTACCCAAAATGACTAAACTTTGATCCCTTTTGCAAAACTACAGCTTTCCCTTACCCCTTTCTGTCAGGGACTAAATTATCAATTGGTTTTCTGCAGTGTTTTTTAGAAAACTATAGAAAACATTGGTCTCCTGTTCTGTGCCACAGGCTTAGTTATGTCTGTACCATTCATAGAATCATAGAATCATAGAATCATAGAATCCTAGGGGTTGGAAGGGACCTCGAAAGATCATCTAGTCCAACCCCCCCTGCCAGAGCAGGGCCACCTAGAGTACATCGCCTAGGAACGTGTCCAGGAGGGTTTTGAATGTCTCCAGTGAAGGAGACTCCACAACCCCCCTGGGCAGCCTGTTCCAGGGCTCTGTCACCCTTACAGTAAAAAAATTTTTTTGGATATTCAACTTGAACCTCCTATGCTCCAGTTTACACCCATTATCCCTTGTCCTATCACTGGTCACCACTGAGAAAAGCCTAACTCCATCTCCCTGACACTCACCCCTTACATATTTGAAAACATTGATGAGGTCACCTCTCAGTCTCCTTTTCTCCAAACTAAAGAGACCCAGCTCCCTCAGCCTTTCCTCATAAGGGAGATGTTCCACTCCCTTAATCATCTTAGTAGCTCTGCGCTGGACTCTTTCAAGCACTTCCCTGTCCTTCTTGAACTGAGGGGCCCAGAACTGGACACAATACTCCAGGTGTGGCCTCACCAATGCAGAATAGAGGGGGAGGAGAACCTCTCTTGACCTACTAACCACACCCTTTCTAATGCACCCCAGGATGCCATTGGCCTTCTTGGCCACAAGGGCACATTGCTGGCTCATGGTCATCCTCTTGTCTACCAGGACCCCCAGGTCTCTTTCACCTACACTGCTCTCCAGCAGGTCAGCCCCCAACCTATACTGGGACATCGTGTTGTTCTTCCCCAAATGCAAAACTCTACACTTCCCCTTGTTGAATTTCATCATGACCCTTCTTTGTTTTTTAGAATTTTGAAGTTCTTCTCAAGAAACCACTGATCTACTTTCTACAGATAGACTGAACAGTGCATCATTTCTATGACTGACATTCAGAGGAATATAGCACTACATATTGCTTAGTCAGCTATTCACATTGCTCAGTCGGAATGTGCTAACATCCCTGGTGATCCCTCTACTGATTTTGTACCACCTGAAATGTAAGATTACCTATTGTTTCCTTTCTAAATAAAGAATTTCACTGTTTGAAAAGAACTGGGCTTGTCCTATGATGGAGTGTTTTGCCTGATCTCTAGCCAAGATGAAAACAAAATGGAAACAGATTCAAGCAACTATGCCTTTCTTCACTAAAGAATATGTTGCACAAGTAGCTCTGGAATTTAGACTTCCACCAGTACAAATTCCAAAGCTACATGAAGTGTTTTGCTGGGGGAAAAAAAAAAATGTGTTTGAAAAATCTGAATTCTTAGAGACTGGGACATTTCACTCTTTCTTGGACAGCAAACTCACAACTAGCAATTTCAATGAGGATCCCAAGAATACACTTACCAGACCTTTCCCTTCTTTGTGGACAATAAAAACATGGTGTCTGATAACTCCATTCCTGGAAATAATATCTTCCCAGCTCCTGCTGAAAAGCATTTAAATACTGAACTGTTGCCATTGCAAGCACAGTCTAGACAAAGATAAAATTAGAAACAAGACGTTTTTGGAAAGCACAAAGCAATATCTAATCTAATCTCATCTCAGCAAAGACTTTGCCTCTTTTGTCTGCATTATCTAGCGAAATTATAAAATGGTGAACAGGACACTTTTCTTGAACTGAGTAGGAATCTCACAAGTGCAGCCTCAAAAGTAGATACAATGAAATATAAACACCTACCATAGTAAAAAAAAATCTTGACAACTGCAGTATTCATCACTGTCATACAAAATCTTTCCATTTTCCATAGCAATGTAGAAAACATGTCAAATTCAGCTACAATAATGATTAACTGAGCTCACTCCAGGGGAAAACAAAAAATATACAATGCTAGTGTATTTCAGAATGAAGCAATAACCAGGATATATTCACACAACGACTTTTTACTTTGAAATGTTTTTTTACCCACCTTCTGGATGACCTTGCCACCAATATTTTTCTAGATTTAGAAATATGGGAATAATTTGCATTTGTCTTTTCCTGATTTTGGAAAATGCAAAATAATCACCACATCTTTAGGTAAACTTTTCCCATTGCTAAAATAACTAGTGACACAGCTATGAATATGCTCCTGGGTTTCATTCCAAGTACAGCTTTTGTGATGGTAGCCAGAACGTTTTATGCTTGACTTTTCTCCTAGATTAAAAAGCAATCAACTAACAGAATATTTGTCTTATATTGTTATTGTTAACTGAAATTCATTTTCATTTGGATATGCAAATAAACTCAGTTGTTGAAATTCTGCTTTACAAGTTGCTTATTCTGACTTCCAGCTGCTACCTCTGATTTTCTTGCTGTGATATTACAGTCTAAACAGCATACTGGAGACCTATCCACATCACTTTATATAATAAGAAACCTAACTCACAAACATTTTAAGTTGTGCAAAAGAATCAAGAAACAGAGGAAAAACTACAGGAGATGCAAGTCCCTGCATCATAACACTTCAAGATGCTAAGTAGCTCTGAGATAAGAGGAAAGATGTTTAACTTGCAGTATGTACAGAAATATGTGAAACAAAGCAGGAGGCTAAATAGTTTTCACAGTAGAGGGAAGTCACCAGTGAAATTTCACACCCAACAATTTTCACCCAGCTTCACCCTCACACTCCCCTCCTCAACAGGAGGGGGGAAAACCTACAAAAATGTTTGTTGGTTCAGACTAAGACAAGGAGATCACTTACCATCCTGGGCAACACCAATTCAAATTTACTGCCAATTAAAAGACAAGTACATGGTGAAAAACAAAGACAATATCTACAACACTTTCTCCTACCCTTTTTCCCTGGCCCAACTTCACCCCTCCACTTCCAGCTCCTCTGCCTCCTGCCCCTCAACCCCAGCAGACATGGGGATAAAGAATGGAGAACGGTGTGCTTTGGTCAGTCCACAGCAGCTTTTCCCTGCTGCTCTTCCCACTTTTCCCTGCTCCTGTGTGTGGGCTCTCCACGGGCCACAGCTCCCCCGGGGTTCCCTCAGGGCTCCCCCAGCTCTCCAGACACCACAGGGGAATCTCCAGGGCCACTCCTGGAGCCCCTCCTCACCCCTCTTTCTCTCACCCACCCGCTCTCAGGGCTCTTCTCACACTTTTTGCCTTACTCCTCACTGCCCTCAGGCATTTTGCTCTTTCTAAGGAGGTTTTTACCCAGATGGCACCAGCCTGGCTGAGCAGCTCAGCTCTGCCCTGCCGTGGGGCCCTGGTGGTGCTGGCTGGAACTGAACAGAACCAGCGGGAACCGGGTCCGGCCCAGGGCAGCCCTGGCCTCTCCTCACACCTCTGCAAGCACCTCCACTGCCCACACCTGCACAGGAACATCCAGTCCAGCAAACTAGATTAATTAAAAAATGAAAACCAGGGAAATTATTTGTCAAGTATATCAAATTATTTAGGGAGTAAAATGAGGAACTGCACAGAATTTATGGGGCTTATGCGACTGAGTGCCTCAGCAACAAACAGGGAAATGACATCCACCGTCACGAGATGTAAAATGATGCACGTGGGGAGCAAAATTGTCCTAATTCCACCTGCATACTGAGCCAAACTGGCCATATGTTTTCACGAGCTAGAGTTTTGAACTTCTGATCACAACAACAGCAGCTAATAAAAATATTAGCTAACTTCCCAGACAATCCACTTGTTCTGGGATAATTAGGAAAAGCTCACAAAAGACAGATAACATCCTGTGCCATTATATAACTGCAGAGTGCAACGTGGAAGAGAGCAAAGCAGTCAGCTCCAACAGAACAGGGACAACCATGGTGCCATGATTATTATGAGTAATTGGAATATGGCACCAGCTGCCACAAAGTGAGAGCAGAAGAAGGCTGAAGGTAACAGAAAGAGGTGGTGTTTGGAACTACAGAGTGCCTGTGGATAGGAATAGGCTAAGGATGCACCAGTCCATGCCTCTTCTCTTCCCATCCACAGACATTTGCTCTTGCCCCCCATCAGAGGCAGAGTAATGAACCAGGCAAACCCATGGCTGGACCACACATGACCAATTTTGTCTATTTTAAGTAAGGCTTTAGAACAAAGTTTCATTTTTCTTCACACTTGGGTGATAGGGGACTGATTCCTTTTCAGTGGTAGTACCAGTGTCTTGCTGGTTAGTTTCTTCTTGTCTGCTCCGCTGATATTAGGAGGAAAAAAAATAGCCATCTCCAGCTCATAGCTATAACCTTTGGTAAGTTACCCTTCTGCAGATCCACAACGAAATGCAGAAAATAGAGAAATTGAGTTTACCTGGCAGCACCTATCATGTGTACTGTACAAAAAACAACATGGCTAGAAAAGTGCAAGTTGGCCCCAAGAGAGTATCCAGAAAAAGTGTCTTTTAAGTGGAAATATTGTGGAACCCTGAAACAATTTCAAACGTATATGCAAATGTCAGTGTACAGCATGAGGTTCATGTTGTACCCCAAGGAACAGGGAAGCTTTTGGAAAAGGTCTCAGTGTGTCTTACTTTGCAATTTTTTTGTTAGAAAGGTGTGCCATTTCAAAGCATTTTAATACTTCATCATGGAAAAAAGGCAATAAGAATACATATTAAAACCTCCCATTGTATACAGGACACGCTACATTTAAGGATACACTACTTCTCTTTGGTTTTTTTTCCTTTGCTTTATCTGTCTAATCTTGAACACATTATGCCTATATTTTCTTATTTCACAAGAAATTATCTTCAGTCTTATTTCCAACAGACCTGCACTGTTAACATAGAAAACACTGAAAGAAACATCTGAGTTATTATTTTGAGTGTGATAGGTATAACTAATTTATTTCACTTTTTTTCAAAAGATACTTTTGTCCTTTGCAGGTTTTTCATTAGTAACGAAAATAAAATCAACAATCTTTCTATCCAGATGACGATGATGAGAGTAAAACAATTTACCAGTATGTATTTCTGTTTACCAGTTTGCGTGACTTTATAAACCAACATTTTGGAAGAAGCTTAGGTACAAGCAATTCTTAACTGAAATATATAATAAAAATACATGTGCTTTCAGTGAAGTTCAGAGAAACACAGGCTTTTTGACATCTTGTAAGTTTACCAATCGTGTTACTAAAAAGAACGTTGTTTGAGAATACTTTGCAGTTTAGACATACAAAGGAGGGCTAAAGGATTGTACTGAAGAGTTAATAAACAGGCAAGTTTTCTATTGAAATAAAACAGATAAATAGGGTTTATTTCAAGGAAATACTAATTGTGTTGGCAGTAGTTCTACATATTGCTCTACAGGTTTCAGTATTAAAAAAACCTTAAAACCTACACCATAATCATTATGTAATAATACAGATTGTACATTTTTAAGTACTTTATTAAGTACTCCTAGACATGGCATTCCCAATTATTTCAGAGTTTCGACTGCAGCCAGATGAATTGATTGTGCCCATTACTGATCTGAAAGCATCCTAAGGGAGAAAAATTTGCCTCATAAGCTATGTTTTTACTGTTGCTCCCTTTTCATCTTTTAATATGTTAATACAAAGATTATACCTCTCTTAAAAAGTTAAATATCTTTAAAATAAAAGATATTACCATTTTAAACAATTCACATAACACTGGGAAAATACAACAATATTATTTTTATTCGTTTCCTATAGCTAGAAGTAGAAAACTATGTTGCTATGCTCAATGAAGCTCTTGCAAGTTCATCTACCATTTTAATGCAATGTTCCACAGCAAACAGGTCAGCAACATGTTTCAAGCAGACACTACTAACCACTTTAACCATCTAAAAACATTACCCAAGCACTGCTGTATTCTGCACAATCCTTAATGTCATGCAGCTCATTGTAGCAGGATCAATGTCTGTTTCTAGAACAGCTCCATACCCTTTTTTCTCATTAAGGTGACTCTGAATAGCTAAGGATAAAATCTGGGCTGTGAGCAACCAAATAAATGTTTGACTCAGCCTTGTGCACTTTCAGATATGAAGCCAGAAACTAGCAGTGCAAACACTTTCAAGTAGTTAGGACAATAAAAAAAAATTTTAGTTTTCTTTACCATTCACTCTTATTTTTCACTAAGAGAAACAAAGATGTCTAATGAGCACCAAAAAAAGTAAATATGAGAAACTAAAAGTTTCTATTTCCACCAGGATATTAAGTTGTATCCATATTTGTAATTATCTATATTTAAGCTTTTGGGACTACTCAGCATGGCTCCATATTGTTGTCAGTGGGGTTTTCTCCATGACAAAATTCTCCCACATACATCATCTACAGCTGCCTTACTATAAAGAATTGCTGAAGCACATTTAAGCTATGAACAACATATAAAAAGTCAGTCAACAAAAGCAAACCACAAGGAAAAAGTGTAAGGAAAGAGGAGACCATAACTTAAATAATGAAGTAGATTTCTTTACCTAAGAAGCCATATCCCTTCATGATACTTAATTCATAAAAACAGGAATTAAAACACTATGACTGGCACTATTAATGGCATAAGGATAAAAATGCTATATCCAAAGCATTCCTTTCACTGTGACTCGAGTTTGTGAAGAAATACAAAAGTTTAATAATCTCTTCCATTAACTCTTCTCTGTCCAGGTTCTTTTAAATACTGTTGAAAATGAGAACTATAAAACTAGTGAAAAAAGTCACGTGCTACAGTTCAGCAACTGAAGACAGACATTGCACAAGGTTTTGGAGAATGCAGAATACCATAGCAAAAAGGAGAAAGAGGTTGCTATGTGGGTATTTTGGGGTAATTGCCTTAAAACAAGAGATACATTGTTATCTAGCACCAGTAATAAGGCCATATTATAATATATAATATTACCAGTAATAAGTAGTAAGGTATTAAAGTCATTACCCTAAAGGGAGTGGTCAACACTCCATTGTGCAAAAATAGTATAATTCCTTGTGACATTTGTGCTAAAATTAAGTTACAAAATGGCAAACATGCATGAGATTTAATAGCTTTAAGTGCATTTTACACAAGAGCATCAAAGTCTCAGAGACAAAATTTTGCCTTTCACTGTCAAGATAATTTTCTTTTTGAGGAACTGGAGCAATTGTTACAATATTTGCCTTCATTAAGCTTTGCTGCTTTTTCTTCAAAAAGCTAAGTGCCAATGACAAAACAAGTGGCATATGGTGATGTTTTTATCTGCACATTCTTGTTTACTGCTGTTGGCCTCTTGCTTTCCATTTTATTATCCACGTGCTCTCAGTGAACAAAGTAATCCATCACCACGGTTTTAAACTGATAAAATGACATTCAGAGTTACCTAAGATTAAATCAGAACAGCTCTTCATCCATTTGTTCCTTAGCTCCCTGTCTTGCAAGCAGTGTGGTTAGACAGACAAAGATCTATACTGAAATCAAAATAAAAATCATTTTTCAAGATGTTAAATTATGGAATGCAGCTGACAAGATAAATCATTATATGCTACCCATGCTGTATGATTCATCAATTTCCAAATGCATGTCCCTAGTCATCACTCAAATACTTCTACAATGAAACTGACATTCTTCCTTCATCACAGACCAGGTGATGATTGTGGGATAAGATCACTGTCTCTGTGGGAACAGAACAGAACCATTGGACTTCCTTCACACATCTCTGGCTTCCATTTTGCTCTGCACTGTGACCTCCTGACTCCCAGAGCACAGGGCCATTGCCTAAGCACTAAGAAATCATTAACAAAGTCTCTGATTTAAGAATGCTGCATGAACACTTAAACAGTTTTGGATGAAGTGCTATCAAATCAAGCAGTTCTCCAGCTTATCCATAGCCTATGACAAGGCTATTTCACTTCAGCAAACTACAAAGCTGTCCATCAACAAGTCATGCCCTACTAGTTTTAATTTTTCAAGTCCATTTCAACAATAAACCAGCTGATCATGAAAGTAAACTGAAAATTATAATTTTTGGAGCCTCCAAATTATGTCATGTGCTGGCAGACTGCAACAAGAAAGCAGAGCCAATTAGACAAGGAAAACATTCTCAAGCAGCAAACAAAGCCTCACAGCATTGCCAACTACTCTAACTGGTGTAACCTTAAGTTACCTTGGTGCTAACCTTTCCAACACACACTTTGAGGCACACCTAGCACTGAGAAGTCTCTGTGCCTTTATTAGTGCAGAAACTGCAGCAGTAACCACAATTTGAGGTGCTAAACAAGCAGCTTCAGGTAGTTCTGCCAAGTTCTTTAAGCTGTTACAACAGAGCAATAAGTGTGCTCATAACACATGCATAGGACACGAAGTTGAGCACATGAGTAGTACATACATGAGGAAGAAAATTAAGTATACCAATGATACGAAAAAAGTAACCTCAGGGTCATATACGTTCAATATTCCTGCCTGGTAGTATATTGCAGTTCCCTTCTCAGTAATTAGTGTCCGATAGGCATCTGTTTCACTGCAAAAAAAAAAAAAAAAAAGCATAAACCATGAAAAGATTAAATATAATTATCATTATTTCCATTTCTGGGGTAAGGCCTTTTCATAAATAATTATGTCACAGTGTAAAACTGGAGGCTTTAAACCATTGCCCTATCATTGATAATAATGAGTAGGATAATAAGCCACAAGCCAAACCTTCACATGCTCATTAGACAGAGAATACTAATTAGGACTTTAACCAGAAATGCCACTAAGCATCATGCTTACCAAGTAGCTAAAGCACTGATGATACATCATAGCTTCCAAATCCCAAAAAGGCATGATGCTGACAAATTTAAGTAAAACCATATTGTTAGAGGGATTTAATTCTATGTGTCAGGCCTTCACATTAAAGTCACTTCCATCTAACATACTCAGTGTCAAGACACAGTCTCATCCTCTTCTCACCCTGTTTCTCAGCTAGATGATTGTTGTATAGTTCAAGGTAGAACCTTCACTGTAGAACCGTAACCACCGTCTTAGCCAATGTGACAAGGAGTCATCTCTGTGTGCAAGTCAGAAAGATCTCACCTGAGCTCCAAAAGTTTCATGAAGTGATTCACTGACAAGATGCTGACACAGAGCAGGCAGGGCCATCATCTCCCATCTCCTACTTATTACATTTTTAAAAGGAACAATTTCAGATGGAACGGCCTTTTCCTGGACTCTCCACTTGGAGAAGCCATGCCTGTAGCTCATGGGTACTGCTCCTATGCAAAGAATGTAAAATCATAATAGAAGTCAGAGCAGAATTCTTTTTCCATATATTTTAAGAATAACTCACTGGTTTGTGAAAATAAACATTTATACCCATGTTGAAGACTAAAAAGGAGAAAAAAATTGTTCCAGTATCCAATGGTTCTCAAGGTCAAGTAACAGATTTAAAAAATATACCTAAGGCACAAGTGAAATTTTGCTATTTAAAGGTTAAAGACTAGCAGAAAATTTTACTGTTTTGCTTTTTAAGAACTGAAATGCTTATCAAGAAAAGGTCTCCCTAAAAAGTAAATTTTCTAGAAGGCCTGTTTATTCATCTTGTTCCATCCCCAGACTATGATGTGTACTCAGTTAACTTGCAAGCTTACTTTGCAGCCATTCTTAGAAGCAGAAGACATCTAATGAAAAACAGAAGAGAAAATATTAATACCTATTTTGGAAAGCAAACTCCCCATGGTATCAACACTCTCAATAGATATTGACAAACAGATTGTGGGTTCTGTAGAAAAGAAAGTTTGACATGACAAAAGGATATCTTTGAAGGCTTTTCAAAGCATTTTAATTATTAGCTTTACTTTTCATTCTAGATAATTTGCCTTATGAGCTTTTAGCAGGATATATGTTCATTCTTAAATTTTTATAAGAGTGGGCATTCCAGATAGGCATGGAAAAACAATAAACAACTGTCAGGCACAGAAAGAAGAAAATTTAAAACCTGTTACTGTCTTCCAAATGCTATGTCCTTCCCTGGATAAGAATGAACAGGAACTGAATATTCTTGTGATTTTGAGATTACTGTCAGGATAGTGTCCTATTGTATACAGGGAGCAATTGTTCCAGCTTTGTCACAGTGCTGTGAGCACAGCTAAAATCAGCAACAGCTCAACAAGTCCTCTGATGAATGAGAAAGGAAATTTAAAAGTTATTAAATCTATAGAGACAGTTACTACTAAAAAAAAAGAATAATAAAGAGATTGTTAGATTAAATAATGTTGTCCACTAACATCAACTTGTTCACTCTGCTGTGCTTCATAATTTTAGTAAACTAGGACCAGTGTTATGTCTGAACTGCATTTCACATGCTGTTAGGCATAATAATGCATATGCTATGCTTCGTTTAAACTATCAGATACACCTATTACTAGTCATTTACTTTACCTTTTGTTACTGATTGCTTTTTATTTCGCTGGCTGAAATAAATTAATCCAACTGACAACTTCCTTGCAAGATCATCAATTAGAAAATTTCAGTCAAGCAGCACATATTAGATGCTTTTCATTGGTATAACACTTTCTCTAGAAGGATTTGATGCTTCCTACAAAATTCATTCCATATTGGTAGAAACACCTAAGCTCAAAGAAGCTAAAGCTGAACTCCACAGAGCAATAGGAGAAACAAGTGCTGCACAAATCAGAGCTGAACTTTCTCCTCCTTCTCTTAGACAAAAAAGAGTACTTTGTTATTTGAATTATCTTTAAAATGTACACTGATATTCACTGATTAATATCTTGCTATGAAGCTGCAGATAAGACAACATATAGAAAACCAAATATTTTCTTGAAAGTATTAAGAGGAAAAAAAATACGTATTTGCTACTTAAGCCTCAAACTCCCATGTGTTGAACACAAGGCCAGTCAAGTGTTCTACATGCAAAGGTTTAAAAAGTTACAAGACTTCATTGGCATTATTCAAGATATTAGGATACACTTTGCTTTTACTTGCAGCTTACTAGGAAGATAATTTTCTAGCCTATGGAAACTTGATTTCAGTGCACCAATATGCAACATCTCCCCCTTCAGTGCCATGCAAATGGTGCCAATGAGAAAACATATACAGAAGTCTTCCCTTCACTGCACTGTTCTTGCTTATCCACGTTGAAAAGCAATAAAATAATCCCTGGTAGACACAAAATTGTTCATTTTTCCATTTAAAGCAATACCTTAGAAACTTCAGGAGGTCATGTATTCCATTTGTCCTATATTGTGTTTTGCATGTTCCCAAAGGCACTGGAGTGCATGCATAATTCACATGGAAGAAATATTCAATAAAATGTTCAAAACATTTTGCAGAAAAACACAGGGCAAATAAGACTTTATTGGCTCCTTTTCTGTTCTGCTCTTTCCCCTTGAAAACACTCTCTTTGTGTAATTTTTGGTCCAATATTTCATGGTGTTATTGTTCCCCGCTACCTTCTATAAGTAAATTACATATTAAGAATAACAGAGGATGCTTACTTGCAGCTCCACTCTCAGCAAGAAATATATGCAATAAATTCACTGCTGAGAGATTTACATGATTCTAATCAAAAAGTGTCATAATAAAATGTTTACATTTCAAAATGAAAAATCTTAGGCTTTTCAGAGGAGCGGGATGGGAAGTCTGCCACTTGGCACAGCTAAATTTTCATGAATGTTTATGAATTATTCTAGTGGAAAATGAATGATGGGCTATAATAGTTTTGTGCATATGTCACTATTCCCTACTGCGCTGTGATGGGACTATTCATGTATAACAGTTAATACAGCATAGCTGAAGCTTCCCTAGCTCAGTAGATGTTGGAGTTTACAGATCCAGAGACTTGCTAATGCTTATTTTTATGCATCTGATTCCAAACATTTTCCAACTTCAGAGAGAAAGAATGAGGGAAAAGGTATTTTAAAAGGAAATACATTAGGTATATGAAACAAAACAAAAGCCAGGAATGTTAAAATCCATTTCAGAACACCTCCATATCTCTCCATCACGCATCCATGGCAAATTATAAGCATGGACCAAGAATTAGATGTCATTCTATCCTTCTGACAGAAGTCAAAGTACTTTCTAAACACAGAATGTGGCAAAACAAAAGGCTTTTAAAACAGATAACTCAGAAAAATAAAAAAACAAACAAACAGAAAAAAAAACACCAAAACAAAACAAAACAAACCTACCAAAACCAAACAGAACACTAAGAATGGAGGATGCAAGAGCAGGGCAACTGACCTGAGCACTCACTGCCAATACCAAGGGAATTCTGCACAGAAAAATTTCAAATGTCAATGGAATTTCTACTTCAGGAGTGTGCTTTGGCTGAGTTTTCAGTCATAAATTCCCTCCAGAGTCACTGGCTGTCATGGCCCTTACAAACCTCCCAGTCCTGTTGGATCATTAAGCCACAAATGAGCCTGCTGTTTCATAAGATAAATGTAAATCTCTCTTTTCCCTAACTTCACAATAGCACTACAGCATATAGCTTAAGCAAGGCTAATTATCAGGAACTTTTAAAACCAAAAATTAATAATAAATAAAAGCACATTTGTATAACCAAGTATATTTGCTGGTATAAGAAATGGCATTCAGCTGGTAACATGTTGCTGGATTTGGCTTTCCAAGACAGAGCTGAAAGATTGCATTATGGGTGGCAGAGCATCAAGTATTTGCATGGATCACAGATTTGCTTCATGTTACTGCTCTGAAAGGTAAGTTGTTGCCAGTAACCTAGTTGTGTTCTGTAATAGCTTCTCAGATCTCTTTGAGCTTCACCAAACCCATCTAACTTAGAGTATTCCACCACCATAATTTTGCTTACATGTTTGAAAAGTTAGTAGGTGACATTGTTTATGAAATATTGCAAGTAGGGCTGTCTGAAGCTCTTCCATTCTCCTGTCTTTGTCGTATTAGAAATGGTAATCGTGGTGGTAAAGTAGAAAACAAAATAATAAAGAACAGTATATCTGAGGTGTCAGGAAGATCCTGAGACACAACTGCTCCTGCCAAGTTAAAATTTCCCTTTACTCTTTACAAAACTGGAAGGCAGACAGAACATTTGCCTTTCCCTAATACAAGGAACAGCTGGATTTGTCATGCCTACAGCCTGGAAGTTCCCCTATTATTTATCATACAGTTGCTTCAGTGATGCCAGCTGGTTCCTGCTTCTTAATATTTATATATCTCCACTTCATTACAGAGCTAAAAAATATAAAAGCTTAATAAATTAAAGCCATGCCATGGTAACAGTTTCAAAGGAAAATCTGCATGTTTTTTTAAGTGAAGAAATATTTATGAGAACAGAATTCTCTAACCATACCCACATGATAACACTCTGAATCAACAGCCCAGGTACACCTTTGACATTAGTTGTTTTTAAAACCTTTAATATGCTAGTAACTAATTCTAATGTGTGCAGATTTTTCTTTAAATATACTTCATTAGCAAACAGCATTTGTCAAATTTATCTCCAGCATGCAATGACTAATGATAACCCTAAACATTAAAAGCCTTAATCTTATTTATTACTCAAAGCAGTTTACACATATTAGACTAATAAAAAGCAGTGAATTAACAAATGTCTTCCTTTATGTGGAACAATTTGCTATAGATTCATGCACAGTTAGTAACAGTATGATATAATTAACTACAGTGGACACACTGAAATGAGAAGTAGCTACAATGTCAAGCTGAAGGCAAAAGGTGTTTTGAATAGTCTCAAGCTCAACAGTTTTGTCAGGATATAAAATTCCCATTTAAGGTTTATGACATGCATCTGATTAGAAATCTTAACAGCTTCCATAGCTGAGTGGAGCTACTGCAGACATGGAGAATTGTAACATTTACCATCCCATTATTATGCAATATATTTATTCAATAAAACTCAGTACTACCATATTAGGCACATTGCCACTTAGATTGTAAACAAATTACTGAGGCCATAAACAAATCCCAATTCTCACATCAAGAAAAATGTTAAAAATTAGAAATGCAGCTGCAGATATAACCCAAGGCTTATGTACAAAATTATCAGGCCAATGTTTATGTTAAAGATGATATCTTGACTCAGCAGCTAATGGAATCTTCTGTAATACGACTGAACTTACAGACTCTTGGACTTTGCTTTGCTCCTGTTTCACATCAGTAAATGAGATTTTCCTTCTCATTTTACCAATAGGAATTTGAGGCTAAATTATATGAAGATCTAAGCCAGCTTTATTTCCACCACCTCCTACTGTACAATTGTTTTCTAAGTGATTTGATTACTGTAGTGTTCAGACCAGCTCATTTCCAAATAGTTCAGAAAGTTCCATACAGAAAAATATAACAAGTTACATTAAATGTGGGTAGTGAGCAAGGAGCAGTCTCTTCAGGTTAACTACTCTTGCTTTTAGGTGGCTAAAGGGACAAAATTATCCATAACCTCTTTCTATCTATAAACCGTAAGCTTTGCAAAAGAGAGGGCTACTGTCACAAACCTGTAAAGTTCTTTCTCCCCTGATCAGAATATTAAGAATGAAAAAACTATGGGTTGGTCATATTTTTCATGTAATTATTTTGCATGAATCATGCTGCCAAATAACATTATTGATAGATGGCACAATGAAAAATAGGCCCTCTCAGCACTACATTTTTACTGTGTGCTGATTACATAATGATTAGATTTACCATGTTATTTTTGGAAATAATTCTTAAGTGCTACAAATGTTAAACCATTTTTTTTAAATCACAAACACTTAAAAAATGCAGAAGGCTATTACCTTCATTGCAGCCCCTTAAACTGCTGTGAAATGAGCTCTAAATGTGCTGTAAAGTGATTTCAACAATTTATATACCTTCCCTGATTAGCCTTGAGCAAGATATAAATGTTACAGAGAAGCACTGCTGCAGAACAGATAGTTATTCACTTCCAGAATGGGCAAACCCTTACTGGTTTCATTGGGCAAAGCCAATGGAAACCAAACAATACAGGTTTGTTCCTTTAGCATTCATTTCCAACTCATTTCCAGAGGCTTCAGAATTCACAACTTTAAGTTTAAAATAAGAAGGTCTTCCCTTTATTCTGCACCTCCTTTCCCTGAGCTCTAGTGACACCTCCCAGATGTCTCTGAGCAGCACCCTTCTCCATTATTTTCACAGACACTGATCTTTTTCTTGAGGTACTTAAATTAAACTCCTGCCACCTTTGACCATCTCATAATAAACACAACAACAACAACACCTTTTTAAGGAATAATACCCCAGAGCATGATAAATAGACTCAAGCTGTCCAGTGTACTACCTAATAGCTTTGAAGTGACTCCTGACAGAGAATTCAAGTTCTGAGCACTGAGGTTGCCTTATTGCAAGTAGCTTATGAAAAAAACATAAGAAAAGTGCATAAAGACAACCTGCTTTTTTTTAGCAAATGTGTAAATCACAGCTAAGACTAGTACAGATTGTTAATATTCATTCCTTGATACCCTTAGCTTTTATATCTTTAAAACATCTGAGAACGTAAAAGTATATTTTCCTGATAGTCTGAATATAAAAGGAATAATTTAGAGAGATTCAAAGTCATTTATCCTGCACCATTTGTGAGAGCTCTTTATTAGAGGCCCAGCTGACTGGTGGATTTGCCCTCCCCAGTTCAAAGCAGTCACTTCTATCACAGGATAGCAAGCCACTGATCAATACAGAGGATCTTCTCTCAATACAAGTTTGCATTTTCCCCATCAGTAGCATTCTTTCCCCTCCCTCCGTCCCGTCCTGTCCCCCCCGAAGCACACCAAAGCCAATCAATACTCAGTGTCTATTTCATTGGTTTGCATTTTATAAAGTCCTGCAGTCTGATGCTTTAGAGAAAGAAAGACTTCTGCACAACAATCTGTTACCTAATATACACATACTCCTATCAAAAAGCCAGAATATAAATATTTTGCCTGGAGCTACATCTTATATCCACTTACCACTTCAGCTGCTTAAGAGATAAATAACACAGGAGAATAAACTACTCCACATTATTAAGTGTATTGGACACAAATCTTTAAAGGTTGTACTGAATTTTAAAAGTACAAATTTAAGTATTAAGATAAATACTCAGATAGATAATTATAATTAATTTCAGGTTTTAAATTTTTTTCCAAGAATGCATATGCTTGGATTTAAAATGCTGTTTGAATGTTACAGTATCATTTCCTTTTTACTACTTCATCTGTTCTTCAACAATCTCTATAACAAGATTTTTCAAAGAGAGCTACTATACTACTTTAAACACTGAAGCAACCTGAACAGGAATGCTCTCTTGTCTCCTCACCACAATAAGAAAAAAAGGTGAAAAACCCATTGGGTTTTGCATGAAGAGTACTTGGTACAGAAATCAGAGTTGATTTCCTCTCACACACCAGTAAAGAAACTTGCCTGCCTCTCCCTTTGATCTTTTCTACATTTCTGGATTCCAGGCCATCTCTAGGGTGGGGTTTTTCTATTAACACTTAAGACAGATGCTTAATAGCCCAGGCTACAGCAACTGTGCTGTGCCAAACTAGACAAAGTAAGAGGTAAGCAAGAGAAGAACAGAGAGTATGTACTGTAAACTCTGCCCAAGATACCCATGAACCTCAGATGGTTTTCCTATGTAAAAGCTACTTCTGGCACTTCTGTATATATGCAAAACATCACCTTTTCAGCATTTTATTTTCATCTCAGCAAAGCTATGGCTGTACAATCTCAAATACATCAAGATGTTGGTTTTCATTTCAGGTAATGTTTTCAGTGTTATTTGATGCTACAATTGAAAGGGTTTATTGGCACTTCCTCTGGATGGCCTGCCAAATTTTGTGTTACTTCTTGTAAATTTCCTGGAAATCCCTAAATCACACTGATAAAATTTCATACATCTTAACACCATGAGCTTCCATTTCTCATATGCAGTTGTAGTAAATAAACATCTAATAGCCTGGAAGCCTATTACCATTCCAGAAATTGGGCAATTTTTCAACAATTTATTAGGTACATATCTCTAAGAAAGCTATGGAGTCTAACCATAGATCCATATATTACACTGCTATAGTTTGTCAAGAGAATTCTGTTACCTCTCACTAAAAGGTCCTCATGTGTTCTTCACTGTGAAGATGTGAACCAGGATTCCTGACAGTCCTGTGTTTGGCATATGAAAATTAATAAATAAAAATAACAATGGATTTTTAAAATCAGCTACAATGTTACTACTTACTCAAGTGGAATTAGTGATGTGGTGATCCTTGGAGACACATTTGACAGGTTTGTGACAATATGTCAGAGACCACATGAATTGCAGAGTTTTCCTGAGCCTCACTTGCCTGCCTGTACAATAGGAACAAACTTGTAGTGTATTGAGAAGTGAAACACCTAAATATTGGATGAAAATCTCTAACAACCTACACAGGCAGGGAGAAATATTGAGACTTGTGTTACATGTGAATTTTTACTTGGTAAAAAAGACTTGAAAAAGCCAAGTACAACCCAAAATTTATCATTAAGTTTTGAGCTATTGAGTCATTAATGTCTCAACAAGATGAATCTCCGTAGTCCATTACTGTGAAAGGAAGAAGTAAGAGATGCAGGAAAAGGTGCTCTCCAAGACTCAGTGAACAG
Organism: Heliangelus exortis; assembly: GCF_036169615.1. Taxonomy (NCBI): domain Eukaryota; kingdom Metazoa; phylum Chordata; class Aves; order Apodiformes; family Trochilidae; genus Heliangelus; species Heliangelus exortis. The sequence continues at coordinate 10,554,134 of NC_092436.1, read as the reverse complement.
GATGTAGATTTTTGTTTTGTAGAAACACTTTCACTAACCAAGTCTATTCAAGTAACATGAGACTTCAGTCAGGCCCACAGGGGCAGATGGACAGTAATTAAATTACTCTCTTTGGCAATATGCAACAACACTGGGGCTTTCTGGCCAATGTGTACCTCTAATTATGTATGAAGGTTTTCCTAGAGCAGTTTTGACATTCAGAGTCTTTCAAGCCAACTAGGAATTAAAAATGACCTTGCAAAGCACATACTCATATTTAAAACTTTTCTGTTAGGAGAATCTTCTCAGAAAACTCTCTCTCAGAAATCCCCTTGGCTGGCAGTTTTTTTAGAGAAGCAAAGGTATCTTATTTTTAAATGGAGCGAATACATATTTCAGGCTAGATTAAGTTAGTCTTCACATTTGTCTCAATCTCTGAATTTACACATCTTTTTAAATTAAATACATTCCTTTAATCCTGTCTGTATTTGGTCTGAATATTATGGTTGGCATTGAAATCTTCTCAGAATCTAGACATTTCCCACTGAAATTACTTTTCACCTTGCCTGATATCAATAAATTCTCTGGTAAGCACACAGTATATACCACCATGGCCAATTTCAAGGAAACTAAAATACTTAATCAGTAGCTCATTCACCCTGCCTTATACCATATGCAACTCCTTAAGTTACCATAGACCATTTAAATTGTGATTTATACTCCACGAGAATACACAGACACCAACTCTTGAGGGTTTATGATGGATTCCTAAGGAGCTGTGCTACTTTCTAAAATGTTGCTGTTAAGTTCTTGCAATGGAAAGCTGACCACAACAGAAGTCTGAGAAACAAACAGCAGCTGGTTATTTGCTCCTAATTTTAATTTAATTAGAAGAGAAGAAGTCTGTGTGACTGACATCAGCCTGTTGACTCAGCAGAAATGTTTTACCCTTACAGATAAGGGAACTGACTGACATGGCTACAGAGTAAAAAGTACCAAATTATAGTCTCTTCCAGACCCATTCAAAGTACATAAGCAGAGCAGAAACCTTTGCCATCTGATATCATGTGTTACAAGCTCCTCATCATTGATAAGTGCTCTCTGCTCAGCCATTTCCATACTTGCCACAAGCCTTACACATATTTCCTGTCAATAGAAGTCCTGTTAATGCAGAAACTGAAGCTGTGCTCTTCATTACTGTAATAACAATATTGCCAAAGACAAATATCTCAATACTATCTATTTTCACGTTACTCTCGATCTTCTAGATCTAAGAAAAACTAAGTCAAATAAAGCTCTTTTGAAAAAATGCTGACAAATCACTGCTTGCTTAGGACACCATTGCTTCTGGATCCTTCCTGATTTTTTATTTCTTCCTCCATATAACTAAAACCACAGAGGAAGAGGATGCACTCATATGGATCTCTTGTACAAAATCTCTTCATGCCAAGCAGTCCAAAATTATCTTACATATTCAGTTTCTGAAGACTAATTTGGATCGTATTTGCAAGTGCTGAACAAAAATTCATAGCTCTATTATTCAACATAGTTTTATTGTTGGCATTCATAAAATCAGAAAATAAAATCATTCAAATCTTTTTACAAGTTCAGTAATATGTCATGCATGACCCCAATATGTCACAGTTGACAATCTTGAGCCAAAATATCGGAGACCATTTCTCTCTCACAGACATTTTTCTGTAATTGAAATAATCTTTTCCATTGACAGAAACTACCATGATTATAAAGTACCCATTTGTAAGCGACCTAAAAGGTTTTTTAGACATATGAAAATAAAGTTGCTAAATTATGAGAACTATACAGACAAGTAACAACCTGAATAAACCTTGTCTTTGTGCTTTATGAAACTTTCCTTTAGGTCAGGCATTCCAGTCAACCAACTCTTAAGATACTTATTAGAAAAAATTCTCTTTACTCTGATACAGTCAATAATAGCATAAACTTAGCTACTCATAAATATTTGTGTTTGTATATATATATATATTTATATTTACATATGCTTATTTTACAGGTTGTACCTAAATATGAAAAATAAATGAACCTTTAGAGCATACCTGTACCATTTCTGGACCAAAACCACCATTTACTAAGGATTAGTTTATTTTATAAACAGCTTCCATGTCTCAGTCTCCATCTCTCTTCGGGGAAGAAATGACATATGGTAGGAAAGAACCTGGTCCTGGAAGATTCATTCATAAGCTCTCATTGCTTCAGGCTCTAGATTAAATGAACAGTTTGATGAATGCTTATGAAGATGTCTTAAAGAGGAAAATTATTCAATATTTCTTTCCTGTGTTGGCAAAAGTCTTCACCTTCCAGAGCTCCTCAGAAAGAAGTCGCTTTTCACATGACTAAGATCAGCATCTGTAAATGAAATCCAGCCTCAAAAGGCATATAAAGTAAGAGATAAGGAGGAATGATAAACACAAGGACAGAAAGATTAAATGAGAGCTTCTGTAGAAAGTTGAAAGTTTTGCCATAAAAAAAATAAATTGATTCTGAGGTTAAATATTCCATTTTGCTGTTCCTTGCACATTTTTAATTGTTCTCGTAAAATATTTTGCACTCTGTCAGATTTATAGGATTTTTTGCAGTCCTATTCCCTTCCTCCTGTGACAAAATCTAACCCAGAGATGACAGGACAGCCAGGAACAAAACTCAGCTTGAAGCAATGAGGTATGACAAGGAGAACATATGCCCAAGAAGAGCAACATTACCTCCTGAGTTCCCATTATTGACTGAGAACTTTACAGCAGCTCTCAGATCTTTTCAAGAAATTGATCCAACGGTATCCAACTGATCCAACTTCAGCTGCCACGTGTGGACATAACACTGTGACAGATGCTACAAGAAAGGTGCTACAGAACCAAAAGACTTTCTAGATCTCTTCTGCCCTAAGAAGAAATCATATAAGACATGTTTCCAAACATAAAAGGGAGTTAAATCAGGTTAAAACTAATATCAGTTCTGGACATAAACCCAAGCCAAATCTTGGTGAGGCCAAATCGAGGCAATGTTGGAAAGGTTTTCAAAAAGGGGAGCTTTCACCAGGCTGCAGACAAAAATAACTTATTTTGTGCTACAGAACCCAGTGGTGCCACCATAGAAGACACTGAAAAAAAGACCATTTGCCATTAAAAAAAGTAAGGTCTATAAAAGTTTTACTATTATGCTGTGGTATCATCTGAAACATATGGGCTAGTGGACAAATTGTGCAGGAATAATGAAGAGTTTTTCTCCTCTTATGAATCCTTAATCTCCAACCTAAGTGTACTCACAAAGAATTTATAGCCATTCATATCTGTCATTTTACTCATGTTCGGGGTTCAAGGTCAGGTCATAAGGCTTTCCTCTGGTCAAAAGTAATTTTACCCACTGACACTGAAATACTAAAAATTATATTTAGAAGCCATCAGTACTGGAATAATTTACTATAAAACTAATGATGAGCAATAATTTTTTAGGCTATGTGCCCTTTTTCTCTGATCAGATGCAATTTATTCAGGGATTTTAAAAGATCCCAAACACAGGGTAAGCTAAAGATAAAAGAAAGAATTCATTCAAACATACTATTTCATATTTTGTAGTTTGAAATAGAACAAAATTCTGAGGTTGAAGTTTTCTTTTGGCAAGCCTATATATCAATAAAAATAGTGACTCGCCCTTTTCTAGCATTTGGAAATGGTTACTTTTCACATCTATTTTTCCTTCAGTTCAGAAGGATTCATGACACATTCCCTTTGAATCCAATACAGGTAAGATTTTTTATGTCCACAACTTCTACTACATGGCCCCTTCCGTGCTGGCCTCTAGCATAGAAGCTTTCTGACTTCACCTGCACAGCCCTCTGTGATTCACATTACTTCCAGTTATAAATTTTCAATTACTGCTCCAAAATAAAATCTCACCTCCGATTCACCCAAATATCAGCACTTCAACCCACTGGTAACATTGTGCAGCAAGAATCTGTTCTTTCTCCAAACTTTGCTCCCAGTTTGGATGAATCCCACCAGAGGTAAATTCATCATCTTTTATTATCTCCTACTTAGAACCCTTCTTTTGCTCTGAGTTTTATAAAACCAATTCAACACCTCTGTCTGCTTACTGCCACTTGTTTTGGCTCAGTTTACTGCCACTTCCCTCAGTCTCTGTCATCATCACTTTCACATGAGTACATCACAGAACACTATAGAAAAACTTTTAGAATTATTCTATTGGTTCATTGTAGCACTATAGCTGTGATTTTATCAGCCTCAACAGAAGAAAGAATCAGGTTAACAGTAGGTAAGATGTATCCTTTTACTTGGATGGTAAGTCTTTTTTTTATATGCAGCAAATTTGCATTCTCTCATATCTGAATCTTGATCTTTGACTTAACATGATAATAAAAAGAATAAAACCGTAATTATATGCTAAATAGTCAAGCAGCACCATCTAGCTCTTTAAAAACCAAAGCAGAGATTGTGAGTATATACCAAACAGTTGTTCTCACTGGTTCAGAATATAAACATGTATTTTTGGTGGATCAACATGCATCTTGATAGTTTTTGATGGGGGGGTGCAGCATATTCTTAAATAGAAGCATTACAAATACCAAGGAGCTGAAATTATGCATCCTGTAACCAGAACTGCCCAGAGTGGTTGATCTTCACGTGTTCTCTCTCTAAATATCACACTTCAAAATGTCTCCTGTAAGGCATTTTACGATAGCATCCAGATTGTCTTAGGAACAAATATAAAAACTTAAATCTTACATTACTGATAATAAAAACATACATTTCTGTAACTTGTGGAAAACACCAGTTTATCAGTCATCTGTTGTTAGCAATCCGACCAGTTTCTTTTTTTGATTAACACATAATTATGTCTCCAGTCACTGACATTATATTGATAGGCATTAGAAATTAATATCTGTCTCAAAATACCACACACTGTAAGCCCTTTTACTGAGGTTCAAAGTTAGCAAATTTGGAGGCATATTAACACAACAGAATGCAGACTTCATCATTTACAAGGGTGATTGGATTATTAGAAAAGATTACATTACATTTGTTTGTCAAAATATAATTCAGACCTATCCTGAGATAAATGACCTTAATAAACATGCCTACAGCTAAGAAAATGAAGGACCCTGCAGAGTTTTGTGATTTTGCTCTTTTCAGGATTACAGTCATGAGACAGTATGAGCTTTGTTCCTTTTCCAACAACAACAAAAAATGAGAGGCTGGTAGTCAGAATGAGAATAAGATGAGCATTTCATTTATATGCTGTACTGAGCAGCCTTAGTCAAGGTGACATTTGGTTTCATTTGATTTTTTTTTTTTTTTAAGTGCATCACTTTTTCAAATGAGATTTCCAAAAATAATTTCACAATTACTGTGCCATAAAGATATGGCACAAATAACGCATATAAAACACCTTTAACCATCTTGAAACAAAGAACACTGACTTGTCCACTTCAGGCTCTGCTTTACTTTGTAATTATTTAAATTACTATTTCTTAGGCTTGCCTGGCATTGTATTCATTTGTTCTAATAAGAATGTTTTTCTGAAAGTGGTCTGTACTACTTATGGGAGAAAAAAAGTAAAGGAATAGCTAATACCTCATTGTGACCTTGAAACTTGGAAAGTGGAATATATTTAAAATAATTTAACTATTCATAGCAGCTGAAGTGATCATTACATGGTTTGCATTTTGAAAATGTTTAAAGTCATGTAAAAACTTATTAGATTTCTTGTAAGTAAATTAGGTCTACCTCCTCATAGTGGTACATTGACTGCTGGTGCAAAGGTCTTTTCAATTGTACCATATTATGCCAGAGATGTAAATATAGGCACATAATATGCATAAGGATTATGCATATAGGTGCCATGCTAATATGCATATGTTTCTATGCTCAAAAAGAAGAGCTTTATTTATTTCAGAAACATATTACTGAATGACAATAATACACTTGCCTAGCTCCGTTATTTTCAAACTCAAGGGACTAAAAATTCCTTGGAAAGGAATGCCAGCTAAAGCTGACAAGAAGTTTAGGCTGATCACACCTAAAGGAAAATTCTTGTACATTTCGTTGTCAAGAAAATATTAAAAATGTGCAATTTCATATTAAAGAGGATATTGTACTCTATCAGAAGAGGACTGTGGCTGCAAAGGGAACTATGACAGCAACCAACTCCTCCCACTAAAGCCCTGGCACTGCTGAGTAACTGCTGAGTAACCTCACCACAGGTCAGCTGTGGGAACCAGGGATTTCTCAGCAGGAACCACCTGCATTGGAGCACTTTATTCCCTTTTCAGCTGCCCAGAAAGGACAGGAAGCATGGACACCCCCACAGATCCTGAGCCAAAGGCCAGGGGGTCAGTGGAAAAGGGTCTTTAAATTTCACAAGTTCTAACAAATACACATTCAAAATTATTGAAAATGATGGAACAATACTGAAAAAGTTTCATTTTCTATCTGAAATTGAGCTATAGTAAACACTTAAAAAAACCCCACAAATCTTTTGGAAGTATAAGCTGAATAAGCTGAAGGAAGAGGCAATATTTATACCCTGTAAGCAATTAAGTGTTTCAAAGAACAGCTTTGGTATCATCATTCCAGTTTTCAAAAACAACCTACAGAATGATCAGTCACTGGCTTCAGTATCTCCACTGAAAGAAGTTCAAACAGTAACTGCAACTAATGAAAAGTAAGGAATGCCAACATTACCTTGTATACAGCATTTTGTGAGCCAGATGCTGTCTCACACGACCAACCAAGCATGAGCAGGGCAACATGACTGAGCCTAGAGGCCAGATCAGGTTCATCAACCAAAGCATTTTCACATCAGTCCAGTAGACCAGATTTACTACTGATCTCTGCCAATTTTTATCTAATTTAGGATGAATCATTTTGCTTTGAACAGCTAATGCTCACTCAGGGTATTACAGTTGGCAAATAGAGGCACAACTTTGTGCCAGTGGAGATGATCAGAGCAAATTAATTAAGAAGGGTACAATCTGATCCCCCCAAAAATCAATTCTCAGTAAGGTGACATAACCTTATTGACCTCAATACTAGTTTGCTGGGACTTAGATGAGCAGACACTCCAAGATATTTCTTGCTTGTGGCCAAATCAAAACATCTTAGTTCATCCATAGCCAAAAAAGGAGGTCAGGCTTGTTTTGCTCCTGCTGGCACAGAAGTATGATCAGCCTTTCCAAAGGTGGCTTTCCTTATGATAAAGAATCCTTGAGACTCTCAGGACTGTCTTTCTACTTTCAGCCCTAATTCCTGGCTGCAGCCAAGGAATGGGCTCAGGAGCATAAGGCACAAATGCATCATCCAAGTTCAGGCACTGCCACACATCTCCTTTAATTTACCAAGACCTCACAGACTGCAGTTCAAGTCCTCCCAGTCAGTGTTTCTCCTTAGCAGCTGTCCCCAAGCTACATCACCCGTCTGCTGTCTTAATAAAAAGAGAAAGAGAAGCTCCTTCAACTCTTGACAGCATCTCATTACTTAAACAGAAACTCAGTTGTGTGGGAAGCAACAATGCAGAATGAAAGATGCTGGCAACACTGCTCATGGACTACACATGGAATTTGCAGGAGGTGCAGAAATATTCACATGGAGCTGTTTGACATCAGAAGACACCCTGCATATCCATGGTCAAAACCCATTACTGCAATTGCATCCAATAGCTGCATTTCAGAGATGAGTTCTTTTAACAAGTAGATAATTCTTGTGACCCAGTATGTGAAACAGCTCTATCTTGTTTCTCAACAGGGAGGAATATAACACAAAAGTGGGAGAGAACAATTTGTACTTCTCACCTTGAGGGCTTCTATGGGGAGATTTCCAGGGTGTTTTTTAGATTATTCTCAAGCCATCCTCCAACAGATCACCTGGAATCCAACCACGTCATGCCAAGTAGTGCTGTTGGACAGTAATTTTATCTTACATATCCAAAAGGTGGTACTTGAAAGCTGAACTCAAAAAAACATAACCAATGCTATACGTTACTTGGCATACCCACAAAAACATGCACTTGAAAATAGCACTATAGTTTCAGAAAGACAAAAAAATTCAGATTGTAAGTGTCAGCATAATAAGGCAATATATGTGCACATTCCAAGGAATAATCATACATGTATATTTTCTCATTAAAATTGTTCATTTTCTCCTTTTTAAAATAAGGAAATAAGTATACACATAATTACAGGTAAACTCATCTTTTTTTAAAAACCACTTAGCCACAATGATGCATGTACAATTCTCAGTTAGTGAAATATACTCCACTCACTTATCCAAAAAGGTCAGAGATGCACAGTGTGAGCAGAAATTATCCCATCATGTCAGAAACCACCATGAAACACATGAGAATATTACCTCTTCACCAGGCCACTAAGAGAGATTTTTATCTTGATATCTTCACCCAGATAAAAGCACACAAAGCCAGATGTCCAGACTGTATAAATAAGTACAGCTCCATTGAACCTAATCAAGCTAAACTAAGTTATAACAGGGAATTCTACACCATACAGCAATCACACTTCATAACTTTCTATATATGTAAATACATAAACTTCTAATTCCAGCTTCAAGCAGAATCTAGCATCCTGCTTAATGATGCTTGGAACCAGCATGGAAATAAAATAGTAATGAAATAGTCTAAATGCTCTGTTGGATTTTTAAGCTATAAACAGGTTTTATTTAACTTTTCTAAATATTTAAGTTGCTTGCACTACTTCATATTTTCCAGCTAACAGCAATTGAGTTTGCACCTATTTTTCACTCCTTGTAGAAAAAGTAGAAAAATTAATGAATTTGCGTGTACCTGAGAGTGGAACTATAGCATGTAGAACAGAAAAAGAACATCTTTGATTCCACAAAAGTCAAATCAACTTGTAAACACAGTATCAAGAGAAGAAATAAAAAAACTTTAAGAAAAACAGGTGTTTAATCTCAAGAACAAACTCCAAAGAAATAATAAACTGGGCTTTGACTAAGAAAACAATTGGATTTCTAAACAATAAGAGGTTTAATTGGAGGAAACATTTAATTTCTGACACAAAGAAAGGAATTCATGGTACATATCTAAGCAAGACCTCTGCAGCTGAGTCAGAAACATTATCTGCATTTTTCATCTTGTTAGACTAATATTTTATGTAATTAAGCTCTGCACCTGCAACAATCTTACAATCACTGCAGTGATTAGTCCAGCTGTATTTATATTTTGTGTAAAGCTGATTTTACTTCTGATTTCTTTTCTAAATTCCAGCCTTGACATTAAATTTTCTTCAAAAAGTTTGACTGGGACTGGATTTGAAGCCCTCTGTTAAAATTAAACCACTAACAAACCATACCCAGAAAAAGCTGAATTAGGCGGAGAGACATGCTAAGAGCTGGCCTTGGAAATCCTCATCTTGCCAGGATGACTATGAAGGACCAGGCATATCTATGAAGAAAGAGAGGGTGAAGGAGAAAATGAAACATAGCCTGGGAAATCATTTAGCTACAATTACAAGAAGACCTTTGAAAAACTTTGCCTTCAACTTTTTCTTATCTGAAACAATAAAAAACATTATGAAGTCTACATCAGGAGGAATGATTTCCCTGTGTTTATATAACGCCCAGAAGAAAAAAAAAAAAAAGACAAAAAACCCAAAAAACCAAACATGTTGGAACTCTTAGCCACTATGCCAATACACAGAAATCATAACTTTAAATTCAGTAGAACTGGTCTTTCCTAAGGTACCATACTGCCACAAAGGAAATTATTTTCTTAAGAACAATAACTTGCTACCTCCCCCAAGACAGAAATGTGTCAATGGATTGTAATTCCCTGTAGCTTCACTTGGGTCTCCAGATCACTCCCACTTTTCTCCTTGATAAAAAGAGAATCTTTTAGTACTAAAGTCTTCATCCTCAGAAGTCAACAGAATCAGCAGCAAGGTTAGGGAGCAGGCTTTTGTCTCTATCTTGATACTTTGCTTAAAATTTTTTATTAGCAAGTTAACATTACAATAATTTTTAACTGGCTTGCATTATTTGTGAAGAAAGGGTAAACATCAGGAAGTGGAAGGGCTAACTAATCTCTTCAAATGCCCCCAAAGGCAAATACCAAGGCCAGCATTTAAAAGAATAAAGAGGAAAAAAAGAACTGAAGCTATTTCAGTGTAAAAACCAACAAGGCAGAGTCAAATGTCCTACAAAGCTTTCTGAAATAATAATAATGTCTTGTGTCCACACAACAAAAGCCACAGGAAAGAAGATAATCTAAAATGTATTTAACACTCTTAACACTTTCCTGTTATCAATAATCTGAAAATCTTGTTTTCTGGATTGTGTTAAATAATACATTAGTACTCCCTGTGAGATATTTACATGCAAGTAAACAGAAGTCCTAAAAAATTTAAAGCAATATTTCATTTGTTCTTGGCTTCACCATGGTTATGCTTACCTACCAAGGTAACTGAACATTCAAGGGAAATCTCCATTACCATAAAACTTTACTGTGGATTTTCCCCTTTCCCAAACAGAACTCCTGCAGCCTGACTCATCCCTTGGCATTTCACTGACATCTGTCAGCAGCACCTCCAGGTGTGATGCACGAGCACCCAGCACTGTAACACTTGTGGCTCTGTTGTGATGAGACTGATGAGGTCAGATCAGGAAGAAAAACTGGGTTTGTCCTACAAAACTGCTGTATGTGTCCTTCTGTTCCCCCCTGAAGCAGCCAGATCCAGAAGAAGGTTTTTTTCCTGCTCTGGCATAACCCAGCAGACACTCCTGCTGAGGGAGCCTTCAAGACTGACAGTGCAGAGTTATTTTTACTGCTCAGACCCAGGATGGTTGTACTGGCACAACTAACAGTCAGACTGCAGCATATAAATGAGGACAAGTGGTCTAGGGAAGGAAATAGTATCTTCAGTGAGCACTGTACCCAAGCTGAATTTCCTAAAATAGTACCCACAAGCTGTAATAATAATGTCACTTTAAGGTCTGTGCTGAATTGAAAGGGACAGTCCTGTCATCTCCCTGTCCTTGGCCAGTCTGTCTCCCCTGCCTGTGCCAGCCCTCATTCATGAGGCCAGGGAGCTTAAGCAGCCAAGCCAAAATACCAAAGAACAAACCTAGTCATTTTCTACATCTCACTCTGTATCCCACAAGCTTATTTTCAACACCACAGGAGGAATGGGAACAAACATGGAAGGCTACGTATGGCAGCCACCTCCTCACAGTCAGCATTCCTTTTCATGCATCCACTACAGGGGAGAGAAGATGCCTGATTTTGCTCCATGACAGCGAGAAATCTCACCCTTTAGACTTTGAATATTCAACACAAAACACCAGCTCAGTCAGATATTTTCTCACAGCTCTGTTCAATAGGCATCCCTCCCTAGCTCTGCTCACAGTGTACTCAAACAACTGAACTACTAATAGCTAAAAAAATAGGGCCTAAATTTCTATGTGCACTGAAACAGAAACCATAAGCTTACATCCATTTCTCTGTCACAGAAGAGAACATATTTTAAAAGCCTCAAGTTTATTTATGTGGACCACTGTTCCCAAATATACCCATTGTCAGCCGCATGACTACAGACTTAACATTCATACAGTGCTCACCATTAAATTCTGGTTTTACAGATTACTTTGGCCTTCTAAGTGTCAGGGTTATCTTGATTCCTTCGCAAATTGTTCAGTCTTTGAACTGATGCTTAACCACAGCTCAGAATTTCCCAGTTTGTTTCAACAACTTCATTGCCAATAGTGGAGTCTCAGCCATCTCACTATCAGAGACTCCACCAATATTTTATATTTTCCCCTTGTTCAGTTGTTAGACTCAAAAAAATTGGCATATTGTTACAATTGACCTCTTCAAAATTATTTATATGCTTCATGTAAACACATGCAGTACTTTTTTTTAAAAAAGCACCTTTCATATGTAAAAATGCACACTGCTGTAATTGACCTCAAACCAAAGAAAGTTTCCTACATTAAGTTGAACAAAACTAAAACTTGGAAATTCTTTTATAAATGTTACATGACTTTAGGTCTACTAAAACAGACCAATTCTCTTCATCCTTCTGTGTCTTAAAATACCTTACTCTACTGTCACACCAAGTACAGACACACAGTGGGCATAAGAGGTTTTTCTAGTGAAAAACAGAATAGAAAAGTATACTTTTATTATAAATGTAAATGTTGTATGATCTCTTCTTGAAATAAGATGGGTTTTTTTCTTTGAACTGTAGAAAAAAAATGGATTTAAGATTGGTTTTCATTTTCCTATTATCTTGAGATGGCAAACTAGAAAAATGTTTTTCCCCAATAACTATATCCTATACTTACATGAGATCCATAGACACATGTATGTGTGAGTATTTAGAGTCCATGTGAGGACTACTGGAAGAAAAATACAGCAAGGTTTGGTCACTTTTTGTTTAATTATCACAGGTTTTCCTACAGCTTCAGAGGTCTGTGCATTTGTTGATGATCTTTATCAAATGTAGCCATATGTGCAGGCTGTTCTCAAATATTTTCAAAAGACCAAGTAAGATTTGTTGAGCTTCTTTGAATATGCATCCCATCACAATTCCTTGCACAGCTCCAATCCCACGTTAAAATTACCTCACACCTTGCTAAGAATTGTTCTCAAGATCCCAAATACATAATATGCATACAGAAGAATACTTCAAATAATAAAAGCTACTCCATGCATAGAGTCACTATCAGGTTTAATTCGGAAGAGAAGGGTTTTTAAGGCAAAGAGTTTTTTAACTCCATCTCTTATTCTATATCTGTGATTCAGAGAGGCTTCAGATCAGAGCTATCTCAGCAATGGCTAAAGAAGTTTCTAACTCTGTCAGGAAGGTATAATAATAAGGAATGATAAACAGAGCAGAGATTGCAATGCCAGAGGGAGAAAGGAAGAAGATCTGAGAGTAAAGGGCCATGCTCAACATTTATCAAGCTGCTCATAAGGTAGCACAGAACTGCTCAGAGATGCTAGAGTGAGTATTCATGGTTACATCCTCATAGGTTTTACTGAGTTGTGTTATTTAAGAAATAAAGAGGTTTCTTTCATATATAATTTCACCACTGGCTGAGGAAAAGCAGAAATGTAATATTTGGCTCTGTATTAAAATCCTCTTAATTATAAAGTTTAGTCTACTATTACTTTGCACAGCAACTAGGGATCACTGTCTTGCCCTGAAAAAGTATTCCTAAATCTTGTGATGGTCATAATATTTACAAAAATTATTACCACTTACCTTTCATATAATCTTGCTTAACTATAATACTTTAGAATGTAAATACAAATAAAAATAACTAGAACAATAAAGTAATTTGAAAAAGAGGATGAAGAATATTTACTTTTATCCACCTCTGTCTCAGACAGAAAATCTCAAAAAACATTTACTGCAACCTCCTCGTGTAACTTCCATTTGTAATCACAATTCAAACAATTTTTTTCTGAAATCTTCTAATTTAGTTTTGTGTAACATGCTGAGACCTCTCAAAAATTAACCCCTGAAGTCTGCCATTTTTTTAGGTATGCTCTCACATTAGATGTAGCAAAAGTTTAAAGTACAAGATTTTGGTGTCTGTAGGTGTTAAGATACAACAATGAATGACAACACAAGCAGCTTTAGAAGATCTTCAATCATTTAAGCAATTGCCCCAACAGATGGCAAAAGCACTTATGCACACACAATTGCAAAACAATTTGCCTGGAAGCAAGTAATCCCACAAAAGTGAGCTAAATGGGACAGTTATTCAGCACAGTGATTAAAGAAAAGGATTTGGGGGCTTAGTGCAGAAGAAGAAATCATTGAAGCCATTGGCACAAAGGAACACAGTAAGTATTCACCGGTGGTATCAGATCCCAGACAGGTTGTTCTACCCTATGCCAAACACAAGGTGCCACCCGACTCCTACCACTCCCTGGTCCATAAGAAGACCCTGATGTTTGTGCAACTGGAGTTACTGCTTCTTCCTTTATTTCCTGAAAGCAGCAATCCCATTCACTCTCACCAGCACATGACTTTTTTGTGAGCATGTAAACCATGAACTAATACAGCAACCTTTTTCTTGCAGGTCAGGTTGCAGCCATACAGGTGCAAAAGCACAAAGCAGGCACAGATGGAGAGGCAAAAAGAGTGACCAGGCTGGAAGAGGAGGGTTACCAGACCTCAACACCATTTCAGTCACAGCTCAGCTTGTCCACAGGATCATGGCATTCCACCCATCCTACCTCTCACAAGTTTAAAGCCAGCACATGAAAATTTTATGCTTTATTCAATGCATTAAAGAATTACATTTTACTGAAGCTGTAGCCTAAGAGTCAGCAGGAAATGTCAACTAAGGAAAGACTCAGAGGAAATTATGCCAACAATGGCCCAGTACATATCCTCACAATGCTGCCTTAGAGATTCTGCATATGACACCTATTTCATCCACATTGATTTTTTTAATACCATTAATTTTTATTTAGATTTCTAGGGGCATATTCTGCATACAATATCTATTTCATCTACATTCATTAATATCATTAATTTTTAGACTTCTAGGGCCAACTCTTAAACCATATTTGCTTCTTAATTTTCTTAACATACAACTGTTCTTAATTTACAGCATGAACTTGTCTCCTGAAATCAGTGCCACCATTCCTGTGTTAGCTGTCACACCACTTCTTATGAGTACAAAACAATCCCTTTTAAAAACACTTTCAATATGGAAAACCCAAGTAAATAGCAAAACCCAGTGAGCAGGCACCCATACTATTGCTTGACACTTCAGAGAAGACTTTTAAACCACCAAGTATTGAAATATTATCCATACTGTGATACAATATAATTTAATTCATTCAGAAGTTTAAAACAGGTAATCCAAACTGAATTTTTCTTGTTCAGTAAAGACAAACTAATAAAAATGAGTTGTTAAATTTTAAAATCTGCATGTAACCTTAACAAAACAGGTCAAAATACTACCTGTCTGCATTGAATTACTAACTTTCTTTTAATGAGAAAGTCAAATTTATTTTTCAGTAAAAGGTCCTGTTTGAAATTAAAAAAAAAAAAAAAATGCATCAGAAGTAAGAAAAAATTCCATTTCTAATCCATTTACCCCCATCCCTGTTTGCACTGCTTTTCTTCAATGTCAGTTTCATTTTCACAACACTTAATAAAGGAATTTCATTATGGATAATATTCCCATTATATACCACAGCACTTTCTCTCCCAAATGCAATATGAAGCCACGACAGAAAATAAATGTAGATATACAGGCACAGTATTACAAATTGACAATTTGAATTATTGCTAATTGGAAACACTTCTCAGCCCTACCATCAGCTGGTTAGCCTAAGAGGAACAGCAGCTTAGTGATGCATCCAAGAAAAATAAGGCAGTCAGCCAGTGCTCATCTTTTCTGGCAGAGAAAAAATCCTCATGTAAGTCTGCCTGATGGATAATGGCTGGGAAAGCCAAAGAAAATGTTTTATACCAATATATTATACTTCCATACTTGCTTGGAAGTGTTTAACTTATGGCTTCACCATGATAATAAGACACACAGTACACATCTTTTTAATTTTTTCTGACAGAAAAGAGGTGCTTTACATTTTAAATATTTAAGACCATAAGACTCTTAATCAGGTTTACTAAACTACAGTCAAACAATCCCAAACATTTCATTATGTTATTCTGAAGTACAGAGAGTTTACCTGGCTTCAGTGAGGTATTACCTACAATAGTCATCTTAAATCTGAAACATATCAAATTTGTCCTATTAAATAATAATTTACAATGAAACACTCACTTGCTTATTAAGTCAGAGACCATCTTGTAAATAATTTTTCTACTGGCAGATTATTATTCTTATAATTTTTATTATTTCTGGCTGAATGCATCCTTTCATAGCTTTCTCAGGGTTCAAAAAAAACTTAGTGGTCCAAACACATCACAGGACTCACACTTCTCAGATTATTTTGTATTCAAGTGCCAGCAAACAGAGTATTCCATCCCATATCCGTCATATTCAGTATAAATTTGAGGGATCATAACAATGTATTCAAAACTTTACTGATTCTTCAAACCACAAAAGCAAATATCAGCCTCACAGAACATTATATAGTTGAAGGCACATACTGGTAACATCAATACTTTGTAAACAAGAAGCAGACACCAAAGTCAACTTGAAAATAGTCAATTAAAGCAAGAAACTTCAAGATACACACAAACACAGAAATTGAACACTAAATAACAAAACCAAAAAACAAACAAACAAACAAACAAACAAACAAAAAACCACAAAAAAAACCAAACAAAACCAAACAGCCACAACAGCAACTGTAACCTTTTTCTCCAGATCCTTAAGAAATATCTGTAAGACTAGTTCACAAGAGACTTCGAAGAAATAAATTGCACAGTTTTGCTGGATATTAAAATCATGGAAATAAGAGATACTCTACTTATGGCATATCAAAATTTTCCCCAAAAATTATGTCCAGCAAATTATTGCCTACAGACCAATGAGAGGTTATGAGTCTCTCAGTCATTTAAATGTGTACAAATGACCCATCACCTTGTCTACTAAAATCCCCTCCTAAACTCTATGAATTACCCTTTTTTCACTCATATCATCTACACAACTAAAAAAAGCTCAAAGCATTTGCTCTCAAGCTTATTTGTGGATTCCGTTACAAATTTAAGAGCTTTGCATTTGGAAGCTCATCTGGTTCTCTTCATGACAAATAAAATTTGACCTTTCTGAAGGTCTTGACAATTTTACCTTCTCAATCAAAAAGGTATAAATCATTTGGAATTACAAAAATATTCTTAAAATTATATCTATTGTTTGTTAGATACCCCCTATAGAGGGTTCTCACTTTCATTTTCAGTGCTGGAAATGATGTTCCAGAGGCAGTTCTACTTCACCTCATATACTAATCATATTTATTTGTTATAATCTTAATATTAAAAACTATTCTATTATGCTGATCTACCTGCATATATATATATATATAAGTATATATATATATATATATATATATATATATATATATATAAAAAGTAAAATAACCCTGGACTTGAAATATCTTAGGGAAAGAGTTTTAGGTAAAATTTTAAAAAATTATCTTAGCTTTAGCAAAACAGCAGAAAGGAGTAAGAGATTAAAAAAGAACCAACTAGCTGAAACTATGAAGCTAGAGTAAAATTGCCCATTTTTCTTTCGGTCCTTGCTTTGCATTAAAGAATTTCATTTCCATGCTAGAACTGCTGTGAGAAATAGAAAAATAATTAAGACGTATAATTAGAGCACTGAATTTAAATGTTGCTGTACAATAATGAAGTAAATTAATTTCCCATACAGTTTCTGAAAAAGATAAAAGTATCTGCAAAACTAGAAGAGAAAGCCCCTGATTAAAATATCATTTAAAAGAAACCATTTTAGAGGCAGGAAAATAGTGAGGTTTCCCTGGAAGTAGAAAAAAGGATCTCATGGTAATAAAAATTAATTCATAGCCTCTTTATTCATCATGCACCATCCTACACAGCCCTGGTGAAGCACTGCAGTCAAAGCACTGTACATAGTGTGTTCAGTTTAAGAAAATGAAAAATCTACAAAATGGAATTACCACTAAATCCAGACTCCTCTATGCTACAGCATATAATGATATTTGTAGTATGAAGTTTCTGAACTACAGTATTATCTTTCTGTTTTAAGTGGTTCAAGGTCAATTACAAACCACATTACACCTCAGCAGAGTTTAAAGTAATTTACAAGCAACTACAGCTTAATCACAGCCTCCTTTTATCACTTCTAAATTGCAGGAAATTACCAGGACCTGCTTAACAGTTTACTGAGGCAGAAGAGAAAATGATCCAGATAACTTTTAGTTTATCAGCTGATATTTGATTTATCAAAAAGAAATGAAATATTTCTTCTATAAGTGCTTAAAGATCCATTGTTCATATTGAAACTTCTGATGCTAAGACATTTGCTAATAATTTTACTGCAGGACTGAGAGGGAGAGTTGATTGGGAAAGTTTCTCTTCTCCTTTTCTATTACTGACAGACAGAGAATGCTGGGGGTGGGCTGGAAGGGTCAAGTTCTTGGTTGGAATTGTTTGAATTTGATCAGTCTGTAAAAGTACCTATACTCATGGAATCCTTAGAGTGCTTTGTAGTTTTCCACACAAGCTTTCATCTTTGAAATGATGATCATCCTTTGATGATTCATTCACATGGTAATTCCATATAATGAAACTGTGCTTTCTCAATTAAAACTTTCAATGAATGTTAAATAGAAAGAAAAGTCACTTTAATTACAGAACTGAACTTTCAAGAGACTCAGTAGCACAAAATTATGGTAACTAATGCTTATTGATAATTATCATTAATTATAAGAGAAATCAACACATTTTTAACCGCTGTACTGCAATTTAAGCATACAATATCATTAGAGTTAAGAGAAAAAATTGCAAGAGGAAAGTAAATGCTGGGATCTAATATTTTTTTAACTGTAGTCCATAACTTCAATGGACCTTCTTTTTGTTAAGAACTATTTTAAGAATTAGGTGCAGCTCTCCTCTTTCAAGCTTGAGCAGTAAGGAAGTTTTCGCTCCCTCTTCCCTTCAGACAAATTTTCTCACCTTAAATGTGATTTCTCATTTTTCTGACCACTTAGATACTTTGCCATAGTGTTTGCAACTACAGGCACATTATGTGTCTAGTTTACTCTTTCTATGGAGACAACATTTTGCAATCTGACAATGTTTCTGCTGAATTAAAATCAGGTGTGGTTCCACACATACCCATGCTCAAAAAAACCAGCAAGTTTTAAAAGCTGCCACTGTCCATGAATATCTGTTGTGCCCCTGTTGCAAAAGCATCTGCAGTTGTATATCTACTTGTAAATTACTTTTCAATGAATGATTATGTGAATTTAGCTTCAGTTTTATAGCAACTAAAACCACCTTCTTTTCTGTCCATCCCTTCAGGCCATTCTTAGGTCTAGTCATAGTATTATCAATTTATTAAAACTTAAAAGCCTAAGAACTGAACTCTGTCAAGGCTTCTTGTTCAAAACCCCCTGCAACCTTTTTATAACCAACAGAAATTTATCATTTACCTTTTCATAGTTGGGTCAGAGTATTTTTGGATTTGTTTTATATCCAAAAATACCTTCCAATACTATTATACAGTCCTGCCATAGCTATTTCCATGTGACCAAAAATCAACAGCAGAAAAAAAGTGTTTATAAAGTGCAGAGAGGTTTAGCACTCATTGCTATAATTTTTATTTAACATCATCTTAAGCAACTCTGTTGTGGAACTCAGTGATCAACAGAATGCTTTCATGTGTTCCACCTCAGAAGTGTGTGTGTTGCTCACAATCCTAAAGCAGACAACTTAATGAGAAGCTGCTGGATTTGGATGCTGTACTGAGGCTTTTTCCACTGTCAGGCACTTATTGCTTAAAAACTAAAAGACAGGAATTGATCTCTCTATATACCACATTTCAACAGAAGAAACTTGCTGATGTGGTGCCTCTGAGATTTGTTTCATATTATGAGTTCACTTTTGAAGTCTAAAATTTTCCAACTTCACGGTGTTTGAACAGTAAAATCTGAGGGCATTTGGCTTTGGCTTCCCCTCTGCACCACCCCATATGTTTCTTTTCTCCCAGTAAAGGATTTCTATCATGTCCAAGGTAGTGGAAGACAATTACAGGGACTCCTCTATCAGAATAATTTATTATGTCAGAGTGCTTTCAAACATGATAAAATGTTATCTTCCCAACTTGGTTTCCTCTGTTTCAAGGTAAATTCTCCTGTACCACAAGATAGTTGGCAGTCTCCTGAATAAAATGTTACAGAAGGAAATGACCTTCACTTATAACACTTCATCATGTTATTATATTTAGCATCTATAGCTTACCTTACAGAGAAATAAAAGCCAGATCTTGTACAGTACCACACAGTGCTGATATCCCACAAGGATAACATTCCCTTAACACCCTGAATGCTCCCAATTCCAACTGATTTTTGTGTTTTCAGCACTTGTGACCTCGCAACAACAACAACAAAATCAATATGTTAACAGGACCTATTTGAATTTAAATTAGGAAAAGGTTGCTTCGGAAGGGAAAGAAATCCCTAATCTGTGTAGGGTCATTTCTAGAATAAATACAGTCAGAGAACTGAAGCAGCTAATTCTCTCCTCAGTGACTTCAAATATTGAATTCAAAATTCCATGTTAAACTCCAGACTGGGAAGATTTTTAGGCTCCTCCCTTTAATCAGCCTCTTTCCCCAAAATAAACAGCCTTAGAAAAACTTAACACTTTACATTCCTTTCTCAGTCTTGTGTGCTTCCCCTTTTTGAGATACCTTGAATTAAAGTCAAATGATGCTACCAGTGCTACTTTCCACTTTGCCACCAAAAGAACCCTGCACATCTTTACTCTGGCAGCACAGCTTACAGCCAGAGCTCAAACCCAGACCGAAGGCTCAGCAACAGAGATTTAGAAACACTTAATTCAGTTACAGTGAATACTGAATACATTAAAACCCATCACACAGTGAATGCATTTAAATAATGAAAACATTTCTGCAACACTCCACTAACATACAACTGAGTATATACACCAATTTGTAGAAAAAAATAAAATACTTTAAATGTATGTTTTTCTTCTAAATTATAAAAACCCACTAGAAACAACTGCAAAAGGCTGGTTTTATACTGTCAACCAAACAAAACCACACACAACCCTTAAAGGGAAAAAATACTTTGAGAGATTTGGAAGTGAAACACAGTGCCCTGCTCAAACATATCAGTGCCCCTTCCTCCCAGATGCCCTTAACTGCTTTTGCCAATTTGGGATGGAAGTAATTTACTCATTAAATTATTAATTTTATTCCTCATATAATAACATCCTTCTCAAATTGAAGAGAAACAGTTCTGAAGTACCCCACTCATAGTTTAAAGATTTACTTTAAGGTTAAAGATCACAAAACATTTTAATAAAGGTATCATTTTTCTGGCATAACAATAGAAACACATCACATAGAAACAGAAGGGACTAACCTAATCCCCTGCTACATTTACTCTACTAAGTCCTAAATTTGCAAACTAAATTGTAGATTGAATCATGTCTTCATTTTAAACATTAAGTTTTGAGGTGAAACCAAAAGAATTAAGAATTGGGGATGGGTTTGTTCAATTTAGATATGAGGCACTATTTCCCTGATAATATATGCTATGACTTCCTAAAATTTATATAAAAGAAGCCTAGCTTATACAAAAAACCAAAAAACAAAACAAACAAAAAAACCACCCAGTTTTTAAGAGTACTGCATGCTAACTAAGCTCCTCCAAAAAATCATTGATATTTGTTCAGTCATTAAATAAAAATAATCTAACACAATCCTGAAGGTCTTCTACATCACACTACCTCTGAAGAATATCTTTATCCTGAACACTAAGAAATTTTAAAAGATCAGAGGAGGATTTATATTTAAGTGGTCTTTAAAAAAAAAAAATGTTCATTCACTGTTGATATTTATGTAGGTGACAAATATGCAATTTAAAGTCTTTAGTCACTGTAAATAAACTCTTAAAGTAAATCAGTGTTTGTCTCCCAAAATGTTAATTCATATTTCAGAGTTGTCTAATTTGATTTTGAATTAGCATTTGAATTGATATCTGGAATATATTTTAGCCATGATTAAATCCAGAAATGAAGAAGGAAGATGATGAAATCTTCCTTCTTCCCCATTATAAAGCTCCTAATTTCTAATAGAAAAAAACCCCAATCATCCTCATTTAAACAGAAAAAAATCTGCATGAGGACTGCCATTCTTACACACAGACTCTCCTTGACCTTAAATCTGCTGCAATCACCAGAAAACAAATGTAATGGCTCTGTCCCTTATAGGCCTAGAATGTGCCTGGCAGAACTGTGCATAAAAGCTTCAGGAATTTGTTTCCAGAAATGAAACAGAATTATCTGTATGGTATTGGACCTATCTGTAAGAACAAGTTTAAATAACACTACCAAGGCATATAAAATGAGAAGCATAACTAACTAGCAATTATAAAATGCTCACTGGCATGTTTGTTGATAGGATTACTACAAGACTTTAAACACTGTCAGTACTCAAATGAATGCAGTATTTTCATATCATTAAGGGGAAGGACACAACTAATCCATCACACCACACAGTAAACACTGCATTCAGAAAAAAAAATGTTTAATAAGGAGAATAAATCACAAAAGCTTGAATTATTTGTTTTGTTTGTGACTTTTCGAGCATCACTTTTTCATTAGTATGCTATGTCCCAAACAGAGACTAAGCAAACACCAACTGCTCCAAAATATTTAAAAATATTAAATGTATTAAATATACTAGTGTTGGGGAACTGAGAAAACAAAATGGATCTATTTGGAGGGCAGATTACTGAAATAAAAAGTGCTATAAAAAAAAATTAGGCTTTTGGAAAAACTGCTAGCTGTGGTTTAGCAAAGTAGTTTAAAGAAATTACTACATATTAGCAGTCTCAACAATTCAGTGTCCTATACTGGGCCCCAGTGCCACAACATTTATATTTCCATCTGAAACTCTTCTGATGCTTTTGGGTCTTCTCACAGTTTTTCAGGCTGTCACCATGACAGTTAAGAGTCCACAGAAAGTTGCCAGAAACATAAGAACAACTCCAGGAACTCCCTGCATACAGAGCCCCTCATTGCAGCCTTCAGTGGAAACCTTAGCACCTCTGCTTAATTTAACCAATCCTGAATCCTTCAGATGGCTCAGTTCAGCTCTTAAAAAGGAACAGCTATGGACTACAGTAATGCTACTAACATAAACTAAGTGTTCATCAGACTACTGAAGAAGTCACTCTTAGTTATAGTATAGCTCTTGCCCACTCATTCTGATTCTTTTGCCTTTCATTTCCTGTTGCTTGTAAGGAAGATCCTAGAAAGAAGCTCCAATGCACTTCACTGTGTAGTACAGACCACTATTTACATAGCTTGGTTCACTTCATTCTAACCAGATGATTTTTTCCTACTCAGTTGACAGCCTCACCCATGTCAAGGTTGTTTAATATATTGTTAGTCATTACCCACCTCAATATAAAAACATAAGATGGCAGTCAGCAAAAAAGGAGAGATCTACAAGCCATACAGTACACTTAGTAAGAATTTTAAATTACTGTATAGCAGCTGAGGCAAAAAAAAAATGAATGGTTTTATTTTTAAATTTGATTACACAAGTTCCATGCGTTTTCTGTGCTATTCCTAAGTCTCAAATCACACAGCCATAAGAGCAGGCAGTATGTGTAATGAGAGATAAAGCCAAATTGCCTCTGAAAATCACACAGCTTTTTCCACATGAATGGGACTGATAGCTTTACTGTCCTGGACAAAATCCAGTTCAGGTAATTATGTTCTCTTACCTGAATATCTCTAAGTTTTTCACTTTCACCACCCACCGTAAAGCACTCTGTGAACAATTAAATAAATTCTGATCCTGATCCTAGCCACCTGATGCAAGTTTTTTTTGCTTTGGCTGAGTTTGGTGGGAAGGAAAAAATAAAATAAAAAAAACATATAGGTATTTTGCTGACCTCAAAGCAATCATATAGATTTTTTTTTCCTCAGATTCTGCAGGCTTCCTTAGAATCTCTGCCTGTTAAATTCTGAGCCAAGACAAAAGGATTTCATGACAAATCCATCACCCAGAATGCGTTAGAGCTAGGAAAATATGAATGGCAATTTCAGGCCTTCAAGACCATTATATGTGATTCAGTGTCCAGCAGTCTGCTTTGGAGAAAGGAATCTGAAGTTGGGACATCCCAGATTTAAAAAAAATTGTAGGGCTTGAGATTGGAAAAAACATCTTGAGCACATCTAAAATGTCATTGTATGCAGCAGATCATCTCCTGTACTCAGCAGCTTGAACCTCTGGGAACTTATGGTCATTCAGTGTTTACAAGGCTTGCATGGGGCTTGGGGCATTGCAGGGTAGGAATCTTGTGCTCTTCCCATCAAAGCATTTGGAAAAATGCTGGATTTTCTTTTCCTTTCCTCTCTCCATGCATACACATGCAGATCAGATATTTTAGTTTTTGACCAGTTCTAGTTACTAATCAATCAATCAAGGTCTTGCCTCTCTAAATTGCTCCATTTTATGCCAGAGCTGTCTACTGATTAATTTTGTAGGACAAATAAGGAAAGGTTTCCAAGGAAACACTGTAATTTCTACTTGTCATTTTATTTGTAATTTCATTGTAATTTCTAGTCAGCTCATGAAATTAAAAAATATTTGTGCTTCTGAGAATACAAACTAAACAAGCTCATTCATTTTAAGTACAGATTTTAATGTTGTCACATTTTAGCTTAACCTGGAACATTTAAGGAAAAGAAAGCATAGAAAATGGGTCAGTTTTGATGTTACATTGAGGCACTCAACAAAATTAATTATTTTTGTTATATACCTAGAGGGCATCCCTATTGCCCACAGTTACTCCAAGTGTTTTCAGATAGTTTATTTCTTCTCCTGACCAAAGATAGTGGCACCTGAAAGCCTGCACCTATGAAATAAAGTCTGTATGGGATTACTCCAGCCATACTTAGCTGGAGAGGCAGCTATTAAATTTGTAGAGAACATCCGGACTAGCGTTCATGTTTCCAATCTGATGGTGGAGAGGTGATCAATATATTTTAAATTCAGGCCTGAAACTATGCTTGTGGCTTAAAACTCATCCATAGCTCACTGCACTTATAAAAGATATTTCACCTCATCTGAAGTCTTTTTATTATTTCACCACAGTGTTTACAGCTCCGTGACTATCACAACAACAAAATCCACTTCAGAACTAATTCAGTGAAAAAAAATAATCACTATACCCTGCCCATTCTTTATACCTGTGCAACCCACATGTGCCTTGTCTGGCAAGTTCTCACCAATATTTAGTTAAGAATCCAGAACTTCCTCTCATACTTGGCAGCTTAATTCTTAACCAGACCTCTGCAAAGGACCCTTTCAAAAGCATTTTGTAGATCTTGATAAGCTGCTGCACCACCTTTTTCTAGTAAGCCAGAAAACCAGCCAGGGGCAGAGAACAGACCTAAGCACTGCCCACACTGGTGAACCCTTGGGACATGCACAGTTTTGCCCCAGCAGATTCATAGACAATACCCACACACAACAGAAAGATGGTTTGGTGACATATTGGCAAACAGACAGCCTTTTATTTCAAGCTAGGAAGGTTTAGTTCCAAGGCAACTGACTGGAATACCAACCAAGTCCCTTGAACAGGGAATTTTTCACAGCCATTTTATTTAAAACTGTTATCCACGTCAACTGGATCACTTTCCACTTGCTTATGAACTTCAAATGATTAATGTTGACTTAGTCACCATAAAATTTTAACCTTATATGTGCTATGTATCTATTACTTATCATAATCCTTTCCCCAACCTTCTCTTCTGTAATGCTGGGCTTTCAGCTACATGTGCCTACATTTATTTCAAACTTTGTAATTAAAAAGTAAATATAGAAGCACCTGAGAACACCAGAAACTCCTAAGAATGGAACAAGTTAACTTTGCTTTTTTGCAAGAAAACTGTGACTTTCAGCCCTCACATACCCTACCAATAAGCTACAAAACCATCTACCATTTGGAAAGTTATTCAGAAACAATCTCATGCACACATACAGAGACACCTTGTTTTAATCTAAACAGTGTTCAGTCATTGAATTTTACTATTTCCTTGAAAGCCATCTACATAAGTACCATACAGAACCGTATTAAACCTCAATAAAACCAAAAGTACCCTTAGTGGTTCTACAGCTAAATCCAGCTGTAAAATAAGGAGGACAGTAGGATTCAGCAATAACTAATTCAAAGACAATTTACTGCAAATGGGTCTGCTTTGAACCAAGGCACTCTGAAAACTTGCTCACAGTTGGTATGGCCTGACAAACTCATGAAAAAAATAAAACCACAAAGATGAAAAAAAAAAAATAGCAAGGAACAGGATGAGCTAGAATCCAATGATTAATTGGCCTCTAAAGCACTTTAAAAGATAAATGTAACAACACAGTTTGGGTTTCTTTCCCCCCACTCCTCCAGGCCTGTGGTATTTCTTGCAGTGCCAGCTGAGGATCAGACCCAAACTGTTTCTGAATATACTATTTTTTATAGCTACTCCCAGGAAGCAGCATGTAACATATAGAAACAATGCACCAGAACCACTATTTCTCCTGTCATACCAGAAAAAAAATTGCTTGAGCAAACGGACTGCAATTCATGCATAAATCTTCTAAATTAGGAACTTGTAGCCTCAGTCCCCTTGCTTCAATACCCACTGCAGAATACTAAGCTCAGAGTTAGTATATGTGGAGCTTCAACTTCCTCCCCATTTTTTAAAGACAAATCCCTACCTTAAAACCTTTCAACATTAACACCCCATTTTAGTTAGGGCAGGAAGCAAAAGGGAATAGGTAACTTAGCTCCATCAACATAAAACAGTGTCCAAGTGATCTCTAAGGACCAGTTATCTGAAACGTCTCACAAGACACACCAGCCACTTTCCATCCTGACAAATAGCTCTTCTCTGTTTTGTCACAGGCCATACTGCAGGTATTCAAGTGCATTTTTTTCTTTTTTCTTTCAACCTACAGTATGAAGTGGAAATTTTATTACAGCTGTGTTTGCATCATTAGCTTGCTGACAATCATATAAGCCTAAATTATCCAGGCAAGCAGTTTCATTTATTGAGACCTCTTGCTAGAAAAGAGCAGCAATCAAATCAGTCAGCCCAAATTATCCTTGACATTAACAAAGGGCTCTATGATCATTGTAAGAAATTACTTTCTTATATTACCAAGCTGATTGAGCTCCAGATGCCTCTTCAGCTTCACAGCACAAAAACTACTTTGAAATAAAAATATTTTTAAGAGCATGCAAATTCCATTGCCTCTGTTAGTTGTATTCAATGTTTTATTAAAGCATGCTAAAAATATACATTATACATGCATGTGCACACACATGTATAAAAGCAGTAAAAGCTTGATCTTACTTCAGCTAAGCAGCCATGTGCAAAAAACAAACAAAAAAGCAAACACCCAGGTCCCAGTCTTACAGTTTCACTGATGGTGAAGCCAAGAAGGGTCAGTAGATGACTGTTTCTGCATCACTGCAGGGCTCTTACCCTCTTAGAAAATAAATGAAGAAAATAGAGTTTTAGGCTATTTCCAGACAGTAGAGGCTTATTACTTACCTCTGGTTCCCCCTGTGCCCAGCTGTGAGAGCTTTGCCTAAGAAAAATATAACTCAGGTCCCCATAGTATAAACACATAAAGGACTCACTTTTGGCAGTAAAAGATACTGGGAGTTTTCTATATACTGCGGGAAAAAAGGCATCTTCAAACTCAAAAATAAGCAAAAGTTTTCTCTGAAAGTAACAGGAAAGTCTCTAGCCCTTCAAATATAAGAACGATTGTTTTTGTAAAACCAGGCCCCAAAAGACACTGCTATTTCTGAAGTATTTCAGTAAAAAGTCCTGTATTTATAGCTCATCTAACAGCAATGAATTGGAAGACAAAGTATCTTCACAAATTGTTTGACAATTATTACAGCTGCAGAAAACAAGATGCACAAGAAGTTGGAGCTGTCAGATAGATAAGGGTAAAATTTTAAGAGAACAAAATATATTCAAGCTTCAAAAAGAATATTTAAAAAATCCTATTGGGAACAAAAATGTATTTAAAGCTAGAAAAATAACTTCTACTGAAAGTAACCTATAAAATACAAGATGTGAGATTATATTTCTCTCCTCCAGTTAAATATGATGAGCTATGAGAACAGTATCTTTCAGGCTAAAGAGAAAGACATTTCTGGTTCAGGTCCCAGCTATGCCACAGGCACAATACCTTGTTTAAAATAAGCTGATAATGCAATCAAATTTTTACCAGAGAAACCTGAACTGCACAAAATTACCCAGGGTATACACCAATCAACTTAAAATTCACCAGCTCTGAGAACCCCTAATTATTGTTTTACAAGCTCAAAAGACATAAATATTTAAGATGGAAATAGGATTGTTAAAGTCATAAAATTGAAGGCTGACACTGATTTTTGACAGCACTGACCTACACTTGCTACCCAAGATTTCCTTACCCCTCTTGGTATGAAATCAACTATTACACATTCTCCTCTCCTGTTGCATGGTATTAATAGATTTTTGTATGTAAATACCCAAACATATTATGCCAACTGTTCTCAGATGTTTGTTTGCAGTAGAAGTCTTCATGGTTTCATGAGATCACAGAGGCGTCACACATTTCAGAGAAGCAGAGCTGTACCACCAGTGTCATCCTGCTGCCTGGAACAAGTGCTGAAAAGCTTCATAGAATAAAATGTCTTCAGTAGATGCCACAATACTTATAGGAATATTATTATAATTATTTTACATTAATAATATATAGAATATATATTAATAATATATAATATATAGTTATATGATATATGATATAGGATATAGGATATAGGATATAGGATATATATATAATATTATTATTATTACTTATAGGAATGTTGTAGCACTGATAGATATTTTCTTTCCTTCTGTATGAAGGGGGTTATCTAAATACTTCAGTTCCCTTTAAACCCAGACTGTCAGTAAAAGCTGAAATAAGTGACCTTTCCCTTCACAAGTCTTCAGCTACCATACAAATGAGTTTATTTACTTTACATTAGTCTATACAGAAGCTTCACAACTTATTACAGTCTAAAAGACCCCCATCAAATCAAGAAGGCTGCATTACTGGGCTGCTTTTCCTTTACTGGTGGCTTCTCTCATCCTTATGTCTCTACAAATTCCCTACTCCCTAACACTAAACAGAATGTTTTAAAGAAGAGAAAAATTTTATTGCCCAACTGTACCTGCAAATTTTCTTTCTGAAATTCCCCCCTTAGTTCGAGATTTAGTTAGCTGATTCTTTTTTTGCCCTTGAATTTAAAGCCACTGCAATTCTTAAAGGGATTCTGCAATGAATCTGCTTTGGCTCTAACTTATCCAGAGAGAACTTGTTGCATATGAGCATTTCTCCTGCTTACTCTTTTTCCTTGCTGAGGCACAATTGTGCCTTCAAGTTGAAAATGTAATAGCTCTTAGTGCCACTTTGACACACACCTCAAGAAGAAATTCAGATATGTTGTAGGTATAGATATAGCCCTGCCTAAATGTCTTAATTTTTTAACAACAGGATTTGTAACTGGATTTCCCTGAGACACAGGTTGAAACTGTTTTTCTGTTTTCTCTATAACTCAATAAACATTTAATTTTAACACTGAAATCTTTGGTTGGGCAGAGGGAAGGCACCACCTAAGAGCACCCTTAGAGGCATTCTCACAAGATGCAGAAAAACTGGGTTCCAAGTGCCATAGAAAGCAGAGGAAATAAAATCTGTCTTCTACACAAAGACAAGGACTCATCAAAACTTCTGATCTTAGATACAAAGGTATCAGGAAGGTGATAAGGTAAAACAACTGTTTCCACCTCCTCCCCTCTTTACATAAAACCTTATACAAGAGGTTCTAAAAAACTAAGAATTGTGTTAATCAGAAATGAATTCACACATTTCTAAGTATATTTCCTCCTTCAACAGCACTACAGAGAAAAAACATTATTAGAAAATGTCAACTGAGCAAAGGTTCTTAGTGATAAGTTTTCAATTATATAATCATTCTTGCAAATAAATTCAAGAAAATATTTCAAAGCTATGCCACTATTCATTTTTATATATGAAAAGTAGAAGTTAAAAAGGCAACAAATCATCTCTTCTAAACCCTTCTGAAAGAACTGAGGAGGATGCATGTCTGACAGAGAAACTTAGCAGTCACTCAGTACCATGCTCCTGAAACACATCAAGAAACCCAGATCTGAAATTACTTGGAGCAAATTCTAAACACTTCCTTTAATTTCAAGTTCTTAATGGAGGCTAATCCTTTGCTCTCCCTCTTCTGCCTTTGGTAAAAATATATTACAGACTGAAAAACTCATCAGCACAGGTTTCACAATTTGTACAGAATTTTTCCATGAAAAAATACTAAGAAAATGGCATAAAATTTTAATAGATGTGGGTCTTACTTTCTGGTACAATTTTCATAGAGATACCAGACCACCTTCCATATACTGCATTAGCTTTTCACACATTTAAATAGAGAAGTTAATGCAAGATAATTGATATTAGTGGAAAGATTTCCAGTAATTTCCCAAAGGCATAGAAAAGCATACTGCCAACAGACAACCTAACAGCAATGTTCCTGAAATAATCAGAATCATCTACCGAGGAGAAAAGGCTGAAAGACACAAAGACACATTAGCATACATCTGTACTTATTTTGATTTGTTAAGGTACAGGCTTTGCTGTACACTTCTTATGCTTTTTGGGGGTGGTTAGTTCAAGCTAAATTCTCCTGTTTCAAGTGGGAATTTCACTGCAGAGGATTTGGGTTCAATTAGTCTGAAGCCACTCCAAAAACCAATCTGAGAGCTGACACTACTGGTGAAACAAAGTAGTTGAACAAAGGACTACTTTTTAAGAAAACAACATCGTCTGCTGTGTCAAAAATGCTTTGTTTGTTTTTTCTACTGAAAAAAAAAGGCACAAAACTCTCAAAAATATCTGTAAAACAGCAATCAGCTGCTCAAAATTTCCATCACAAAGCAGGAGTGCTAGAAAGCATACAATGGGATATAAATTAAGTTCTTTACTTTTCTTAATTAGAAAATGGGTTAATGCCACAGAAGGTATGTCAGTGTAGTTTTACTTTTCCTGCAGATAAGAAAACCAAGGCTGTCAACAAGTTCCCAGGACAACCTGAGCTCCTTCTTTCTCTCCCAATATTCCCCTGCTGCATCCTGTACTTTGCCTGTTGGACTCAAGTGCCTTGCTAATGTTCTTTAAAGGATAGGCTGATATGTAATCACCAAAAGCAACATTGTAATTGGTGTTTTGTTGCCTCCAAACTACTTGTTTCATGTGTAAGCAGTTATTTAGTACAATATTTTCTTTTCCAGATTTTCTGGCACTTCAATGCCCTCGTCAGAACTGAGCTATCTTAAGTTCTGTTCCCTTATCTTCACTTCTTTATTTTCTCCACTGTATTTGTACTTATGGGATGAATTCAGATTTTGATAAGAAGTTGCACAACAAACAAGTATCCAGCTTAACTTTTACAATTAAGGGCTCTTAGATAAGATGATTTTTATTTTTAATATTTCCCAAAATAGGAAAAAAAGCAGAAATAGAAATCTAAAGCTTGTACTAGGCATTTATAAAGGCAATCAGAAAAGTTGCAGCCCACTCAGCCTGACTTTGCAAACCTTTGAACATTTAAACACAATCTAGCTTTTCAGAGATCAGCTTCTATGTGCATGCCTGAATTCAGCTGGGCAATGATTGGAAAGAAAGTGCTTTTGAGCAGATAACAGCACAAGCAGCCACTGAGTGACAGCCCGTGTCCTAGAAAAGGGAAAGCGAGAAGTGAATGTCAAGACCTTAACTTCAGGAAAAAAAAATAAAAAACAAACCCACAAAGTACTATTTGCCACCTTCCCTTTTAGCTTTTAAGACTCCACGTGTCAAGTCCTGCTCTGGATCCTTAACATGTTTTACCATTAGGAGACCTAACACAATGAGAGAACGAGTTAGAATAATAATTAATAATAATTTCACAAAGAAACTTTCTGAACTGATTATAATTTCACTCCATGCCATGAACTCCCTAAAGGCACTATATAGTATCAACCCCTTCTGGAAAAAACAAGGTTCTCTTCCTGAAGTAGAAGTTCATCATTCATTACAAGTCTGGGAGTACTGCTAAGAACACATTTTTCCACCCATCTCTTAGGATAGGTGAAGTCTTTCCAGAGATCACCAAGGATTTCACCAGCCCATTAGCAGGGAGAGCACTTTTATTTTAACTCTCTGGGGTGGGTGAGGACAGGACAGACACATACCTGAAAATGTAAACAATCCAGTATACTTATTAAATTTTATTTTATTTACAGAACACAGACTTCAGCTCCCCCCCATTTCAAGCATGTTTACTTTCTCACTTTGTAGTGTTTAACTTGCCTAATTAATCAGCTTCAACTACGAGAAGTAACTGCATAAAATACTTTAAAAGAAGGATAACCAGAAAAAAAGCTGGATACACAGTTTTCAGGACTTCAAAGCAGTAATATTTTCTTGCAGATGCACAGCAGGGATTGCTTGAGGTAATATATCTTTTACTTGTGCAACACAGACTCTTCCCAAGTATTAGTTAAAGGGCTGACTTGCAAAAAGAAATAAAATTTTAAAAGATTTTATTTTAGTCTAAAAAGTAATTATGGCAAATAAGAGAAGCATTAAGGCTAACATGTTGAGCTTGAGAGGTGAAACTCCCTTAAGGTAAGACTGTTACTAAAAATCAGTGACCTGAAGAAAAACATATGACAAAAGCAAGCTTTTTTTTCTTTTCTGTGATCAGCAGTAAAGTCACAAGTCTTAGGAATGATCTCCATCACTTTGTACTTTATATAGGACACAGGCAACAGAGCTTTAAGGTTTCAGATGTCTTTTCACTGATTCCTCAAGAAATGCAGCTGAAGGAAACAACTTATGCCAAAAAGCAGCCTATCACTATTTTATAGTACTATAAAGCAAATAAAAAGTATACATTAAATCAGATCACAGCTCTTAGAAACTTGCAGTGTGCTGAAATGTTGCAGTCTCCTTCTACAAATATTCTACATAAACATAAGGCAGTAGAAAGAGAACCAAAAACTTTACAGAGTTCCACCTGGGTATTTTCTGAACAAGGGAATGACAGCCTGTACACAATACTAACCAGTTCCATCATCATTAATAAAACTGAAGTCATTTATCCACCTTTCTATAGAGCAGTGAATAAAAATGTCATTGTGTTAATGAAGGGTCTTTAAAAAACATCACATGACTCTATGAAGCTGTGAGACTGTATATTTTTGAAATGACTCAGCTCTGAGCAAATACTAAAAAGATCCCAAGACCTTGACAGGTCCCAACTGAAGTCTAAAATGCTACTGGTCAAAACTTTCTGAAGAAATATGCAGTATCTCTCTGGACTTAGCATTACAGCAGCCCCTAGAGCTCTTAGAACTGATGGGAAACACAATTCTTCATTGCAGAAAATAAAAATCCCAGCATTAAACCCTTAAACATTCAAAATATTGCTAAGAACTGTGAGCAAATTCAGTCTAGTAATTAAACTAGATCCAAACTACAAGAAGAATGAGATAATAAAAATATCTCCCATCAATAGTAGTGGCCAAAGAAACCTGATAGAGTAATTAGTGAATTGCAATTTTGCACTTGTGTTTCTCAAAACACAACATTATTTTCTTGGTCATTTCTATTATGTGCACATTGGTTAACTGCATATCATTTGATAATTACATTATTACTAATACAGTCAAACTCAAACTAGAAAAAAATCTACCATTTTT
The DNA here is from genome assembly GCF_036169615.1 of Heliangelus exortis. Lineage (NCBI taxonomy): Eukaryota > Metazoa > Chordata > Aves > Apodiformes > Trochilidae > Heliangelus > Heliangelus exortis. The sequence goes on along the minus strand of NC_092436.1, from coordinate 10,520,587 downwards.
CTTCCAGTGAGATAGAACAGTACATTAAAGTAAATCCAATTAGAGTACCTTCAAGCAAGTGTGCCTTTTTTACTGAGTTATTTAATAATTGATCTTAAAAATCCCAGCAGGGGAAAAGTAATGCTTGTTTCCTGAGAGTTTTCCCACTTCTCTGATTTTTCAGTATCATTATTTTGTGTCAAACAATAAAGTTCTAAACCCTTAATGCAAGCCTGCAGGCAGTTTATTGCACCCAGCACAACTTTACCACATTGCATATTCATAGTACTAACTGCATTTCTGTGTATTTCTGCTACAGCCCATAAAAGACTGTCTTGTCTTTCCATCTCATTGCAAGATAAAGTCTGGGACAATGAGAAAATACAACTCTGTTCCTCCCCTCCCTTTCTTCCCCCCCCAACATCTTGCCTTTTCCTTCCCTCAGTGAGGTATCAGAGACACCAAAAAGAACTTTTTTTCCCCACATCAAGTACCTTCAACTTGCACTACAATAACAAACCTGAATTCAACCTTTGCTTCATTTAAGGCAAGATTACCTAGAGTTTACAGTAAGTAACAATTTCTTCATTAAGATCACAAACCATCTGAAACCAGCTAGAACACAGTGAGTTTCTCTGATAGGGTTGAGGGAAAAAGTTAACTCAAAACTGATACTTGAAATATCCTGATACTCAAATTTTCAACAGGAACGGAAGTTACTGATCTGAATAATTTACTCAGCTCTCAAAAAGTACCATGCTTCAGCTCAACAAATGATTCTCTGCCATGACCTAAGCAAAGTACATTTGTTCCCAATACCTGAAGTCCATTTGGAGTGCAGTGTTTGTGGTGATCCCAGCTGACGCTGGAGAAAAAGCATTGCTCACCACAGCTGCATCTTTTGTACCATGACAGCTCATAGAATTGCAATTTTACATGCAGCTACAAAGCACTAAAATTCCTTTGACAAACAAAAACCACTTGTATTTGGATAAAAAAAATGTAAAACAATGTATTTGATTTCCACAAAGAATAACAATTTCATAAAATGAGGTGTCCCAGATATTTTTCTGTCCTAAAAATCAGATAAAAATGTTTACATTGAACCAGCACATACAACAAAACATAAGGGCAAAAAATCCTCAAGATCACATGTTTATTGGATCTACAGGAGATACAAACATAATAATTTGGGGTGTTATCCCTTCCAAGAATGTGTAATACTTTTGCAAAGTTGAGGGACAAAAAGTGACATCCTGTCACTACATCTCTCCTTTTCTCTCCCATTTATCCATGACAACAGAGGAATATTTGCTCATGTTGCACTTTTAACCTAGGTCAGTCATTGAATTTAAGAGCCGAAAACGAATGGTTCATTACTTCAATTACAAATAAACTAGGAAAATTCCACCAAGTCACAACACCCTCTCACTGTTCACTTCTGTTACATTTTCATTCTATGGCAACAAATATGGCAGTTTTCTTATTTCTTTACATGGCAATGCAGCATAAATCTGAGTCAGTGTCATAATATGAATTAGCTTGTTCCTCAAGAAAAATTCTACAACATGACATTCCGTCTTGGTTTTTGATGTTTTCAAGCAGTGGCTTGAAATCTAATTGAAATCCATCAGGTTCATCCTTGATACCCTCAAGTTAACTCTGATTAGTGGCTTTACACCCTGTAAATCTTCACTGAAATTAACAAAAATGCAAAATTTATTTAAGTAGCAAAGTACATTCCACACTTAGAAGCATAAAAAGTCACTTGTTATATTTCACTGAAATCCTACCTCTGACATTCAATTTCTGATTTGTTTCTTCCAGCTCTTGCATGGAGTACTTCCAACTACATGACACCACCAGCATCTACAAGTATTAAAACTAGGAATTTAAAAAGAAAACTCTCAATTCCAAAAAAATTGTGTGTGAAGAAATCTACACAATACACATACTATTAAGAACCTGGTAGAAGTCTTACAGGCATCCAGGTCTTCTGTTTAACATCTGACTTCTCTTTCAAAACTGACAGAGGAAATACCTCAATCTGCACAAACACATTCTAGATACAAGCAGACAATCTTTCAGCTCTCTATAGTCATTAATAACACACTTTGTTCAAGAATTTAAAATAATTTAAAACCAGACCAAGAGACAGCAGGTCACATACCCTCCTGCATCTCTTTCTCTCAGATCAATTCCTCACATTCATCCCTTCCAAACATTGCTACAGAAGCAGATCTTGAAAAATCTTTTGGTCTTTAGGCAGCTTATAAAACATACTACACTTACTCAAATAGTTTCTTTCATTTGAGAAATGGCTAGAATTCCAGAGGAAAAAAAAGCAAATCAGAGTTGGAAAAAAAAAAAAAAAAAAGCAACAACTTGATCTAAACAGTAGGCACTAAATTCACCCCATCATATTCCAAAAATAGAAGCACTTGAATAGATTTACTGCACATGTTCTTCAGGGAAAATATGATTAATGTGTCATTACCAATAACCCACTGAGTCAGAATGGAGATTCTGAATGCTAGCACAGACCTCTCTCTTATCAGTGAACTTACCTCCATTTCACATTCCAAGTTACCTTTACGCAATAAAAAGCAAGGAAGGGAATTTTGTTTCCATTTTAAAAAATACTATGGTACGTATTTTTGAGCATGGAAACCGGAACATTTAGAAAAAGCAAGCAATTATCCATCAATCTGATTCAGTCATGCTAAACTTTATACTTTATCAAAGCTATTTTTAACATTCATTTGGCAAATCTGTTACTGCAAAATATACTATGTTCACACTCTAGCCCACTGCTAACTCAGAAAGCAGCTAGGGTAGAATCCTCCTCATTCTTTGCACATCTTCTAGTCTTAAAATAAGGAAATGCTGTGTATCAGGTGGATGTGATAGATGGGCACACACACCTGTCTGAGTGGGAAGAAGGAGGAGGAAAAGACAGAGATGGAACAAATAGATAGAAAAACAGAACTGTGTGAAAGAAGAACCCACATCACTCACCTGCTCTTCTACTGAAGGAAGTGCTTCACAACAGGCTCTAGATCAAATCCAAAGCAGAGCTTGTCCAAATTTCCTTTTCTTAAACATGTCCTTTTCCTCTAAATCAATGTTTTCTAGCAGGGTAATACTGAAAGAGAAAACATTTGAACAAGCACATCAGCCTGAGTGGTTTATTACACCTTGACTTGACAACAGTTAAGTAAAAACTTCAGAATTTTTCTATCAACCTTCAAACAGTCTTTTATGGCAAATACAGACTCAAGAAATGGGGCACAGAACAAACAAGAAAGCAGAACTTCTCAGAACAAGAGTTTCAGCAGAGCTGTTACTCACTGGTACCCTTGATTCTCATCTTCTTTATTAGTCTGTCAGAGGCACAATCAGTAAAAGAAAAAAAACAAAAACCAAACACCACCAAACAACACACTTTTTCACTGTTTGGCTAGAGCTTCTACCAAAGTGACTCCATATCAGTAAATCACTTTAAGTCCTTAGGACCTGTCATGACTATTAAAATACACTTAAATCATAAAAACCAACATACAAAAGCAAAACTAATATTGCATTTTAGAGTTAAGAGCTCCCCTTTGTAGGACTGAAGACCTCTCATATCCACATTTTATTAAAAACTTGCATCACACAGGCAAACGTTTCATTAAAAAAACCCATTGGATATGTTCTTCTAACAGTTAATACATAACAAGGAGCTCTCCCCATGTGAAATGTTAACAAGAATGATCAAGAAGATGTGGGTTTCTTAAATAAAAAAAAAGACTGTTTCACTTGTTTCATCTGTTGATTAAGGTTGCAAAAAGCAGAAGTACTACATGAATGTTATGCAGACATCTGAATCTATTAGATATGAATACTGAAACTTCAGAATGCCAAAAAATCTGAAAGATTTTGTTTAATGGTCCTCTTGGAAGTTCACAATGACTGCTTTTCATGAATTGTTAATTTCTTACATTATTTCCTTACATTATTTAGAATGGTCCCCTCTGTATATTAGAAAGCAGCACTGTATGTAGAAAAACTGTTTATATTGATTATAACAACATCTATATGACCATTTTCATATTTTATTTCACAATATGCATTCTATGTATTTCTAGTTACTATAAAGAACCTATAAACACTATATTTTCCCTCAAATGACTAAATCAGTATCCTGTTGTCATAGCAACAAGATGCTTTTCAAAGCTCCGATCACCTGGGTGGCTGTTGCTGGAGTCCAAGTAGGTAAATTACCTCATCCATCCATCTGCTTCTGTAATGGGACAGAAGGGAAAGGTCTGCACAATTTCTGTGCCACCCACATCTCCTGTATCTTAATCTGATGTTTTCTGTGTGTGCAGACCAGAACATCAAAAAAACAACACTTAAATCAGGATCTAAGTTACCTTTCTTCACTCTCAGTTTTTAGGGCTTGCAATCAGTGGGGGAAAGATAGGGGGAGGGAAAAAAAAAAAGCCCACCTTACTATTCAAATACATACATTTCTACTAAAAAAAAAAAAAAAAAAAGGTATTTAAGACATTATTTAATTTAAAACATACAGCAGTACCTAGTACCCTGGCATTGGTGTACCAACTCCAAAATCGTTCAACTGTCTTGAGCATTCTGGAAGGTAAGAACAGGTAGGCTTCTCAATGTACCTTAAATAACCTTAACAACAATCTTAAATAACCTTTAATAACCATTACAATGTGCCTTAAATCAATATCTTTGACCAAAGCAGTAAAAACTGCAAAGCCATTCAATACTCACATCAGCCTGAACTGTCAGGTCTGCACTTAGCACTGCCCCTCTTTTGGCAGAAGGTCTCTTGCAACAGAAATGACCCAAGGTTCTGCAGTTGCAGCCTTGCTGTAACAAGAATACCTATACACTGAAATAGATGGTGCTTGCCATAAATATTTTCAGCGATACTTTTGCTGGAAATGATTTATGTAACACCTTTGCTTAAGAATCAAAAATGCTTTAGTATCAGATGCATAGAACACACAAATTTCTTCTCAATGTTGTAAGCAACGTGGGCTAATCTGGTCATTTTTATTCAGATCATTAAGATCCAAAATTTATAACTGAGTTTAACTGACAAAGAAAATCAGATGCCCCGGCAGACTTCAATCAGAATTTTTGAACACGAGGGTCATCACACTTCCCACAGGAGAAGCAAGAAAAGTGAAAGGTGACACATGCAAAACCTGACTCTCAGTGCTGTGCACCTCCTCTCTTAAATGTGGCTGGAAATTTAAATTCTAAGTGTCCCTGAGATATTACTCAGTTTTCAAAACCTTGCTCATAATTTTCTTATGTGTATCATGACTTTGGTCCCAAAGACAGTCACGAACAGATCCAACTCAGCATGATGAGTACCAGCTCATACCTCCAAGAGTTCCACAATAAGTTTGGCCCAATTACAACTTAGCACTTCTCTCAGTAGCCCTTTTAGGCAGCTGTTCATTCCATACCTTTCTTCTCCAAACACATTAACTGTGAGTCACAAAGCTAAATTTGTGAGAAAGGAAAATAACAAGTGTGTGTTGGAACAGACCACATAAATAATTCAGTGTCTGCTTTCACTTGTTCTTGCTGCCCACATGAATAGTCATTGTTCCTCTCTTGCTTTTAAGCATTTACCCAATCCATCAGAAAGTTTTTCCTTAGCCTCCAGAATATTAGTTTACCTTTCCTTTGGCAATTAGAAAATGTTGCCACTAGTGACATGTTATTACCAAGTAAAATTAATTATGCAACAGCAAATAAAAATATTTAAGATTTGCATACTCTTCAAATATTTAATTCCTTCTAGTTTCCCCAGTCATCTCTCTGTAGTGTGGATTAAAACAGAGCAGGTTTTTTTAATTAACTGGAATAAATAAAACACCAAATGAATTTAGAATTAAATAATCTTCACACACAGAACATCATTAAATAATTGACATCAAGTAAACAAGAAAAAAGTGGAAGTGGATTTCCATAAGAGCACACAGCAGGTTTCTTCCATCTTTGAGATCCAAATATGATGTTAGCAGAAAAAAATTCCAAGACAGGCAGTGAGTTGATGCCATATGAAGGTGATGTTTTAGTTAATTTTAACAATTCAAGCCCCATGGAATTTAACAACCTTCTGGTTTCAAGGTTTACTGTTTCTGCAATGTTCCCAGGTTGTAACCTTAACAGTTTTGCACCTAAGCTTAGAGATCATAAATGTTTCATTTACTATGTTCAATGTGAACATAGTCCCCTTTTAATTCTTATGTCTCTAGTACATATATCAAGCACATCTCACCTGAAATCACACCCACTTCTCATTGCTACCAGACAACAGGAAATAATCCCAACCACTATACCAGGAGTTTATAGACTGTGTTAAATATTGCAAATATTTTTGGCTTTACAGAGACCTAACAAGCATTTTATCCAAATTTCATGACAAAGCTATGATCAAAAGAATTTTTCCATTTCAATTCAGCTGCATATTCATTTGCTATCTACATTTTTAAAATGGTAAAGATAACTTTGCCTAAAAGTCTAGCTTGCCCAGTAGCTGTGCTAGCAATTTGAAAATGCTGAAACAAGCCAGTCTGAAATGAAACAACTTAAAGACTGGTTTTATTGAGGTGATTGTATTCTTCTTAATAGAAATTATAAAAAGTTACCACATCAACCTAATGACTAAAAATATTTGCAAATGCAATTTCAATTAAAAAAAGAAAAAAACCCACTTACTCAGACTTCATTATTTATTACAGCAATCTCAGATTTTGAATAAAGAGCATTGCAAAAATAAAGGTTATTATTAGCATTAATAATTACTAAGAAGAAAATGTCATTTGATTTTTTGGACAGTGGAAGTGAAAGAGCATTTTAGTGCACTGTTGTATTTTCATAGTTTCTTGCAACACACAATGCCAGAAGCAGCAGATTAACCCAGTTTCTGTGGGCACAAGGCTAGGATCTATTGCTGAGCACAGCTGTCAGAGCCACCTGCATATCTTTGGCTCCAGTCAACTCTTAGAAGTAAGCCAAAGGGTGATTTCAGGATGCTGCAATGTCCATTTTAATTTATGTTTGTAACAAACAAACCAAAACAAGTGACCAACATAACCTAGGAAGGTTGGAAGCTACTAACCATCTCTGCCTAGAAGCTCTGATTATACAAAGCTGGTATCATTTCTGCTTGTCTTATTTTTCCAGCATATACAAAGTCAGCTCGACCTTTGTTTTTACTTGTATTCCTGAAGTGGCCTTCTGCACCTTATTTAGACCAAGTTTGGATTAACCAGTGAACAAGCTGCTACTGCCAAGGTTAAATGGCAACCAAAGCCAATTGTGTAGAAAAAAATTGAGTCTCCCAGATAAAAGTAAAAATAAGATAGCAACTTCCAGCTATCAGCAAGCTAACTCCAAGCAGTTCAAATCAGCACTGGAAAGCTCAGATGCTTATCCAGACTCTTGCAATTATCCTAAATTTAAATCTGTGACCGTAATTAGGCTGATTTTTTTTTTAAGTTCTTCTATTCCAACACACCCTTCTTCACCTCCTTGTTCACTAAATCAGTGTGAAAACCCCCCTGGGTTTAGCTGTGGACTCGAAAGAAACAAGCCAAACAGCACGACAAACACAAGTTTACTGTTAAATGTTTCCTTTACAGCACCTCTGCATGTAAAGATAAATTAATTCAAAAGACTCCAGAGACCAGTCTAGTTTTACTATCTTGCCCAGTAACAAATCAGTATGGTAGACATCAGGCTGATTTGATATGTGCCACAAAACCTTCCACAGCAGATAGAACCTGTTTCTGGGAACAGACCTTTGGCCATTGACACACAGACAGAAATTCATCTTCTGAATGAACATGGAAGCAGAGCTAAGCAAAATTTGATAGTTTCACAAATGCAGACTGAATAATAGCATAACATTCTGCTAAGTACTCAAATATTCAAAACTAGTGAGATGAACAAATAAACTGTCTTCTAGTTTGCCTGAAGTTTCCCAGATAAAATTGAAGTGCTGGAAAGACCAGCCACAGAAGTAAGTAGGTTTCAAAGTACATAACTATTAGAACAGCTCAGGAGATAGCTAATACCAGTATTTCTACTGTTGTTTTTATAAACCCACATTACTGAAGAAATGAAGACTACTTTAACTGATACCTCTGGCCTATTTAAAAATCATTCTGAACCTCCCACCTCTTTCTTGCATTATGGATCTCTGTGTACATAAGGATGGGTCAAGACTCTTAGACCATCTCTAAGATTTTGCACCTGTGATATACCAGTTATACTGTGACAGCCTCCCCCACCCAGCTGAAATAGATACACACTGCTAAAAAGCAAGTTTCCTCTCTGTGCAGCAGTGCACTGGGTGATTTATACTCAAATAGAGGCTTATGATCCAGTTTGCATTGCCAGACACTGTGCCAGTTTGAGGTAGCAGCTGTGAGACCTACAATGTCTGTCATGGCTGTGAAACACAGCCCAACAGAACAGAGTGTGTGGATGGCATCAAAGTGATTCATCTTTTTAAAAATTAGTCTCTTCCCACTCAGAAAAGGAAGACTTCTTGCTGCAAAAAGAGGAAGAACATTCAGACAATTGGTTCTGCCTGCTCTGATTGAGATGCGAGCTTCCAACAGACAATGGCAACTCCATCCCACACACCTATTTCTGTAATAATCTGATTTTAATACTACATCTCCTTACAGCTCAGCAAGAAAAATGATCTTCAGAATCTCCATGAGAACCACAAAAGTGAAAGGGAACATCCAGACAGCTGATCCCAGCTCAGATTTGAGGGGCTGCTCTGTAGCACACAGCCCTTGGGTCCAGATTGCACACAGCAGTAGGGATTCTCCCAACAATCTGAGGACTTGGAGACTTCACAGTTTCAATCCAGAAGTACTGCTTCGCTTCATCTGATGTTTTGGTAAGAATGGAGTAGGAATGCAGATTCACAAGAAAAGAATTCCCTAAATGGATGAACCAAAATCCAAAACAACTTGGATATATTTCTATTAACTCCAGAAAGGTACAGCGGTGCAGTCGTTGTTTCCATGAAAAAAAGCTCAACATGAAAACCTTTAAAGTTATATCAGAAATAAGCTATTCAAGGATTTTCTGCTTATTTGCATTGATCATCTCTAATATTTTAAAGCAACAGGTTTATGTGTAATAAATTTAAGATATCACTTCCACTCAGAATCCATACATCTTGCCCAACACACCAATAATTTAATACTTTTATAGCTGACTAATCTTCCTTCTGTGGCATTTGTTTTCATTTACTCTGACTGGAGGGAGAAGCTGCTCACCTGATGCATCTCACTTCCACAGATAAATTCATACTGTAAATACAATTTATAATCTGAAATGTGTTTGGAGTTCTTATTTGTAAGATGAGTGCAAAACGCTACCAGAGATTTATGTGCTATTATTATGCAACCAAAAATTTTTTTTATTTCTACATTTAAAAACACAGAAACATTAACTTCGTGTTTTGCTTACTTGTAAAATGATTTAGGCACAGAAAAATATTGTGTTATTAAAACTACTGAGTGCTGTCCTGGGTGAATAACTCATCTATTAGCTTGGGATCAATGCAAATTAATTCACTCAGCACCATGAAAAGGCTGCTTCTGCTCCTTATGTTGCATCAGAGCAGGAAAAGGTCTGATAAAGAATGGATGAATAGGCAGAACAAATAATTTGTCATACAGCTTCCTTTTAGCAGCAGAGGGTAATTAATTTAGATAAATTATATCTAGTATCCTGCATTTTATATGAGAATTTCATTAAAGTAATGACGCTTTGATGAAGTTCCTCTCTAACAGGGATTATCTGCAGGAGGAAATTAGCACTTACATCCCTCTTTTTCTTCAACATCCTCTAACAATTCCTGGCTATCATCAGCTCCTAGTCATTGGCCAAGGAAAAAATATCCTTGCTTCAACTTCAAGCCAATGTAGTATCAGTACTGTTACTATTTATATGCTATCACACAGAAGGGTACTCCATTAGCATCTTTGGGGGATTTCTGCCTAGAAAACTAATAAATTTAGATCCTTTAATAATACCCATAATCACACAAGCACCCTATTCCTAATGGTCAGTTTGGATAGCAGTTTTTCTACTTCAAATGCTTAATCAAAATTCAGAATTCAGCTATTGCTGCATCAATACTGAAATCCTGTTTCTGGAACAATACCTGCAAAGGAGGAGGACACAGAATTACATCAGCCTGGCTATTTTCTGATTTCTCCATGTGTTTTCTGAGGCCAGTGATGGCTTCTCTTGGGATGTCAACCAATCCTCCCCCTCTGCTTGCTGTCAAGTTATTTTTGGACCCAGGTTACAAATATATAAAACTTTATGAAACTAGAGAAAAAGATGTTTTAGTCATTTACTTCAAACCAACTCAGAAGAATGCCATTCAGTATATGCCACTCAAATCACAAAATCAGGTCATCAGATGACTATCTCAGATTCTAGAATGATCTAGCAGCCAACATTATCAACAGCAAAAAGTTTACCTGTAAGAATTTGATAGAGAAGTAGCTGAAACTCAACCCTAACATGTTATGTTTTGATTAGTGAAGGAAAAAAAGAAAGGGTGGAAGATTTGAAGAGCTGAAATTTAAATAAAATCACTACAGTCCATCCATTCCAGAAGAAATAGCACCTGAATGCAGAACTGTCACCTCCCAATGGAGCCCTTAGCACTCAACATATGTACATAGACACAGTCTCTCTCTCCATATGTTTTCTCATAACTTCTATTTATACTCAGAGCTGAGGGCAAGAGAAAGAAAACCACATCTTGTAATATCCACTATCTTGTCATAGTTGGAAATCTTACTTCAACAATGGAAGGAATATAATATAGAAGAATCACTCCTTCACCCCAAAAAACTAAGGGCTTCCGAGCCTAGACAGAATTAAACTAAAAACTCGGTTTGATACTTTTCCAAAATATTCCTGTTTTCCCTCTATTCTTTATGCCATTATCTTTAGCTACTTCAAAACTGAGTACCTCCTCTGTGCCCATTTCAAATCCCTGCCTTCCCCATCTACTTCTTCTTAAAGACAGCAAGATTAGATTTCCATTGACATTAAACCAAGATGCTTCCTGTACTCTAATTTTATATTTTTTAAAAAAGACCCAAAAAAAAATTATTTTTGTGGTGGAAATGCATTAGCACTTGAAGCAGTAGTATTTTTGGAGCTCACCATTATAGCCCGGCTCTATTCCTTCAGGCAATAAGAACTGGATAAACACTTAAACCACTCAGAACAGCATTTCATGTAATCTGAATGTCTGCATTATTCAGGGTATGTAATCAACTTAGTAGCCCTGAAACTGATAACTCTTCTACAAAACTGCCACAACATCCTTCACACTAAGTACATAAGGGACACAATGCCTTCAGACATCACCTTCCCTATTTTTAGAGTGAATACAGTTCATCTCTGCAGGTTATCCTGGAGTACATCCAGATGTCAGCTGTCAGAGGTTAAGACTTGCTCAGAGTACTCTGCTAAATTGCCAAGGCAAAAAAAAAAAAAAAAAACCGAAAAAAAACCACTACTTTCTTGTGGAAATAGTTTTAGTGTGACTTGTATCTGATGCCTTATCAGCAATGTTGTCGCCAATAAATTTTTTGAGAATATTTTTTAAATTATTCAAGGTATTGCTTTATCTGGCAAATTCTAAGCAGAGATCTTAGAAGAAGTTGCTATTAAATACTGAAGACTGAGTCACATATCAATTAATACAGTTGTTGTCTTCTCTAGAGATTGCCAGTGATCAACCAGTTTGGTCCTATGCTGACCCAAAAGAGTTTATATCATCTTCCTTTATGCATAAATGAATATCAGAGACTGAAATTGCTCTACTCAACACCTCTTAATTGAGGTCAAAACCAAAATGGTGATTTGGACACGTCAATTCCCTCAGCCATTTTTATCTTCCCTCAGGAAAAAGGAAATGCCTAACATGCCTGTTCCTCTCCAGCAGCTAAGGTTGCAGATTTCCTCCCTAACCTGGCAGAAGACCAACAGCTGGAAAAGAAAATAATAAAATTTTTAAAAATCAAATACAGCCAGTAACTCTGGGTACTGCCTGGTCATAGCAGTTGTTGGATTTACCAGTGAGCCATTTCCATCAACTAGGTCTTAACATTTATATAGGTATTAAAAAGTGTCCCGATACAAAGAGCTTTTGTCAAACCTGGTGCTGATATGCAATGTGACATTACTGCAGCAGCAGTAATAATACAGGTTCACACATTAAACTACAGATGCTGAAATACAAAAATGTGTTTACTTGGCTCCACTCTACCCACCCTGCTCCCCAAGAACTGGCAATAAAAGGTAAATCACTGTGCACTTGGTCTGTTCCAGGAACAAACACCAGGGTTTAGTTGCTGTTGGTCTGTCAGAAACTATTGTAAGCTTACATGCCTATTAGTTTGAAGTTAGAAACAACAGAATTCAAGGATTAAAAGTCATTAAAAACTAAATTAACATTTCTCTACAATCTACAAATATATAAATAGGAAAAGAAAAAAAATCATTTGTTGGCCTTTAGTAATCTTCCCATCAACATATTCTTGAAAAAATTAAAGTCCATTATAGGAAAATCATCTTTTAATTCTCTCCAAATTCACAGAGATCCTTCATCAAATACCAGGCTGTAACCTTTCAAAAGGTGAGACCAAATTCATAAAATATCCAATTTAAAAAAGGAAAGGATGTCAAAGCTACCAGGCACAAGTGAATCTCCAGTAATTCAATTCTACACACAAATTATCATCTCTCAGCTGCCACAGTGCAGGCAAACCCTAAGTTTATTCCAGTTGTCAGTAGTCAACAAATAACTTTTCATTGCCTGCCCTAAGACAAGTGGAAGATTTCACATATCCAAGACAAATTACTCAGGCTGAAACCTGGTGCAACCCTGGTGGATGTTAAACAGGTGCTCCCTACTAGAAACATGGAACCATTCAGACTGTTCTGATTCATAACTAAGTTTCTCAGAGTTGCTCTCTCCTTAAAACTCTTCAATCAGAACCTGCAGCACAGCATCTCTGCTTTCTTCTAAGAAAGAGGCCAACTATTTGCTCAATCATGTCAAACCCAACAGTGTGTTTGTAACTTGGTCAGAGAACTGCTCAGCCTTTAATAGCAAACCATTGTCAAATCATTCTGGTAGTTTAACAAGACAGGATAAATTATGAGGAAACACTGTTAAGGAAAGCACCAAACATATTCCCTATACCTTATCAAGAGAAAAGCCTAATTATGGGGAAAAAAGTCCATAAGATACATCTTTAGCTTTCAAACTTATTCCAGAATTAGTAGATTTAATTTAATTTAAAAGAGTAAAATAATTTTCACCTACATTGTATTGGACATGAAAAGGAGGCTATTTATTTTTAGTATTTAGCAATGTTTTCATTTCCCATGTCTTTTGCCAACGCTTCCCAAAAGATGCAAGATTAAAATTTTATTTCCCCCAGAATACCCTTCTTGTGTTCAAATGTTATTTCTTTTTGTTTGCTGAATGTTTAAGACCACACAAGGGAGATAATAGGAAATAAGAGGTAGAGTTAAGTTGCATTCTTTCCCTCGACTGACAAATAGTAACAATTTGAACATTATAATAATTTACTGTTAAAGTTGTTATTTTTTGACAAATTCTATAAAAAAATAGGAATAAGATGTATGCAGAAGATTTCCCATGTCAGCCATCCCACAGACACTTTTTATAATAAGCCTCAGTGTGTCTTGCAGCACCTTACAACAATCATGAAGCATCTCACAAGAGGTGCAGCTACACCACTTCCCAGCAGAGAGCTAAAGGAATGGTATTGCCAGGGTCAAGGACCTTGAGGTAGCAAAACTTCAGGCAAGCTTTCAGAATGGCCCCCCCTCGACCACACCACAAAGATAAAAAACATCACCAATTAAGTAAAAGTGGAAAAGAAATGCAGTTTATTATCCTCAGCATATACTTTGGAGTGAACTGAAAACTTGAGCCCAGAGGCCCACAGTCACACAGAGCGTGAGGTAAAAGTTCTTTAAGTCCTATAAATAGCTTTGCTGCAATCCTAACCTTTCCTTCACTCTATTTTTTTACTCCTTTTAGCTGCTGAGACATGATCTGAACTTCAAAATTTATCATTTTCTTGCCTTAAGTATTTGAAAGCTTGCAGTTAAGGCTCCATCCAGATAGCTCTACTTCATTTAAAACATTATTAGTAGATCCAGCCAGAAGCTAAGGAGGGGAAGCAGAGGAACAGAGTAAGATGCAGACATTATAAACAGTTTCATAGACCACCTAAAAGAAGAGTGAAAATACAGGACCTACACCACAGAAGGAAGACTGCAGCACCTGAGGTTTTATTTGCCATAAAAAATTAAAATAAACTGAAGCAACAAAGCTTCCCTTGAAGTTTCTTAATCATGACTAACGTTTGCACAGTTGTCTAACTGGCAGCAGAACTTCAACCCATTTTACTTGGCACTGTCTGAACACAGCAATACAGAAGAACTGATGGAGGTTAACATGATTTACAGAATTCTGCAAGAGCAAGAGAGAAGAAATTTGGGTTGCAAAAGATGGTCAGAAGCTGCTAAGTGGGTATTAACACCCAGTGAACAACAATAAAACCAAAGAGGGGTCCAGAAAATTAAAGATGCTAGAAATTCACTCTTTAGGAAAGCACAGCTATTAGGAAAAACTCAGAGAAGAGCTATTTCAGCTTAGCATAACAAAAATTGCTGTAGCACACAAGGTAAAGTCTGCCTCCACATCTCAATATTTTCTTTTGCTCGTTTCCTATGAGGGAAAATAAAATTTCAGACAGAGATTGTCACAGATTTGGTCTTCTAGAAAAGCAAGTTTCCTAACAGGCTTATTTGGCCTTGCCTGCTGAGCCCTCCTCTAGAACACAGTTAATGCCAGAAGTAGAAGTTCTGTTGTGGAAAAAAACAGATTAAGAATGTCAAGCTTCACTAACACTTAATGAAATATTACCTAGCTGGGCTTGTTAGATCTTTTTCCCTTCAACTGAGCTGTGCATTGTGATAATTCATTGCATAGCTACCAAAAAAACTTTTAGTCAGCAGCTCTCCTGTCTGCCTTAGGGTAAGAAAAGCCTCTTGCCTTCATTTCCCATGGAGCTTTAAAACTGGGTCTGATTTCCCTACATGTGGAGCCCTGCCACCTAACTTTCACTAGAGGATAGATTAGGGTTAGATCTGAATTTAATCAAAGAAAGAAAACACAGAGGAATTAAATATCAGCATTGAAGAGATTCTTAATAATAATGCTGCATCACACAGCTTTCCTTCCTCCTCGATGAGCCAACTTCTCTAGCTCAGAGTTCAGTATACTGCAGATCTGTGAATATATCACCTCGTGCTTAAATTCAAGGGGTTTTCTGCATGCTTAAAAAGAAGTGCCTATAGGTTATCACTTTGTTGCTCTAATGCAGAAGAGTGAATTTCCCTATAAGTACATTTAACAAAACTGCTCTCCTCTTCCTCTCCCAACACAAGTGACATTTGTAGGACTGAGCACCAAGCAGTTCAGGGAGCTGATCAGCGCAAACCACAAGTGAGAAAACAAAGTCTTGGTCCAGATCGGTTAAGTGAGCTCACCTGAGGTGATCTGCACATCAAAGCCAAAAAGAACATTTGACAGGGAAAGTGGAGATTGGCTTAAACCACTGCAGGTCCATACTCTCAGTTTCCCTTTGCTTTGCCTCATTCAGCTGAGCAAAGCTGTAAATCAGCAGATTATCATCTGATTTCATTCCAGAATTACACCCCTGCATTTTCTCAAGATCAAGTCAGGCCCATACTTACACCATGCAGATTTTGAAATTCTTCAACTCTGATACAACAGCAGGGATATTTTACTGTATGATTTACATCAAAACAGGACTGCTTCCCTTAATCTGAGCCCTGAAGTCCCTCATTTCCCTGCAGCCACAAGCCCTGTACTGAACTGAACGGAGTTAGTGGTTTGCAGTTTCCAGTCAGGGGTTTTTCTCTGCCCACCATCCTTGGTGTATCTGGGAGTTCTGCTGAAAAAACATGCAGCATGAAACAAACGTGCCTTGCAGACCATTAATTTAAAAAACAGTTCCTGGGGGCCTTGAGGTGCTCCTCCAAAGCATTGGGAAAGAAAAAATATCCACAGATATCAAGTATTAGATTCAACAGTCTTAAATCCAATCACAGTTGCTGAAGTTTAAATACTTGGGTAAAGTCTTAATATGAAGCAAAGGAAACTACTCAGATAACTTCAGTAGTTCAGAAAAGCCAGCAAAGTCTGTTTTATTACAAACTAATACAGACAGGAAATAACTTCTGCATACAGTGTGCTCAAGTGTCTCTTCAGTCTTGCTTCTCTTAGAAACAAGTCACTGAAAGTCTATTTCTCAGCTTCAGCCAGAAAAATTATTGTTTTCCAAAATATACTCTGCATTCCATATCTTTACCATTTCAGGTCTTGCTGATAAAGGTTGAAAGATAAATGAAGGTGAAAAACAATAACAGGGATGCTCCACTTGCTCCTCAACCAGACTCCTATGGATCCATTTATGTATTTGGCAGAGCTGCTAATGGAAATTGTTTGTATTGTGCCCAGCAGCATTCCAAACTTCTTGAACTCCATGATGGGGGGGGGGGGAAGAGGAAAAAAAAAAAAAAAAAAAATCCTTTAGTGACCCCACTCAAGCCCTGAAAAGCAACTGAATGAAGGGGTTTGGGTGCTGGGACAGGAACATATTCCAGCTCCAGCTCTGCTTCCCTGGGCTCGCTAAGAAGCGTTGCTCTTGGTACTGCACAGGCACTGCCCGGCTCCTCACAGCCCAGGTGCTGCACCGGCCTGGGGATTAAACTGGAAGGAAATAGTGAGGGAAAGCAGTCTAAAGAAAAGGAGAAAAAAATTTGAGATTTTGTTTCCCATGTGCTGCCTCCCCCTGCCCCTTCCCTCTACCCCACGCGTTCTCACCCGTGGTTCGGAGGGTTCGGAACTGCTTCTCCCGGATGGCCCAAGATTGCCATCTACAGGACTCGGGAGCCAGAACCACTGCACTCCAGCCGCAGCCCGAAATTGAGGAACAGTAAGCATCGAACAGGCTCTTTTTTTCCCATACAAATCCAGAGTGCTCTTTTTTTTCCCACCTCAGTAATTTAACCGAGAACTCGAATCGAAAGTTCTCGATTAGATTAAAAGTTAAGGGCTGCGTGCTGTGGCACAGAGATTAAGTAGATGTGATAAAAGTTATTATATTTTCATTAATTTCTTCTACATGCTCATGCCCCAGCTCTAATTTTACGATAGCTCTAGGAGACTGTGATATGCTCATGACTTTTTTTTTTTTTTACAGTTTTACTTTTCTTGTTCATATTTTGGTAACCAAACAGAAGCTAAGACCATATCCACCAGGACTCTCCTACACAGCAGACAAGATTATCATAAAATTGACTGGGTCAGTACTGACTGTCAGAAGAAAGGGATTTTTATTGCTACTTTTATCTTGGACTGACACTGAAATGGCTTTTGCAAAAACTATCAGCATGCCTCCCTCTACAGACAAAAGCCTATATCCCAGGGCACCCACAGTGAATACCAATTTCTCTTATTATTGAGAGGGAAAAATAACAAATATTGGCTCCATATATGCTCTGTATACTTCAAGTGAATATCAGTTTCAAGAAGGCTTCCTACTGTTACATTAGCGACTCACTGCAGAAAATAGTGGGCAAAGAGCTGACCAGTATTCACATTACATACATTTTTCTGGTCAAGAATATGGGACAAAGAACATAATTGGGTCTATTTCGTAGTTCCTTTTCACTCCTTTTTTTAAAATTCCAAACAATTAGAGATTTCAATAGCTTACCTGAAACAATGGAATCATCTTGCTGGATTTGGTCAGGAGTCATTCAAGTACCCCACTACAACATGGTCAATATGATTTTAACAAAATGGAGTAAATTCAAGTATATATTAGCATAATCTTTAAACAGTTTATATTAAGACAATTTATGGAGGGATAAAAAGCTGCAAATCTGTTTTAGGGGAAATTCACACTGGTTTAGATTGATGATCTTAAACTGGGGCCATTTTTTCTGCATACATTGACCTGACTGCTAGTAGCTAGTGAGAAAGTGGAAGTCTCAGTGAGGAATCAATAAATCTTATCCTACATTACATTTACTCTGATAGAGCACTCATTTTCAAATAGAGAAATAAAACCCAACAGGAACATGAAAGAGGGCACACTGAACACAAAGCTTCAGCTGATTGTGATGCTGAACCCCTCTCAAGATCACATATTAGAGTCCATGTTTGATCTAGAAATAAAGGCATGGACAATTTACCACTGAAAGCAATAGGACAAGGAGTCTTACTGGCTGAATAACAGGTTTTCTTATTTAGAAAACTGTAAACTGACCAATATCAAGAGACATGAAAATGCTTTGCAATAGTTTACCTTCCGTAAGCTTTGTATGATCAGCCACTGTTGCTGTTTATTTCTGGCTGAAAGAATAATTTATTTCTTTCCTTCTCCAGCCATCATCCACAGCCCCAAACAGAAAATACCAACACAAATCAAATGCACCAAGCAGAAATAAGGTGAGAAGAGAAGCACTGAGTGGTTGCTACCAGCAATTACAAACAGATCCCAGAACAAATTATTAGGAGCCAAGCCCGATCAGAATCAGAGATGCACAAATAGTGGAATGAAGTTGGGGTGTGCAGAAAACCCACAGTACAGAACCTCTGTTTAGACATAATCCAGTTGTAATGACTTCACAAGTCCATGGTGAATTTCAGACTCTGAAAAACCTAAAATTGCCACTGACAAGAGGAGAGGTGAGGTGGAACAGAAAGGATCAAGAAACCCAAGTCAAGTAAAGTCATACAGTTTCTTTGAACATGTGTCAAAGCTGAACAAAACACAAGCTCTTGGTTTTGCATTCAGTTCATTAAGTGTCTCTATCTGTAGATCTGGAACTGGTATCAGCTGAGGCACTGAACATTAATCTCTCAATTTCACCTGATGAACAGCCCCTTATGTGCTTTTTTCCTTTTAAACTGAGGTGAGTCATTTGTATCATAACTACTATCTGGCAAAAAAAAAAAAAAAGACTACTCAAAAAAGGTAATTTAGACTTTATTCCATCTCACTTGCCATGAGTGAATAAACAGAGAGGCTCTTCCACACCTGACAGTCACAGCCCAGTATAAACTGGAGAAAACATGAACTGGCCTTGAGTTATTAAAATGGTGACTACTGAGGCCAATGAAAACTTGGTCTTCATTTCAAAACGAGGACAGAGGCAAATTAATGTCATTTCTAGATCACTGTTGTCCAGAAGCCATTTAAGCAAACAAAAGGGAAAAGGGAGAACACCAAAGGACTGAACTTTTACCTGTTGTACCTTGCAAATCAACTGGAAAGTGACCTGCACAGGCTTGTGTTTGACACAGGAAGAACACAAGAGGAAATTAGACTCCAGTAGGAAAAAAAAGAATTTCTCTCTAATAATACATGGAACAGTAACAGCAGCAAAGAAACAACAAATATTTTCTCATATTTGTCTGCAATATTAAATTACTTTAACTAAAGCAAACCTATAAGCTGTTCAGCTAGGATCCTTCATTGACCAAGAAGATTGCTTTGCTCTCTCAAGTGCATGAGTACATTTTCTCTAATCTCATCTTCCTACTTCCTCATACATTTACACTTGGAAGAAAAAAATACCTGCCCATCTCTGCAGCCATTTCTAAGCCTTCAATAATTCATTACTGGGTAGTATTTACATAAAATACTTGGAATTCAAGGCAAAATGACAAGAAAACTTGCACCGAAATAGTTCATTTTGAGATCTTATTCTCCCCTTTCCCTTGTAGAGTTCCATGCATGACATTGTTTATGTCTCAAGCACACTTAAGGTAAATTCTTTCTAAACATAATTAGTAATTGTATTCCAAACCTCAGATAAGAAAAGCTGAACATTTTAACAGTAATTCTTCAATGCTCAGGAATTGCATTTCAACCTCTTAATACAATAAGCATGGAAAACCAGTCCCTGGTACAATTCCTGTTTTCACTGCCTACCAATATATATCCACTATTCATCTCCAAAGCCTCACCCTGGCACACAGAACCTCCTTTCAGAGCAATGGACTTCACCTAAATTGTAGTTGGAAAGAGTAGATCTGGACTGACAAGCTGCTATTGAAATTCTAGTGCTGTTTCAGTGTAAGATTAAGTTAAGCCTTTAGTAAATTACTGCAAATTGTACTTTCACATCAGATAAAAAATCCACCCCATATCCTTTTATGAAGTTAAATGAAAGCTTTTGTTTCCAAAGATAAGTAATCACACTTAAACTACATATTTATTAAGGCAGCACCTCACCTACTCTTTCTGGCACTGTTTTCATTATTATCTTTTCACTAAATACATATCTGGACATAGAAACATCATATTCACTTGCTAGGCAAGCAACCAACATTTTGCTCTGTGAGCTCCCTTCTGCATGTGAAAGATGTATACAATGAAAAAGGTACTTACTAGTATAGGGCCAGGTATTATCTTTTACAAGTGAATCAGTTTTATCTCCTATAGTAATTACCAGAGAAGTCTCAATAATGTACCTTCTAATGACATTCTAATGTGCAGAAACTACTCATAGCTTCTGAGTATGCACAGATGCCAAGAACTGTTGTCTTCTTCCTCCAAATCCCTTTCCAAATCCCTCTTAGTATTTTAACTTATTTGTTTCTGTAGTTATTAGGCATTGAATTGTACACTTTCTTAACCACCTACCCTTCAGAGCTCCAGAAAGTAAATATAGAATTTTTATTGCACAGCCTACTACTTTACTGCTGAAATAATGAAACCTTCTATAAGTTATTAATTTAATTGTAAAAGTTTATTATGCTACATCTTCCAGAAAAGCTATTCAACAGAAAACTCTGCAGTCAATTACCCAATAGAATGAAGCATTAATGCTAATTAGCAAGTTAATGTTCAATTACATTTGACAAAAATACTGCTGGGAGCTTGAAAAGAGCCATAATACTGATGGCCTTTTATTATTAGAATGATAGCACATAACAATGCAAGTCCTGCTACCAACAAGGCCTCAGACTATACAAGGGTCCCAGGAACAGATGACTTTTCCTGAGATTTGAGCTTCCTACAATCCCTACAGCTCCTTGGGGAGCCATGTCAGTTATATCATCATCAATGCAAATGGCATTTTAAAGAGTTTCTGCAACAGGCAGAGAATGCTAATGCTGAGCAGAGGTGCCAGTGTACAGATTTCTCCCCAAAGCTCCTTAACCTGTTTTGTGTCATTTCAGTTGCTTCTAATCCTATCAGTTTTGTGACAGGCCACTGGTGGCCTCTCTGTCTTTGTCAGTCAAAAAGCAACCATTAAAACCAATGCATTTTCCAACATCAGAGCAGTGTGGAATGAAGTAGTGGCAGCAAAAAGATAAAGTCCTGTATAGAGAATGTGATAACGTGAAGGCTGCTGGCTTTCTTGCTTGATAGCTTATTCTTATTAAGATAAAGTGTTTTCCAAAAAACCTACTCTAAATAGAAAGTTAATAAAAAAAGGGGTGATGGAGCATGAAAACACTTAATCCTTCTATGTGGCATGAGCAGGAAATTAAACTTTGCCTGAAATTTAATTATCACTATTTCTTCAAAAAGGAAAAACACCCCACATGCTCATTTCCCAATGAGCTTTTAATCTATATATTCCTGGATGCTTCACTCATCATGTACTAGGACTCTCTTGGGAACTGATGGAAAGAGTGTAAATGAAACAGCCATACAAATCAGAAGGAAAACACAGTATTATGGAAGCAGCATCTATTTGAAAGCAAAAAAGAACCCAGCAAATCATCCCACTGCAAAAGCATTCCTATATGATATATATTACCTTCCCATTTGCATACTAAGGAAATATGAAGAAGTTCCCAATGCCTGTGTCTTGAGAAATTGTGATGTCTATACCAAATGCTAAAGCAATTTCTTTTGCCTTCAAAATTTTGTTTTGACTGGCAAACTAATAAGTTTCTAGACAATGTAGTTCAGTTAACCAGCATGATAAATTGTTTTCTAAAGCACTTGGACATAATGCCTACAATTACTTTTTATTTTACCTAGAAGTTTTTTCTAGTAGTAATTTACAGATGGACAAAGATGGAGTCATTTGGTAAACCTTACAGATCTGCAAGACCAAAAATCAGAATATTGAAAAAAGAAATTAAGGCACTAAAGTATTTAAACCTTTAGTTTTTAGAAAAGCAGAGACAGGCTTCTTAGCTGTGCAGTGTTAGGAAGTGTTCCAAAATCATCTTTTTATTAACTGGTTACTCCCTTTTGATCTGCACTTTAGCCACACTGGGGTATCTGTAGACTCTTCAGGCTAGAAGGTGGCAGGGAAAAAAGATATGTTAAATCCAACATAGTTATAGAAGAAGAGTCACAATCAAGATCAGGTGGGGTGCTCCCCCAGTGCTCATATCTTGCTTGGGATTGTCTTTCTCAACTGTACTCAACATTAAGAAACACGTTCAATTTCAAGGACTGTAAAACCTTTATAGCAACACTGAAGTTCAGCAAAAATAGAAAACAGCACAACAGCACTGGAAGGTGAACTTGTCAGGGGATGTTTTACCTTCCAGAAAATCATCCCTCTGTGCAAGCTCGTCTGAACATATTTCCCCATGGACACTTCCAGAAGACAAAGAGGTGCTAATGTGCTCTTTTTCCGCTTAACACAACTCCAAGCACAAGTTTATTCAACCTTTTGGCAACAAATAGTAAGCTTTTTTCATTTGTGGGGGTTTTATTTTCTAGCAAGCAGAACTAGCCAATCAAGTAGAATACTTTTAAACTTCTCACGCCTTTTAAGATCCAAATAGCCCCACACTAGTTTCATAGCTTTTTAAAAGACAGTTGTCTCCCACAAGAAATTCTATCCTTTTGGAAAAGACAACATTTTCCAAACTGAACCAAACAACTTTTGCTTTGGTAAGAGTTCTTCTGTTTTCAACAGTGAATTCTGATAACTCCAT
Organism: Heliangelus exortis; assembly: GCF_036169615.1. Lineage (NCBI taxonomy): Eukaryota > Metazoa > Chordata > Aves > Apodiformes > Trochilidae > Heliangelus > Heliangelus exortis. The sequence goes on along the minus strand of NC_092436.1, from coordinate 10,497,456 downwards.
TTGTCAGTAGCAGAGACACTCCACTGATTAAATAATGCAAGCATCAAATGTACTTTCCACACAGCAGAAAAAAAACCCAACTTTCAATTAACATGAATTTAGCTGGGCATTCTGCCCTTCTAACCCCCAACCCTCCAAAGGTAAACTCTCCAGCTCCTTTGGCACACATAGACTGCTCAATTGACCAATTTATAAATCAGAATAAAACTTCAGTGTCCTACAGCATGACAGCAATGGGTACTTCTGGTACTTTACCTCCCAATTTTCACTTTGATGCTCAGGTGGAGGGATATCCCTGAGTGGCCTAAACTGGACCCTCCCATCTCAGATTCTTTCTGTGCCTGTGCAGCTGGAGGAATAGAAATAGAAACCCCAATTCCCATCCAAGCACAACTACATAGAACAGAAGTTGCTCTTCTGGATACATGGCAGCATCAGTAATTTTTCCTGGCTGAAAGGTCACAGCACTCTGTGGTAACTCTGGGCACACAGATTCCTTACCTGCAATTAGGTTCCCTGGTTTATAGATATCTACAACTTAAAAAAAAATATTTATCTTTCCACACATAGGATTTTCTCAGAATGACACCATTCATTAAGGGATTAGGTTTATGCATTTATACCAATAGAATACTTGATGTTATCAAATGCAAGTTAATATGGGGAGTTCTTAGGGTACCTACATTTTTTTTCTAAAAGAGTTTATACTGTTCACCTAGATTTAGCCTTAAAGAAAGAAACCACGTTGAAGTTGTACCCACCTTTCTAGTCTGTAGAACTGCATGAACATGGAAGACTTGGCATGAACATGGAAGACAATCATCCCCATTTTCCAAAGACCAAAGCACAAAAACTTACCAGAAATTATGTGAACTGAACTTACATCCACCACGGAGCAGGAATCCCTACTGCAGATAGTTTGTATTACATTAGTTTTTAAATGAGTGAGATAATACCTATTTTTAATTTGATATTTCAAAGGTTTCCACTGATCTCAGTTTTCCAAGTATACTTGAAAGCTTCTATGTAACAGCAGTAGGCTGATTTTTAATTTTGCTTTCACACCACTTGAGTGGATTCAAATTCTGTGATGCAAAATGATATTTGGCAGCAAATGACACAAGATGCCACTTGGCATCGTATTCTGATTTTTAAGCAGAAACTGTTGGAAGGCTTAAAATAATTTCCTTGTCTTACTCTGCAGTACCTGAAATACAGCTCTAATTTGTTAACAACTAAAATGCCAGAAAGGAAGCTCACACATTAAAACTTCCTTTTTCTGTAGGTTAGGAGGGCATTGATTACATCAGTTTAGGGACAGTACTGAATACTGCAGGATAATGCGTCTGAATATTAAGACCTAACAAACGGTCAAGAAAAGCTACAGATGAGAAGATTTTCAACAGTTCATAAAGTTATGATGGTCAATTTAGTATTACATGCATACTTACTGTCCACTGCAAACCCAAAGTATAGTTCAATCAATGTATGGTCATATTGTGAACACCATTTAAATCAGTATATTTGACTTTGTTTTGTCTAGTTCACAAACACTTGTCAGATCTTAGTTGAGCTGCAGTACCACCATGTACAGTGAATATTATCTCCATGCTTTCCCCACCCACATCACACCTTCCACCATTCTGTGTTATCCTCACTTGCACTCCAGCAGCTTTGTCATTTGTATGGCAATTACTTCTCATAGCTTTACCCAAGCTTCCAGACTGCACAAAATGCTGAGCAAAGCAGAACAAGTAATTCAGGCACTAGGAATACCTGTAGGAGGACAATGCAGGATTAGCTGAGCAGATGTGTTACCCTGTGACCACTGAATTCCATTGAGATCCAGAGCAAAACCAATAATGAAGCATTCACAAGGAAAACCTTTCCTGTTGGAAGATCCTGTATCTATTTGGAGAGTACACAACCAGACTTAGGAAAGAGATTAATGGGATTTAATAGCTTAAAGCAGCACTAGTTTTTTCTTACATATACTTCTGGTAACCAAGAAACTTACCAGAAGATAAAAAAAAAAAAATACAGAAGTGGTAACACATCTCCCAGTCTCTGATACTCCAGTGAAGGATCCATAGTTAGGCACTGAAGTGCTAGGAGGTTAAACTGTTTAATGTCTCTTGATATCCCTTGACACAGTGGTCAAGGGCTTGAATTTTTCACATTTATTCTTGGCCAGCATAGGCATCATACCACTAAAGTTGAGACATTAAAAAAAAATTAATAGAATTTTCCTCTACAGATCTGGGAGGACCCATTATTAGTACATTCTTCTGGTTTATCACCAGGGATGTAGAAAAGACACATTCTTTACAACAGACACCCTCTTTACTTTTGAAATGTCTAAATGGCCTGGAGTTCAACTCAAGTTCCATGCAATTTTAAACTACCTGAGTAATATTGGAGTATGAGCTGCTAGTAGTATGGGTCTCCTCTTTGAATTCTGACCAGAAACAGCAACTTTCTTTTCAGATTAAGCTTTGGGTGAAATTGTCCTATCCCAAGAAGAGTTATTTTGTCAAAACTTTCTTAACTTTCTTAACCAAAACTTTCTCTCAGTCATCAGTTACACACTTAAGTCTCAAAGGCAGATTTTTCTTTGGTTTTGTTTGGTTTTTGGGGTTTTTTTTGTTTTGGTTTGATTTTTTGGCTGTTGCAACTCCATAGTAAGAATAACCTTATTTCACTTAAGTACCTCAAAACACCCTTCCTAGCATCTCTTCACACATCTTACTACTAATTCAGCACACACATCAGAGTATAATGCATTCAAGAGTGAAAAATGAGCCCAGCAGTTATTGTTTGTATATACATTCCCCAAGATTTATTTTTGCTAGCCAAATATGTAAATAAGCATAGGTTTAAAAGTTTAAACATCACTAAACAAGCAGAAGGAACCAAGACTGACAATCAGTTCAGACTGGCCAAATACCCCTTCATTTCTAATTCAAGTTATACAGCTGATATGATTTGTGACCCTGGAGTAACCCAATCATATATTGTAGTGAAATACTGACTCATAAAAAAAAGGAAAAAAAAAACCACACAAAAACCCAACATAGTGACTACAGAAGACTGGGGTCCCACAGCAACCCAACTCCCCACACTATGAAACAGGAGCTGTCTTCTCTTTTAAAGAATCCCCAAGTTACCCTGGTACTGCCTGCATTAAAACCCCTTCCCTGCTGCTTTGCATTCAGAGGAGGCATGGGATTATGTATCCACTCAAAGGTCTGTCCAAGTTTACTGAGAAGAAGTCTCCCAGGTCCATGTCCTGTAATTACTTCTTTTGAACACCAACCAGAATGCCCAGCATTGTGCACAGCAGAACATGGATGAGAGACCTGGAGTAACTGCAGAGAGAAAGAAGTGGAAATTATTATATATTCACCCACTTTATTGCAAAGGCCTGGCAGCTTCAGTCTCTCAGGGGAAATGTCACGAAGTCCACAGGTTTTAAAACAATGAGCAGCACGCTTAAGTTTTATAATTTTTCACAGAACAACATCAAAAAGACAAGCAAAACATTGCCACACATTCACTTGACAGGGCTTATGCCAGGGGGAGATCTCAAGTGTTATATTGGAAAGTGCTAAAATGATTGCTCAAAGGAACAACAGAAGGCAACGGAGGCACAGAACAAGCAGCAAGCACAGACTAAACCTGGACAATAGCCAGCACTAGAGCTGGGCAGCAACCCAGTATTTCATGATATTCCTACTCTGACTTTTGCCTCAAAAGACTTTTTGTCCTCAGTCCAGCTCTCACTGCTGCCAGCCTTTCCACTCATTTCAGCAAAAGGTTGATTGGGCCTCAGGGCTGAAGTTCCAGACGTGCAGGATGTGCTTTGGCTTCAGCTGTCATTGCAAATGCTCAGCAACACATCTGGAAGAGCAAGTCTTTAGCATGCAAACCAATTCTGCACTGGTCACATAATCACCTTACAGAATTCAGAGAAGCATAAAACTATTTTAACACAGAAGACAACCCTAAGAAGCATGATGACTTAGAAAACTTAAATGAAACACTCAGGAAAGCTGAGTGCAGACTGTGTGCTTGTAGGACAGCCCACATTCAATGTTATCAGAGGTTTGAAAGATGAATTATGCATCCAGTTAAGTTCTTCTCTTATAAACTGAAGCATACCATCAACAACGAGATGGGAATTTCAACATACAGACCTTAAAAGCCCATGTAGTTCTGTGTGGCTTGCAGGTAATCTAAGTTAGTTTCTTCTCCATTCAAAGATGGTTCTGTTGCATTGATTTTCTTGTTTCCATTAAAGCACACAAAAGGCACTTAGATACTTCAGGATTTCTGCAGCATTTGGCTTGCATGAATCCACAATTCAGTTTCTTTGTTCCATTTTGTTTGGTTTGTTTTGGCTTTAGTGTTAAAGTATCCCAAAGCCTCAAAGCCAAGTTTTTAAGGGGTAGGAAGATAAAAAAGGAAGTCAGTACTCCAGACCTGCGAGGAGAAACAGTCCCAATAACTGTGTTTTGTTATTTATATGACATGGAGAAACCATTTCAGATTCTCAGCATACCAACAGTTCTCTAATTTAAGGGTTTTATCTTAAAACAAGAAAAAAGAAAAAAAAAAAACAAAGCCCCAGCTACATGTTCCTTTCTAAATCCTTTTGTCTTATCCATCAAGAATAGCCTTTTTAATTACAAACTAAACGCTACAATGAATTATAGCACAAAAGGTCTCTGGAGTACTTTATGAAATCTACAAGCTTTCAGTGATGTATCAGAGATGTACCAAGTGACTCACTTCATTAATTATGAAAATCCATTAACTAGGATGCAGGTACAAGGACTGCTAAGTAGAAACACTGGTTGGTTGGTTTGGGGTTTGGTTTTTGGGGTGGTTTTTTTTTTTGGAAAAAATGTTAAGCATGTTTCTGATGAAACATACCAAAAGAGAATTTAAGGATTTACACAAAAAAAACTGCCATTTTACTTAACCTGTTGTTAGGTTATGACTAGTTATCAACTATTACAGTGGGGAATCCTTGCTGGCACAGTGATGTCCACAAGTACTGTTAGAAGGATGGAACTGCACAGAGAAGCATCCTTGTTCATGGCTGGATGCTGGGATATTCATAACTTTCCTTGCACAGGGAAGAACAGAAGTGTTTTAAAATGGTTTCACTCGAGTAAACTCTCCATTATTTAAGGCCAATTTCTGTGATTATAAACTGGGTGCCATTAGCACATTGACATTCTGCTGCTGCTTGGCAGAAAAGTAGCAACACCAGCTTTGAGTGAAGCTCTCTGAGAAAGAAAATAAAAAGACACAGCTGAAAATCTTTGGCAAAGAAGAAATCCTTGTCACATTTCCATGAGCAGGATGAGCCTATACAAAAAGTGGCTCTTGATAGAGATATATCAGTCCATGTAAGAACTGGAACTCCCAAGAGAACACAAGAGGTTGAAGTCTTAGCCAAAGGTGGCTGATCATCCATCTTCCTGGTTGCTTCATTCTCCCACAAATAAGGAATTAGCACCATAGGACCCAGGAAATTACAGGCTAGGCTGTTTGTGGATCACATTCAAAATCCCTTGGATTTATCCACTATAGCCAGTTTTTCACCTTACTCCTTTCTTGGCTGTATTTTGAGACATCAGTTACTTAAAAACTTCTTGGAAGTTGCTCTTGATCTTGCCTTTCTGTTTCAAGTTTCAAAATACTTACTAAGAAATTTTTTTTTCTTCTACATGACAAGCTGGAAATACATTTTATCTGGTTATCTACTGGGATAAAGAAAAAACTTATTGGTAAAGTAAATCTTCTTTAAAGGAGTCCTTTCCTCAATAGGAATTAGGATACTCAGTGAGCACAGACGGAAAAAAAAGCAGAACTCCTCGTGACATGCTAGAGGCCTCTCCCTCATGGCAGTGATGCAAGGCATCCTCTACCAGTTTCCTTCTGTCAATCTAAAAAAGTTCCATGTTACAATTGAATTAAATCAGACACAAAAATACCAGCAGCCAGAAACACAGAAGCTTAAAGCTGTTCAATATGCTGAAAGAAGAATGAAACTGCAGAGTAACTGAACAAACCCTGTGTTCTCATGTCACCAGTCAATACAAGAGCTTTATTTTTTTATTTTTAATATGATGTTAGCTTGAAATAACATTTTCAAACATTCATTTCTTCCTATTGATTTTCTGTGCAGTTCATTGCAGTGAATGCTATCACCTTTGACCCAGCCATGGGGTTTTAACCTTTCAAGATGCCTGGGAACAGAAATGACTCTTTTCCTGAGCAGTATTGATTGTCATCTATTTTAAGTTATTCTGAATAGGAACACCAGAAAAATAGCTTTAAGATTCATAAAGCATAAACTCATTTACAGGAAACAAGGAACAAATTGGAAAGGGATAAATGACACAGAATAAACTGATAGAAGCAACAGTAATCCTGTGGCAATAGATAACATCATGGAACCTTCTGGAAAACACCACTTAAAGCAGGGATTTCTTAAACAGCCTTTTAATTTGCAAATTGTGCTTCCCAGAGATAATGAAGAGCAATCGAAACAACAAGAAAGAGTATTGCCCCATGATTCTAAGCTCACAGCACACAGACAGCTTCTCCAAGCTCCACATTATAGGCTTCCCTCCCACAAACCCTGACCACACACAGACCATGGTACAAGGCTCACTGGCCATGAGACATATTTGCAGACTTCAGGATAAATGTTCAATAGAAAATTAGCAAACAAAACACAGCCTCAATAGTGGTCATATACATGCACAATCTAACAGAACCTCAGGTAAACTGACCCATCACTTCTCACCCCAACTGCAGGAAACCCAAGCATGCAAAAGACTTTACTTTTCTAGTTTCTCCATGGTTGCTGGAGTTCTTTTGACTTGTGGTAAAATCTGGTCAGCAGCCAGTTTGATGTAAATGCCTACTAGGAATGGTTTCCCCAGCAAGGTTAAGGATAAATTGTATTTCGCAGTTTTAACCAGACTATGTTACAATGTAGCAAATATCCAGTCTGGAGTCCTCAAATATTTAATTAACCAATTTAGATTTTCTGTTTCATCTGGCTTGGCAATTTCCAGCTCCTGTGCTTAAAGAAGCACAGATTCTCCAGGAAGCCACGAAGCTCAATGAAACACAAAAAGGGGTGTATTCCCTGTCTACTTTATAAAATTCCTTTACTCCAGGAATCACCAGGATCTGTCCTAATGATGCACATATGGATTGGCCTCTAAGGGACAAGCCAGTTCCCCCTCTCTGGTGCACGTGTGGCTGGCTGGGCACACACCACTACTTCAGGCACAAGAAATGACCAGCAAGGATGCTATAACATACACACTACTTATAAAGTCTACAGTCTGAAGGCATTCAGGCACTAAAATGGCAGCTTCAGAACCCAAACTTTATTTGTTCTTGAAATAAATTCCCATGCAAGATCACAAATGTTAAAAATGCCACTTTCTCCTTCCACACATTTTGAAGGCAGCAGCCACACCACTGCACCTCAAAATGTAACCTGTAAAAGTTTCCCCTTTGACAGGCTACAGACATCCCCACACACAACCTTTTCCTTACCTAATCAAAAGTATGAAAATTAATTATATTTGTCAGTTTGTTTTCATGTAGATTTAGTGTAGATTCCTAACTCCAAGGTCCCTCCATTCCATTGCTTACCGCACACAACGTGGGAAGCATTGTCCAGTAGTGTTAAAAGACAGTAGGCATACTGGCAGATAAATCCAACAATTTAGAACAACTGCTTGAATTATAGTTAAAATAACATGAAAACAAAGCTAATACAATTTTTATTTTTTTAATTTATTATCCTGTCCAAAATTAAAGCTCTGCCATGCAACAAGCACCCCAACAAGCGCAAGAAACCCCAAAACTAAAAAAAGCACCCCAAAACCAAAGAACACCCCAAAACCACAAACAAAAACACCAAAAAAACCACCAAAAAACAAACACAAATCTTTCATTCAATCCACTACACCAGTGCTTATGCCACCCCCACAAGATACCTCTCCACTTCTAATTGCATCTTCCCTGTCACATTAACTGCCCCACAGCTCATGCCATTTGATAGCACCCCAAAAGGTCCTCAGCTGGGGGAAAAGTCACATTTCAGAAGGTAATGCTCATTAAGACACCCAGACCAATATATATTCATCTCTCAAATCTAACATTGCTCAGTACTGAAAGGCAATTAAGAAAACATTACAGGTTTATTAAGACACAGGGAGAGATAATTATTCATCTAATACTTTCATACCTGCTGCTGCAAGCCTACCATCTGAGAATGTAAGTTAGAAGTACAAAATATATAAATAGACTTGGTAGGTATTGAACAGCAAAATTTAGTATTCTGTTTAACAACAAATCCTTTGTTAAAACATATAATTTTGATAAAACTTAACCATCTCCTGAAAGCCTAGAAAACTTAAAATGCCAGTTTGCCAGCTCTGCTTGTCAAGTGATTGCTTTTTTTTCCCTTCAGCAAGTTGTCTTGCTTTTCTTCAAAACTCAAAAATCATTCTAGTGGGACTTTCAGTTGAAAGTCCTCTTTATAAAAATATCTCCCTTCACAGCCTTTTCTGATATTTCTCAGCTCTGAATTTATAAAAGTAATTCCACAACACATTCACTGAAACACCTAACAAATATACCAAAGCTCAGAGTCTTTGATGAGTGTTCTATTAAACATGAGGAAGGACCAGAACAACCGTGGGCTACTACTGCCCTCGTTCGGCAGAAGTCAGAATCTGACATCCTATTTTTATTATTTCTTTATAGAACTCCGGATATATACTGTCATTTAAATTTTCTCCAAGCTGGAAATGCCCTCTCCCAGTCACAGGTATTTCTATCTCATCTCCAGACGAGACAGGGAGAAAAAGCTGTCAGTGCACTAAAGCAACAAATCAAGAAACCCACAGCATTTGCTTAGCACAAATAATCACAACCACCTTACCAAAATAATGCAATTAAAAAATTTCAAAAGCTGAAAACTTGGACTCAGATCACACAGAGATACTGTAACAAAAATTCATGACAATACAAGTTTACATATGCTCCACTGTTGTTCATAAAGTCATATCTACTCAGAGGTGGATGAAAAGTAGATCTAATTGGGGCAGGGGGATAAAAACAGCTCTTGAATATACAACTATTTTAAAAATAAGATAGGCAAGTTGGACGTATAAGTTACCAGAAAAACTTGGTTAACCATACTTTTGTAGAAATTGATCTATCACAAACAATAAGAAGCCAAATCAGTTTAAACAAGAAGGGATCTAGCAGCCTTGGCCCACCAAGAAGGCTCCACTAATCATTTTAAGCAGAATTATTAACAAAAAAACCACTGATCAAGTAAATCTTAAGTCAAAATAAACCACAGCCCTAATAATATAATTTTGCATTCTAAAGAATACATATTGTCTATTGCCATTTGATTTACAGAAAAACACTTGAAATTACTCTATTCCACAGTGCCCTTTATGAATATATATATTTAGTATATATATTAGTTTTATTAAAGCTGATTTATATGCACTCGTAAACAAGCTGGACTCATTCCCTAGAGGAAATAAAGGGAATTTAGTCTAAATCTAAAGTTTGAAATATCTGCCTTTTATTTCATCCCCTTCATATGAAAGCTCAGTAAATCAACCCTTTCCTGATAAAACTGGCAGCAGATTCTAAAATTCACAAAATGAAGCTTAAGAGTTTACTAACCAATGCTGGTTTCTACAAAAATAACTTCTCTCAGCTTTGTTTCAGAACTTGTAAGGGGAAGGGAGACAAAAAGTCAGTGATACTGCTCACACACATTTCTTTAACCAAGGAAGAATTCTTTCCATGTTTTCATCAAGCACAGCCAGAAGCTTTGGGCAGCTGCAAGCAAGTTGCAGGGCACTTAGCCCACTGCATAATTACAGAGTACTTCTACTATTATTTGAGCCTGAATGAAGTGATATCAAAGAAGCCAATGCTTTTAACTTTAAAGCTTTTAACTCCAAATACAGTCATTGAAGAAAACTATGCCAAAAATAAGTAGGCACATGGATTGGCTGGAGACCAGGGTGAGGTTGGCATAAAGGAGACTACAGCAAGCTCTTTAAGTTATCAATTTTCAGACCATCTCTGTAACCTAGTTATTACAAATTAAATTTATATATAAATCACTACCTTCACCCTCCTCTGGAACCTGCTTTCCAAATGTGCAGGACCAGAGAAGCAGCACCACAGGGCTCATGTTTACCCCACAGACAACATTGTCACTCCAGCTACATTTGTCTGACATTTTACATTCACACATTAGAAAATTATGACTATTTCTGGACTGCAAAATACTATCTGACGGACAGACAGATTATATACCATGCATTCTAAAGTAGCAAGTTGCTATGGTTTCCCCCAGCAAGAATAAAATTCCCTTCATTGGGTTATCTGAATATCTCCACCAGTAAACCAAGAGGGTCCATCAGGGTAGCAGACTGTCCTTTAATTACAGCTCTGCTTTTGTGAAAAATGGTCAATTTTTCCCCCAAAAGAGCTTTTGAAAAGAAGGATGTAGTTCTGCACATGAACTGAAGCCTCCTAATGCTTTATTTTCTGAGCTGTGTACTAACAGCCAAGTTCCCACAACAGTGTGGATGCTGCCTGACTTGCAAGCTGCTGCACTCTGGATCTATAGATAGGAAAAAGATATTTTACTCTTGATTGTTTAAAGTACCATGTCAACTACTTAACTGACTCATTTGGTAAAGCACCTTAGCAATTACAATCAATTAATAGACCCTATCTTGAAAAGCCAATACAGATAACTTGGATCAGAATTTTTTTTAAAAAATGTCACTCTTGACTGGGGCACTAGGAGAAAGACTTATTGTTATCTGACATGAAGCCATCTTCCATATACTGAGAATATTTATGGGACACTCTGCAGGGTGTGACAGAGCTCTACCTTTGAGAAAAACAAATCTAAGACTGCATTATCCCATGCCCTTCTCTTCTAGGTCATTCTTCACCACGCTTGCTGACTGTGTTAACAAAGGCTGGGAAAAAGAAGTAGGAAACCACAAAGAACTTTCCTGAATGGTCTTCCATTTAAATGCCTTTGGGGTAAAAGGAAATTCATTTTTTAAACTGGTGCATCACAAAAAAACCTAGAAGTTCACTACAAACATAAACAAATATTCAAGTCAGGCACTGTATACATACAAGTGATTGGTCCATTTAGACAACACATTATTCCAACACACTAATGTAAAAGCAAATCAACTTCTTTTTATATATTTATTAGAAGAATGAAGGAAGAAGAAAGTGTGGAACAGATGTTTGACTCAGGCAAGTATTAGAATATCAGGTAGAAGTTAATTATAACTTCTAGAGCCATTCCAGGCCTTGGTATTTCTGGACCAACTGGTGCTCTCTGGCTCTGGCAGTAGGGATTGACCAGACATTTACACACTTCTGAGAGCCATACAGACAGACTAAATAGAAAAGAGGTGAAGGTATCAACTCATGCAGCTATCCTCCCTGATTCTGGGGCAGGATCACCCTCACCCCTGCAGCAGTCCCAGGACTAGCACACTCCCCAGCTTGTCACAGATGGATGGACTGGGATCAGGGTGCCCTCAGCCCCCAGACCACTTCAAAGGAAAACTGGATGTTCTTGCCTCAGGAATGCCAACCCCCAAAGAGGCAGAATAGACATCTAGAAGAGAAGCAGCAACACCTTTAGCTATCCCCTCTTAATCCTCTCCCTCCTGTCTGCCAGACTACAGCTGCAGCATTGAAGATGTGACTGTTGCCATCACTGCTCCCTCCTCCTCAGGAGTCTCCTACCCACACAGGGCAGAGCAGAGAGGAGCAGAGCACTCACCTCAGCCCCTTCAGCACCAAGTCTGTCACCTCTGAGCAAGCCAACTCTCACTGCTGCTGCCCAAGTGATGAAAAGCAGCCTGGATTCTGCACAATTCAGCTACATAAACCAACCAAGGGTTTCTAGGCTTCCACTTGCCACAAATAAAAGCCCTATGCATGTTTTCAAATCCAAACCTATATATTACATTTAACTGATAAATTTGTTTTCCATAGTGTCTCTTCGGTCCAGAATCCTTATTGCAAGAGTATAAAATAGTGGCTTTGGCTGCTGTCCAGGGCTTCCAAGCAGCTCCATGGCCCATTGCTTTTTAGCTGAGTCTATTTTTAACAACAATTTAAGAAATGAAAGCTATTTTTAAAAAAGCAGCATAAAAGTAGTATCATTTGCTTCACATGATTATTATGTGCATAGTAATGACAGGAAGGCTACTGCAAATGTTTTTGAAATTAAAAAAAAAAAAAAGAAGAAGAATACTTCCTTTGAAATATGTAATTTTGAATGTTAATTTAGATAACTCAGATTATTTACTGGCAACAAAAATATGCATATTCATGAGATCTGATTTACTACAATCTTTATTTCTGATTCTCTGCATCTGTGAGTACTTGAAGTACTCGAGTTTACATTCATGAGCAATTATAGATGAATCTCAGGGTAGCAACATACTGATTTACAGTTAAAAGTTTGTGTCACAGAAAACCAATTCATTTTCTTTCAGAAGGGTTACAGCATAAGATTTTGGATTGATGTTCCGCCCTCAGATTTGAACAGATTACTTTTTCTTGTCTAATAGACATACAAATCAAGGTGATTAAAATGAGGGTCAAAACATCAATTTTTAGATGCATTGACTCTACTAGTAGTTTGCAATGGTCTGAGGAAGAAAGTTAAATAAACAAGTGGAATTTAACAAAAGTTAAATTCTGTGCAAGTCAGTGGTGCTTTAGAAGGGAAAGCTACATACACTATTTGGTTATTCCACCTTCACAGCAAAGGTCTCACTTCAAGTTTCTTTAACCTGACCTCCACAGAGCCTTCTAGAAATACAAGCACTGATTTTGCAAAACACAATTTTCTTTAAAATCTCTGACCAGGTTTCTTTCTGCTCTTGACTTTCATATAATTTATTCCAGTCTTCTAATGTACAAAGATCCTTCTAATAAACCAACTTTGATTAAATTCCAAAGGTAAGTCATAGAAAAAAAAAATGAAACAAACCCAAAGTAAATCAGTGAGAAGTACAGTGAGAGAAAGCAGGATGAATAGAGGCTTTGATGCATATTATTAAGATGATAAAGCTCAACGAAACAGTCTCTCCAGTTTACACTCAAAGTCCTTCAAAAGACAGAATAAACTGCAAAGTCTTCCCAGGAAACCTGCTTCCTTTTCTTCATATCCTTCTCTCACAATAGACCAATCAATGCTGGTAATGACAGTAATTAACACAGAAGCGGGCAGGATATCCAAAGGGTTGGATCACCTTATTCAGAGAAAATCAGGCTAGATGTTGCTTTGGTGAGTCTCACTCTTCCTAAAAGTGCACATAATGCTCTTGCAAATATTTAGCTAGTGGTTCTGAAGAATAAAAAACCACACATATGCACACATATATGCACTAAAACTTTTACAGGCTGTGGGTTTACTTTAGTACCCAAAACCTTAACCATTCGAGTCCTTGGCTGCTCTCCCACAGCTGAACAATTTGCTTCCAAACTTCCACTCAAAAGGACCTAAAAGGACCCCAAAAGGAAACAGTGACCCCTGAAAACTTTTGCCTCACCCTCCCATGGAACCGTACGCACAGCACCACCAACAATCGGGCTATGAGTTTGCTTTAGTATCAAAAACTTCAAATATTTGTGTCATTTTTGTTGTATTTGTGTTTATTATGTACTTATTACAATTGTCACAGTAGTTCTTAAAAAAAAAAAAAAAAAAAAAAAAAAGAGGGGGGGGAAATGTAGTGACATGAGGCAACCAGGTGCCAATTATTGCCAGGTAGTGGGCCCCACCTGTGCCTAATTAGGGCAGCCCCTACTGCGCATGAGCAGGATTAGGGGGCCAATAAAAAGCTCACACCTGGCGTAGCCAGGGGGCTGGTTTAGCCACCTTGGGAGCAGTAGCACCGATCCAGGCTGGTCAGAGCCCCACTTCTGAGATTCTACTGGGACACCTGGTTGGACCTTGGAGCACCACATCCTTAGAAGAGGTTAGTCTTGCTACATATTTGACCCCTCAGCCACTCCCCTGCTGGAACTCAAAATGGCTCCCAAATTCCACACCAAAGGGCCTGGCTCAAAAATGCAAAGAGCGACCACTGAAAACTCCTGCTGGCCCTAACCCTCACATGGAACCCAGCACATTGGGCTCCACAGCACCACCAACAATTGGGCTATGGGCTTTTGCTTACTAAAGCAAAAGCTCAAAAAATATCATTTAACAACATTAAATATTTAACAACTGTGAATACTCAAATTGTAAACCCCTCACCTGCACTTTGTTGTATTTAACTTTGCAGCCATGATCAGTTTTAGAACCTGGAAAACCAAGAGTTCGGAGGCAACTCACTCAGAAGCCCCTGATTCAATCCCAGAGGAGACTCAGCCCTTAAGCAGGGCTGGAGGCTTATATGCCCTTGGTCCTGCCCCACCTCTTTTCCACAATCCCCGCAAAACAACCCATATTCTCCTTGAGTGTCCCCACCTGTGATGAATGAGCCTCACCTGCAACACATCTGAGAACATCACACCCTAACCTTAAACCCTCACCCTGTCCCTAACCCCTACCCTTGCCCACAGGTGCAGTTTTACCTCTGGGGCTGCAAAAATACTCAGGACACAGAGAATCAGAAATGTTCACTAAAGCACATCAGATATTTCCAGCAGTGAGATGGAGACAAGGTTTGGAGCATAATAATATGCATTTATTAAGGGTCTATCTTAGGTCCCCCGCACCATGGGTAGCCAAAATCAAAAAGGTGCATATCTGATGGGGTGTCATACTTCCCCTGGATTGCCTATTTCAATCCCAGAGTCCCTGGAAGCGTAATTTTTATAAATTTCTAAACGCTAAACATATTTTCATGGAATATTTTAGGCTGAGGTGTATCTACGTAACTCCACAAGTGGCCAAATTGAGACAGTTGCAAATATGATGCACTGTCACATATTCATTGCCAAGAGTTTAAAATTTAAAAAGTAACTAGAACTAAAAGATTTATGATTACACAAAACCCCCACTATAACATTCTTCTGGACAATTTCAGCTCTAAAATTCAAAATATCCGGACCTGGCTCCCAAACATAAAGAGTGACCACCAGAAACTCCTGCTATCCCGAACCCTACCATGGAACCCTACACACAGCACCACCAACAATCAGGCTATGGGGTTGCTTTAGTACCCAAAACCTCAAATGTACAACCCCCCACTGCACCCTCAGCCAGTCTCCCACTGTTGCAGATTTTGGCTCCAAAATACCCAGTTCCTGTACACAAAGAGTGAGGACTGAAAGCTCCTGCTGGCCCTCACCCTCCTATGGAACCCCCCTACCCACAGCACCCCCAGCAATCTGGCAACTGTGGGAGAGCAGCCGAGGGATCTAACATTTGAGGTTTTAGGTACTAAAGACAACCCATAGCCTGATTTTTCGTGGTGCAGTGAGCTGGGTTCCGTGGGAGGGTGAGAGCCAGCAGGAGTTTTTGGTGGTCACTCTTGCATTTGGGAGCCAGGCCTGTTGGTGTGGAAGTTTGGAGGAAAATTCCACTAAATGGGAGAGCGGCGAGGGGTCAAACATTTGAGATTTCGAGTACTACAGCAAACCCATAGCCCAATTGCTGGTGGTTCTGTGGGTGGGGATCCATGGGAGGGTTAGGGCCAGCAGGTGTTTTCAGTGGTCACTCTTTGCCTTTGGGAGCCAGGCCCGTTTGCGTGGAATTTTGGAGGAAAATTCCACTAAGTGGGAGAGCGGCGAGGGGTCGAACTTTTGAGATTTTAGGTATTAAAGCAAACCCATAGCCTAATTATTGGTGGTGCTGTGGGTAGGGTTCCATGGGAGGGTAGTGACCAGCAAAAGTTTTCAGTGGTCACTTTTTGCCTTTGGGAGCCAGGCCCATTGGTGTGGAATTTGGGAGCCAATTTGTGCAACAGTGGGAAAGTGGCTGGGGGGTCAAATATTTGAGGTTTTGGGTACTAAAGCAAACCCATAGTCTGATTGTTGGAGGTGCTGTTGCTTGTGTTCCATGGGAGGGTGAGGGCCAATTGAAATGAATTTCCTGTTCTGTCTGATTCTAAAACCAACAGACAAGTCTTGGGTGTTAACTGGATTTTGGTGAACAGAGACTTTTCCTGGAATGGCTTAAAGTACTGTAAGGAACTACGTTGTTGTTGCCTCCAAGTTTGTGTAGAGAGGCTTCTGACATTTCCTGTAGACTTGCTGACCTCAGTGTAATAGTGTGATTCCTGGTTTTAAAAGACTGTATAACCCCATCACATATCCATTGCCAACAATCACAAGTTCTAAAAGCTATGACTGATCTACATCCCTGCCTATATACCTTTCCCTGTCATGTCTTAAATCTGCTGAAATTCCTCTTAGGATGGTACAAATCCCAAGAATGCCATCAGGTTCTCTGCACAGATTCTTGGCTGCTGAGCTGGATGCCCAAGAGTTTATCCTTGAATATTACTAACTTATTGTAAATACCTAAAAAAATTGCTATATGCAGTTTTAGAATTGGAAAGAAATCAAATGTACAGCCTTTTTTGTACACAGGTTGCTTGAAAAAAAAATAGAAGAGAAAAAAATTTATTCTTGAATTTTAGTCAATAAATTACTACTCATTTTTTCCCTTTACTTTCAGTTTGTTATGTTATTTCCCCCACCCCCAGTACTATGTTCTGGCCTAAGTACTGGAGACAGTGGATTTCCAAAAACTGCAACCTCACACTGAAGAAATGAGTGAACCTCGCATAAAGTGAGCAACTTCCATCTAGATCCTGCTGTTGAGAAGAGCATATCAGATTTATCAAATGTAAACAACAGATGGAAACAGCAGACAGACATAAGAATTTCATTGCACTTAATAAAAAGCAATGAAGCAGCTTCATAAGCATGCTCTGGGTGAGGAAGTTCTGTGCTTTGCTGTAATAAAGAGGACTGGTCTGTCTATAGCTAGTTCTGCAATAAATTGTACAGAGACATCAGTTTCTTTTGTATCTCTGCTCCATGTTTTCTAAGTGAATATGAAAACTCCAGAAGTGTATCACAGACTCAGGCTCCCCAGTCCCCAGACTGTCATGTCTGGAGTCATTTTTTGTAGAAAATGTAATTTGGTTCTTGAGTGGCTTTTCAAATGTCATACCTCTTATTGCTTGTTTTATCCCTATGCAGGGTAGTACTGTCTCCTTCAGAGCATTCTTTTTGTACTTCTAATACTGCCTCTAAATACAGGCTGTATGTATAATGGAGCCTATGTAGAGACACCCAGTGCATTTTGAGCTATAAGTTGGCTGGGCAGATGTGGATTTACTGGGAGAGAAGGGAGTAGGACAGAAAGGTAAATATCCATTCTTTCTGCTTCTGTTTAGCATCAGCTCCTGTTCTGTGTCTACATGTATTTTATACCCAAATTCAGCCCTACACTAAAGCATGGGGACCTCATCTGAAAGCTGAGTAGCTGCCTTAGCAAGACTCTGACCAATTATTTGGGTCTGTCCACAGCATCATTATTGTGTAATTACCACTCTGGAGGTAGTGGATGGCCAGTTTGGAGCAAAAATGAGGGAAACATTGTACTCTCCATCTAAGGAAAGATAACCAAAGACCTCATCTTGGGTGGCTCCTCTACTTGTATCATGATGCAAATGAATGGTTTCCACCACTCTCTTTCAGTGTCATAGGGGAAGTAGGATAAAATGGTGGGAGAGAAGCTGCTCTTCTCCAAATTCCCCCTTGAGAATCTGTGAGCTCATAATGGAAAACCAGACTGTCATCAAACGATATTTTCACAATCTCTATGCTTTAATATTGAAAAAATTCCTCTGATGGATCACAGCAAACTGTCCCATCATGGAAGTTCCACACAGATGTGTCTGTGCTCCATAAATGGCAACTTGGATTCTTCACATAAACCTTAGGTACCATGTTACTCTGTTTGTAACAGTAACTCAGCTATGATAATTATCTTGGCTTTATGCACGTGTGTGCAAGCATACACCATGAAAATGTGTATTTATGTATTCATTAACTATTTTATTCATTATATATTGTATTCATTAACTATTCATGTTTCAGATCTGAGCAGACATTTAAAGACTACTACATGTTGGGCAGGTTTTTAAGCCATGCACTAGTGACATTACAGTCAAAAAAGAAAAGCTTTAGTACATTGCTGCCATAAGCAAACAGGGTTTAATAAGTTGAGAAGGAACTAAGCACCATGTCATGGTTACTTGTGCCAATATTTATCTGCTTGGTGACTGAATGTTGCTCTGAAGTTTTCTTGGTCGTTGCTGGCTTGCTGTTAAACTTGTGTTTAACAGGAGTTTTGAAAATGGTATTAAGTGAAAACAAAGCTTTGCCTAAGCTTAATTCAGTCTTGGGCCTTTCTCATTTGTGAAAGGAGAGGCAGCAATTCACACAGGCTGAGAACACAAGGAAAAGGGGTGTTACTGTTCACTGAGGCTCCCTCCATCCTCTCTTCACAAGGTTTCCTCTGGAAGGAAAAAGCAGACAAATGGCAATAAGCACAGCCAGCCCAGCCTCCTCCTGACATGTATTCCAAGGGTGGTCATGGATCAGGACCAGTAAACCCCTTTGATCCAGATTCAGTATCAGGTGTGTGAAGGGAGCAGTTTTTCTCTGTGACAGAGCTGCCATCTCAAAGCTGCTTCAGAAAGCCACGGGGCAGCCTGCAGCCCTCTCACTCTGCTCTTGCCCAGCTCTAGCAAAGAAATCTGGGATTGATGGGTGAGGGAGGGTTGGATACTTGGACTCAGCAGGGAAGTTGTGAGGCTCAGCTGGGATTGCAGTGCTCTGGTTCATGTTTTAAAGCTCAGCTGCCAAAGGTGACTGAGGTCCTACCCAAGCAGTGTTTCTTTGAAGAGGGTGGCTAGCAGAGGAAAAGATTCCACTGCCAATAGAGTACATTTTTTGTGAAGATTTCAGCACAGTCAACCCAGAGCCCCGCAACTGCCCGCCTTCAAATTAGAGCACATCATCCTGTGCCTTGTTTTGCCTCTCAGGTGTGTGACAATAAATATGAACTGGGAACTGCTAAGGTTCATGATAAGTTTGTCTCACTAATAATTTGGATTTTTCCCCCTTTTGTTTTATGTTCTTGCCCTGTTTGGGGGCATCAACTACAAAGCATATTGCAGAAGCTTCTGTTGTTTCATGTGTGTGAAGGATTTCTGAAAGACCAGAGCAGAAGGACAGGCAGAATTTTTCCTTGCTGCATTACCACATTGTAACTTTGATCTCTGGGCTGTGGGAGTACTTCAGTCACTGGAAAGCACACAGGATAGAGCTGTGACTCTTTATGAATTCCTAAATCTGTCACATTGACTTTCAAACAATTTTTTCTTGCTTTTATAAACAATGTCTTCTTGCTTATAGTTTTCAGTCCTCTTATTCAGGTTTGGAACAGGGATGGAAGAAAAACTTGGTTTTGGGTTGCCTGACAAAATATGTGGTTTTGTATATCACAAATATTAAAAAATTAAATTCAAAATATTTGCTTATTTTCAAAGTATGACTTCTCTATGGGGCTTTTCTTATGCTTGAGTACAGGTCTAAGAAGAACATCAGTTTATTAAAAAAAAACAATAAAATATATTTTAAAACTGCAACGTAACACAATGTGGCGATCTCAGGGTTTTATATCTGAGCCAGAATTAATTGTTAGAATTTTTAGAATAAATAGAATTATAAAACAGCAATTAAATTTTTCTTTTCTTTTAGTTCTACTTCTGATTGATGTGGTAGCTGGGATTTTATTTCATGTCATTTTCTCTGTCATGCTTACCAGGTAGAAATAGGTTTAGTTTATTTAACTTTCTCTTTCTGTCTTCATAATGTATTTCCCATAAGACAGTTTTGGAAGTTTATTTAGTCTGTATGTACTCTTCCTCGGATGGTGAGCAGTATGAGAAAGACAGAAAATCGGGCAGGAAAAGAAATGTCTCTGGTACATCATAAAGGTCATTGTAACAATCTCATAATCTCATTTCCTCTTTAAAGTTTACCTGGGAGTCCCGAACATTTTTTTTATTGCTTTATCTCTGCCACTATGTAAAAAAGGAACTCAAGCTCCGTGTTGCAATTCTGTGGTATTGCGGTGAAACAGAGCATCCCTTTCCTTTCAGAGTTTAGGAGTATTTATAAGGGAGCCAACTCTCTGCTTCCTTCACATTGCAAAACCAGCCTGCCTGACAGCTTCAGCCACCAGACATCACAGGAAAAGGTGAGAATGCTTTTCTTCTCTAGCACTGGGGCAACATAAATCTGGTATCTGCTGGTTCAGATGAACTTAATGAAAACTTTAAATTATTTAGCTAAAATTGTATTTAGATAGTTCTTATGACAATTTTCTAAAGACTTCATTTATATGCTTATGTGCCTGAAGCTAAGTACATAGTTTATATATATATATATATATCTCATAGAACTGTTACCGTGCTAACAGAATAGCTAATATTATAAAGTAATAAACTTTTTTATCTTGCCAATATTCATATTGGTGCGGTGTGTGCATCAACAAGTAGGTATTTATGGTCAGACCATTCTCTGGTTTGAAAAAAAATACACCATCTTTGAATTGGCTGTGCCTTGAGCTGGGCCTAGTCCAGATGATGTCCAGAGTTCCTTTCTGACATAAATCATTCTGTGAATCTCAGTGAAGGAATTGGTGGTGATTTACAGCAGCTCATGCTGCAGTTCATATGATGTTGGTACACTCTCCTCTGTCTTTTTGCTGAGGTTCCTGCCTCTCTCTGAATACAGATGCAAAGTGAGCTTGTTCCTCTCCTAGATACTCTCTCCAGGGACTATACTTGTAGCTCTGGTCCCATTAATCTCTGTGCTGTGTGCTGTACAAAATCAGATGGCACACTTCCTTGGCACTGGCCCAGGGATAGCTGAATTCAGATCAAGATTAAGGACTGCTAATAATAGAAGAAGCTGCCAGTGAGTGACAGATCTAGTGAACCTAGAAACACACATACATTCTTCTTCCATAAACCCAAATTAAAATATTTTGTAGCACATGAGAATAAATCAGGAGGACTACTTGTTTTCACTGAATAAGACTGGTTTGAGAGGGAAAAAAACCCAAATAATAAACCTCTTAATTATGTGGCATTTTATTCATGTGCATTCAGGCTCCTACAGGAGGCAGAATAGACTTTGAAAGATTTAATCATCAGTCTCTTCTTCTAAGTCATACACCTATTCATTTGGCTTAGTCTCCAGTTGAAAAAGGTCTGAAAGTTTATCTTTGGCACAACAGTGATTTACATATCCAGCCAGTTATGCAAATACAGCTGTGGCAATGAATACAGTAGGAATTTTTGCCTGAAATTGTTTGCAAAATTATTTATCCCATGCAACCTCTGGCAGACTCTAGAATTCTGGTACCTGTTAGGCAAGAGTCAGGATTGGCTTTACACTGCATTAATGAAACTGCTGTCACTTGTTCTCACAGACATGGGTGACTCTGCAGTCCAGTGAGATACTGGAGTAGTGTCCTTCATTTTATTTGCAAGCCTTTGTTTTATTAGGACCACTGACACTATTAAACCAAGGAATATACTTATAAGTTTTGCAGGATTAAAATTTTATGTCTAATGCCTTGTTCATGCAAGTAGCTTCATCAGCAGGACTTTTCTTGAATGAGAAATATTGAATGGAGAGATCTGGGAATTCTTTTGAGATCCTGACCATGTAAGACCTATGCACACAATAATTTCCTCTGAATTCCATTTCTCCTCTAAACTGGTTTGTGGTGTGATTAATGAGTGGATCAAAATCTTGGCTTGAGCTACAGCACAAGCCTGATATTCAATTTCTCTGTAGTCTAAGAGTTATTAGAATAGGTGAATGTTTCATAGTTCACAGGCACTGACTCTGTGCTATTATCCTATTTAGAATTGTGTTCCATTTAAGTGCACAATTAACAATCCTCCATGAAGTTAAATAATTTATATTTTTCCCTACAGATGTCTCATCTACTATTTGCCTTACTTTCCTTCTTCTCCTTTGCTGCTCTTCTGGAAGCACAGTGGAAACTAAGGGAAAATGGTAAGTACTCATCACTTACTGAGTCCTAGAGCTGGCTTTAGGGTATTCCAGAATTAAACTTGTGTCCACAAGCACACAGTCTGTTATCTACGGTATTTTAGCTTTTCCTGTTTCTTTGTGAATAACCAGTTTATTTGTATTGATGGGAGAAATATCTAGAAACCCTAAAGTATCCTACAACACCTATTTTGAATATTTGCATTAGAAACTGTCTTATTTCCTATTCCCTGATCTCTTGTTTCAAAAGTTTCAGTCATGCAGCCTGGAAGAAGAAACAGTATCTTGTGACAGTGTAGATTTAGTTGCCAAAAATATTTCACTGAAAAACCTAGAAATGCTTTATGCAACTTGCCTGGTAAATAGCTGAAATGCAAGTCCATTTGTAAATATACATGGTCAGTAACAAACGAATCCTTTAAATAAGTTACCAGAAAATTGGGCTAAACTCAGGTAATCCAATTACTCACTCAGTGTAGCTCCATAATCCATAATCAATGTGATTATCCAAAAAGAAGCACCCTAATCAACACAGGAAAAACATCATTTTGATCATGCTTTCTGTGTAAAAACTAATTATATTACATTTCCATGTATCTTTACTCTGAAAAATTATTTATCCTGTGGGTTCCCTGAGCAGTACCTTGGTGCTGAAAACTGCAGACATGATTATTCCTGATAATAATCTTTGTGTTTGAAGTCTATAAGATTTACCTTACTTGTGCTTCAAATATCTGTCAGTAATTTGGAGAGCTTCCATGCTACTTAGAGTTGCATGTTTTCTGCCATTTAAATTCAGCCTTTAACAGGCATTCTGGTAGTGAAATGCTCTGCTGGAAATGTCTTAGAGTTCACTGGAACTCTGTTTTCCTGAGCTGAGTGCTAGCTGTGGTGTTGACATGCTCAGAAACAAATTGTTGCCACTTCTTGCATGTAGAAGAGTCTCTGAAAGTGGTTGGGAAACTGGTGACAGCAGCAGCATATCTGAGCAATAACAGGTAAATTAATAACAGTTAAACCTACACAGAAGTGTGATTAAGTTCTTCAGCCAATCACAGCAAAGAGACAAAAGATAATATTTCCTCAGTGAAATTGTGGGGTTTTTGTTTGTTTTGTTGTGGTTTTTTTGTTGGTTTTTTTTTTTGCTATATGATGTGTGTCCTAATTTATAAAAAAAACATCAAGGCCCTTCAGCGTTACAAGATGGCATTTAGAAGGCCACATGTCCCCATTGCAGCCCCTTTACCTCTGCTGTAGCTAGGAGATCCCCTGTCTCTTAGTAAGTGCTCCACTGGAACCCTGATCATAAGAGTACAGATAGTCCCCTGTGGAAAATGGAAAACGGCACCAGGTACAGACAAATCCAAAGCACTTACCCACAGCTCCCCTCCTTCCCATTGCAGTACAGAGGGGTTCATGTGGCATTCTGTGAGAAATGGCCATGGGCCACATGGAGGAGGTAAAGTTGGCTCAGTGTGTCGTGGCACCCTCACTTTTTACACAGAGGTACCTGCCTACTTCCTATAGTTATCCACTCCTGGAAGATTCTCTGGGAACGTGGGAAAAAAAATCCCTTCTTCCATTAAAATGTCATCCCTATTGATCAGCTGGTTCATACACTGTAAAATCTCTTCTTTTAGTAAAGATTTTCAGGTGATGAGGCCTGAGGCAAGAAAGCCAGGGTTGTGTTAGTAGTTTTTCTGGAGAGTAGAGCTGAA
The DNA here is from genome assembly GCF_036169615.1 of Heliangelus exortis. Lineage (NCBI taxonomy): Eukaryota > Metazoa > Chordata > Aves > Apodiformes > Trochilidae > Heliangelus > Heliangelus exortis. The sequence goes on along the minus strand of NC_092436.1, from coordinate 10,473,538 downwards.
AAAAGGCTCCCTTAAATCTTCCCACTATTAAGTATGAGAAACACTAACATTTCTTTCTCTGCAATATCCAGTGTATGTCATAGAATCAGAGTGGAATGATGTAACACCAGCTAAAAGAGTGGAGCTCACCTGTAGCACATCTGATGAATCACAAGAAGTTTACTGGCAAAAGGGCACAGAATGGAAAGGAACTGGAAAGACACTGGTTGTTGAAGTCAAAGAATTCCCAGATGCTGGCAACTACACCTGTCTGATAACAAACACCAATGAAATCATCAGCTATAGTTTCTTCCTCATAACAAAAATTGACTCCAATGGGCAAATGATAAGGTCAATTCTGAAAAGGTTTAAAGGTATGGTCATCAGATGATGTGATGTATCTTGCTGAGCTTTATGAGAACCAGAGGAAGTGCTCTGGAGAAATGCATGAGAAGTATCCTCTTTAAAATGTGTCCTCTTCAAACATTTAACTGACAGTGAAAGGCAAATTATCTCTTTGGTGGGTACGTACAGAGAGCAGCTGATGAGCAGCAGAGGAGTTGATTTCCATCAGACTAACTTACAACTCTCTGTACCTGTAGGAAGGAGTCATGGTAGGAAAGATTAGATACAGGATAACACCAAAACTACATCACTGCTTTCCTGGTGGAGGAGCAATTGATTTGCTTTGCCTCTGTCTCCCAGACCCAGCACTCAGGATTTGCAAAACCAGGGCTACATGATTTGACAGAACAAGGGAACTGACCTAGATTTTAAATGCTGTCATTTGGGCCTCTCCATTCACAATTAATCCACTGAGACAAGCCTGTGATGGTTTGCATTTTCTGCATGAACGTCACTCATCCATGTCTCATATTGCAGTCCTTTGCTGTATTGGCCAGAAATTATTAATTCCCAAGGCTTTTCCCCTGGCTCACAATATAGAGCTGTTGAGATTCTGGAGTGCTGGGCAGCAGAATCACCTATAACTGAAGCCTCCTTCACTTCTCACACTGGAAACATTCCCCATCAAGTGTGCCAGTGTGTGAGGAGGTGAGATTATCAAGGGCTGCGTCCTCATTAGCAAGGTGAAAAGTACAGAGGTTTGTCAACTAAATAGCTACAATGTTTGTTTCTTTGTGAAAGAAAAAGTGGATTAGTCTCTCTAAGTCTCTCACTGACAGCTATTTGCAACAGCTTGGGTATGTTCTAGCTCCTGTCAGTAGGTACCTAGGTGTGGTTAATGCAGTGCCAGGTAAATCAGGTCCAGCCACTACCTGTGGTCATATGGCTCTAACTACAGGTGCCTGCCCAAGGAGCAGGATGAGGCTGTGTCTGCCTCTGTACCCACAACCTGCAGAAGTAGATGGAAGCCCAGTGAATTACTGGGTTTTATCTGCTTTGACCGTTTTGTCATAAAGAGTGAATAAATTATGGTTTTTTTTTCTTTTTCCATCTAGAGCCAAACGGGACATTTCTAAAATGTGAAGCAAAGAACTACTCTGGAATTTTTGTATGTTCATGGATGACAGAAAATGAGAGTCCAAATGTGAAGTTTACAATCAGAAGCCTACAAGGGTAAAAGCTTGTACTTTCCTTAACAACCTTGCAGTAAGGCTGGAACAGCCCTTTGTGTTACTCTGTGTAGATCCTGGATTTTAGGCTACCGAGGACACGTAGAAGGCAAGGAATCCCACTTCCAGTCTGAATACCTGGAAAATACGTTGAGCCATCACTGTGACTAATAAGGCCATGGAAGTTGCTCAGAAATTAATAGAGACTTGAAAATGACACAGCCCCCACTGGACTGTGACAGCTGCTACAGTACAGCCACAGCCTAACTTTAGCAAGAGTAAAAAGAGTTCATGCTGGGGGGAGAGAGGAAGTTGAGCCAAAAGCAGAAACAATCAATCATAGCACTGAGTGCCTTCACAGGAGATCCAGTGGAATTAGGAGGCTGCACGCACTGCAAAAGCCACATGCCCACTGACAAGTCTCTGTTGAGGAACACTGTAGAAACCTGGGAGGGAAATATGTGAGGGGAACCTCGTGGGGAATTCCTACCTCCCAATACTCTGCGGAGTTTCTCCAAAACATGGAGTGCTCAATCAAGGGCCACTGCAGTTTGCCAGAGAAGAAACAACTGCAAAGTGCTTTATTTTGCTGAATGCAAAAATAGAGCCAGATTCCAGTAGTACTTTATATATGGTTTTAGTTATTTATTTCCCAATGAATACACTTTAACCTTCCAGCAAGGATTTCGAAGGGCCAAAGTAAAATACCAGAGTTTGTCATGGGACAGTGGTGTAAAAAGAAATGAGATATCCAGTTTTAGGTTTAAACACCAATTCCTTCTGCTGAGACAGGGGGTCTCTTCTGATTTTCCATCAATATGTAATACAGCACTAAAAATGTAAGAACTCCCCCTGCACTGTTTCTGAAGCACAGCCATGAAGTCATACAGCCACCAGCAAAACATCTTACCAAGAACACGTTATCATTGCAGCAATATATTCTCAAGAAAACCAGCATTCCCATCGCTTTTCTCTGTTCTGTATTTAGGTCCCAAGGAGACATAAGCTGTGGCACCCCTGTAGTACATGTTGATAAATCAGTGACTGAATACACAGTCCAGTGCCAAAAAGAAAACTACTGTCCATTTGCTGAAGAGCATCAGCCAATTGAGATGTTCCTGGAGGTCATTGATGAAGTGGAATATGAGAACTACACTAGCAGCTTCTTCATCAGAGATATCAGTGAGTAGAACAAGAACCATGATTGATTTGTAGCTTTATTCTTGCTGCTGGTGGTGAATTAACAACAGAAGCTGAACCAAGCTTGGGAATCCCTGCCCTATTGTAATGTAAATCTGTGTCAAGCCCCCAGTTACAGGAACAGGGGAAAACAAATCAGAGCAGCAGTCCGGAAGAAGATGAGGAAGTGAAGCAGCAACATCTCCCTAGCTTGTGACCTCCAGCCTACTCACCCCTACATCTCCCAGAACTTTGGCCTTCTTTATTAAGTGGACAAGTTTTGGAAGGCATATGTGGAAGAAGTCAGAGAATAACCAGTAACCCAGCAGGCTGTTCTCTCAGAGCTGCAGATGTACCCAGTGATTAACACTGTGTGTGCTTCCCTCCTGAGCCCTTCTCACAGATGAGTGTCCAGTGCAGGTTGACAGAAACTGACAGAAAATAATTGGACTTGTTGTGACCATGATGGCACAGTGCACAGGAAAATGAAGCAGAATCCTAAAGAAATGGATGTTTTGCTAAAAGCCCTTATGGTTAGCAGTGTTGAAGATATTCCCCCATGTCCAACAGACCCCTCTGCAGTCCTCCAGGAAAAAAAGGGAGAAGGATCTTACCCAGAGAGAGACTCTAGGAATGTGTTTAATTTTCCATAAGAATTATACAAGGCAGTTGTTGCACATCACACCTATCCCTCTCTTAATCTCATGGAGGCTCCCAAAGCTGATTCCTATTACACTAGGAGCAGTAGTAGTTCTTGTAGTGTACAGACACCTGATATTATGCTGCTAATGTGAATTAATTCCTTCTGTATTTTCTCTGGCAGTTAAACCTGACCCACCCCAGTGTCAGTACGTGGCCACAAATGAAACAGTGACATGGACGTATCCCAGAACATGGAGCACCCCACAGTCCTACTTCCCTTTGACTTTCAAGGTTAAAGTTGAAAGTGCAAAGAAGTGCAAAATCCAGGTAGAGATTTGAACATTTGAAATATGATTGTCTTGCTTGAACAGATAGTATAAATAATATAAGCTTAATAAGTAGGAATCATAGACTACAATTTAAAAAAAAGGTGGAAAAAGGAAAGTACTGAGTCAACTCTGGCAAGATTCTTTTTGGCAGAAAAAGGCCTTGTTCCTAGGTCTGTGGGCAGTGAGATCCACACAACATACTCTGGGGTGGATGCAATCCTGGTATGAGTGGGGAGATAAAATTGCGCCCAGTGTTGCATAGCTGTGCTAGAATGAGTAAAGTATTTACTAATTCATTAGTAGGCTGTGTGGGTCCCAATGTGGGAAAATCCCAATTTCCAAATCAAGAAGACTGTTGCACTGATTTCCTTGTAATTTGTTTGTAGCTGGGTAGCTCACACTTTCCTTGCAGGTAAATTGGCAAATAGGGAATCAATTACTCATTTGGTAGAATTTCTGTGGAGACTTTCCAGGTATTAGTTAATTGTTAACTACTCATTGCTCCTCTGTATTAACTTTAAATCACAAAATGATTTTGCTTCCCTTGCTAATGGTTAGGCTAAAGAGTACACAACAGCAGTATGGCATTTGCCCAGGTTGGAAAAGAAATTAATAGCAGAACTGGAAAGAAATACACAAAGCAGTTGAACTCAGTCCATGTCCTAAATTGCTGTGCTGCTCTTTCTTGGTCCAACAATCAGAAAAGTAAACAGATGTAATGATCTTTCCAGATTATCAGATGATTAAAGTAAAGACTCTAAAGGATGCCTCTTTCTGCCAAAAAACCAAGCACGCTTCTACCAGCAGATGGGGCCACCCCCTAAGTAACTGACCGGGATTTTAGTGCAGATGTCTTACTTACACAGTCCCTTAGGCAGAGAAACTGGGGAGTTTTCCCAGTGGTTCTATCAGCCAAAAAAATGTCAAAAAAACTGCAAAGCAACAACTTCTGTCTTTTAGGGCTCCCACTCTGGGAGAAATAAAAACAGAAAACCCCAGACAAATGAATAAACACTTTGAGTTTGAGAGTTGGATCACTTTGCAACACTTACTTCAGTGGTTAAGAGAGCTTTTCAGGCCACTTCTACTGAGGCTCAAGTTCTCACAAGTCCTCAAGACTTTGGTGTCTGTAGGTGAAGTTGGTGCCTTTGAAATGACAGATTGGCAGTGGAGTTTTTTGAGTTACATGTTCTTATTGCAATCTGTCTGGCCATTTATTGTATGTTCTGCCTGACTTTCAGAATCAGCTGATGGAGCCCTGTTCACAGATCTATGATGCTGATGAGCAGTTTCTTCAGATTCCAAGGTCTGGGAAAAAAGTGAAGATCTCCGTGCAGGCCAGGGATCGCTATTACAACTCATCCTGGAGTGAGTGGTCTGCCCTTTGCAGGTAAGACTTCAAGAACTTTCTACTGGAGGAGCAGGGATGAGAAATTGAGTGGTGGGATTTCACAAAAGCAAAGCTCCATTGAGAAATGGACTGAAAATCGAGTTCTGAGAAAAATAAAGAGAATTCTTACACAAATTTCTTTTCTCTTATTTTACAGATAAGCAGCAAGAGATTCTAGGAGAACAGCACAATGCTCCTAGAAAAAAAGCAAGGAATTGATGACCACAAGAAGATAAGCACCATGAGAAGAAAAAATCTGCATTTGACATTATTAAGAAGCCACAAATTTTTTTTTTCTTTGTAATAGATTCAGACAGTCCTGCTTTTAGGAGCTCTTTTACATTCCTCATATTGAAAAACACCTTTAGCATACCTCAGGCCATATTAACAGGCATAGTATTTTGATGCATTGCTGGCAGCTATTATTGTAGGTTCTTTGTATTAGTGCATCTATTTATTTATTTATTTATATTTAATTTTATTTATATTTATTTATTTATATTTATTTTTAGTTTATATGAATTGCAATTCCAGGTGATGGCAGTTGCTATTCAAACTGTTTCTGTGTTTATTTATTTGGGAAGTAACATACTGAAAGAGCTGGGTTAGTATTCCATTATTTAATTGATTTATGTGGTTATTTAATTATTTAACTTATTTATTTTGTTTAACTATATCAGCATAAAAAGCCTTGGTGGCATGAGGCAGCCATGAATGATGTGTCAGGGCCATGCTCATCTCCCTGTCTGGTGGCAGATGTTTCAGGAAAAGAAGGAATTTCTGAGTTCTGCTGCATTTTGTCAGCTGTCTGTCCTTACACCATGCTGCTGCCCAGCTGCTGGACACTGCAAATGGTTGTTGCATGAGAGATCAACCACTCCCCAAACCTGCAGCTGAACGCAGTTTACAGTGGGAGCAATGGGAGTGCTGGTGTGGGGCAGCTCCAGGGTGCTGTGGTTGGGAGAGTGATGCTGCCACCTCTCATGAAGATGAGAGGAAATGGGAGGCAGTAGCTTAAATATCACAGGTCCTAAACAGAATTCCTTTTCTTTCATACCTGTGATGATTACAGGCCCTTGATGCAGTGACCCAGAGCATCCCTTGCAGTGGAGTTTTCTGGCAGTACAACTAATTCAGAACTGCTTTGCCATGGGGAGAACCATAGGGCACAAGTAGTCAGGAATTTTCTACCAAAACCAAGGCCACTTGGATTATTTACAAGTTTAACAGCAGTGTATCTGATATTTCAGAGAGCAAGTGGTTTTATATGTGGATGTTAAGCATCTAAATAGAGTTAGAGTTTTAGAATACATATTTTTATAGTTCACTTTGAAAGTATATCCCTAGTACTGCAAGATGTGCTAGATGTCTTCACCGAACCTCAGGAAAAAAACTGCAACTCCTAGTTCTGAGCTACTTACAATGTAAGTGTCCTCAAATCTGGAAAGAAGCAGAAGTGTGTGTTGCAACCTGTACAAACCACCCAAGACCTGGCTTTCACGAGAGGAAAATAAATTAAAGTATCTCTGAAGATTTATGCCTTAATCTTTGGTACAGGGCCACTGAAATTCAAGACTTCCATTGTAACCATGCTTCCTTTTTTTCCAGTCTTGGTAATGGGCAGTAATTTAATATATTTAAATAGTGAAATGTGGAAAGTATCTAAAATTTCAGAAAACTGTTGGTACTTTGGGTACAAGTCCTGTTAGTATTTAATAAGTGTACACATCTTATTTCTGCTATAAATGCAATTTACTGTGCTTGTTCTACAAAGGAGCTAATAATAAATACACCTGAAAACAAGAAAAAATTGTTTATTTGTGATATTTTAAGAAAGGTTAACATCATTCTTCACTTTCCTACGAGAATATTATACAGTTTCTTAGGCAATGTCTGTAGGGAGAAGTAACACTAGTGAGTAATGCTGCTAAACCTCTGAAAGAGTACAGGCCAACACAGAAAAGTGATTTCTCTTGGTCATCAGTCTCTTCTAAACCCTCTTCTGCAGTTTAGGTTGTGATTGTTTCTTTTACAATGTCTGAGTTCATTGGCCTTTGTGGTCAGGAGGTTTGCAACTGAAACCTGGCTGACACAGACCTTGAGGTCTTTGAGGTTTCTCTCTTACGCTGTTGGTACAGTACTGAGATTTAGTAGGACCTTCCTGCTCTTCAGATACTTGGGTGAGACCCTGGCACCACTGAAACCAAACACTGAAACCTCTTATTAGTTTTGCTTCAGCGTAGTTTTCCCTCTCAGAAATACTCAGGCTAAATTTACAAATATCCTGACAAAGCCTATCTTGACCTATTACCCTTAGATGCAATATGTAATACACCTTTCTGTGCCATGATTCCATAAGGTGAGGTAAACCTAAGCTTTTCTTGCATAGATCATGAGGTAACAAGGAGCTGGAGCAAGGAAATAACTAGGAGTCTACCAAAAAAAAAAAATAAAAAGGACAGCTTGAAACCAGCTTTTTCTGCAGAAATCAAATTAATTGTAAGATGGCTGCTCTCTAAGACATAAAATTACTTTCAGTCCTTGATTATCCATTTCTTTGGCCTTATGTGGATCCAAGTGACTCTGAAATGTGCTTTAGAAATTGTCAGACAGTTTCCCATCCTGAAGAACTCCATAGATTACATTAAAAAGCACAACTATTCACAGAGGTGGCTCAATACACTGGACAGAATTTCCTAACACAATTCATCCAGACGAGAAAATAATAGCTGATGTACCAATTAATCCTCTTTCTTAAATCCTCTCCTTGTTGCACAGCAAATAATCTGGAAACCTTAAAAATTACACAATACATATATTTGGTCAGGCTGCATAATGTACAAAACCGCTCCCCCCAAAAAACTTTAGATTGCAAAAAGTTTCTGAGATAACATAATGCTAGAACTGTTTATTCCTCAGGCCCTTCTTGTATGAGAGTCATTAAGCATGGAGAGACAGAATGGACCCCATCTTATTTGGTGAGGCACCATTTGCTGAAAAGGGGCAGCTCCTCCTGCTTTCTCCTCATACTCATCATTCAACGTGTGGCTTTAGGTTTTTCCTACCACACCTCCCTAAATCTGCACTGAACAGAGACTGACTAATTCCCTCCAGGGCTTTTTGTGGGTGCTCCTCATCTCAAAAATGCTTTACAAATAGTTGATGTACTTAATGAGGCACTAATAGGGTGCAGTAGGAGCTTGCCATCCTCTTAGTGCTTCTTCCATTTGAACTGGGGAATAGGCACTTGCTAAAAGCAAAAAAAGAAAAAAAAAATGCTTATGTCTAATGAGGGGTTCTGTGAGAGACCACATATTAAATTTCAAGTCCAAATGCTTCATATCAACCCCTCCTCCCATTCTGACTTTCATCCTTTCCCTTTTCTTATTAATTTGTAACTTCTCTCTTATGAAAGTTAGTTTTTTAATAGAGGCAAAACCAATGTATGTCCTCTAACCTTGTTCTGACACAGAAAAATACCATTCCTCAAATATTTCAGTTTGATTGACTTTGGTCTGACAAAACTTCAAAGTGCTAAACACCTGGAAATTAATCTTAAAATACAAAATAAAAGGCAATTTAAAGAAAGTCCTATTCAATGCTCACTGTCCAGTTCATTCAGTGCTAAGTGTTAATGCCTGTTTTGCATATATGTGTGAAGAATGAAGTAGTTCAGAAACCTCAATGGTATGACACTAAGTAACTCAAAGGATTCACAAGTTAGTTGCACAATAGTAGGTATCACAGCCTTGTAATTTATCTTAGAGGTCAGAAGACACAAAGAAAAAGAATAAACATCAGCTTCAGCCTTGACAGAGTCACAACGTTTGGTTTGTTGTTTTTTTTAATATCTAAAATAACATATGAACCCTTCAGGTGGGATCTGTCCCAGCTTGATATGTGCAATTTTAAAGAAAGACTCCTTTGATCTTTCTTAAGGTGTGCAAAATGGGAAACTCAGCTTCCTTCAGGCAAATATCCAAATGTTTTGGCACAGTTTGACGCCTTAAGAAATACTTCACTGGGTTCTCAAATCTCCATTGAGCAAGACTTTAAAGTCTGATACACTAATTGCACATGGGTGGACAACCCTAACCACCCACACACATTAAAATTGAAGGAGCCTGTGTTCTGGGTTGTGTATAAACATGCACTGGAATCACTAAGAGGTCTGAATCCCTACTCTTGACCATATCATTACTTATCTTGTACATTCTTCCCAGAAATATACATGTTGTGTCAAAATGTTTTTTAGCTATTCCATGCTTTTTTCATGACTGTTGGTGTCCTTCATGTGAGGCATTCCATGATGTCAATGGGAACAAGCTACTGCACATCATTGCTTTCTGGAATGCAGCCAGATCACATCCTCCCTTGCAGAACAGAGCAGGCATTTGACTAATGACGTGCTACAGCAGCATATTTGGCATTACATTTGAGCTCCATTTGGGGCTCCAAAAATAAATGCAATATATCAATTACTGTGATAAATGTTCTCACCCTCAGAAAAAATCTGCACTAATATTTCATCAGATATAACAGACCTACTAAAGTGAATAAATATTTGTTCACCAAGAAACTGCTTTTTCTTCTTCAAAATAACTTGGAGAGGGAAGAAGCTGGGAGAACACAAGATACAATGATAAAAGTAGAAAACTGCCAGAGGCCCAAATTAATACATAACTATTCAAAAAGTACCTCCCAGCTCAATGGAAAAACTTTGCTGATGAGGCCAAAACTTCATTCATAATTTTTCAATCCAAATATTTACCATGAATGTAGCTGTAGGTATGGTAAAGAGGAGTACTTTTCCAACTCTGGAAGCAGCTGTTACTAAACAAACCTAAACACTTGTTTTCAAGAAAACAATACTTTTTTCAGTAGCTAAAATCAATCCAACTGCTCTCCTGTCTGTGTCTTTGTCAAATCTAGAAATGCTAGCTCAAAAGAACAAATGTGACATGCTCTGAAGTCCCTAAGAAGCTGGCTGCCAGCAATAGTTAGCATTCAGCCATGAGAATCACAGAACCAGTTCAGGATTAATCAAGGATGTCACCTGGTTCCCCACAACCCTGCCCCACCACCAGACCGTGGCTAGTTTTGAGACATTAATTATTTAACATTGCCAAGGATGGAGTTTTCCTAATCTCTCTAGGCAACCTATTCGAATGCTTGACTACTCTCATTATGAAATTTGTTCTCCCCATATCTAATTGGAACTTCTCTTGCTGCAATTTGCACTTTTGTCTTTTGCTTTCACTGTGTACGTCCAAGAAGAGCCTGGACCTCACCTTCTCTGTAAGCTTCTACAAAGTAGCTTAAGACAATTCTAAGACTTTTCCTTCTTCCTTCAAACTGAACAAATCACTTCTCTTGGTCTTCCCTAGTATGACATGTGCTTCATCCCTCTAAACATCTTGGTGGTCCTGTGCTGGATTTGATTCAATATTTCAGCACCTGTTGTGCTGGGGAACCTGAACTGTACACAGAACTCCAGATGAAGCTCCAGAAATGCTGAACAGTGGGAAACTATGAGGTTTTTAATTTGATAATTATGTTCTTACTCATGTCCAGTAGGCAGAGCTGGATTTGTTCACTGCAGGGGGCAAACCATTGACTCATGTTCAGCTTGTCCACCAGAACTGCTCTACTCTCCTCTCAATCTGCCAGGAAATATCCTTGAAGACAGCATTCTGACTTTGATGAACCTTTCTCCTACCTGAGGATGACAGGTCTCAGGTTGTCAGACCAGCTCTGTATGAAGACTACTAGGGCAAACAACAAGTCTGTGCAAGTTTTGACAGAAAGATGGCTCAGATGAAAGAGTTTTCAGTGAAAAAGTGAACAGTGTATCCAGCTGGCTGGTGTGAATTCTGTCCATTCTTTAAGTCAGGCATTTAGATGCTGAGATACTTCGGTAGCCTTTGAAACTGGAGTTGCAGTAACTGCTCTGTGGCAATACTTTCTACTGAATTTCATTTTGAGATTTTTGCATATGAGCATTACCACACCACAAAAAGCAAAACAGTTGTATATGACACTTTTCTTCTCAAATCTTCAAGACAACTGACCTTCTGCTGTGCCCTGCTTCTAGTGAGCTGCTATTTGCACACCCTGAAATACGGTACAGCTCATCAGAACTGTATTCCTCCTATCTAAGTGGTCTGGGCAAGCCCTACAAAGCTTAAGTTCCACTGCATAGAAAATGAATCTTAATTTGATTTAAAAGTCCTAATCAAACCACTTAAACATCACCAGAAAGAAAGCATTCACACCTTGGCTTTCCTGATATGGGTCATGGAAAAGCATCAGGAATCTCTTCAATAGCAAAGTAATTTTTAAATGCTAAAAAAATCTGATCCCAAAACTGCCTCCCTCATTAGAACCCTCACACTTCCAAAAGCTTTCCATGATAGTCCTTAGAAAATCTTCCTACATCAACTCAGAAGACTGCAAACAAATGTTTTTATTCTTCCATAAGAGGGATGGAATGGATATTGAGGTTTCTGTAGCATCATCTTAGGCAAGCAACTGTAACTAAAGTGGCAGATTTCCTCATACCAGTGTCAAGGAACCTGCATGTTCTGTCAAGCTGCAGTTTTATATTTCCAAGACTCTTGTTTGCTCAAAACTATTCAGACCAGGAGTACCTTCTGGGTTGTCCTGGGTTTTGTTCTTGTTGTATAATGCTGGTAATTGTCTATCAACCAACAAACATGTCCTGAATATGCTCTATGAGTTTATACATGCTCTGTGCCAGGCTTTTGAGAAGTTTTGGGCTTTCCATAACAAAAATTTCACTTACATCCCTGAGCAGTAGGATCCAGAACAACTCGAACTTCTCTTTTGTGATCTCCACCTCACAGGAATATGCACAGACATCAAGTTAAGAACAATGACAAATTTAAAATGAAATCACTGAATAAGGGTATTTAAAATAAAAGTCTTCAGGTCTCCACTTCCAACCAGATCTTTACCTAGTCTGGAACTGGAATTTGACAGCATTTTTTTTTTCCATCCCATAAAGTGACTAGAAATTAAACATCTATTCTTTATTTTTTGCCTTCATTCCTTAAAGACAAGATGATTCACATCCCTCAGTTTCTACATGAGTTAGTGGGAGACAAAGTCTACTTGATATATAACAATTCTTTTTGTAAGAAATTTCATTCCCTCTGCCTTAGTGAGATTAGCATATTACTAACTCCTGCACAGGGAGAAAGCTGAAGGATGTCTTGCTGTAAGGAAGGTGATCACTGAAATACTGGGAATCATAATGGTGCATGTAGATCTTTTGTATTGAGACAATTTGCACATCTGCATTGCAAATCACTAAAGAGAAGGCAATTTTGAAAGGCTGGGTTCAAACAAAACTACAGGCTCAAAACTCCACAGTACTTTGAACTTTATGAAAATTTAGACTCAGATCTGAGTTTCCCATTGTGACTCTGGCCCTGGCCTGTCTTATAAAAGAAAATGATGCCTATTAAGTCAGTAACACACTGGTGTGCTGGATTTGTTTAAAGACTCCCACATGATATGACACCTATTGTACTGGAAACAGGAACAAAGGAGAAGACAGCCAAGCAGAGGGATCTCCATATCTCCATGACAGCAAAGTAGGCAGCAGCTCTGCAGAGCTGTGAACTCATCACTGCTCTTTGCTAGGCAGTACAACATGGTGTCTTTGCTCTCTCTGTCAAAAATTTTTGCCTCTGATCTCTAAACCAGCAGAAGTTTAAACGCAGAAGAACAAGGAAGAAGCCTTCAGTTAAGACTTGAGGTGTCTTCTGGGTTTTGTGTGAATGTGAGGGTGATACTCATGGGAAACACAAACTTTTCCAAGCAGCAACTACCACCACAGAGCAGTCTGAAAGGGGTCAGTACATGGCCGTGCTAACCAGCAGTGCCTCTATCCACAGCTAGTGACAAGGGGCTACAAAATTCCAAGAAAATATGAAGTCAGCATTTCAGCTCTCCTGGTATGAATCTTGTGAAACACACTCAGTAAGAATTACTTTTTTCCCTGAGAATTATAATCAGCTTTTAGGGTTGATATAGCAATAACAGAACAGCAACAAGTAACCACCTTATTGACTCACTCCCTAAACTCGCTAATAGAGATGGAACAGTTAATTAGGCAAGGGGATTAGCCAAAGTACAATACATCTCCTTTATCAACACAATCCATGCTATGACACTTATCTTTGCCCTGTACTTATGAACTTCACATTGTACAGAAGACATTCTTACTGACTCTACCCATGGCCAACACCTCCTTCTAATTATGTTCTCTACAAGGGAGATTTCCTCATCATAGTTCCTGCTCCTGGTGGGTATGTATATATATATCTGCTTTCACACACACACAAGTACACATTTGAGCTGAGAGGACTCTGGAATACTTAGAGCCCAGCTTGGCTGTGAAACAGGCCAAGAGTCCATGTCTGCCATGAAGATAACAGGCACCTTTGTGCTCCTCACCCTGGCAGTTCTTTGCTTAGCAAGTGAGTAACCTTTTTAATTCCTAATGTTGTTCTAATGTTGAAAAAAAAATGAAAGCTTCTCAGTCTACGGGGAGAGTAACCACTGGGGTGGCAGAAAGCAAGTGAAATTTTATGCCTGTGCACTATTTAGCAAGCAAAATTCCACCAGCTTTACAGTTGCCAACTTGAGCAGAGGAACCCTATTCCTTGGCATGAATCTGAGATGCATTCTGCACTGTAACTAAAAAGTGAACTAAAAAGTCTCAGAACTACAGCAGGATGTTACCTACTTGGGTTTTTTATTTCCATTTGACTGGGGACCCAGCAGCCAGTGAGGTTCTTCTCCTGCCAAACTGACCAAGCAGGAGACAGTTGATTATTCATGGACCACATTATATGGCTGTGAATAACCTCTTTCTGATGTTAGTTTGTGAGGGTGGAAAGAGCTCTGAGGAACAGGTTGCCTCAAACAGGGAGCTGGGAGGAGTTTATTGAAGCTTCATTCAGTAATTTTTTTAAACAAAAACTTGCTCTGATAAAAAAGATACAGAAAAAGAGTACATTCAGCATAGCTGAAGGAGGAGAGTCCAAATCTTCTCTACCAGTAATGTACCAGTTCAGTAGTATTATGAATGTTATAGAAGCAAAAAAAAAAAAAAAAAAAAAAAAGTTAAAACAAAACCAAAAAATAAGAAACAAAACAATATTTTTCCATTTTTGATAGTTTACTTTGAAAAAAACTACTTTGAAAAAAATTTACTTTGTCTCAAAATCAAAATTCTTATGAAAAAATGTGAAATTCAGGGAAATGTAATGCTTTTGATAGAAACTGTTTTTTCAAACACTGTTTCATAAACTACAGAAAACCAAATAAATAAATATTGATTTATTTAAAATTCCAGCAAATCCCTTCCTTGAACTTCCTGGTTTATCTTCTCTGCATTAAAAATTTATGGATCTAAAACTTTTTTTTGCATTCACTCCCAAAGACACAGTGAAGACTAAAAGGTTACCATAGGAAAAATATTTTTTTTTCTTTTTCAGAGGAAGTGGGTTAAGTCTGCTCCAATTCCAGAATAATGGAAACTCAGCCAAACTTCTGGTAGCATAGACTGAAACCTGACATGTAGCATTGTTTATGTTAGTTTTTTTTACCTTGGACAACTTTATTTGATAAGGAGGTGTATGCAGCTCCGTGACAGTTTCACTGGAAAGCTCAATGACTTTCAAGAACAAAAATAGCTAATTTTAGTCAGAAAGAGCAGTGCTAGAGCTGTATTGCCTTAATATCATAATACATTTTCTTTCTGCTCCTTCTGTACAGAAGCCTCTACCTGATAACTTTAATCCCTTGGAAGCCACAGAATGACAATTACAGGACAGGAACAACACACATTCCTAAAGAAAGTAACAAATGTGTCACCGTAATGGAGACATGCCAGTGTTACTTGATTACTTTCTGGGTGGTGTTAATTATCATAGTTTTGAAGCAGCTTTTCAAAGCCCCACCTGAGAACGGGGTTCCATTCTGTTAGGTGCCATGGGTATACAAAATAGGAACCTGTCCTTCTGACAGACAGTTTAGAATTACTATCAAATGGCAGGGGAAAACACTTTAAAAAGTGGTACTATGATCTGTATTGTATTATCACTATTATATACTATTATGTATATTATATATATTATAATTATGATATGTATAATTATACTATATATATTATATATAATATATATTATATATTATTATTATATATAATAATATTTTAATGAAGATACTACCCTCATTATTGACATAAAATCAAAGTATAAAAGGGCCATGTGATTTGCTTACAGCTACATATGATTTTTACTTTTTTTTACAAGCTCGGGAGTTAAAACCCAGTTATGCTCAATACCACACTGACCACTGATCATAACACTGACTCCTGGGTCTTCAGTCTTTCTCTAGTGAAAGGGGAACAATAGTTTTCCTTCTTTCTGACAACAAAGGCTCTTAGAGTTGCTGACATGGATTTCTAAGGTAAATGACACAAAAAAATCCACCTGTTTTATGGTCCTGACCCCTGTACCTTATTTAACCACTGAAAAGCAATGTCAGTACTTACTTTCAAGGAGGTAAGAGAGTTGGTGTTGGTGGAAGGGCTGCTACAGATGAAAACATCCCAGCTGGAAACTGAATGTTTTTCAACACTTTTTTTTTAATTTAATCTTTTGCGATTCTGTTTGTATTGCAGATGCTGCCAAAGAGAATGAGGTGAGTAATTGTCTCCTTTGTTTCTGGATACAAATATGTAGTTCATAACAACAAGAGGTCCATGAAGTCAGAAAAAACATTAATTAAACCTTAATTAAATGCTGTCATAATATTGAGATTTCAGAGAGAAATGCCTGAGTTTGAGGTAAGTGGTTTCCACAGAGTTGCACTGCCAGCATTTGTTTAGCTGTAATGCATTTAGGGCAAGGAATTGAACAAGGCCAAAT
Organism: Heliangelus exortis; assembly: GCF_036169615.1. Lineage (NCBI taxonomy): Eukaryota > Metazoa > Chordata > Aves > Apodiformes > Trochilidae > Heliangelus > Heliangelus exortis. Next base: position 10,457,478 of record NC_092436.1, on the reverse strand, counting down.
TTGAAGTCAGAGAAATCAAGATTTAAAAGAAAACATTTATCTGGTGATAACCCTGGAAGGCTTTTTTGGTGATGTTAAGATTCTAAACCATGTACTTTTTAATTTCTCTCTGACTGCCATGGGATATCTATCCTTCATACAAAGTATAAAAACAATCATATAATTTGTAGTAAATTCCAGAGTCCCACTATCAGATAAGGTTGTTTCAACATTTTATTTTCATGCTAATATTTAAAAAGGACTTTGCTTAATTCTGCCTGGGCAGAGCCTTTCTCCAGTGTAAAAAGGGTCAAGAGCTGATACTCATGCAATAAAGAGACAGAAACCCTTCACATCCTTGAAAAGGAATCTCACCTGATTTACTGACAACTGGTAGAGATGGGTAGACAATTGTTAGACAAGAGTAGAAAAAATATGAAGCCTCAACTTTCATGTTGATGGAAAAGGGGCTGTACTTTTTCCAGTGACTGCATTCTTGTTCAGACAGTGAAGTCCCTGAAGGTGCTCAGTACCTGGCATGGCATCGGGACCTGACCTGTCACTTGGTGAATCCCCACTGATTGTGCTGCACTAGAGCAGCTGACAAGCTTGTCCAGAAAAATCACATATAATTGTGTAGGTGAACAGAGCATGCGAGAGAGATGGATTAAAAGCAAATTATTGTATTTTCAGGTAGACTGCAGTGAATACAGCAGGTTAGAGAGAGGAAGACCTATTTACTGCGAAAGACTCTACCAACCTTATTGTGGCTCTGATGGAAAAACATATAACAACAAATGTTCTTTCTGCAAAGCAGTTCTGTAAGTACAACACTACGTAATTGCTCCTGAACAAGCCAAAATCTGAGATGTTCTCAGCTATTTCCATTCCACTTAAGTGCTGTAATTTTTTTGAGGATCACTGCTTGTCTGCTTCTTTGCTTGATATTTATAGACTAATTGCTTCTCCCACCAATAAGGTTCAATTGATCTAAACAAATGATCTTGACATTTGTGTGAGCAACTTCCAATTCTAGCAGAAACTGTAGAAGTCGGGCAGTAAAGAGAGGAGTCCCCTGAGCAACAGAGCACACCAAAGCATCTGGACCCAAATCAGTACATATAAGAATTCAAAAGTGATACTGAGAATGCACTGATTTTTATGGATAAAGTACACAATTTTTAAAAGAAAACTATTTACAGATCAGTGTCTTCTTGTCTGCTACAAATGTTTATAATGTCTTCTCTGTTGGCAACTGGTTGGCTGAGGACTTCAGAGAGATATTTTTGTTCATAATGTCAATGTCCTTCCTTTCCTTTGCAGGAAAAGTGGAGGTACCTTACACGTGAAGCAAGTAGGGGCATGCTGAATGAATTCTGTGTGACAGAAGAGTGCTGAGAACAGCTTTACACTGCCTTATCATGATCTCTTAATTTCATTCATCCTGTCTGTCCTGACGATGACAAACAAAGCCCAAAGTAGGCTTTTCACCTATGCTGTCATTTGCTGCTTTTCTCTGCTTCTGAGTGTTGGGATTGACACCACAGATTCTCAGGAGCATTCCTGTTTCTGTAGGAAGTTTTTTTTTTTTTTAACTGAGCCCTTCATTACATATTTGTCTCCACAGTTAATGTTCAAATTTTCTAACAATGCCACCTGATTTTAGTAGGCACATGTTAGTGCAAGCATTGTCTCCGCTTTTCTTCTTGATGAAGTGTTTTCTTTCATTTGCCCAGAAACTTTTGCAGATGTGCAGATGCTTCTTTTCAGCTTTCATAGGCAGTGCTTTGGCTCTTCCAGTGTTGCAGCTAAATTTTAGATTCTCATTTTTCTTCTAACTTTGTGCAATTCTGATTCATATATGTTGTTTAGCTACTTAGTTTGCATGTTTATTAAAATAAATGTTGACTCTTTTTGTGTGTGGTGACCTTTCTAGAGAATAAGTTTATTGCATACGTTACTCACAAGTGAGCTATTTCCAAAGTTATACAAAATAATCACAGACCAGAAGCCAGGGCCAGAAAAAAAAAAGCTGAAGCCAGGAAGACAAGAGTTGTAACACTGACACTATGCTCTAGATGGCCTCATGTTACTGGAATTTACCCTAAAATCCGGGGTTTTCTCCTTCAATGAAACAAGTCTGGTAATCTGTGAGACTGTATAAACTTCAGTGCAGTATCTCTGTTAAATTAAAACATGATCATTAATGATTCTTTTCACTTCTGATAAATTGGTTGCTTTCAGACTTGAAGAAGATTCTGCTCTTTGATCCTTGTTGTCTTTATTAAGCTAGTTTCTCTCTTTTACACTTGAATAGTCAGTCAAGGGGATACATTTCCCAAGAATTTAAGCTTTACTAGTCTTACACATGAAGAAATTTTGGAACTGGAGTATGGATATCAGGAACATGGGTATCATTCTCTATCATTTCTGTACTCTAGATGTGCTGGAGTAAGACTCATAACTCAAAGGAATGGAAAATGAGGAGAGAAGGTGTTATATCAGAAGGTCATGTCCTTGCTTTTGAAGGCAAGACACCAATAAGCCAATCCATTCCAGTGCTGGATGAATATTGCTGTAGCATCAAAGGGCCAAGAGGTTCACTGCCATGAATTCTGTTTGTCTGGAAAGCAGGTGCCAGCAATTAGACAGTAGGGATGCAAATGAGGAAGGCAACACTGTAAAAGTTTCCCATAGTTCAAAGGCTTGTGGCTCTGGATAGTCACCCTAAAAAGGTTCTTACAATAGGACATCTTGCTCTCAACATGTCTTGACTGAAAGAGATAAAAACAAGGGGAAAAAAGATCAATTTGAGACAACAGATGAAGAGCACTCGAGCTCCATGAGCTCAATAGAAGAGATGGACCCTCTCCCTGAGAGCTCAGAGACTGACATGGAAAACAAACTCCTGGGAGACAATGTAGCCACTTGGATCAAAGCTTCTTATATATCAGATATGGGTGATCTGGGACCAGGCTCCAGGTCTCCTTACCCTTACACTAGCAACTACACTCGTAAAGACATCAAGGGCAAGATGAAAAATTGACAGCTGTGCTCTACAGTTGCTACTGCATAAAACATTCTTTAGATCAGACCAGAATCCCATGTCTCTGGATTGGAGACAGTACCAGGTGGCTGAGTGGTGCAGTATAATGGAATAGAACTCACATTTGGTTGGCTTCATTATGGTGTCTGGTCAGCCTGGAGAGCACCATTCTAACCCTGTTCTAAAACCAGTGTGATGCTGCTTCTGCTGTTTGCACTAAAAAGCTCAAAAATTCTCATGTTAGCTGAGTGTTTCTACAGATACTTGCTGTTTCTGAATCTTCTAATAATACTACATAAAAAACAAACAAGCCTGGAGTGTCACATCTTAGAGAAGTAAACATTTTAACTATTTAATCTTAAAATCATAAGAATTTATTCCATAAGACTCTGTAACTTGTGGCTGCTAGGAGAACTGGTAAAAAAATGTCACCACCAAAATGCCAGTGAAGTTGTCAACACTGAGCACTCTTCATATCGGCCCCATGTCAAGAAGGAGACATTTTAAAAGGCTTAAGTTTTTATTGAATTTGCAATTTCATGGCAATCTCTTGCTTTGGAACTGTCTTCAGCTGGTTCTATTAAAAATAGATGGGAGAGGATTAAAACCAGTCTTGAGCTAAGAGAACAGGTAAACAACCAGGACACGGTGCTAAAATTAGCTCTGATCACATTAATTCATAAGCTTAGAAACAGAGAAAAAATAATTTTTCTCAGCAAATTCAACACCTTAAATGGGAAAGGAGATTGCAATGCCATCCCATTACTTTTGCAGAAAACATGCAGATTCCCACATGATCTAAGACATAGGTTGCCCTCTCTCCCCAAAGCTTTAAAAATTACAATGCAGAATATTAGAGCATCACAGCTTTCTATTTCAGTATTAAGCAACAATGAACACACAGACAGTGTATTAACCAAGGAGCAGGAAAAGAAATTACTGACTGCGGAAATACAGATATTTTATTTTTTTAAGGAAAAAACGTTGTAGTATTCTAGTAGTAGTACTAGTAGTAATGTAGTAGTCCTCTTCTGCATTTAACAAGCCACAAATAGTCATGATGATGACCAAGAAATGTGGGCCACACAGACTTTCCTAGGAATATTTCCCATAAATCCTGTTCCAAACACTTCCTATGGCATGGAGCTCATGATCTCTAGTTTTCTTCTGTTCTGTTTAGTTTTCATACTATCATTATGTCATCTCCAAACAGTGTCTCACTTTTTCCTTCAACTCCACTGAGGCAACCATCTATGTATAACAAAATAGACCAACACCAAAGTGAATGGAAATGAAATGATCTCTGATGACCTTCCAAGTATTTTATTCACTCACCATCCTTACTTATGCTAGTGACTTTCAGGTTTTTTGGACTAACAACTGAAAAACTCCATATAAAGATTTTTGGCAGCTTTTCCCCCCTTTTCTCCATTTCAAGTATTACTGATTTCCTTGCAAAGAACTCATTCAAGAAGCAAAATTTCCTCCTTGTTTTTCAGAAGAGGAAATCCTTTTGTGGAAAGCTCTTTTCCCATCCATGCCACTCAGGTGCCACCTCCTGGGAGAAGCACAGCACACCTCTACCATTTATTCCAGCAAAGATGGAAGGAAAATGATTTCCTGAGACACAGTGGGTAACAAAAGAAGGACAGGTTTCTTTCTGGTGCTGTGTCCTCTCTCACGGCTGGTTTCCACTTCTGTAGGGAACAAGTCCATCATTGCAAGGATTGAAGCTGCAATTATTTCCACAGACCACACTTCAGTGCAATTTTAGTGGACATCTTGAGAATTTCGATAGTGAAGAGTGCTATGGATCTGGAAACTTTATCCTATTGCAAACAGGTGTGTAATTGTCCAAGCTGAGACCACCTTCCCTAAAGAGAAAAGATAAGTAGTCCCAGAATCCTCTGCATTTAAAGTATGCCTCATGGCCAAACATATGGCCATGTGGCCAGGTATGAGCTGTAACATCCAGAGCCAGATCCAGACAAATACAGATACAGATACAGATACAAATACAGATACAGATACAGATACAGATACAGATACAGATACAGATACAGATACAGATGCAGATGCAGATACAGCACGGTGGCATTTCAGTGAGACAGGCAGACAACAGCAAATATTAGCAGTAAGAAGTAAATATTTTACAATATCAGGGCTATTCTAACCCCAAAGGTTTTACAAAATGTTCTTGAGGGACATCTGTGTATCAGAAAATAGATTAAATTTGTTCAAAGTGTAACTTTATTACAAGAGAATATTTCTATGTGAAGAAGACACAGAAATATGAGGGCAGATATTTCAACCTTGGTAAAAATACTACTGACATATAAAAGGAACCCTGTAAATCAGAATCCCTTAGATTCACTTTATCAGTTATCACCTGTGGAGGGAGGAATAAAACACTCATTGCTGTCTCAGCAATGCAGGTGAGACACATTAGCTACCAATTTCCTAAAAATACAGAGAAAGACTTCTTGAAAGTTGGGGTTTTGAGTATGCAAAGACATTTTCCAGGACTTGTGTTGATGGGTTATGAGCAGATATATGAAAAGTGATATATAAATTATTGGTGAGGAGTTATAATGCTGTAAATGAGTTTAGAAGATTTTCTCAGCCTAAAATTTCTGTTTGGTACAAGATGGGTATTTAATAAGCAGTTCCCTTAGAAGCTTTAAGCTTTGAAATGTTGATGAGGTTTTGCTAGCCACTTGGTTAGCACTTAATACTGTCATGAATTGGGGTGAAGAACATTCATTTCCTCAGAAGATTAAAGCTTAGAAACATCTCTTTAGGAGACTGGTAAGTACTGAGAATCTGCTGGTCGTAGATTTTTCTTTTTAAAGTATAAAATGATGGATTAATGCCCTTGGGTCTTTTGCTTGCAGTTCAATAATACTTGTGTTAGAAATGAGATTATGAAATTTTACTAAAATATCAACTTGTAGTATGTGTGTCCAAATAGCTCTATGATCTCCAAATGAGAGGTCTCAACACCTTAGATAAAGGGAAGGAAAGCCAATGTTCTACTATTGACTTGAGAAATAAGTTTCTTAACTTTATAAACTTCTCAGTAGTGCACTGCCTGTAATGCTGTGTGCTGTTTTATTTGAAATTTGATCAAGAAAAGAACAATATTTTTACTGATGGCTATTCAGCTTCTCTAGTTCCTAATTGTTTCGCTTTGGGATTTACTTTATATATCCTTAAGTGCCTCAATCTCTAGACTTTCTCATATGTAGCAGTGGAGAGAGAAAGAAAGAGGATGGGTTTTTTTGTCTATCTTGTAACCACCTCATATACCAGGACAGTTTACCTGTAAGTTTAAATGACAGTTAAACTTGCCCATGTTTTTTAGTTTCTTGTGCCCTTTTTGCAATCCTCAGTGCCATTAAGTGTGTGCCCTCCACCTCTGGTCGAGTGGGGAGCAGGAACAAGCATTACGAGATTTGAATCTTGCCACTGAATGAACTACTGTTTCCCTTTCCTTGTTTTGTTGGCCTCATGTGCCTGCTTTCCCCATATTTTGGACTCTGACTGTTTTTGATTCTGCTTTTGGCAATTCTAAAATCCACAGTGATTGTCAAGAGGAGGGTCTGTCCCAGTTTTGCAGAGCTGTTAGCAACTGTTCTATATTCAGCACTAGTATTGGTGGCATCAGTTCCTCTCCTTCAGTAAGGCAGCTTAAATTCAGTTTATCCTGCATGTGTTTCTGTCACTGGGTCATTCTCTTCCTGCTGTATGCTGCCTTCTGCTTTTTTTAAAAAATTTTCCTATACTAAAAGAATCTTAATGTAATGTATGCAGTATTAGCCAATAGATGTTCCTGCTGTCTTTGCAGTAGGTAGCAGTAGTGATACAAGAAATCAGTTGAGGGATGAAGACAAACAAGCCTTGGACAGACTGGTTATTTTATTTTGTAGTCACGAAAATAGCTTCTAATATAGAAGAGGGAAAGCAAAACAGAGCATTTCCTGAAGCCATTTAACAGTTGGGGTAATCAGACTAAACATGAATACTACTGCATGCATTTATTGTATCATAGAATCATAGAATTGGCTGGGTTGGAAGGGACCTCAGAGATCATCAAGTCCAACCCTTGACCCACCGCTGCGGTTGCTAGACCATGGCACTGAGTGCCACATCCAGTCTCTTTTTAAATATCTCAAAGGATGGAGATATTTACCTTCAAAAGAGATGGTCTCAGTGCTTCCTCATACATGTGGGGTTTTTTCTAATATTTTCTCTGCAAATCATTCTGCAAAGTCAAACTAAGAGTTTTGTCACTTCATATTTCATCACAGTGTTCTGGATGATTCTGAGATGATCATTAAACCATGCAACTGACTTTTTGCATCCCTCTTCACAAAAAATTAAACAATGAACTGTCAGCTCAGGAATAAACGGACCCCAGTTCCTTGGGGTTTGCAAGAAATGTGACTGATATGTTTAGTAAAGTGTGATTTCTACTGGGGTCAGTTCAAATGCACCGCTTAAAAGATGCCCCAAATGCAGACTCTTAAAATGGTGCAAATACACTTTGCTCAAGGCAACTTTGCAAGACTACTGGGGCTGGGCTGAAGCCTTTTGAGATAATGTATATCACCTGTCAGTTCAAACAGAGCTGTGGGTCGGGCTGTCAGTTTTATAAATTACATTCCTCTCCCTGTGTGTGCAAAGGGATCTCCCAGAGTTGTGTGTTTCACCTCGTAAAGCCCCAGGGTTACACTTGCCACACGCCTGACTGCTGCTGCCCTCTCGGATCTCCGCACCCATTTCTCAGGGTTCCCTCCGTTCCGTCTCTTTCAAAACATTCGCTTTATCCCCCTGTACCTCAGATGGCACTGAACGCTCTGACGTGGAGATCTCTGCCTTGTCACCGGGCTGCCGCAGGGCGAGGTGACACCGGGACTGTGACAGGGGACCCGCTGCCCCCTCCCCGGGTCCCGCGGTTCCGTGGCTGCAGCCACCACCGTCATGGCGGCCCCGGGGGGACGCAGCGCGGACGGGGCGTCGACGCCGCGCTGCAGATGACAGCGGCACCGGCAGCGTTCCCGGCCCCCAAGATGGCGGCAGAGCGGGGCGGTGGAGCGACCGCCTCCTCCCGGCGCCGGAAGTGTGACCGGAAGCGCGGCGGGGCCTGGCGGAAGGGGACGCGCAGGAAGCGGCTGCCGGGGTCAGCCCTCCCCTGGGCCACAATAACAGCGCGGAGCTGAGGGGCAGGTAAGGAGCCGTAGGCTGGAGGTGGTGGGTGGTGGGGGTGGGAGGGCGGGAGGACAGGAGGACAGGGGGCTGAGCCGCAGTCTGCCGCCACTCGTCCCCTCGGGGCGGGTGGGGCTGCTGCCGCTGTCCCTCTTCGCCGGGTTAGGGCTGTCGCCCGTCTGTCGCCTCGGGGCGGGCCGGCCTGAAGCGGGTGAGGGCCGTTCCCCGGTGTGACAGGCCCTGAGGAAGGCGGCTCTGCCCTCTGCAGCGGCGGAGAGAGGGGGAACCCCCGAGATGCCGCGTTAGGAGCGGCCCGGGCCGTCCGGTCCTTCCCCCCCCCACCCCCTCCCGGTGAGGGTTCGGCAGCGCTGGGGTTGCCTGCAGGTGAGAGGGCTGCGGGGAAACCTGCTTCTGTATCGCTTGTCTAAGCACAAAATAAACTTGTTCTTTTCTTCCCTCACCCCATAATGAGCGCTCTTCTGAAACCGCTCTCCAGACCTCGCTGTTTTCTCTCCACATTTTCCTCTCAAGCCGGCACGGGGCTCCCCGTGGCCTTTGGAGTTCGGTGTAGCACTTAGTGATGGAGAAGACAACACCTCGAGCTGTTCTTTCATACAGAGACTCTCCTGAATTAACTGGTCCGGGGAGGGCGAAGCTCTTATCAGCTTTGCTAAATATCTGAAGGGGATGTTTCCAGAAAATGGGGTCAGCTTCTGGATGTAGCATGAAAGCTGCACACGTTAGCTTAAAAATAGTATCGAGGGGAGTGTGCATGTAACGTGCAGAAACTGCTGCCTCATTACAGACCAAGGTTATTTTTTCCTTTCTGTAATGTCAGGAGCCAAACCAAACTACAGGGCAAACTCAGAGGGCAGGCTGTGGTCACTGCATTTAAATCTTAAGAGGTTTCTTTCAGGCTTTCCCTACATGCTAGTCAGTTAGTTAATATCTTTATTGTCTTTCACCTGATATCACAGTCTTTTTAATGCTGTTCTTCAAATACTGCAATATTTGGCTTCATCTTCTGTCTGCATCATTCTAGACTTTTTTACATTGTATCCTGCCCTGCGTTCAAATTGAGCAATCAGATGGCCTACGCTGGGAATCCGTGTAATGCTTGTTTTCATCAGAATCAAAGCTCATTAATAGTTTGAAATAATTTTGAGGCTTAATGAAATTGAACAACATTGCAGTGTAGTATTACAAACATACTAAACCTTTTTAGTGTGCACCAAAGAGAATAGTGTACAGGCAACAACCATGGTGTCCTTAGCTTTACATGGAGAAGTCCCAGAAAATCTCAAGGAGTAAAGGTGTGTTTCATGCTGTTTACTGGCAGAAGGTGCTAATTATTTTCAAATCACTATTGTAAATAAAATTATTATAACATGCAGTTGTTAATTTAAAATGCATACAAAAATGTGTGGAAGCACATATTTTTCAATTATTAGGACAAAGTGAAGTTATCAGTATTTCAACTATTGTGTTAGGATAGAAATTATTTGTGTTGGGGAAGGCAATTTTTTTTCTCTTTTATTTCCATGAGATATTTTGTATTTATTTTCACTTGGCAGTTCCATGTAATGCAAAACAAACACTGTGTTATATTTACATTGCATTGAATGCTGTAACTGATGCATCTCCATGCAGTTTTCCAAAATATGTCTTTTTTAAAAGTTGTTTCTCCTCATCCACTGAATTTTGGTATTCAACCTGTTAAACAGGTTTACTGAGTTAATGATGCTTTACCCTCCTTACCAGAAAGCATTCCTCAGCTAAATAGCAGTAATGAAGACTTTTCTCATGCTGTTCATCTGCATGAGGTGTTAACTCACTTATTCTCATGTTAACATTAGGTTTGTATTTATTTTAGATGCTTACTTTTTACTTCTTTTAATCACTTTATATGTTTCTTGAATTAAATGTTGCTATTTCAGTCCTGTGCCTGTGTGCTGCTGCAGAAGAAAATGTAGACATAAACACATTAATTCAGTAAACTGAAAAAGGAGATGTCCTGCACATTGCTGCTGAAGTAAGGTTTTCAGTTTTTCTGAAACTTTGATATTTAACCAAGCAACCTGGATGTTTTGTTTGGTATTGTGACCTCTAAGAAGAGGTAGTTTGAAGACCTTTAATAGGGCATTTTTTTTTTTTTTTAAATTATCAGTGGGAACTTTTCTTTTTTTTTTTTTTTCCCTGAAAGGAAAATGACATATTTTCCTGCTAGGCAGAGTCTTTGGGCCTTGTGTTTCACTGGAATATGTCCAGTGGGTGTCTGGTTGGTAACCTCTGTAGTTCCTGCACAGGTTTCCTCTGATTTGTTGTGATGAGCCAGGGTGTGGATGGTATCTCTGAAGACATTTTATTCACCCAAAAGAATTGATATCATTAAACCTGTGATGATTTTCCTCTTTGTCAATTTCTGATAGTTCAAAGTTTTTAGTTTAATAATCAACAGGTTATATCTGAGACTTCATGTATGAGGTAAACCATAACTTGCTGGAAGAATTTTTCTTAGTTAATTCCGCTGTACTGGAACTTATCTTTACTGGCAGATTTTACTGGGTTTTTTTGTAAACAAGTCTTCACAGGTGTGTGCTCCTCTGCTCTCTGTCCATTTGCTCTTTTAATTGCATAACCTTGTGAACATTTCCTTTCATCAGAAATCATTGCAAATATGGGTCCCCGGCGGAAAAATGTGAAACCATGCGCAGTGAACAGGGAAGGCTCTGAGTCTACCAAAGCTGATGAGCCAAAAGATTACATGAACCAACTCTCTCATGAGGTGCTTTGCCACATCTTTAGGTGAGCAGCTTGTCCAGAGTCAATTTCTTGTTTAATATTATATTCTTTCCTATATTTAAACAAGTGTTTAAATACTGATTTCAGTGCAGAACTGTACCTCAGGTAGTATATAGTTGAGGTGCATCTTTTGAAATCGTTGCATCTGCTTCATGATGTGTAGAAGGCAACTTGGATGAATATATAGTCTTCCCTATAGCACAGTCCTTTTCCAAGATGTTCATTCAGCTCTATTCAAAACATAACAGGTTTTTTAAAAACCATAGCTCTCCAAAGTGTTTGCAAATTCAGCGTGCTAGTATTTACTAGATAATGGAAGTACTATTGTGGCAGATGGTTTGGTCAGCAGTATTTATTAGAGATCTAAAGCATCTAAAACCTGTGTGTTTTAATACTTTATTTTTATCTTAAATATCTTACATTTAGTACAAATAACTGGTGAGTCATTCTGCTTAGCAAAGTTTCACACTTTGTTAGAGTACAGTCTGAAAGTTCTGCTTAATTAAATGTTAGTATGTGTTAGAAATAGATGAATTTGTGTAGCTATGCTTGGGAATTTTCTTTAGTTTGGAAAAAAGTCAAGAAGATCCACCTTTTATAAAACATAGGGGTGTTTTTTCCTCTCCCAAAGGTACCTTCCCTTGCAGGATATCATGTGCATGGAATGCCTGTCCCGGAAGCTGAAGGAAGCAGTCACTCTGTACCTGCGAGTAGTGAAGGTTGTGGATCTCTGTGCAGGCCGTTGGTGGGAGTACATGCCCACTGGTGAGTAATGCACTCACTCAAAATATGGCATCTAAGTGGATTTTGAGAAAAACTGCCTGCACTATCCTGGTATTTTATAATTATGCAGACAGGGAAAATTTTTGAAAGCAGTTAGGTGTTTGTTTAATTTTGACTTCTGTGAGACATACGGGTTGCTTCTTTTGAGTATGTGGTTCAGAAAACTTGTGTTTGTGTGTGTGTATGTATATATATATATGTATTGGTTATTACTGCAGCAGAAATGGGGGTTCTCTGTAGCAATCTGTAAATACAATCTGTGTTTGTCTGATTATTGTAAGGGAGTTAATCCAAGGGTTAATCCAAGAAGAGGCTGTTTGCATGCAGGCAGGAAAAAAAACAATGGAATGAGAGCAACTCTTCTGCCAACACTTAAGAATGTAAGAATAAATAAGTTTTGATGCCATCTTCAAATCAATAGATAAATTTGGCAGCCTAGGTCAACCCTGTGAGTATTAGGATTTCTGTTGGATTTAAATTGTATTGCTGGGATTTGTTGCAAGAGACAGCTAAAAGGAATGAATTCTTAACCTTGTATCTGCAAAGTTAATTTCCTAGGGCTGATGCCAGGTAGATGGTTAGACATAACCTGAACCAGATGTAAATACAGGTAACTTAGTAGTTTAAAATCCTTTTTATGTGTTGTCTTATGTTAGAATAAAATAATCCTTTGCTTTAAGAAAATAATTATTTGAGAAATGTGAGCCAAGCTGAATAGTGAGCTGCAGAAAAATGATCCAGCAGGTCATTTTTGAGCTGTGTAGTTGATAAATGGAATTTCAGGAAAGACATAGACACAAAGCCTGACAGTCTGCAGAGGCCCTTCATCTGAGAAGGGAGTAGGTATAGTTTCCATCCAACTACACTGAAGGAAAGCTATAGCAAGCCTGCAAAATTCAAGGCAGAGCAGTGTGTAGGTCACCATTTCTAGAATCTGGAAGTAGAGGACAAACTTCACTGAGTAAATCTTCTGACACAGTAGAATTTATACTACCATATAAAAAGAGCAATGTATTTGGCTTTCCCTTTACAGCTAGGTGTCTGCTGTCACACATACCAAATCTGTTGTTGTCATCTTAGGTTTCACTGATTCCAGTTTCCTAACGCTGCTGAGGAAGATGCCAGACATTGAACAACTTTATGGTCTTCATCCCAGGTATCTTGAAAGACGTAGAGTCCGTGGCCATGAAGCTTTCAGCATTCCTGGCGTTTTAGAGGCTTTGCAGGCCTGTCCAAATCTGCTGGTGAGTGGTTAGACTGAAGAGAGAACCTTCAGCAGCTGAGGTGATGCATTTTAATAGAAGAGAAGAAATAGAGCAGGGCTTCATGTTCAGATGTAGGCTTTTTGTTCAGATCTGGCTGTACAGAGTAGGAGTTAATTGTGACCGTAGCTGCAAGTAATTTGTATTTAGTACTATTTTTAGTTACAGTTTTCAGTGGGAATCATAGGTGCTCTTAAATCCAGAAATGAATTAAGACTGTGATCTATCTGCCTTTAAAAAGCACAAGTCTTGCTAGAAGGGAAATAACACATTGCATTATATATACTTTGTTATTAAGAAGTTTACATTGATAAGAGGGTGTTGTTGCATGAACTGGTGTTACAGCATTTACTTTGCTTCCTTTTATCCAGGGTGTTGAGACCTCTCATTTAGAGCTGGTGGAAGCTATTTGGACATACATGCCACAAGTTCACATTTTAGGGAAGTTTCGTAATCGAAACGGTGCTTTTCCAATTCCTCCTGAGAACAAGCTGAAAATTCCTATAGGAGCTAAAATTCAGACTTTGCACTTAGTAGGTAAGTGTTTACTGATGAAGTAGCTGGCTTCAACATGGATGATTTTGAAGGCTTTGAAACTCTGCACGATTGTAATTCCGTTTGAGAGAGAATTTGTCATGTGGCATTTTTAAGTACTTCCCGTTATATTTACACTAGCAGGTCCAAAGGGCAAACTGTAAAAAGCCTGTGTTGACAATCTCAGTTGAAGAACTTGTGTTTAAAATATTTATATATATATATATATATATATATATATAGCTTTTTTCACATGCCACATAGCAAAGACTTCCGTTTTAAAGCCAGAGTGTTAATCCAAAGACATGTATACTACAGTTTATAGTTCAAAGCTTGTTTAAAATGTTTGTTTTGTTTATGTATTATTAGGGGTGAATGTCCCTGAGATTCCTTGTATCCCAATGCTGAGGCACCTTTATTTGAAGTGGGTGAGACTCACCAAACCACAGCCTTTTAAAGATTTCCTTTGTATCAGCTTACGCACTTTTGTCATGAGGAACTGTGCTGGTAAGAGGGGTTTGTGTACAGAGGGGATGTCTTAGCATGTAAGAACTCTTTAACAGTTCTGTTAAAGCTGCGTGGGCCCCAACTGTAAACAGAAATCTTTTAATACAAGATTCTGGAAGCAGTCGTTGTTTTGTTCATGGTGTTGGCTAGAAATGTCCCTCTCTTTACATTATTTGGTGCTATGAAGTTCTTTTGACTTCCTGACCTAGATGGATATATGTGGATGTTTTCTGATTCTCTAACATGATCTGTTCAATGTCTCTAAGTGAACAACCTTCTGTGTCTGTATTGGTTTGTTCTATGTAGGACCCACAAATTCTTTGAAGTATGTTCCCCTAGTGACAGGCCTGGCTTCTGCTCGAAATTTGGAACATTTAGAACTTGTTCGTGTTCCATTTCTTGGAGGACTTATCCAGCATGTGGTAGAAGATAGCTGGAGATCAGGTATGAAACTTCTTAGTCCTCATGCTTGAAACAAACAAATACAAAAACATCTCATGCATCTGGAGGCATGCAAAGCTTAGCATTTTTGTCCATAGCAAGTCCTTGTTTAAGATTTTAATGGTATCAAGCTTGAAACTATGCCTATGTTACTGAATATGGCTCTGTATTGGGTATGATTTTGATCTTTTAACTGCAATTAAGTCTTTACTGCTAAGCTAACCTTCCAGTTGCATTTGTTTGTAAGCAGAATTAGCAGGATTGGAGAGGAGCTATGTGTTTTATTGATTTGCTAATTTACTTGTCAAGACAACACTAGTGGAAATGTGTAAGTCTAAAGTTTTGGTCTGTGATGGAAATGAAGGAATGTTTTGGGTTTTTTGTTTGTTTGTCAGGTGGTTTTAGGAATTTGCACACTATAGTTCTTGGAGCTTGCAAGAATGCACTTGAAGTGGATCTTGGCTACCTCATCATAACTGCTGCACGAAGGTATGGGTCTTCAGGTCTTTCTCTCCCCCTTCTTCAAATATATTATCTTATTAATGAAGTCCAAAAATGTGAAGAAAACGGCAATTTTCAACAGTTTAAGGAGTAAACATTTAAACTTGATATGACAGGACTATTCTCTGGTTAGAATAAGGAGTTATGTCTGCTTCTGCATCACTTTGTGTCATAAGCCACCCGCTTAGACCTGTATGTAAAAAGTGCTTTGCTGATAGTCTTGCAACTCCCATGTTGCTATGTAACTGTCAGATACTGCCATAAAGATACAATAAATATCCTCTTAATCTTGCTATTGTTGAAATAATACTTTCATTTTACTACCAGAGAGTATCTTCTTGAGTGATTTCTATGGCAATTGTATTTGGCATGCCTTTTCATAAGCACAATTCTTTCATGCAGGTTGCATGAAGTGAGGATCCAGCCTTCCTTGACCAAAGATGGTGTTTTTTCTGCTTTGAAGATGGCTGAACTGGAATTTCCACAGTTTGAAACTCTTCATCTAGGATATGTTGATGAGTTTTTACTACAGTGTATGGCATTTTCTATATGCATAAATTATTTGACAAGTACAAGGATTAAATAAGTTGACATGTTTTCAATCATTTTCTAAGAGTGATTAAAAAGCATATTCATGTACCCATGTTGAGACTGCTGATCTCATATAGCAAAATGTTTCTCTTTGCTTCCCAAAACTCTTACTGAGTCTCAGCTCTATTGAACTGAAGTAATTCATCTCATTCATTTTGCTAAATTGGACTAAAGTAAGGACTTAGAAAATTGTGCTATAAAAGGCAGGTTTCTGAAATTTACTGGTGTGTTCACTGCTATCTTTTTCTTAGGTAAAATGACAAATGGAGACTTGGTAAAATATGGCTTGGCTGATGTGGTTGAAAATCCAGGAATAATTACAGATATTGGTATGAAAGCTGTAAATGAAGTTTTTTCTTGCATCAAGTATCTCGTCATTTATAACTGCCCACATCTACATAACCCAAATAATTGGATCACAGGTATTGCACCCTTTTGAAACTTTAGAGATAGTATAGAATAGAGATAGTATATGAATAGCTGTGATATTGAAACAATTATCTGCTCATAGATCTGTTTTAAGTTGTATTTCATAGTAAGTACAGTGGATGATGGTTGGTTAGGAACCATAATGACGCTGGTAACAGTAAGAATGGAGATACAGAAGATTCCCACCCTCAGAGCTGGCAAGTGTATAATGAAAAAGAAGTGAGATAGGAACCTTTCAGGAAATGTGTCTCTTCCACAGATCATTCCAGGTGGACCCGACTTGTTGACCTCACCCTGGTGCGATGCCATGCCATTAAGCTGGATTCTTTTAGTCAGTTCATTGAGTTGTTGCCAAGCTTAGAATTTATTTCTCTGGACCAGATGTTTCGTGAACCTCCAAAGGTGGGTATTTCAGGGTATGGTTTTGCTTTTTGCTGTTGTCAGTGCCTTCTGCTACTTCATTTTGCTACTGGTTTTTGTATGGGTTTTTTTTTCATGCTTAGGGATCTGTTTACAATACTAAGGGGCTTTTATTCTTGTAGTGAAATGGGGGCACTGTTCCCCTGCTGGAGTGCTTTTAAAGCTTAGGAATTTTATTTCTTCATGTTGCCCCCTCTCCCACACAGGCAGAAATCTTTGTAACAGGTATTGTAAAGTAAGGAAAACTTCCTATGTGAAAAACTGCTTTCTTTGATCGTTAATCCTATCTTCAAGCTACTGTGTTCTGGGAGGACTATATAACCTGCTGTTTGTGTTGATATAATAAGATGTCATAGCAAATGAAACACAGTTTAATGGAGTAAGATTCTCTTTCATTAGGAGTTCTCTTTCATTAGGACTTTAACAGGGAAGTGTAAGTTTTCTGGGTAGCCAGTCTTAAGATGGAGCTCTGCAACGTGTGGCTTAAGGAAGTATTTGAGACAATATTCCTGTTCTTCATGTGCATGTGGTTCTGCTATTCTAGATGGTACTGACGGAGTTCATTTTCTGTTGGCATGGTTGTTAAAATCTGAAAACACTGTCACATTATCTCAGTAGTTGCTCTCTGTTTTCAGGGCTGTGCTCGTGTGGGCCTAAGTGCAGGCACAGGAATTGGTGTTTCATCTGCCCTAGTCAGCAATCAGAACTCTAACAATGACAATGACAACAACAATAACCACCAGAATAACAATAATCCAAACATCCACCACAACAATCACCAACACCCAAATGACCAGAACGAAGAGAATGAGCTGCGGCAAGATGGTCAAGCTGAAGAGCAGCAGATTGCAGCTGAGGGTGATTTCTGATCTTTATGAACCTTTGTAGATTTTAGAACCTTTGTGGAACCTTTGTGAACCAGATTTTATTTGCATTGCCAGTTATGTGGGGTCCTATAGACAATACAAATACAAGTTGAAAGCTTATCACTCTGTTACTGATTCTGTAGCTTCCTTAATCCTTTTTGAGGGCTGTCTGCACACCTCTTCATACCTGTGTGATAAAAGTTCTTTGTATTTTAGCTAATAACTGTTACTGACATAAATAATTGAATTTTGTTGTGTTTGTACAGATGTAATCAGTGTAGAGCTTCTGCGCAGTACTGTCTGTGGAAGTGTAAAGTATTTTCTGGGCTCCTTAGGTCAGAGCTGAGAGTACATCACAGTGTCAGATATATTTTTAAACTTTTCCAGAAAAGGTAATTGGAGGGAAAGACTTTGTAAATCCCTGTTACATTGCTCACTGCAGTAGAAAAAGACTTCTGAGGAGGAATGGAAAATTTGAGAGAACTAAACTCCAGAATTTAGGCTGGGGCCTTGGCTAAAGAGATGTAGGAAAAAATCAGACTTTGTGCAACCTTGAGACTGACTGAAGTAATGAAGACAACAGTTACTTATTTCTTGGTGATTCTGTGTGGGTGATAGTTGAATTTTTCCTGTGCTAATGGACTCTGTTTTTTCTTCTTCTTGGCCTTATATTAATCTTTTCAGCACTGAATGAGATGGAGGAGGTGGCACAGGAAGAAGCTACTGGGCAAGGCCAGAATGAGGTCCCAGCTCACAGCCAGGCTGTTGTTCCTATGGAGGTTGATGAAGAGCAAGCAGGTAACTTTGGTTTTAGAAAGAAATTACCTTTTGATATCCATTTCCTGAGGGCTTAAATTTTTCAGTGTAAGTCTGCTTTTGGATGGTTTTCTTCAACTGGATTGTCCAGTGTGTTCAGAGTAATGATGCTACACAGCTTACTGCTGTGAACAAACTGATTCTGTTTTCAGCTGGGGACTGTAAAACAGACTTTTCTTTTGATTATGGAGCAAAGTATCTTGATCTCAAAACATTATTTTTGTGCACAGTATAATAAAAGACTTGGAAGATCTGAATGAGGTTGTCATGTTCTGATGCTATCAATGGCCTTCTTTCCCTGCAGCATGTGAATTCTTCTCAGTTTTTTTTCAAGCCAGAACAACTTGTTCCAGTGCTAATTTGTATTAGTGACATAATTAGTGACACACATTAGTGACATAAGGCAGTCTTGTTTTCTTTTATAGTTACTGTTTGCTGGACAGCATAATTTTCTACTAAATATGCTAACAACATGCAATAATATACAACTATGCTGGATCTGTTCATTTTTTTCAAGGTAACTCCTGAAATGCAGTTGAATAACTGTTAGTTTGTTTCTTGTTGTTAGGCAGATATTGTTATTTGGCTAAAAGCCTTTGGTTAATAACAGAGGTAATTAACAAAGCACATTTATACTGAAGCTTGGTAATTCATGCTTCTCCCTCCCATTTCTGTTGTTGGGATTTAGAAGGATAATTGCAGATGTTGACTGACATAACTGCCCTTGTGGTGGAGATTTTAATACTTGATTGTGCAGTTTCTTGTACTGTTGTGGAAGAATGTTTAAGCTGTTCTGAAGCTGAGAAATGTTACAGAAAAGCTGTGTTTTGTCTTACATTGGGATTCTCTTCCCCTTCCGAAGTAAAGTAGAGTGCTTTAATGCTGAAATGCAGTGTTTTGCTCTTCTCTTATTTGAATTTTATCTTAGGGAGTCACAGAATGGGTGGCTAAATTGAACCAAATTAATTTCTTGTCATTTTTTCAAGCAGTTCTAAAAGGTCTTCAGCCTTTTAATCCACGCTTGGCTTATTTTTAAAGAACTGCTGGCATTCTTCTACTGTTTTCAGGACCAAGTGGCATTCAGCCTGTTGTAAAAGCAGCACCTATTACTGTCCATGATTCAGACAGTGAGGATGAGGAAGAAAACATGGGGACTTCAAGAGCCTGCATCTCTAACAGTATTGCACAGAATTTCTCAGATGGAGAAGAGAAAAGCAGAGATCCAGTGGAAACTAGAGAACCTTCAGGTGTGGAACAGATGGGTTCCTGGGCACTGTTAAGCAAAATTTATTCCTTAAGCCTTTAGTCTTTCCATCTTGTTCAGTTTTATTTCTAGCTTTGTGACAAGCATGCTTGTTTGTTTGCCTCTGCTCTTACAAATCTAGAATGCAGGTGTAAGGCTGCATATCTCAGCTGAAGTCACGCAGTTGCTGTACAGAAACACAAAGAGCAGTGTGCACTGCATGCAGAAACCTGCCAAGTGCACAGAATTTATCATTTCTGTGAAGCCAAATTTGCAGCTATGTTGTCAATATGATTAATCTGTCAAATCATTGCTGCTGAAACAAAATGTGACTTCTGGGTCAAATGGATGAGATCTGTAGCCACCTTCTGATCCTCAAGGGCCTTGTGGCATCACCCTTTACTTTGGTGGGAGCTTTGGAGGTTGGTTAGAATTCTCAGGATGGTGCTCAGTGCTGTCATCTTCATTTCTGATTGGTGCTTACTACGTATGTACATGTATATGAAGTAGTGCTACTATATTATTATGACTCATTCAGAGTCAGAGGCCTAGAACTTCCTGGTAGTATGACAATTACAGTTACATAGAAAGGACATTCCCTGATGTTTGAGTTTACAGCTATAAGCAGCACTTGTGGCTCCAAGTCTCGGGTTTGATGCCATCTGTTGTACAGCCTTTCCAGCAGTAGGGATGACAAGTTTTTCCCTGTAGTTTGTATTCTAAGTGTGGCAGTTTCATATGTATGCAAGAAAGTCAAATTATAATCTCTGTGTAATCAACAGATGAAGTTCATGCAGTATTAAGCCTTAAAGAATATTTAGCTGAGCAGCTAACATAAAACCCCTGGGTTGTGAAGGACTGAGAAATGTACTGGGTTTAGTTTCTGCAAAGCGTAAGACAAAAATAAAGCTGCAGTGGATCAAGTTTTCTTCCTGTTATAACTAGCATGCTCCCTACACATCAGTCCCCTGTAATTTTAGGATCTTTCAATGGCACTGGTAGTTTCAGCTTGGAAACCTGCAGAGTGCTGTGCTTAGAGCATAATGTCAGTTCTGGTTTGAGAATTAAAATAGCCTGTGTTTGGAGAGAATTTGCATGAACTTTTGTAGTGCCAGTAACGTTTTTTCAGACTTTGTTTAGTGTAACTAGCTGAGAGGCTTAAGACAATAACTCTTAAATTCCAGTTCTGATTTGTACACAATTCTCTGCTTTTTTTATTCACCTCTAAACTAACTGATGTTACTGACACCACTTTCTATACCCAGGAGGGGGAGCTAAGGGTTGCATTGAAAGCATAAACTTTAGTTCTGCCTACATTACTGTTTAATTTCCAAAACTTATTCTTCATATTTAAGAAAATTAGAGCCCTATTATCAGTGTGGTTTTCATATCTTTGTGCTTTAGCCTTTTTTAATCAGCTGCTCTGTGGAAATATTAGACTCTCTGGCAAACATGTATTTCATTTACTGACAAACGCCCTAGCACATCACTACAGAAATAGCTACAAGACAGTAGAGAGATTCGGTAACTGCTAGAAATTTTATTAACTCCCTTAAGATCTAAGTAGCAGCTTGGTCCTCCCAAGATTCCTCATTGGCCTCTAGGCTGCCTTCTGTTTTAAGTAGCCCTTCAAGAATAGCACTCAGTGTTTGTTTTTAGGTTGTCTCATAGTTCTCTCTCACTTCACTCCTCCAGTGAGCGGTAAAGGCAAAACACCCCTGCGGAAGAGATGTAGTGCCAGCCAAGTGGGCCAGACAAAGCAGTTCCATACTGAGGAAAGCAGCTGTGAGAAAGGTTGTCAAGTTACAAGTGAGCAAATTAAAGCAGACATGAAAGCAGCAAGTGACATGCCTGAGAGGAACAAAAGCAAAGATTCTTACCCAGGTTGCGGTAATGCTACAGGATCGACGGCAACATCCAGCTCCTGCAGTGCTGTTTCTCCTAGTCCTGACTGTGCACAGACAGCTAATAGCCACTCTGCTGGCACTAGCCCAGCAACTGGAGATGAATCCAGGCAGTGTGTCTGCTCACCTTGTAAAAGTGAAGGTTCCAGCGAGAGGGAGACTGAGGAGAGCTCTGTTTGTTCCAGGTGTCGCTGCTACAAGCCACAGGACCCACAACAGAGGACTAGTGAGTGTTGTGATGGGGAATGCCCATCCACAAGTGGAGCCTGCAGGAATGGACCAAACAGCACTGGCTCAGATTTTGCACTTAGGACTCTGCCAAACTGTGGGCCTCCAGGAGGGGCAAGTGATGAGAGGACTAGTGGGAGTGCCTGTGGGTCTGCCATTGAGGAGGAGAGCAAGGGCTCACAGCAACGGAGCAGTGAGATGGAGTGTAGAGAAGAGTATCCTCGCCGACCACTAACAAGAGCTAGAAGCAAGCTGTCCCATGTCCCACTGGTGTCAGAGTCAGGTATGGTTTACATGCATGTATGTACTTCTGATTAAACTACTCTACTGGCATGAAACAGTATTGAACAACCAGAACATCCACAGATAATACCGAAGTGAAAAGTGAAGTTTATTGGTTAATAATTTAAAACCAATTGGGTCAGAATGTTGATGGAACAGCAATGGTTGACTTTGCTGCCACAGCCAGGTAAAATAACAGATCTCTCTGAGAGTGCCCGTGGCTTTTTTTTTTCCATGCAAGTATTTCTGTATGTGTTACCCGAACATACTAAACAGTGTTTGATTTACTCATTTGAAAACCAAATGCAACTTCTTTTGGCAGCTTCTCTCTTCCTGTAAAGGCTGTTATTCATTGAAAAATAAGACTGTCTCTCCCATTAAAATTCTCCCTTTAAAAGGAAGAAGACAGCAGGTACGCTCAGACCCTAGCAAGAAGGCGAAAGTTAATAACTGACTTTATCAACCCATAAACCAAGCCATAATTAGAATTGAGCCAAGCTTGTGCACCTGCTTATTGGATTCTACTTCCAAGGTTATAAGGTGTGGTGATCAAATTTGTTAAAGAATTATTAAATAGGTTCATGCTTCACATCATGCAACAAACAAAACAATAAAATAAAGTCCTGAGAGGCTGGAATGAAGCCAGAAATGTTGGGAGAGGGGAAAAAAAGAGATGTGAGAGGGGAACTTGCTATTTCTTCCAAATGCACTTGCTTTCTAAAATAATAATCTTAATGTGGCATAGCACACTTTATAAATATCGTATATCTGGGATTCTTTGCTGAAAATACCTGGCAAGCAGAATTAAACTGGAGAATAAACATGCTTGTTACAGAACTGTATGTGTTGGAGGCAGAAGAGATTGGTAGCAAATTCTTATCTTTGTTAATATGGAATGATTCCAACACAGTATGTCCTAGTGTCTTTCCAGTGTATCATAATGTTCCCAAGTGTCAGTGAAACCTGAATCATTTAGGATATCATTCTGTACCTAGATGCATCTCAGATTGAAAAAATGATCTTGCTATAAAATTTAAAATACCTTTTCTGCTTTGCTCCATTATGACAAGTAGCTTGTCTACAAAAAATTGAAAGAAAATATTTCCTCTGTCCTGATCCATTACCAAAACACCAAGTCAATCACATCTAAGTATTAAAACTAGGATATCTTTCTGAAAGTATCTCTGGTTTCATGTTTCAGTTGTTAGTCAGAAAAAAGATACCTTCTGCTTGTGATAATGTTTCAGTATTTCCTATATTTAGCCTGCACAAGTCAGAGCTGTTTTCCCAGCTCCATACAATTATGCGTAGGTCTTTATGGATTTATTTTCCCCTTTGAAGCATCGGACACTAGTTGATGCTTCAGACAGAATGTGAAACTCAGTGTGTCATTTTTGTCTTTTAAATCTGTGTTTAATGCATAGAACAGTGAGGCTTCTTCTTCCTGCTTGTTACAGTGCTTTTATTCTCTAGGATGGGTTATACCACTCGTTAACATAAGCCTGGAAGTGCTCTGTTACAGAGTTGGAAATGTTTTTCCATAAATAGTCTAAAATTGTAGCTTGAATATGTCTGCTTTCTGTTATTCTAGCATTAGTGACATGTGATTTTTGGCCTCTGTAACAAACCTGAGATTAATAGTAGAATTTTGGGTTTTTTTCTCTCAAATTATTTATGCACATTAAACAGGGGAACAAGCCAAATACTAAAGATGGTGTAATTTTAAAGCAATATTACCACAGGCTAGCTGGCTAAAGGATGATTTGAGTGTGTAGATTTTGTTGTGGGTTTTTTGATTTTATTTTTTTTTTTTCCAGGTTCCTTAACCTCATTTAACCTTTTTAACTACTTTTAGTTTTCATTTGTAGTGAAGCAGTCTTTTCACAGTTTAAATTGCATGTTATATTAGACCTTCTGGAAAGTTTTCTTGGCCTTGAGCTGCACCTTGAATTATTTTAAACAAAATTGGAAAGTTTTTCCTACAATGTAGTGATGAAGTGTTTCACTATGTATAGATACTCTGGGAACTGTCAAAAGTTCCCTGGGGATGATGATTCATGGGTGCCACAAGTTTGGTACTTAATATTACATCTTTCATCCCGTGGATCCCCTAAAGTAACCTGAAATCTAGAGCTCCTGGGCCCACTGAATGTCACATGTTAATTAATAGTTTACATGTATTGTTGGGATTTGATGATGCTAAGTAGGAAAAGAAATTTTTTAAAATGGTAATGGCAGTATAGAATGGAGTAGTTCATATCTAGTCTCTAATATTTACACTTCCATCTTGATTGAGAATCTTGGTGAACATACCACATTTTTTTTTAATGAAAAAAAAAAGTCAGGGCTTAATTTACAAAAAATTTAAAGCTTAAGTTATAAAAAATTCCTTGTTTTGATCTGGTACTGAAAATTTGAGGGTATTTTTTCTTACTGTAGAATGTAAGGGTGATTCTATCTATCATAATTTTTTTTCAAAGCCTCATCTTTTAAATTAAACAGGAATTTTATGACACTGGTGCATGAAATGGAGGAAAAAGCAACTTGTATTATTTACTTTTTTCCTAAGTATTTTATATGTGGTCATCCTTGGCAGTATTAGGAAAATCTTAGTGCCAGTTACAAAGAGCAGACTTTCAAGTAAATTGATATTATTTCTGCCATTTAAAATGTGAAAGCCACTTTGCTTCTTGTATTTGTTAAGAATGTTGTTTGCTGCAGAGAACCAAGTGTCACCTTACAATTAATTTTCTGCTCTTCTCTTGGCTCTGCATCTTTCTGTGATGTTGAACTTGTAGGTTCAGAATTTCTTCCTTTCACCTTTAAAAAGCCCAACTTCCTCCACCAAGTAACTTACTGTAAATAACTCTGAGCAACAAACCTGGAAGTGTTTGGGGTTTTTTTGTGTGAGGAAAGAGTTGTTTTCAAGCCAGACAGGTATTTTGATCTGATTATGTAATAAATGGTGGTTCTTATTGAACATATTCAGCTAGGGTATGCCTCTATTGCTATCCTGAAATGCAAACAGAGGAAAAAAAAAAAATCTGTTTTCCTATTTCCAGAGGTGTCTAAGCCAAAGCCCCGGCAAACCACAAAGAGGAAAAGGACAGCTGACAAGTCCACAAGTACAAGTGACCCGGTTATTGAAGATGATCATGTTCAAGTAAGGTCTTTTTCTTCACTTGCCACAGGTTTACCAGCTGGGGATGCTAATGAACAATGATGTAATTATTCAAACTTGTCTTCTCTGCAGAGCCAGATGAGTTATAACTTTTGTTGTTGCTCTCTGTGGTCTTAACCACATGCAGGAAATTTCTCTGTTTGGTGCCCTGATACTCTCACTGCCTGAGAAGAGCAAAGTATAAGCTGAAGCTAAACTCGAAGTTTGTCAGATGCTCGTGGCTACAGAGCTGCATGAAGTCCTTCCTTACTCCAGGCAGTGTGTGCAGAGGAAAAAAAATTCTCTGGCATTTATTTTTGAAAAGAAAGTATAAGATACTGCTGGTTACGGAAACATAAAAATATATAGCAGCCTAGTATTCTCAAATACCTGTTGTGAACAGAAGCTATATTATACTGTTTAGTATCCAGTTAACATCCTTCTCTACCTGGCACTATCTTTTAAAATTCAGTATCTTTTTCTTTTTTTTTTCTTTTTTTTCTTTGCTGTCATAGATTGTTATAGTTTATTTCTGGTTTTTTTTAATTTTCAACAGGTTCTGACTTTGAAATCCAAAAACCTAGTTGGAATTACCCTGACCAATTGTGGAATAACAGATTTGGTACTAAAAGACTGCCCCAAAATGATGTTCATACATGGTATGTAGTTAATGTCATGTGTACCTCTTCCATCTGGCATTACTAGAAATTTCTGAAAGAACTGAAGACAGTCCACAGCTTTCTTTACAGTCATCAGCTATTCTGCTATGTGTCAGACTGATGCTTAGGACACCAAATATTACTGCCTCTCTATTTGAATGCCCCTTTCCTTGTAACTTGTAAGAAGTTTAATAAAGTTTAATACCTGAAAATCAACAGATGAAATTATGTGACAGTTAGGAGGCTGAGATATTTATCAAAGAGTGATAATACAATAATTGGAAGTTGATGAAATGAGTTTCATTTGAGTACTCAAATGAGTATCTTGTTTTTGCTCTCATTTCTTCCTGCTTCCATAGATTGATCAGTTGATGTGATGATACTTTCCTCCTTGACATGATAAAAATCTGGTTTAAATTATGGTTCTTAGGCTGTGTTAGATGCACGTTCCAGACTGTGTGACTACTGAATTGAAGCATGTCATTTACTGGTTTGTGCAACATCTGCACCAAAACCACTTATTCTTCTGAAATGAGGTATCTCTACTTACCAGAGAATAAACAAGTTCTTTCTTTATTCCACAATACTTCTCAGAACATAAATTAATCTTGAACTAAATTTTGATTACATGAGCAGCATTACTAGAAAGGAAATAGCTTTATTTTTCATTGTGTGATTTCACAATATTTGATCTGATTTTGAAGTCCGTGGTTTTTAATTGTGGCAATCTACAGACCACTCCAGGGGGCTTTGTGAAAGGAAATGGACGGAGAAAAATGTTATTGTTAGATTAAATTTGATGTGGCCTTTTAGAAATACTCTTCTTACAGGTTCACAAATACAAAGTTTGATCATAATGTGGAAGAAATGAACGGGCAGTCTATGTCCTCAGGATACTTAAGTTGCCAGCTATCCAAATTACTTCAGTAAATGTTTGTTCCTTACATTACTTGCTTGCCACCTTTTTGAAGCCACTGGCTTTGAAAATCTCTGACAGGAGGCTCTGAAGGTATTTTCAGTATTATATTATGCTTTAATAAGTTTGTTTGCTGATTTCTAGCTACAAGGTGCCGGGTATTGAAACACTTAAAAGTAGAAAATGCACCAGTTGTCAATCGGTTTGACTATGCCCAGTGCAAGAAGTTAAACATGGATCAGGTTCTGGATCAGATTCTCAGAATGCCACCAGAAAGGAACCGAATCATTTATCTTCGTCCGATGCAGCAGGTACACAACCAACATTGATACAGTTGCCAACATTGCTCTTTCTGTATTCTTGCAGCACTTTTGGCTTCACATGTTTCTGAATTAATGCAAGAAATATAAATGCTGCAATAACACAACTTTGGGATAGCTGCTCATTAAAATTTCACCCTGTTAAAGGCTTTTAGTGCAGAGTGTGGAACTTGGACAATACTGATTCATTGCTTTTGAAGATTCTGTAAAAATCATGATGTATTGAAGTAATTCAAACTAAATAACTAAAATTAACTGCAAGAACCTGGGTGCTACTAAGTCAGCTTGTAGTAATGTATAAGCAAAAAGCATGACATATGTATCTTCAATCTTTAGCCCATGTCCTGCTGGATTTAGTTACAGCAGTTAGAGTTTTGAATACTTCACTGAAAGCTGCATTCTCTTTTGTTGCAAAACTGTTGCAAAACAGTTGTGGTATTGGAGCCACCCTTTCTTGCTGCAGATTACATGTAGAAGGTATGAGCACTGACATTTAGTTAGGTATTGAGGTCATTTCATGAGTAATTAAGGGGGCTTAATGTAAGATCTAGAATGGTTTTTTTTTCTACTTTATGATGCTATCCGGAGTATTCTGTATTACACTGTGATGCTGCTTCTCTCATGCAAAGTAGTGCTTTTTCTGGCTTGGTTTGCCTGACCAATGAGAGAAGGTGGTTTTCATAGAGAAGCCAGCTTTTCTTTGAAACCAGATGTCTTGCTTTAGCTCTTAGAGAACAGTGGTAAGACTATTAGGAAGAAAAAAACCAAAACAAAAACAACCAAAAAAACTTCCCACTCCCCCTAAGCTAGAGACAAATTCTGAGAAAGTTAATGCAGCTTAGACCACTGTGTTTAATAAATTTTATTTACAAACTGGAGTTGTGAAACACATCAAAAAACAGACATTTCCTGTCAAATTCCCCTCCTCAAGAAAATTAATTTGCAAAACTACATCAGGAAACTTATTCAGTTTAACCACATGTTTGATTGTGTGCTGTTGCTTGACAAGTTCCCCCAAAATCTGGGGGATTTGACTTTAAAATCACATCTCTCTCTTGGTTACAAATCTTTGCTGCTTTTCACAGGTTGATACGTTGACTCTCGAACAAAAGATATTTAGTGGCCCTTATCCTTACCACATTTGCATAATTCATGAATTCAGTAACCCACCCAACGTCCGCAATAAGGTGCGCATCCGGAGCTGGATGGACACCATAGCAAATATCAACCAGTGAGTACTTGCCCTTCAGTAACTTCACAGAAAAGGTATTCAATCCTGATTCAGCAACTACAGCTTCAGTCAAGCTCTAGACTTTTGTATCCTGTTAGCCAGATTAAAAAGGTTTGAGTGGTGAAAGCTGAACTCTAGAAGTTCAGAATTTCAGTGTCAAGATGTATCTAATACAAAACATGGATTAAATAAACGTAACCCTATGAAGAAAACTGTAGAATTCTCCAGTTCTCTTCCATCCAGCAGTAGTGGAATTAAACATTGAAGCAGCCTGGGTGGCTGAGGAATATCTTTAAGTCTGAAGACAAGTATCTTTTCTTTAAAAAGGGACTGATTTACCCCCCCCAAAAAAATGTTACTTTGTGGGGAAGATGGATGTGCAATCTCGGTAAGCTCCTTACCAAGGAGCAAAAATTCCCATGGGAATTGTGTACAGTAGCTCTTATCCAGCTGCTTTAAAGCAGTATTATTGTTGTCCTAGTTTTTCACTAAAATGACAAAGAGAACAGCTTTACTTTTGAAGTTTTGCTTAGTTGCAGCTATGTGTCATTACAGACAAAAATTTGATATACTTAAATGGTAACTTAATTGGTTTCTTGTCTAAGCCATATATATTATCTGTGAAGGGATTGCATACTGAGTTTGTGTGAGGGTCTTGGAGGACTGTTACTATGGATTCAGACTCATTAAAAGAAAGGTTGTATAACAGGATTTCTCATTTAGTTTTATTCCCTCCTGCCTTTACATTTCCTATCACTACTGGCTGTAATATCTTCCTTCTCTCTAGAGAGCTTATTAAATATGAGTTCTTCCCTGAAGCTACACGAACTGATGAAGACCTGAAGAAATACACTAAATACCCCTGGGGACGAGATATTTACACGCTAGAAGGTGAGTATTAATAAAGAGCTGAAAGTTGATGATCAGTCTCTTGCCAAGATAAGTAACTTTGCAACAAGTTACAAGAGACTTGAATAGTAATTCTGTTGAGGAAAGTGGAGAACCTTTGGCACAGAGTGGGAGAATTGAAGTGAGATGTGCTTTTTCTGCATTAAAGTCACTGGTCTGTATTAGTGAAGTTTCTGTGAAGGGTACTTATGCTGCAGGAGAGTTATCATCCACTTCATATCCTCATCTTGTCTGTCATCTAGGCATTGTGGATGGTGCCCCTTACTCCATGATTACTGACTTCCCATGGCTGAGATCACTGAGGACAGCAGAGCCAAACAGCTATGCCAGATATGACTTTGAGGATGATGAGAGAAGTAAGTAATATTTTTTAATCTGTTCAAAGAACTTGAGCCTGCAAATTTCTTTATAGGAAGGATTCTAGTTTTTATTCTTCTCTGCCTTCCACAGCTACTATTTATGCACCCCGAAGGAAAGGACAATTGTCTGCAGACATCTGTATGGAAACAATAGGAGAAGAGATCTCTGAACTACGCCAGATGAAGAAAGGTGTATTCCAACGTGTGGTGGCCATCTTCATCCATTACTGTGATGTCAATGGTGAACCCGTGGAGGATGATTACATTTGAGTGGATGCTCACCCTGCCCTGTCATCTCTTCCTGAATTCTGACTGGCGCTGCTGGCCAAAAAAACCCAGGTGGATTCTTTCTGAATGCAAAGCATTTTCTTGAAACGCATATTTTGCAGTTGCTCTCACACAGTTTGGAAAAGAGTATATGTAGTAAATGTATAATGAAAAGTAAAAATTGTATACTAAGATTTGTACATAGAAGAAACAAGAGAAACTTCCTAATACTGAGACTTTATTTCATATGTTTATACAATTTAATTTAAATTTCATTTTAATGAAGGCAAATAATTAGGAACAGGGAAGAATGTTTTAATTTTTCAGCCCATACAATTCATAGCAGTATTTTTTTTCTTATAAACAAAATCTCATTTGCTGTGTTCAAAAGAGTCATCCGAGTCTCTTTTAATCTGTGCCTTTTTCTTGAGCATTTAAGAGTTCAGTCTGAGTAAACCTGTTGAGCACAATCTGTGTGTTGTTTGCGTTTTTCAGTGGGAGAGAATTATTCTACAGCTGTTGCAATGAAAGACAGAAGCAGAAAAAAAGCAACCAAGTTAGTGATCTGTGGTCATTTCTAGAGTTCATTAGAAATATTTTGGGGGAAACTAAAAAACCGATATTAAGCACCTTGGAAACAGAAGATATATTCTAAAGCATTTTGTGCCACTAGATTTCATTTTACTCATGTATTTGACTCTGTGATATGAAAAATAAGTTGCTGATTGTTTGTTCCACTCTTTAATATAAGTCTGCAAATAACAAACTGGCTGAAGCTGAATTTGCTTTTAAGACAGGCAGGGAAAGAGATGTCTAATTGCTTAGTTGTATCTCTGTCAGTACAGAATCCATTTGACTCAAGCAGTGAGCTTTCAGGCAGATAGATGATCACTCATCAATGCAGATTTTATATAATGCTGCTCATTGTTCCTTGATATTTGTTTTTCTTGTACATACAGAAAATGCCTCTGGTTCCTGTGGTATCCACAGATGGATTATGTACATGTCCAGAATTTGTTGCAAGTCCAGTGTACAGGTGTAAAAAAGCACAAGTTGGTATTAAACTATCTGGCTTGTGGGCTGTTAGTACCTGTCCTTCTGTGGAAATTCCTGAGGTTATGTGGAACTAGAGATGGATCAGGCAAGAGGACAAGGATGGTGCCTAACAGAAGCAGCAAGAGGTTTGGTACAGTAACATTTTCTCCCATGTGCTCTAACTGGAGGCGAGGTGCTAAATAGCAGAAAATTCTGGGAGTGCTGTTGAATTTGCTTTAATGTGGGATCAAAGTTAATGGTTTATTTGTAACAAATATATCTAACCAGAGTTAATATATTCAGTGATATTCAGACAAAACATAATTGTGACCCTTCTAGAAGTGCTTCAATCTGAGTCATCAATTCAGTCATGTTTACCATTTTAATATGGCACATACTGCGTTTCTAAAGGATTGCACCAAATCTCCATCTGGCATCTCTAACTTTAGCCTTTTGAATAAGTATTTATACAAATAACATACTTATTTATATTCAATATTTCTTTCTATAAGCAACTGGACCTTATAGTAGTTTTAACCTCTTAAACATTGCACCAATTTACACATAGTGACTGAATTGTGACCATCTTCATGATAGTTCTGGGTGATGGAGATTGTACTGAGATTGTATCTGGAATCTGACCAGGGAACCAGCTCTGTCACCCCAAAACTTGACTTCATCCAGGAAGAAAACTCCTTCAGTACAGAGAGTCCAGCAATGCCCAGCTTTCTGGGACAGACCATTCTGAAGAAGAGCTACCTGAAAATGAAAGTATTTTTGGTAAGGAAGGTGCTCTCAGGACAGTCATTTGCAAATAGAAGTATTCAGGATTGTAACAGCATTGGCAATTTGAGCTCAGTTTAACAGGAAACAGTGGAACTCAGAATCCTTAAAATTTTAATTGGGTAAATTCTAGTTAAAGTTGATCTGTTTTTCTAAGATGGTGAGAAAATTGCTGTGATATAAGGTAAGTCTTGATAAGATGCTGAGCGAATATGTGATTATTTTGGGTTCAGAAAGACTGAAGCTATACAACAATCAAAAGAACTCAAAGCTTTTGTGTATTTTCATTGAGTTTGTATTAGTAGGAAAAATCTGATTTATTGCCTTCTGGTGTAGTAGTACTCAGAGATGTCTCAGGAAATCTGATTCAGAGAAAAAGACTGGATCTTAAACTACTGAAGTATTTACAGTTCACAGTTACAGAATGAAAATGCTCTCCTTGGCTTTAGCATTTACAAAGATGGGAAAGAAAAACTCTTTAGAGTGACTCAGTCTGCCATATGTGGGCTGCCTGGTCCAAGAAACCAGAGTTTTACTGGCATTGTTATGTATTACTCCTATCTGTGCTAGGAGTCAAATGGGATCCAATTGATTAATTCTGTTGCACACTGTTAAATCAGGCTGATGCTAATAAATACCTTAAATGGCTTTTGATTCTTTCTGATCTTTGCTTAGCAGAGCCATTTTTGAGTGTATTCCATTCTAAAAGCAACAATCCTTTGATCAGATGATCTTTAGGCTCAAGATATTTGTTAAAAATACCTCAATTGAAAGGTGTTTTGAGATGCAGAAAAGCATTTAAATAGAACTGATATACTGTTACTCATTATTCACAGAGCTCTTAATTCCATGTAGGTGACAATAGGAAATGGTAGGGTAAAGCAAAGCCATTTGGAAGTGTGCTAAAATCAAAGGCAAGGTGACATCATTTTAGCCCTCTCAGCTCTGACTCATTCAGGTTTTCAGTGGCTCCCTAATGCATTTCCAGTGGTCATTCTCCCTGAAGTCTCCTTTGCTGCAACAGAGACTCATGGAGGACCAGAGTTGGCTAAAAGAAAAAGAGCTGCTATGGAGCCTGGGATTCATACTGCTCAAAATCAAGGTGACCCTAATAATAGTTTTCATTGCTCACATGTATCCATTTGGATTGTACTCATTCTCCAAGCTGGGTCAGCATGAAAGTCACCCTGGAACCTGAAACACCTTCAGGCAGATGTGCTGGGCCAAGGTGTGGCCTCCTGTGATTGCAAGTAAATCATAACCAGTAATGAAATTAATCTTCTTCATATGACAGTGTCTCTGGAAGCAAACAGGGATTGTGTGTGTCTCACTCCCTGCGTGTGACCAGAATGTGGAGAGAGCAGAGCCATTAAGAAAGAGATTTTCAGTGTGCTTAATTTTGGTTTGTTTTCTTTTTTTCCCTGCTCAAGTCCTCAGCGTGTGCACTCTATAGACACAGCCTCTCTCTGAAGCATATGCTTTTATGGAGAGACTGAAGGGCTGGTTCAGCCTTTAGAACAAGCTGGATGTGCAAAATTCACCTGGAGTTGGGCATTCTGTGGGTGAGAAGTGAGGAGGGGTTTCCCAGGCATCTCTACAGATACCCCACAGCTGCAACACTGTCAGTCCCACCATGGGCCCCTTCTCAGCTCTGCTAACCTCAGCTGGAGGGTAGGCACAAAGGCAACATATTGAGTGCAAATGGCAGCTATTGCCTTAATTTTTAAATTGCTCTGGTAAGTGCATTAATTTCTAATTGTACTTAGGTGTTGGATCCTCCAAACAGGAGCAGTATTAGATTTGTGAACTACATGAAGTAGGTTTTGAGAGTTTACTGGGAGCATTTTACTGATTGTTCTGCTGAGATACTGTTTTTCTTCTTTTTAAATTGTCCTCTCCAAGCCTAAAAACTGCAAATACATTACAGGTTGAAAGAACCCAGAAGGATAAACGTGGAGATATAGAAAATATTTCTCCATAAGAGCTCATCTGTCTGCATTGTGTTTATGAGCATGACCTGCTAGTACACTTGGGCTGCAGCCATATCTCCAAACATCTCACTAAGCAACACAGCTGCTGACTGCCTCGAGCACTGACATTTACAGAGTGTGTTTCATCCGGTTATTGCTTCACATCCCTCCAGACAGCCTTGATCATCAGCTAATTAAAGTGTATGGCCTCTTCTGCCCTCTTCCTTGGTGCTTCTGTTTTGTGAACACAGCTTCCCATCAGTGACGTGTTTATTACGTCTGAATTTTACTTTGCAGCATGACTGGGACTGAAGTTTCTCTCAGTAAACCTGAGTACCAGAGGCATAGGAAGCTGCTCAGTAGGAAGGATGGCTCAGCTCATGATGTTGTGCACCTGGAGACATTTCTTACGTGAAGAAATAAATATGTGGTTATTGAAGAGGGTCTGTGAGAGAAAGGTATAAAGAAGGGAATAAAGGAGCACCATTTTCCAGTCAAATTCACTCAAGATTCAGAAAAGCAGGGCCACAGAATTGTAGCTGACTCTCCATCTGCAAAAAGATGCTTTGAGAGTGGTGCCCAGAGGGGTGACATCTCTCAGGGTAACTAGTGAGAAGTGAGGTGGACACAGCACAGGGAAGGAGGAAAGAAGGCTTAGTGATAATCCAGACAAAACTGGGGAGAAAGGCAGTGCACAAGAACCTGATGTGGGAGGCAAGATTGTTCTGGTAGATAAACATTAGGAACTTGTATTATTAGCCAAGAGCTCATCAGTATTTTCAAAGCAGTGGGGCTCAATTCTCCTTTTATAGTTGCTTGAGTATATTGCGAGGCAGGTGGAAAGTATTATTTGGTAGTATTTTGCATTTTGAGTGAAAGCAGTACAAGAAATTAACATGAACTTGGAGTTTACTGCAACATACATAGAAAACTTTTTATTTTTAGAAACAGCCAATGTGTTGCACATTGCTCAGCACAGACAGACTGGCACTGCTAGCCAAAATGGTCAATGTGCAGCTGAACTCAGAGGCCACAGGAGCAGCTGCCTTTACCAAAGGAAAGCAGGGACAGGTCCTTCCATGAGACAGCTTCTTTTCCATGGAAATGCCAACACTATTGATGATGGACACTGTCATTTGCTGGGTTCACAGAAGCCTCACTGAGATTATTGAGTTGTTAAGCAGGAGCTGACAGGTGGTTCATGACAGGTTTACTGGGTCCAATGAGTAATTGGATTATGCAGAACATGGGAGTTTCATGGTTGGTTTTCCATCCAAATAGAGTGTTTAAAATTGGGAAACTTTTCCAATCAGACCTATTGACCATTTTGGCTACTGTGCTACTGGTCTCACTGATAGAGTCTTCTGAACATTGTCCGTGAGTAAAATTCAGTTTGAGAAGTTCATTTTAAATGAAGATATAATACTAAAGCACATAAAAATATAAGAGAAAACACACTTCAAGGATAACAGTGGAAACAAAGAACATCATCACTATTGCATCCCCTTGCTGCTGGCGCTGTAACACTGAGAAATTTCTCAGCAATATGTTGATGCCTTTTAATGGGAACATTTTCTAGGATTTCTTTGGCACTTGAAGTGAAACAGAGACAACTTGTTCTGCAATTTTGCACACCCAAATCCAGACAAAAAGCCATGTGAGCAGTCCCACAGACGTGTACTAACGCAGCCTTGGGTGGATTTTTTTCCCAAAACTTTCAGTAATGGCCTATTTTTATTTCACCCACTATTCTGATTTGGTGTTAGCAATAGAGTTGAACAGATAAATATTTCTTTTGGGAACACAGCCCTGTAAGAACAGATCACTGTCAAACTCTTCCTAATGATAAAGCAAGAATTGGCTCAAACTGTCCCACCATCTCTTTTCAAATAGCTCATGTTCTTCCCATCAGCACCTATCACCACAAACACCAATACTTTGTCTCTTTCTAACTGCTAGCAGTTTTCTGTATTGGTGAGATTCTGGCTATTTCTGCCCTGTGTCCTTTTGAATCCTAAAGTAAAATGATGTGAAGCTTTTACATGGAAGAAGTATTTAAATAAGTCAGACACCATGGCAAGGAAGCCAGTTTTTTGTATCATGCACAATTTTTTTTCCTACTGAGCAACATTTTTTTTTTGTTCAAAGCAGGATTTGTTTGGTTTTTTTACAGTAAATACCTGTCACATAGCAACAGAAACATTACTAAATAATAATACATACAATGTTAAGCTCCTGGGTACAGAAGCCTCTAATGAAAAAAACCACATGTTCCTGATAAAAAATAATAAATAATGTCACCTTTTTACATTAAAAAGATCTGTACATGATTACACAATATAACAAAGTACAGTTTTATTGTCTAGGCTCAGAGTGGCATGTCTGGGTTAGATCTTCACCTGAAAGGGTAGAGGCTTGTAGTCTTGATCCTGCGTATTTCCCACTGCATGAAAAATTTTCCTAAAGTTCTGAAGTCTACAGCCTTGTCTGCCCTTTCCATGCAAAGGTGGAAGCAGCTCACAAGGAACATAGCAACATCTACGTGCAGGAAGCAGCTAAGGACTGAGATCTTTTCAAACAGAGATGTGCACATGGTGATATTTAAAAGTCTTGAAACTCCATGCCTCAACTGGAAGAGAAACAATAGAAAAATAAAGATGGAAAACGTGAGTAGAAGTCTGTCTTCCTAATGTAACTAGAAAGTTTTTTTTAGATGGTATATTTTTCAAGATGGCACTTAGTGATTAGTTACAGACTGACTCTGGCTCTTGACCAACCTTTCTTCTGGGTAAGAACAGCCAAAGTTTGGTCAGATGAGGACAGCACTGGCAGCTTGAGGCCTTGAGGGCCACATCCCATCCCTTGGCCTCCAAATGGCAGAGGATGGCCACTGCATTTTAGCAATTGGGCTGGACTGAAGCAGCCCTTGTCTGCAGTGAAATGTCTCTGTAGGTCGTGCTCCAGCCTGGCAGGCACTGTATGCATCCTGTGGGTCCTGTTCTGATGAACTTGGCTGGGAAACACAATAAAAGCTTTGCAGGGCAGGGTGCATCAGCAGCTCATGCTGACCTTTCATCAGTAGCTATAACCAAGAGGCAAATCGTTGCTTATTTGGCTGAAGCAAATGCAGTGCTGTTCCTCTTCTGACAGCACCGGGTCACTGGCAGGGGGGATCTTGCACAGATGAAGCAGATGTTCAGTCTCACACCATGAGAGGCTCTAACCAGAGCTTGTAATCTTTAAGGTCACGGTGTCACAGGACAGACAGGTGGCTTTTACACAGATGGCAGCTGGAAAGGAATAACTGGAGTCCCTGCACTGGGTGTTTTGTATCTGTGTTGTTTTCTTACATCGACAGTAATCAGCTCTCTCCTGGAGGAAGGCTCTGACACAGCTTTATGGTCCAGCCATCCCTGGAGACACAGGGTCCTCATCCCTTCTGCTCATGGACCTTCCTGTGCCCCCATGGAGCTACTCACATGTGCAGCGGAACCTTCATAGGGAATCAGTGCAGGAGACACCGTGACAGTGCAGATGGATGGGTTTTCATAATGTCCTGTTGTCCATTAATCCTTTGGGATTCCTAAAAGGAATCTTTTCTGTTAGCTGGGCCATTCCTCTCCTAGGACTGTGGCTAAAAACAGGACTCTTGGGATTCAGGGTCATTGTGGATGGGAAGCTTCTCATGTTCCTGATGATGCCCATTACGTAAAACAGTGTATCTGGGAGTGGGAAAAATATTTAAAAAGAGCAATTAGTGCTAGTTAAAAGGAGAGACTTGTGTAAAATGAGTTCTCAAAAACCCAGAAGTATATCTTAAGAATACATTTTCCAGATATCCTGATCCTACATAAAGCAAATGTCAACCTCTACTGTGCTCCATGACAGGAAACCAAATCTTCAGTTTGACTCAAAGCAATCCCAGAAAACCAAGAGCCTGTTGGTTTTTGTGTAGCTAAAGTACAGCTGGTAATTGAGGAAAACAGACCAAAGAACTCAGAAACAATAATTAAGGTGTCTACAATGACGCCAAAGTGTCTGAAGTAGATGATCCAAATATCCTACAAATGATGTATCTCTTTGGGCCAATAGATCAACCATAAATGAAAGCTCAAAGTGAAAGCCAAAGTAGCCTCTTCTGTCTGTCTGAATTTACCCTCTAAAGCACTAGATATTCTTTTTCAACATGATCAGACTTGGTTGCCTTAATAGAGGTATCTGCACTGTACATGCAGATACATCTACTGAACATACACCCTTAGTAATCCATCCCTTTAAACAATGACATAAATTTCAAAACTCATTGTAGTTCTACCAACAAGAAAGAGACTTGAGGTAAGAAACAAGAAAAGACATTTTGCATCTAACATTGAACAAACACTCTGCTTAGATGATCATGAAGCATACAAGTCATAATTTTAATTTTATATACTAAGTCAGACATAGCACATTGAGTGAGGCAATCCACCAGAGACCTCTAGCATGACAAAGTCTGCTACAAATGGTAGTAGAGAGGATGAGAGCCCAGAGAGCTCTCTCAACAAAGCAGACGAAGTTCAGAGGGACTTGCTCAGGAGCACAACAGACAGGGACTGCAAGCTGACTTCAAACAGGATACCAAAGAGTCAAACCTTTCTTCTTCTTCTGCAGTAGTCAGAAAACAGTTGTGCAAGATCAGCAATTTAGCGGGTGATGCAGTTTGTTACAAAGATGCATTAAGCTAAAGAGAAGTCAGTAAGGTGTCCCAGGATCTCTTGTGGCACAAAGTGTCTGTCTGAAGCCTCTGGCAGATAGCTCAACACTTCCAGCTGTTAACCCTGTGGGGAAAGAGGACGTGTGGGAGAGGAGAACATTGGTACCCAGGGTTTTGAAAGCTGCACTGCAGGGGTGATGGCTTGCTCTGGCATTGGCATCTCATTCCTAAAAATCTTACCAGCAGCTCCAGATAACTGTTAAAGGAAGGAGTCCTCCACTGGCAGGCTTTGGTGTTACTACAATTGCTTTCACACAGTAGTTTTTTTTTCAAATGAAAGTTCAAAGCTACCTGCCAGTTACTGGGCACCAATTTAGCATCAAATAAAAGACAGGATTATAACAGCCCTGGGGTTTTTTTTCACATGTCTGAACTGATGTGCTCCCTGAAAACAATTAATTTTTCAGGCATCAGTATCTATGGGAAGCAAGTTTCAGAGTGCACAGCTGCACCTGAAACTCATTTTTGAGTTTTGAAACTCATTTTGCCACTTTCAGGAACACACACCCAATGTGCCCCAGCACCCACCCACCTGAGAACCCAGGCACTCTGGGATTTATTTTACTGACCACAAGTAGAAAGCAACACTTGAACCCTGCATGTGTGGGCTGAACGTTTCAAGAGAAATTAATCAAGTAGGTTTGAGTAATAAATACATCTGAGGAAGCCATAACAGATGAGCAGAGAAAAAAAATTAAAATGTTTAAATGGATTAAATAAATTATTTGCAGCAATTAGTTGCTCAGCTTTTCTGCCTCCAGTGAGCTCCCTTGGTGGGATTTGTATGTGTTGGGATGTTAAACTACCAGGATCAATGAGAGAGAACATCCCAGGCTGCCTGGGCCCTCTCCATCCAGCTCCTCTCAGAACTGGGGGTGAGTGTTGCTGTCATTTCACCAGGCAGCTTTACAAAGATCATAAATACCATTATCCAGCAATAAAGCCCCAAAATGAGAAGGCATTACCAGCCATAAAGGAACCCTGCTGCGGGCTATTCACACACTTGCCAAATGGTACTTTAATTGTGATGACGACCAATTTAGAGATAATTGCTTCTGCATCTCCTACTATTTCTGACAGTCCAATGGACTCTTTAATTAACTGGTTGGATCAGCCCTCAGTACAGTGGAGAGGAGCTGTATGGTTTTACCTTCTGTAGGCCCACAAGAAGAACAAGAAGGTCCAGAATTATTCTGGGAACTCGGCAAGAGCTGGGGAGAAAACACCAAAGGGATGCAGTGGCTGTTTGTAACCTTCCCACTTTTATTCCCTGCAGAGATATCCCCCCCCACCAACTTCTACAATGCGTTCAGGAAGCAAAACCACAGAACTACTGCTGGGTTTTGGCTTCCCCCAACTGCAATGGAAAACAAGCACCATTTCCATGGAGCCTGAGATCCCTACTTAGTCCTCTCCTCCTGTTGAGCAAACCCCAGTGTCTAGCTCTGTCCCGTAAGGTCACACTTGTCTCTGGAAAGCAGAAAGCAGTGCAATTTGGGGGCAGGGCTCCGGGCTCTGAACACAAAAGATAACTGCATCCATTCCCTTGGCAGAGCATGACCCAGGAGGAGAGGAAGCAGTACCCTGATGATGTGTTTTATTGGAGCTCCCAGCCACCAGTGCTGGTTCCAGAAACAGCTTCTAACAGTCTGGAGACAGTGTGTGGGGTCCTTTGGATGGAGGGGAACAGACAGGAATTGGAAGGTAACTGCTCTTTCCCAAAAATGCTTGCAGTGTCTGTATAAAGCTGCCTGCACTGGTTACACACACCCAGGGCCCCTCTGCACCAGCCTGGGAAGCACAGATTGTAGATCTGTGGCTGTTTTACCCCAAATTAATCCCATTTTTTAACTGTAGTCCTTTTTCTAAACACTCATCCCCATCCTTCTTCCCTTAGCTCCCTGCAGACTCAAGTTCACCATCCTGCAGGCAATTGACACTGGTGGCTGCTGTGAAGGGCAAGGGACCCTGTGCAGGTCCAGAAACTCTGTGAGGTCTGGAATCACATTAACAGATACTGCTCACTGATAACAAACCAAGAAAGAGAGCCCAGCCAGCCTTCCCCAGCTGCAGCTGAATCACTAATGGTAACAGTCCTATGTGACAGCACCTCCTGAACTGTCCAAAGCCTCAGAACAAACACTGGGCACTGATGTCCCCTCAGCATCCTCGGCCCCTTTAACCTTGGCAAGAGAAACAATTTTAAGTAGATGGTCCTAATACTAGCAGAGAAAAAAAAAAAAAAGAAAAAGAATAAAATAAATGCTCACAACTGGCCAAGGGTGGCAAAGCTTTCAGCTGGGCTGAAGACAGATTAATTAATGGAGGAAACCACAGCCCTGATAAACTCACTGTAGGGGCACACCTGTCTTTGCTCTCTTTTTAGTAATCCTTTCCCTGTGCACCTGTTTACACCATTAATTGCTCCCATTTTTTAACTGACAGAAGATGGTTCTTGTTGTCCTGACATTCCCTGGAGGCTGAGGTGAGGTTTTGCAGCTTTCCCTGGGCTGGGTTGGGAAGGGTTTGCTTCTGCGTGGAGAGAGGTACCTGTGAAACTTCTGCCATTTAAATCCATTCCCCTTCTGCCCCCAAAATGATGGACACGTCATCACCAGAAGAGACTCTGCACATTCAGACACATTCCAAATACCTCCTGGTAATGTAAGAACGTAAGAGAAAAACTTTGTACCAAATTTCTTTGAAATTACAAGCGACATTTTTCATTTAAAGGCACTGCAATTTGTAGTTGTTTTTGAGGTGTCCTTTATTAGTGTTTTATATTAACTTTTTTTTTCCAACTGTTGCCTTCCAAATTAAATATTAAGTTAACCAAAACTCTATAAACTCTAAATCTGTGTTTTTCTGAAAGTAGAACACTGTAGTCTAAGTTACAGAAGAAGCCTCTTGTGCTGAGCTCTGGCCAGCTCCTTCTGAAGGCAATGCATATCCTGAAAAAATGTACAGGCTAATTTAATTTACATCTGGGAGATTTAACAGGTTGGAATAGATGATTAAAGAAGGTCAGAGGATCTGAGAAACATGCAATTATAAAGGCTTAATTGCTAGGTCAAAAATAATGAGTTTCAAGGTAAAACCAGAGAGACATAGAAAATTCTCCAGAAGTTTTCACTGTTGCAAGTATTTTCCCCATTTCCAGTCTGGTGCAAGTCTGCAACTTCCCACAAGAGAGAAAGGGAAAGGAGAAGGAAAGGAAAGCAAAAGGAAAGGGAAAGGAGAAAGGTGAAAGGAGAAAATAAAAGAAAGCCTTTTATCAAGGTGACTGCTCTAACTGCTGTGTTATTAGCAATTTCGTACGAGTCTGCCTCATCCACATTTATACCACATTTTAAGTGGAATTGAACTTCAAATTGAATTAAAAATTGAAAATTTTCTGAGATTTGAAAATTGTGTTGGTCCATTTTTCTTTGTCACAGCTGCACAACTGTTCAGAGCTTTCCCATCTGGAATATGTGCAGCACCATTATTGTAACTTCACACTCAATATAGTGTCCATATCTCAAAGCTCCATTTCTTTCAGATGGACTTAAATGGAAAGAATAAATATCTCTTCAATATCAAACAGGGATCACAGCTAATAATGACTTGGCAGACCAGAGTAAGTTATTTTAATGAACGCATCATTCTGAAATAAGCCTTCCACCATCTGTTCAGTCCCATAATTATAAATGCAAACAATATAGTTCATAAATGTACTATAAAAGAGAGAACCATTCAAGATGACTGACGACTGAATTGTTAGTTATTCCAGACGGTAATGCATCTGCTCACTTCATTCCCATTTCAGGAGCAGGTAGAAAACAATCTTTTCATTCTGTATTTTATGGCAGTCACTAACCCACAGTTAATGATTGCCTGTAGATTATGGAGTATCATTAAGTGCAGTATCATTTCTGGTTGGCTCATTATTTAGCCATGTCTATGATGGAAGTGCCCAAGAGAGATCAAAAAGATCATCATAAATCCCAGGGTGTCA
This sequence comes from Heliangelus exortis, assembly GCF_036169615.1. NCBI lineage: Eukaryota > Metazoa > Chordata > Aves > Apodiformes > Trochilidae > Heliangelus > Heliangelus exortis. The sequence goes on along the minus strand of NC_092436.1, from coordinate 10,415,277 downwards.
GGAATAAACTTTGAGCATGGCTTTTTTTTCAGAACAGCAGGAAAGAAACTGTGGTATTGAAGTCTCCTCCAGGGTAAGGGTAAAGATGACAGTCCTGTTTGTTCCCTGAAAAGATGCTTTTGGCATTTTGAAAAATTGGGAAATCTTGGGAGACACTCAGAAAGTAGAGAAGAGTGTCAACATAAAATCCAAGAATCTCTGAATATGCTATTTTAATGTGTGACATTTTTCATTTTGAGAGAGGCAAAGAGAAAATACACAAAAGGTCAAAATGAAATGTGAAGAAAAATGTTGTTTCACTCCCATTTTCTGTTGGAAGAAAAATGAATAAAGATAATAGGAATTAAATGTATTTTCATGAAACACTTGATTTTAATACGGCTGCATATTTAATTTGCAAAAGGTCAGTGCAGAATTGTCCCTCTCTCACAATCATCAGGTTCATAGACTCCATGAAATTAAAAGCTTCCTATAAATCTGTAATTTCTGGGCTGAATGATTCCTGCTTCCAGCCATGGAAGTGAACTTCCATATTTGGCCATCAGTAGAAAAAAAAAAAAAAACAGAATAAGAACAATACCACCCCTACTCAACGTGATTCCCAGAGCAAAAGGGAGACAGAAATTAGGAGCTCATTCTGTAATTTTGTTTCTCTGTATCAACAGTGCAGAACAAGGTAAATCGAGATCATATGCAATGCTGCTAAGCTACCAATGTGTCCAACACTTCCAGGATTAATAGATCCTATTGTTTCTCTGTAGGTTTTTCATTTATTCCTGTTTCTGAGCAAGATACTTAGAAGATTTCCTAGCAACAAAGTTTAAGCTTATTGTATATCATCCTTCTGCTGCATCTGCTTGGCCTCCAACCCAGAGGAGACCAAGAAATAATCAGAGGTGGGTTTGCTAAAGGTAAGTCTCCCACTGCACCCCAGAATCTGCTGAATTTATCTTCTAAATGTCTGAGAAACCAATTAATACAAAGAGTGTGTGAACTGGGAAAACACAGTGAGAATGCTCCAAGGGAAGTCCCTCAGATATCAGACTTACTCCTTGAACTCTCTAAAGAGATCCCCTTCATGTTCTTCTCTTGGTTGCTGTCAAGCCCAGGGCTTCCCCCAAGAAGCTGAAGGAAGGGGGATTTCAAACCAGATGAACCCAGGTGTGGGTCTGGTGAAGCCATTAAGGCTGCTGCTTGGGAGCTGAGCTAACCTGGGCAGCAGACAAACATCTCCATCCCCTTCTAGGATTATTGCTCTTCATTGCAAGCTGACAGCCTGCAGAGCCTGTAAAGATGTGGTAAACCTGAGTGAAATGGCTGGGGCAGATCGTCTGCTAAATCACCTAATGGAGCTCTGGTACCAACCAGACCTTTTGCAGCCAGGCCCAAGAAAGCACAGTAATGTGGCCAAGAAAAACAAATTAATCTTCTGCAACAAGCCCTAAAACAGGGACCCTCCTTTGCCTTCAGTGTCTCCTATTCCGATTTTGGGGAGGGATCATCTATCTGTATGTAAAAACTACCAAGTCAATGGATTTGATATCTCAAGCAACATCAGTCTACCCACAGTGAGAAAATATTCTTAAATTCTTAGAATGCCCTAGCCAAGTTTGAAGTCTGTCGTAGTCTTACTATTTCATGGTGGTTTGCTTTGTTTTTTTAAATAAAGAGGAGCAATTCTCAGTGGACCATTTCCCCTCAGAGATGATGCAGTCCTTTGGGAAAACATGGGTAAAATCAAAGGTTTAATTTTCCCATTAGAGCTGAATAGTGAAAACCTGTATCTCAGGGAAACCTGTGGTTCATAAATTATTTATACAGATATGACAGCAATGCCTTTTTTTAAGTCCTTTGTAGTCAAATGTAAATACAAATTTGTCTCTATCTCATGATAACTACTTTTTTCCCCCTCTTGAGCAGTTACATTAAATATCTTAATTATCTTTAAATCAAATAATGCTGTTCAGATCTTGTGAGCTGGAGTTAAGCACTCTTCATTCTTCACTAAATTTCAGTTAGAGGTTTCAAAAACAGCTGTCTCCAGCCCACATAACACAGCCTCCAGTACATTTTGTAAGACTTCTACTTGCCTCCTCAGATTTAAAATTAGCAGACAGTTCTCCAAGTAAGCAAAGCCTTCAAGTGAGAGAAACATGCTGCTGGGAAAAAAAAATATACTTTTTTTTTATCTATCAAGTAACAGAAAACAAAGAAAGCTTCTATCAATACATTTGTTTCTCTCCTTTCTTTTTCCTTTGTTCCATCAGTGGTGAAGGATGCTTTCCTTAGTTCCGTGCTGTTCTCCCACTCTTCCAAGCCAGCTCTGGCTGCCACTGCCTCTAATGAGCTGCAGCTCCAGGACACACTCCCAGACCATCTCAGCACTCCTGTGAAGTACCAGGAAAGTCAGAGAAGCTACATGAGGGATGTTCTTATCCCCAAAAGCAGAGGTGTGCAGATAATGCTTGGTGGATAGTTGAGGCACTGACAAGAAATGTTTTGGGTTTTTTTTTTTCTTTTTCTGGCAAAACACCGAATTCCCTCAATATCACTTATTTTTGTGTTTACAATAGAAGCGTGTCTTTTTTAAGGGGGATGTTTAACTCCTCTTAAAAGTGCAGGCAAATAATAAACTGAAATATGATTTTGAAATGAAATGTCAAAACATTTCAGCATCTTGCTTCCTTTTCATTTTCTCCTGCTGCAAACATTTGCTGAGCTTGACCCAGTCAGTTTATTTCTCTGGAATTGAAAGTGCTCGTTACATCTTCCTCTTTTTTATTATTCTTTTTACTGCCAGCCTATATTAATGAATCTGGTCTAAGAAAAATTACAGGAATCCATTTAAGCTACTTTCACTTGAACAGATTCTTGTTCCATGAATGCAGGGAAATCACATCAGTCTCTCTTGTAGAGTGCTGAACACAACCCCTCACTTGGCAAGGAAAGTAGACTGGATAGAAGTTTATTAATGAAGATAACTACTTAGGAGCTTGGCCTGAGTCAGCCAAGGCATTCCACAGCAAAGAAGCAAAGAGTCAAATTCAATAGAAGATAGGGCTGAAGGAAAACATTTTTATATGTCCTTATGTTTGGGTAGTGGCTAGAACCTTTTACATGATGTCATGAACTCTCATTGCTGTACTGAAAAATAACCTCTTTAAATGATAATTACATTCTTGATAGACATCAAAAGTTAAAAAATAGTAACATGACTACAGATACAGAAAGATGTTAAACATGTACTAATAACAACAAATATCAGCTAAGATCTTCAGTGATGTATTCTAATAAATTGTTTCCAAAAGACTACCAGGACCCAGGACACCTCAAGACTTCAGAGGTGGCTTTTTCAGCAATTCCCATTTTTTTGACTGTGGGCAAAGCATGCCACTGCTCTTTCCTTGTGGTTAAAAAAGAGGCAATAATATTTCCTTTTGTATTTTAGCCTCTTTGAAACAATCATTGTGTTCTTTCAGTTGTACTTAGAGACTGGTACAACCAAATCATAGTTTGGTTCAGGGCTGTGGTGCTCCAGCAGCAGCAATTAATCACCTACATAAAAATATATTTTTTCAAGTTTAAATTGTCAGAAATTCTTCCCAGGACAGAACAACCTAAAGCAGTAGGAAAGGTGCTTTATTTATTGAAGAGCTTCTTTCCTCCACTAAGTCTTTTGCACCCTCAGAGTCTGGGAATATCCTGCCTCAGGGTCACTGACCTCAGTGATGCTATCAGGCTGGCAAAATAGAAACAGGGAGATGATAAAGTTTAGTTTAGACCTCCTGTTTCTCATTGCACTGTCACAGGAATTGGATTCCACCTTTCCTCTGGTTCTTCTAGCAGTGGTTACAAAAAGGCCAAAGCCTCCCTGTGCTGGCAGCTCTGCAGTGCTGCTCTTGTGATGCTGAGACTCAGGTCCAGGCACTCCCTTATACAGAGCAGCACCAACCAGCACCTGAGTGGTGATATTGTTGTCCTGTTGTAAACTTCAGCATCTCAGGTTTTACCTGGCATAATTTCAGAGATGGAGAATGGTTGAGACTGGCACCTGCCTGACCCACACCAAACAGGTTTCTTTTCCATTGCCTCCAGTAGAGACTGCTCTGAACATCCATTTGATGTTTGCCTTTTTAACTGCAACATGGATTTAACTGCTAAACCATGCCCTGTATTTTAATAACTTTTAAAGTGAGAACAGCAAATAATCTGAGAGCGTAGCCTGAAAGAAGAGAAAAACACAGGATTTACACTTGTCATTGTATTTCTATAGCTTGCATCTCTTCCTGCCTGCCTATTTCATATCCCCTGCCTTATGAAACCAAACCCTCAGGAGCAAGCAGTTGAACAAGTGAAAAATTTCAGCAAAAATTAATAAGTTAATATTTTGGGAGATGGTTACCAGACCTCTGTGAGAATCACTGAGCTACTGATCGTTCAGTGGCTTTCCAGATACAAGCCAACAGGACTCAGCTGGACCTTAAACAAACCACATACCCAAAACACACTCTCAAAGCTCCTCTCTGCTGTCAACCTGACTCAAGAAACAACACTCAGCTGCGAATGAATTTTCTGTTTCCCAGGGAGCTGATAGACACTCCTTACTGTTGCTCCTGTGAGCTGATTGCATTTTCTCCTTCATGCCTAAGCAGGTGCCTGTGTCTTTCAGGGCTGTCAAAAGTGGCAGCTTTCAAACAGCAAAACTGACTTTAAAAATAAGCAGCCTCATTATACCATTAGCAGTTTTGATCCTGTCAGAACAATAGCTGCCAAGTTTCCCTGGCACATCCCAGATGCATTTCACCATTCCCTCGCTGAAAGATTAGCAGCTTGTACATCACCTCTCCCTGGGTGCCAGGGGGAGAATCACGGGCATCCTGGTTTTCATGGGAAAACACCAGACCCAGGATGTGCTTGGGAACACTGCCTCTCTTCTCCCCTCCACCCTGTTCATGGGGATCTGCTGAGGTTCTGGCACATTCCAGCTCTCCACCCACAGTTCTGGATACTGAGCAGCCCTGAGGATCTTCAACAGAGATCTGGAGATTTTCAACAGAAATTTGCAAGCTAATGAGCAACCTGACCCTGCTGGAGGGGTTGAAGACTCCCCTCACTTTGATTGCTGAATGAGATTCTTGCAAAATATTGGTGAAATAAGTTAAAAATGAGCCTGCTTTGCTCTTTGTGTAGAGCTGCTAAGACAATACTTGGAGAGGATGAAGAAGGCATCACCAAGAAGGTCCCAAGGCACCTGGGCTGAAAGGTACTTTTTCTTCATTCTAGGAAGTCCAGCTCAGGCATTAGAGAAATTCCAGAAATTATCAGCATGCCACTTCTCTGCTGATACAGGGCTGTACCACTTGCTGTTAATTTATCCAGCCTGAATTTGGTCATCCAAATGGTGTTTCTGCAGTGATTGCCACAAGAGCCTACTTCATGTGCTAACAGATGTCATCATTGACTGTCTTTGCTGACAGCTCTCTTAATTGTGTTTGTTCTATCTCCCAGCTTGGAGCTTTCTTTTCTCCCAACTTCCTTATGCTTTCATCTTTCAGCTGCTTGACCTGGATGATGTTTATCAGTTTTCCTGTTTTCCACTGAAGGACATTCTGCTCAACTTTAGCAAAAGGCCTTGGACTTTGGATACTAAGAACTTAAATGTGACAATTATTGGTGATGAAAAACATGGGATTCACACAACAACCAAGATGATGGAGTCAGTTCAGAGATGTTGACATCTTCCTTCACACATTTGCAAGCTGTTAATGTAATAATAGTTGTTTGCACAAGAGAAACAGAAACTTGAGCACAGAAACTAAGTTAACTTTGAAATTAGTGAAGGAACTATTTGTTTTCAGTGATCTAAACCCATTTGCTAGTTATAAACACCAGGGTAAAAGCAAATGAGTAAGGCAATTCAATGCCATACTGCAAAAGATGGAAACTCTCCCCTTTTTCTCACGTTAACTCTGTATTTCCATTTCTCTTTAATGTTAAGTTTGGCACTATATTCTATGATCTAATTAGCTGCAGATTTTGGCCTGCAGTTCATTTTTACACCATAATTAATGCAACATTCATAAGAGGCCCAAGACTGGTAATTAGGAGAGTGCTTGGAAGTGCTCACTTACGTTAAGAGTGGCTTATAACTACCCACAGATGGGATGGCTCATAATAGGCTTCTGGTTTTTTTAAGTGAAGGTGTTTCAATTACTGAAGCACAAGTAGGATCAATTAAGAATTTTCAAATGGAAGATAATGCATGGCACTTTTTTAATAAGTGGAGATCTCACAACTGGCATAATTAGACCTTTAATCTGATAGGAAAAAAAACCCCACCACACATCCATTCATCAAAGCTGTGGAACGAAATAGTGGTTTAAATACTCGAGGCTGTTTCCCTGTGCTATGGAGACATCACAATTTCCAAACGGATTGCAGACCAGCAGCCAGGATGCTCAAGACTGACTTTTGTTTGTCAGGCTTGTGCCACAGTGTTGGAATTGCAGGTATCTGGGAAGTGGGTGGCTTTTCTGCAGCAAAATACCCAGTGAGAAATTATAGTTGTGGTTTGTTGAAATCTTCTTGCAAAACCCCTCATCATTTCATGAGTCTACTTTGTGTGTGCAATAGCAGAACTTTTTTATGCCAAAACAAGACTTTCTATCAAGAATTATGGGTTTTATAACAAAAGTCTAACAGATGCATATTGTTAATGTCAGTCTCTAGCTTAAGTTCCCTTCTAAATAGCAAACTATCACAAACTCCCTCACAGCATCTGGGGTTCATGCATGTTGCCTCCTACTCCATAGCTTACTGGAAAGTTTTCTGGTCACCAGGGTACATCTCATCCTTTCTGCCTTTTGTGCCCATGCAATGTCTGTAATTTTATATCCTGGTAGCTTCTGGATGTCCTGAGCATGGTGGTGTGAAGATGGCCATGTCTTAGGGCACCTAATGGTAAGAGCTGAAAAATTGTATTTTCTGGTAATTGAAAAATAACACAAACATTAAATAACAACAAGATAAAATTAATAATAAATATCTTTTTTTTTTTTTTTTTTTTTTTTTTTTTTTTTTTTTTTGTGCTTTTAACAGCTCAACTAGTATCTACTCTGTTTTAAGTTGTATTAAGTCTTACCAGCTGAATGTAAAGTTTCTTTCTTTGGCTATAGTGTCTGCTGCCTTTCCGCAGATCCTCTCTCAGGGAAGGACAGGTCAGACAGCAAACACCACATTTCACTGTGTGTTGAATAGGAGTTGCCACTCCTCTTTCCTTCTTCCTCAAGGCTTTAAAATGAATATTTCTATGATATGCATTAATTAGCACTTTCCTGGCTTTGGACCACTTCTGTCTTGCAGCCCACTGGGTATGAATTCATAAAACTTTATACATCACATTATGAGAAATACTAGCATGGCAAACTTTTGAGCCGTGCTCATAACTAGGATTAAATGTCATGGTGACATTGGAAGTGGGTGCTTAATTTGAGTAAAATCTCCATGTTCTCCTCTGTCCAGCCATGGTTTGATGAAGACACACAGTGTTTTCCCTCCATGCACTAAGGGCATCAGTGGACACTCCATGCTCCCCATCCTATTCTGTCCCTCCCACATACACCCCACTAACAAACATTTATTCCCTGTATGACTTTCATTTTTTATCTTGGTTAAAACTGATACCAAAATAAACCAAGAAATACATCTTGCTCAGTGGCTGTTTTCACTCCCCTGTTGTTCTTCAGGAAGGATGATGCTTTGTTTGCTCATCCTCCTTCCTCGCCAAGAGCTATTTCTCCACTAGGTTAGATCTTCTTCAGGAGTCTGCTGGGGAGGACAGGAGGTGCCTTTGATTGCTTCTTCATTTCAATATGATTCAGAGGCTGCTAAGTCCCAATTTTCTGTTAGCTATATCCCCAAACATCCTGTGATGAGAGCCTGTTCTCTGACTTCAGCCTTTCCAATCCCAACAGGAGTGTTCCTGGACATCTGCTAGTGAGGATCTCATATGAGTGATGCTCCCCTCCTGGCTCAGGGACACTCTAACCTCTTGTGTGCAAGAAGGAACCTGAGGAAAACATGTTCTCATCTGAGCTTTATAGAGACATATTTATCCTTTGGTGGGTTTCATAAAGTAAAAAGAGCCCTAGGTAATCCCTTTTGAGAGCCTCTGTTACATAAATGCCTTGAAGATCAGAGCATGACACTTCAGAGCTGGATCGATCAATGTATTGATTTTGATCACAGCAGGAGGTAACAAGTGCAATCAAAATACCTGGCAATCAGCTGGGAGAAACACATACAATAATTACAACTAAAGTCATATTTCCTCCCCTGCTGACACAATTAAATTTTCAGTTCTCTTGAAGAAATACAAGGTGGGCAAATTAAGCCTCAGGTGAAACTAGTCATTTATTCTTCTTGATGTAAATTGAAAAGCTGGTGGAAAACAGTCCAAAAATATTTTATGAATATTGAATTTTTGGATTGACTCAGATGAATTTGAGTCTTTTAAGCATATGTGAAGCCCTGGAGTTTCTGGAAGAGGTCTGTGGAATATATGTCAATACCATATTTACACCTGCAAGTGGCAGAGAAAAACCACAAGAGCATGTGGTACCTAAATCTGGATGCCACCTGTCAAGACATAGTACAAATATGCTTGTCATTGATGCTGTAGCAATAATCATTGTGAGTTTTAAATGCCATACAGATTCAGAATCAAGAGACTCATTTGCTTCAGATGGTACAAATAAGCCTGAAAGCACCAAACCTTGTAATGGCAAAATCTGTTCTACAAGATCAGCTTTTTCAGTGTCTCAGCGCTTCTTAAAACAGGTACAACCATTCTCCACAGCAGAAATAGTTCAGAAAGCAGAAACTCAAGCATAGGTGCCTGGGAGGAAGACGAGTGGATGTTTCAGCAAGCCTCAGGTGTAATGAAAGTTCTGGCTACATAAGGATTTCTATTAGCTTACTTAAGGAATTTCTTCATAGTCCACCCAGGACAAGAAACATCAGTTTCATATTTAAGCAAAGAATGTTTAAAATGTAAAACTGAAGGCAGACCTGAAATAAGCAAAGCCCCAGCTGTGTTTTTCCTGTATAGGTCCCTCTGCCTGAGCCAGAAGATCTCCAGTTGGAAGGAACCCATAAGGATCATCAAGTCCAGCTCCCAGTTCAGATGTATCACTGGGGCCATCACAGTGCCACTTCTCTGAGCCATGGCAGAAGCTGATGGAATATCAATCCCCTTCTGTCTGTGCCTCTTCAGATATTTGTGTGTGCACAAGTACCTCATGTGCACACACCTGCTGTTAGCACTGGGCTATTTGATTTCTTTTACTCTTTCTGCAGATGTGAGTATTGCTCCAGGGCTGACAAAACCAGCAGCCCTGACCTGTCCTTTGCTTTATATATTGCCTCCAAATTTAAACTGCAGGAGCAAGTAAATAAGTTCAAACTTTTGAAGGTTATGGTATCTCCTTTCCTGGTTTCTTCTCGTCCTCGGTATTTTCTGCTTCGAAGGAGATGACAGAATCTATAAATCTCTGCCTTAGCCTCTGCTTTGGTAAATAAATGTTACTCAGATTTATGTTTGTTTCCATTCTTGAGGAAAAGCAGAGCAATGATACATGTAGCGAATGGCTCAGGAAATTACATTGTAGCCAGCAGGTTTCCCAGGCAATTGATTTAAGTTTTGTCTGAACTGCAACAATCACTGGTGCCTCCTCTCTGAAATAAACCAAATTTTCTCCTCACAATTCTTTGTGTTACACTGAGGCAATCGAAGATGCGCTTTGACCAGTAATGTAGCAGAAGATCACAGATCTGCATTATTAGCATAATACTTTAAAATAGAACAAAGTTTTGCTCCCTTGTAATGTAAATTCACTTTTGTTTCTATAGAAACATAAAGGTGTATTAGTCTTTACAAAAGAAATAATAAGAGGTGTGCTGGACTTTGCAGACATTTGTTATTTATTATTTTACCAATGCTCATCCTGAGTCCTTTGCTTGCACTTCTGTTGCTTCTTAGAACCATCTGACAGTACGAATTATTTTATGAAATTGTTTACTCTGGAGCAGAGATCTCTGATTTGGCCAAGCATGTGGTTTTCACACACTGTGCCTCTGCATGGTTTGCTTGTGCTTGTAACCACCTATTTATAAGTGAGCAAACCCAAATATTTACCTCTGGGTGTCTAAATTGTGGCACTGGTTTCCACCCAGAACTGGGCTATCTTAGAACCTGAGAATAGTATTATCTGGGGAGGACACTGTCACACCCTGGGCTAATGAGTACATTTCAGAAGTGTGATTTCAACCTTGCATAGCAATGAAACGAAAAGTTTCCAAACATCCTCTGTGATATTTAGAATACCAACCCTGAGCTCCTGGTTAAATGTTCCTGTTTTGAAGATAGAAATGACCCCGAGAGCTCAGAGTTTCTGCTCCTGCTGCTCACTTAGAAGTATAGGATAGGGTAGGATATGGAATAGAATGAAACATTTTCAGTGGAATGGTGAAAGTGAGGCATGAGATTACAAGTTAATGTAGTGTGAGGGGGGGGAAGAGATGGCAATTATACTGTCCTTGTGTTCCTAATGCAGTTAGGAAATTGCCTTCAAACTGGACCACAAGATCTAGTGACTCCACCTAGACTTGACACCTCATATACCATCCCTAAAGCAATTCATTTACTGTCATGGAAGTAATTTCAGCTGACTATATTGGTGCAAAGAGGTTTTTTTCTTGCTAAGCTTTACAGCTTTGAGTGATTGAAAAGCACTAAGATCTCACGGTGATTAACAGCAGTCCAAAACCCAGGGTTTTCAGCTACAAAACTTGGTAATATACAATCACTTAACCTCAGTGGGAATTCCCAAACTGGCTGCAAACAGGCCACGAGGACACAAAATGAGGACATCGTGGTACTGAGACATCAGACTATTTAGGAAAATGCACAGCTTAAGAAAACAGCAATTGGGGGGGGAGGGGGGAAGAACTGTGTGTGTGTGGGGGGGATTCAAAGGCTGAGAAATAAAAGATAGAGAGAGCCTATCTGCAGGTATGCAGATGTATAGCAAAAGAACAGGTGAGGTATAAAAGTTCAAAACACTCTCTCCTGGAGTGAGAACTGATGACACTGATCACTGCTTACTGGAATTATCCTTTCGTTATGAATGGGCCAAGAAATGCTGATTTCTTCCAACCATAACATACAGCTGGTGTGCCTGGGGTGTGATAATTCTGTTAAGCAGGTAAACTACGTCCTATCGCACTAAAAAGACTGGAGAAATAGAAAATACAGCAATCTAGCTGCTGTTTCTAGGAGGGCTTGTAAAGGAAAACTTGTGTGTATTTTGGCAGTGCTCTATCTCTACAATCAAGACTCCAGCTGCCAAGGTCTTACCTCCCAGCTGTTTAAGAGGCATGTCTGTGTTTGGCAAACAAACAAACAAAAAACCAAAAAAAAGGGGGGGGAGGTGTTCCAGGGGCTAAACAACCTCATTAAATAAACTCAGTTGGTGAAGCTGCCACAGAAGTGTTACTGAACCACACATTCCAGGTATGTGCCTGCAAGAATTCAGCATGTCACAGCCATTTGTCTAGTTTTTAAATTGCTCAGCTTCATCTTCTCCAGCTGTAAATCATATTGCTTCTTTAATCTTAATTAAGTGTATCTCTTGAGCTCAGTTACCTCTTTATTTAATTACAGTAACATACCATATGATGTTCTCTGTGTGATGGGATGTTTTGCACAATAGTTCAATTCACAAACTGAAGGAATTAATTAGCTCTTAGAAAATGTCTCTAAACGGGTGGCCAAGCAAACTGCATGTTTGTCACTAATGCCTGGATCCATTAGTCACCAGAAACTGATGCTGCTCTTTCATACACAGCATCAAAAGCACATTGCCTGGTGCCTTGGCTCTCAGACCTCTGTGGGCTCTTCTGAAGTAGGAATCAGCTTAATATTAAAACAGAGATATCTGGCATTTTTCAGCTGAAAAGCTTGGCCAAAGTTCAGGAGTTTTTACACTTTTGCTCTTGTTTCATAAATGTTTATTCCCTGTGAACCCTCTGCATCACAAGGTGGATGGGCTGAGCCATCTCAGAAGGAACTGACTGTAGGAACACCAAGACCAACCCCAGCCAGGAGCCACGCAGGACCAGTGCTTCTGGAACTGCTTCTCAGTGTTTGCTGCAGCTTCACAGCAAACAGGACATTTCCTGCCCTCCCACCTGCCTGTGTATCTTTACAGGGCCACACTGGTTTCTTGGGTTTCTTTTCTCAATAACACCCAGTGCTGCTGCCTTTCCTCTTTTCTTTCCCAAAAAAGAAGCCGGGTCAGCAAAAAATTGAACATTACAGCAAAACTCTTGCAGAATGGACAATGCTGAGCAAAGGTCTGACTGCTCTGAGCAGGCCACAGCCCCCGAGATTCCAGGGCAGTGTGGACCTGACCCTGCTGCACCACTGGGCTCTGCTCTGCTCCTCACTTTGCCTCATGGTACCCTTAGTGTCCGGCTGCTCACCCTTTGCTGCTCACAGCTGCTATTCCTGCAGCAATAGGAGGGGAAGGCAGCACCATCTGAGCTGCACTGGCAACCAGGTGAGGTGTGCAACTCCTGAAGACTGATGGTTTAAGACAGGCACTTTCTCTTCACCCACTCATCCAGATATATGCACTTGATCAAATTTACTTTACTGTAAAAGTACAATACTTGCTAAAGAAAATCATGCAGAGCCTGGCTGGTTTGCTATGAAAATTTCCATGTACTTTCTGCTTCTTCTCAAACTGAGCAGAGAAGTTTGGATGCATCAGCAATCTCACCACGTGCAGGACACTTGGTTTTTGCAGGTTAGGAGACCAAAAGGAATCTGATGATCCTCAGAGATTCAAACATAACTTCTGAGGGGGAGCTAATCCCAAGCAACACGCAGCTTCCATTCATACTTCAGAAACTGGCTTCATCCAAATGGAGAGAAAATCCAGATGCCAAAAAAACCCTTACAAGCTTAAATGCTGGTTTTCCAGTACATATGGCAGTACCATTCAAAGAGCTATGACAATGATACTGTTTATAGCTCTGAAAATGGCGCTGCCATCTGCACCATGGTGGAGCATCTCTCCTCCCCAGGACGTGGCTCTGTGGCAGGACCCATCCCTGCCCTGCTCTTCCAGGTGCTCAAGCATCCTGCTAAAGCACATCAAAACTTCCTGGGTTGTTAGTTGAAATAAATGAGAGCGGAGGCATGATTTTGGTTGAGCAGTCCCTGCCATCTTATAGAAAAGCAGCCTTGAAGTTCCCGTTGTGGCTGTCTGGAGAAAAGGACAAGGAGGTTCATGATCTTCTGCTGTTGACACAACTGGTGGCAGCTGGAAGCACTGTCCCCTGCATGCTATTCTCTGCCAGTGTTAAGGAAGCTGTGGCTGGTGCAAGTGGAATAGGGCAACACAAGCACACGTGCATGAATACACACAAACCAGTTCCCTCTTTTACCCTGCGGTTGAACAGGAATAAAAGGGAAAGCCTTCCTCTCTTTCCAGCTTCCCCCCACAAAGTAGCACATTTCTTTTCCTTCCCTCTTGACTCAAGATGTTGCACAGGCAGCAATCTGCACTCCCCTCCTGGACTACTTAATGAATGCTGCACAACAGTGAATGTTAATTTCTCCTGGAGAAGAAACACGTGGCAGTCACTGAGCATGATGTGTATCCTGCACTGACTGAGCAAATGTCAGATAACCACTTCCAATCAATCCCAGTGTGCTGCTCACAGTGAAGCATTATTATTGCCCTTTCCAGCTGAAAGCCAGTTCTAGGGTGGCTATTTTCAGTTGTTCTTTGAGAGCAGTCTTCAAAATTGAAAGATTTATGCTTTGGAACATTGTGCAGCCCCTCATTTATGTTGCTGAAAGATCTTGCAAAGACAACTGTTGCATGACCACAGCTGTAACTCCCACCAGAGATTATCCTTATCATACTAATGCATGGATAAAATAGAAAGATGAAAAAGAGACTCTTCTTCCACTTGGCAGTGGCATCCTAACTGCAGTCTCCAAGGATGATTGTGGGAAATGGTTTGTGTTACAAGTTGAAAATTCTTTGTCTGATGTCTGAATCAGCTGTGTGCCGATGACAGGCAGTAACGACTTCCCTCTCAGTGCCTTTAAGCCTCAAAAAACCACCCCAGCAGGATCCCAAATATCTTTTCTGCAGCTTCACTGAGTATCTCATCAATAGCAACTGTGGAAAATTTAACTGGGGGACATAAACAAGCTCAAAAAGAGAAGCAGAAGTACAAGAATCAGTTTCATCATCCCAATTCTGTCTCTAGCACCTGTTAAATATGGCCAGAGCTGATACAGCCCGAGGTGATGACAGTGGGCAGAAGCTTACTGCCATCCTCTAGCAGAGCTGCCTGCACCATGACCAGGAGCAGAAAAGGAAAGACACTTGGCTGGGACAGACTTCTGTAGACTGACTTTGGCTTTCAGGCCAACTGGGATGGACAGACAGCTCCAGCACAGCTCTGAAGCTACTTCTATATTAGCCAACGGATCGACTGGAGAACCCCACTGGTGAAGACAGACAGGTGACAGTGGCTTAGGTAAAGGAGTAAAATGGAAAACTATAATCATCAGTGATGGAGCTCTACCTGAAATGAGCTGTTGCCTGTTTACAGAGTCCTTCAGTGCTGTAGAATAGTGTTCTATTCATAGATGAAATGTGGCTTGCAGAGGGCTCATGTACAGAGCCTGGCAAGGAGAAGGTTACCAGAGCCTGGTCCTGGTGCCCTGCAAAGCAGGGAGTGGGGAAGGCAGTAGGAAGCCTGATGAGCCTCATTAGCACCCAGTGCTTTAGGAAATAAAAGGGCAAGGGTGGGAGAACAGCACTTCCAGGGGCTGGACCAGGTGTGATGGTTGAAGGATCTCTGTTAGTGCTTGGTTATCCTGAAGAACATTACAAAAGATGGTTATAAGAGTGAGTGATTGCTGCGCTGATCCTGTCCTCACTGGCAGTTGTTTTAGCTAAATAAATGTTTGTGGGTTTGGAGCTATGGGGTTTGTACCTGGGCTCTTCCAAGTGCTTCCTTGATGTGTCTCTCCTCTCCCGAGGAGGCACAGTGCTCCCTCCCCTCTCTGTCTGTAAATTCCAGTAGTGGTTTCTGGGCTGGGGAAGGTGTCTGATTATTGCTGAAAACCAGAGCTGCTGGTTGTGACCTCTAAGGTGCAGGAAATGGGTCCACTAAGGATGAAATGGTGTGGGGTGGCAGTGGCAGTCACTGCTGGGGGACTGCTCTCCCTGCCCAGCACACTGAGAGGCAGGAAATGATCTACTTAGCTCATTTTCCAAAATCTCTTCAGTATTGCTCTAGGAGGGGATTTGGTAGCTACATATGGTTTTCCTTCTGCTAACTTCATCAGCACCACCAGCCTTTTTGGGCTGATTGAAGAAGCTACTTGTATCTCTTAAATAAAAGTCTAGGGGGTAGTAAGTAGGTCACTTAACTTCTACCCAGGATAACTGGCATGTTTGAAGCTAAGGAATTTGATTTATGGAGGCAATGTGGAGCTGGCATTGATCCCTGGCTGGTGATCCTTGAGCCTTTTGACAGCTCCAGGATGCTGAAAACATGGGGCTGCTTTTTGAAGTACAGATGGGGGAGTAATAGTTGAGCTTCTTGATTTCTGTCAGACTGCAGTGCAGGAATATGGCAGTAACCATTTAATTTTTAGTAAAATTATAGCTGTAACTGGCTGTTATCCAGCACCCAGTACTAACTTTAAAAATATACTGCTGTTGGCAGTGAACAAGAGGTATTGCTGGTCTCTCACCAATCCTTTGAAGTGTAACAGAGAATTACCAATGTCTCAATGCACTTACAGCTGTGTCTTGCATTTTTTCTCCCCATCAGCCAACAAGAGCCTGATAAAGTGCAAATGGAGAGGAAAAATCTTCTCTATAAAAAGCAGCAGTTCTGCTGCAAAAAAAAAGCTGAGAGCTTTTTAGACTCTTCATAAATGGGGATTTCCTTGGATTTGATGGATTAGTTTGTTTTTTTCCCCACTGGCAAGGTGCCTGGAGATTTACAGGCAGACCTTGGTCCCTGTTGTAGATTTTGATGTCATTGTTCTCTTTGCTGTCTGTGTATAGAACAGGACCTTGCTATGTGTTTCAGCCAATTGACTCCTTCTGGGAAATCTTTAATTTCTTAAGACAAAAAAGAAAAAGAAAATCTGTTCTACAATTGATAATTTCCTCTATGGAATAACTACCCTCAGTGTTAGAAATTCGTGCCTTATTTTCATCACAAATGTTCTAGTTTCAGCTTTCAGTCACAGCATCCTCTTTTCACTGCCTTTTATACTAAAGATTGTCTTTGATTGTCTTCTGGAAGCTTTGATTACAGACCTGCTTCTCCTTTCAGCACCAAATAAGAGCTCAGCTGTGAATGTCTGGCTGTAAGGTAGGCTTTGTTATTTGTTACTTTGTGATTAATTTCTGGTGGTTTTTTTTTTTTCAAGTTTCTGATCTGGGCACCTCCAAGCAGGCTACAGCACAGCCTGTGAGCACATCACATCAAACAAAGGGGTCACTTCTTTATTTCTACTTAATATTCTCTCCTCCTGAGCTATGGGTGTGCTGAGCTGCCAGATTTTCTTTCAGCTGCCACACAAGCCTCATCCTCTGCAGACCTGGTCCCTGCCCCACTGGACCCCCATTTCAGCCAATTCATGGGGATCAAAAAGAGGGGACTCTGATCCCCTAACACATACCAAAAAAAAAAAAAAAAAAATAAAAAGGAGTTTGGGGGATTTCAGAGAAGCAGGTAGCTGAAATCTACCTATTTATAGCTTTTGCAGGCCACTGAGGTTCTAATTGCCTTTTGCACCCAGTTCTGTACTGGAAGCTGAAGTGAGAAGCAGAGCTGAAAAATCAAAGCCTTTTTGTTTAGTGTGGAGTACTCTGACATATTTGCTTATAAAAAAATCCCTCTGTGTCTGCTGGCTTCAAACAAGGTGTGCAGGTGAGGTAGGACAGCTCTGGAGGTGCATGGCAGCCTCTGCTACTCAACCATTAATTAAGCTGACAATAAAAAGCCCAAGTTAAGCATTTCACAATTTTACAGTCAAATCTTCAAAGGCAAACTCATGTGAACCCATGCATGGGGAAAAGATGTTTTTAAGGAAATTAATTTACCCTGTGACTTGTTTTTAAAGGATTTTTATGAGCTTGTTTTAAAATTTATTAAGAATAAAGATTTTTTTTTAATGGATAATTTTTTTAAATTTTTTAATAGATAAATGGTGTGGAACTGAAGTGAGTTATTTCCCTAAGATCTTTGAGATAATTTCTTATGGGCTCTCCTCTTGCATCCTGTGCTCTTCACTCCCATATGATCACAGAAGCTGAATGGGTCCATGTCTAAGGAGGGAGCTCCAGGGCTGCCAAGGGGCTGCAGAAGGTTCATGTCCCTGCTCAGAGACGGATGTGACACTCCTGTTGGGGTGAAACTGAGCAAATGTTTCCATATTCTGTGCTGACAGCCTTGCCAGGTGCTGTGCTGCCAATGGTGGGGAACAGAGCTCTATGAAGATCTCCTGGAAACACTTCTTGAAGTACCATTTGTAATTTCTTTCTTGCCTATGAAGTAGTTGCTTTGTGCAGTTCTTGTCTCAAATATTATATCAAAGTGTTATAAAATGCTTTCCCTGCTAATAAATGCTAACTACAGTACTATAAATAAATTGACAAAAAAAGCACATAGGACATGAATGTCACTGAAAAAATTCTATGTGGTAGCACATTAATGTAAACTGTGTTTCTGTGCAATACCAGACAGATTACAGATAAATGGTAAAAATATTCATATAATAAAAATCAAGAAGTCAGCTGTATCTTCTTTTCTTTGGTACTTGAGTTTATCTGTTTGACTACGCTCTGTTTCATGTTGCAACACCACATCCTTCCTTCCAAAGTGACAAATTCATACTGCATTTCTTTCACTTCCCAAAAGAAAATATAGGAAAACCTATTACTGTGGATTGCATTTAAACAGCTGTTATGTTCTTTCTAGAGGCAGCTTCACTTCAGTCATGGAAAAAGCACTGCCAGGACTCAGACCTTTGGCAACATTGAGGCTAAAGGAATTTCCATGTTTTGTGTTGAGAGAGGTAAGGATTTCAGAGCAGTATAATGCTATGAGGATGTCACAGTGTATGATATGTGATAATACCAGGGCAAAGCACAAAAATGGAAAACAAAATGATAGGATGTAAGAGGATGTGAACTACTGTTTCATTTTTTTTTCCTGAATACAAGAGGCATAGATGAAGATAAACTAAATCCAGTCTAACATTCACATATTTGTGTGTGATGTTTGGAAAGCTATCCAGAAAGGGCAATTGTTGACCACAGTGCTTCCATAGCTTTTTTAACCTTCCTTCTTTCAGTAGGGTGGAAAATGCAGGCTGATGCCTTTGCAAATGCCATGCCAATGCTTGGCTGATGCTATGGCCACGTTGAGCAGCTTCTGGTTTGCAGCTCCTGGTTTGCACTAACCATGCTTGGTTAGTGACCAATGGGTCAGTGGTGCTTTCAACCACAGAATCCTCCTGGGACTGAATGCACAATAACAAACAAACACTACAAACCCTCTTATTACCTTCAAAAGGCTCAGCCACTGACCTGGAAGAGCATCTTTCTGAACAAGAACAACTAATAATCTTGAAAGTAAATACATCTAGCTGTGCTTAGCTCCCAGCAGGGACAGCAGCATTTGCAGGTGGTTCAACAACCTGCATGTGTCTTGGAGGGCATTCCCACTGTGCAGCTGCAGCCAGTGATGTTTAAGGAGGCTGCAGGAACATCATCTATCAAATACTGGCACATCTATCAAAGACCTGACACTCTACCCAGGTCATAAAAAGCACTTTATCTATAAAGTTAAATTCTCTTTAGTACCCTGTGTCTTTTTAGTTACTGAAGTGCTGCACTGGGTTTGATGGGCCTATGGAATTAGATGAATCAACAGCCTCATTAACATCCCTTCTGCTAAGTCTGCAAGAACATCTCTTCAAAGACTGTTCATGACAGTGACACTTAACAAGTGTCAGACAGAATCAACATGTTTCCTTGAGGGACATGATTGACTTTGGAAAAGTTTAACATGAAAGGTTTAACAAGGCAGTGTGGTTATTTTGACTTCTGTGAGGGAAAGGCACATCAGAGCAAAGGAAGAATGCAGGATGTTCCCATGCAGGATGTTCCCAGGAATGGTGCTCCTCTCCAGTACAGTCCTGTTCAAGCAAGGAAAAGCAACACAACTCAACCCTATCCTAAGGATTGCTCTGTTGGGTGAAACTCATTTCAAAACCTCTGCTTGTAACATGTCTGTGTTTTCTGGAATTAAAGAAAGTCCAGCTGAAGACTCCAGAGTAAGAACCCTGTCTGTGCTATACATGGAAGCACACAAAGCTATACTGAGCTTTTGCTAGGGCTAATGTGTCTTCCTCTCCTGATAAAAGAAGGAAGAAAAGTATCAGTGAGTCCACCTGGATAGTTAAATCCTCACCTTATTAATATGTTACACTTCCATTCTATGAGAAGAAGGTAAAATTGTTGGAGCTGTCCTGTCAAAAATCCTCACTTTCTGCAGTGAAAGTATGAGACTTGAGGCAATTTCAGCCAGCTCTGCATCTAACTGTGCCTGTGCCATTTCTCCTTCAGGGTCAGAATGCTTCTGTCCTTGGGAGTTACTCTATAAACATTTTCAATAAAAAAATGCTAAATCTCACTTTGATCCAAGTATATGATGTCTGTGGAGGAAGTCCCCTGCCTCTTTATGACAGATGTTTAGATGTTATCACTCTCTCAGGATGATCTTTCAGGGAAAAAAAAAATGTAAATTTCTTCACAGAGTGGTGGCTGAGTCCCATGGGCTTTATCATCACCATTGACATCAGGGACACCAGCAGAGATCTCTTAAGCTTTCAGAAGATATAATTTCTTCTAATCCAAACAAATCACTCCACCCTCAAACTTCCTTTCTAGTGGCCTGGAGCTTAGGAAAGCTCTGAGTTCTTTGGGGCTTTTTTTTTTTTTTTTTTTTTGGCTTTTTTTTTTTTTTGTAGTTCAGCACCTTGTAATATCCTTCAAATACCCTTCACCCTTGGACCTGTTGTGCTGTTCCTGCTCACCTGTTGCCTCTGCTCTGTACTAAATTAAATTCATGCAAAATAGCAGACATTGCTAGAAATGTTCCCTCAAGCTGCAGAGAGATTACAGCTGATCTTTTCTTTTTTTGGCATCTCAAAAAACAATTAATCACACTTGGTGTGAAGTGTGCTAGTAATATTTTCTGTGCTTCTGTGACCTCTTGGGAAGGTAACAGCTCATGAATTTGAAGTAGTGTTTATAGCTTAAATTTCAATATGAATTTGTGAAATAGAAGGCTTTGTACTAACTACTTACCTAGACTTAGGGTTTAATGTGCCAAGGATATGGATCTCAAGACAGAGGAATTAAGATATAGGGACAAAGGGAGAATCCAGAAAAATCCCCCATTGATAGGGTTGTGATTGATGAAAGCATCATATGCCAGGTGGAAATCTCACTGATAAACCATAAAGCCCAGCAACAGCAGCAAAGGTGAGCTCCAAAACTGCCTTCTAAAGGTAGGTACCTGAATTTAAAAAAATGCTGTGTCTTCTGTGATGTATGTAGTGCTGGAGCAGCCTGTGATAGCCAAAACAACAAAGTAATGCAGAAGTAAGGGAATCATCAGCTAACACAGGAATTGTCTTACTCACCTGTATGTAGTATTTGCAAGACATTATGTACTCCCAGAGGCACAGGTAAAGAAGTATTGCATCTTTACTGGTGTCAAAACCAAAACACCACCAACATCTGAATCAATTCACAGGTCAGGGCATTTATTCGAAATGCAAATGCATGCTAAGCAGCAGATGTTAGCATCAAATCTAATCCTTGCTATGCCAAATTAATGAAACAAAATACCTCAAAACGGCCGATGTACTGTTTTGAAATGTGCACTTTAGGAGGGAGATACATCTACAGCTGGCTAAGAACTGAAATCAGATGAGAAGAAGCACTGCAGACAGACTCACAGCAGGCTAAGCAGGGACCTGGTTCTGTTGGACTGCATGAACCCAGCGGGCTGGCACCAGCTGACACCCAGCAATCGAAAATACAGGCAATGGTTAAGGATCAAAAAACCAGCAAAGTGGTTAAAAGGCAATCAAATCACAGCAGATGTAGTGAAAGTCCTTGACATCTTCCTGGAGATATCAAAGAACTGCCCGAAATGTCTTATGAATCCCACGGCTCTTCTCTTCCACAGGTACACCAAAGGCTTTAGAAGCTGCTACAACTACAGCAACAGGGAAGCTTTTCCACAGTGAGGTAGTGCATATAATGCTTAAATAAATTATCCTACAGCAATCAGAATGGAGGAGTTATTTAAAAATTCAAAGGAAAAAAGAAGTTAAAAAAAAATTAAAATGCACTTAAACAATTATCCCTGAACTTGAGAGATGTCTGCTGCTACAGTGAATAATAGATTATAACAATAAATTATTAGATTTATACAGCAATTCTAGTCCTAAGGCATGTGGAGATCATGGAAAATGCTGATATGCATTGTCTAAAAATACTTTGAGAAAACACACTAACCTCTGGAGGGGGGGGGGGGGGAGGGGGACAGCCCAATTCATTCAGCAGGGCTGTGCCAAGGTCTGGGTTGGAGCTGTGCAGTTGAAACAGAAAGAAAGTAGGTGGATGGGAAATAGCTGTCCAGAATAGAATTTATTCAAGTAGCAAAAGTAATTTTAAACCTCTTTTGGCTGTCTGGAATTTGGGTGCCGTCTCATGGGACAGTGGACTCCTAATTACAGCTGGAAGGCTGATAACCTATCCACATCTTTTTCACTTTATCATCCCATTCCCAGCACCAGCTCTTTAGCCTGTCCTGTATTCCCGACACAGGACACATTGCTGTTGAGAAGCTCAGCTAAATATCATTACATGAGCAAGAATTCATTTTCTAGCAGAAGCTTTCCACTTAAGGTGTATAAACCTGAATACATAACTAGCATCGTATCATTGATTCAGGAACCAGAGCTGGGATTAAATTAGGCAGTGATAATGCTGCTCTGTATTGACAAGGACTCAAGTAAAATCAGATTAGAGCTTTTCCCAACATTTTATGTCCTGCTTTTTCATCAAGACCTCCAAACCAATTAAAATTACCATCCAAATCACTTTGTGCAGAACTGGAGCTGCTTTCTTTTATTGTCAGGAGACCTCAAAGGATGAAACAGTAAACATGAGGAAATCAAGCCCATCTATACTGAGTGAGTTCCACCAGACAGGTGGAACTTTTGCATGTCTAAAAATCATTTTTTGCTCTATCTTTTGCAGGAGAGAGAGAGGAAGCTTTGAGGGAAGCTGTAGATGCCAGCCAGAAGGGAAGAAGATGGGTGCTGAGGCTCTACAGTGAGGAGGTGATACAGAGAAAGACAGCAGGAGACAGGTACTGGGCCGAGCCTGGAGGTACTGGGGTGAGCCCAACTTCCCTGGACAGCCCATGGAGTACAAAATCCCCACTGTGTCCTGCAGAAGGGGCTCTCCCAAAACTCCAAATTATATGGTCACCCCACAAGTGGGGAGGTACTGAACCAGGAGTTCAGCATCCCCTGGTGAGATATAAACCAGGACAAGGAGCAGCAAATCTCAGATGGGAAGGAAAGCCTTAATGGGGTTCCTGCCCCAAAACACATCATTTGTCTTTGTTACTCAAAGAGCAAGTCATGAAATTAAAAATAGACAAAAATCAGTTGTTATTTCAATTGCTTCCAAGCTCAAGGTGCCCTTCAATGCCTCAGCTTCCCTACCAGAAGCAAACTGATGCAGAAGAGAAGTTCTGATCTTGAATCTTGTATTAGGCTAAATAACAAAAAGGGATTTATTTAGCTCTAATCTCTTTCTCCAATATACAGACATATTGCAAGAGATTACCTTAGTAAAATTGAAGGAAAATGTGGTATTTTAAAAGTCTAATCCCCTCTTTCCTCTGTAGGAAATAAGAAAAGTATCTTGACTTCACCTGGTAGAATTACAAGCTTTTCTCTTATCAGAAGTTCTCAGCTTCCTCCGGTGTGGCATTTTTTGAGCTTCAATGGTGTCCTGATTGTTGGCAGGACAAGTGGGGTGTGGGAGGAGGAAGGCACCAGCCTCCTCTGGCATAGGGTGCAGCAGCTTAACCCAAGGGCAGGAGTCTCCATGAGAGCTGGGTTGGGGCTGGGAGGTGGGATGGGTGTGCAGGCAGAAGGACCAGGGAAGGGACAATGTGCACACACTGCCCAAGGTGATGCTGGCAGCTCTTCATCACCCCTGGGAGCTGGTGGGATGCTTAGCAGAGGAGGGGAGCCAAGGACATCCCACACTCTTTCCTTAGAGTTCACCTTTTTTGCAGAAGAATTTTATAGTGTCTAAAGAAAAAAAAAAAAAAAGATCTTAAAACTGTTCAGCTTTTGAATTTAGCACAGTTCCCTAGGAAAGAAAAAGCGGGGAAGGGGTGGGAGGAAGAACCTTACCCCAGACTTCACAGATGACAGCTGAGAGAAAAGAAATTAGTGTCTCGACTTCCTACCCTGGGGATAACCCAGCCTCAATAAAAAGCCTATTGCATTTACAAATACAAAGGAAGGCTTCAGCAATAACTTCACAAAAACACCCACAATAAAAAAACAAGTCCACCCCCACACAAGCTGGAGGTAGACTGTATCTGGGAATGCTGGTGGCTGCTTCAGTGAGCACAGAGATGCTTTGCCTTCCAAAAACCATGACTGGAGCAGAACCAGGGCTGGATCTCAGACAGTGAGCACTGCTTTGGAAAGCCTCCCATGTCTTGCCATAAGCTCCCAATATCTTGACAGCTTTTCAATTCCTGGTGCAATTACTTCTCTTTATTTTCCAGACTGTGCTGGAGTCTTCTCTTTTGGAGCTCCTCATCTTTGGGATTCTTTTTTTTTTTTTTTTTGATAAGTGGCTGGTGCCCATGATTGTAGCCCTGGGTGTGCAGCAGGAGCCCAGCAGCTCCCAGAACCTCTAGGGAGCTCGGCCCCATCCCCTCCCTGAAATACCACTCACCTCCTGATATTTATAGCTCTCTGTGTCCTGCTCATGATCCTTCCCAACTCCCAGTTGCAGTATTTGTGAATGTTACACTCGAAGGCTGTTACGGTGGAGAAGACTGATGCCAAGTTGTAAAATCATGCCAGGGAAGTTGGAACATAAGTTTGGTTGTAAATATTGGCAGAGCTTCATAAAAAATTACAAGAAAGCTCCTCCAAGAAATTAGAAGACTCTTTTAAAAGTTGTTATTGAGGCTAATGATCTCCTATATTTTTACAGAATATCTCTTCAGGCTTGCAGCTAATGAAATTTCAGGGAAAACCAAATTATCTCTTGACTAAGATTAACAACATCAGCAAAAGGAAAGACCTCATAAATGCTACTCCCTAATGCCTCAGTCTGAGCCTTCTCACTGGTACAAGATCATCCTTCTGTACTATTTTTAACTACTTTGTCCAGTCTAGTTTTAATGGCAGAACAAGCTGTGATGTCTCTATGTACTGTACATGCCATCACAAACCCACTCCAAAGAAGAAACTGGGAAATAAGAGCAAAGGCACAAAAGAAATGTATTTAGAAAAGTATCAGAGGTTAATTCAAGGGCACTGAGAGTCCTTGTGCTGAACTGAATGCAAACCAATACAATTTTGCTGCTTCTGCTAATACTTCAGGGACAGAGGTGGAAGTTGGTTTGCCCTTTTTGGTACCCATCACCCTGCACCAGGCTGTAGCAAAATACTCAGGCTACTCACAAAGCTCCATGCTGCTGAGAGCTGATCAGCTTAGGCCATGGTCCTGCCTGCCAGCTCAGTGCCATGCTGCGTCCTCCAGCTGCCACCACCTGTCCCTTGCCTGTCCTAGGCACTGCTCCCAGACCTTGGGGCTTTGCTTCCCCTTCTGGAACTGTGCAGCACCCAACAAAATGGCAATTTTACTCCTGGCTGGTTATGCTCAGTGCTAATACCCCAAATCAAAGGATTGAACACAAAAGGGCTGAGGACATCCCATTCTGGTCACCAGGCACTCTGTCCCTGGGGCTGCAAGAGCATCCTGCATCACCCTTCAGGCTCCTAGGATCAACTGGGAGCTGATGTCCAGCAATAAAGCCTGTTTCACACTGGCTGGTGATTAGATTAAGCCTCTGGGCTGAGCCTGTGCTCAGCATGCCAAGCATGCCATAAAGACCATGTTCCTGTAACTGTGGAAACATCTTCCTTGAGCTCAGTTAACCAAGTAACTCAGAACACAGAGTAGCCCCGTGCTGCTTGCTCTTACCTTAAATTCCTCTAATCTTGTGTTATCTCTGAATATTATCAGCAATTTCTTTTCTCACCAGAGAAGAGATTAAAAGTAAACAGCTTATGGCAAAGACCTGTTCCTTAAGAATCCTGACTACAAATACACCTGCCAGAAGATAGTAATTTTATTATGATTTACAAACTATGGGGATGATTTAGGTAATACATGCCATGCTGAGATAGGTAGCAAGTCAAATGAGTCACAGCTCACACATTTCAACCTCTTAAAATAAAACTAGTTTGTAGAATTGAGATCTACTTTTCATAATCTCATGTTTACCAATAGTACAGACATTACCATGTCTTTTCAGACTTTTTTTAAAACAATCTGAACAGTATCACTTAAAGACTAAGTGAAACAACCCAGAACCTGCTATGCGATTCAACCCATCCTCACTGGCAATGGCACAGGAAAACCACAGCATTCCTCAACCCATCCTGTGAAGCCATTTCTTAGTCCAAGAGCTGGGAAACAGTTGGAGTATTTGTAACACCACAGCCAGCAAACGTTCCCCTTCCTCTAAAGGTGACCCCTCTACCTTGTACACAGAGAAGGAAAGTCTCCTTAACTTCTTCCCTCTTTTAAAGCAATGCCATCAGCCCTCCTGTCCTGCCTGTACATAATGCTCTCTAGCCCAAAGTCTCCTCTGCTCCTGGCCAGGTAAAGGCAAGGCAAAAGGAAGAGCTCTTACCTTTGCAGACTGAAGTGGCAAACACAAATCCAGGTGCAAATTCCCCCCCTCAAGCCCTGCCAATCCCACATGTCAAACCCCTTGGGTCAGGCTTCATGGAGCAGGGGTGGTGGGAGCACGGGGCACCCATGGAGCTCTCCTCACCATGCAGACACTACCAGTCCTCCTACGGGACTGCCCTCAAATTCCAGCAGACATTTCACAGTCTGCACCTGCCCAGCTCAAACCTGGGGCAGATCCAAGGGACCTGCATAGGGGACCAAGCCATGGGGCAGAGCCACCCCTGTGCACTCCTGCAGGGGAAGCATCACCAAGAGGCACACATCACTTCTTCCCTCCTACAGCAGCTCTGACCTTCTCTTCCCTACTTGTTTTTACCCCAACTGGTCCAAAGATAAGACATAGAGCTACTAAACTTCTAAAACCTGTAGACCTGAGTTTCTACACTACCTGTTCCAACAGCAGCACAGGAGGCACGGAGCTCACAGCAGTTTGGGAGATTTACTGACACAATTTCTCATGTTCCCTACAGGGACCAATAACACTCCCCTGCAGTGCTCTGGCATTGAGTGCTGGCTGCATGCAGTGATTTACTGTACCCTTCTCCCAGAGCACTGTGCACCTCCAGAGTGTTGGCATGAGGGTGGGCTGACTGGGTTTTTTATTTAATTTTGTATTTATGAAGACGATTAACTTCCAGCCCCCCTGAGCTGCATGCTTTTTTTTTTTTTTCCCTTTGTTTTACTTGGCTTTTCTAAAAGGCAAATCGGGATGTATTTTAATTTGGAGGAACAAAACTGGCAGCAGCCTTGTCAGAGAAGACCTCTCTCTGATGGGAAATGAGTAGATAAACCACTTACTATAGCTTTTCCTATAGAGACTAATACTGTACTGAGCTGAAGAGTGCCCTTCTGAGAGGAAAGGAGGAATACACCAAAGTGATCTCCTGGATTCAGACATTCCAGAGTTTGTCTACTCTGATCATTGCTCAATTATGTTTTACTCTAAGTCATCTTCTTTGAATTTCAGAACTTGTTTTATCCAAGAGTTCAGGCAATGCTGATTTAGGTTCTCATCCACTTAAGCAGTATGACAGTTTAATGACTCACAAAGGCATGAGTTTGGTTTTTTTTGTGTTGGATAATTATCTATGCCTGATGAAAGAAATGCAAGCAATATGTTTAAAGGGGAAAACAGTATTTTTCAGATTATTATGGCATTCTGCTTTCAGTCTCATGGTGCACAGAACTCCTGAACACATCCTACAGCCATCCAGAAACCAGTAGCTTTCGCAGTTAATTATTGTACTAATTTTTGCCATAGGTTAGTTGGGTGCTCATTGGAAATTCTCCTATTCACTCATTCTTCAGAATGACTCGCAAGTCCTTTCAATGAATGGTATTCCAAACCACAAGTTATTAGAACTATGAATTACAAATATTTAAAATTAATTACACAATTTGTGCTGCAACCAGAGAAACAATCCTTTATGTATGACATATGAATTGCAATCTCAACCATCAAAAAATGAATAAGCCATTAATTTTGGATTGTAGCTATACCTGTAGAATTCAATTCACCATTTACATGAATCCTGCCTGAATTTTCCAGTTGATGGTACAAATCAGAATTTAAATAGGTGCATATTCAGGGGTAAAAAAAAGGATTGTGGCAATTCCTACACTTGAAGAAAGCAAACTTGGAAAACAGGCAAACCAAACCCCAGCAGCACACAGCCCACATTGTCTCCTCCTGCAATGAACACTGTGGTACAAAATAAAGGGGGGGGGGGGGGGGGGGGGCTACGTGTGGGGTTCACATGCATTGAGATCCCAAACTGTCAACCAACAGGACTACATCCTGTAGCCCATGAGGCAAATGAGCCCTGATGCTCCTGCAAAGCTGAGTGCTGGGTGCCACTGCCTGCTTTGACTGAGTGACAGTAAGAGGCACACAAGGCAGCATTATTCAAGCTGCTAAAACAAAATGACAAGCACTCCTCCTCCCAGAGAGCCACCCAAGTGCCCTAGCAGTGTCAGGGTGTCTGGAGAGAAGCCTTTTGTTAGTTCAAAAGAAGCAGCAGGGGCTGGTGAAGCTACAAAGGTAGACTCTGAGAAGGGACAGGGAGGGGGTGTCACAATCCCTTTGCTGGAGAAGACAAGGGCGCTCCCTGTGGAGTCAAGTTGTTCCTCTCAGACAGAAAAGCAGGACTAGCCAAAACCCACACACAGCTTGGGTGTTCTCCCTACTCCTTCCTGAACCCACCCCAGGAGAAACCACACATGCCAACAGTTACCTGCTGCTCACAAACCCAGGCTGTCTGAGCACCCTAAGGTGCTTCTTTTGCTCTCTCCGTTTTTCAACACTTAACCCACCAGCTATTTCAAACACGAATTGAGACCAACCCTGTACAAAAACTTGTGGGAAGCGCCCTTTCTGGTGACTCCAGGCCTTGGGCAGCATCTGAGGGACACTCACCTTAGCACATGAGTGGATCCATTTATGGTGGTGGTGGAGCAGGGGACTGTCTGCCCCAGGATGGAAGGCCTTCGGTACCTTTCATCCCCACAGCAGAGGATGATGAGGAAGGCACGTCTGAAAGACTTGTTCAGGAAGGCGTAGAGGAAAGGGTTCAACCCTGAATTGATGTAGCCCAGCCACAGGAAAGCCGTCCACAGCTTCCCCGGCACCGTGTAGTTTATGAAAGGGTCCACTATGTTTGTGACAAAGAAGGGGGCCCAGCAGAGACAGAAGCATCCCATGATGATGCAGAGGGTCTTGGCAGCTTTGGTCTCAGCCTTCATGCGGTGGGTGCTGTGCTGGTCTGGGGGGTGCTGGCGGCCGTCAGCGGGGGTCCCCGCGCGCTGCAGCACCCGAATCTGGCGGGCGTGCTCCCTGGCAGTCACGTAGATGCGGTAGTAAGCCAGCACCATCAGGAGGAAGGGGATGTAGAAGGCCACCACGGAGCAGGTAATGGCGTATGGCTTGTTGACCATGAAGATGCAGTAAGTGGAGTTGGAAGCCTTGTTGAACTGCCTTTGCTGAATCTGGGGCAGGGAGAGGAAGGGCAAGAAGAAGGAAAGAATTTCAGTGCTTTCACTCCAAAACCAGCAGGCTGTTTGCAGGACAGGGACAGTCCACACAACTTGCTTATTCACCCTCCTTTCTCTCTCCTCTCTCCACAGCACTTGCCTTACACACCACTGCCTCTCCTGCCTGGAGAGCTTCTCAGGTCTGGGCTTGCCCTGGGCTTTTCAGGTCTGCTGCTCCCCAGGACTGATGGACCAACCCGTGGTGCAGCTCCAGCATCCTAGAGCATAGCTCAACCTGGCTAGTGAAAATCTGCTTAACCCCCCAGTGCAGACACAGCAAAGGGGAATAACATCACTCTGTGCCAAGCTTCTTTTGCAGTTCTCACTGCAGAAGTCCCACAGGGACTTAGGGAAAGACCAGGTGGCCAGGGAAAGGACCTGCAGCACCTGGGGGTGACACTGAGCTTCCCAGACCCAGAGGCTGTGGCAGCAGCTGAGGCAGAAGTCTGCAGGCTGAGTCCATAAGCTGAGATCTGGCCAGTGACTTTTGATAGAAACAGAAACAGTAAATGAAGAAAGGGATCTTGCATATGAGTTGAGGAGCAAGAGGCATAACTGGGACAGATAGGCAATTTTGGGTGGTGTTTGAACCCTGCACTACCTCAGCCTGCAGCTACTGAAAACTGCACAGTCAAGGCCAGCAGGTCACAAGGAGGGACAGGACTTGCGCTGCTATTAAGAAAGGCAGGTCCAGCCAGCTGGGTGCTGAGTCCTCTCTGAAAAGTTGTGGGCAGGAAATCAGTGGAAGAGATCAGATACCTGACACAATTTGTTAAATAAACAAAATGCACCTTCATTTTCTACCAGCTGCATGTCCTAAAGGTGCTTATCTGGAAGCAATTTTGGCTTTCTCACCTTGTCTAGAGGATTGCCAGCTTGCACCTGTTACTCTCCATGAGCCAAAAATTATTTATAGCTCCTTGACTGAGACTTGGCATAGAAGATGCCACATCTCTTCAAACAAGCTCTTCTAAATAAGGTGTTTTCACAGTTTGCCATTTTTTAATTCCTGCATCTCCAGCTTGGAAGGAGAGCAAATTTGCAGCTCTTAACTCCTTGTTCTGTAGAGGGGATCTTGCAAGTGAAGCCAGACTGCAGTGGGCAAAACTGATTTATGCTGAAACTACTTGCAGAGAGAATTTCACACTTGTCCCCCCTGTCTGAGGCTCATGCCAAGATGGGATGTTGGTGGGACTGGCCCAAAGCACCATCTCTCATGATGAAGTCTGGGTTTCCTGGTCCTCCAAACATTGCTAGCAGGCCAAGGAGGGAACATCAGGCTGAGCCAGAGAGTGGCCACCATGCCCTGAGGCCAAGGGAAACTGAGGACTCCCAAGGTGCTTGGTGGGAACTGGCTGGGGCTTGGTGACACAGGTAAAATCCTCTCCCACTACTGTCTTTCTGACAGTCCTTCCAGGACACAGTAGTTTTAAACTCCCTTAAAGACACCCTCCAAAAATTCAGCATCCTCTCTGCACTGATAACAAGAAGCTTCTCCTTCAGCCTCTCTTGCCTTCATGTCTTTGCATATTGGTTTTTAAAGAAGAATCCACAACACCAAAGATACTTGATACAAAGTTGGTGTACCTCCTTAGCTACTCACCAGATCATTGATGCCAATGCTATTCCAGCCTTGCATGATAGGGAGGAAAGAAATAAATGTTGGGATTACCCAGCACCCTCCGAGCATCAGAGCGATGCGCAAGGGAGTCATCTTGTTCCTGTAAACGAGCGGCTGGCAGCAAATAGCATAGTACCTGCAAGGAGGAAAGTGAGAGAACAACCATCATCAAAGGAGACTTACAGGTCTTCTAAAAATAAAACAGGAAATAATTTTCTCCAGTTTGTGCCTCCTGCCTTTTTCAAAATAGAGAAAAAGAAAAAAAGAGTCTATAACCTATTCCATTGACTGCTTCTCACAGAAGGAGTTCAGGATATTTTCACAGCATGAGTAAATAAGGTTTCATAATGCCTTGCAAGAGAAAGTCAGTATTTTCTCTTTTCCAGCTAGGGAAAATGAGGCACAGATTAAAGCTCTGAAACTAGCATATGTCCATAAGCATAGCAGATCAGCAACCCTTTCATCCTAGTGCAGACCTTTGGTGGTCGTGAGCTGAGAGTCTGCCTCAGGTGCCCAATGAAATATTTATCTTTAGAGTGTGGATTTCATGTCATAGACAGCCCAGTACTGATGTCCCCACTGCTGCAACAGGGAACTGGGATCCAGAGGCACTAGAAGTGCCCATAAAATCTCAGCTCTTCTAAATAGCAAAAGATGGAACTCAGCCATGTGCCTGATGTATGCATTTTCTTAGCAAATTAACAGCGATCATCTGATGGATGTAGCTTCCATCCCACAGGATATGAGCACTGCATTGAAGAAGTGGCTACAGTTTCAAAAACTATTTATAAAGGGAATAAATGTTCTCTGACAAAGAATTTTTTTGAGTCAAGCCTCACATCAAGGCATAATGTGCAGGTAGAGAAAGCCTTGCTGATGAATGCCTATAAAAATCAGTTTTATGAGGTCAGTAGAATCATGAATTAGAGACATTAAATTAGCAAACACACACTAAAGGTGGGTCATTAAACTGAGATGTCAGCCACACATTAAAATAAGATGTGTGAATGCACACATACACAGTTTGCACAATTTATCTCATTAAAACTTGAGTGGGAACCAAGTTTTGTGTTAAAAGACACAAAAATCTAAAGATTCTAAAATTTTCTTAAGACATTTTTAAACGTCATGAGGACTTGACTGAGTTGCTTTATTTTGATAAAATCAGATGATAAATTCACACAAAGGGTTGAAATAATATCTAAGTGTCAAAAGAAAACATTTTTTAAAGTCTCTTTGAAATAAGATTCAAAATGTCACAGGGGAAAGATTTTGAAAACAAGCATTCAACTATTTCAATTTCATCATTTCTATATTCTCTTTTGATTTCCTGTATGAAAATCAGCCTGTTCCTCTGAAGTTTCACTTTAAAAGAGATTGCATATTTAACAGTAACTCTTCTTTTAGAGCATTGGGTGTAATGTCCCTCTCATAGAGCTCATGATAAGAGCCACAGCATCCCATGGCTCTGATTCCTGTCCCCACTACCCCAGCCCTCAAAGGCCTCCCACAGGGGCCAAGGATATTTTATAGGAATAGGATTCACTTAGTTTTGGGGCTTGCCTTGACAAGTTGAAAAAATGAGGGTATCCAGCCTCAAAGACATACAAAGCCCAACTGGGTGATACCCTGAGCGATCTAATTAAATGAAGACAGAATGAAGCCTTGAGTTTGGGCCTGCTTCAAGAGGAAGGCTGGATCAGAGACCTCCAGAGGTCATTTCCAACCTAAATATTTCTGAGCCTATCAGACAATGAGGACCATCCTGGTCCTAATTTCAGTGGATCCAATAAATATTCCCTCCTCATGACAGCCACAATGTGCTTGTGCAGCTTTGCTTTGTGTTGCTAGAACTTACTGAGTTGGAATTCCTCCTTGCTCTCCAGATTTCCTTCCCTCAGGAAATAAACTGACCTTTGAATTCAAACAGGTAGTTTCAGCAATGTTTTGACTGCTTATTAGGACAGATGGTGCTTCTCTTGTCATTATGTGCAACTCCTGATGCTAAACACAAGGGAGATAGATCTTGGCATATTTAACTGTTTACTATCTGAGAGAAACCTACTGGAAAGTGCTACCCAGTGCTGAGCATCGAAGGATTCCTGAGACATTCCTGGTGGCAAGTTACTTGCAAGAGACCCCATTCATTTGCAGAAAGGGCAAAAGAAGATTTTAATAAATAAGTGGGAAAGAACAGCTAAGACACCAACTACCATTTCACAAGTTGAATAAGCAATCAAAAAAGGAAAACCACGATACATTGCTAATTAACTACAGCAGGAAAACAATTCTTCCAAGCAGTTTGAGATATTACATTTCTGTACTTCTATCTCTGCTGCAGCTGACAGCATTACACTGACTTGTATATGCTATTAAAGGCCATTAGAGTAAAATTATGCCTGTAAAAATGACATCTAAAGCTGTCATATCTTCCCTCCCAGTGATTCAGCAGCAATTTTCCACCACTTACATGTCAAAAGAGTACAGTTATATCTATATTTTGGTAACTACTGCTACTATAACTTCCCCTGTGTTCCAAAAGTTGAGCTGGGTTCCTCTTGCCCTACACTGTTATGGGTCACAAGGTTCTGGAATCAGTGTGGGTGACAACTTTGCTGATGGCAAAGGGAGGCAGCCACTTTTTTGGCACACCAGCCACTTTTCCAAAGCTCAATAGGATTTCCATTCAATGGCCCAGAGAGTCAGATAATAGAAATCTTTGTATGTTAATATAAATCATTGAAGTCACACCAACATTTACAGTAGCTGCTGATTTGATGGATGTGATGGTTTGGGCATTTAAGCAGCTATTTATTCACTGAGAGAAAAGTAATTATATCTCTAAGATTATCAATAGTTTTAGTCAAAAGCTGATATAAAGACATTTTCTGATTCTACATTTCTGCTTCCTGTCAAGATACAGCTTTTTCCTGCATTCATAAAGTTTATACACAATTAATACCATGTCCAAGTGTACTTAAATATTAATTCTTACTATTATCAGCTAAAAGCCATGTTTCTACATTTTCTTAAAAATGCTAACTTCCCTGCTACCTACCACAGAGCAGATGATGAGAAACATCCTTTCCTCAGCTTCTGCTGTGACATTCTTTGCTGAAGGGGAAATACAAGGATCCCTTCCTGGAGCTGTAGATCTTTCAAACAGCTCCATAAAGCAAAGGTTATTATAATCCTTTTCCTTTCCCATATCAGCCATTTGTCACAGGAATTAATCATGTGTTAACATTTTGCATAAGGCTCAACAGAAATCCCTAGCTCTTATGGCCTTAATGATGGCTCTTATGCCACTGCAGGCATGGCTGGCTACCCAGGACTTGTGACCTGCCCAGCTTCCCTTGGTGGCTCCTTGGCACAGGCTCCATCCTGAGGAAGATAAATGAGATGCTCCCTGATCTTGCACTGCCAGTTCCAGTGGTACAGATGGAGGGTGGGGATGGACTGATTAGAGCCAAGTGGATCAAATCCCCAGAGTGGACTTCGTGTTAGGAACACTCCAAGGGGATGCAGGTACAGCTCTATCGTGCTCACAAAACCCATAAAAAACGCTCAAGGTTCAGTGTTTCAGTGCCCCAGTCTGTGGGGTAATTTTCTCCACATTCCTTCATGCAAGCCCAGCAGGAATTCCCACAGTCACACCCAGTAACCTCACATCCAGAGGGTCCATCAGCTGCAAGAGCAAAATGTTTTATGCTTCCCTGACAGCACTTGTGCTTTGCCTTCTGGGGAGCTTCTCCTTCCAGTAAGTAAAAGCAGAAGGTAGATACAAATGCCTGGTGAACTGTACATCAGCAACACATTTGTACTTAACAGCCCTCAGCACTTTGGATAGAGAAGACACAAGCTCACATTCCTCAGGAGCAGGATCATGGACAGCTGCCTGATGTTAAACTGTGTCTATGTGAACTCAGGAGATGGCAGATAAGAGGGAAGTTGTGAAGCCGAAGAGAAAATAGGCAGAAAATGAACCTCAGTTGTATTCTTGACTTGCATGACTGGATGCTGAACCTGCTGTGTTGGTCCAAGGCTTTTGTGGAAATTTAAGTGTTGTAAATCATGGCTGTTTGCTGTTGCTGTTTTGGTTGTGTGAAAAATCCTACACATATATGCACAAACATAGGCACACTTCTTGTGGCATAGCCTGCTGTTCCTCCAGGAAAAAAAATAGAAAACCCCCTTAATTCTTTAAAAGCACATCAACTCTTAAATGATGACAGCCATAGCTATTACAAGTTTATGGCTTCTTGTTCTTGTAGATGAGAAAGGAAAGAGGAGAGAAAAGGAAAAAATAAAGAAGTTGTATGGTATTTCAACACACTGGTGACCTAGATATGATGGCAACATAATTTAGTTGTGGTCCATTGTGGTGGATGGGTATTTGCATAGTTATCAAGCACCAACACTATGAGACTACAGCTGTGACCAGGATCTGTGCTCAGGATTGAAATAAAGGGTCCAAGAATCCTGATAAACCAGCTGGACCAGTAACTACCATACACCAGGCTTCTGCAGCTGAAGAGAAGCAAGCAGTGGTACAGCAGCCTGTACATCTACATCTGGCTACCCATCAGCCTGGACATCCAAATGCCTCCCAAAAACCATGGTGGTGCAAAAGCTGCCCTGGGCAGAGCTCCGGAGAACAGCTCTGGAGCCTCCAACTCCTGCCTCAGAACAGTGATGCTCTAACTGCACTGCTGCTCTTTCCTTGCCTTCTGGGTATTACAGAAATAGAATTACTGAGCTGTATTAGATAATTCTTTGCCCTTGGAGTATCCACCTGGTTTGCAGTACAATTTTATTTGAGCTATGAGTATGCAGACACAACGTTTAAGCAAACTCCTTGGGTACCACAGACAACAGACTGGTTCTGTGGGTGGCCCACAGTTAAGAGCATTTGGTGGCATGTGCATGTATAAAATTATATACATACTATTATCATCACTGGGGCCCAAATCAACTGAGGAAAATTTACTGATCACTAACATGGACTACTTTTTTGACCCATCTTTGAGGAACTAGGATAAAAAAGAAGGTGAGACAGTGGGAAAACTCTGGGTGCTGTTAGGTCTTCTTCCAGTGTTAGGGAGCAACAACCACGTGCATGTAACAAGCTCTGTGTCTGTATGTGTCTGCTGAGCCATGCCTTGAGCACCTAAGTGGGAATGATTTGTTTTTGAGTTCCTAAAGGAAGAGAAGCCAACAAAACAGAGTTGCAGACAGCCAGAGACCACGAGCTGCCACCCCAGGGGACCTGGTTCTGACCCCAGTACCCAGGAGGCTGAGCTGGGCAGGAGGTCCCAGGGGCTGCTCCCAGGCAACCAACTGGGATGCTGAACACATTGACTGGTACTGATGAAAAATCTTGTGGGCAACAAAATCTTGTGGGAGCAAAAGCTGCTTCTCCTCAAAGGACAGAAGTTAAAACATAAGGATTTGGTTAGTTTGGAAAATCTCCTTCATTGTCTTTTTGGAGCTCTACTCTGGCATGCTCCACAAAACCCAAATCTGAACATGGCTTGGCACACCCCTCCTCTCCCTCAGTTACCCCAGGCTGGGTCAGAGTCTTCAGCTGAAACCTCACCCAACAGCAAAGTCTAAGGAGCCAGGATCTCAATTTATTTGTGCCTATATGAAATTGAAACAGAGCCACTGGCTTTATTTTTCACTGAAACCAGATTCTGGCCTCTGCATCACCAGATTTTTTTTTTTTTTTTTTTTTTTTTTCTTGAGAGAGAGAGAGAATGAGAGAGAGAGAGAGAGAACAGCTTTTTCACTTTTTTTTTCCCCACTGAGCAAATAATCTATGGTCTATGACTGTGCCAAATAAAACAAAGTTATGCATTGCTGGACTAGAAAAAAGAAAGTCCTAAAATTATTATATCTAACAAAATTAAATTCTTATTAGAAAAACAATGGCCTGCTGGTGTTGAGATAATTACACTGAGAAAAATGCTAAAGAGAACAGTTAATTGGAACTAGATAAATTTAGCTAGTAATACAAACAAACATATGTTGCCAAACAGAGATAGAGGACTCTTTCATGGTCCCTCTGTGGGTCAGTGTGTGTGCAGGGTTATTGGCACCATATTTCTAGAGGGTTTGTAAAAATTACTAAAGGACAGTGCATCCCTCAGGCTATGCCACAGCCATCTGCTCTGCTATTTTTCTTGATGCTCTCGGACCTGCATTCTACAAATTCGGTGTCAGTTTCCTTGCTGAGTGCTGGCAGGGATAGCTCTGGAGTGACGTGTTGTCTCACAGCCCTCATGGACAGGCTCCATTTGCCCTTGCTCAGCCCCTGTGTCCTGGCTCTCTGCTCCTCCACCCATGTTCATGGGAGCACTACGAGACCTCGCAGCCTTTCCAGCTGAAAAGAGCACAGGGGATTTATGGCCCAGTTCCAAACTACGGCAGGAATTTGTGTTATATAATCAGATTGGTGACTGCCTCATCAGTACTTACTGATAGCTATTTAAAACCTCCTAAGTCTCCCCACTAATAACTTCCTCCTGCTCCTGGCCAGCTGGCAGATGCTTTGCAGATCACAACTGGGCACATCTGTTTTCTCCCCATCCTTGAGAAAGACACATCATGGTCCTAACTCCAAGCCCCACCGTGGCCCAAGCATCCTTTGGCAAACCAGTGATTTTCCTGTGCCCCAGCTGCATTGGCTGAAGCAAAGGAGATGAGCATGGAGAGGGATGGGATGCAGCACTGAAAACAGGAAGCAGAAAGGTTCTTCTGTAGAAAAACCAAGGATTTGAGTGTTTAGGAGTCTCTAAAGCATCATCTCTCTCAAGGGATTGTGCTAATTTGATGTCTGAACAGCACATTAATGTTAATTAATGTTTGTAAATGGTGCGACGAGCATCTGTCACTCTGGTGCTCCAACACTCTTCAGATACATCTGCTTTGCCTTTGCCTTTATATAGCAGTGACTGTGTGGTGTGTTTGAATTTCAGTAAGATCAGTGTGGAGCACACAAACACACAATTAGCTTTGTTTTGTTGCATGTTACATGGGGAATCTGCAAATGTTTTGAACAGGCCCGGCAAACACTGTACCTAATGCCCAGCTGAGATGTAGACTTGGAAAAGAGCTTCACAGGCTGAGACAGAGCCAGGAGAGCTGGAGGAAGGAGGGAGAGGGTGGAGGATGCTCTGGTTACATGAAAAGCAGTGATGCCAGATGTGCATCTAAGCCCAAGAATACAGACATTTAACACCTGTTGGCTTCTCTGTTGATTTTTAGTTTGTTTTTTTTTTTGCCCCAAGACTTTGAGAAAACATTGTATTGCAAATTGTACTGTAAATACTGGAGAAGAAAATTGCCTTTCCTGACAGGTTAACTGTTTTTGGAGACTCTATTATAACTTTTTGGTCTATTTATATGCAGTGTAACTCTTTTTATTGCATAGGCACAAAGAATAGATATATATGCATTTATTTATTCAATAAATAAATAATTCAAGGCTAAATCTTTCTCTTATATCAGAATAACAGAGAGATTAAGAACAAATATAACCCAGTGACAGCAAATTTTAATTCAGTGAGCTCTGAGATGCCTCCAGTACCTTGGAAAAGCATTTTTTCAGATGAGACTGAGAGTGTCTCTAAGTCCCCATAGAACTTTGCTCCCCATATCTGGCTGGTAAGTTCAGTTTATCCTGTGGTGATTTCCCCAGATTTTCTCAAATGCCTATGAGAATTAAAGCCTTAAAGCCTGAGTCCTTCCCAGGAAATCCCCTTTCCTTGCCACTGTGGATTATTTTTGTCATTCCTCTCCTTTTTTTTTTTTTTTTTCTTTCCAGTGTCAGTAATAGAAATAGATCCAAGATGTTATCAGATAAAAGTCTTTTCAAACAACAGTTCCTGAGATTGGTGAGCAGAATGACTTCCCAAAATTTGTCCTGAGAATCTGATTAACCACCCTGTTTCTTTACAAAAGACCCACAGTTTATGTATGAAATAAAACAGAAGTCAGGAAACATATGAATCAGAGAGATAAAAGAAGCACCAGCCAAGGCCCTGATGCTGCCCTGGCAATGAGCAACACCCAATGTTGTAACCGAGAGCAATATCCCTGCCAAAGTGATATCCTGGCCACCAACCACTTCCTTCTCTGACAGCTCTGGGCTTTTTCTTTTGATATATTTTTAAGGCATGTTTTCTTCACTTTGAGGAAGAAGCTGCCACATCTGATCAGCGATGCAAACAGAGCAGTGCTGCAAAGCAGCTGAGGACCTGGCTTGCTCTGTTGATAGAAATCTCAATCCTTTCAAAGTCTTCCTTCACTGAGAAGGATTCAGAGAACCCTCTAAACCCAGCTACCAGGAGAGATTTATTGCTGTACTGTTCCCAGCAGGGTCATATCTGCCCTTTGTCTCCTGCTGGCAAGCAAAAACACACTTGAAACTTAAAGCAATTATAGTTCTTCTCCAGTCTCCTCCGTTCATACCTGTCCAGTGAGATACAGCAGAGGTGCAGGATGGATGCTGTGGTGAGCAGGACATCAAGGGACGTTCGGACCAGGCAGAACATCTCCCCGTAGATCCAGTTGTCCTGAACCAACTCAATGGCTCCAAACGGCATCACTAGCACTGACACCAGCAGGTCAGCAAAGGCAAGGGAAACAATGAAATAATTGGTCTTGATTTTCCTGCAAGACAGATCACAAAGTTAGGGTGGAATAGTTTCAGTGCAGCATCTTCTACATTTGGACAGAGATTTCAGTTTGTGGTTGGGACTACTTTGCTCCATATCACACTAAAAACTTCTCTCTAAGGTACTCCTCACTTTATATGATGACTCCTATTCTATTCCTCTTTTTTTACAGCTAAATATCCACTTCATAAACACATTCTTCTGCTCACACAGAACAAGCAAATAGATCCTCACAGGCCTCTGCCTGTAGCTCAGCCTCATAGCCTGAAATGGAGATCTTGGGGTGGAGGAAGGGAATTTTATTTTCACTTGTAAATTGGCAAAACCCTTCCAGAAAGCACTGAGAAAAATCTAGGCTGAAGCTGTAATTTTAACTTGAAGAGTACCTTTTAAATAATAACAATAAAATAGAATTAAATCCATTAAAAAGCCCACGCTGAATATGAATAGAGGCTGCTGAATATCTCACTCTGCTCCTGAAGCTGGTCTGACAGCTCCCTGGGGGAGCAGCAAGCCTTGAGACAGGAGTTTTGCCTGTGAGCCCCCCAAGTGCCTGGCAGCATCTGCCAAGCTGGGGCAGTGCAGTACAACAGGACCAGAACCTTGATCCACATGGGTTTCTGAGGGATGGAGGCCAACCTGCTTCTCCAAGGAACTGCTGCTTAGCACTACCTTTTATTCATTTATCTGTTTGGTTTTGTGGGTTTTATGGGTTTTTTTGTTTGTTTTTTTAAATGAAAGTGCTAAAAATGTAGTAGTGCAAGGATAAACCCAAGTGGGGCTGCCCTGGGGTGGGTGTGAGAGCTTGCCATGGCCATGGCCCCCACAGCTGTCTGGTCCCTTAGCTGTGAGCATGGGGCTTTTTGGGTGGGGATTGTCCCCTGTGGGTCCCAGTGGTGGGGCAGGTGGGCTCACCTGAGCTGCCTGTCCCTGCACACAGCCACCATCACCAGCAGGTTCCCCAGGATGGCCATCAGGATCACTGCAGAGATGAAGGTCAGCAGCACGATCTTCTCTGCTGCTCCAAAGCCCTCACTCGAACTGGAGAGCACATAGGAAAAAAAAAAAAAAAAGACAATAATAATCCACAGTGGCAAGGGAAAGGGGATTGCCCAGGAAGGACTCAGGTGACAGCAGCCTTCCCACCCAGACCAGTGACAAAGAGCATTTTGTATCTACAGGGAAAGCTGTGAGGTTTGTGTCCATCAGCAGAAGGTCCAAAAGTTGGGGGAGCACCCACCAAGCCCATGGCTGCCTGCATCTCACAGTTGTGGGTCAGCCAAGAGGTCCAGTAGAGTGGAGGAGCCACTTCAGAGAGCTGCACTGAGTTCTGAAAGGCTTTTCCAGTTCAGAGCCACTGGAAAAAAGTGTTTTCATTCACTTTTTGTCACAATAAATAATGTTATTTTCTAGGGAGAAGTACTTTGGTTTTCCTTCCTTTTGTTCTTCCACTTTCTCCCAAGGTTTTCCTCAAGATGAGCATTTTACATCTTGACTTTTGAAATCTTGTATCTTCTCTTCATGCTCTGTCACAGAATAAGAGGCAGTCTGTGTATTTTATTTTTTTTTTCACTTTATAACTTTTTTAGGGTACATTTTTTCAGGGGGAATGCCTGATTTCCCTCTTCCTTGATATCAGTATTCTTTTTCAATTAATGAAGAGAAAGGAAAGAAAAAGGAAGCATAACATGAAAACACAATGTTGTACATATTCTAAGCCTGTGTTTCTACAAATAACTTGTTAAATGTTAAAAAAAAAGTTCTGGTTTTGGGGTTTTTTTTTCTGAACCTGCAAAGCTGGAAGGTAATACACAGTACCAAATAAATAGTGTTCAATTCCTCATAAAATTGTTTGTATTATAACATTTTGAGCCACTTTTTCTTTAAAGGTATTTCTAATAATTTATCCAGAGCAAAATGCATCCTACACCTTCCACCTGCTTGTGTAACTTTCCTTATTACCATTACATGGGGGAGAAGGGGTGTTTATTCCTCTTATCAAGTGTGCTAGAAATAAACTGGTATTAAGAGCAGGACTTGACACTAATTCAGCAGGGAAATTTCTTCATGGTGCACGGAGCTGGTATTCAGCACCCAGATTTAATGCTGTGAGATTGTTGGGGTAACTGAAAAACCGAACCAGATTGACTTCCTCCAGGGTCACTTTTTATTTACTAAATACATTCCAGACTTTTGCACTTTATATCACTGAATTCTCATTGTTTTGGCAAAGCTAAAACAGGTTAGAGACTGCTAAAGTCCTGCCTCCACCACCTGTGCCCTGATAACAAGCTCCTAGTGACTGACTTCACCCTGCACCTCCATTCCAGAATATCTATTTAATCACAATCTCCTTTTTTGTCCCTAAAAGCAATGCCACTTCGAGTGTGACTTTTTTTGTCCAGTGCCACCAGTGGGTCAGATCACAGCCTGCTGAACTTGTACTCTTCATACTGAGCATGAACAGCACCTTAGGAACAAATTGATTTTAGATTTTTTTACATGGAAATACATCATTGGGTAGAGGTTTATTCAGATGGGTGAAGATGTTCAGGAGCTAATAAACAAGAGGAAAGGAGATGTCTTGGCCCCACAATAGTTTCACAGAAAAACTAAGCAGATAGATGAAGGCTCAAAAATTCCATGGCTATGTAAGAAAGAGGTCCAAGGCAACTGCAAATCCTGGCTCCATAAATGAAGGCAGTGCCTTCTCACCTGTGAGAGCATAAGTAGCTTTTAATTCCACATAATCTCCTGCATTAAAACTAAGAGATCAATAAACATCATGTAGAATAGACTGTCTGATGTACCCCCCCCTCTCTCTACAAGATTTTCAGGCAAAAGTCCCTGTGCATTGCCTGACATGTGTCCTTCTGGAGATGAGTTTGGGTACCAGGAGAGGGGCTCCGGGCTGCTCAGGGCAAAAGGTACCCAGCAAGGAAACGGGTTTTGTCATGTGTTAGAGTGAAGGATCCCAGTCCAGAGGCAAAGGAATGAGTGATTCTTTTGCCCTGCTGGCTTTCAGTGCTAATGCCAGTAAACCCACTCCTGATTAATGCAGGAACGTCTCTGGGTGGATGTTAAAGGGGTCATAGACACAGCCACGGATTAGCATGGAGCTTGCATCCAGCAAGACACTTATTTTTGTGCAAGCCAATCATAAATTCTAAGATAGGAGAAAGACAAAGTCAAGATGTGTTTTAATTTAGTGCCAGATTTAGTTTAGTACCTGAAATTTAGTACCTGAAAGAATTTGCACCTAATTAGAACAAGTTGTCTCCCAAACTTAGCACAACTTCAGTGAGGGCAATTAAGGCTCCAAGAAGCTGGGGTAGCTCTGGACAAATCCTTTTCTGCATTCAGAAATGCTAACACGGCTCTGTCCAAACTAAATGTGTCTTTCCCCATTTTTATTGGAGACTATTACTTCCTACCACCTTGGGTCATTATTTCTTGGACAACTCTTGCAACAAGTGGATTTTGTGACTGCAGTTCTTGTAATTACATTGCAACTGCTGTCTGCAATTTCCCTACACTGGTCCGGTCATAATTTCTCCTATGTGACAGAAGAAAATCTCTGTGGATCAAAAGGATCTGCTTCATTCATCATTCTGTCTGACAGTGGCCTACAGGAGATGAAATGCCTACAGAAGCACCATCAGGTCTGCAGCATGGCTTGTGTTTAACAGCTTTGGGTGGATTCTTTTGCTTTCCTCTCTCTGGTCTGTCTTCTGAACTCTCAGCACATGGTGAACACTCCCCCTGGGCAGCTTTCCTCCTTGGCCTCATAGTAACATGCTAAATGCTAAAATTGAGCAAATGGCATCAGTTTCCATGCTTCTCAACCACTAGCAACCACTCCAAAATTGCATACAGAGATTATTTCCCCAAAAGGAAAGGTAATGGGCATCTAATTCCCTATCCTAACACCAAAATCTCAAGCCACCCTGCAGCACCAGTCACTGCTCACATGGCTGCTCCTAGAATAGGATGTCACCCCTTCCCCCCACTAGAAATCATTTGCCCTCTCTCCAATCCATTTCCATATACATCTGATCTGAAAGACTTCATTTTCCCCAGAAGCAAAGTACTGCACTGGAGATTCTGGGAGATTCTGGGAGGCAGGAAGCTGGGAGCTGCTGACACATGAGCCTGCACTGCAGCAAAATCCTTTGGAAAAGGATGAGCAGCTGGGAGCAGGTCCTTCCCATGCACAGTGGGATGCACCAGGTGATTCTCGTCCTGCTGGAGGTGCACAGATGGCCCCAGCCCCACCACCTCCCTCCTGCCAACAGATGCTGCACAGCTGGGGAAGGTCAGACACTTACCAAGCATCACTAGTTTGAGCACAACAAAATGCCAGAGCCTTCACTAACAATGTTCACCAGCAGAAGAAGACACCATGAAAATTGGAGATGGAAAAGAAACAACTTCAAAGGCAGGTCTCAGCCACAGGCCCTCAGGCTGGGTATGGGATGGAATATTCCCTCAGGAACAATGGGGATG
The DNA here is from genome assembly GCF_036169615.1 of Heliangelus exortis. Taxonomy (NCBI): domain Eukaryota; kingdom Metazoa; phylum Chordata; class Aves; order Apodiformes; family Trochilidae; genus Heliangelus; species Heliangelus exortis. Next base: position 10,371,214 of record NC_092436.1, on the reverse strand, counting down.
CCAGAATCACAGGCACCTTCACTGCCAAGCTGTAATTGTACCTGTCTAAATAAGCCTTCCCAACAGGCTAACACTGCTCCATGGCTGAATCTGGGAGACGAAATGTCAAACCACACTGAATAGCACCATACAAAAGATGTTCCTTCTCCTCCCAAGCAAGCACAGCAGCAGATCCCTGCTGGAACAGTGGAAAAGAGGATGACAGGGATTTAGTTTATACAGAGCCAGGCTGGGTGAGATTTATATTTTGTCTTCTCTAGCTTTGCTCCTCCTTCTGCTGTTCCTAAACAATTCTCATCACTGTTATTTGAGCACCTTGTGTCTGCACATTGCTGAGGGGTGTACAGGGTACAGAAGGGGACAGTCACCTTCTTCATCTCTGAGCCCTGCCCAGAGGGGTGAGCTGGACATGTGCCATGGCTGAGACTTGTCACATGCAGTGCCTCAGGCAGGGAGGTGGTGATCAAGCCTCTTGGCTCGTTTCCAGGGGAAGAATTTTTTTTATTATTTGACCTGTTCCTTGAATGAGCTGCTCTGATCTTAAAGGTTTGCACTTGAACACAAACATCTCACAGTAATCAATACAACAGGCAGTAAATGCACAAGTGAACTGACTTTCCCACTCACCCCCTGCAGGAAAGCAGCTGTACCTGTACAGGAAACCTCAAAAAATGTCATGGCTGTTGCCACATGTCACCTGCTATTGCCACTGCAAGGGTGGTCCCAGACACCAGGGCAGGCTCTTCACACCGTGCCCACTCCCCTTCTGTGGGGGGATGTCCTCTGCTGCTTCTCCCCCCCCCCCCCCACTGGTGACAGCACCCACGTGCTGCCAGCTGATCCCCTCGTGACGGGCACGGGTGGTTCTGCAGGACAAGGGGAGGAGGGAGCTTGAGGGATGCCAGAGAAAAAGGCTCTGGAGGTGGAGAGAAATGATGATTTTCACTGTGCAGCTAGGACAGAAATAGCTGTAGACACTTCTCTGCTCTTCCTTAGAAGCAGGGTTTTCTGCATTGAAGAGAAGATTCCTACAGCTGCAAGGAAGGTTAACTCTGAAGTTGTAACTTGCCAAGTTTGGTGCTTTGGGATGGAAAATTAACACTGAATCCCATGCAGGTTTTGCTAAGCAGTGACATCCAGAGTGCAGGGATGAGGTTTTGGGTGGAGGGGAGATTTGCCCTTGCAAGGCATCTCCTTTTGTAAGAATCCCAGCTGTTTTCATTGGAGCTTTTGAAAGAGACTGTAATAGCAATTAAAGACATATCATCTGCCCTCTGCAACCAGACATATTCCTCAGTGAAGGAGTTTATTTATTGCCTGGCACAGAGACCCCCACCCCTTCCAGCTGCAAAGAGCTGTACAAGTGAGCAGACCCTGACAAGAGGTGCCCATCTCTGGTCTTTGGTGCACAGAGATTTTAAGTTCAAAACCATCTCTAGAAATGCCAAGGGAGGCACAAACTGAGCCATACTTCATCAGATGTTGCTCTGCTTGAAGACAAAGAGGTGCTTCAGCTTCAGCCAGGTAGCAAAGCAAGATTTTAAGCTCACGTTTCCCACATGGTTTGTTTCTGTACTACTGCCATTTGAATAATCTATCATCAAGCAGAAATATTTGTTAATTATTCAGTCTCAGTAATTCAAAGCTGTTAATAATGGAAGAAGTGGATATTGCTGTAAATTAAAATCAATGGTTTGCATAACGTCTTTGATCAAATCTGAGTGCTCTGGCTTCCAAGCATGCCTCCCTGTTTAATAAAGCAGAGATTGATGGGTTTGCTATTATGAGGAAATGAGAATCAGACAAAATGATTGTTGGTTAATAGAAATATAGAAATCACTTAAGAAAAAAAGGTGAAATACTGATGTGGAATAAATGCATAAAGCCCAGATATGGATACATTTTAAAAGCTCCTATGTATAGTCATTAATGAGGAGGAAAAAAAAGTGTAATTATTTTTTCAAGCTCAATTTCTACTTTCCTGTAAACACCCCAATTTTTCTAAATGACCTCAAGTGCTTTTGCATATTTTATGGAGCAATTAAACTGCACAGATCAGTCATGTTGGTAAGACCTTGCACATTATCCCTCTGGTTTTTGTTACACATCACTCTCTGACCCCCCTGCCGCTGTGGTGGAAAAAAATCACTAACAAACAGCTAGTGCTGTGGTGATAGAAAGGTGATAAAAAAGTGGCTGGATTTAACAACAATCTTCATAAATGTTCAATACATGGAAGAGTCAGTCCACTTCGTTTTCAACCAAGCCATAGCTTTTCTCTAACTCCAGCTGACTGCACGTAGGTCTTTAACTACAAATAAGCTGTCATTTGCCTCTCCTCCTTTCTACTCCCCTAATTATTCTCAGGCATTAAATCAGAGGCTGAATGTTAAACACTTAAAAATCAAGATCTGTTCTTTTATGAGTAAACCTAACAACGCGTGTCTCAGTATAGAAACATGACAATAGGGAAGATATTATTTGATCTATGGCTTTCCAGCTGTTACATATTCTTTTCTACTGCCACCCAAAAATATTAATCAGAAGTCAGCATTAATCCAGAATCATATAATTTATTTTAATGCCTTCCAATGCTACACTGCCTGTGCTGATTCGCTTCAGTCTGTGCAGATGGCAGGACAACTTCTAACAGATTCAAATTCGTTATGTACTTCACTTCTGTTTTAGAAACAGATTGAAAATAATTAAAGTATTGGCAAGTCAGAAATAAACAGCATGCCACGTATCAAAATAACTCAGTCAGATGATTTGTTTGAGTGTTGTGTTTTGTTGTTTTTTTTTAACCAAATAAATTGCAGTGGTGGGGTGTGTGGGAAGGGATGAGGTTTTCTCCTTTTATGCTGGCTTGAACCTTAGAAACATTCTGCAGACCAACTTGCTTCCCGTGCTGGTGTACAGCTGAGAACATGCCAAGCTACTGCAAACAGCAGCAGCCCAAGTAGGATCATAAACCATGGAATAAGGTTTCCAGGCCACCTCCTCCCAGACAAAAATATTCAAAGAATCATTAAGGTTGGAAAAGACCTCTAAGATCATCAAGTCCAACTGTCAACCAAACAGCACCATCCCCACTAAAATAATGTCTCAAAGTGCCACATCTATGTGTTTTCTAAATACCCCCAGGGATGGTGACTCCACTGCTTCCCTGGGCAGCCTGTTCCAATGCTTGACCACTCTCTTTCAGTACGTAAATTTTTCCTTACATCCAATCTTAACATCACTGATCCCACACCTCTGCTTCACACATCTCCTGGAGGCTGAATGATATGGTACTTCAGAGATTGAAGTGTTTTAAGCAGCTGATAATATTAATTAAAATCAATTGTCAAGATGAAGCAAAGAAGACAGGCTATTGAAATGTTTTTAAAATCACAGTATGTGGGCTGCAGTCAGTCAGTCAGCAGTGCCAGGAGCACTCTCAGGGTGGGGAGTGGGTGCACACTGGAGCTGCCAGAGGCTGCAGGACCTCAGAAGCCACTGGGGCTCCAGCACTGGCTTCATCTCTACACCCACCTCAGGCTTGGAAACTGCCCAGATCTGGGCTGACTGGGAAGGCATGAGAGGCATGAGAGTAACAAACCCAAGAAAAAAAAAAAAAACGAGCTTTCTGTTGGCCCATGCAATTTCCTTAGCTTACAGCAGAATTTCTTGCCCTTTCTGGATGAAAACTGGGTCTGGGGCTGAAAACTGATCCTGAGCAATACAATTATTTATTAAAATCTCACAAATGAAGTTCTGAAGCTTCAGGAGAGATACTGCAGTTTGCACAGGGATATGGGCAATGTGCTATAGAGGTAGGAACCCAGACCTAGGGAATCTCTGGGCACTGCCTAAACTTAGGAGTCCTCCACTGTCAGGGAAGTTAGAAGGGAGTCCATCTCTGTGCAATGAAGGATGAAAACCTGGCTCTGTTCCCAAGCAGCAGATCAAGTGTTGCGTAATTTGCACCCACACATGAAAGGATATTGTTGCCAGGCATGGAAGTACAGCCCTTAAAAAACCATTAGACTCTCACCTAAAATATAAACCAAAATTCACTTATGATATTAGCATCAAATTGAGATCATGGTATTCACATGTAGGGCAGCTGCTGCAATTACTCTGAGCGTACTCAGACCATGCTGTATGTTTAAAACACAAATACAACACAGTTAGGCTCAGGAGATCTGATTTAACAAAGCATCTTATTTCCCAGCAGTGTTCCCATTAACTGTCCTTCATTTCACTTCCATGTTCTACAGACATTGAAAAGAGAGTCTATTATGCACTTTCAAACAAGAATGTTTGTAATTCTGTTCTTGTCCAAAATAATTTTACTATACAGAGATATGGGCAATATCACCATTACACATACAACTCTCTCAAGATCATTTCAGCAGGTTAGAAACCTACTATTTGATGCAAAACTGGGACACAACCTCCTCCAGCATGGAAAGAAGCTGGAAAAATCAAGATTCTAAATCTTGAAAAATCATGATTCTAAACATAATTTGAATGCTCACATTTCTCACAGAAATCTGTGTGATGCCCCATGCAATAACCAGGTGCAAAACTAGGATGCACTGAGACTGATCATGCTCAGCCTGCTGCTCTTTTAGAGTCAGCTGCTGCTCCTCAGCTAAAAGCATTTGCTTTTCTCTCTTATTATAACTTTTTCCCATCAAATCAAAAAAATTAAGTTCTGCCCTACCCCCAAAGATAACTCTTCATCAAAACACAATAATGGCAGTTCTTAGTCTCTACTGGTATTCTTGGACAGAGTTATCATTTTCAAACCTTTTTTTCCCATCTTCACTAAAAGCCTAAAGCTTGCAGAACTTTCAGTTCAAAAGTCAGGAAGATTCTGCTCTGCTCTTTCAAGCAGGATTTGCAGTCAGGGCAAACTTAACAGTCAAGACCAGTGGAAGACTTGACACCAGGCTGTGTACTTTTCCCACTACTTGTTTACACCTTGGATAATAAAAGCCAAATACAGCTATTGGCTGTCTAACTTCTAATAGTTCCTGGATAGCTTCCCAGTTTCAATAATCTAAGAGGAATGAAAGTTTCTTGTTATTACCCCTGCTAATGGAAGATTTGGCACAGACAAGATAATAAATTGATTTCTGGAATACATTTTATTTGAGACACCCCCAAGGCACCTCATCTGACTCTAAGCCATGCAAAACCAGCTCCCTGCACATTCATCTGCAGATGATAGCAGGACGTACTTTTCCTTCTTTTTTGAAGGCATCAGAGGACTGTACATCCAAATAATTTTTTTTTAAGGCACAGCACTGTGGAGTTCATCTGTTAGCTCCCAGGGTGTGTCTCCCTTCCAGTATCTGACTGAGGGATTGCCTGGTGTCCCCAGGGAATGATGTGTCTGTCTCCTTACTCCCTCTCCAGTGCCACCATTTCTCAACTTCCCAACCAGTTCATTGTACTCTGACACAAAACACATCAGTTCAGTTTGATAAAAGTAAACTTTGATATGACATGCATTTCCAGTTCTGCTACCTCAGTTTGAGCTCAAGTGAAGACCAGAGTTTGGCAAAGCTGATTCCAGAGATGGCAGCCAGAAACCTTCACCCCCAGAATATGTGTTCTTCAGCTCATTTTCTGTGAATTTGGTCTTGTATTTATGCCCCAGACAGGTGTCCTTTCTAAACAAGGACATGGATAGTCCTTCAACCACGAGCAAAGCACTTAAATTTCTTGGTTTATTTAAACCTCCTCCTATGTCCTCAGCTAAGTACATTTTCTAAATACTCCCCACAAAAGCCTCATCGTATTTCTAACTTCAAATAAACAGAAGAGAATGTCACCCTGGGCAAGCAGCAGGACAGAGGAAGAACAAAACACTTGGGACTGCTTTTTAGATGGTAAGTGCAGACACTCAGCTCAGATGGAACCTAAATCCCACCCAAGAGTCACTATCAGCACATTTCTCTGAGGTCAGCCTAGGAAGCTCTGGAAGCTCTGTTCCAATTCTCTGGAAGCACGATGTTCTATTGTGTTTTCCTTTTGCTAACAAGGAAGAAGAATTTAAAATTACACCCTGAAATGCTGCATACCACAGGCCTGTTATTTTCCCTGCCACTGAGAAAACTGTTTTAAGAACCGTGAGGGGGAAAAAATATTATATTAATATAATAAAAGTATAATAAAAGTTTAAAAAATTCAAAGATAAAACAGAAAGATAAGGCCAGCAGCACCTCAGTGACACTTCTTATGGTGTCCCTGTTCAAAGGCTATCATCATCAGATGATAAGTGCTGTAGACTAGAAAATGAGCCATGAGGCTGCATAATAAAATGGATGGCACCAAGAACACCACTGGAAAGGAAAACCAACTGTCCAGACATACCTGGAAACCAGCAAAGACCTGGGGAGCTGAAATTTAACAAAACAGCAGAAACATGGGAACAGTTTGAGGTTTTTAAAACCTATGGAGGAATAAAGACTGGGCACGTCAGCTGTATCATGTGGGCCTGCTTGTGATGTTTTCAGACAAAGAAAGAGATAAGGTATCTGCAGCCAGCATCTTAGATATACCTAAGAAATAGCATCTTAGATACACCTAAGAAATGGCACTGCAAACACAATGCTTTCTTTAAGGGTCTGAAGAGGCAGCAACCAAGCAGAGAGGCACAGAGCTCAAAAAAAAAAAACAAACCCCAAGCAACTCTAACAGATTTGTGAGTAATCTGAGCCACAACAGAGAGAAGAAACTGGTTCCCATGTCAGGATCAGCACATCCCGGCAGTGCTCATGTGAGGTTAACCAAGGAAGTCTGGTCCCATTGGACTTAAATTCTCTGCTTAGGGGTCTGCAAAGCTGTTGGAAACTTAACAGAAAGTCAGAGACATTTCTGAGAAGCTGGTGCAGTGAGGATGAGCAGACAAAGTTAGTTTGTCTTGTGATTAATTTCCATTTAAACTTTGTTACTAACTTTAGGTGGTATTTCAGGTGAGAAACACTATTAGCTGAATCAGTTTACAGCTTCAAGCTCCAATGAATCCTTCTTCTGTTTTACAGTGTGTCACCAGGAGTAATTCTAAACAGATCTAAATGGTGCTGCAAAGAGACAGCATTAACAAGGGCTCTGAACGTGGCTTACAGGGCTCAGTATAAGCAATACAAGACATTAGGTGCCTCTGTTGGACTCGACCCAGGTCTGCTGGGCTCAGGAATGCATACTGAACAGCAGCAGAATTGCAAGAAATAAAAGAACCATGTTTCATTGTAGCTGCCAGCTCTGCCTGAGAATCACATCCCCATTATGGCCCATAAAAATGGAAATTGCAAACAGCAGTAATGGGACCAGATCTATTCCACCTGTTTGGGAATGGAGAAAAAATGCATTCTTGCAGGCTAGCATGGCCCAGAGTACCACCAAAGCAGCTTAATTTCAAAAGAAGTAAGGCAGCCTATTAATTTTCCAGGGATGTCTACCAGCAAAGAGGAGGTTCATATGTTGATGCACAAGCCCCAGAGAAGCTTCCCTGGCAGAGGCTGAAAGGGAATGGCCCATGCTTCCAAGCATCTCCTTTCCATAGAGTAACTCAAAATCTGTCTGGACTCCTGTGCTCTACAACCCCAAGTGCTCCAAATACCTGATCCCCTGCTTGAGTCTGCTCAGAAACATGCTTCAAAAGGAGTGTAGGTGTTTGTTCTCCAGGTGACTGCTTTGCATGTCCACAATGCAGAAGCAGATGACCAGGGGTCTGGAGCACCTCTGCTACGAAGATGGGCCGAGAGAGTTGGGGCTGTTCAGCCTGGAGAAGAGAAGGCTCTGGGGGGGGCTTAGAGATCCTTCCAGTCCATGAAGGGGCTACAGGAAAGCTGGGGAGGGGCCTTTCACCAGAGAGAGTAGTGACGGGACAAGGGGTAATGGTTTTAAACTGAAAGGGGATAGATTTAGGTTAGATGTTAGGAAAACATTCTTCATCATGAGAGTGGCAGTATACTGGAATAAGTTGCCTAGAGAAGTTGTTGATGCCCTTCCCGGGAAGTGTTTAAGGTCAGGTTGGATGAGGCTTTGTGACACCTGGTCTAGTGGGAGATGTCCCTGCCCATGCAGGGGGTTGGATCTTCATGACCTTTAAGGTCCCTTCCAACCCAAGCCATTCTATGATCCTATGCCACAGCTCTTGGGAAGGTGCCTCACCACTCAGCTCCCAGTCCTGAGAGCTCCCAAGTCCTGAGTCTTGACCAAATCAACATGAAGCAGGTCCTTCCTGCCTATCTTCTTTTCTTGTATTTATTTATTCTCCTATTGCACTCCCTGTTGAGCAGACAACAGCCTGTTTTCAGATCAGTCCTCAGAGCTCTCAAGAAGTTCATGAGAAGAGCAAGCACTAGAATAGTTTTCAAATTACTCTACTGGCAATAAGTGACAAGCTGGCCCATCACCAAAGCCCTTTGGTCTCATTGTGAAAAGGAGGCCTAGGAAACAAATAGACTTTGTGTTTTCAGGTCCTGGCCTTTAAGACAAAGTTGAACAGAACCCAAATGCCAATAGATATAACTCTGCAGATAAGGAGATGGAAAAAACATCATCTGAGCTCTAGGAGACAACTGGGAGCTTGGATTATTTTCCAGATTAGGTTAAGGAACTGGGGACTTAGTGAAGTAATCTATTTACACAGATCTGACTTCTGGAACTCACTTCTTTTAAAAGAATTGAAAGTCATCAGGACATGCTCTTGTCCAGCACTAAAAGCACTGGAGTCTCTTCTTACATCAGCACTACCATGCTGGAGCATGACCCAGAATTCCAACAGAGAGAGCTCCTGGGCTGTGAAAGTCACCCAATGAATGGGTGACCAAATGAGCTGACATTTGTTGCATTAAAGCTTTGAGGGCACTGGAAAAGCAAGGAAAATGTCTGTGCCTACTGCTAGGCAGACACACTCTATGCCTATGCACAGACCCAGATAGAGATAAGCTATGAGGTAAGTGCCCAGTGTAGGGGGGGTGACAGAGGACAGACTGATCCCAAAACAGCTGTGACACATTTCCTTGGCTCTCTTGTAGCCATGAGCTCATGTGCCCAGGGAAGGTAAAGGTCCTGCTCAATTCACTCTCTCCTCCCCTCTGACCCAAGAACAGATGTGTAGTCAGATATTTAACAGCACCCTGCTCACCCCATCCTATCTCTCACCAGCAGCAAAATTCTCCTCTCTTCCTCTCTGAGCTTACAGCAATGCTAATGTGCAGTCAGAAGGTCAGCTGCTGGTCCATTTATTGCAGGTTTACCAGCACAGAGCCAGAAAATCAGCTCCTGTCCCCTGCAGACCTCTCCAATTTTGAGATTCTGTTTCTAATGCAAGGATGTTTTGGTGTGGCTTTGGGTTTTGGTTTGGGTTTTGGGTTTTTTGTTTGTTTGTTTGGTGGTGGCAGTTGGTTGGTTCTTTTTTTCTAAATTCAAGTCTCCAGATTTACTGTGCCTCAAATGTGGGCAATGTGTGAGCATGTGGCAAGCATGAGATCAAACCCTCCCTGCAGTCCAGGCATCATATACTGGAAAGGATTCGAGTTGCATAAGGAAAGAGTAAACTTTCACCAGCTGAACAGAGAGCAGAAACTTCATCAACCTCAAAAAGTCACCTGCAGCAGGCAGGCCCTTCACCTCCTGGTTATGTTCTTAAAGGCAGAGTAATAAGGGATTCACCCTCACACAGCCAAAGGCTCCCTGAAAGCTTCAGCTCCCCAGGGCTCCTGCCCATCAGTTGGCAAAGCCTGTGTTCAGACAACAGCCTCTTTTACTTAATGTTCTGACCTTGGGGAGGCAGAAGCTGCTGCTCAGGGGACACATGATGGCAAGTCCTTGGTTAACTGATGGAACAAGACAGTAAATTCAGCCCACAGCTGAGGCTCAGACCCCTGACTGCTGGAGCAGGGAGTCACATCACTGGTGATTAATTGCCACAGAAGAGTGAGGGCAAAATAAATAGTGGAAAGGCTAAACTAGGTAAAAAGAAGAACACATTTCTTATCTGCATCGTAGATGCACTCTGCTCCCAGGTAAGAGTCCATCAACAGTCATTTAGATCTAGCAGGTACTAGACACACAGCCAAACAAATAGCACAAAGTGGTTTTTGCTGTGCCATCTTTCATGGCTGAGATATTAGAATTAGCAAATGGCTCCTGCAGCTGCAGCCACTATTGCAGCAGGATCTGGAGCAGGGAACAGCTCACAACAGCTCTCAGCATTGTTCCCAAGACAGCATTCCCAGCAGAGATGTCTCCCCAGGACCTCAGGACTGTCCCTCTGAACTTCTCCAAAAGCAACTCAGGGAATGTTAACACATGGAGAGGGGAGCAAATTCCTTAGATTTCCACTCGCAGCCCTTGGTTTTGTACCACAATATATCTGTTCATTAAGGAAGCACAGGTCTGTCAATCTGACACGCAATATCCCATTAACCCTTCCATGGCCAATATGGTCCCATGCCTCCTACACAGCTCCAGTTTTGCAGCTGTCCTGTCCCTGAAGACACCCTAATGCCCTCTCCCAGCTTCCTCACTCACAACCCCTGAGCACAGATGGCTCAAGAAATCACAAACATGGAGATAAATTGTATTTTGATGAGGGTCAGCCCTGAAAAGTCAAGAAGGGTATTTTGGAAAGCCCCGCAGCACCCAGCTGCCAGCATGTGTACAAGCTGGCAACAAGATTCAGCCCATCCTCCTGCTCTGGGCAATCTGCTGCCTTCTAGGGCAGTTTCCCAATTTTTGCCAAGTCCTAGAGCTGGGACTGCCCCAGGACATCCTGTTTTAACACCCTTCCACATTCTCTTCTCATTAGCTGCCACTCTGTGCAGAGGCACTGAAGCTAAAGGAAGGCTGTGCTGAAAGACAACAAAAAGTTAATTTTTACAGCCCAGCTCTTTGTCAAGGGCATTTTCATCTGTGCAGATTCCTCAGGGCACACTAATAAAAGCCAAGTGAAACATCCTAGAAGTGTGTGACAGCTTTACCCCCCGAGGGGAGCTCATACAGCCAAATGGTGGAGCTGCCCCTCTGCCTCTTGCATCCTCTAAGGTATTTCAGGATGCAGATGTCTCACTTGCTCCACTCACAGCTGCCATAAAGGAGCAGGCTATTAATTTGCAGAAGCTGGAGCCAACCTTAAAAATTCCATTAAGTGTTGGTGGAGGTGTTTGGAAAGACATTCTGATGAATATAGTGCTATCAAGTGTTTCCCTAGAAACTGAGAAAAAGTTGAATAATATGAAAAGTACCCAGGCTGATAACAGCTGTGGCTCCTGCTGAGTGGTGTCTGGGCTGAACAGAGGATCCAGCAGAGCAGTTCTTTTGCAGTGCTTGTTTGGCTACTGAGGATTTTCGGCTGGTAGCACAAAAATGAACTTTTGCACCGTGCTTTGCCCCTCTTGCACCTGGTGTCACCACCAGGTGACCACCTGCCCACCCCAGCACCCCTGGGGAGCAGCCAGGCACAAGTGGCCAAACCCCACAGACCCAGCATCCAGCCAGATGTCAAGTGGCTACTTAATAGAATGGTTCATTTTGTTCAACAGGACAGCTTACATACAGTCATATCTACAGCTGATGTAAATCAATACTCTTAATTTTGTCTTATAAGGGACCTGCAGGATTTTACTTCACTCTTCTTTGCACCACGTGTCCTGCCTGCCATTATCCTCAGGAGGGAGTGCACTCATCCACATCAGCTCAGCAAGAGGAACAGGACAGGACATCACTTGCATACCCAGGGATGAAAACACCCAACCCTCCTCTATGTGCTCCCTTCTAATGGCTGCACCTTTTCTGACGGGAACACAGTGAGGATGACAGGGCTCTGCAGAAAACCTTCTCAAATAGTTTGCCTGTCTCCACAGAAATGCGAGAGCAAAAACCTTTCTGGATGGGTGCAAATATTACAGAAGGATTAGAGTTGAACTTCCCTTACATGGGGGACTGGGAAAAGAAGAGTGCTCTGGGCATTTTAGCCTGATATTTCACATCTGAACAGAAAAGTGGTCAAAGAAGTAAAGATAAAAAATTATTATTATGGACTCAAAGTACAGAAGCTGGAAAGGTTTTGAAAAGAGCTTGTATACATGTAAGAATAAACACCTATACTGCAACCTGCTGGAGAAATCTTAAGCATTTTGCTTTCCATGAATCTTCACTGTGTCCTAAACAAGAGGAGGAGAGGGACCAAGGGCACACACCAGCTCCTCTCCTAGGACATCCCTCAGCTCCTGCTGGGGCTTCAGGGATGGAGTTCTTTGGGTCCCTCTTTCTCCTGACCACTGCTCCTGTTTCCCCCCAGGTCTGGATGGGGAGAGGAGACCCAAAACCTCCTCTGCCTATTTCTGCAGGCAGCCATCCTGCCAGTGGATCAACTTTGGGTAACAAACCCATGTTAGGGCCAGCCACTAGCAGCACCACTTCTTTTGGTCCAAGGAAGGAGCCTCTTGGGCCAACACAGCAAAGCTCCAGCACTGGAACTCACTCAAAACACACAACCTGACTCAAAAGGGCACATCATCAAGAAGTTCTGCTGTCAGAAACAACATTCACTATAGAATCATAGAATTGTTTTGGTTGGAAAGGAGATTTAAGATCATCAAGTCCAACCATCCACACTATGACTCTGTATGAGGATTTTGGGAATAGCAGCTGAGTTAAATAATGGAATATTTTCTTTGCTTCCAAACACAACTAATTCAAACAATTTGATTCCTTGTTCCCTCAACTTGCTTCTCATTTCTCAAAGTCAAGACAAGATTAATAAACCCCACAAAATACTGCTGGAGGGCTCTGCATTTTTTCAGTACCTTCAGCAACAAAAATACCTTCAGCAACAAATTGAGAAAACTAAAGATGATAAAGCTATGTTTGGAAGCAATTAACATCAATCTAAAATTCAGCTGTTTGGGGGGCCTAGGTTAAAAATAAAAAGCAATTACTGTTGTGACAAACTTAAATAATACATTGCTCCTCCGTAGTTGATTTAGCAAAGGGAGTCTGCTTTCACCAACAGCTACAATAAAAAGCTCAATAAAAGCCTTTTTATTTGCACTGAACGTTCTTGTGATTTTTTTTTCCCAAAAGCTGATTTCTCAAAAGCAGAGCAGTCTTTCCCCAACTGTGGAAATCAGAAAACCTTTATCCAGTGAGAAATACATGGAACAGCCCTGACCCCCCTCACCAAGTCAAACTGCAGAAGTTTCTTTTTGTTGCAAGGGTGTATTTATCACCATAGTGAGAAATAGAAGTTTTTTTTTTCCTTGTGTCTATGGAGGAAGGAAAAGACCGTAGGGAAAATCGCCTGGTGTCAGCATCCTGATTCCCTTTACAGAGAAACAGCAGTACCCTATGCATTTAACTACATTTCTGGTATTGAAAAGGCAAGACAAATTTCATTAAGCAAAACACATTACCTCTCAGCATTGATTACTGGGTTATACATGTGACCTGCTAAGTGTGCATTAAAGCAGCAACCTGGAGCTGCTGGTGACTTTCCAATACTTGAGGAGGTGAATGGAGAACCAGAGGTGTTCTCTCTGATAGCAGAACACTCTGAGGGGGCTCATTTAGAACAGAAATTGCCTTTGGAAATATATTATCTCACTCTCTGTGTGTGACTGGAGAGAATGGGTTATGGTCTACACAGAGGCACATCCAGACCTGAAAGCCCAAGATTTAGAAAGCTGTGAGGACAGGGGGGTAGAACAGGATCCCTTTCAGGTCTAAGATCTTGTTCACCTTTTTTCTGTACTGCATTTCCTCCTGATCTCTGTTCAGTAACTCCTTAGGGAAAGGCACCTTGGAAGACCTGAGTACATACATTTGGCTGTCTCTATCAGCAAGACCTTTCCCTATGTCTCCAAGACTTACTTTCCACTTGAGTATCCAGGCACAGGAAGGGTGAAGAATTACTCCCAAAAATAAAAAAAGTGACACATCAAAAAGATATTCCCCTGAGTGACTTTTAAGAAAACTCTTCATAGAAATGTACACCACATTGCAACTGGAACATTGTTTACTCATGTCTGGGTTTGGTCAGAAGCTTGATGTCCCTGTGTGAAGTGGCTTTGGTGAATCTTACTTCAGCTGCCCACGCAGTTCCACATCACTAACAGCCTGCCCAGACAAAAGGACAAGAAACAAGAGGGACAAGCCCACCAAAAGACACTGCAGATCCCATTTGAGGGAGAACAGCAGAGCTGATGCCTCCAGGATGCTGTCCTGGAGACAGCTGCAAATAAGATCTCCAGCCTTTTTGAACAATTTCTGTGGCATCACACTACTAGGATCAAAACAATCCCTATTGAAATTTGTCTCTGATACCAGGAGTGCACCCTAGGTGAGATGTCATTTTTTGCTTGCCCTTGCTGGCCCCAGAACAAAGCAGCACAGATAAGGTTATAAGTTTAGACCACTGCACACACACACAAAAAAAAAGCACCTAGATTTTCAGCAGGCACAGATGGGCTTGTGCCAGATCTCTGATGAGGCCCAATCTATCCTACTGCAAGGGATATCCCTGTCATAGCTATGCCACATCTGACATTTACATCCTCACAGAAGCTCCAAGAAACCCCAAACCAGACACTGCTGCATGAACAGAGCCCTTCATCAACAAGCAGACAGAAAACACCATCCTGCACATCCTACACCCCATGGCTGCTGTCCCCCTGCAGCTCAGCAGCTGGATGAGCCACGGTACAGGAATTTATTCTCTAATTTATCCTACCTCACATTGACATCAAGTTCTTCCATCACAGGCAACAGGCATAGGTAGCTGGGAGTTCAATGTCCATAGGAGAGACTTTGTCCTGCAGTGGAGAGAGTTAGAAAGCACAGTTATTCACCAAAGGGTCCACACTTACCCCCATTTTGCCCATCTGGCCTGGCTTGTCTTGCTCCCTCTGACTCTCTTTTGCAAACAAAACCCCAAATGACCTCAGAGGAATCCATCTATTTATGTTTTCAAAGACTCTAAGCAGCTGAAATATTCTTATTTCTAGAAATAAATGCAAGCAAGATAAATCACTAATAATTCTTGAAACTTGTTATCCAAGACCAAGTTTATGAAAATCCATTGTGTTGTGATGCTGGTGGCAGTGAGGAGCTGAGCACTGTGATGTAAGTGACCTCTTTCAGTCTCTGCTTACAGAAGCTGAATTATTATATTAAATATATTAAATATACTATATATTAAGTTAACATATATTTATATTATTTATTATTATATATATTTTATAATATATTAATATATTATTATATTAAATATTATTATATGTTACAGCATGAACACATCTAAGCTCCACTGGACCTAAGACTTTTCATGGTAACTTCCAAACTTTCAAAGCTACAAAAAGTAGTTTAATTACAACCAACTGAAACAGGCTTGCAAAGACAAGCAAGAATAGTTGGTAAATTAGTTTCTGTTTTTACACAAAATTAAAACATTGACTTACCACTAAATTAAAATAGGTTTCCTGTGAACCTATATTGTACAGCCTTATGAATACTTAATAGCAGTACTGTAATTACAAAGAACCAAATGACTTGCAGCTGAAGTTAAAATGAATGTACTTACTCCCAGTAACATTGAGTCATATAAATATTAATGGGATTTTTAACTCTATCAAAATTCCATCATGTCCAAAGAAATGAATGCATCGTCTTAATAAAGATTTTGCTGCTGTTAATGCAGCAGAAAAAATGGGATAAGTTTCTGAGCACTTCACACTGTTGATTGCCCCTTGTCCTGTGTCTCCAGAGAGCCAAGGACAATGCCACCACCAGGCTGCTATTAATAAGAACTCAAATGCAAAGAACGTCATTGTGGTTGCTTGGATTCAAAGAAAAGATTGTAGTAATACTGACTCAGTCTTCCTAGATCCCATGCCAGGTCTGCACTGCAAATGAACACCCACTATCCTGGCCTGGTTCAGCATTTACCAGAATTAGTAGTTCACTAGGTACAGACTACACATAGTTTTGCAAGCAAAACTTAGTCAAAAGGCTGTTTTTATCTGAGGGTGGAAACCTTCAAAATTGGGCTACTCTTTACAGCCTAAGCATCCTGCATTGTTTCTAAGAACCTTCTGGAATCTGGTGACTTTTTGCATTTTTGCAAATGTAAAGATCTCGAACTTGTGATCAAGTCACCTCTGCCTAAGAACTGACTTCCAACTTTAACTTAGGAAGAAAAAAACCTATACAATATCTCCTGTTGCTCTGGAGTTCTTAGAACAAAAAGCTGCTAGGACAGCTGCCTCTCAAAGATGCAAAAAGAACACCCTGGAAGGTAGGTTTTGGGGATCTAAAGATACAACCAATAGACTCTGAGCTTAAACAAATGTACAAAAAGAAACCTAATTATTTCATCTCCAAAGAGGTTCTAATAACCACTTAGTTCAAATCATTCATCTGGCATACAGGTTAAATGAATTTCACATGTTCTGAAGGAAATCCATCAGAATAGGTCTGATCCAGCTCATTGCTTCAGATGGGGACAAGAATCTCTTCTTCCTTGTCATTTCAAAAGGGCTACATAGGAAACAAACAGAACCTTGATAAACCAGAGTCAAAACACATGAGATTTTGACTCATCTCCTCTGCCTGCCAGCATGATCTGTGAGCTCTGGTTACCTCTGCCTTAGAGCATTTCAAAAGCAAGCTGTCATCTCAGTTTACTGTGGAGGTACAAAGAGGTGGACTGACCCCCCCCCCCCCCCCCCGAGGATTCAGAGCAGGGCAGAAGCTGCCCCAAGGCATAAAATGCAGGTATGAAACTGATTTTGGTGTTGACACAGCACAGATTTGCCATGGTGAAAATCAAATCTTGTTGACACAGATTCAGGGGGAAATGCTCCCTTGCTGTGCAGAAGAAGAGATGCTTTGGTACCCACTGCTACAGTGGGAAGTTACAAAACTGCTTTGCTGCAGTTCATGCTCTTGTGGGTCTGAATTACATGGGAAATGTGTGTGAGCCAGCAAGAGCAGAGGGTAGGAATAAGAGAAGACAGAAAAAAATGCCACAAACCTGCACTATCCCAGTCCCCCATGCTCCCTTCAGAATCAGGATTTCAGAGGTCTCTTGGGAAACTTTCTAAACAAGCAAAACTCACAATTTCAGTACAATCAGAACAGTTGTCTTATCTATTAATTAAAATGCAATTGTCTATGTAGGTAACAGCAGTACTGTTCCTTCAGACACAGCAAGCATGACAAAAACACAGAAAAGCTTTTTGGCTTGCATTAATGTTTTCATTTGTTTTGTGTCTGCTAATGCAAAGAAATCACTTTTTGTCCAAAATAGGAAAAAATGAAGGTCCAAATGATTTTGATAAAACTAGGAATTTTGCATATAACCCTCAGCTCCATCTTACCATGCTGTTAGGTGTATTTCTGTGGGACAGTATATACATTGTGTGCCAACAACCACATTTCTTATACTACATCTCATACACATTTTTTTCCTTATAATTCTTTACATAGTCCCAACCCCTGCAGCCTTGAGAAAACTTTTAATATAATTTGTGATATTTTTTTCCCCCAAGACATTATTTTTTCTTTTTTTTTTCCCCCACAAATACAGAAACAAGCAATGTTTGGGTCTGAACAGGCAATGCATTTACAGTACCCACAGCCCTCCAGGGTCAGAAACATCCCACCCACTGAACAGGAGACCTGCAATATTTTAGAGGCTGTCAGTTCTTTCATCTTTCCCCATACGATGAAACATTTAACAAACAAATAATGAAAGGACAGTAAAGGAATGACATTTAGCTGTTGCCAGCTTTTTTTGTAATGGATTTTAAAATTGGATCTTCCTTCCCTTTTGCCTCTCCCCATGACACTCATTAGACTTGTAGCCACTGGAGTCCCAACAAAGAAAGAAAGATGACGTCAGTACCATGCAATAAAAACTCTACAGAAGTAATTCTGTAAATATATCTGCCCCATATAGAGGGCCTGATGCTCTTTTTTATTACGAAAGTGACTACTCATACTCAATTAGGAAGCTGTTCCCTGCCATGGAAAGGTAACAGTGACCTAACTCAGCCCATCACATGTACATTCCCCTCAGCACCAAAGAGCTTCCCTTTGTTGTGCATGGCAGTGATTACAGGAATCACTGCAGCCAGGTCCTGTTTTCCTGAATGTGAACATCCTCATCAGCAGCCCCTGATCTACAGCGTGGGCTGAGTCCTGCAATCCCATGGTCTTCCTCTCCCAGACTCCACAGCCTTTCCATCCTTGGCTTGCTGAAGGCAGACCCCCTCTTTACTGCCATGGAGCCTGAGTGGGGCTCCAGCTCTGGTTTATTGTACAAATCTGGTTCCCAGTTTCTAGCAAAGGTTCCTGGTTAAACTGGGTGCCACTCCACTAGCCAGACAGGGAAGTCAGGCTGAGCCTCTGCACTCCAGATATGTCTCAAAATGAATCTTCCTATATGTGTTCTCTTCAGCATGCAACAAAAATCCTACCACAATAATCTACTTAAAGACTTCAGCCACCATAAGGTGCTAAATTCAGGCACTGAAGAGAAGTGAACTGGTTTCACTCCTTCAGGTGTCAAAACAAAAACACTTTCGATAACTCCTGTGACATGGAAGAAAAACTTTCCAGTGATTTTGTATGTCAAAACTCCAATTGGGGTCACCTTGTTTGCTTCATTTTTCTGCAAAATTTCATAATTTTAATGTGCACACAATATCTGTACCATCATGGAAACCTCTACAATAACTAAGCTTTCTATTTTAGAATAAAATTTAAAAAAAGCCGAATATGAACTCTTAACCAAACAGAGAAAAACAAATAAACAAAAAAGGGATTCACAAAGAACTATTTGCCCAGAGAAATTTAATTGAAGTCAGTACTCTTGGCAGTACTTTCACTTCAGCAAAGCACATTTTTTAATGGAAAAAAATATTGGCATAGCATCTCCAGCAGCTTTGACATGACAGCTCCACAGACATCCCTTGTAAGGCAAGAACTCCTCATCATATTTTATTCCCCACTAATCACTGCTACCCAAAAAGCACAAGACAGGTGTACCCTGTGTGTAGGACTACTTGTAGTCAGCACTGCACAGAACTCTGGCTCTGGGTTGGAAAGGAAAACCAGTAACAAGCCTCAGTGAGGCTGCACTGATAGCATCCAGGGAAATCAGAATCTGCCAAAATGAGATCAGCTTCACCTGACACACAACCAAGTCACCTTAGCAGATGCTCCCCTACCTCTGCACCTTCTCCTC
The DNA here is from genome assembly GCF_036169615.1 of Heliangelus exortis. NCBI lineage: Eukaryota > Metazoa > Chordata > Aves > Apodiformes > Trochilidae > Heliangelus > Heliangelus exortis. Next base: position 10,351,959 of record NC_092436.1, on the reverse strand, counting down.
CTCACTTCCACAGTGGCAGGGGGTAGGAAAAGGAAAACCCAATGAGGAGATGGATAAACTGATTTATCTTCCCAACCAAGCTGTAGGGACTCTTGGTGAAACTTTATTCAGTGGCTTTAAGGTATTAACAAAGAATTCACTTCTCAGAGATCATAAGGAGTTAGCTGAAGGCCAACAACCAATCCTCTCTTTTACATGACCACAAACTCACCTGCTCTACTTTGTCACCTTGGTCTGCCCAATAGAGACAAAAATGTCCCATCAGATGACAGCGATGGCCAACCCTGTTTCCCAAGATATTTTCCTTGCAAGGCACCACTTGACTGAGACATTGACACATTCTCCATCCAATTTATATCCATCCCACTCAAGCCCCATCTAGTTCCACTTTCTGTCACTGCTGAGCTGATGACAACAGAGTTGAGTCATTCTCCTGAACGACTTACACCCCCACTTCCTGCAGTACTGAATTGTACTGCTTCATCATTGTGACACCTTAAGTGAAGTTGCACATGGGATGGACCAATCAGTCCGAAAAGTCCATTATATTTTACCTCCAGATGACTATCACACCGTTCCTTGTGCTCTGCTGCTCCACAAAGGAGGAAGGGAGATATAAAAGAAACCTTATGTTCCATTTCTGAGCATCTCCCACCCCCTGCAAAGAATTGGACTTACCACTGCAGTTCTCCAGCTTCACTATTCTCTTTTTAAATGTAAGGGTTTCCAAAAGCCCTTTCCCTCATCCTTTATCAGCTTTGCCTTTTTAGAGCCAAGTGTTGTGTGCTCTGATGCTAACTTGATATGGCCTCTGACTTCAGCAGAGATGTCCTGCAGACACCCATTGTTATTGGGTAACACAGAGCAGTGGACTAATAAAAAAGTCATGTGGATGTTTGGAAAGCCTGTTTAGCCTTCCTATAGAACTTGCTGTTCTCCCCCAGCTCAGCCTCTGAGTTCTTGGAAGTACAGGGAGCCATTCAGCTTCAACCCAGTATTTGTGATGCCTAATTGAGGCCAGAGGAATTGCTCTAGCATAAATAAAGACTGCTGCTACTATCTGAATCCCTGATTTCAAGAGGCTCCTCTCTTTCTGTGGTCAACATCTGCCAAATTAAAGCTGTGATTGAATAAAAAAAGCTGCGACTCAATTCTCACCACATTTCACAGTTAGGGTCATGATTTTTGTCATCACTCCATCTCCATCATTATCAGAGAAAGAGAAGTTGTTAGCAGGGACCAACTGGACAAGATATTCTGAGGCCACATTACACCAACAGTGCAGAGTGACAGTGAATTCAACCTAGAGATAATTTCCTGCTCATCACAGCAGAGCAGTCCAAAACCAAAAAAACGTTGCAAGAAAATATCTTCCCCACAACAAGATCTGAGGAGCAGAAAATACCAGAGTGATCCAACTTATTCACTCCCAGATAAAAAAGCTCCATCTGTGACAGAGACATTGTCCCCTCTCACAGCACTTGCCTTTTCTGTCACTGCTGTCTCTTTCCTCCCTATGAAGAACAAAGCTGATAAGAAGTCCTTTAGTTGTCAGAAGAGACAGATTGCTGTACTGATTTTAGTCAAATTTCACTCCAGCAGGTTAAAATACAGCACTTGGCTTAGACAGGGAAAAATATAAAGCTAGACATGACACATCACCTGAAAAAGAAAACAGAGTCCAGATTTAAATAGAAGAGAGAAGAAACATCCTTTCACTGGAGGATTTTTTTACAAAACAGTTCTTAAAACTCACAGAGAGAGGCTCTGGCTTGATAAACCTGGCACAGAGTTTAATGGGATTGTATTCCCAAGGGCATGGGAGTCACAAGTGGCACAGAGGACATGGCAGAAGCCAGCACCTTGCACTTGCCTGCTTGCAGACAGAAGGTTTTTTCCTCCTTAGCTTCCACCCCTCTCTCTTTTCAAACTTACATCAAATTATTCTCCACTTTCAAAAATGAAATTTTAAATTCCATATTTGAGCACCAAAAAGACACTAACAGAAACCTAAATACCAGGGCTGTTCCCTTGGAAAGGGCACATGGAAGCACTTCTGCCTACCTTTTCCCTGTGGCCAAAAATTAATGGCAGTAAACTTTCCATGGGCTGCTAAAGGGTGACTTTGTTCCAATGTAGAGACATCTGCACAAGATCCTAATGTACCCCATGACACGTTTGCAGAAGAGGTTTAAGAAAAGAAAGCAGCTATAAAATCTGTGTTATTTACTGTGACAGTAGCACTATGAAACTTCTCAACTTGCTGCTCTCACCTTTAGCAATTACAATCAGTTGGTAACCAAACCACTACAGGTCTTTTACTGCAGCATCAAACCCTCAGCATTGGAAGCCAAGAGAAACATCTACTGTAAGGCTGTGGGTTGCTCAAAAGGACTGAGATACAGTAAGAGATATCACTCAGTGAATGGAAAGAAAAAAAGAAGGGTCATCAAGTTTAGTGAGTACATCAGAAGCATGGGTGGAAGCACAGATTTCCATGGCATTGTCACAACTGGGTTTGTGTTTATAAGGACAACCCACAATGCTCCTCATCATCACAAGGGACTAAAAAACTTACATGAGTTTGATGGGGATTTGTACAGGGCTAAGACATCTCCTTCTTACTCACTTGTCATAAAACTTCCCCCTAATTCACTGGAAATTCTCCCTCCCCAGAAAACACTTGCCAGCAACTCTTGCTCCCAGGCCAGCACAGACAGGACACGGGACACATAGACCCAGAAAGGCAGCAGCTGCCCTGTGCCTGCTGGCAAATAAACTTAAGTTTGTTTGCACTGAGAACACATGGCAGAGAAATGTGCACTATGAATGTTAGAAAACACAGAAACCCTTCAGCCTTGACTTGGTGTGATGGTAGGGAAGGTGACATGAGGCTCAGTGGGTGACCTGCAGGATGCCCTGTGCAGTCACTGCCTCTGCTGCTGACCTCTCCCAGTGACCTGCTGCTCACCACAGCACACAGCAGCTCTACACTGTAATGAGATCCTTGCATTTACCAATTCTCTAATAAATTACTAGCCAGTGTAGTGCCCTCCTACTCTAAATTCCCTTTAGAGGTGCCTGCTGGTGGCCTCGTGGCACAGGTTTGCTTATATCCCAATGAAAACATCACAGGTAGGGATTTGGTCGCTCCACAGCACTTCTCTGCTTTACAAGAGGCAGAGGCTCCAGCCTCCTGTTTAAAAAGCTGCCCTACTCCAAAGCAAACAGAAAATGACCCGTGGAAAATGCACATGACCAGGGGCACTCATCTCACAGACAGACAGACTGCAGCACTGTTCTGAGCACTGCTAATGAGCACACCCTGGCAATTGTGTGACACCATCTCCCTCCTGCCACCAAATGCTGGAATGCCACAGGAGAGCCTGGTGTCAGTCCCAGCTACCACTTCTCTACATGGGACATTATCCTTTGCTTTGCCAACTGTGCATGCAAAACTTTTTCACCTGTAACAACAGGTCAAGTGTTTGGATTCCTGTCCTGCCTGCAATCCTGCTTGGAAAGCACTGGGGCTGAGAGGGGAGCCATGAGTCAAAGCAGATGAGCAAGCCAAGAAGGAAGCCTCATCATGCTCTGCAGAAAAGAGCTCTCTGAGCCTGTAGGCACTGATTCATTGGCAGCATGAGGAGAGGGGCTCAAGTGTAACTCACCTTTTGCACTACTTCCAACTCCTGCCTGACTTCCTGCATAAGGCATGGTGTGGTGGACATGTTCCACTCCCCATCTGGAGGTCATGCATCACTATTATAACTTTATTGTGTTGGAATACAATTCCTCTGCTTTATTTTTATTGCTGTCATAAGATAGTATTGTAGCCTGTGAAATGCAAGCAGGAAATAACCTCCTGCTTTGAAGCCTGGCACTGAGACACACCAGTTGCTGAGTTTATGGTTCTGCAATCCCTGGACTTCAGTAGGAACAAGAGTATTTCCTGGCCTAGGTATTTTGTTGTTGTTGTTGTTGTAATTACTTCAGTGTAACTATGACTAAGAAATCAGTAGGGTTGTACTGAATTACATCTTCTGTGATTTCAGCTGTGCAAAACATTTAAGTGAAGCTTCAGATCATTCAGAAGCATTAAAGATTCCCAGTTACTTCTGCCTGGCCAAATGACCAAACAATGGGAAGTTTTGGGGTGCATCTGTCTGAATAACCTTGCAGCAGAGGACATCTCACAGAGGCTGAGATGGAAATCTATAATCCATGGTGCAAAAACTGACAAGCACAGACATTTACCCCTCCTGCCCCAGAGGGCCAACAAACCTGGTCTAATGTGAGCACTGTCCTTGCTAAAAAAAAAAACCCAGAAACAAACCCCAAAACTCTCTACACATTAGGAATCCAGACAAATAAACTAATACAAGTGTAAAGCTGCTGCCAGCAGACAAATCTCAGGGCACTGCTGCACACAGTTTAGCTCATTGCATCTCGTTCACACTTTCTCATCAACTTCAGTTGCCACAGGCAGACAGGAGCCAGGAGGTTTCTGCTGTCCCTGGGGTGGAAATGCCATGACTCCACAGGACATTTTAGAAAATGAAGCAGAGCTCTAAGCTGCAAATATATGTAACCAACCCAACCGACTCATGCTTCTGCTGCAGTCACTTTACACTCCATTAAAAGATGACAGCTTCTAGAGATAAAACTGGCTGGGTATGTTCATCTTAAACCTGATCTGCCACTGGCTCACTTCAAAAATTAGTTAGTTGAGCAGCAAGATAAAATGATCACAGTTCCCTAGAGACTCTGTGATTCTCCCCATCTGTACAATGCATATAAAGTGCACAGCTATCATCTTTTCTGGTTAATAATAAAAAAAAAAAGTCAAAAGGTTAATTAATTACTTTTTTAAAAGATGGAGATGATTCAAGAGGGAATATGCTATTATACATTCTCAGCACAGAGGAGCTGGTGTTACTGACAAAATAGTTTGCTCCAAATATTTCATAGCAGTAACAGAACCACTATTTTTTAGATTATTGTGGTTACTTACATACTGCAGCAGTAAAGCAGTAACCTTCTCCAGTGGTGCTCAGAGGGTAAGAGCCAGAGTACACAATTTTTTCTTGAGAGAAAACAGTCAAAATGATCACTGTGGGCTCAGTGTCTAACTAAGCTGTGCCAGCAGCTGTGCTACTGCCCACACACTGCATCAGTCCAGGGCAAGGGCACTGAAACAAGAACCAGTTCCCCAGTTGCAGGCTCTGCCAGCTCATCACCTCACCTGGCAGCACTATATGACCCCAGCACAGAGCAGGTATTTGTAAGTTAGACCTAGTAAGGGCCAGGGGCTGTGCTGGCAGGGTCTGAGCAGAAGCTTGGTCTGGAAGGAAGCATGGTTAGGAAGCATTCATGGGGAGGAAGCATCCTTCCCTGCCAAACTGAACCTTTCAAGATGCTGCTGCTGTTTTCAACTTCTTTTGCATTAATTTACTAAATTTCTCAATCTTTTTCAGGTCATTAAAAGTGAAGAAAAAAAAAATTGGAGCTATGAGTCCTGGAGTTCATTCTTTGGTGGGCTAAAGCTGTGAGCCTTATGGCACTGCTGATGGGAAGCAGGAAAAGAATAAATGAGCTCATGGGGCAAGCTGCTTTCCAATGGTTATGTCCAAAGTAAGAATGACAGAACATACTTCAGGTGGGCTGCAAGTGCTCATCAGATTTCCCAGGTAAAACAAGATGTCCAGACACTAACTTCTGCCACCAGACACCTGGTACCTGTAAGATGTCATGCAGCTCATTTTCAGCAGTTCCTGAGCTGGTCAGTGTGTTCCCTCATCCTGCGGCATCCCCACCAGAAAGGACAAACATGGGGCTAGATGTTTTACACGGGATTTCATGGTGCCACACTAGGAAGAAACGTTCACTGGAGTAAAAATTAGTGATCACAGCAGTTCTTTACATTTCTGATAAACAAAGAGAAAAAATCCTAAGCAGGAATTCAGAAAGAGACTGACACGTGCATTAAAGAGTTGATACTGAATCTAATTTGTGTTTTTCACACAAATGAAAACAGTGAGCTATAACAAAAGGCAGGATGCAAATAGAAGAAAACAATAACCACGAGGTCACAGTCCTGCAGCATGGGTAAAAATAGAACACACACTCCTCAGCTGGTAATGATGTCCTGACCAGAAAATCCCACACTGAACTCAGCAGCAGATGGGGGTGTCCAAGTCCAGGGTCCCAGTGACTGCCTGCAGCAGCCTTGGAACAGCCAAGCTGCTCCTACCCAGGATCTGTCTCAGGGAGTGATGCTCTTCTCCAGCAAGAAACCAAGGTGGAGGAGCAGCAAAGGGGGCAATGACAAGCAAACAGAACCCAGTTAGCAGCCCAACCAGAGAGGCAAACCCAGGGCACTCCAAAAAGCCCTCATACTGAGAGACACAGGAAGGATCCCTCTCCTACCTGACCCTCCCTCTCCTACCAGCAGCCACAGTTCCCCCTCCTGCAGCCACTGCCCCCGGTGGGCTCAGGCTGGGCACCCATGGGTGATGCTGCTCTGGGCCTCCCAAATCAGGGCACCAGGTAAGGGCATCTTTTTCTAAACCAAGGCTTTTTAGAGAGCTGGGAAAGGAGCTCCACACGTGGTTGCTCTTGATTCCCAGTACAATCAGACAAGCGGAGTTAGCAGGAAAATATACCAGCACTTTGGAAAAACTAAAGTGGATAATCTAGGTAATTATAAGCCTATCAATCCAAGATTGCTTTCCAGCACAATAATTAAACGGCTCTTAGAGAATGCAATTAATCAAGAATTAAAAATGAGGAATGGAATTTGGAAAAGCAGTGCGGATGAGAGGAGAATGAATTTGCCATCTTGATATTTTCAGTGATCAACAGTAATAGTGCTGTAATAAATTGTTGTAGTCTCTGATTTCAGAAAAGCATTTGATTTGGTACATGAGGTTTTTTATAAAGAAGCAAGGACAATACCATCTCCTTACAGGGAGTTAAACCTAAGATAGCAAAGGGGTCTCAAATGCACATGCAAATGTGGAAATGCTGCCTAACCATTCTGGTTTTAGCACAGTCCTTTGGGAATGTGCTACTGGGATTTCTGCTATTAGGTTTTTCACCCATGCCAAGGAAAAATCCCTTTAAATCATACCTGAAGAATTTTCTGGTGACCAAGATCTGATGGAATGATAAATTCAACAGGGCAGCATAATGATACAGAGCAACCTGGATTTCCTGTGTACAATGGCCAAGGTGAGGCAACATATTTGGAAGCCCAAATAAAGGCAATATTTATAGAATGGAGGGCAGTTTGGCCTTGCAAAGAGATTAGTCTGAAAAGAATATGCATTGCCAGCTCCATATAAGTGCCTACTGCCATTTGTTGTGGCTAATACAATTCTCAGGAGGATCCTGAAATGAGAATGCAAGTATGTGGCTGCTGTAGTACCTCACTTCTTGCTGATACTCACATGTAAGAAAGATGTTGGAGGGCTGTAAATGCATAGGAGAAAAACCACACGCCTTATAAAAGAACTGGAAGAGATGTTTTTACCATAGGATACTTATCGAGAATAATATATTTAATTTGTGCCAGGAGAGGCTGAAGAAGGACTTGAGTATGTCCTGCAAGGAGGTATTTGAGAAACAAGACACTGGTGATGGGACAGTATTGATGGCAGAAGAGGTTTTCGGGGGTTGGAAGTTGAAACCAGGTAAATTCAGACAAGTGAGAAGAAACACTTTTGACTTGTACAGATAACAAGTACAGCACGACCAACACACTCCTGTTAAGAGGCAAATCTCTGCAGATAATGGCAAGGCAAAATCTGTGAGCCAGTCTTATGAACAGAGCAGAAACTGGATCTGCTCCGGGCAGCCTGGCTAATGGAGGGGAAAGCTATGACTGAAAAGATGAAATTACAACGTGAAAGCATTGCAGGAGCATCCAAGGGTGTGAAGATTGAGTAATGTATCCAGTCATATGCGTGGCATTTACCGAGTAGTAATTCCTGTCTCTAGGCACTGATCTCAGTCGTTCATTCTTTGAACACAATAAATCATTCAGTGAAAGGAAGATTCAGCGAAAACCTGTGAATGCAGTCAACTGATTCTTTCTGTTCGCGTGCGATGAGCCAAAATCTCACTGCCTGCCTAAGCAAGTGAACCTTCTAAAGTTCAAACAATGGAACTGCAGGAACTTGATTCTTAAAATAAAATAAAAAAAAATCAAGGAAAAGAGAAAAGACATGTAAAATATAAACCTGTGCTGAAGGGGCAGAATTTTCCTTTCCCCTCTTTTTTAAGAGGAGAAAAAAGAATTACCCCTTTGTACACCCTGAGGCTTCAAGCTCTTTCAGAAGAGATTTAATCCCCCAAGAGAGCTGTTTGGAGCTTTTGTTCAAGATTTCACACAACTAAGAGAGAAGCAAGTGCCACTTCAGAGCCTTGTGCTATGATAATTGACAGGATAAAGGGAAGCAAAGAAAAAGAACTGCGTGTTCCCAAGCAGACCTAACTGTGCCTGAAAGCAGTTGCTTCCCAAACTAATCCTTTAAGTACCCCATATCCTTGATGATTTACGGGTGGCATTCAGTCAGAGGCAGCCACCTGCAACAGACTCTAATTATAGCCTGACCTGTTACTAATTACTGTTTGACTAACCCACTGCTGTTGCATTATTGCCCTAAATAAATAATAAACACTCTCCTCTGGCAGTGTTTACGGAACTGATTTCCCATTCAGCCTCCAGCCAAAGCTGGAAACACATCCCAAAGCTGGAAACACATCCCAAAGCTGGAAACATATCCCTCTGCAGACCCCAAGGGATGGACACCAAGTGCTGAGAATTGGGACAGTCCCCACCTTGGCCAACAAACCACTCTCTCAGCCTGGGTCCTCAGAGCTGGAACCAGGGACCGATGTGGCTGCACAGGAAGTGCTGAGGATCCCCCAGTCATGATTCCATGATTCCTAAGTCTCCCTCAAAAAGATAGAGAGGGGAATTCACATCTTGCCCAGCACATCTGTCGGGTACTCCAGCTTGTGGGATCTCCTCCTTGATGCTTCCAGGCACACACATGGCAGTACAGAAATTATAGCAATGCAGGGGACAATAAATACAGCACTGATCTGCAAATTGGGTAGCTCTTTATAAAAATGCACCCAAAGAAGTGGCTTAGAAGTTGCTACTCAAGATTTCCTGTTATTTGATACTCCTTCTATGGAGTACAGGGGTACACAGTGGTGGAGAAGGAGAAGCTGCAGCCTGCAGATGCAGTTTAGTATTTTGAGACTGCTTTTAAAAACATCTATGTGGGTGTTTACCATAGGATCTTTTTTTTACATTTTCTTCACTGCTAGTGAAAGAACCAACTTTTACTCATACTTACACAGTCCATTATAAAGTAAATAAAAAACTCTACTTGTCCTAAGAAGTTGCAAAGTACTAAATTAGCCAAAAAATAAATCCTTTTGTCAGGAAACAAGTTCCAGATGTGGATGCCAGACTCCTTCCATCCAAAGCTGCAGTATTTAAGGGCCCACCACACTACCTGGATACAAGCGAAAAATAGCTCTTCACTGGCTTCCAAGGCAAGGAAAAGACAGGAATGTTGTTCTCAGGTGGATTAAGGACACCTCTGTGGTGCAGCCTTTAGCCCTGTGCCCTGTCCAAGGATGTGCTGCTTGTCCTGCCCAACAGCTGCTTCTTGTCCACAAGACAGCAAACTGCACCTCCTGACACCAGGCTGCACACTGGAACTGCTTCTATAAAATCACACTGCTCTCATCTACCTCAGGAAGCTCTGACAGATGCAATACGATTTAAACCAAATGTGATAAAAGACAAATAATAATGGAAAAGACTGAAGGGCATATGGTCCAGAGCAGAGGCTGGGAAGGGAAGGTCACACAGCCAGCAGTTTGCTGTTAAAGTTAAATCTGGATTTATAACTGATTGGATCTTCTGCAATAAACCTTCCTGCATGCCAGACTGTCCTGAGATGATTTCCAATATTCCTACTGATGCAAGAAAGCATTTTTGTAGGATTTGTTCAAGCCTACTAGAATGGCTCATCAAGGTTACTGCAGCACTTGAGGTTCAGCTGGGGCTGGTGCATGTGGCCAACAGCCATGTGCAGGGTGAATTTATGAATATCACAATCTGTGTATGTGCCTCCTTGGGATTTGGGACCTTAGTTGACATGATTCCTACCCTTAACTTCCCCAAGCCAGTTTTGTTTCTGCACCCTTTCTGGATGTACATGCAGCTATTGCTCTCATGCAAAAGCTGTGCAGGTAACAAGCATTAGGTACTCACTCCCCCAGGCTTTACATGGGGACCACAACACTCAAGACAGAAGACCCATGAAGTATTTGTGCACGTTAAGTAATCCAGAAATATGGCAACACAGCTATTTTATAGCTGCAAACCAAAGCTTTTCAAAAGCATGAATGGTCTGAGCTCCAGCATTCTTGGGTGCCTTTTTTTTTTTTTTTAATCCATTCTTGTCTTTTTCCAGCCAGTTCTCTCCAATTACAAGAACACAAACCATTGATTTAGTCGAGGTCTAGGAACACACCTAGTGAATAACAGGCTCCTCGGGAGGGTTAGCCTGGTCCTGTTACACAGATCAGAATAAAGACAAACTTACAGCCAACACAACCCTGTTAAACAGCTACCAGTGAGGAGAGAGCAGCTAATCAAAATGCCTACCTACATGCTTTTCTTCAACACAGGTAATATTCTTTTGGAAGGGTTTTAGTCAGCTGTAAGTCACAACAGCAACTCCTAAAAGTGTCAGCTCTGAGCACTCTGCCAGGATGGCCCAACAGCCAGGAGCAGGGGGGTTCATGTTTCAGAGATGGAGGCTGAGGCAGACCTGGGTGATAAAATACAGCTGCTTAACACCAAATTACATATTTCGTTCAGAAAAAAACAATTCTTCACTCCCTGCCTTAAAAATAAGGATCAGGCCTTCTTCATGTCTGAAGGCAAATCTCAAGTGAGCAAGAAAAGAGGCAGAGGTGAAGAAGACTCCTGGTATGGGCTGAAGCACTGGTGGGCTGTACCCCAGGCAATGCATCACATTTTCATAGCTTTTTATTATATTTTTTACTTCTACATAGCTTTGAGACCAACAGACAGAAGACACTTTGAGTTGATGCTCTACTCTGCTCAGCAGAGGAAGCCAGAGGCACCTTTCTGAATTACAAGCATGGTCCCAGTTTCCCCTTAGAAGCATTTGGAAAGCCCTTGGTGCCAGCCAGCAGCCCTGCACTGCTGCAGTCCATCTCCTGCTCATCCTCCTCTTCCTTCTCCTGCTCATCCTTCTCCTCCTTCTCCTGCTTATCCTTCTCTTCCTGCTCCTTCTTCCTGCTGAGCAGCAAAGGCAGTGGAGGGGAGGGAAGGAAGGCTGAAAGCTGGGAAAAGGGAGAGCCCTCTGAGCCTTTCAGTTGTCCAGAGATGGCTTAAAGATTTTCTTTAACACAGACATCTTCCTCCCACCCCTTGTTTATTTTCTGGAAGCAGGGCAAGGTGCTCCCTCAGGTGTGACTCCGATTGCACAGACCTGTGAACTGATGTTTGACTGTGCAGAGCATCAGAATAAAATGTCAGAGACATCTCAGATCCCAGTTCTGTGAGGCTGGGTTTTGATGTCTTTGCTCACAGCAGAGGTTATTTTATTCCTGAAGCAGTGATGTTGAAAGCTCTGCTAAAAAGGGAGATACCAGTCTATACAACAGACACCAACTCGCTTTGACTTGGCTGCTGGTCCCCCTGCCTCAGCCAGTCCTACTGCAACACCATATCCCCTCCCCATTGCTAAAAACCTTCCTTATTAAAAGCAACAGATCGGGCATTTAATTTTCTCTTTGCATGGCAGGAACTTAAACCAAGTCCTGCTCTGAATGATGCAGAAGAGAAGTTTCAGTGTGCTTGGTCACTGCCTGCAGCAGGAAGGGATTTGCTGTCAGCTCCAAGTGCTGATTGAAAACAGCTCAGCTTTTGTCAAGCCAGATACCTCTGTTCACTCCAGGAATTCATGGGCAGCAATCGGATGTAATCCTGCCTGCTTTTCATCACAGCACATGAGAAATTGGGATACAGTTGGGGAGAGGGAGAGAGAGTCTGAGATGTGATGAGAGAACAAATCCATCCTCAGAAAAGGAACTGATTTTGATTTTTTTTTTCCCCCCCTACTTATTTTACAGTAAATAAAGAACTAAGGAAGATTGCTGAAAATGTGTCCATCCAGGCATCAGCTGAATTTCCTGCTAATTGTTTTGGGATGATAAGGGAGGAGGGAAGGTGCTGGGACACCACAATAAACAGTAAGAGGTGTGATTGGTAGCTACCCAAAACCTTACATCTGCACATTTGTAGCTAATGATAGAAATGAAAGATGTGTTCTTACAAAAAACCCAAACTATTTACTGAGTGATGGTGAATGTAAAAAAAATTAACATTCCATCTTACAGGGCAAGAGAGAAATGGGAAGTCATTTATCATGGTTGAACAAATAGGAATAAGGACCAGGAGGTATCTGGGTACTCATCCTGGAGGCACTCAAGAAGGAGGCAGGAGTACCTGTGGTTACAATGCAGCCTTTGAAAACAGCTGTGACAACAAAATGCATCTGTAGAGGGAAGCAGGAAACTCTGAACTGAGACAATCTCCTCCCCTGTTACCTGTATCTCTGGCTTATTGTATTTAACCAAGCTTTTGTTTCAAACCAAAAATATCCTAGTGGAAAACAGCATCAAAATCTTTCATCAGCACCAACTTAGAGCAAATAAAACCTGTGATCACCAGCAAGTCAGCAAATCCAGTAAGGAAACAGGTACCCCCCATGAGTTTTCTTTGTGATCTTAGCATTCCACAAAAAACAAAACAAAACAAAAACAAACAAATAAATAAAAACCAAACCACAGACTACACTGAAAACAGCCTTTTCCCACCGGAAGTTTCCATTTGTCACTTAAAAAGCCTTACTATGAAGGAAATCTGCTAGGTCTGTCATTTCAGTTTTTTCTCTTCACACAGACTGTAAAACAGACTCTTAGGGCATGGAGAGAAAAATCAGATGGAGAAAAGAGCTGGGAGAGCCCCTGAGGAGCTGTTTCATCTGCACCAGCTGTATTTTAACATGCTGTAGATGACATCTGGGGATGAAGGCTTCAGGTTCCCTTGTGCAGTTTCCCAGGGGGAATACACACGTAGGAATTATTCTCAGGTCCATCCTAAATCTTCCCTGTCACATTTTATTACTGTGACTTTGTTTTCTTATGCCCAAGAGACACTGAGAGCTGTTCACTACCCTCCTTTCTGCTCACACTCCTGCCTCTGAAGAGCAGGACCACGAATCGCCCAGAACTCCAAGACCATCCTTCTCCAGCTCTGCTCCTCTCTCCTGCTGAGAGCTCTCCCTCATCCATTCCACACCTTCCCTGAAGCCCATTTCCAAACCTGAAAAGTGTGCTGAGAGGAAGGACTCCTTCCTCTGCCTTACACATCACATTCCCCTTCATCACTGCTGCTTTGGTGTTTTTCAGCACTAGTTGGTGGGTTTTGTTGATTCCCTGCTTTCTGTGCATACCTTCTATGTCCCTTCCCATACAATACCTTCCCAACCAAACATTCTCCATCCATTTCTTGTGGAGTGAGTGATTCCTGCCTCAGCACAACTCATTGTCATCAGGTTCATCAGTCTTCATCTGAAGATCCTTCTCTGACAGAGACACCCTGTGAGGAATACAGCTCAAGTCCTAAAAAAAACCTCAGGAGAGAGATTTGGGGTTTGCATATGATCCATCTTCATAACCTCTCAGTCAGGAGATGTAGGCACATGGGTAGGCCATGGGCTGGAGGCAAACAGGCTCTGCACCCAGTTCCTGACATGAGACACAGACATCTCTGCCACCTGGAGAATGAAAATATCGATAAGAGCTACGTGTTCATAATAACTTCCTGCAAATTTTTATGGTTCATAACTGAATTCAAGTGGAGTGGACCACCCTCCAGAGGCCATTGCATGGCCAACATAGCAGCAGATTTCTGCAGACACCCTTGGTTCCCCAGGGGGAAGCCTGCCATGTGCTAGAGAAAGCTTAGCAGAAACCCCGACACAGTGAGATCTTAAAATCTGCTTAGGAAATCTGTGTTTATAGTCGAGCCTGGATGTATGACTGTGGCTTCATGTTCATTCATATGAAATATGAACACTCCTGGCAGTGAAAATGGCATATTGATGGTGAGATAGGATCTCATGATCTCATCCTCCTTACCTGGCCAAGCACATGACACCACATTTACACCAGCCTCAGACTCCACCCTAGTACTGTGCTAGCTGGAGGACACACAACACCTGATCAGCACACATCCTGCCAGGACAAAATCCCCTCCATTTAAGACTGTTTTGACAAACTTAGATGACTCGGAGAGGGCATGAAATATCTTGGTGTTTCATGTTTCTGACAGGGCACTTGGCGTTAGCCTGAATTTACCCACACTTGGACCACAGCTTTAGCACACGCAGCTATCTTAGGACCTAACTTCACACACAGCTCTGTACTGTAGAATTTGGAAGACAGCTTCCCAGACCACCATTTTTTCAACTGCTCTGAGGACCATTACTTATGGCTTAGCATCTCCTGCAAAGGCCAGATAGGCAAGGAGACAAAAGTTTACAAGAGAAGAGGCTCCAGATAGTCTGGCAGTGCCTCCCCAGTTAACAACAGCAGAGCAGATAAGGAGCCCCTGCCTTCCTGAAGCCAAGAAGAATAGAAATTCTAGTTCACTCTTTGTTTAAAAAGTGCAGGGAGACAAAGGAATTTAAACTTTAGGTAGGTTTTTAGTGCCTAAATAATTCTCCTGTAGAGGAATGGCCAGATGAGAACTAAAAGGATGAAGACCTTTCCCCACAAAGTCTCCAGACACTCTTATATGGGTTGTTTGGAAATTCTCACAGTCGAGTGAAGATTTAAACAGGATTTGGGGATTTTTTCTCTTCTACTATTATTAAAGAAAACAACTGGCTTATTTCTTTTTCTGTTATTTCACATCTGATATTTTGGAATTAAAAATGAAAACATTTCTTTAGCTACACTTTTTCTTTTGTTTGTGTCTTTCTTTAGTAGGTAGGAGAGCAGAAAAGACCATCAGAGAAGTCCTTTTCTGGCTTTAAAAATCCATAGATTAAAGTGATAATATTACTGGCAGCTTCAGGGTGGGCAAGGTTTCAAAATCTGAAATATTTTTTCATGGATGAGCACCTTTTCACTGGCACAAATTGGTGCAGTGCCACAGCAACACAGAGCATCTCACCTGTGCCATGGACACTGCTTGACGACAGGGAAGCAGCTGGGGCTCTGCAGAACAGGGGTTTATACCTGACCCTGCTGCTAACAACGAGCAGGCATTTAGAGAAATCTGCTTTTGTCTCAGCATTCTTTCTAAAAGAATGTGATTCTGAGAAAACGGGATCTGGGCAGATGGTTGAACAAGTGTCCCACCACCACCCCACACCAGCCCTTTGCTTCACTCAGTCTAAGCTGGGACAAAGTCCCTGTCCTGCTGCTCTGCCACAGCTCACTGCAGCCCTGGTGCCTACAGCTGTGCCACTGCCATGCAAATGCTGAACCCAGAGCCACCAACCATGACTTCAGCTTTGCAGCATCCAGCTGAACACAACTCTCAGCCAGCCAGAGACCAAGAGACAGGCACTGCTGAGGGAGGGAGGGCGGGCTTGGGGATGCAGCTGGGAAATGGGGTGTGTGGGTGCAGGACCACGCAGACCTGATTTTTGGAGGTGTTGAGCCTACACAGTATTCACTGACTTTAAACAATGCTGTGGGTGCAAGTACTTTTACAGGCAAAAGAGATAAGGGAAGGGTGGAGTAGGTGGGGATGAGATATACAGAAGACAGGGCACTGAAATCCTGTCTTGGCTCTGGGAAATACAGATCCAAGGATCTTGGGATCGAAGAGGATAACCCAGAAGGAAACGTTCTCCCTGCTCCACTTTGTGTAACAGGTCCCTGCTGCACCAGACAAAAGCAAGTCGTGTCTCTGTAAAACTCAGACCATCTGGGAATAAGTAAACCCTCCTGTCTGCATCAGGACACAGGGACAACACCACAGCAACAACAGCACAGAAGGTCAACAAGCAGCTTTTCACCACTATCTTCCCACCCCAGCCTGCAGACAGGACTTGGCTGGGCTCTCACTGCTCACTGACATCACTGTGCCCTGGACTCAGGGGTGATTCTCACCCTGGTAAGCAGCTGCCACCCCAGCACCCATCTGATGGAGACATCAGCACACAAACCACTGGGTCAGTGCATCTCCTGCTATTTCCTCTAATTTTTCCCTTAATCACATAAAATTGCCAAAGTTCAATTTGTCTTCTTGCAGTGTAATTTGCTTTCCAGCATGCATTGCTGGCTGTGTCTCTAACTGTGACCCACATGTCTGCAGCCACTTGAACACATTGAGGAGAGGCCTGAATTAGATTATTTGTTCTAATAAGTCTAATGGAATCAACCAACAAGACCAGATTAAAGTCAGCTGCTTAAAAAATACTGGTTTCAGTTTCATGTTAGCTGAGAAAACAAGCATATGGTTCATCTTCCCTCTCCCATCTCCTGACCCACACATTAAGGCTCCTGTGGAAGGTAAACCACTGCACCACCTGAGGCAAACATTAGACCAGGCTTGATAATCACCAGCTTTTTCAGAAAAAAAGGCAGCCCCAGGAAGCCCAGGAAAAAGAAGTGTGAAGAGATTAAATGTGAAAACCATGAAGCACTTCTTCCCTCTTCCCCATAAATGAGGTTCATCATAATTCAGCTGCAGCTGGCCCTAAGCTAAAGGTAGGGGTTATCTTTCCTATGGCTTTACTTCTACACACATGCAGGAGGCAGGAGCAGAAGATGCCCTGGTGTTCACCCTCTGGTGATCAGAAGGAACTGCCCTGCTTTCCAATCCCAAGAAGGAATTCAGCTGTGGTGAGAAATGATGCCACATATTTATTTTTTTTCCTCCATCAGCCCAGAGGAAGAATCAGATAATAAGACAGTTGAGGGAAAGTTTGTAGACCTCCCTAGAACAGTCAAACAATGTCTATATTATTTAATTTGGTGTTTGGTCTTAAACTTGGACAGTTTTGAGACTACCTGATGAATCAAGCACAGGAACAATCACATCAGAACAGAGAATGATCTTTGACACAGAAGGCTCTGTCAACTTGGCACACTGTCATCCCAGATGTTTAACTGCAGAATTCTCAGTATTTATACCAACATAAACTGTAGTCCTTGTGCTACATCCTCACCCAGGCAGATAAAATCAGCGTGGCTCCTCAATTAAATTACTGAGACTACTTCCATTCACATATTTGCATCTCAGATTTGACCCAAGCATGAGACCTTTGCCATACCCCACTTCTCTGCTCCTACACACCAGCAAGCACTAGAAGGATGGCACTCCCCTGTTTTCAAAGGACAGCTTTGGTTTCAAACACAAGCCCAGAAGGAAGATTTACATATTGTGTAGCATGGCAGTTGGATGTGCAAGCCAGTATGATGTCTCCTCATACCTTCTCAGCATACACTCTACACCCTTCACTTGCTGCTCCTACAATGAAGGAGACAGCAGGAAGCATGATCTGGATTCCCCCATGTCCTTCACATTCTCCAATGCACTGCATCCTGCAGCCTCCAGCTCAGGAGCAGGAATACAGAAAGCATGAGAGGCCTGAGGTGTCCTCAAAGGAGAGGAATGGGGATGGGGAATTCCAGTCTCCTCCTTTTCAGCATCTCTTTCACCACACCCTGTCCGCAGTCCCCTGTACCATGCCAAGCCACATCTCCCTTGCATTTACCTGGTAACCTCTTCCACCAGGTCCAAGCAGGGAGTTAGCCACAAGTCTTAGACCCATGCTGGTAGGCACCCTAACCCAAAGGACTACCTTGTCTTTGTTGTGCCTCAGATTTCCCAGAGATAGGGACTTCTTGGAAAAGGAGAGCAAATGTGGAAAACTTGAGCCATGCCAGCTGGCTCCAGAGGATGGAGAGGAGGAGGTGGGGGAGAACCACTGATGGCACTCACAGGAACACAGTTGGTGCAGAGGAGCAGCATGTACAATTGGAGACTTCCTAGAGGGCTTTAATGAGCCAAGAAGTGCAGTCAACATGCTTGTTCCTCTTACTTTTCAAGCACTGTTTACAAAGGCCTGGAGAAATTAAACTATTTATGTCTATCCCCAGGAGGGGACTGTTTAAGAAAATAACATCAACATACCTTAGTCTGGAAGTACTTATTATCTATGTAAACACACATTCACTTATATGTTTGTTTTTGAATGGCATTACTGGACAGTACTGACAGTGCCAAGGTCAGGCCAGGAGAGAAGAAAGGAAGCAGTGAAGATCTGTTCCGATAGGAAGGCTGCTGCTGCTCCTTGGACATCGCAGGAGTTCCCTCTCCTGGCAGGAACGCCATGGGAAGCCGAGTCCCCACCGCCCGGAGCTGGGGGACACCTGCAGCTCTCAGATCTCTGGTATTTCCCCCAAAAGTGGTCGGTCCTGCACAGACCGCTGCAACATCCTAAACTGCCTCAACCAGGCTATCCATCATCTGCTGCAACGGTGACAAAAATCTAAGTAATCTCCTAAAGTCTCTACTTTGCCACTGCTATCCCAAGCTAAAATAGTCAACTGATGTAACATGGAACAGGAAAAAAATATCATTTTCCTTCAAGAAACGCAGGGTAATGTTCCCATCAAAATAAAAGTATTTTCTTTTTAAAAAGAAATGAAGTCATAATGGCATTACACACTTCAAAGTACAGTCCAGGCACTCCTGTCCGGGAGCTTAAAGCTAGCGAAGCAGGACCTAGTCCTTTCCGCACTGCCCTGAAGCAGCAGAAACTTGCAGCTGTGTAATGTTTTAATTACTCACCCTCAAGTGAAGTTTCCAGGGGGGGAAGTTTGTTTTGGAGTTAGGAAAGATGCCTCGAGGGTTTGAGTAAATGACACTGGTTTTTCATTCACAGACACAGCTCTGTCTCCTGGCGTCAAACCCGCGAACTGGCTCCACTCCCAGTACCTGAATCAAGGCACTTAGACAGGAGCAGGACTCCGGATAACTTCCCTCGGCTCCGGAGTAAGTCTGAGCAAGGCTGGCGTTTAGCAGCTACAGAATGCTTAACCTCAGCGACAGGAGCATGGAAGCGATACGGAGCTTGGATAGCTTGGATGTGACAGGGGAAGCTTTGCACAGTGGATCCTGGGACATGAATCTCAGAGCTGCATCCCATAGCTCCATCCCTGGAAAAGACCTTCCTTCCGCGCCTTCACTTGGGCGAAGTTTCCTACCCCTGCGGAGCCTGACGAGCCTCTCCGCCCGGTAACTTCTACTGTGGCACCGGGCTCCTGCTCTGTCCCAGCCTGAACACCGTTTCTTGCCTTCCTGCGATCGCTACTGAGTATTCCATCAGTTTGCTGAACCTCCCGAGCTTGAACAGGCGCAGTGGCATCAAAGCTGCCGGCACACGCTCTGGTAACAGACGCCGGTACAAACCCCTTGTACCCAGCCGGTGTCTGCGCAATTAACGCACACGCCAGCCTTCCCTCCAGCTACACAACCACCCGCACCAGCCCGTGCCAGAGCTGCAGGCACTCACGGGTGCCCACATCCCGGCGCACACAGCGGCGGAGCAGGGCTCCTCTCCTCCCGGATGCCCCTCACTGCTCCGGCCATTCACCCCGACCCGGACGCGCGTGTTCCAGACCCGCAGCAGGGCCGGCGGGCACCGCATCACCCGAGACAGCAACACTCCTGCCTCCCGGAGCCAGCTCCGCGGGGAGCTCGGGGCTCCCCGCCGTAAGGGAGCTGCGGGGCGCGGCCGGCACCGAACCCCTGCCCCGCTCTGCCTTCCCGGCCCCAGCCGGCACCGCTCCGCCCCCGCTGCCCTCCCGGCCCGCCCCGGGGGCATCGCCTTACCATCGCCGGGACGGAGCCCCGGGGCTCCCCGGGCGCGCCTCCTCATGGCGGCGGGGGGGCAGGACGTGGCTGCCCGGACCGCTCTCCGCCGCGGTGCGGTGCGGTGCGGGGGGGGCCGCGCTCTCCGCCGCGCTGCGGGGCTGCGGCGCTGCCTGCCCGGGTGCGGCCGCGTCTGCCCCCGCCCCGCTCCGCGGGAATGCCCGCCCCGCCCCTCCCCGGGAGCCGAGGGTCCGGGAGCCGCTCCCCGCGGTGCTGCCTTCACAGCTCCGCACAGAAAAGTTGGGCTGGGGCGTTGCGCGTCCGCCCTCTGCTCCCCCGGCGGAGCGTGGCTTTGGCCGCCTCCCCGGCAGCCTCATCCCTCCCGGAGCGCGATCCAACACGTGGTTCCCAAGTCTTCATCTGAGTTTTGGGTAGGGCACGTCTCCTTTGATCCTGTCAAAGATTTTCAGATGCTTCTCCCTCTCTCGGCTTTTAAAGCCAACTTCAGGGATTTGTTTATTTATCCGTGTGTGAAATGAGCAGCCGGGAAGCCGAGCCCAGCGAACTGCAGGGAGTGCATTTTTCACTTGCAGATTCAGCCTGGTTCTTTTGACATTAGTAGAGCTTTGACAGCAGAAAATCTGATCCTGTGACCCTTACAAACTTCAGGCTTGGCACAGGTGGATACGATAATCAGCTTGTCATCCGAATTTCGAAAATACCTATTGCAATATGAGACTGAGCGTAAAACCAGGATCTGAACAGCTCCATCTTCAGCTCACCTTTGACATCTGGATCTGCTCGTGTTTTGGGGCTTTCAAGGCACTGTGCCTTTTGTGCAGTTTCTCCTTCAGAAAGCACCTGTAAAGATCTCATTTAAACAACAGGCTTGGTACTGACAGCTGCAGGGAGGATTTCTGACCAGACCTGCTTTTGGAAATTAAATTATATTTCTCCAGCTGCCAGCACTCAGCTTCACCTGCAGCTCGAGTCTAGTAGGATTCCCTTCACCAACAGTACCTCCAAGTCTGCAGATGACATGAGTCCTTCTTTCCCTCTGTGTGGCTCTGTGCTCTGCTGTGAGAAACACAACAGCCACAGAGGATACAGGTAACTCACAAACTGAACCCCAATCCGTAGGTCAGGCTCTTCAGCTGTCTCTCCAGCCAGCTGCAACTTCTGGTGACAAAGGTCAGCAGATTGGACTCTTAAAGAGACTGAATCTGTTGAGGGAGGTCCATGGTGTGGATTTAGGCACTCATATAGCTCCTCCTGGGCTTTGTGGGTCACGCCAAGGAATGCCACTAGGGAGCTCTTAAGGGTGCCCTTAGAAGTGCACTGGAATAGGGTCATCCAGAGCACACAAGTTCAGAGAAGTAATTAGATCATAGAATGTCAGAATTGTCTTGCTTGGGAAAGACCTTTAAGATCATCAGCTCTTTCAGTAGAGATATTTTTCCTAATATCCAACCTCATCTATCTGTTTCATGCCTTTTCATCACAGTTTAGGTCCTTGCACCTGGAAAAAGGACATCTTTGATGGTGTGTAGAAGCAGGAGGAACAGGGCACCCAACAAATTCCAATATATGTTGCTTGCTGACAAGATACATAAAGTTTCAAAAAACAAATGTATATTAAACACAACTTATCAACTTGTTTAATAGGATGCAATTTTAAAGATCTAATGGGTTTTGGCAGAGATCTTTCAAATGATTTCTCAAAAATTTTTGTGGTGTTTTCAGCCATTGCAGGCACACACACCTTCTCAGGCTGCCTCTGTTGCATGCATTTGCTCATCACTATAGTAACTGAAAGACAGATAAAGAATAACATTAAGAAAAGTGAAACATGGATTAAATCCATGAAGAAATACCAGAATGGGAGCAGTGCCTGAGCAGAGAGAGGTTACCTGCTGCTGCTCCTTTGCAGCCTTTGTCTTAGGATCCTTGCTCTCTCTTTGCTTTACCGGTGCAAACTGTGAAATGGGGGATAGATTTTGATGCATGGAAGGGGAAGAGTGCAAGACCCTTCCACCCCCGGGTGCTTCTGAACCCCAAGAACAGGCCATGTTGAACCCCAGTGTTGTCAGCAGTTTTGGTCACATTACATCACATCTCCTTTGAATGCATATTCCCCTACAGGATTATCAGAGAGTTTATTCAGCCTGAATGGAATGCCTGCAAAAATTTAATTACACTTCTAAAAAGAAAAATTGGAAAGGATTGGAGAAGGAGATAAGGCAGTGGCTTTTTCTTCTTCTTTTTTATTTTCTCTCTGCCTTTTTTCCTTCTGGAACAATAATAAAGCCAAAGATCTAGTTGAGAAAAAAAGTGTCTGAATGATTCATCAGGACTGAATCACAGTCACTATGCAGTGGAATTTGCTGCCTTCACTTCTACAGTAGTAACTCTGCTGCTGGTTTAGAACACTGACTGCACTTTCAGACACAGATATAAGGCAGAGAGAGAGGGAGATAAAACCAACTTAACAGAGAGGCTTTTTGGTGTGCATGGGGTGTTCCCTTTGAACACAGCATGGTCTCCTTTGCCCACTTGTGTGGGATGGATTTTATTAAAAAAGAGAGCCTGAATAAATTAAGTTTCTTAGGGTTATACCTGCATGATGTAGTCCTCCCACTCTAGAGAAAGATTTCTTTTTTTCTATTCCATTTTAAGTGAAAGCTTCCTCCCTCTCACTGGGAGGTTACGTCTGAAGTAAGTACTCTGCCTGGGCCACGGCATCCATTGATACCCAGACCCAAGTTGAAAAGTCTGGATGTGGTAGCTGAACACCTCTGACTTCCCAGTGGTTTGGATTCCTGTCCCTTTTGAGAAGGAAACCATTTTGAAGAGGTGAGGCAGGAGGAAAATTTTAATTCGCATCTGATTTACAGCACCATCTGATTTAGTGGTCACCCTTAGCTTAGAAGTATGCCATGATTATGTCACTGTTGTCATCACCTCCTTTCTTTATGTTATTCATTATTCAGTCCAGGGAGCACTGATGCTACAGCTTTGCCATGAGTCCATGTTCCTGGACTTGTGATAAAAGTGCCCAGGAAGGGGGGAAGCAGTTCAAAACTGAAGTGATTAAAAAGAAGAGGGTCACTCCAGTGATTCCTAGACAGACAGATTTAAATAATCAAACTTTGACATCTGTGGTATGAAATCTCACCGTTTGCAGAGCACTGTCCTTTATTCCCCATACCTTATAAATAAACACTACCTAGATATAGGGATCTAAAATCCAGCTTAAGGCAGGTCTGGCTTTTAGCTTTAAGGGAGAACATTTGTATGAATCTCCAACAGTGTAACTATCACAGTCCATAATACAGATATAATTAATTCAGGTTTCATCTGAGGATCAAAAAACTATTTTGTAAGCATTGAAAACCCCTCTCAAAGTGACCTTTAGAGGAATTAATTCTCTCGGGACCAAAGAAGAAACCAAAGCTGTGAGCAGCAGCAGAGAGTCAGAGGTGGAGCAGGGCCAGGCAGCTCTTTCTGGGACAGAGACTTTGCTTTGGAGAGCAGAGCAGCCCCTCCAAAATGGGTGGCTTGAGCTGTCTTTTGCAAAAACCTTTGTCCCTCAACTACACAGCCCCAAATTTTAAATATTTAGAGATATGTAAGACCACCCACCCCTTTCCTGGTCCCAGTCATGCAAGTTAGAATACTAAATAAATCTGATACCAGGGGACTTGCTTTCCTGTCTTTTTTATAGAGGACAATTTATTTGGAGACAAATTCCACGTTTACGGTCTTTAAGCTAGAAACTGCAAAACAACCCACCAGAAATTTAGGGAAGAGAGAGATAAAATTAGAGTTGATACTAAAGCACCCTCAGCCTGGGCAGAGGTGGGTACCTCCTGCTGTACCTCCACTGGGGAGGACACAAAGTCTGTGCTGGGGCTTCATCTCCCTTGGCTGAATCTTCTCTCTCTCCAGAAAAGCCACATCTGTCCCCACAGGGCTGTCCTCACAGGCTGGTACTGCTTCTGACTCTGTGTATGTTTTGCCCTTTCCTCTCAAGTGCATGCACAGAGAGTGCTCCCCAAGCTGGAATGGTGTCTGATGGGGCTGGGACCTTGTCTCTTCAACACACCTGATGTTTCCTCTGACTCCTGATAGATGCTCTGGGAGTCCTGGGCCATCTCAACCCTCTCTCTACAAGCCACAGAAGTGTAACAGAAGTTTTCATAATTTTCTTTGAACTGTTTTTTAAAAATTCCATTCTAAGGAGAATATTTCACTTGGTTCTTTTATCCTGAAAAGAAAATTTGCAAGAAATTCCTCTTGCCATCCCTCCAGTGTTGAGCGGAGCCAGATGACCTGCTCACAGCATCATGGGGTGGTTGGGTGTCTGTCTTTCTGTACTGGGGGAGGCACTGGCTGCTGCTGGGGGCTTGGACCTGCACCACTGAAACCAGAGACAAGATTCTGGTATAAACTGGCAACAGAGAAGGAAGCTTCAGTGCTGGGGAGCTATGTGGAGGCAGCTGATGGCTGGGGACACCAACATTACCTCTCTAACCAGGCAGCATGGAGCATGCCAGACACTGGATCATGCTTGCTTTAACACCTTTCTTCCTAAAAGACCTCCCCCTGCCAGGAGGGAGATGACACAGACCCCTTCCCTTCCTCATCCTTGCTGGAGCACATGGATGAGCTTGCTGTGAAGTCACAAGCAGCCAAACCCTGGCACCCAACCTGGCAAAGCCCCCAGAGCCCCAGCTGGACAGAGGGCCCTGTAGGACCTGTGAGCTGCACCCAGCTGTAGCCCCTCTGTGGGCTTCTTAATTGCTATGCAGATGAATCTGCACATATTTCCATGAGTACTGCATCTCTGAGTGAATAAAGATAACTATATGCAACTGTGAATAAAAGAGCTGAGTGAATCATTCATCATGGATTATTGATAGGATTAATTTTACCTCTTCTTCTGTTCTCACAATACCCACAAGCCCCCCTGAATTTTTTCCCCTCTTTCATTAAGTATTTTTGAAGATGAAGTAGATTAAAACCAAGTAATTTTCCCCCTCTTTGCTTGGCTGAATGAGATGTTTGCAGGCAGGTTAACCACTGCAAATTCTCACAGAAAAAGAGTATCTTCTCTTCTGGAATCTGAGAAGTTTCCAAAGCTTCTCCCTGAACATTCAGACATGTAAAATGCAGTCATGGAGATCTAAGTGGAAAATGAGGGGGGGACAAGCAAGAATGAAGGGGTTTCATGGGCCATTTCATGAAGGACTGCACTGAGCCAGGGAGGGCTGTGGTCTGCTGCTGGGATGGTGGGGAAGGAATGCTGGTGTGCAAGATCAGCTGGGCAGATTCGGGAGGTTAGTGTGGGTCAGGTGATTTTCTGCCATTTCTCCTGCATTTCTTTTACATGTGCATCTCTTCTTCAGGTGGAACAGCTGCCTGGAAACAGATCCCTCTCTTCACAGTTCTGAAGCTCAGTGTGTAGTTGAGTGAAGCCAGGAGCTGATTCCTCTGCAGTTTCAGCAAATGCTGGCTGATGCTCAAGTCTTCTGCACATGCTTTATGCCAAGAGCTTCACAAGCCCAGTGCTTCCAGTTGAATTCTTCATGTGCAGAAAGTTCACCCTGCTCTGTTTCCCATCCTGGAGCAGTCAAAATTCAGCATCACAGGAGCAGCTGCCTGCAAGGTGCTCCCACACTGGTGCCTCTCAGAAGATTTTTCTTTGCACGCACAGCCCTCTGCTCCCAACAGAGATCCCATCAAAAAGGCAGTAGAGTGAATGCCTGTGAGCATTGCATGCAAAGTGCTGCAAGTTGGATAACCCTGGGAATTGAACGCCCATTCAAACCAATTTGATTCACACTGGTTTTGCACATCAGCTCTTCTCCAGACAGCATGTTGCCAGTCCTGTCTGTGGGCATTTATACATCCCATGATTAATTGTGACAAGTGTATCCTGAGGAGTCTCAGGGAGGCTTCCCCTAGGCCAGCCGCACACTGCTTAGCACCATCCTGGATGGTTTTACACAAACAGGCCAAGAATTATTCCCTTGCAGATGGCTGCAAACTGTGCTGAGGACCAAAGCTGCTGTTTCCATGGCAGCACGTACATGATTCTACTTGTTAGCATCCCTACTATTAAAATATGAACAAAATAAACCCAGAGAGTGACTTTTTCTTAACCCCTTTTCTTTGGTCTTTGGGGACACTTCATCCTCTGCTCTGTGCTGCAAACCCCAGGCTGTCACTGTGGCTTTTCCCACTGAGTGTGGACTGTGTGAACAGAGGCAGCACTGTTTGGGGCATCACTCATTGGTGCTGCATTGCATGGTCTCAGAAACACAGCCAGGTCAGCTCAGGTCAGGTCAGCACTGAGATGGCAGCATGGCACTTAGTAATAGGGGGGCTGGTCCCAGAGCCAGGTCCTGGTGCTGCTCTGGGGTGTCCTTAGCTACTTGGGAAGAAAAATCGAGGCCCCTCTTGGAGATGGAAAAATTATTTCCTAAGTCTTTGTTTTCCTTGTTTAGTGGAGCAACATTATATCCGACCATCAAAAATCTTCAAAAAACAAAAGAAAAAAAAAGAGACTTCTTTGAACAGAGCTGCTCAAAGGGAGGAGAACAGACTGGAGGCTGCAAACCCTTTCTGGCAATTGCTTGCTGGATTAGCACAGTTACAGCCAATGTTTGCCCAAGGGCAGGAAGTGCCTGAGCCCTTGGCCAGCCTCCTGCATCCCAGCAACTGCAATAGTTGGAACATCCCAGAATAGTTTTTACAAACAGGGTGGTGATTGCTTTTATGTTTCCAGAATGACATGGAGATTTGCAGCATCTCAGCAGAACAGAAGTTAAAGGAGAGCTGCCCATCTCAGAGCTGTGATACCCATTTGTGTCTGTGGGGCTTTGACAAGGGCGACACAGGGTGAGTCCTCCCCCATAGCCAGGACTGAAAGCCAAGGCTGGGACTTGCAGCCCTAGCTCAAGATCTCCTAAAAGCAGAAGGCAGTTAAGTATTTTTCCTTCCTAGACACAAATACCAGAAATTCCCTATCAATTTAACTCACCTGCAGTGTTACTTGTATCCCTCAGGCATTTTCACTTCTCCTTTCTGCAGTTTTCACACTGGTGTTGGCAAAATACACTGCAACACTCACACAGCCTAGAAGGAAAATTCATTATGCAGCTTCCCCAGCACAGCAGGTATTCAAAGCTGAATATTAAACATGATGGGCCAGGCTGGGCACAGGGGGTGGAATGGCTGCGCAAGAGGAAATCATGTTTCATCAGTTGCAGCTGCTTTGCTTCTTCTTCCAGGTCACAAACAGCGAGTTAGTTGCATGAAGAGAGGTTCTAGGGTGAAATTAAAAAAGAGAGAGAAAAAAAAGTGAGAAGAAAAGAAAGAAATAACTGCCTGTGACACAGCCACAGCAGCCTAAAACATCTCAACAGTATTCATCCCCAGGTATGAGGGATGAGAGTGGTCTATCTAATCTCATCCTTTATATCTGGTGGCTACTAGAGGATACTTAAGGAAGAGGCTAAGAGGCAGTTGGGCGTGTAGGCTCCAGCAAGCACACTGTGTCCCTGGGACACTCTCCAAGTCTCCAGTGATCTGTGGAGATCAGCCCCTCAGTGAGAAAGGACATTGTTGTCTTAATTAATTGCTCTTCCATCAATTCCTCCTGCAATTGCATTATAAACGTATTTTTTGGCATCTGTCAGCAAGGGGCTCCTGCATTAATTACCCCTTGTGTGAAGAGTCCTTTTGTGTATCTGCAGTGCAAGGTGCTCTACTTCTGCTGGTGCTTTCTGCTCCTTGTAGAGAAGAGCACAGAACAATCCTTCGCTGCTCAACATAAATCCACAGCCTCTCCCAGGGGCTTCTCCTGAAGCCAACGTTTTAATCCACGCTCATGTTCCACTTCTTCCCGCAGGGCTTGCACCAGGTGCGGGTGGGCAGCTCCCATCCCTGTGAAAGAACGATGTGAGACAACGATGCCCTCCAGCGGCTGCATTCCCGCTCCCCCCCTCCGCCCCCCCCGCATCCCCGCCCCGGGATGATACCGGCCTGGATTTGGCTTTTTTTTTTTTTTTTTTCATTTAATTTTGGCATCCTACCTCGTCTCAAATAAATAAATACTTAAATCCCCCCAGTAAATCTTCTCCTGTGCCCAAGCCCTCTGCACCAGCACGCACCCACACGGCAGCCCTGTCCCTGCCTGACCCCCTCCCTGCACCTCCCCAGCAGTGTCCCTGGATGTCACCTCCCGGTGGCCGGGGACACTTGGCACTGCCAGCTGTTGCATTTAGAATAAATATCGATGTGGAAGAGTGAGCTACTATTTGCTGGAAATCGATTCAATTAAACGTTCTTATCCTTAAAAAAAAATTAAAAAATAATGTAGCTGAAAAGTAATGAACAGATTTATTGTCAGGGACGGTTGGAAATGGAAACATCTTGAAGATGCATTCACCACCATTATATCTCTTCTACTTTATTTAACATTAGTATCTGTTATCCATTACCTGCTTTGTGAGTCTCAGCTGCTCTCTAGCTTAGCATGTATTTTACCATACATTTAATCTTGTCTCTGTAAAGGAATCTCAATTGTACCAGCTGAAACACACTTCTAAGGAACTGAGGAAAGAGAGGAAAGGGAAGAAAAGAGAAGGGAAAAAGAAAGGATTTTCTTATTGCTTATTGCTCTTTTTTTCAGCCTTTAGGATGAAATCCCCTGCCCCCCATTTTCTGTGTTTTTTCCACAACTATGAGGGCTATATACTTGGGGTTTTTTAAAGATGCAACAGCTATTTTCAATGACTTCAGTGATTCCCAGGAGGCAGAGCTGTTCAGACACTCACCAAAGAGTCCCAAAATTGCAAGACAAATGTCAGTTGCAAGACATGACAAAACTGCAGGATTTTGCCAGAAAGGCCAAGGGCAGCAGGTGACTGGAGCTGCTCTGGTGCAGTTGGATGGAATCAGAGTCACACTCTAAGTTCACCTACTCCATGTCTTAGGGTTTTTTAGACTAAGTAAATAAAGTGCATTTTGGTTCCTCTCCCTGCCTTGCCAGCTCGCTCTCATTACCATCTTCCTGCCCTGCTTTGAGCCTTTTCTTACTTTCCTAAAACAGAAGAATTT
Source organism: Heliangelus exortis (assembly GCF_036169615.1). Lineage (NCBI taxonomy): Eukaryota > Metazoa > Chordata > Aves > Apodiformes > Trochilidae > Heliangelus > Heliangelus exortis. Next base: position 10,322,867 of record NC_092436.1, on the reverse strand, counting down.
CAGAGGTTTTCCTTGTTTTCAGACAAGTGGACACAAAGGTCTCTCTGATCACATTTTGCCCATCATGCTAACACTGTGCCACCTCCTGCCATTCTGAGCTGAGACTCTGTCCTCGCTGTCCCCTTGTCATGTGTCTGACAGCTGCTAGAAACAAGGGTTACAGCCTGTTAGGGATGCACTGAAAAAAATTTAATCCTCCTCACCTTTTTTCAGTCATGACAGCACCAATGAAAAGAGTTCCTGTCAAGTTTCTAAGACCAGTATTATCGATAGATTAAAAAAAACTTAGAAACCCCATCACTGAACTGAGCTCACAACACCAACATCTGCCTTAGGCACTCTGTGGAACATCATTTGATTTGATACCAGCTGCAGATTATCTGTGCCATCACTCACCTCTTCTGATATCCCCCACTTTGTGACAGCATGACATGTCTGTCACCCTCACAGGTGATGACAAGCTGTCACCTACTGATTGCCACAGTCAGCACAAGTAGATCTACCAGCACTGAACTCCTTACTTGTTTCTCCAGCCCCAGTAATAAGGCCCCCATGGTCAGGAGTCTTCTTGTCAATTCTCCTCTGCCATCTTTTCACTGAAATTGCAGTGTTCTTGGGCAAGCAGCCTGCAAAGGAGAAGGCAATAAAAATAAATCAGAGAGACAAGGTTTAGTGATGCTTTTCAAATCTCTCCAAATCCTCATCCCACTGAAATGACCATGACCTTGTAACGTTGGCCTTGTCCCCAGGGAAGAACCCTGGGAGAGTCCCCTCAGTTATCTGTGCAGTTGAGCATCCCATCTCCTCTATGGTTTGCTCCTTTAATTATTTTTGTTCTTGTCTCTGATCATTGTTGTTATTATTATTACTAACAAGTACTCCAAACTCTCAAAGGCCATTATAATGAGCACTAATTAACCAGCCAGATGGCAGCTGCCAAGAAGGCAGCACTGAGCATGGCATTCCCCAAGCTGCAGTGTGTGTCCATGTCCACCCCTCTCCTCCCTTTCCTCAGTCCCTCTGGCAAAGGCTTCCCCACTTGGATGGTTCAAACTGTAATCACCAGCAGCAGATCCAGTTCTGTAGCCAACACCTGGGATGTCTTGGGTGGCCAGCAGCTGCATGTCCCCTCCTCAGGAGCTCTGGCTGCACTAGGCTGGCAGAGCTCTGCTCCTTCCCCATTCTCCCTGGCCTTTACTTTACAGCCTCCTGTTACATGGATGGCTTTCCTTGATGGCTCTCTCTCTAACAAGGAACTGGCCCATGGCTGTGGTGACAAACCCATACCACAGTCTGGTTACTTTCTTCTCCATATGGGTTCCATGCATGCACTGGCACCAGTGCTGCTGCTTTCTGACCTCCAAAAAACTCCCATGAAGGGTTTGCTGGGCCAAGGCTGGGTGGATCTGCACAGTGCATCTCCCTCACTCACCTGGGACCTCAGCTTTCCCTTTCAAGGATGTAAAAGCATACAACCCCCTCCCTGCAGCCATCCTGGGCTGTGCAATGATCTGGGATCATCAGATCATACCCAGCCAGGAGTTACACTCTGCTTTTTGCACCTCAGGTGGAACATAGCTCCCATCCTCTCTCTCCATCAGTGCCATAGGATCTACCATTGCCATTTGCTTCTGCACAGCCTGAGATGAGAGAATTCTCCCCGTGTCTGTCTTTCCAAAGTGGCAATCTCCCAATTTGTAGCTACCATTCTCTGCATCCTTCAGCTGCTAATTTGCCCAGGTAAATGGTTGTGGAGTGCTCAGGAAAGCATCAAGCCTGGGTGTGTAATGCAAAGGTTGTTATTTCGCCTGGAGAGTGGGGAGGCTCTTTGCACCATTTACTCCCTCCCAGACACCCTCTGGGGATGTCTACATCAGATTTGTCCCTCTGGACTCCCTCCATAGCCATGGGAAAAGGCAGAGTCCCTCCAAAGGCTTTGAACTCCTCTCTAGAGAAGCAACTCCATGTCTGGAGAAAAATCTCTCTCTTGATCAGCATGGCTTGAGAGGAATTTCCATTGCATGTCAAAAACTGGAAGACGTGGCTATGCCCCAGGTGTTGTGGCAGCCTCGGTGCTGCTGCCCAGCCTGATGCTGCTGGGACATGGGAAGCAGAAACCTGCTCCCTGTGCCCACTCCCCTAATAGACAGGAGGAAGCCTTTCTTCCCCAGGAAGCTGCTCTGCTTCTTCAGACATTAATGTTAATCACTCATGAAACTGCCCTTATCCTCCAGGGGCTGCTGAGATAAGAGGTGCCACTCATGCTGCTAATGTAAATTTGCTCTCATTTGGAGGGAAGGCTGTTTGTAAGCAGAGAAGATGAGGATTACCAGGAGCCCAGAGGCTGCTGATAGACAGCTGCCATCCCTGTGTCTGCAGCACTCCTTGGGGTGCTGGGTGGCTGATTAATATGAGCATATTGAGCCATATCTATAAAAAAAAAAAAAAAAGACTAAAAAGTCCTCTTTTTACAGGAACAGCACCAAGAAAAGTCCCATCTCTTAGATTCACTGTGGGAAAAAAAAAACAACTGAGAATGTTCTCAGTCAATATGTGGGACTCAAAAATATGGGGGATAATATGGGGGATCTCAAAAGCTGCTGTGTCTCCTCCCTTTGCTGTTCTTGGCCACTGAATATCTGGAAATGCTACCAAAAATGTCTCTTGCAAAGCTGCCTGGTTGTAGCCTGGGCGGCTCCTTTTGGGGATGTAAATCTTATCATTTCCATTTTACAACATGTGGGGGGAGGGAGGAACTCAAGACAAAGAAGATCTGGATGCTGAGGTCACAGACACCCACACAGCTCAGCCTGGCAAGCTCCTGAGAAGTCAAGGGAGAAGGAGGCCCACTGGGTGAAAATAAACTGGATTATGTTAGCTCAAATCATTGTCCAGTGATTCCTTCATCCCCAGGCTATCTCCAATTATGGCCCTAACCTTTTTTTTTTTTTCTTTTCCCCCAGGGAAATCCAGTGCCATGGCCTGCAACTCTCTGCTTTCTCTTTCCAACTCAGCCATGTCTTCTAGGGCATGCTTGCATGGGTAAGCTCTCTGCATGGCCTGGCAGCATGCTAACTGCTTTATTGCAGGTACAGATCTGCAGAAACAACTTTTTGCCATGATACCGAGTGTGTGTTTCCAGGAACAGGCAATGGGAGTGAGGAGAACTGCCCTCCATGCAGCATTCAGCATCTCATAGGTTTTCTGGAAGGGGAAGCAAACACCCATCAGCCAGAACAACCTTTATTCCTTAAACTTTCCCAGAGGGAGCGTTTCAAGGCATCAAAAGGATTTAAACCTGTCCAGCTGCTGCTGCAGCATAATTAACAGTTGCACAGTCAGCTCCAAGTGCAGCTGACAAAGTCTTAGCAGCAATCCTCTATTTATCACACTCCTGGAGTATTTATAGATCCACAGGAAGGCAGGGGGGGGGGGAAGAGAGAGAAGGAGAATAACAGGTGAGCTGCTTACCAGGAGGGATAACATTTGCTTTCAGCTGCATGGCATTTCCTGGGCTCCTGGGGAAGCTTTAGGGGAGAGGTTAAGGTGAAATGCCCTGGGGTGCAGGTCGAAGCCAGCAGGATGTCCTCCTGGGTGGGAGATGTGGAGGGTCAGCTTTCCCATGGGATGGTGAGGTCCTTTGGCAAAGAGGGGGACTTAGGCTGTTGCAGCTGGGTGCTGGAGGAGGACTAGTGCCCTGTGCCCTAAACAGCAGCCTTTTATCACTGGGAACTGGGAAACACAGTTTGGGTCCCTTCCTGCTCACATCTGCCTCTAACCGGGGATTTAGGTGGTGAGAAGCCACCCTGATCTCCTGTAACTCTGATTATAAGATGACCTTGGACTCTGCCATTTGTCTTTCCTCATCTCTCCTGTGTCAATTACAACCCAGGGCCACTTCATGGGAACGGGTATAAAAATAGTATTTCTTGAGCTACCCTGTGGGGAATGAAGAAACACCAGCTCACCAGGACGTTTGACTTGTGGGCTGAAAGGAGATGCTGGACCTGATGGGCTGGGAAGTCAGCCCAGGCAGACTGTGCAAGGACTGCCAGAGAGATCCCAGCTGCTCTGGGCTGGGTAAGAGAGGGAAGGAGATTGACACCTCAGTTCATCCCATAATACTACCAGGTATCTCTGGTATTTTCACAGCTCTCCCAGCTCTGAGCAGAAACTGCTCAGCCATTTACCATCACAAAGGGCAATTGCTCTGACAGTGAACTTCTCTGCACTATCTTGCACCAGGCTGTGCCCAGGAGTTATCAGCACTGGTTTTATTTCCTGCTGTGGCTTTATGACCCCAGTGAAATCATAAATGTATCTAAAGTCTAACTAAAGCAATTTAATATGCCCTATAAACGGTCTTATAAAAAAAATGGAGCAATGTTATTCCAAAGGGGAAGGAAGGTTACAATCCTTGCAGGTAACAAGGCATTTCATCTTTACTGTTCCTGTTCAGACACAAAACTTCCCCATTATCCATTGCTCCATGGCTGATGCAACCTTCCTGGGGAGTTGCCTTATGCTGTGATGGCCTGAGAGCACCCTTGGAGAGACATAGGAGCTGCTGCTCCTTAGAGCTGCACCCCACTTCTGTACGTCCCCAGGGCACACTCTCAACCCAGCCCTGCAAGGCTTGTACTAGCCCCTCAGTTTAGCTTGATCTGACACTCACAACCTTGCTCCATGGACCTGCAAGAACCTGGGCATACTATGCTCTTCAAACCATTTGGATTAGACTTTCAACAACAAAAATACATTTTCTTGAGCAGAGCCAGCAGGTTTCCTTTTCCATGCACTTTATTTACAGCAGGCTCCCTGTCCCTGGACTCCCAGGAGACTGCCATAGCTACAGTTCCCTTCAGCACAGTATCTTTGGTGCTGTATTTCTCGGATGAGGCCAGAGGAATCATTGTATATTAAACATGCAACTTAAGAGGTCTTTTTACGAATGGAGTTTACAGAAGAAAAGCTGCTCTTGTACTTGGCAATGCTGCAAAGCCTCAGAGCAAGGACTCACCCCCAGAATGCAGAAGCAGAGCCAGCAGGCTGTCGCAGCCTAGGAGAAAGGACAGGTCCTGGTGTCCACTTTGGAGGCAAGGCCTCTCCAGTTGCATATCTGGGGCCTTGCTGCAGGTACAAGGCAGCCCTGCTCTGTGGCTATGGGTGGCAACCCCATGGCTATGGGTGGCAGCACCATGTCTCCCCCTTTTCTTGTGATCTGGCCATGCACAGGTTCTGCTGAGTACTGGGAGAACTGTGGCCACTGGAAGCTGTGGCACAGGTGTTCCTGATTTACATCTTATGAAGAGCAGCTGGTGACCTCAGATACCTTTTCTAGGCAGGAAATCTTGGATTTCAGCCACAGAAATTGAGAACCTCAATCTATAAGTAACAGCAGGGGAATGTGCCTCTTCTCCACTGAAGCAGGTTGTCCTGAGCATCTCACAGGGCTTGAGAGAGAACTATCAGCTGAACAAACCCCCAGCAGCTTTCAGAAATGTCTTTATTTTTAAGGGAAGTGCTTTGCTGTTACCAGTTTGCTGGTGCTGTTTTGTGGCCATGGAGGGGCCATGAAACTCCTTTCCACAGGGTGTTCAGAAAATAAACAAGCCTCTGCAATCCATTTCCCACATTAACTCACATGGGCTGTGGGGGAGGCAAGGGCAGTTCAAAGCAAAGGTAGCACAAGATGAGAATCTATTAATGAGTGAAGGAGTGAGTGGGAGTGGTGTTTCGTGCCCTGCTGCAGCACATCTCAGGAGGCAAAAGAGTGGCCTCATGGTCTGGCACCCAGAGATGCCTTGGGGTGTCTGTTTCTCCACAGTATCATTTTATCACAATATCATTTTCTCCAACAATATCTGTTTCTCCACAATATCAGAGTCTATACCACAGGAGGGTGGTGGCATCCTCCTCTCTTTCTCACATTATTCTGCCTTGGACCAGTATATGGACAGTAGAGGTGCACAGAGAAGGAAATTCCAGGTAACAAACTTTAGTTGCATTTGTGAAACTTCATGATGGGTCCAAGCTGGCTGCATCCCCTGTCTTGTCTGGGGGTGCCCACCTTGAGCTGCAGAGCAAAGAGGCACAGCACAGGGGAGCTGCTTACCTTCACGCCTGGCCACAGAGGATGGGACCGTGCCTCCCGTGGGGAGGTGGGAAGCATCACCAGGACTTCTCAGAGGAGCAGATGTCAGACCTTGCTTTCAGCTCCTTTTCTCCTTTGCCTTAGTGCCCTATCTCGACCCTTCCTCCTCCCCAAATCAGCCAGACGGTTAATGCCGGGGAATGAGATTTTTGGGCATAAAGCTTGGGCCACTCCCAGACATCTGGGGCCAACTTCCCACTCCCCCCCTCCCCAATGTCACCTGCTCAGCGAGGGACAGTGCTGCAGCCCGGAGGTGACCCCGGCAGCTCAGCGCTCTCTTGACGGCGGCTCCCCATGCCCCAACGAAGGACCCTCCGCTCGCCCCCCCCACCCCCTTGCTCTGCTCCCCCGCCAGCGCTGCCCGGGGCTGGGGTCCGCAGCACCCCCGAACCCCTCCGGAGCCGACGGCGGGGCCGCGCAGCGCGGGGCATTCGCGCCCCCCAGCGGAACCGAGCGCGGAACCGAGCGCGGAACCGGGCGCTCGGTGCCTCTGAGGGGAGAGGCACCGGGGGTGGCTGTTCAAAGGAATTGGCGGTGGGAGCCTGGCATCCCGCCTCCCTGCTCGGCTTCTTTGTCCGGCACAGCCCTTTCCAAAAACGAGATGGGTTTAAAGCCACCCAGGCTCTTCACCGGCAGGACAGACCTTGAACTGCCTCTGGGATTATTTACCTGCTGGGAATCTCTCCTGAAATCCACACTTTCTTTCCCTAACACTTTTGCCCCATGCCTGCTGCTGAGGGTTCGTCAAACTGTATTTTGCATGCTTTGACTGCACAAGGATTAAAGCTGCCCTCAAGAACATACCAAGCCCATCCCCTTTAGAAATCATGCAGGTCTACAAAGACACCTGGAAGCTCAGATCTCCAGGGTCTGGGAGAGCATCATTTTTCTTCTTGCCCTCCTCCTGCTGCACATGGTACCACCGTTCAGCAAACCTCACTGCATCATGGACGCTGTGGAAAGCCAGCTGACCACCACTGTCTGTGTCTCCAGCCCAGCCTCCCTCTCTGAGCCTGCGGCGGATGGAGGGGTTGCAATTAGCCAGGAGCACCTGGACACCGATCTCCTTGTACTCGTGATGTGTCTCCTTTAGAGCAGAGAGACCCACGGTGTCTATGAACTGCATTGCTCCACAGTCAAGAACTAAGGTGTGCATATCTGTGGAGGGAGGACAGGCAGCTGCTGGAGGCTTCTCAACTCTTTTCTTGGCAGGTTTCAGGCAGCCAAACCTGGTGCCAAAAGAGCTCTTGCTGTTGCCTGTGTCTGCATTTCCCTGGGCCTCCACTCTTTGGTGCTCAGCAGACAGCAGGATAGGATTTACCCCGGTTTTCCGGTAGAGAACAGCCTTAAAATAGTCCTTGTTGGCATAGTAGAGGGATGACTCAAAGCGGAAGATTTTTATGTTGGCAATGCTGCTAAGCTGCTTGTAAGTGGACTGATCCTCATAGATCTCTGTGTTGCTGACCTTGCCCAGGAGCGTGGCCCTGGGTCTTTGCGTGCGGAAGATGATGCAGAGCAGAGCGAAGCAGATGCCCACCAGGAGCCCAATCTCTGTGGTGATCAGGGTTGAAGACAGCATGGTTGTCCACCACACCACTGTGTCCAGCTTGCTGAGCTGCCACATGCGGGGGGTATCACGGAACTTCCTCAGGCCACCCCGCAAGTTGACAATGGTGACCACACCCAGGATGGAGGTCTGCAGTGAGTAGAAGAGTGGGGCAATCCACAGCAGCACTAGCAGCATCACCAGGGAGGTGACCAGGCCAGAGATCTGGGTATGGGTCCCCGTGGACTCCTTCAACAGGGTCTTGGTCAGGGCTGCGGAGCTGGCGAAGCAGTAGAAAAAAGAAGGGATCAGATTGCACATGCCAATGGCAATCATCTCTTGGTTGGCACGAACAGCATAGCCATGCTTTTTGCCAAAGATTTCCGCCAGGGAGACAGTCATGGCAAAGCCAATAACAGCAATGGGCAGAGCATCAACTGCCAGGGTGGAAAACAGGTTTATATCTGGTAAAGTGGGTTTTCTGAAACCAGTGGGGATAACCCCACAAACAGCAGACTTGTATCGCTCTTCGAAGTTGAAGTAATAAGATGTTACTGTGGCTACAATGACCACCAGCAGCTCTATGGGAAATGGGGCCTTCATCTTCTCCTTATACCGGTCATTGAGCTCTTTGACTGGCACTATGATGGCCAAAGCAACCAGGCTGGTGATCAGGTCACAGATGTTGGACTTCTGGATATATCTGAAAAGGTCAACCCATGTCAGTATGAAGGACCCCACCCCTTCATGACGAGGGATTTTCAGTCCCAGGAGGTACTTCATCTGAGAGGTGATGATGGTGAGGCTGGAGCCAGTCACAAAGCCACTGAGGAGAGGTTCTGATAGGTAGACAGCCACAAAGCCCAGCTGTAAAAGCCCCAGCAGGATCTGAAAAGCAAGCCAGCCATATCTTTAGATTCAAAGAGAAGGGCTGGGAGAGGTGGCAGGCAGTTTTTTAGTTTGCTTCCACTTTAGCAGCTCTGGCTATTCTGTCTGCTGGGCACCCAGTGTGAGGCACAGGACTTTGTCTTCAGAGGTTAATCTGTGGCATGAAAAACTAAAAAACTTACCTGCAGGCTAGAAGGTCCCTGCTGCTCTCTCCTTACACACCATAAGAGCACCTGGTTAACACTGAAGGCCCAGGCAGCAGCTGTGAGTACCACTCAGTGCCTTAAAACTGGTGATGCACTGAGTTTTAGTTGTCCCAGTGAAAGAGCTTGAAGCTGCTCGGTGACAGCTGAGCCCAGGCAGTGGGGACATTGCCAGGGAGGGCAGCCTTTGAAGGAGGGTCTGCTGATGGCAGGGTCCTCGAGGGCTGTTCCTACCAAAACCTGCTCTAACCTGCCCCAGAGGCCAGCTCAGCTCCAGGGCTGGGTTGGTTATTCACAGTTCCTTCTCCCTTGCTCTGTCTGATCCTAAGCAAGTTTCAGACACATCCAAGGATGTGGCCTATGACATGGAAGGAAACAAACCCTCATATTCAACTGTGTTGGGGGGTTTCTAAATCACTACATTTGACTCAAGGGTGTCAGGATCTAGTCACATCACGAAAAGTTTCTCATGACTCTGAACCAAGACTGGAGCTGAGAGATCTTTAGGCTCAGAGAATTTCCTACCAGGCCAAGGACAGAGGGGAAGCAACACAAGAGTGAACATTTGTACCTGATAAAGACCAACCAGAAAGCTTAAGGAAAGGGCCACAGTGATGGCGTAGCAGCTCCTGTCACAGGTACCTGTCCCATTACTGGAGGAGGTGAAGTTGCCCACCAGCAAAGAGCCCGTGTTGTCATTGCTGTACCCTGCTAGCTGGAGGTGTCTGTTCACAGACTGCCCAATCATCAGGCACAGGACACCAAAGGAACCCACAAAGTTATGGCGTGAAGTAGCCATAGCCACGTAGATGATATTGCAGAAGAAGTTGGTGTAGATTCCGTAGATGGGATCCTGGTTGGCTAAGAGGGAGTAGGAGATGGATTGGGGGATGGCAACTATCCCCACCAGGAGCCCAGATATGACATCTCCCAGGAACTGGGTCTTGATGTTGTAATGGGGAAGCCATTCCAACACTGGGAACAGACGACAGAAGAAGGTGATGATGGTTTGATGATTGCATGTGCACACCTCTCTGGCTTTCTTTAGGATGAAATCCTTGGTGCTGAAGTCTGAGGGCTCATTCTCCTCCAATCTGACAAGTATAAAATTGGCAGGGCTCTCTTCTGGTGGTGGGGAGCTCAGTACATCTTTGCTGTGTCCTGACTTCTGGCTTGACGCGTCCTCCATTGCACCGAGAGAGCTGAGTTGGGAGAACAGGCAGCCATGAGGAGCTGCAGTCACACATATAAATGCTTTACTTTGCTGCAGAGCTCATCACACAGCTTGTACAGATAAATAAATAAAGGAAAATAACCTCAGAAAAATCAAACAGAAAAGCACCTTCTCACTGAGCTGGTTGATTTGTTTGTTTTCCCTCTTGGACCCGATTAACCACAACCCTGTGAGGAGACCTCACAGCATGGCTGCAGTTCAGAAATTGAACAGGGATGATAAGAAATCCCACTCCCCAGCCCTGCTGGGTTGTTTCACAGCACTCATCCCAAATCTCTTACCTCTTCCTGCAGAGAGACACGTGGTGCTTTCTCACTACCTGGAGCTTCTTCCCTGTGGACTTCCCTGGAGCTCCTCACCTCACAGCACACAGTGAACAGAGGAAGCACGAGGCAAACAACTCCAAACCCCTTTTCTTTGCCTTTCTTCTGGACCATGCACTGAGATCACTTGAGTTACTGAGTTACTCAGCCAGGAGCTCGGCCCTTTTATCTGGCTACAGCTGATGAAAATGGTGCAGCCATCCAAACCCAGTTGTATTTTGAAAACAAACATCATTCTGGAAGAGTATTGTTGATGACAACTTGCTCTGGCCATTAAGAATGATTGAAGGGATTTAGAGAAGTACTCCTGCCAGATAACAGTATTGTTGGTATCTGGAGGTGTGTTTGCCAAACAATGGGAAAAAATGCAAAGAAATCTTCCTGCCTGTGCCTCCCTGCAGAGCATTGATGCCTGAGTCCTGCCAGACTTCTCTGCTCAGGTTTTCATCTGCACAGACAGGAAAGGTGTGACAACACAGGTTATTTCTAGGTAGGCAGAAGAAGTCAATATATGTGTCAAACCTGCACAATCCACATCTTGCTTGTGCCCTTTAGCACAAATAACAAGGGATTTCGCTTTGCAAAAGTAAGCATAATTTGGTAAAATGCAGCACTGCATTTCTTCTGTAGGAAAAAGAGAACAATTATATTAGTAGCCAGGAAAAAAGGCAATGTCTCATCATTCTGAATTGAAATAGAAGCCTCATAAACACCATCTGTAACTGCTCTGCCCTTGCAATGTATGCCAACAACCTGCATCAGACCTCTCAGCACACACTCCTACTCACCTCATTCTCCACTCCTTCTTTTCCACCTCTTTTTCACTGACCTGGTCTCTTAAGATTTTTCTGGACATGCCATTGCTCCATAATCAGGCAGCTTGGTTGCTGCCTCTGCTTCTGACACTGTTCTGGGAGGGGGTTGAGAGCCCCCAGCATTTGGAGAGATGATATGGGGTATGGGGAGAAAACATTTTCACAAAGCTTTGATTTAGGTGCTGGGGAAATAACCTGAGAGGAGGGGGAGATCAGCATCCTGAGTTACATTTATCTCATCAGTGGAAATCTGCATCTCAGTAATTAGAAGTAAACAAATAAGAAACATCAGTGCTCTCTGGCAACAGGAAAAAAATGAGAGCACATGGTAGGGTAGACAGCTACTCAATGTATTTATCTATTTATGTGAACTCTCTTTATTTCTGCCATTCCTCCACAGCTCATGTATTTTCATCAGCTGATAGCTCCCATTTCCTTCCCCTTCTTTCAGTAATGGACTGTATCTTTCCTCAGCCTTGTCATTGCTCTTGTCCATAAAAGATGATCTCTTCATGTGTTCTATAATCCTTCCTAGTTATAGATAATTTTGTATCTTGGCCTGTCATCTGATATTGTCTCTACTCACTCATTTTTATTTTCCATCTTCTTCCTTAGCAAATGACCCAAATTTCTATTTTCTATACAATTCCTTCATCTTGAAATTCAGTCACTGAAGAACTAGTGAGGCAGTCACTGAAAAGCTGGCCAGGTTTCTTTTAAGTCAGCTTGTCAGCTTGGATAAAACATATCTGAGCACAGTTCATCTTTGGGTTTTTATCTTTCTTGGAAAGCATTCATTTCCAGGTCTGGATCTCTGATCTGTACACTATGAAAATAGAACAAGACATTTGTGACAGTATCTAGGTTCCTTTCTCCTCTGCTCTGAATGCTGCTGTTTTTTCTTCCAACTTCCATTTTCACTTGTATATACTGGACCTCTTTTCTTTGTTATGATTTCCTTTACCACTTGATGTAGCTTGGTAAGCCTTGATAAAGCCATGCTCTTTTATCTCTCACAGGCATAGGTGAGCAATTCAGGTTTCCATTCCTTCTTTCTCCGTGCCTCCCCTGCCATCCTTTGCAAATCCCAGTATCCTTTCAATGAAGTCTAAAGCCTTACCTACCTTTCCTTTTCCCTCTGTGCAAATTCCCAATTGCTTTTGTACACTTGGCTTTAATATATTTCATACTTTCCCTGCAATTATGGTCTTGAGCTCCTTTTCCCAAATAGCTTCCCAGTGTGTTTGGTTCTCTGCACTGCCCTCTTTGAAACTCCAAGCCTTCAGTGCTAGGGCAGCTTCTGCATGGTCCTCTCTGTGCTGGAAATTTGGGCTGTGGGCACCAAGGAGAGGCCATTTTCTCCATACTGGCAGAGATACAAGAACACACTGGCTGACACTGACCACTCTGTATGTCTCTGAAAACACTTTCAATGAGGTGATGCCAGGGTGGAAGCTGCGTTTCCTGCTTGCTCTAGAAAGTGTACAACAGAGAGTTTAAAAAAAGAAACCCACAATGGAACCTGAATGTGACCTTCAGCTGGCTAAGACTGTGCTGCCTTCCAAACACAAGGTCACTATTTTACTGCTGAAACTGTTTGTTTCCAAATGTACCTTCAAGGGTTGCTCTTCATTGCCACTATAAACTCACTTAGCTGTTTAGCTCCATTCTGGGCAAGGTTGGGTTGGACAGATGGTATTAACTTGAACAATTCAAGTGTAGATAGGACATTTCCTGCCAGTAACATGGCACCCTCTGTTTTTAAGACAAGCAGAAAGCATGAAATCCAAATTTGTCATTTGTGGGATGGTACGTGAGCAATGTGGACATCCCTCCATGCAACAGCCATTGCAGTCAGCTAGAAACAGAGCAGTGGAAACCCAAGCTCCAGGTGCAAGGAAAACAAAATAGTGGGGCTATTTTGGTTTCCTATCCTAAAGCAGAAAAATAATGAAATTATCAGGGTCCATGATTGCTACCCAGACATTTTGCAATGGGAAATGTGTTGAGAATTCAAGTCTCTGCTGCTGTGGCAATGCATTGCTTCTGTTTAACACAATGAGCTGGCATCTCCAGTTTTCTTTGGAACAGAGCTAACTGCACTACACAGGATTTTTTATTTGCTTAAGGGCTTGTAAATATACTCAAGACTTTGGCTACTGGAAGCCTTTCAAGTAACATTCCACCTGTCTTCGCTCCACAAATGGGCCAGCCTGGCATATCACACAGCTGAACCCCACTGCTTTACAGTTATTTACATCATATGCTCCTTTATTAGAAGAAAAGAAAAAAAAAAAAAAAGTGAGCCCAGGTAATGGTGCCAGGTATCTAAGAGAGATTCTTTACTTCCCTTTAGAAGTACTAACCTGGCAGCCTTTTTGGATGGCTGCTGGTTCAGTTCCACTTGGAAATGAATTTTCAACATGTAGACATCTGCAAAACACCATCCTTCCTCTAAAAGGAAAAAAAAAAGAAAGGCACTGAACTGGTCCCAGTTCTGAGACAGAGCAAAACATTACAAAAGTGCCCAAGGACAAAAAAGATGAACATAACTTCTTCTATGGTTTCTTGGAAAGCAATTCACATTTCTGCAAGAGATAACACCAGAGAATGTGGAAGCAGTGTACAGGAGCCTTTTCACACACCCCAAATGGTGAGACAGACTGTCACAGGGTGCCGTGGGAGTCAAAGGGTTCCAGAAAAGGGATTAGGAAGCTTCACAGAGAAGTGCTGCAAAAGTTTCAGCAGGAAGTTTCTAGCCTGCTGCTTACCAAGTTCTGGGAGGGCTCTGCATGAACTGGACCCCTGGGGGACCTTCCCAAGCAGCCTCCACCAGGCTCTGACCTGGGAGATGGGGCTGGGGTGTCTCATCCAGCACAGGGGAATGTATGGTGAGGATTACAGCTGTCCACAGGTAAGGTATTAGCTCCAGTAAAGGGTGATGCTGATTGGAACTGTTATCTCAGCTCTGTATAAGCAGAAATCAGTTACCCAGCTGAAGGCAATGGCTGCCCTATGCTCTCCAGGAGAGCAGAAAGCTTCTGCTGGCATTCTCCATAACTGAGGAGTGCTCCTTCCACTCTGCTGGCACCAACCCAGTAATTACAGCATGTGCCCAAGGTCTCCTAAGGTAAATGGCATCCTCAGGTAAAAGCAGAGCCCTGCTGGATCAAGCAAGTCTTTTGCATACTTCAAGGACATTTATGCAGATCAAATATTCACCATAAGTGCCCAGAGCTGCACCCAAAGCTGTCTTCATTTTTGCTCAGGAACCTTATCAGTTATGGCTGGTAACATATCTGACCAAGTCAGACAAGTTATTATGCCAAATAACACCGAAAAACATTGCAGCAAGGCTGAATATGCCATACCATGTGCCAGACCTACACATACTCTAAAAGCACAAGTGGCACCAAACCGGACCAAATCTGCCGTTTCTTGCATCTTGAGGATACGGGCCCGGCCCACAGGAGGGTGCTGCTGACCCAGCACAGCATCCCCGCACTGCTCCTCTTTAACCAGGAGACAAAGAGAAAACCGGGGTCAGGGGGAGGTGACAGCCTGCTGCTGGCCACGTGTCGTCCATCAGTGCCTGGATAATGCCAGCAGGAAAATCCCACGGGTGTCTGCATGGGTGCCACGCAGTGTAGGAACACGTGGGGTACACCAGGGAGCGGGCACTGCTGCCAGGAGAAAGAGGGGCTGGGGACTCACTGCTGAGGGATGGGTGGGTTTTCTTCTTCAGTGCTGCAGCACTTTCTAAATATCAAGCATGTGACCACATAAAAAAAAATATCATAGGTATAATCTTTTAATGGTGATAAAGAAATCCCAAAGATTTTAGCATGTTTGATAGAAAAATCGTTGTGCTAACAAAGCTTCTGCAATAAGGCACATTAGCATTTAAAAATTACAACTGATCCAGCTCTGACAGATGGAGACAATGTAAAGAGGCAACAACACAGAGAGGCTATATCCTATCACAGGACAAAACAAGAGGAGACACTGGCAAAATATTACTCCCATCACAAACATCACAAACATTTGGTTTCAGAGCACAGCACACAACAGGGAGCTGATGGCAAACACCCCTCCTCAGCCTGGTTGCAAATGTCCATGCAGCACGGACTGATGCCATCAGCTCACTTCCCAGAATCTTTAGATTCCACCACCAATCTAGGAGAAATGTCATACCTTATTTTTTACTGCACAGATAAGTCACAGTAAATAAAAAGTAAGATCTTTCATACATACTGTGCACCTTTCCCACATTTTCTTCAAATAAAACTACTTGGTAAACCAAGGTCAGCTGATTGATGGGATTTATTCCATTCCTGAGGTCCTATTTGGTTAAACTTATTCTGCAACCTGAAAAAGCTGCTCCAGGCAAAATTTGTCATGTTGTTAATTCTGCAAAACATTATGTCACAAATATCTAAAATTATTCTGAATTCAAAATTATTTTAAAAAACAGACCCTGCGGCATATCAAGGTACCAGAGATGATGGTCAGGGAACTCAAGAGCCTGAGGAACTCCAGGCATTATGTGCTTACCAGAAAAAGTGAGGCTTTTTCTCTTTAACCATGTTTCAAGTGCATTTCAAACATACATAAAATTTGCTTCCTTAAGTAAAAAATTAGACACAAAAAAAATGGACCCAATCCAGCACAATGTTTCACTTCCTATTTTACTGTCTAGTCCTGAGATCATTTGGGAGCTGGACTAGGAGCTAAGTGCTTTCAGAGCTGGAGGGAGCTTGCATTCAAATATTTTGGGTAGTAATTACTCAATTCAGATTGGAATCTCAGTTCAATGCTGTAATTTTGCACATTAGAGAACAGCAATACACTTAGCTTACATAATATCCAGAAAATAAAACATAAAGGTACTAATTATACTGTGAAATAAATATATATATTAAATATTTGCCATTTTACCTAGCCAGAGGCTTCACTTCCAGCATTGTAATGATCATAAAAGAAAAAGCAAGGCTCAGAATTATTTCCACTTTAGGTAGAATTTGACTGAAATAATAGTTTTTCACATGAGCAGCTGATCCTACAAAGGCTTACAAACATGACAACCAAGTGCAAGTAATTCTTGGGACTTAACAAGGTCATTCACAGTGCAAAGTCTGCACTAAAGACATTGCTCCTTTTCCCATTTGCAGAAGTGCAAAACCCTTCTAGTGGGGACAGTGACATCAATACAGAAATCCCACTATGGTGTCCTATATTGAGACTCAGCAAAGCAAAGTAAGCTACAGAGATACAAAAGCATGAGCATGGCATGAGCAGCAGATGACTGCTATCTGCCTCACAGCTTTATTAGCATAGCCATGTAAATAAAAACAATTAAAAAATTAAAATAATTTCAATCATTTAATCACTTTTCCAAAGCCTGTGGAAAAAAAAAAAAACTCACAACAGATGATAATGCCCTGGAACAGATTATACATCTGAAGAGTTTCACCCCCAACTCAGGGTTCTCTTCTTCCAGTTTTTAGGATCTTCTAGACCAGCATCCTTGCCATGCTCCCAGTGCTGGGAGCACAGGTAGGGTAAGGTCATTGCTGAGCCCAGGTGAGCCCTGTGCCTGCCTGTGCACACCTTAGGGCCAGCATGGGTGTTCCTGCACCATTTCTGGAATGGAGACCCATGGGTGCCTGACCTGACCCTGAGTAACAGCTCCCAGCACCAGCAGCACTGGAGACGATAGCAGGTAAATAAGAGTCATGGAGAACAGAAAGTTGGCACAGCCCTTGGGTGAAATATCCAAGGAACTGGACCCAAGGAAATGTGCAGTGCTGCTGCTCTTCTCAAGAGATAACTGGCCACAGAAAGATTGGACCCCACCAGGTAAGATCTAGATGTAGGACTTGGCACGAGGAGAGCTGACAGCCAACCTCAGCACAAGGCTGGGGGAGGCAGCTGGATATTGACCAGCTTAAAACCCTGGTGGGGCAGCCAGGCTGCTTTCCTGCCTGCAACACCTCACCTCTGCATGTCAGACCCATCAGCAATGGATTTTAATGTCTCTTGGCACACCCCAGCAGAAATGAGTGGAGATGAAGGAATAGCTGTGGTTTTTCCCCCAAGAGAGTGCATCTTTCCATCCATCACTGCAGCCTGACAGGGAAGGAGCAGAGCAGCCTGGAAGCTCTGCTGCCCTGGCTGAGAAAGCCACAGACAGACTTCAGTTAAAATTAGATTAAAATAAAAAAGCATGACACCAGAAAATCCCTTATTTATGGAGTTTGGAGCAGTGACTCCTGCAGCAGCACCGAGCAGGAACACAGGTTCTGTGTTATTATTACACTTGCTATGGAGAAAGGCACACAGCAACTTAACAGTGTCACACAGCAGCCTTACAAAAAGGACACCTCCAGGCCAACCATTCCTGGGAGGCACCATTACTCCTGCAGCTACACAAACCCTCACACAGCCCCACACTGGGCTGAGGTTCCAGGATGCTCCTGGGGGGATATGTACAGTGGTGCTCTCCATAGCCCCCTTTCTCCCAGAGAACTGGTGGAAAGTTGGGGTTGTTCCACACCCTCTGTTGAGGACCTTCAGCCTTATCAAAAGATCTGGCATGAAAACTGAATAGCAGGTCACACGTAACAGCAACATACACAACGACAGTGACTCTGCTATTTACAGTCAATCATGTGCAATGTTTTCCAGCAAAACACAGAGACAAGTGTTTGAGGGTGGAGAGGTGAACCTGACAGTGAATTGGGGGGGAGCTGATGGAGCTCCTCCTGGACTTCACCAGGAAATCAGGTTCACTAAGTCACACAAGGCTAAGCTTGTCAATGTCATTATAAATCAAAAAATTAGCACCACATACCCTACTGCAGTACACTTCCCTGTTTTATGAAGTGAATTGAAAATTGCTTCCAAGCCAAAATAATCACAGAAGTGAAAGAGTTATTCATGCAACTGCCACGTTACAAGGAACTGACACTACCATCTACCACAGCCTCAACTGCAAAAAGAGAACCTGACATTTAGAAGGAGACTACTGAAAACATTTCCAGGAGTCTTTAGTATAGCTGAGACTGTGAGTGTTAATTTCCATAATGCAGTGTTATTGTCATTACTGAATGTGCTAATGATCTCTTAATCCTTCATTTAGACTGATCATTGCTGATAAGTACATTTGGGAATGGAGATGAACTGATTTATACCATCTCCCAGTCTGGTCTGGGATACTGAAGGTTACACCTGGGATCAGCATCCCTGTTCTGCACAGAGGCATAAACCCAAACCCAATAATCCTGAGATTTTCTCTTCCTATGAAATACAAATTAAGCTGTGAGCAGGGATAAGAGAGAGCTAAAAGACAGAGGGTACAGCAGACCTCCCTTTACAAAATCCCATACATGTATCCTACCATTAATTTAAAAGAGCAAAAGGCAGAAGAGCTCTTTCTAGGACAGAAACAGGAGCATTGCAAAAGTGTAAATGGATATATTTAGCTGCTGCATCCACCATACAGCAGCAAAAGATATACAGATATGTACACACACACACACACACACACGTGTGTATACATAGATACTGAATTTCTTTATAAGACAATTTGGGGAGACAATTTTCAATCAGTGGTCCCTGATTCCTAAAGTAAAAATCAGATTAAAAAAAGGGTCTACAAACTTATTCAAGCAAAGCATGTTTCCTGCTAGTAGGCTTAAATAGTATTCATGCCTCTGTTAAAAAATTATTATAGGCCTAAAAAAAAGACAACAACAACTTCTGGACACTACCTTAAATAAGAACATTAAAAGCTGGTCTTTGGTTGACTGATTGCTTTTGGATTTTAATATGATTTCTTGTGTTTTGTTTGAAATGGAATTTTGAAGGCCATATTGCTAGTTGTGGCTGCACAAACAGCACTGAGGCTAAACAGCCTAGCTGAACATAAATCACTTCACTATACCTTTTAGCTGTAATCTAAAATAATTGCTTGAAAATCAATTTAGGGCTGTTTTATTGTGCTTTTATGTAAACAAATACCCATGAGCTACAAATATGTGTCCTGCTAGCTGTGGAAAGTGCGTTCTTCTTGGAAGTAACATTGTAATTCCTCTCTTCCTGGCACAGGTAGAAATAGATGCAAAAAAAAACCAAAAAAAAAAACCAAAAAAAACCCAACCAAAAACCACAAAAAAAACAAACCAAAAAAACCCAAACCAACAGAAATAATCACTGTTTTCCCCTTCCCAAATAGAATTTGGATACACAAACCTGTGCATGGTCACAGGTCAAAAAATCTCCACCTGAGCAGCATGGAAGGAGTATGGGAGAGAAGTTGGGTGCAAAGAGGAAAGACTCACCCAGAACAACTTCTGCTTTACCTCATTAAGACCTCATGTATATTTAGATTTTATTTACCTGTCTCAAACCTGGGGAGTTTATAAAATCACCAATCTTTCACTCTACAGTAAAAAACGAAGCAAACAGTCCCAATCAGTCATTCCTTAGAAAACAAAATGGTGTGGAGATACGGAAAAGCAATGCCAGGATGAGGGACAATAAATGAGTTGCCTCTCATTATTTGGCTGGACAGGATGCCCAGACTCCTTCAAAATCCCATCCCATATGTAAAGACAGTGTTGCAATAAAGACTTGATGATCAAAACTCAAAGAAGAACTGAGACATGGAAAATTCAGGAGAGAAGAGAAATGAGATGACCAACAACATACAAAAGCTTTAAGTTTCACAGATTGGCCTTAACCAAGAACTGCCTTCATTCAGTATCACCTATTGAATCACTATACCCAGCAGGCAAATTCAAAGCCTTAATCAGACTGCACTGTAACCAGTGTGTTAACAGCAACCCTGCCTCTTTTTATCAGGGTGCATATATATATATATATATATATATATATATATATATATATATATATATATATATATATATTGCACAGACATACAGACCCACAGTCATTTTTTCCCAGGCTTTGTTCCAGGTTGCTGTCTCTCCACAATTAGTTGTCAGGATTGCTGGTCCCCCCGTGCCCCTTCACACCCAAAGCAAAGGCCACGGCCTGGTGCACACTGTGGAAGAGAAGGTGGTCTTCCCCCTCTTTAAAGAATTCTCCTCGGATCAGGGAACTCCTCACAGAAGGATTGCACTGGGCAAGCAGCACCTGGATATCAATCTCCCTGTAGTCCTTGCAGACTTCCTTGAGCGTGCGTATTCCTGCTGTGTCCAGAAACTGCACTGCACAACAGTCGATCACTATTGTGTGAAACCCCAGAGGTTCAGAGGCAAAATCCATGGAGATGTCAGTCTGGTTGCCACCAGACTTTTTCTCTTTAAGCATTGTTTTTGCAGCCTTTTTCTTCGCTGCCTTTACCCAGACTGGGTTCACCCCAGTTTGCTTGTAGAGGGTGGATTTAAAGCACTCCTTGTTGATGTAGTAGAGGGGTGCCTCAAAACGAAACACCACGATCCCTGGCTTGGTTTGCAAGTTCTTGTAAGCAGACAGGGATTCATAGGTCTCAGACTCTGCAACCCAGCCAAGCAGTGGTGCCTCGGGTCTCTGAGTTCGGAAAATGACACAGAGCATAGAGAAGCAAACACCAACCAAGAGCCCAATCTCAGTGCTAATGAGTGATGAGGCTGCCATTGTAACCAGCCAGATCACAGTGTCCACCCTGCTCAAATGCCACATTTTTGGCAGGTCCTTGAACTTCCGCAGGGCTCCTCTGAGGTTCACAATGGTTATGACAGCAAGGACACACTTCTGAAGGGAATAAAATAAAGGTGCGATCACAAGGAGGACTAAGAGGATTACCAAACTAGTCACTACGCCAGACACTTGTGTCCTACAGCCTGTGGACTCTTTGACAAGAGTCTTGGCAAGTGCTGCACTTGTTGTGAAGCAATGGAAGAAAGAGGGAATGATGTTGCAGAAGCCAATGGCATACATTTCCTGGTTGGCCTTCACGGAGTAACCATGCTTCTTGGCAAACATCTCTGAGAGGGAAACAGTGATGGCAAAGCCAATAATAGCTATGGGGACAGCATCCAAAGCCACATTAGGAATCAGGTTCCAGTCTGGAGGATGAGGTGGCAGAAACCCAGTTGGGATGTGTTCAGCAATGCTCGAGCCATAAGTCTCTCTCAGCTTCCCATAGTGAGATGCCAGAGTAGCTGCCACAACCACAACTAGTTCAACTGGGATTGGAGCCTTGAGCCTGGATTTAAAATGTTCATTAAGCTCTTTGGTTGGAATAAGTACAAGAAAGCATAAGAAGCTGGTGATGAGATCACAGATGTTAGTCTTGTGTATGTTTCTGAAGATATTTATCCACGTGGTGATGAGGGAGCCAATGCCACTGCTCCGTGGAATGTCGAGGCCCAGGAGATACTTGACTTGTGAGGTTAAGATGGTGAAGGAGGCACCCGTGACAAATCCACTCAGCAGTGAATCCGAGAGGTACACTGAGAGAAAGCCCACTTGAAAGAAGCCCATTGCCACCTGGAAGGCAACCACACACAACAGATTAGGATGCAAATCCTTCAGATATCACTGTGGGGCTCTGGAAGGAGACCAGATTTAAAAAAAACACTGTGCACAGCCCTGGAGGACAAGGCATGGTCTGAGCATAGAGAAAAACAGCATCCAGCTACTCCTGGTGCACTGCACTTAAGTCAAATGCTTTTTTAACAGGGAGCTGACTTTTTAGGGGCCTTTGTACTCCTAATTGCTTGCTCCTTGGTTCAGGTGTAACTTCTTTTAGTTACCCCAGAAGGCAAAAAAAAAAAAGAAAATCCTGGGGAAAAAAGCACTTGAAGAACTGGCTGCTTCTGTCATTTCTCTCTCAAGTTCTAATAAGCTCTGTGAACATTGCATGGATTCAAAACCTTTTTGTCTGTCTGTCTTAAACTGGAGCTCAGAACCTGCAATAAAAATACAGCTTATGCCATAGCTGTTGTCCTTTGTACTGCTTAGAGTTTGCTGCATCTGACTCAGAAAGTATGTGAGCTGCAAACACTGGTGAGGCAGATTCCATAAATTTTTAAGTGCACTGTCATTCATTTTTATTAATGCTCTTTCATGGGAGTGACTTATGCATACCTGCTCCATACACATTTCCTGATACCTGGAAAAAGTTCTTTCCTCCCCACTGACCTTCATGCCAAATGGAACATGGAGCTTCCCACAGCAGTTTGCTAGAAACTTTTTAATTCCCTGTGCTGGCCAGCAGGGATACTCACTCTGTTATCTGAAGAACTCACAGGTAGAAAAAATCAAGTAGTGTCAATTTGAGATACACTATTAGGTAGTTAAGGCAAAATAAAGGTAGCCAGGATCACAGCTGGAAACCTCGTGAGAACAATAAAGTATTTTTTGAGGTGAAGGCAAATTTAGGACTGACTGGATACTGGCTCAGAGACAAGCTCTAAAAAAAAGGCTCCCTCACAGCCTTGGTAGTTAGGTTAATGGATGTTTTTTCTAACTGTGAAACATTAGCAATAAGTGCCTTACCTTGTTATGCTGTAGGCAGCTGGTGTGAGCAGACTTGCATTCTGAGATTTGATTAGAAAGTTTCTGGTACAAAAAATTTCTGACTTTGGTTACAGCTTCCAATTAAAAAAAAATATTTGCACATATGAAGACGTATTGGTTAGCAGGCAGAGAGACAGAATAAGCCTAACAGAGGTACATAAGTACCTTTGTACAAAGTTAGTTGTACCTACAAAGAACTGTAAATTGTACAGTGCAATTCACAACCTTGACACTGTACTGATCTTACAGTGATGAAACACAAAACCCAGGGTACCTCACAAGTCCCAGAATATTTCTGAACTTACTCTAACTTGCAGTACAAAAAAATGTCTCCAATTGCATCTAAAACCAGTGTTTTACACTATCACTGCTATATTTCCTTATTTTTTGCTTCTCTTCAGTTTGATTAGCTAACACCCTGGAGGTCACTGTTAGAACAAATCAATGTGAACTCACAGACTGAAACACTACAGCTCTGCAGTACTACTGTAACTAAATCCATTCTGATTAATGCATAACACTATGGGGAAAAAAGAAAGATACTTGCATGAATTTCAGTATGCAGTGAATTTTAGGAAGTAGAGATGGAGTAATAAAATACAGCTGTGTAATGTATTTTAATATGGTAATAATTACATGTTTTATTTCAAATATATTTTATCACTTCTAATATCCTTTTCATATAGCAGCATTGCTTGGAATTTGAATGGCCAAAGAACAAAGTTTTACAAGCACAGTGACAAATAAAAAGAATCTGGAGATACTTTTACTGTCCAGATTATTCTTTGATAAAAGGCAGATGACTAAAGTCTGAAATGAAAAGCTGACACATCATATTTTGGCCTAATGGAAGGGAGGCCTAAGCTATAAGCTAGAAAACAACCTAACAACTTCTGACTATATTGAGGAAGGTGATGAGTAAATTGTTTGGGAGCAGCAGGTGGCTATGTACAGGTCCTTACAGTCCCTAAGAGAGTAGCAATGAAGCACAAAAAAACCAAATTAAAAATAAAATAAAATAAAATAAAATAAAATAAAATAAAATAAAATAAAATAAAATAAAATAAAATAAAATAAAATAAAATAAAATAAAATAAAATAAAATAAAATAAAATAAAATAAAATAAAATAAAATAAAATAAAATCGGACACCAGCGAGTTTCCTGCACCATAGTAACTATAGAACTCCAGTCCTCCCAGGGTCTGCTCCTTGGGATGTAGATTGAGAACACTGCAAGCCCAGCAGGCTATTCACACAGACAGCCCCTTAAAGAATAATTAAAACTATTTCCATGAAATAGTCATTTGCCCACCTCCTCTTACCTGATAGACTCCAGCTATGAAGGTCATGGTGGCTCCCACTCTAATTGCATAGCAGCTTTTATCACAGAGCAGCTCCTGGGATGTCTGATTCAGAGGGGAGATGGTGCTGTTCCCAGGCGCTGCTGCAGCGCTGAGGATGCTGAGTGCAGCTGGCTCCAACTCATAGCCAGCTCTCTGTATTTCACGATCCACCACTTGTCCCACCATCAGGCAAATCACACCAAAGATGCCAACTGAGATGTGGAGGGAGGTTCCAAATATGAAATAAATAATGCTAGCAAAAAAGGACGTGTAAAGGCCATAAATAGGCTCCACTCCAGCCAAGATAGAATAGGCGATTGACTGTGGGACTAGTAAGACCCCCACGATCACACCAGACATTATGTCTCCCAATAGGTACTCTCTTAGTTTGTATTTAGGAAGCCACTGCAAGACAGGAAAAAACCCCAAAACATGGTCTTTAACTTTGTCTGGAGTACAGCTGCAAGTTTTCTTTGCTTGCTTAACCACCAGAGCCTTCAAGCTGCTCTTCTTCTCTTGTGGTTCCAAGAACATCCTGTGATGGAAACTGCACTTAGCATCATCTCCTTCTGGCATTTCAGTCACTGAGTGGATGTTGTTTAATTCTGCCATTTCTGCCATCTCAAGGACTCCCTGAAAACATGAAGGACCATTTGCGTTAAACTACAAATTAGTGTGCTATGTCATACTTTTTACCAGAGAAAATACAGTATTTATGAAAAACAAGGGCTGAAGTCTCAGTTCAGCACAGAAAAGCAGTTTTCAAGCAAAGTTTAAAAAAGCCTCCTCATTATAACCCTGTCAAACAAGGAATCACCTTCTCTAGGAGGGAAGCTGGTATCTCATAGAATAAACCTGCTGCTGGCAATATTGTGAAATAGAAAGGAATGCAGAAGCACTGTCACTCCAAGAGGCTTCCTTGGTAAAATTCTGATCTGCACACTGTTTCACCATGCAAAGATGGGCACAAGATTTTCTGGAGTCCAACAGTCACATTGATTCAGCTGCCAAAAATGAACTACAATGAGTGTACTTCTAGTATTGCACAACTTGGTCTATATCTCACTTAATTATTTTTTTTTTTAAATCCAGTGTTTTCACACAGTGTTACCTAAGAAGATGCAGTCTTTACACAGTAGCTTTATTCAGCCAATGATACACTGAAAGGAATGTTCTTCACTTTTTGAAGTTGGCTTTCAAATAAATTACATCTGACCAAAACAATACACACAAATGAATAGGCACAATGGAAGGCAGGTGACACACTTCTGCTAGAACATGGGCTTTAACAAAAGCTGCCTACAAACAGTGAATCAAGGTAATTATATCAATGCACATTTAATACTGGAAACACATTGCTTGAAGCACTACAGCCTGCATTTCCCTAGAGCTACAGTATGCAGGGATCTATCTAAAGTCAACACACAGAACAGATGCTGATAGATATATCTGAAGTCAACTCACAGGACAGTTGCCAATAGTTAGCCAACAGAAAATATCAGAGAAAGGGGTTTGCATTTTCTGCTCCTGGCCAGGACTCCCAAAAGGTCTTTTCATTCACTACAGACCCAGAAACAGTGTGTCTTTCTGGTGGGTAATCTCCTGCATCCTTCCAGATAACCAAACAGAGCTCCCTTTGCTAGCCTGACACTGGCTTGCTACTGAAAAGGAGCCGTGTTTTGAACAGACACCTCCCTGGCTCCAAAACTGATCTGCATGAAGGCATCAGTAAGGATGGATTTTCTGGGTAAGATGGGCACTGAATGCCTTCCTGTAATCATGACCCACACAACCCATGCTCTGCCACATGCTGGAGCAGAATGAAGAGCATTGGCAGGCTCACATTCTGTGTGAGATATTTTATTGATACCTTCATTCACCTCTCTTCCCACCCAGCAGGTTTTTCTGCCAATGTCAATGCTTTTCTCCAGCTCCTGCCCTGTTCCCTATTTCCATGCCTCCCACTCTATACCCAACTCACCTGAACTGCACATGGAGTTTTGCAAGATGGTCTGAGCACAGCTGGAGGAGCTGCTTAGGCAGTGTCACACTCCAAAAAATTGAAAAATGAAGCTTCAACACACTGCTGGATTGGGTGAGACTTCAGTGGAAAATTCCTAAGTTTGAACACAAGTCTTGATTCTGGTATCTATGTCCTCTTTTGCTCTTGGCCTTTATAACTTGGAGAACTGAAAGTTCTAGATCCAAGGATGAGTCCACCTAGAACTTTAGTACATACACATTTTTAGGAGTAAATTTTCAAATGTACATACTTGTCTCCATATTTGCTCTTGTAATTGAGTACAATAGAAGGGAAGAAAAGAAAGCTTCAGTTTTGCCTACCTGTCCTGCTTGATTTTTCCAAACTTTTATCTTACAGCCTTGGCCATATTGCATTGTATACCCATATGTCTATAACAAATGTTATAATGACAAACTTTCCTTGGCTGATGCTTTCCAGATCTTTAACTTTTATGTGTCCCTATGAAGAACTGAGATCTTTACAATGAGGAAACACGCACTGAAAGAAATAACATACTCAAGATCATGCTTGAAGAACAGAATCACAGAATGTCAGAGGTTGGAAGGGACCTCCTTAAGATCATTAAGTTCAACCCCCCTGCCAGAGCAGGACCAAAACTAGGGCAGATCACTTGGAAAGGCAACCAGACAGGTCTTGAAAGCCTCAAGAGAAGACTCCACAATCTCTCTGGAGAGCCTATTCCAGGGCTCTGTAACCCTTACAGTAAAGAAATTCCTCCTCACGTTGATGTGAAACTTCTTGTGCTCTACCTTGAAACCATCGCCCCTTGTCCTATCACAGGGAACAAATGAGGAGAAGTTGTCCCTTCCTTCTTGATGCCCAGCCCTCATATATTTATACACATTAATTAGATCCTCTCTCAATCTTCTCTTCAGACTAAAAAGCCTCAGGTCCCTCAGACTTTCTTCATAAGGTGGATGTTCCAGTCCCTGAAGCATCCTCATAGCCCTACATTGTACTCGAAAGTAAATTCCTGTCCCTCTTGAACTGGGGAGCCCAGAACTGGATGCAATAACATCCCTACCTTCCAGATACCTAATCATACCCCCACGTACAGTATTGAAAGGTCCACTCAAGGATTATTTGTAGTACTCACTCCAAAAAAACAAATACTACACAGTGAGAATTAAGTGGATCCATCATTCAAAACCACATATGCATCATGTGTGTAAGCACATTCTATAAGTTGTTTTTACTCATGCAGTTTCAGTCATTTTGCAATTTACAAACCAAAAAGCTTTTCACCCAAAGTTCAGCAAATCAATACTGTAAAAGTTGACAGAAAAATTCACTCCAGACTGCCTTTTATTTGCAGCAGATCACTCGAATGAGTTTGTTCTCCGAGATTTTAGTAAAGACCTTACTAAAAGAAAATCCTTCTGATTCCCCTCTCCCTCATCCAGGACTTGTAGACAGCTCACTCAGACCTGGGATTTTCCCTTAATATGCCAGAGAACTCCAACACAATACCCAGACAGTGCACTTCAGTTCTCTGCAGTGCTGTAAAACAGCTGCACAGTAGATGATACCTGGCTTCCTTCAGTCATGTCTAGACAGTAGAGAAATGTTCTAAGTAGAATTCTTTTTGGCTACTAAACTCTCATATAATGGATCTTTGTGTTGACCTGCAGGACAGCTTTCTCTACGTGGCATGAAAGGGGCCTTTCATCATACAGTAACTGCTTCTCATAGTGTTATTTCCTAGTGTCCTGACATTTCCAACACCCATTTTACCCTTTTCTGCCTGAAAGGGTCGCTCTATAATATTTTTGTAACCATTTAGCTCCAAGTTTGCCTAGTAACATTGGATTTTGATCTTAAAAAAACAAACAAAACCCACCCTTTGGTTCAGTACACTGAGGGATATTCTGTATACTTAACTTGGGAAAGGAGCTACCGTGCTTTTTACTTTGAAAGCCTCTTAATTGTGTACAAGAAACTTGTATGCCTAGAATTCCCTTTCATCAGCTCCTTTTTTCCCTAAGATCTTCAGGGAGTGTCTGATTGTCTCAAAGATTCACTTAAGATACAAAGTAAAAGCCTATAACACAGAACTGAGGAAGCGTTTAGTATCTCTGTTACTGACTGAGAAAAGAAAAAAAAAATTAAAAAAATAAGGGGAGGGACTGCATTCTTGTGAGACTTTTACAGACTATTTCTGGACCCATACAGGCCTTACTGATGCCATGACATGGCAGAGGTGAACTAGCATCTGCCTAGCATCTGACTCTGGAGAAACACTACCTGCAGCACTGGGCTTGCTGGCATGGACTCCATTTCTCTGTTACTGATCCCAGTCACATTGGCAGCAAGAGAATAACGTATTGTGAAGCCCACTCGCCTGCTGAAATAACATTAAAAATTTAAACTTGAGAATTTAAGAGTGGAAACCATTTTTTTTTTCTAGATTATTTTTCTAAATTTCATGTGCACGAGTCATCACCATATGCAATCAGTACTCAACCTCACGTACCCATTAGTACAGAAGTTTAATGCACTTGAATACTAATGTATAAACACATAATCTAAAGAGATATGAACAATTTTTAAAGACATATAAAGGAGAAGCAGGCAAATAAAAAACCCCAGTTCCACAAGAACTGTTGGGTTGGGTTGGGTTACTACCTCTGGGTCCTTGGAAAAGCATCACCTTAAGGGTACAAAATGAAAGTATGCCACAATATTTTTGTAACTAAATCTTTGTCCTCAACTCTTCTTGGACAATAGTGTTTTCCAATTAATCTCTTAATTGTTGTGGAGGAACAAGGAAATAAAACTGCCATGAGAACACTGTGATACGCACTGGAACAGAACTGCACATACCTTGGAAGAAACTTCAGATTTTTGACAAAAGCCTTAACATCCTCCAACAAAACAAACTACAGGTATTTAAACAAGAGACAAAAATTGTATGAATTTGAAATCTTATTAAGAATTATAAAAAGCAATACCATATTTATCACAGTTAATCAACGCATTTGGGATTAGAGCTACTTCACTGTCAGCACAGTAACTAAGCATTTATTATCTCAAGTCGGAAAACCTGTAAAGCCGGACAAGAAAACCATCCTTGCGTAAAACATTCGATCTTCTCCTCTTTCAAATGTCAGCTCTCCCGACCACCGCCTCACGCAGCCCCGGGGCCCCTCCGGGGAAGGTCCCATGGCATGTGGCAGCCCCGCTCCCAGCCATCCCTTCCCAGCCGTCTCACCTCCGAGAAAGCAGCTGTAAACCGAGTGTGACGGGCACACAGATCCCTCTCGCTGATTGCCAGCTGCTGCCTCACGCAGTTTCCATCCGAACCGGGTTTGTTACAGAGTTCGCCAAGCAGTACTTCCAGCAACCCAGTCCTCCCTCAGGACCCTCCTCCCGCCCTCACCGTTAGGTTAAAACAGCGCAGCCGTGTCCGGCCGGAGCAAGCGCTGCCCCGACGGCATTTCCTCGGGTAGGGGCTGCCAGACCGTGGGGGATGGAAGAAACCGGTCCGGATCCCCACAGAACCGCGCACGAGGTTTGCGCTGCACAAGGAAGTATTTTGGATTTTGTTTTGTTTATACTTAAAATCTGTAAGAAGAACACACAGCAAGAAGACACCCATGCACACGCTCTACGCTCCTGAAATTGCGGGGTTTCGAGAAGAGTTTGTGTATCGCCTCGGAAACCAACCAACATTTACGCTTCCAGGATGGTGAAAAGTGACCAAGACTTTCAACACAACGTTCGGTTTCATCCTCTCCATCTCCGCATCGCTCCATTCACACCCAGCCCTCGGGCGGGCGGGCAGTCCCGCTCCTGCCTTTCATAAACCGTTTCCTTCCCTTTTTTCTATGGTACCGTTGCGCGAACCGCTCCACAAGGCGGGGCAGAGAGCAGCACTCCCTCCGCGGAGCCGAACCGGGCCGGGCCACGGCAGCGCGTCCCTCCCGCCTCCCGCCCACCCCACGGCGCTCAAGCGCCCACTCACCGCGTGGCCGCCACCGGTTCCGGCCAGACCTCGTCTGGGCGGGACACAGTGACCAAGCGGACCAGCCCTGCGCCTCGACCCCGCCCGCCAGGGCCGGGGAGTCGGCGGGAAGGGGAAGGGAAAGGAAAAGAAGGGAAAGGAAAGGAAAGGAAGGGGAGGCAGCACCGCCCCGTTGCCGCCCGGGGAGTGTCGGGCCGGGCCGCCCCGGAGGCTGCGGTGGGGACCAGGAGGCGGCCCAGTGTGACGGGCAAGGCCTGAACTACCGGGCCGAACGCGTCAGTTTTTACTTTCTAATTAATTCCATGTGTGTTCTGAATCACGGGCAGCCTGAAGAAGGCCGGAGCAGGGCTGACTCGCTGCCGGTGCTCCTTACCCCAGAAAAAAACACCCCGAAAAGATGAACGAACCTGAGGGGCTCCGGTGAAGGATCTACATCTCCGTTAGGCCACACCCAGGCTCTTAATTTGAAAGATAATGTGTTGGTAACTTGATGTAAAGGAACCTTAAACTTTTCATGGCTGTCATAGATAAGGAGGCTCTTAACTTCTGACAGAAAATGGCCTCATTTTGCTTTGAGGTCCTGTATTGATAAAAAATAGTCTTTTAAAACACCTCAAGTGGTGTTTGCTCTGCTCTCCAGATCTGTCTGGGAGACGCTTCCAACTGGGAAGGACAGAGGATCTTTGACAGTGTCAGTATTGAAAAATAGCCAGGTTTTTGTTCAGTACTCTGGTTTTATCTCTGGACTGGAGGTTTAAGGTCGGAGGGGCCGTACCCTGCCTTGTCTGCCTTCACTTTGTCATTTGCACAGAAAAGCAGACATTCTCTGCAACTGAGTATTGCTTAATATTTGCATTCCAGCTGTAGCCTCCAGTGGCCAAAAAGCCTATCAAGATGGTCAGAGAAAGCAAGACCACTTCGAGCCTGCAGAATTCATGCTCGTGTCTCTTCGTGTTAGACAAACACTATAGATCTTGTTGTAGAATACAGAGTAAACACTTATCCACTCCACCAGAATTTAACCAGATGTCATGGTAATTAGAACAGTCAAGTCCCAAAAAAATAAAAAATCTCCTTCCTTCTCCACTGGCTACCCTCCATCAAAACATCAGTGGCTCTGACTTTCTAATCCTCTCAGGAACTTCCACGGGAGTTTTAATTGCGTTTGAAGTGATGGTGCTCCAAAGCTACCAGAACAAATCCTTGTGACATCTATGACAAAAACCATTAAGAGGACTCTTTTGTGTGGGGACTCTGCAGGAACCTAATAAGAAACCACAAAGTATTGGTTGTTACAGCATTTTCATTGATGTTCTAGAGGCTGTGGAACAAGTGGATCATCAAGTACACCATGTCTTCATGGAAGAAACAGGGATATAATATCTCACTGGAGCACAGATAAAGAACATGATAATAAAAAAAAACCTTTTTTTTTTTTTTTTTCTGAATCACTATAATTAGGGTCCTTTAAAATTTATTTTTACTGTACATTGGTTTTTGAAAAAGTGAGGGTGGTGGTAGGAAACCCAATTAAATACTTAAGATAAGGAAATAATTTTACTTCTAAATGCTTTCCTCTTCTCAAACTGTATTAAGTTTTATGGTTAATGTATTTCTCTCCTAAGGGAACCTTTGGCCCTGGACAAATGTGTCTCTGGGCTCGTCACACTCCAGAACCTCCTGCTAAGGAGCAGGGAGCTGGAGCTTGCTGACACACAAAGGCAAAGATGTGGAATCTGCCCTTCGCACTTCCTCTGTCAAACTCACTGCCTCTGGTTCCCCAGATGCCCCATTGCCTTTGTAATAGCAAATCTCCAGACACCAGCTTCCCAGACTACAAAATCATCTTGAAAATTGATTTATTTTGTTCTACTGGGGACATTCTCCTGGGAAGCCTGGCACATGCCAGCCACAGAAGCTCTCCCACCTTTCCTCTTGCCTGGCAGCTCTTGGTACAGCCCTCTGCTCCCTGGTCCCCCAGGCAAAAAGCTCTAAAGTCTTACCATCCCTCTCTGCCCTATCAATAAAACTCCTATGCAGTGGCTCTCCCTGATTCTTTTCAGTCTTCTCCAGGCTCCCAGCTCTGCTTTATCAGTCTATCAGATAAAGGCACCCTCTGATTTCCCATGCAGGCAGCTTTATTTGGTGAGACAGGCAAACATTAACAGTCAGGAAATAAGGACAAAACCAACATAACAATAAGGTACACTTTGCTTCTTGAACTTGAGCCTTTGGGGGCAGCAATCAGTGGCCTTAGGACAGCCTTCCTCAAGACCTCCTGCAGAGTGCAAAATCAAAGTGGTACCTGTTTGGTGCCTAATCTCAAGAAGTCCTGGTGTCAAACATAAAGGTTTAGCATGTCTGACTTACTTAGAAAACCTGTCAGACTAAGTAACAAAAAGAAGCCTGTCCTAGCTTTTGAAATATTATTTATACATTTGATTATAAATTTGAACACATACTATGATGCTTGGCAAAAGCAAAAAAACCAGCCATAAAATCAGCTGCTTCACTTTCCTCTGCTCTAAAGGTTTCCATCAAGGAAATGCCAAGTAAAAATGAAGTAGGTGGAGGGAAGAGAACATAATAACTAATGAAAGATGCAATAAATCAGAACCCTTAGAGTAATCAAAATACTTCAGCCACAAATATATCTGTCAAAAAGAAGCTGGCTCTGCCCATATCATCAGGTCTATGTATCTCACAATTACACTGCTATCAAGAGTGTTCTGTACAAATAGCTGTGTGGATTTGCTACACTCTCAGTGTATGCCATCACCCAATATTGTCTCCTAAAGTCATGAACTAATTAGTTATTAAACTTCTCAGAGTGTTGTTGCAGGTTAGGCTTAGTTAAATAATCACTGGACTCCAGTGTTCTATTAGCTTGTTTCCATCTAAGAGAGTCTTCCACCTCTCTTTGCTTTGTCAAGGCTAACACATGGAGTATTACAAGAAGTCTAAAATTCAGGCGATCCTATCTTTGAACTGGATGGTGGTTTCTGGGAAGACTCTTCTCTAAACAGCTCACAGATATTCCTTGCAGAGGCTCAGACCTTCAGGGAGACGAAATCTGGCATGGAGGAAAGGTAAAGTCAGTTCCTCAGGCTTCCTGGAGAAAGAAAATATCATCATGGCTTCTCCAAGACCGTCAGAAATGGTGTTAAAAAAAAGAGAATTGCTTGCAGGCAAGGGGGTAGCCATATATCCAGAAACATGCTTACATATCCAGAAACTTGTAAACTCCCGCCAGGAAGTGCAGGAATTTCTCAGCACCCTGCTGAGCCCTTTCCCTCTGCTGGTGAGGGATGGAAGGGTGCTCTGTTCTCCCAGGGCAGTCTGTGGCTGAAGGCATGGGAATACCTATCTGCAACACAGATTTCACTAAGGAATTGCTAAACTTGCTCTCTCTGGTGATTTGCAGCAGTGCAGCAACTTGTTGGCTGCAGCACTGAACTGCACTGGCTGGTCATGGCTCCTTCACCTTGGGTGAGAGCAGTAACTTGATGGCAGCCAGAGAGAAGCCCAGGTAATAAAAATACCAAAGGATAGGTTCACTTCTTTTTTGCCTCAGTTTTTTCTCACTTTTTTGCCTCATGAGGGGTTGAGAGCAGCTGTCCTCTGTCTCTTGCTAGCTTCAAGCAGCAGGGAATATTTGTAAAGTCACCTTGAACTACTGCTGAGCTCCCAAAATTTGGCCACCTTTTGTTATGCTGACAGTTGATGTGTGCAGCAGTGCAAGGGCTGTAGATCCATTACAGCTTGGTGACGTTTCTACTCTCAATTGGAGATGGCTTTTGCCAAGTTTACTGGTTTCAATCCCTGCAATTAGGTATATCTTGATTACCACAAGTGACAGAATAAAGTTGTAGGCTGGAATGCAAACTTGTATACTAGTACCCAAACTGTAGCTTTTATATCTTAAAATTGTGTATGTTGGCACCCATGGCTTTCAGTAGAATATTTTTATCATTTGGAGAAGAAGCACCCAGGCTGTGAACCTAGATGTTGGATTTGAACCATAGGTAGGCAGAGAGCAGCTTACAGCAACAAAGAGAGCCCAGCAGTGACCATGAAATTCCCCTGTGGAGCTGAAGTGTGCACTAACAGCCACATTTGGAAAGCACATGTGTTTGATCAGAAAAAAACATCTGTGGCCAGTAAAGCAACTTCATATGCTGCTGACCACAGTATTCTGTATGGCTCTATGACCCTTTTTTGAAGTATTAAAGCATGGTTCAGAGGCTGACTAGACTGGTTTCATACAAAGACAAGGAGTTCTTTGCTCCACCTATTATCAGGTACACGAATTATTGAAAAAAGAAAAGATTTTTTCAAATGTGCCTGGTAAAAGTAATGTTTGCATTAGTACATTGTCCTCAGCTTCCCCATTGGCCAGCTGTTCCCAAACACATTCCTTCCAAAGTGAAATTTTATGATTAACCTGTTCCTAAGAAATGCTTGTCAGTCAGAAGAGAATATTTTCCCCTCAAAAAATTAAAACATGGTGAAGCAAGTATTATTACTTTGATTTTATGAATTAAGAAAATCCTGTCTGTAAGCTTAACTGTAGTTGCAGCAATTAAAACCAGTGGTGAATGTTAGTGCCTTGTAAAACACAAATCACATCTTGTTAATAAAAAAATCTTGAGATAAGATGTAAATAGACCTGACCCCCTCCTTTTGAGATGAAGGACATGTGGTCTTTAAATGACCAACTGTTAGATAAAATTGCAGGAACATTTTGTAAGAAAAAAAAAAAAAAAAAAAGGAATTACCTATTCCACTTAATTTGGTTGGCGGATTGACCTAAGAAAGATGGAGAATGTTCTACAAAGCTGGCAATGCATTCAGGTCTGTGACTTGGTACCCTGCCCCTGGATCTCATGGGTGGTGATAATCCAGGTGGGGATGAGGGTGGGCAAATGAAGAGGACATTTCTCAAAAGCATGACTGAGCATTCAAAGACTTGGTAGGTAGGTGGGAGCAGGAAACGACATCGGCCAAAGGATAAGCTGACCTTGTTCAGGGGCAGACCTCTATCCTTGTTACCCCAAGAAACAATTTTTCTTCCCCCTTTGCCCTCCACCCCTCTCCAACACCCCCAAGACCCCATCCAGATCTTCTTCAGCCCTTCAAGGCCATGCCCCCCCCCCCAGAAATAAAGGAACCAGTGTTTGGTTGCCCTAAGCCTGGCTCACTGAGCCCTGTGGCTTGCTGGTGTGGGCTGGGGGCCAGCAGGTTGGGGCAGGTCACTCACTGAAAACTCGTTGCAGCAGAGAACTCAGGTAAGCCATCATGTGTGTGTACCAGTCCTCCAGGTACACCACCACCTCATCCATCCTGCTGACACTGCAATTCCCAAGCCTAGGGCACAGACAGTCATTTCACCAACAAACAGCATTTAGCAAGTTAGCAAACTTGGATAGGAAGGACTTCACAAAGAGGAGGGTGATTTGGCAACATGAAGTAGCAGGCAAACAACTCTCTGATAAGGTGAAGTGAGTTGCACTTCTTATATATTGTTATTTATGTGGCAATGCCTTTTGCATAGTAAACCTGGATGGGAACTTTCACATGCTGAAAATGAGAAAGGGGGACTCATTTTGTTAATACCCTTGTGTGAATAGTGCTTTGACCTGCTGGAAGCATGCTCTTGCCCTTTTATAGCACAACTGCCATCATGACAGAAAATGCCAAATATATTAAATGGTTTCCAGCCTTCTGGAAAATTACTTTGATCCCACAGGCTAGATTTTGACTTGAGGCACAGGTGTTGCTGCCAGCACAGCCCCTAGGTACATGGTAGTTCAAAGTCATCCTCACAATCCAAGTCCAACTCAGATTTAAGTTGCTGAGTTAGAGAGATGAGAGTTTACAATCTAGCTGGATATTTGAGCTAGCCCTTCATGCAGCTGGATACTTTAGGGTTCCAGAAAAATCTCTTGTCTACTGTCAGCATAGCTTTGCACCACTGAATTACAGCTAGCACCCAAGTGTCAATCAGGTAGTGATAATTTATAAATTAAATGTATTACTTGCAAGAGAAGTGATGGTAAATCTGTCTAGCTATTAAGCTTGCCCACAAAAAGCAGCAAAAATTGATGGGAAATGAGCCAGCAGACAAAGGCACTGGGACTTATGTTAAGGAGTGTCACCAATATGCATCCAAAAGAGTGTTGCTGTTAACTGAACATCTCTGACAAAAATGTTTTTCTGATAATAAAAGCCAGTGGTTTTCATCAGAATGCAGCAACCATGTAGCTGCCATGGAAACTTAATCCCAAAGGAACCACTGCAATGGCAGGCAGATATTTCCCCATCCTTGCTAGTAGTGTGGACATGGTGCCCTCTGGCTCAGCTGGAATAGGGAGCAGCTTTGCAGCGTAGGGTGATGGGACAGTGGGCCACAGGCACCGGGGTTTGACCCCAGCTGTCAATACCATATCTTTTCAAAGAAGAAAACAAGTGTTTTCAGGGCAAACGTATCTGTCTGTGTCCAGTTTAAATTCCTACAAATAGGATTGCACAAAGGAAAAAAAAAAAAAAAAAGTTAGTTTGATTTCAGGAAAGGTCAGCTGGCTAAGAAACAGGCATCTTCATGAGAAAAAGCAGAATACTGCTGCTTACTTAGAAGAAGAGGAAACTATCTGGTTGCTCTCTCACCTGCCAAGACTGAAGGTGCTGCACAACCTCATCTCTCCTCTGTTCCATTTCCTTCTTCACTTTGGTAATGTCTGCCAGTTATTTTTTCTGGTTGGATTGAATGTCCCTCAGAATGATCTTCTCTTTCTGAATAATCTCCGTCTTCATCTCTTTAAACAGCTTTTGCAGCTGAGAAGTCACTGTTTTAGTATTAATCTAAATGAACAGGTAAGAAAATGGTGCAGTGTTTCAGGAACTCAGTGTTTAATTAATGTTTATTAATTAGGGCTGTATCTATCCTTTGCACTGGCTTTAGAAGGAAATGGACAGTAATCATTTGCATATAATATCTGATAAAACAGAGGGTTAGGAAAAGTCATCCTGATATAGTAACAATCTGACAAAATTCAGCTGGCAATGTCAAAAGTGTATCAGCACACACAAGTGAAAATCCCACTTGTAGATAAATTGTTTTTCTTTTATTTAATGGATGGCAAACTTAAAAAAATGCATGATAATATGTACAATCTGTGGTGTGCCAGTCTGGCCACCTCATCTGTACAATCACAATAAATGATGCAGTCCCCCAGATGGTTCCTCTTGTGGAGCTGTGCTGTGAGGCTGTGAGAAAACTTCTGGCAATTTCTTACACCAGTTTTTTGACTATATCTCTTTCTATTCATCTGCTTCTAACAGCATAATTGCCATCACTTATTGTTTCAAATTTGTGGAGGACAAGTGCTCTGAATTAGTGATGAGCTGGGTACCAACCTTGAGCTGATTCTCACTTTCCTGAAGCTCTTCTAGAGCAGTAGCTAAAGCACTTTTAAGTTCATGCAGCCACCTCACGGTGTCCGAGAGCTCACCCTAGCAGAAGGAAACACAAAACTGAACTTCATGGCAGGGCTGCAGCACTTGTAGGACTTCAACTGGACCAGCAGTCTGTGGAGCTGGTGAAATGGCTCAGGTGCCTTCTACCCACTTTCACCAGAGTCCTATCATAAACTGTTCATCTGCCTCCTCATAAAAATAAGGCATCATGGAAAACTAACATGATCTTGAAATCTCTGAAGTCAATGTTTAATTTTTATATCTGTGTAGCTTTGTAGGTTAATAAACAACTTTCCCCCCGAATAAGTAAATTTGACTTTAAATTAATAACTCTCACTTTATCATTTAAAGCTCTTCTCATGCCAGAATTTTCAGACATGCCTAATGTGATCCCTATCCTTAGTTTTCACATCTAGCAGCAGTTGTGGGACCTGAAGATAAGGTAATAAGCAACCATCTTTTCTGAAGATCAGCAAACCAGCAGTACTTACTCACTCAGTTGCTTATTTTAACAGCTACCACAATCACTGGTGCCATTATACTGTAGGATAACACATTTCAGAGGGGACATTAAGCCTTGCTTTTTGGTGAATACAGAGTCTCTGTGTAACACATAGTTCTGGTTGCTCCTGGCTGCTTCCAGCAGTGTTTTCACACCTTAAGCAGCCATGAATGGTCAAGGCAGTCACAGCTGCCAGATTACTATTTCTTTAATAAAGATTATGCCAGAAAAGTCAGGTTTTCTGTGAGATAGTTGTCACAGCTGGAAAGTTTTAATTTCTGAAAAATTAAAAGACAATCAAATTTGACCCAGGTTTGTTTCACCAACCCCCCTTTTTTTATTCCTCAAGACCTGAATTCCTGAATTCCTTACCTATGCTGGGGAGTTAAAAAAGAAACTAAGAAACACACAGGCAAGATCTCTGCCCACCCATGGAGATATCTCCCCAGAGACAGAGCAGTGCTGTTCCTTTACCAGCTCCAGGAATGAAGGAAATTGCTACTATCCTACACAGCCCACTTCTGTTTGGCAGCTCTGATTTTTTTTTTTTTTTATATGTAACCTGGGGAATAAAGTTAACTTGTGCTACACCTAACTGCAAAAGATGCTTCTTGCCAGTTCCCCGAGAGGCTGTGACCTGTCCAGAGCAAGGCTGGCACTTCCAGCCCACCACCGGGTTCCTGCTTGGGCTCTAAACTGAGTCCAGAAATTTCAAATGCAAGGCAGCCAGTGAGAGCACAGCAAATGCGTTTTATCCCCCCAGTCTCCGCTGGCTCTGTAGCATTGTCAAGGCCATCAGTCGGACTCAAAAGCAGGCAGGTGGATGCTCCGTGTCCCTGTGTCTGCTGGGGATGCTGGATTGGCAAAACCTGGGGCAGTGCAAGGAGGGAGCCAGAAGGAGTGGGAAAAGCTGGTTCCCGACCCCGAGTCCAGCAGCGGTGGGGGCCCTTAGGTCCTGTGGAGAAAGAGACTTGGAATATGTCTTAATCCCGGCAGGAATATGTTTTAACCCTGCCCAGAAGACACTTTCCCGGGGCAGCTCGCAGCTGCCTGGCACAAGCCGCACATGCGCTCCAGCGGCCCGGGGCAGCCGAGCCCTGCGCCGGCCTCCCGCGTCAAAACACACCAGAGGATCTACCCACCCTTGTTCCGGGCAGCCCCAAGTACCCTCCTCTGCTCTTCTGTCTCTGCTTAGCATGTCCGGCTGCTCTGGCACCGCAAAGGAGGAAACGCACCAGTCCTTGCTAAGGCAGACACGAAGCCCCCCCTCTGCTCTCGCGTTCCATCCCCCCGCCCCGTCCCCTCCTCCAGCTTCCCCACAGGTCAGGAGTCTCGGAGCAAACCCCAGAGGGGCCATGAGGATGGGAAAGCCCCTTACCAGCTGTTTGTCATGTGCCTCCTTCATGGTGATGATGGTGTGGCACTTGTGGCAGCCCGCGATGGAGCAGAGCACACTGCTGCTCCTCGTCCTGGCTGAAGCTCTCCAGCAGCCTGCCGTGCTCCCGGCATCTCCTCCCCTCGGACATAGCTGTGCCCACCTCCACCAGGACATGGGAAGCCTTGGCGTTGTGTTTGTCCAGGTGGCTCTGGCACAAAGATGCATCACAGATCAGACAGGTTTTCACCGCTGGCAGGGGCAAGCCGAGGCAGAAGTCACAGAGAACTGCCTCCTTCTCCTCTGCAGAGCCCTTGTCTTCTTGTTCTTCGCAAGTGTTGGCCTGAAATGCCTCCACGATGCTGCTGCACAGATGAAAATTCTTCTGTAGCTCCAGGATGGGGCCGAGTGGAGCTTGCACATGTCGTAGGAGTAAGGGGCTTTGGATTGCTGCTGGGCACCAAGTGCCTTCTGAAAGCACTGCTCGCACAAGTTTGACCACAGCTCAGCGACACTGGGCTCCTGTACACAGAGGCAGCCGGGACAGCTGAGCCCATCCTCCAGGCTAGCACTCCCTCCCAGTTCTTCCTGAGCTTTTGCCACGGTCGCAGACATGGAGACAGCCTGCGAGAAACGAAAGTGCAAGAGTTTCGTTTCTTTTGTGCCCTGGGTGGAGACACAGCCCAGAGGCTGCAACTCGTTGGTCAGCAGAAATTCGCTCCCCATCGACAGCTCCACCCCCAAAGAGCTCTTGTCAGCCATAGCAGCACCTTCCAGATACTCAGCCTCAGCCACTGCATTGTCTCAGGCTGCATCACTCTGGATGGGAGGCCCCAGCAGGCTGGTGAGAGTAAGGGTACAAGATGGACAATCCTCCTCCTACGGTACTCAGCCCTCTCGGGAAAATCCTCCATCCCACACCGTAGGCAGCCAATTAAAGAGAAACCCTGGATGAGAAGAGCACATGCCTGGCAGGGGTGACCCAGGAATTTCCTCTGCTTTGTCACTTTCTTCTCCACAGCAGCTACAGCTATGCCTGCTAGAGGTACCACAGGGAGAACTACCCATCAGAAGTTCTCACTGGGACTTGTTGGTCTCCTACCTGGAACCAACTGACAGGGGAATGGGGGCTGGTGAAGGCTCCCAGAAAGGCACCCTAGGACAGGAATATCCCTTGGCACCCACCTTGCTTACTGCACTTTGAGCCTGTAGCACCTGAGGCCAGGCAGAGCAGCAGCCACTGCAGGTGCATTTCGGAGACCCAACCTCACCCACAGGGTTTTCCATATCATTTTGGCATATAAAATGCAAAAAACAGCCACTTTCTTCCAAGACTGAAATAGGATTTCTTTTAATATATGCAAAGTGTAGCATCATGCAAGGGCCCCGATGATCCCTGTTAGGGTAAAGAGGTCCTGCCTAGACCACTGTACAAATAACCCTGTCTCAGGTTAAAAGAAGCAGAATTGCCCTTGCATTTTGCAGACCAAATTACTTTAATAAAATACAGCTATTATGTTATTTAATAACATACAAGCAAGAAAGCACAACTTCACCGTATTTCCATCATGATTAACATAAGAAATAAAGGCAGCTCTCTTGCACTACACAGCTGTGCCTCTGCCCTTACAGATGAGCAGCACTCCAAAAGCCAGTTTATCACAGCCTCCACACAGCAGCAGTCTCGATAGATAGGCCTGGAAACTCAGAACAGCATCTTTTCCCCACATCACTACAGGAGCTTCAAAGAGCCATTAGACACACTGAAGGTAGCATGGGCAGGATAGTTCGAAGGGATGCTTATTGTCTCTATACACTCACATCTCTTACCATGCTTGAGAGACACCTTATAAAATGATAGTGTATTTCTTCTGCAGTCTAGTTGTACCCTGACCACTTTGAGGGCTGTAGGAAAGTATTTCTCTGAGATCATTGTTTCACCTAGGAAAAAATGGAGAAGATTATCATTAAGCATTTGCAGGTAGCACTGAGAAAAGGATTGAACAATTCCAAGCTTGCAGCCCCGGGCATTTCTGATGTCCACGTCCCAGAAGTGGCAGCCTTCTGAGAAGCTCTGGTCGCTCTTCACATATGAGGTGTTATTGCCTCCGTATTGGTTCTGGGTGTTGGATGTATCATATTCAGTCCATAGGCGAAAGGCACTATTTTGTGTCACAGCGTAGTAAGGTCTGCTCGGGGCTGCACTGACTGTGTTGCTACACTGAGCAGGTCCCCCTCCTAAAGCCATTGAAGTAGTCAGATGTTTGCGAACTACAGAAAGAAAAAACACTTCATGATTAGCGGGATTAGCGTGTTTGCATACATCCCCATTGCTGAAAGCCACATTTCACAGTCCAAGTCAACCATATAAACTGAAGTCATCCTATCCAAGACATACAATTCACCCAGGTCTTAAAAGCATGTTAGCTGAAACATCTGGACATCTTTTAGCTGCTCCTATGTAATTCTAAAGGGCATTGAAATGACTATAGGCTGATCTTACAAAACATTACTAAAGAGGAGAATTATTTACCAAGGAAGATGAGATTATTTATATCATAAGACAAACTCCACCTGTTGCTGCTGTGATGAGGTCTCAGCTCTCCATCAAGATGATGCTACAAGGCAGAAGAGGTGCTGCTCTCGTCTTAATCCTTTTAAGAAACTCCTTGGAAACCCATGCCTCTTTACCCAGAGCCCTTGTTACACAGCCTGTATCCAAGGCATGTCCCAAAGCCCTGAAGCCCAGGACAAAAACTCTTTTACATACAAATGTGAAAATAATCATACCGTGTTAGTAATCAGCTCCTAGAGAGGGACATGGTTACTTGGTGTCTTATTATAGTCCTTTCTGGAATATGTTTTGTTAGCTTATTTGAGTTGCTTGTCAGCTAGAGAAATGATCACTTACCAGGTGGATCTTCAAATATGAGTTGCATATCTGAGAGGAATTGCTGGAAGAGCACTAAAATATTGTTTGTTGTGGATTTATCCAAAACAATGGGTAGCTTTGGCAGTTCTACATCAGCTTTCTTTGGAACTGGCTCCCGTTTCCTAAAAAGTGCAAAAAGATGCCAGAAGAGCGGCAAGTCATCAGAAAATCATCACTGAAGCCATCCCTGAGTCAACAACTGCTTCCCCAGCCTTGATGGGAGGTAGAAAAAGCTCCTGTCCTTCCTTCCCCTCTGCAGCTTTACCAGGGACTCCCCCTCTGACAAGTCTGTTCCCAGAATCCTAAAGCTCTTCAACATCAACCAGATGAAGTTCCTTGCATGGACCATATCTGTTCCCAGAAGACCTTGTCTCAGCCACCTCACCCCAGCTTCTGCCAGGACAGACCCCAGCACTGTGTTTGTAGTTCCTGTCCTCAAGTCCCCACAGCAGGAGCTATCAGGGCAGCCTCTGGGATGCTGGCACAGCAAACCAGAAGGGATGCTTATCTCAGCCAAGGGGAAACTGCTGCTCCTGAAGTGCAGGACTGGGGAAAGACCAGTCTGGAGCAGCCTGTGTGCACCCAGCCCTGGGGGAACAGCTCTGAAGAACCATCAACTTTGTAGCCTCCTGACTTCACTGCACATTTTGGCTCCTGCCCCATTTGCTTTTTATAAGCAGAAGGCAAATGGAACCTTGAAAGATAAGGCAGGAGAGCTAAGCTCTTCCAGCATTTGCATGGCAGCCAGGGACCTCAATATTTAGGCAGTGCCCACAGGACAGGTCTCCAGAAAAGGTGCAGAGGGTACAGAACAATCAGCCGTGTTGAATGGGAAGAGTCTCACACAACCTCTGTTGGTATTTTGGGGCTTCTCCACATCTCTGACCAAGCCAAGCTCAGCATGTGCAGTCAGCATGACCAAGGGGCAGCGAGCTGAGCCCAGAGAGCTGTGGGGCTGCAGTGCACGTAGCCTGGGCTGGCAGCCCCAAATGCTGGGCTCTCACTCACCTGAAGCATGATGTAACACAACAACAGATGACCCCAGGAAGGGCTTACCTGGCCCGAATCACTTCAAAAGCCTGTAGAAGATGTTTTGGAAGTAGGTTTAGCATAGTGCAAGCAAAGGCCAGCCCAAGACCTGAGTATCTCAGGGAAGGCAAGATGCTCTTAGGTACCTTGGTGAAAAGGAGAGGGTCCCTCTGATCTTGCAGAGCCTCCAGCTTCTGTACATCACGGTTGGCTGCATCTTCCTGCTCCGT
This sequence comes from Heliangelus exortis, assembly GCF_036169615.1. Lineage (NCBI taxonomy): Eukaryota > Metazoa > Chordata > Aves > Apodiformes > Trochilidae > Heliangelus > Heliangelus exortis. Next base: position 10,279,279 of record NC_092436.1, on the reverse strand, counting down.
GTACTTTTCTCTCTCTCTCTGAATCTGAAAAAGCTGCTGCTCCTCGTTGTGACTGAGAACTCCCAGTTCCTCTCCTTTTTTGTTATCTAGCTGCCGATGCATCTCTTCATAGAGGCTCTCCAGCAGATCCCTCTGCAGACTCCTCTCAGTCTATTAAGAAAAGACTTGAAAAGCTGTCAGGGACTGACCCTTAAGCTTTCCATACTAACTCGCTCAGAAAATACCCTGGTCATTTCAGGGCTGAGAAGTAGCTACTAGCAGAGAGCCTCTCCATATGACAACAAACCAAAATGTCCCACTATGGCAGAAAAGCCAAGTGACATAAGTGGCCTTCCCCAGCATCTGGCACCTGACCAGAAAAAGATTAAAAAATGGTGCTGCTTGCATGATGCTTGCTGAACACTTTCCACCAGGCATACGTTGCCTTACTCTGCACTTGTACTTTCTAACAATACTGTAGACCCGTGGTCCCTTTTAAGGATGGGTGAGGAAAAATGTTCTTGGCTTCCTGCCTCCACCAACATTCCTTTACTGCCTGAAAGCAGCTACCCTGCCAGACAGGACACTGCAGCCAGGTACAGTTTTGTCTTCAGACTAGAAGGGAGCATTTGCCTTGCACAGTGCCAGGACCTCTGGTTCCATCACTTTGGTTGGTGGAGGAAAGCAAGGGCCTGTTCTGCCTAAGCAGAATGAGCCAGTGTTTGGAGACCTGCCTTCAATTCCTTGTTCTTGCAGAGCTTTCAGATTAGTATTTGCACACTGGGTGCCAAACCCAGGAACTTTGGGGCAATCTTGTACCCTCGCTGTCACCAACTTCTTCCACAATAGGCTATCCCTAAAGGGATTTCTTGCTGTAAAGAGGAACCGAATTGTCTGTATGTTCTCCACACATATTTAGAGTCTGCAGATTGAAGGATGTTGGAAAGCAAAAAAATGCCAACCAGCACCACCAATCCAGAGGCTTGGACTTAGCAGCAACTTTCACACTCAAAGGTCGTTTGGAAACTGAGAATGTACTACCCTGTAAGAAAGTTGTTGATCATCCCACCTCAAAGGAAAAACCTAAAAAAATAATCAGAGAAACCAAAAGGAACAAAAAACACTTCGAAAATCATGACCTGGGGAAGAGCAATAGAACCCCTTATCAGCTACCAGTGAGCAACCAGCCCTAAATAAAATATGGGACTTTGGAACAAACCTTTACTTCCTCCTCTTGGTTCAGCAGCTTTGATACCATTTTCCTCAGTGCAGCTTTGTGTGACTTCACCATTTCCAGAACCTCAGGAAAAACACTCTGTGAAAATGACCAAGGGAGATACCAGGATAGGACCAACATATGTGCACAAAGTCAACAACTTTCTGTAATGAGCTGAAGTCAGACCTGTGTCCCCTGCACAGTCTCAGGACACATTAATACATTGTTTACTGGAAGATTTATCCCACAATTACAAAGATGGAAAGGCATTTTGAAACAGAAAAGTGTTCACATGCAATACCAATCATGAAGCCACTTTCAGTGCAGACAACTTCCTTTCCGCTACTCTGTCATACATTTGATTTGCATAAATGAAGGTCAGGATTATCTTTTGGCTTGAAAATGCACCAAGGACTAGAAGCATAGTCACAAGCACTTGGTACCATCTATCTAGCTCCTCAGGGTAAAAAGAAAATGTTTGTAACATCTTGTTTTACATAGCAAGGGGCATGCCCAGAGAGAATCTGGGGCAAAACTATGAATAAAACCCCAGTATTCCACAGTGGAATCCCATCCTGAGCCCCATCCTGAGCCTGCACTTCTGACACTTGGCAGATATTTCATCTTTGTCCTATGGCAGCTCTCTGTGCCACACACTCCTGTCTTTTTCACAGTGTGAGCCAGGCCACTGTCCTATTAGCCTCTTACCCGTGCTTGGCCATAAGCCTCCTCCAAAGTAGTGACTTCGTGGTTCTTGTGTGAGCTGGTGAGAGGGCACATCATGCAGATGCAGAGCAAGTCTGTCTTGCAGTAGCACTCCAGCAGTTTGCCGTGTTGGGGACACTTCCTCTCAGCCAAAACATGAGCACCACAGGGCTCCAGGAGCACATGGCCCTTCAGGGGCGTCCTCAGGTTGTGCTTGCTCAGGTGGGCTTGGCAGAGGGATGCCTCGCAGCTCAGGCAGGTCTTCACAGCTGGCTGGGGCTCCTGAAGGCAGAAATCACATAGGATTACATCGTCTTGCTGGCCCAAACTTTCACCTTTCTCTTCGCGTTGCACTTCACTCTCTTCCTCTTCTTGGTGAGCAGGGGTATTCAAAAACTTCTGCGCGATACTGTTGAGCTGAACGTTGGTCCGCAGCTCCATGTCGGGGTCTGCTGGGGCGTGGCAAAGCGGGCAGCTGTACGGGCCCTGCGGGTGATGCCGGTGGCTGCGCACCTCCTGGATGCACTCCTTGCAGAAGCTGTGTCCGCAGCTCAGGGACACCGGCTCCCTGTAAATGCCCAGGCAGATGGGACAGGTCAGATCTTCCTCCACCCCGGGCACCGCACCCTGCTCGGCCATGGAGCGCCGAAGGGAGGCGCAGAAAAAAGACAGGAAGCAGAACTAGAGCTTCTTCCTGCTCTGGGGGCCCCTTCCTCCAGCGGGGCAGAGGTCGGATTGGCAAATGCTGAATTTACGGCACCTGGCGCCGGCTGCCTGCCACGTGCATCCCAGCCCCAAAACCTCCGTCTGCACAGGAGAAATCTACTGTTTGATCCACTTGGAGCTTAAGAGGGCTGCAGAAGGGCTCGTTCTTTGCGGGAGACCGATGGGGGGCGTGTGTGGGGCGGGGTTGTGCATTGTTCTGGGAGAGTCACTGCTCTGTGCAGTTGTCTCTTAAGGGAGTTGTCCGGATGAGGTGGCCAATGAGCAAACTGATGTGTCATCCAATGAAACTGTTAGAAACAACTTTTTGACCAACAGTATAATGACACGCTGACAGCTAAGAGTATATCAAGGCGTGTGCTCTGAGCAAAAAAGGTTGGAACTGCTTTGGCTGCAAAAGTGCATCCGTGTGAAGCCCGGGGAAGGGAGAGAGCAGTGGGAATCTTCCTGGTCGAATCTTCCTGGTCCTGACCTGAAATTTGACACCTAACAAGGTGAGCCACCGGGAACGGGACTGTAGCCACGGGACAGAATTTAACTAAGGAAGAAGACTTAATACTTTCCACGTGGAAAGCCCTGCTTGGCCAAAAAAGCGTTAAAATCAGTGACCATGGGCTGAGACATATCCTCCTGTGGAGCAAAAAGCAAGGATTTGAAGCAACACCTGCTATTGTGTTTAGTGTTACTGCATGGCAAGAAGCTGGGACAGGATTATGGGATGAAATATCCAAGGGATCAAAAGACGTGGTTGAAGTGGCTACTACATGGCGGTTGTTAAGTGAAACCTTCAAAGAGTGGAAGGCAGAGCAGGACAAAAAAGGAAGAGGAGATAAAGGCAACAGCCACTGGAATGGAGGGGAAGAACTCTAAAGTCAGCACAGTACTGCATGAAATCCCCACACTAGCAACAGCTTTGAAGACTAAATCGGCCCTGCAATGTTTTGGGTGTAGGCAGGAAGGACGTGTTAAAGCTAATTGCCCTACCAAATAAAAAAAAATAAGACAAAGGCTTTAATGCTAATGCTACGGGGGTAACCTGCAATCGTTATGGGAAGCTTGGACACTTTGCAAAGCAATGTTGATCAAAATTTCATGCTAACAGTCAACCACTCCAGGAAAATGGCAAGAAGAGCGTGACAGGGCACGTGAGGACATAAATGCCCTGCAACAACCCCTTTATGGAGGTGACTCGGGTGACTTATCCCTCTTATAAACACCTCACAGGAAAAAACAGTGGATCAGCAGGCATGGATGTATCCACCACTGACAAAGTAACTATTTCAACAGAAGACATATGGTGAAGTTGTGCTTTGTTGTTTGCATGTTATTAAATAACATAATAGCTGTATTTTATTAAAGTAATTTGGTTTGCAAAATGCAAGGGCAATTCTGCTTCTTTCAGCCTGAGACAGGGTTATTTGCACATAGTGGTCTAGGCAGGACCTCTGTACCCTAACAGGGCCCTTGCATGATGCTACACTTTGCACATACTAAAAGAAATCCTATTTCAGTCTTGGAAGAAAGTGGCTGTCTTTTGCATTTTATATGCCAAAATGATATGAAAAACCCTGTGGGTGAGGTTGGGTCTCCCAAATGCACCTGCAGGCAGCCTGCTAGCAAAGTGGTGCACAGCCACAGCCAAACAGGCTTTTTTATCTCTTTCTTTTGGCCTCACAGCTGCACTGACATGGAGGTTACCCCTACTGGCAGCACCAAAGGGAGGGGAAACTCAGTAACAGGCAAAGTGCTTATACCAGAAGCACTGTAGAGAGAGCAGTAACGAGTCACTACATGTATTAATGTCTCATACAATTTTAAAATACAGCAGGATTTCAGTGATCCTTGGATCTGAATAATTGCAAAAAACCCAGCAGAGCAAACCTGAACTTGTTACCCAGATGTAAATTTGGAGGTGAGCTGAACCCCAGGAGTGAGGATGCTCAGAGCAGCATCCCTCCCTCCCTCCACGGCCTGGGAGGGTCGGTGGGAGCCCCAGGTCCTGGAGGGATTCTCAGGTTGTCTTTTCCCCCTAAAACCACTGAGCTGCTGCCTGGAGCTGCCTTTCAGTAGCTCGCAGTGGTGAATGGAGATGGTGTGTGCCCATTTAGCAGTGCTGAGCTGAACTCCCCAGCCAGGCATTACTATTTTACTGAGCCACTGAAATGAAAACCCTGAGCAATCCAAAACCAGATACAGATGATAAACAGCATGTGCCAGGCTCCAGGGCAATCTGGCCCCTCTCTAGCAGGCTCTGCATGGGAAGTCAGTCTTCGTTGGCCCGGGAGCTACCGAGGGCTCGGGACAGCGTGTGCATGTGTGCCCTACTGCAGCGGGGACACTTTTCCTCCAGAGCCACGGCTGCTGCCCCGCTGGCAGAAGAGAGTAGCTCGGGTTTGACGAGAACTGCCCTGCTCTCCCCAGTCCTCTGCTATTCCTTCACTGCCCAGCCGCTTCCTTGGGGTGAGGAAAACACAACTGCACCAGCAAGGAAGGATCCTGGTGGGTGCCGAGGTGCGAGAGAAGGGGGGATGCTCAGAAAGGAGAGAGGCGGCAGCTGCTCCAGCCCCTCGCCCACCGCAGCCGCTGCCCGGGCAGATTCGCTGCCCTGGCCCTGGTGGTCCACGGGGTCTGTTCAGCCACCTCCGAGCGTGGCCCCCTGGGCACTGCAGGCAGCAGGAGTCTGCGGGCATAAGGAGTCCTGCGGGTTTCCAGGAGTCTGGAAACCCAACCTGAGAGTCTGCAGAGTGGTGGGGTTTTCGGAGGCGAGAGGAGGAGGGGGGGGGGGGGGGAGGGAACGTGTCGGTGTTAGAAAAGCCGCTGGGGAGAGGACGGTGGTTTCTTACCTGTAAGGAGACTGCTGAGAAACACGAGGGATCCAAGTCTGAGTTTGGAAGGACTGCGGGGGAGAGTAAAGGAACAGAAGAGGATCTGCCAGACCCAAACTCAGCAGCACCGGGAGAAAGTTCTCCATCTCCAACGGCATTTAAAGACACACAGCAAGCTCAGGTGGCTGCTGAATTGATGTCGTAATTCACCCACAGCTGCCTTCAGGCTCCAGGTCGACTTGCAGGATAGTACTCGTCGAACAAGGTGCCTGGGAATGCAGCACCAGGATGCAATGGGTCAGACTGGGAGGACAAGCCTCAGCTGTGGGTCTGTCCCTCCCTGTAGACCCTTCCTTCATCTGTCCCTGGTCCATCCTGGAGCCAACCAGGGACCCCACTCCTGTGCTGCTGTTCCCACTGGCACCCCCCTGGGCACCCCAACACCGGCTGCATTCCCATCTTTCCTCCTTGTAGTCTCATGTATCTTAGAAAAATATTAATATTTGGCGGCCCAGAAGCCTGTTTATTTTTGAAAGCAGCAGGGAAATGGGCTTCCCAGCAGTGCTCTGCTTAGGGGACAGCAGCCGCAAGGCCGAGGGGCTGGGTTTGGGGTTGGGGGCTGGTTCTGGCTCTGTGCCTGGGTGGGGCATGGTTGCTGCCATCCCACAGCAGACCTGGAGTCTTTTTCACACTTATTGCAATCCAGTCCTTTGCTCCCTTACTCCCAGTCCAGCAAATAGGACGTGCATGACCCCGCTCCTTTTTTAATGCTCCGGTGTGGATAATTTCTTCTGCGTTCTTCTGGGTCTTGCGGCAGCAGCACCACTCCCAAAGTACAGAGCCCAGGCTTTTCCTGCACAACTTAAGACAGGAAGAAGCCACACTTAAAATAGCAATAGACCGGGATATTCCCCTGCAGCAGCTGCATCCCTGGCAGTGGTGCAGTGTTGGTGTGAGCAAGCTCGGGGGCTCCACCACCCCACCAGCCCTGGCACCATCCCACTGCCAGCCTCCCAGACACAGGAGAGAAGCTTCTGCAAAGCAGAACACCTCCTCCCACAGCAGGCTGGCACTAATAACCTGCAGTATTAGCAGCACAGACTTGCTCATTCTTTTCTCTTTTTACTTTATAGTATATATGTTATCGTTTATTTATAGGCAGATCACTATTTACAGTACATGAGCGTAGAGATTCTACAGTCTTTTTGATGTAAACAAATAACTCCACGGCAGGGGAGTCTGGAAAAAGAAGCCAGTTCTGAAGTATTTACACAATTTAAAATAGAACTTTTATACCCACTGGATAGATATAGATAATACATTGAGCGATTTGGTTAAATTATCTATGAAACTATAGAATCTGACAATGTAAAAATACAAGAAAACGTTCTCTCATTTTAGAAGGTAGACAGTTAAATCACACTAGAAATAAATCTCTTTTTTAAAAATAATAACAATAATAATAAAGGAAAGGCATAAGAATCCATGCCATCTTTTGAAGTTAAAGTATATTACATAAATAAGGACACAATGGAACGGAACTGGCAAAAAAATTAAGTGAAATATAAAAAACCACTACCAATTTAAAATAAAAAAAGAGACTAAAACTTGATTTTTAATCACAGAGGGATCAATTCTGCTACTTTTACTTATTCTGCAAGTAGGAAACTGCAGAGTTAAGTAGTACTTACTCAGTATGAGGAAGGGAAGCAGAATTGGCCCCTAATAGTTATTAGCAGTGTCCTTTCACTTACAAAAAAAAAAAAAAAAAAAAAAGAAAAAAGAAAAAAAAAAAAGACAGAATTTAGCTTTTTTTAAATATAAATAACAAAGCAAATGTGCCCCTTTTTTAGGTGAAATTCTTACATTTTTCCCAAGAAATGCATCAGTTTAATCTTTGACTTTCTCACATGCATACACACACTCCCTCCCCAACTCAGTAGTTACTGCAGTGTGGCTCTGGGTGCAGTGCTGTGGCGGTGGGCACAGTGGCCAGGCTGCCACCACCAGCCCTGACCCTACAGTGGGCAAGGGGAGAGGAATAAAACCCAAAGGCTGCATTTGGCTCTATATTGCTTGAGATTGTTGGGGATAGACCACAACGCTTAGAACAGAAAGGGTGTTTGGGCTCAGCTATGACCAACGATATATCTCAGTATTCAGCATATCTCCAAAAAAAAAAAAAAAAAAAAAAAAAAAAAGAAAACAAAAAAAAAAAAAAGGGGGGGGGGCAGGGGGAAAGGGAAAAAGAAAAGAAAAAAATGTGTTGGTCTGCAATTGCAACACTCCTTTGTATGGACTAGTGCTGAAATCAGACACTCCAGACTGTAACATAACTGAGCTGCTGTTTCATTAAAGATGTGCAGCTCAGCCAGCTGTGCTGAGTAGGAATCAGAATAAAACTTTTCTTTGGGGCAGCATTGAACATAAAACCTAGGATTGTCCTCTACATTCAATCCAGACATCCAGAAATATTTGCTCCTTCCCACGGAGCCCCAGGACCTGCTGGATTCCAGCCAGAAACCTGGTACCTCACCCTGAACAACCAGCTTTTCTGGGGCAAATCTGTGCAAAAAAAGCTAAGGGACATTTTTTCATGAAACTCTTCACATTCAGCACTTTCCCACAGTACCTGTGGGAAACTACTGGGGGACATTCTATTGTTATGTATTTTTTAAAAAAATAAATCTCCTCCTTATTGCCTAATGTGATACACCCTTTTGCTCCCAGGTTCTCTTTGAAGCAGTGCTCCCACCCATCCGCAGCCCCGGCCCCTGCAGGTGGAGGAGGGAAGCTTCCCGGAGGAGGAGGGTTCCCTTTTGAGGGTGCCCAGCTTGAACTGCACCCATGCTGGAGCACCTGCCACGATGCCACATAAAGCTGGATGGGACATAAAGCTAATCCTTGGAGGGGGGTGATCCCCACTCCTCAGCCCTGAAAGCTCCTTCAAGGCACTGACTGCTCTCCGGGCATCGCTTTGCTCCTGCCCTGCTTCCCTGTCAGCATCCAAAACAATCACAAGCCCTAAAGGCAGTGAGCTCACACCTGTAGCTTGTGCCCAAGCCCTCCCTCCTGCCCCTTTGCAGACTTGGGCACTGCGAGCTAAAAACACCTTAATATTACAACAGAAAAAAGAAAAAAAAAAAGAAAAAAGGGAAATACTAAAAAAAAAAAAAATCAAGTGGAAACATTTTTCACCACAGCTTCTTGAGCTGAACACCCTCCAGTCGAGGGCAGCTGCCAGGGCAGGCAGCACACAGCTCCAGTGCAGGCAGATGATGCCCCTGGGACAGGCAGCTTGTACCACAGCTTTTCCCTGCTGCAGCAACGGGCTGGCAGGCACAGGCAGTGGCAGAGGGCTGCTGCAGCCATAGTTTTGCCTCCCGTGACTTGCACACCTCTTGCCCACAGTGAGGAGAAATTTCGTGGGGGAGGAGGGGAAACAAACCACCCCAATTTAATAAGGAAAAAACAAAACAACAACAACAAAAAAAACCCCAAAACCAACAACAACAAAAAAAAATCCAACCAAAACCCAACAACCCCAAACAAAAAGAAAACCCAAAAACCCCAAACCCACTTGCAGGTTTCAGGCACCACGAAAACCACTTATTGCATCTCTTCCTACCCTACAGGTGCAGTACTGATCAGCTCTGTGCAGGATGAGCCCTCTCCTTCCCGAGCACCCACCTCGACATCCACAAACTGGGCAGAGGCTTCAGGCTGACCCGGGGTGCCCAGCCACAGGAAAACAATGTGAAATTTTGTATCTGGGTACACCAAAACCAATGCTTGGGAAGTGACTGAGTGATCATGCAGGAGAGGGCTCCCCCACCTCTGGAGCCCCCCAGCTCTGCACCAACCCTTCTCCTCCACCATGCTTGATGCATCCCCAGCAGGGCCCGGCCATGGGGGCTCAGTGCCCCTGGCTGAGCAGGAGATGGAAGAATTCCACTTACTTTGCTTTTTTTCTTGTTGTTTGTGGTTTGTCTGTTTGGTTTTTTTTTTTGTTTGTTTTGTTTTGATTGATCATTTTCTGAAAAACAGCACAGCACAGGACAGTACTACCCACCCTAAATGTGTCGCTATATACATTCTACGTAAGCTCTATAGCAATCACATGTAAACATCATCATTGTGAGGAAATACTAGGACAGAAAAAGGCAAAGCTACAATGAGGCAATTGCCAATAAGCAGATGCTCAGTCTCGGCCAGAGCTGCTCGTGTTTGCTAAGGTGGGACGAGAAGTGAGGGGACCTTGTGGCAGGAGAGACGACGAACCTTGCTGCTGAGACTGAAATGGCACAAGGACTGTTCCCTGACAGTGATTGTCAGTGGCGGCAGATTGGGGACCTACGGTTCAAACCCTACAGTGGTCTGTGGGCCCTTCACACCGCCAGGCTGGTTGTCATCAGAGCCACAGCTACCCCAGGAAGCTGGGAGGAAAAGCCAGGGAACTGTGCTGGTATCGGTGCTGCCTGCAATCCTGCTCCCGTCTGAGCCCAGCTGCAAACACAGCCCCGGGGCCAAGGGCCACCTCAGCAGCACTCAAGCTCTTGGCATCACCTCACGTGCAATTCTGAAGGCTTTGGTCATACTCCCTACAAGAAGAAATAGTACTCACGCCAGGGAAATGTGAATAAAACCCTTGTCATGTTGACGGGAGAACCCAGGAGACTCTAATCTATCTATTGGCAGAGTTAAGGCTATAATATTCTATCTACATAGAATGGCTGAATCCCTAGTGGCCTCTGGGTCTGAAAAACAGAGATGATGAAGGTGATGGCTTGACGAGCAGCAAAATTCCTGCTCCCTTGGGAAAACAGTGCCTCTGGCAAGCTTGCAGTGGGGTTTGCTCCAGCCAGTGATGGGCTCTCTCCCCATTCCACCTCACCTGGAGATGGAGGGCAAGTTTGCAAACAAATTCCAGGGGGAAGCACTGCCAGGCAGCCCCAAGGGCCCCCATCCAGAGGCAGAGTGGGTCAGCATGCCATGGGGTGCCAGCGGGCGTGGGGGGATGGATCCTGGGTGCCAAGGGGGTGCTGGGGAAGTGTATGGCTTATCAGGACAGAGCAGGGGCAGGGCTTTGGGTGAGGCTGACATTCAGCTCCCACCTCGCTGCCTCTCTGGGTTTTGGGTTGACTGCCAGGCAGGGATCTCAGAAGGGTCTTCTCACCCCGCTTGCTTTGCAGGGGGTGGAAGGGAGCAGGGAGCAAGCCGCTTGGCCCTGCTGGTCTCCCAGCCACCTAGGGAGCTGGAGAGAAGCCAGATCCCTTGCACGGACCTAGAGACACAGGTTTCCCCAGGCTGTGCCAGCAGGACCCACTGGATCAAGCCTGGCTGGCTCCAGCCCCTCAGCCCCTCTCTCCTGACTCCAAAGGCAGCTGAGGGCTGGAGAAGCAGTGCTGGCTGGCAGGCATCAGTCCCACAGCCCCTGAGCACTGCATCTCTCTACCACCCCTCTCCTTCGTGACTGCAAAGCTGCTTGGCCCCATGTGAGAACGGTGTTGGGGTGGTGTGTGCTCCACAGCCTGCCAGCTCCATCACACACCAGACCCAAGCTCAGTATCTGGGTGGTGTGACCCATCCCAGGGGGCTCAGGGAGTTCAGACCATGTGAGCAAGAAGAATGGCTTCGACAGAAAAGTGGGTGGCCCCAACGTGACCACTGAGCACCCCGGTTTGAAGTTGGGGGAGGTGGGTGCCTCCAGGTGAACCCCCCCAGCTCCTTGACTCTGTTCTGACCCCCATTTGCTGAGTGGCAAATGCCTCATTACAGTGCATAGTTAAAAATCAAGGAAGCGGTACAATAAATCTGAATTACAGTACATCTGAGCCATAAATACATTTTTTTAAGTATATACTTTTTTTTCTCTCTCTTCTATTAAAAATTAGTTTATAATCCTGATTCTATTCACAATTAACAATTTCATCATCACACACTACAGACAAAAAAATGTTATGGTGAACACAGCTGCAACTCCACAGTGGGAGCATGGGGTCAGGGGCTGGGACTGGGGAGTGGGGCCAAGGGGCTCCTAGGCTCACCCTAAAACAACCAGTCAGAAGCAGGGGGAACTAACGTGTGGCAGTGAGACATCAACACCATGGGGACTCACAGACAGAAGCAGCTTTGTTCAATGTAAACATCGATTGGAAGGGACAGCAGTCTCTCTCTCGTGCGTGCGTGCTCTCTCTCGCTCTCTCGCTTTCCACAGACTGAATAATTTCTTTGAAAACGTAAACATATTGGAAGTGCCTTGACTGAGGTATTGAGGTATTCCTCCAAGGTTAAGGCTGTTACCGATGCAGGCTGAGCTGGGCCTCCTGCAGCAAGCTGTCGAAATCCATGGTCTCGTACTTGCTTTTCACTGGAGCCGGGGAGGACTCCTCCACGCTGCAATCTGGGAATGGCAGGGACACAGGGCAGTCAGGGAGCAGGGAATGCTTGCGACCTGGGCTCACAAAATGCCACGTCAAGCATGCTGAGTCTGTTCTGCAGAGCAGCAAACCACCCACACCATCTCTATGGCTCATGAGATGCTGCTGACTGCTTTCTCTAGTGACTAGGAAGGGTCCAGCGCAGTGCAGAAATGCAGCAGAGACAGGATGGGCTCTGGTTAGCTGAGACCCAGCAGCCCTGAGGTGTGATCCTACGTTTGCAGCCAACACACTCTGGGTCCTCATGCCAGTTGCTTTTTTCCTCTACCCCCAGTCACCCAAGCCATCTGACTGAGCTAAGAGCAGCTATGTGAGCCATAGGAGAGCCAGTAGGCTTTTCCTGCAGGCTCTAAAGAGGTTTAGGCTCCCCACATGGCTAGGGTTCATCAGCAGTGCAATGTGTCACTACAGCTCTGTGTCGATACACAGGATACTTTGGCAAAAGCAGCTCCTGCTTTCTTACCCAAGTCAGTGTATCTGGTCCAGAAGAAGTGCCCAAGGCCACCAGAGCTGAGCTGAAATGACGGCTCATTCCTCTTCCTTAGTGAGGTGCCATTCTTCAGAGATAAGGCGGCATGCTCTGAATACCGGTAGGTGATGAAGCCATATTTATCCCCCCTGAGCAACCAGAGAAAGAATTCGAAGTTTGATGGGCACTGCAGCCCCTCTGGCATGGCTCTCTCTAGGACTGCAGCCCTGTCTGTCCATCCCACCATCCATCCATACTGCCAGCCCTTCATCCTGCTGTTCCTCTGCCCCTCCAGCCCTCCCCATGCCCTTAGACCTGGGGACATCCTGCACCTCCTCACCCAAAGTGCCAAGCCCCTGGGTTCAGCTTGCTGAGAGGGTTGGCACGGTGCCCCTCCAGCACAACCATATCAGTGGCACACAGAGATGGACACAGGCCTGACCCTGTACTGCCTGGCAGCACTGATGCTGCTGCAGGAGAAGGGTAGCAGCTGGAGCCCCAGACTGTGACTTGCTCCCCACCCACCTGTCAGTCCTGGACAGGACCTGACACTCCACGATTTCACCAAACACTTCGAAGCGTTTCTTCAGTTCAGTGGAGCTCATGCTGCTGGAGAGGTTTCTGATATACACCACCCGTCCTTCTCCCTGGCAAAGCAAAGAAAAGGTTTCAGGTTCTGGGAGCCCCGTGCCTCCGTGCTGCTGATGGGTGCTGGAAATGCAGGCCCAGAGGAGCCCTGAGAAGCCAGCACCAGGAGTCAGGCTGCAGCAGGACAATGTGCTGAGGGCACAGCCTGGCACCTCTGAGGTCCAGCTGTCTCTGCTCCAGCTGACTCATGGGTGTCAGCCTCAGGACACCACTGCTGCAGGGGATAGCCATGCCCCAATCCCTTAGGACAGTGTGACAACCAGGCTGCAGCAGTCATCCCCACCGTCTTCTTCTTTAAATTTCTCCTGCATTCCTGCAGCTTTTTTAGCTCCTCCTGATGAAGATTCCTGGAAACTTTCCTGGTAGTTGCTAGGGGCAAAATTCAGTTGCACTGCAGAAAATTAAAAAAAATGCCCAGCAGCACACCCAGCTCCCAGGCGTGGGCACAGGCAGAGTTCCTGGTGCAGAACTAGATCTATAACAGCTGAGCAGCTTCAGGGATCCCCCAGCTCACCCCACTTACTGCCAGCTCCACCAATGCAGGATGCTCTGGGCACCCAGAACTCCGTGTGTTGCCAGTGACTGGTGGCTTTCACTTCACATCTGTTTTTTTCTCTCCCTCCCTCCACCCCCACGTCCTTGGTTAACACTGGCCTCACACCAAGGGATAATGAAGCCAGAGCTGAGGGCTGGAGATTGCTCTGTCCCAGTGTGGGGTTCCTGCTCACTTACGATGGCCTTTTCCCGTCTCTTCTCCATCTGCCCCCGCTGCCCGCCCCGACACTGCTCGCCATTCTCACACCTGGGAAGCGAGGGAGAGGAGGTCAGACAGAGGGATGGGGAGGATCCAGCAGGGAAAGCTTCAAACGCCAAAGACACACTCCAAACATCAGAGAGCTGCCAAGGCACGTGGTGTCTGCAGACATGGGCAGACAGGCTTGGAAGCACCAGCAGCTGAGGAGTGACAGGGGTCTGGAAACACTGGAAAGGACACTGGGAAAGTCCTGTCTGAGATGCCCAGGGGGTCCCAGCCAGCGCTTGTCCCTCCTCAGGCACAGCCCCAGCCCATGCCCCATTGCTGCCATCATGATGGAAATCCCTGGCTGCTTTCCCCCAGCATTGCTTTCTCTGGCTGTGGGTGATGTTTTCAGCAGCTACTGATATAGACCAGATTATTTCAATGTTTTTACTTTCATTAATCAGCATCTTTATTACGTGGGCTAGCAGACCAGATATGGGACTGACACACCCCAGAGCAAAAACATAGGGTGCAAAACCAGCCCCAAGCATCCCCTCTACCGCCCCCTGTACCTGAAGGTCCGCCTGCTTGCGGGTGACCGGGACCGGCAGCACGAAGACCCTGAGCTGGACCTGCTCCGGGAACAGTAATGCAAACTGGTCCTGGAAAGGGGGTTTCTCCGCAGGCACAGCTTGGTGTCACTGTGCTCCTCCTCTTCCTCTTCTTCCTCCTCCTCCTCCTCCTCCTCCACTGGGGAGCCGCTCTCACTGCAGCTGTCTTCAAAGACAGTGTCATACTCGGGGCTCTTGCAGAAGACCATGTCCTCATCATCCAGAGCACTGTCCAGAAAGCCGAAGTGCTTTGTTAAGCTGGCTCTGATCTCCTGGTCCCTCAGCTGCTTTATGCCATCCTTCCACAGCATCTGCACGCCTGCCTCCTTGCCACTGGGGTCCAGCCCCTGGTAGTGGGCAGCTGGGACCCTCCTCTTGTGCTCCATCTCCACCTGGCCTGGGGGCTCCCACGACTTGAGCACCTTCCTCTGCAGAGCAGCCTCAGGCTTCAGCACCTGGCAGTAGTCGTGGTCCCCGAAAGAGCGGGAGAAGGGCCGCTTGAGGATGCCCTGCTGCTCAGGGAGCATGGGGCGCCCGGTGGCTCGGCTCAGGTGGGCGAAGAGCTCTGTCCTCTCAGGGTGCTTCTTGGGGGCTTTCCTGGAGGCTGCCACATCCCCTGTGCCCCCAGAGCCGGGGGCTGTTCCATCCTCCTTCCCTGGTTCCTGGGGGATATCTGGCTTGTAGAGGTCTTCCTCAGCGGGCTTGTAAGGCGGAGTGGTTGGCGGTGTGAGACCTGAACCCCCCAAACAAAGGGCAGGAGTCAGTTCTGCCCCCACCGTCCTGCCCCATCCCACCCTGACACCTGAGATGCACCAAGCGTTGCAAGGGAAGGAGGCTGCTCAGCCCCCCAGACTCATCCATCCAGTGGCACTTGAGAAAAAAGGATCCCTGACCCCCTAAGGGACCAGAGAACTCTCCCTTCCCTCCTGGCTCATGCAGAGGCCCCCTTAACTGCCCCCCTATTCCAAACACATCTCCCCAGCACTGGCTTCTCTGAAGGATGCAGCTTGCAAGCTGCTTGCAGTGTAGGGATGTGGAGGCAGTGCATGGAAAGTTCTCTGCATTTGCAATGCACAGGCCTGGGGACAAACATGCACACTTGGCTGCAGCCAAAGTCTCCAGGCTGAATTTAGGGTAAAACTGCCCTATATCGGGGAGGATTTTTGCAAAATTAAAAAAATTAAAAGCCTGTCCTACCTGCTGTCCCACACAGCTCCACAGTCAGCATCGGCTCAAAGTTTCTCTTCCCAAAGGCTGGGTCACTGGAGAAGAGAAGAAAATAAAGATGAAGAAATGTTTAGGTGAAACAAAACACCGAGAAAGCAAAAGGAAACTGAGAAAATGCTGCCTACAAGTGAGCCCAGCCACCACACCTAGTGCCTGATGGAGTAACCCCGTGGGGGGGTGCAAGGGGCAGCAGGGCAAGCAGTATGCCCTCCCTGTGCCAGTCAGAGCTCTGGGACATATTTCCCCTGGCACACAGAAATGCTCTGCCCTTGGCCAAGGGCTCTCCAAGCTCCTTGCACTGGAGCAAAGGCCACAGCTCCCCTCACCCCCCAGCCCAGCTGCACAGCTCGGTCTGCCCCACAAAGGCAGCTTCACTCAATCACTGCAGCTGTGCCCAGCCAGACAAACCGAGGCAGCTTTCCAACCCCAGCACAGGATATTTAGCCCTGTGTGCACTTACGTTTGTGCCAAGGACAGCATGAGACACCTGGGTGTTTCTGAAAGGCAGGGAGAGAAGCAGGGTTACCAGCAGAGCCGTGCTCCCTCCAAAGCCCACGGTGCTCACAGTAGGAACCGGGGTCCCTCTGCCCACCCAGGCCTGGGGACAGCAACATCTGCAGGAGAGCTAAAGCTGCTGGGGCTGAAGCCACCCCTGCTCACTAAGCACTTGTGGATAGCTGCAATTCTGAGAGACAGGTGCAGCGGAACACTGGTGACCAGGCACAAAGTGAATCCCTGGGGAAGAAGGACCTGAAGGAATGGGGCAACCCGGTCCCTGCTGGGTTCGAGCTACACTGACTCCTTCATCTTGTTATAAGGACGGGGAAACTGAGGCAGAAGGCCCCCATTCCCCATGGACTGGAACAGCAGTGCAGTCACACCAAGAAGGGTGAGCAGAGCAACAGCCCCCGGCCCCCCTCACCTGCTTTCTCCGGGAGGGCACAGCCCCGGCTCTCAGCCCCGTCGCCCACCTCGCCATCCCCTGGGGAGCCCAGGGGGAGGGGCTGGGGCTCCACCAGCAGTGCCGTGCTCCCGCTGTCTCTCTCCTCCATGCCCCCCACCTCCACTTCAGCCACGGGCTCTTCGGCAGAGAAGCCATCCAGCGCTGAGCAGGCCAGGGTGTCCCGGGGGCCACGGCTGTCCCCTAATTCCTGGGGGCTGGAGGGCTCAGGGGGTGGCTCGTCTAGGAAGGAGAGCCAGTGGCCAAGCTCAGGGTTGAGTCTCTTGGACCGGCGGACAGCATAAATGGTGCTCTCCTGCTTACGGGTCACCTTCCCCACAGCTGTGCCTGGGGTGCCCACATGCTTCCCAGCATCGTCCTCAAGGCCACCCGGCTCCTGCAGTGCCTCTGCCTTGGCCCCGGGGCTCTGCTCTGGCTCACCCTTCTCTGGCGCCGTTCTGGCTCTGGATGTGCAGCTCCCACCAGCACCCTCCCTGTCCTGGGCTGGTGGCACTGGGGAACGGTAGCCAGGTGGCCGGGCTAGGGCAGCATACACGGGCTTGCCCAGGCGGTATGGCTTGCTGACATCACACAGCAGGTCCCGTGCCAGCAATTCCTTCAGGATGGAGAAGGATGCTCCGGGCTTCTTGCAGCCCCCACCCACTTGCCAGGTGCAGCCCAGCTGGCTCTGGGCACCGCTGGAGCTGTCTGGTTTGGCTCTCTTGAAGGGGCTGCTGCAGGCTGGGGGCTTGGTGTCAGTGGCATCACGGGCAGGCAGCTTCCGTGGAGGCAGGCAGTAGGTGTGCATGTAGCGGATGAGCTCCACCATGGAGTGCATCTCCCTCTTGCAGGAGAACTGGCAGCTGGAGCCATCCTCTGCCAAAGAGGGGGGAGTCACCGAGTCACCAGAGCTCAGCGAGTCCTCGCTGGAGTCACTGTCATCCTCATGATGGGCACAGTCCCCCAGGGATGGGAGGGGGAGACTGCTGGGGCATTCCTCAGGTGCCTGGGGAGCTTTGGTCTGGGGGCAGGGGGTGCTGGAGGTGAGGTGCCGATGCAGCTCGGTGCAGCTGCGGCTTTGTGCCTGCGGGACACTTGCCCTCCTGTCCCGGGGACCCTCCGCCTTTGGAGAAGAGAAAGGAGAAAGTTAGTCCCAAGCCTTGCAGCCGTGACCTGACCCAAGTACCAGGCACGGGGGGCAGAAGCTCCCCGGCCAACAGAACTGCCCCACACCTGGGAATTTCCTCCCCCAGCATCCCGACCTGCCTGGAAATCATCCCCAAGCCCCGGGAGGTTTCCACATAGTGCTGGCAGCCCAAGAGCTGCCCCTCCATCAACCAGCATGCAACAATCTCCCTCTGGCTGGGAGGGATTTGCTGCTCTTCTCAGACAATCTAATTTACTGGGCCTAATGCACTGCACAATTACCATGAGCCAAGTCGAAAAATCTTTGATCGTAACTTCTGCTTGGTTTCAGGAGATCAGCTTAAGTGATGGGGCGGGCTCTGCAATGTGGCACCCATCTTTCCTTGGTCCGTGGCTCCCAGCTTGGGCAGTGAGTCAGTGGGGAGGGGGCAATGGGGAGGCCAGGGACTTCACCAAACCAACACTCAGGAAAGTTGGGTCGAAATGGGATTGAGACATTTCTCAACCCAGCACAAAGCCCAAAGGTTTTGTGCTGAGCCCCAGCTGCACAGGCAGGGAGGGTTGTGGCGTTCCCCTCTTCACACTCTGCCATCAGTGACCCAGACCCTGACCCAGCTCAGAGCCTGCCCATGCTCCCCAACACCATCCATTGGTGACCTCCTCTGGGAGAGTTCCCAGGGGCTCAGTGCTGGGAGTGGCTGGAGCTCTGCCCACCGAGGATGTACCTTTGTGCAGGGCCGTGCGGGTCGGGACTTGGGGGTCCCTGGGCGCCGGGTGCTCCCATCCCGCTGAGCCTCACAGCTGGGAGGCACATGTGATGGAGAGAGGAGCAACTTCTTCAGCTGCAAAGAGAAGTGGCAAGAAAAGGAGTCGGCATCACAGCGAGGGCAGGAGAAACTGCCAGTGGGGCCGCAGCCTCCTGGCTCACACCTGCGCTGGTCCATTGCTGAGCATTTGACCCAAAAACGGGTCAAAAAGGCAGGGAGGCATTTCCAACCTTCCCGTTGCTGTGGGGGCAGGTGTCCGGCCATGCACAGCCCTGAGGGGGTCAGGGCTGTCTCTGCAGCATTCACCAGTCTCCCCAAGCAGGTCGACTAAGTGAGAATTTACTTCCCAGGGGAATCCCTCTCCCGTCAGACACAAAGAAGCTGTGGTGACATCCAGACTTCTCACTCCATCACTTCTGCCCTTAGGTGACAGAGACTTTACACTGGCATGAGTGATAGATTTGGACAGCTCGCTGGGTCCCCATGCAAGGCTCATTCAGCTGAAACATCCAGAGAAGGCCTTGACTCATTAATGAGCTTTCAAGGCATTTTGCAAAATATAAGCCCCTGTGGGGCCTGTTGAGGATCTTCCCCAATAACCCATTGGTGGTAGGAGTGGGGTTTTCCCTGGGTACCCAGGGTGCCACCGTGTCTGATGGCAAGGTCAGCATAACATTTCCTTCTACAGAAAACCTTTTTTTTTTTTTTTTTTGTTTAGGGGAAGGAAAAAAATAAACCCCACATCCAGCAGCAACATTTCATATTCCACCCATGTCGCACTAACAACCAAAGGCGACAACAACTCAACAGCAAGATGACTGCGTAGGCACCGGGGAACTGCATGGAGGAGACAGATCTGGGGCTCCCGTGCTGCCCAGCAGGCACCGAGTCCTGGGGCAGGCACGGGGCTGGAGGGCATTTAAGGGACAGAAACAGGGAGTGCTCCAATCAGGCTCTGCTGGGAAACATCAGCCAGGGCACCCACAGCTTTAGATGTGCAGCTCCTGTTGGCAGAAGCTACTAGCACTTCTCTCCCCGACCCCTGCAACGTATACATCCTATATATACACATACATATTGTGTGTGATATATACCCCCCCATCTCCCCCCACCCTCCCCACCCCCCCCCCGCGCAGGGAGTGGGCGGTGGAAATGCGCGCTCTCACCACTGGATGTCACTCCTCCCCACCACAGCCCTGGCTTCTGGGGACACCCAGGTCCCCTGGTGGGGACCCTGAACCCCAGGAGGGAGCGGGCTAGGTGCCCCTATCCCAGGGGACCTGCTGGGGATAGCGGTGGTCTGCTGCAAAGGCAGCCAGTTATTCCGGGCCACGAAGGGCAGTGGGGCTGGAGCCCCCACATTGCAGCAAACCAAGAGAGATGCTCCAGACACCAAATCTGTAGGACTGGAGGCCACACAGCCCCTGAGGGGGTTACGGTGGAAGAGGGAAGTGGGACCCTCCCACTTAAAACTGGGGTCATGGGCTACCTGACACTCCGGCCAAGCCCCCTCTGTCCCTCCTGCAAGAACAGCGGGCAGCTGGGCGCTGAGGCAGAGCTGGTGGGAGCAGCCACCACTGCCCCCGGGCACAGGGCTGGAATGCACCAGGGAGACCCCCCGGGGCAGCCCCACATCCATGCTCTGGATTAACAGCAGGTGTGGGTCTTGCCAAAGCAGCCACCGCCTCTTTGACACCCGCCCCCCCCCCCTGCATAGATATATTTGTATACACACAGCTTGTTCCTGTGAGGATGGTGATGGAGGTGACAGCAATGATGCAGAACATGTATACGTATACAATACAAGTATATGCTTTGGTATTGACGGTTAAAGAGATTTTTAAGCCTAGAATGAAAAAATTCAGACCTTTGCTTCCTATCATACCCATGCAGCCGGCTTATCAGGGGCTCATCCAAATCCACCTTAAACAGTAGGAAGTGGGTTCTTACTAGAGACAGCTCATCAAACTCGGGGGCCGGGGATGGCCCCCCCGTGACCGGGACGGTGGGTTTGGGGGAGGGGGCAGGCGAGGTGTAGGCATGGTTGAGTGTGTCCCCCTCTTCCAAAGTTCGGAAGGCAGCCAGGCCCATGTCATCTCCCTGTATATCATCCAGTGTCTCGGTGAGGGCTGCCAGCAGTGCTTCGTTCTCGCTGTCTATTATCTGAAAGGAGCAGGCAGAGAAAGGAGGGGAAGTTAGGGTGGGCAGAGGACTGGAGGATGCTGGGCTGTAGAGAAGAAGGGTTGGCAGTGCCACACCAGCACTCACACTTCCCAGTGACCTATGGGGGACCTGAGAGAGCTTTTCCCCAACACAGCACTAGGATGGGATCGGGAGGAGAGAACCAACTGGAAAAGGAGCAGCAGTCCATCTCCCTGCCTATCCAGGGGGAAAATAATGGATCAGAGCATTTTCTCCCCCCATAGTTGCCTCCGCCCCACCATGAGGCAAACAGCAGCAGATAAAGAATCTGTGATTAAAAGGTTCCTTGTCCAAATCCTCCTGACTTTGGACTGCAATTTCCCCATGGTGCTGGCTATCCCAGCATTGCTGAGCAGGGCTGAGAGCAGCATCCAGCTGGGATGGGAGCCCGGGCAGGGGGCAGGCACAGCCCCTTGCCCTCCATGAGGCAGAAGAGGCCTGAGAGGGTACAACCAGTTATTCACAGCTCTCCCGATGGGGAAGGCAGAGAAAATGTGGAAAGTCATAAGCCCAGCCCAGTAGACAAGAGGGCACAGCCCCCCTGGAGGGGCACAGGCTGCACCTCTGCCCAGATGCACAATTTGCACCAAGCTGAATGGGTTTCATTGTCACTGTAAGCCTCCAAATGCAGGCACTTTCAGCTTGACAGGGGCTCTGAGACCTCATGCTTAAAGCTGGCTGCACATGCTGCTCTGCAAGGGACCCACTCATGGCTCCAGAACGAGATGAGCCTTGTGTTACAGCTCCCCTGGTCTATTTTTTTGGTGAACAGCATGATCTGGGGATGTTGATGGGAGATCTGTGAGTTTCTGGGACTGCTCCTGCCTCCCTCCAGCCCACCACTCCAACCTGCCCCCTCAGGCCCCTCTGGGCTTGGCCTTGGCTGATGCTCCTCCAGTCCTCCCACTGCCCTCCCAGCCCCATGAGTCCCCTTCCAGTCTAGAAAAACCGTGCAAAAGCCCAGAGGAGGATGCAGGAGATGAAGAATGGCTGAAATGAGCCAGTATTTCCTTCTTTTTGGTCCTCCATCATCCTCTGAATGTAAACCATGTCCAAAAAGAAGCAGGCTACCATCAGCTATAAAATTAGCACTGGGGTGAATTCAGGCTCACAAGAAGGACTGTTGACTGCACATCTTGCATTTCTCTCATCTTGTTTGAAAATTAAATATCTTTTGTTCCATGCCCTAACCTTGCTGGCAGTTACTAGAGCAGGCTCCAGGGAAAGGCAGCAGGATGCTCCATTTTTGGCTCCGTTTCTTTTCCTCCTGTTACTGGCACAAGACTGCTGTGCATACAAGTTCAGTGGGATACATTTCATCATACTCTGCTGCTCCTAATGGGCCTGTCTTTCACATTTCTTTTCTGTTTATCTTTTCCCCAGGAAGTTCAGCGGAAAATATGCATCTCGTGATGAAGGTCCCTCAGCTGGACTGGACCATTTTCAAGCACAGCATCAGCATAGCATAAAAGCCAGAGGGTTGTTATTATGGCCAGGTTAGAAAATATTGGGGCTTGTATTTTTTTTTCCACTTGTTTAAATAAAAATCCTCCTCCCTCCCCAAATGTAACTCAGACTTGGTGACTAGCATACAACAGTGCTCAGCAGGGCATAAAGACCCCAGACCCTAAGGTTGGACACATTGAGGGCACAACATGACCTTTGAGAAAAGCAAGTGGGCTGCCCAGCCTGCCCTGCCCCAGGTCCCTGGGAGCCTTGTCCCCTTTGGCCAGCAACTCAGGACACAGCACATACACCCAGACTGTGGTAAAGCAAGCTGCTGGGGCTCTCAGGGGAAACCAAAGCCATTTCTGCTCTATAGCTCCCAGTCTCCAACCTGCCTGTGCGCACAGCCCTGCCCTGGCACCACAGCAAGGAGAGGCAAAAATGTGCCAAGGAACAGGGACAGGTCTTGCCAGTGCCCAAGTGCACCCTCTGCCTCAGCAGCTTTGTACCTCTTGGTCCCAGGTGCTGGCACCATGATGGGGCCATCCCAGCCCAAAGGAGAGGAGAGAAAGGAGCTGCACTCTGCCAGAGGGATGCCAGCCCCAAACACAGGGAGGATGTCAGAGCTGGATTGCTGGGCTGCTTTCTGCTCCTGGGAAATGAATATATCTGCCCCATGCCACAGCCCCCACGCTGCTACCCTAGCACACCCTGCCATCCCAGGAATCCAATGGGATATGCTGAGCATCAGCTGCAATTCTCTTTTAATAAGGCATCACAGGAGGGCTGGCTCAGCAGCAACCTTCCTCTACTCATCCACCCCCTCATCTGCCTTACTCTGCTTGCCCCATTTAGAGCCCGCGTGCAAATTAATGGAGCAATTATCAGCTGGGGAGGAGCTATTAATAGTTGTGTGGGTCCTCTCCATCCTCCCTCATTCACTCCCTCTCCTGCCTGCCACCTCGGGTCCCCTGTGCCAGGAGGATGGGGGTACCTGGAAGAGCTCAGAGTCATCAGTGCTGTACTGGCTGGAGTCGGTCTCCGAGTGCTCCCCGCACCACTGCAGCTCACTGAAGCAGCTGGCTGAGTCGAAGTCGCTGGCATCAAGCTGGGACAAATCGATCTCAGGGAAGTCAGAGTAGAGGTGCTCCTCGCCAGACACCTCGTACTGGGGAGAGAAGAGGAAGGGGTGAGCCCAGGCCAGAGGAACAGGAAGCAGCTACGGAGATGGTCACTCTCCTCAGGCAGTTGTCTCCACTCAAGCCCCTTACTCAGGCTCTCTTCTGAAATTAGCTTTGGTAAGTGGGTCCAGGAGCAATTACATGGCAGCGGAGAGCCCAGAGAGCACCTCTTCACTGCACATCAGTTTGCACAGCCTGGCACTGGCACTGCTGGTTACTGAAATGGCCACCAAGCCCCCCCTCTTGCATTCCGTGCTGCACAGGCATCAAAACAGCCGCACCTGGGTGGGAAGAGCCTTGTCCCCTTTGGCCAGCAACTCAGGACACAGCACATACACCCAGACTGTGGTAAAGCAAGCTGCTGGGGCTCTCAGGGGAAACCAAAGCCATTTCTGCCTGTGGTACCCTAAGGGTGTCACCCAGCTTTATCCAGCTGCCCCAGGGACAGCAGAGAGAAGCAAGAGACCTGGGTGCACATGAGGCGGCAAGGCTCAGGTGGGTGGCTTCACACCAGTCAGTGTGGCTGCTCTGTACCCTGTCCCCATCTCCACCACATGGCACCAAAATGCATGCGGACAGTCCCCCTGGAGAAGCTGCACATCCTGCACATCCTGGGGCACCTCCAAGACAACCCAGACCCTGGGCCCAGCATTGCACAGGCAGGGTGAGAAAAGCAGCATGGAAACTGATGTTTGGGTGCACACGGGGCAATGGGAGCTTGTAGGTCCCTGTCCTCATCACTGCCAGCTTGGGGGAACACAGACATTACTTCTCCCCAGCCCTCCTGTCCCCTTTGCCCAGGGGCATCCCAGGTGGCTCGGGGATCAGAAGTCCTTTGTCCTTTCAGATGTGTCCCTTACCTGTTGTGGCTTTTCCCTGCTTTCCTGCCACTGCTCTTGTGCCTGCTCCAGAAAAAGTCTTGCAACAACTTTGGCTCCCCCTTCTCCCCAAATCTTCCCATGGGAACACAGGCAAAGGCCTTTATTTTTAGAAAAGCTGTACATACATATATATATGTGTGTGTGTCTGTGTGTTCAATTAAAAATAGAAAAGCAGTCAAATTCTCCTGCTCCTTTTGATATGCCACAAGGGAAAAGATCCTGGTGCTGAGATCACAAGGAGCAGCTGACACCAGTGCTTGGGACATCTTTTGATCAACTCCACAGATGTGACATGTCCCCATTGGCAACAGGGCTTGATAAAAATAAACTCCTGCAATCTAATGCTGCTGAGCTGCTTTCACTGGGTACCCTGGAGATAGGAATGCCCTGGCACTGCCATGCAGCTGTTCTGAGGCAGTGGTTGGCAGTGGATGCTCCCAGGTTCCCAGATAGCAGAATTCAGGAGTGCCAGAAAACTCAGCTCTGCCTGCATCAGCCCTTGGAAAAAGCAAGGAGAGCCTTAGTTCAGTACAGTCACCTGCACAGGCACCCAGAAGGGCATCCCAACATGGAGCTGTGGCTCCAGCTGGCCCCTGCTGCTGGAAAAGGTCATTTAACTGGTCCAGCCACTGAGGACTTGAGTCTCTGGAGGGAATCCATCACTCCAAGCACCGCCAGCCCTGCCCTGAGTGCTGAGAGCAGAGCCTCACTGCTCTGGGGAAGGACCCAGCCCCCTGCTCGGGTAGGGGGTGGCAGTGATGGGAAGGCTGCCTGTGGGCACTGGACCTCATCTGCTCTGACTTTCCTTTTTCCCACCCTTTGCATTTCCTGCTGCCTTGGGAGAGGAGTGAACTTTTGTTCTAATTTTACTTGGGAGTTTGTAGGAAGATCAGCCATGGGTTCTTGGTGTGCAGCCAGCAAACACCCAGGGAGACATGCTCAGAAATTCAGAGGCATCCTCCAGCCCAAACACCTGGCCCATGCACATCACAGTGGGGTCCCAACCAGTGAGATGCCAGCAGTGACTCGTCTGATGAACCCCTGCTCCAGGAAGAGGGATGCCCAGGCAGCTATGAAAATATCCCTGTGCCACAGACCTGCAGCCTCTGGGGGAGCAGGAGCCCCAGTCTGGGCATCCTCTCTGGCAGAAGGACTGCCCCACAGCAGCACCAGGCAGGCAACTGCACCTGAAAGCCAAAGCTGAACAGCCCCTGCTCAGAGACAACCTCCTCAGCTTGCTTTAAAGCATGAACCAACTCTGACCTCAGCTTGAGCAGAAATGCAATCTCAATTACAGGACAAAGAGGCAGCTGATACTTGCGTGTTGCAAGGAGCTTTGCCTCTGCAGAGGCTTTGCTTGCCGGCAGGACAGAGCATTAACGTTTGTATTCATCTCCAGATGAGTTCAGAGCTGCCAGGGGTTTATGGTGGAACCAGAGGCCATCCCCAGGAGGCCAGTGGAGACCCTCACGCCAAGAGTTTATACTGGGTTTGTACCCCTGACTGGGCTGGACCAGAGAGCAGGAGGGCTCTGTGCCCATCCCACTGCCAACCCCACTGCCCACCTGCACCATGGCAGTGCTGGCAATAGCCAGGAAGCACGAGGGACAGTCTCCAAACCAGCAGTCAAGGGCATCCAGAGGTCATCCTCAACAACTCTCCTGTCCCAGGGTACCTCAACTGCACCTACATTTTTCCAGACAAGTACCAGTGGGGCCTCTCCTCAAGCACTGCAGGTGAGGAGGTGAGGAGCCAGCCCCCTGCAGCCTGTGCCATGCCTTCTGGAAACTCCATGTAAGCAAATCTGGTGGGCTCTGGTGTCCCCAGCAGCTCCAGTGTGTGTCCTGGGATGGACCTGCAGCAGACTGAGGGCAGCCACGGGCTGGAGCCACATCCAAGGCTCCTTCACTGAGCACAGCTCAGTGCTGGCTCCCATCACTGTGGGGACAGCAGGTGGGACATTTCCCCTTTCAGGTCTTTCTCCTGCTTCAGAGCAGTCTTAATTCTGTTGCAGGAGCATGTAAAGTCTTTTGTCTGCAGAGACACGAGGTTCCCCTCCAAGCCCAACTTTAATTCAAATGCTGGATTAATGAGATGGAGAAGTATTTTCCTCCTTTTTAGTGTCAACTTGGGATACTAAGATTGAACCCCTGGGCCATCAGGGCT
Source organism: Heliangelus exortis (assembly GCF_036169615.1). Taxonomy (NCBI): domain Eukaryota; kingdom Metazoa; phylum Chordata; class Aves; order Apodiformes; family Trochilidae; genus Heliangelus; species Heliangelus exortis. The sequence continues at coordinate 10,252,968 of NC_092436.1, read as the reverse complement.
GCAGAGGGTGGCTGGGGACAGGCTGCTGGCTCCCAGGACAGCCATACCTAGCAAGCTCACCAAGAGCAGACCTTGGCTCCATGTTTGTGTGGCCAGCTTGCCTGGAGAACAGGCAGCTCATAGCTCTCCAGTCTGCTTGCTTGAAAACAGGCACCTGGAGTTCAGGTGATGTTCTGGGGTTTTGCCTTCCCTGTGGCAAGCCTGGGAAAGAGACAAAGAGATGATACAACCTCTGGACATTGTCTTGGATGAAATGCAGCATGCCAAGAAACAGCAACCTGAACCAGGGCAAGCCAGAAGGCTCAGCTGGCCATTGCCTGTGGTGCCTAATGGGCTCAGAGGGGCAGTGACCGTGACAAAAGGACCTGCAGGTCCTCTCCACTGTCACACCCCAGACAACAGTACAGGTAGAAACTTCCCTTATCTGCAAAACCCCTGGATCCAGCTCCTTGAAGTTGTGGCCAAGTATTTTGCAGTGAGGCTCTAAGTGCTCCGGGCGATGCCATTGTACTCATGATTAGTGAGGCTGCAAAAGTTTCAGCTTCTGAAGTCTGCCGGCGCGAAAGTGCTGCTGGATGGGCACAGCATCTTCACAGGAACTTAATCCTGTTTAAGCCTGGCAGCCCAGATTTGCACTGCCGCCTGCATACATGGCCCCAGGATGCTTCGCAACCGCCTTGTCACTCACATGCCACTTTGCTGTACAGAAAAAAGGGAAGGAAAGCGACAGCCCCCCGGAGGGGCTGAAGGAACTGGCCAGAAGCAAGCAGCCCATCTCCTTGCCAAGGAGCCAAAGCAGTGACTCAGCTCCACACGGAGCCGCCTCCCTCCCCGCAGCCGAGTGCCTACCCAAAGCATTAAGGGATAAATATACATCCACATGCTCTGGAGACAGAGCCCCAAATTAGCCAGTAGCATTTAGGCTGGGACCCAAACCAGCAGAAGGTGAGAAATGCCGAGAACACCAAGTGCCGCCTCCTGCCAGCCCTCCCTCGGCCGCACGGGCAGCGCCGGCTCCCGCTGCCCCGCGTTGGCTGCCGGGCAGGGAGTTTCCCCCTCCCCAGCCCGGGATTGTCTCTAAAAAGGAAAGAAAATCCTTGGGCAGGGGTTTTGGAGAGAGCTGTCCAGGCTTATCAGCGAAATCCGTAATTACAGACTGCTTGAAACAGGGATTACAGCCATGGGGGGAGACGGGCACCGACGCGGCTGGTTCACCGGGATGAACCCTGCCCCGGGCAGGCAGCCGCGGGATGGATGCTGCAGCCGTGGGCACGCTGCCCGCCCCGCAAGCTGCTTCGGGCAGGGGGCCCCAACTCAGGCAGGCACCAGGAGACCCCCAGCACCTTCCTGGGCCACTAAGAGAAGAGGCAATGGGGGGACTCAGCCAACATCACGGACAAACCCAGCCCCACTGCCCCTAGGGTGCACCCTGCTGCCCCCGTGGCTCCCACCCAGGGGATGTGGTCCCCAAGAGGTTCAGGCCATCAGCACCTTGGGGGGATGAAGCCGAGGGCTGCCAGCCCCTTATCATAGCCCAGCCTGGAGGGACCTGTGTGGGGAGGGCAGTCCCTTCAAATACGGGGGAGGAGGGTAGAGGTGGGAATGGAGGAGGGAGCTATAAATAAGTGTAAATACAGCAAGGAGGCACCTGGCCAGAGCTGTGAAGGTCACCAGAGTATGTGCCAGCAGATAAGCAACCCCCCTTCCCACTGGCATTTCAGAAAATGTCACTGTGAATGAGAGAGAGGTGGTATCAGGTTGTGCCTTGGCCTGGCTGCCCCTTGGCACCTCCCGATATTTATAGCCTGAGAGCCCCAAAGTGGAGGGCAAGTGGTCCCTCCTCGGGAGGCAGTGAAGGCAGAAGGGACCCTGCCTGCAAACTTACTGATGTGACATGGCACAGGAGAGGCAGGGCCTCAGCCAGCTCCCCAGTTCGGTGTGGCAAGGAGCACAGGAATCTCCCAGGTTCCTGAGTATGCAGAGGCATTCAACACCTCCCTGTCCTGCCAGGAGCAGGGAATTTCATCCTCTGCAGACTGCTGATTTTTTTTTTTTTTTTTTTTTAATTTCTACTAATCTGTTTTAACAATTCAGCCCAGCCAGCAAGGGGAACAACCAACACTAGCATTTAAATTCTGGGCAAAATAAATAGCAGGTTGAGCCTATCTTCCAGTCAACCTGCTCAAAAGCAACTGCTGCTTGCCTGCATTGCTGTGGCACAGGGGAGCCACAGCATCAGTGCCAAGCCCCATGCAAGGCACTCTGTACCAACATCTGTGGAGCAGCCCCCAGGGTGCAGAGCAGGCAAGGGGAGGGGGTGCAGTCAGCACAGTGCCCCAGGCCCCAGCAGGACAGGGGGTGCTTAGTGCCAGGCTCTGAGCCACGGCCAGAGCGTGAACATGGTCTCACTCCCTGACTTTTGTCTTACATTAAAGGGGTGTAATTAAGATCAACCATGAGATGCCAGTAATAGGAAATATTAAACATTAACTGCAAACAATAAACATGAACTTGCCAGGGCATCTTTGAGATGGAGGAAAGATGGAAGAAATTGCATTAAACTATTCCTGAGTCACAGGACAGAAAAAAGGAGTCAGAGATACTGTTAATAATGCCCTGAATAAACAACACTGCTGGAACACTTTAAACAAAGGTGGGTCAGGTTTAGGAAGAAGGGCATCAGCAAAGTATATCACAGGTTATGTATGTTCGCACTATACTCAGTAGCTGTTTATTTCAGCTCCAAGTTGCAGAGTCCACATTATTCCTGAGCTCTGGGATGGGCCAGCCCAGGGACCCACCTGTGCAGTGGCAGAGTCAGGGAGACCCCAGAGCCCCAGCTGCCCAGCACAGAGCCCACAGAACCTTCCCACTGCCAGCACTCTCCAGCTCCACCACTGCCAGGGCAGCACCACCAAGTATGAGGCACAGGTAGAAAAGGAGAACCAATGGTTGCTTTTGTCTCTGCAAGAAGAGGGGACAGCAGGAAGACACAGCAGAGAATGGGCTGATCCCAAAGAAGGATGCTCATCTCTCAATACCAGCTAATGGAAACAGCACCTGCTGACTGTGGCTGCTGCCAAGTGCTGTGCCATGCTGGCTTGCTCCTGCTGCTGCCATGTCCCTGGGGAACATTCTGCCAGGCAGAGGGCTGTCCAGGTATTGCCAGCGTGCTTGGGCACAGACAGCATACTGGTTAAGTGTCTCCCATCACAAAAGACATGTGACAGCTTTATCCTTCACCCCTCAAGCCAAACAGCAGCACCCATGCCACAACACTGCCAGCAGCCAGCCTGGCAAACACCACCAAACTCCCACTGACCCTGGCACAGCAGAGCAGAACCCCTAAAAATGCACATGCCAGTGGCTACTGCCAGTCTTAGCCCAGTCACCAAGAGATGCTGCTGCAGGCAGCAGGGCTGGCACTGCTAGATGGCATCAGCCAGGCAGGGCATGGGCCTGGTCCTGAACTGTGGTGGTATTTTCTAAGAAATTCTGTTATCTGCTCCAAAACCAAAGGCAGGACCAACAGACAGCAACTGCCATGTGCTGAGCTGGGTACAAAACCACAATGGGAATCAAAATGTCCCATTAACTCTGGAGGTCTCTGGCCCTGCTATGCAATCCCCTGGCTGTGGAAAGAGAGATGCAGGCAGGAACAAGCAGGTGTTGTACTCCAGGAGCTGGGTGTCCCCCTGCTCCAGCTAGGGCACCTGGGGTGACACAGAGGGGCCAGGATGTACCATGGGAAGGGGCAAGTGCCTGACTCACCCAGGAGCTGACTATTAGCCATCTCTGCTGGTCACAAAAATTCCCCATGATAGTAACTCCCTCCTTCTGAAAGGAAAACATGAGGGGGAGAGTATTTTCAGACCTTCCTCTTCTGATGTCCTGGCAGCCAGCAGCCACATGACAGCTTTGGGCAGAGGGACATCAGTGAGAAGGCTCCTCTGGGGCCAGGGGAGCTGCAGGGGCCAGAGAAGGAGCAGCCTTGCCCCTGCCCTGCTCCAGCCACTGTCCCCTTTGCAGGTTTGGTCACTACCTTGTGGGTTGACAGGGCTCCACGACGCCCTTTCTGTCCAGAGAATACTGCAAATGTCCTCCAATGGTGCAGCTCTTCCCAGACTGCATCAGCTCAGCTCCTTGGGCACTGTGCACCCTGGCACCAGCAGCTTTTCACCCCTCTCAGCCAGCAGCAAGAGGAAATCCCTGCCAGGAGGCAACAAGAAACTGTCTGTGCAGCTCCCTGCACTCCAAGTGAGGTTGAACCTGCAGTAGCACAAAGAGGAAAGCAGAGCTGCTGCCCACAGGGAGTGTGGTAAACATCCCTGTCTCATCCCACATCGGGCTCCCACTCCAGCTCCAGTCCCACACTCCATGACTGCAGCCGTAGCCTCGGGATCTCCCACAACGTTGTGTCTGGAAAGCTCCCGTCGGCTTTGCCAGGAGCCACAGCCTGTGGTCCTGGGAATCTCTGAGCTATTCCCATGGGCTGGCACAGACAACGAGGGGAAACCAGGAGGCTTTTGGGGCCAGCAGGCAGCAGGGAGTGAGGGACCAGCAGGGCAGGCTTTCAATTGCACCAGAGCCACTCACCCTGGGGTGCTGCCAGCTCTGGGGTTGCTGCCTTGAGGCTGTGAAATGACAAGCCAGCTCAGGGTGATCACTCATTACTGAAATATCCTCCTCCCCTGGCCCAGGGCACCAAACACAGGGCTTTCTGGGTGGCAGCAGCTTGGCACACAGCCTGGCTCTGCCAGGAGCCTGTAACTCCTGGTGGGTGCATTCTGGCACTCAGTGAAATGGCAGCTGAGGGTAAAACTGGCCCGAATCCTGCCCCTTTACACACACAGCTGACAAGTGGATGATCAGAACCTGCTGCCTGTCAGACACCATAGCTCAGTGTGATCCCTCTGCCAGGTCTGTGGTCATTGTCTGCAGGATGCTCTTCACCTCCCCGAGCCATAGGCGCCCTTTTGGACCTCACCAATGCTCCCAACACAGAGCAAGAACTGTCCCGGGCAGCCTGTCTCCTGCTTGGGAACACTCCCAGTCCTTTTTACCATGGAGACAGCAGGCAAGGGAGGGAGGAAAGCACATCTTCTGCCCGCAGACTGCACTAAAGCTCACAGATGTGCTGAGATCTTCCCCACCATAGAAGAGAGTGCGGTGCCCCAGCCTGCTCGGTGCTGCCGGCAGCAAAGCACCCGTCTTAATGCTAATCAGGACGAGGCAGGAGGCAGTGAAGGTTCACGCTGGGGTTAAGAAGGCACAAGGAGGATCTTCCCACATTAGCCTGACCTCCCAGCAGGTCCAGCCCCAACATGCTCCAGTCCTGCCCTACCAGAACTCCACCAACCCCGACCCACTGTGACCCTCAGGGGACCCTTGTTCCTGCCAGTCAGCTCTGCTGGCTTTCCTGCCAAGGGTCTTTGGGGGAGCCCTTGTTGTGCCCAGCTCCTGCATGGAAAATTAAGTTTTCTGCTGGAGGTGCAAGACCTTCAAGGATGAAAACTGCTATGGAAAGGGCAAAACTGCTCACACCTGCCCATACCAGGCCTGTCCATGCTTGCTCAGGGCCATATACCAGTGAGGGTGGAAGCACCAGCCCTGCCCTCCTTGCCAGGCAGGTGGGTGCTGCCAGCCACCCTCACTGCATCCCCTGCTGCAGGGAGATGGGCAGTGCCCACGCATGCAGCTCCTGCCTGCTGCCCTGCACAAGGCCCTGGCACCCTACAGAGTGGCCATGCTGCCTGCATCTCACTGCTGCCCATGACCAGGGTCCCCAGTGACAGCAAGGAGAGGGGTTCTCCCCACCCCACCTCCTGAATCAGGGGCTCCCTCCTCTCTAGCTGGGCACCGCAGTCTCTCTGATTAAATTCTTGACCATTTTCTGCACAGTGCCTCGAGATGACCTGGCCAGAAGAGATACATCACTGCCTAGCATGGTCACTGCTTGGCTAGATTCCAACATGGCTCTGCCCATGTTACCCAGGAAACCCAGCAAGGGGAGAGAGCTGGGGCATTGGTGGGCAGGCACAGCAAGGGCTCTGCTGCCTCTTGGGGTTGCCAGTCCCAGCACCCAAAAACTGCAGGGAGCTGCCACATCTGCATTGCCCCTTCAGTGCCTCAAACCACTCTAAAAAGTGGTGAGGGTGAAGGATGCTGAACAGAGGGATATTTTCCATGTGGGCATCACCAGTGCCAGGAAATCACCAGTATTAACAGACCGATGGTATTAATACAATTCCAATTATTACAGTGGGGAAAGTGAAGCACAGGGAGGTGAAATGAGAGTGGGTTAGAGCAGGTCCCATGACCACGGGCTCTATATACAGCTCATGAGGAGATGTATGGGTGCCTCCTTCACCAGCACAACCTGTTTGTCCTGGGGATTTCCCTGTGCTACACCAACAGGCACCAGGCTTTGCTGTTCCGGAAGTGGTGAGTGTCCCTGTGAGTGCCACCTGCCCCTGGGGACCCAAGGCTGGAGCTCTGAGCCTCCCCTTTTTGGTTCTGCAGGAAACATTCCTGGGAGCTACAGCCTGGAGCCAGCGCTGCTAACCAGATGCTCCTCAAAGCTTTTCCTGGTGTCAGGACTGAGTATTTTCCTCTCCCCTGTCCCCAAAACAACAGATTCACCCCAGAAAGAAGCTGCTCCAACATCTCCAGATAGAAAAATAGAAAATAGAAAAATCCCTCCAAGGGCAAAACGCCCCTCCAGAAGCCCATGTAAATCCAGGTGATCACCCAGAAACACAAAGCTTCGCACTAGTACAAATTTCCCCCACAAGGGACCACACCTCTCCCCTTCCCAAAACCCCAGGCTCCGGTGGGAAACGTGGGAGCTGCACATCCAGGTGGGGTTTGGCCACTCCCCACTGCAGCAGCTGGGTGCTAGCACCCCTCTTTCCCCCAGCCCAAGCTGGAGGGGGGTGAAGCCCACAAACATTACTTCCAAATCAGACTCTTACCTGCTCCAGTACCCTCTCCCTCACAACCCTGCCCTGAGCTTGACTGATCCCAAGCCTCGTCCCCCCTTATTTTTTACCCCAGCTAATTTAGTAATCAACCTAAAACTAGGGGCCTGACATCCAGACCTGAAATCTGGATCCAAAAGTCTCATGCCCGGGAAATGGTCTGACCCAGTATTGACTTACCAGGTCAGGAGTTAAGGGTCCCCCCCAGTACATGGGAGGTCACCTCTTCTCTGTCAGTGCCATGTCCCAGATGGCCCAAATCCCCATGCAAGGCTTGCAAGGGTTAAGGTGCCTGCTTGGTGTGTCACCTTCAGACACTTTGAATGGTCCTAGTGCCTGGCAGCTGATCCCAAGTCATGTGGGCAGCTCCAGTAACCAGGCCCCATCAAAGCCTCTGCCTCATGTTTATCCATCCATCCATCCATCTCCCCACTCCACGGAGGCCATTCATCCTTCTCAGCTGCCTCTATGACCCATGCCAGGGGCTGCCATGTGGGAATGCAGCCAAATGTCTTTGGGCAGAGTCTCCAGTGTCACACTGGGAGGGAGCACGGAGGGTCCAGCAGGGATGCAAGGCAGGAAGCCCCACGGTCAGGCTGAGCACAGCACCAGTGGGGAAACCTGGCAGGGACCCTGCCCAGGACAGGCAGGCTGAGCTGGAGGGTAAAGCTGGCTTTGCCCCCTGTGCCCCTGAGCCCCCAGCCACGGCAGACACAGCACCACGGCAAGCAAACCCCCTTGGTCTCCATCCAGCACTCCTCTCCACCAGTGCCGTTTCCAACCGTGGGCGACTGGGCGGAGCCACGCGTTCCCAGACCCGGAGGAGCTGTGCTTGGTTATGCAAACCGCAATGGGAGCTGTTTCAACTAGTTGGACTGCTGCCTGGCAGTCAGGTGCCTTCCTCCTCCTCCTCCTCCTGAAACGCCTGCCAGTCCCCTGCAGGCAACTGCACAGGCCCCCACGGGTGCCTCTGTCCCCACACTAAACATGCTGGGAACGTAGGGGTTGTCTCTCCCTGGGGTGCCCTGGGAGGTGGGAGCATATGCAGGGGCTCTCCAAGCCCAGCATGGTGCAGTTATCCCCCAGCACAGCTGTGAACGAGCCCTGTCAGCAGGTTTCACAAACCTTGAGGTGTCCTCAAGTGTCCCGGTATTGCTGATGCACACTGTGCACCACAGGCAACCAGAGGACAGGTTTTCCATGTGCAGCTTTGCACCCACTCAACACCCATCACACTCGGCCAGGAGCAGGGAGCCAGGGCTGATCAAGCCCCAGGGTGCAGAGGTGGGAAAGCAACCATTTGCCCCATTGCTGGCGAGTTTTGCAGAGCACTGTGACTGTGCTGGCATTTCCCACCCAGCCTGTACCCTTGGTGGGACGCAGGAACCCAAGTACACTGCTCCGTGTGACCTGCTGTGATCAAAATTTGAAGAGGTGCAGGAAAAAGTCAAGGTGCTTCGAGCCACAAAAGAGGCATCCAAGCAGAACTGGTCATCACATCTGTCAGCAGCTGGCTCAGCCACACTTGATGTCTCATAGCATTCAATGGCTCAGTGTTTAGCTTTGCCTGGAGAAATTGTCCTCAGGCTAGAAGTGCTCCTGCTCCGATCAGCCTCTGACAGGTTGCAAAACGAGGGGGAAAACCCAGATCTGAGCACCAGGCATCTTCATGCAAATCTCATCGCTCCCGAGCCGGTAACAACCTCACACTCTGGGACACCAGGAAACCAGCAGCTCAGCTCTAAGCAGGGCTCTTCGCTCTTTGCACAACATTTCAGCCTCTCCTTAAATTTCAACACAGATTGCGAGGAACTTCATATGCTGCTGATTGAGTCACCAGAGGCCCCGCGGCCCTGGCTCCAGCAGGGAAATGTTCCCTAACCACCACCTCCGGCTGCTCCCTGCAGCTCCAGAAGCAGAGCCAGGGCTGCCAGGCTACTGCCGGAGGTTTCGGCACCGTATGGATTAGCAGCTCCCCAGGGTGATAGCTGACACCGCGCTAAAACGCAGGATGAAGTGGGATGAAGCCAGCTGTCCGCCTGTAACAGGGCTGTGGGACTCCTGCCATGGACAATGTCTGACCCACGGGGCTTCAGGTGGGAATGCAGAGAGGGAAAAGTGCTGCAGAGCCAGTCTGTGTGCCACCCCTTGGAAAAGGGAGAGGACACGGAGAAGGCACTCGCTGGCCCGGCTGCAGCAGTGCCGCGAGAGGGAGCTGGCACCGGCTGGGGTGGCACAGAGGATGGCTCTGTCCCTGCAACACATTTCTTTACTACAAACTTCCGTGCAACAAAATAAGGCCTTTGCCAAACTAAATGGGCCCCTAGCCAGACCCTTCCAAGGCTCCCTGGGATGCTCCTCTTTACCCATCCCCCTCAGCAGGTGACAGGATCTTATCACAGATGTACATTTTTCTGCTTGGGGTGTTTTTCCAGCTGGTGCTGGATGTCCTTGAGGAGCTTTTCTGCAACGGTGGTACCAAGCTGGAGGAGCAGGAAAACCTGCCTGTGCTAAATAGTAAAAGCTGCTGGCAACACCGTGACGCTCCTCCAGACGCAGCATCTAAATATAGACTCCTCATTTCTTATCCTGCCAGCTGGATTTGGTGGGAGAGGAGCTGGGGGCTTGCACTGACACTCCCCATCACCCACGGCTGGGGGACTGCCTGTACACATCCAGTGCAGAAGCTCACAAGGGCCTAAACAGGGTGGAAAGTTAATAAACCCTGAGCTTTCCCCCCGGGTGCTTGAAGAAATGGGGTTTGTTTGCTGGTGAAAAGCTGTGGGTCCAAATCCCCCACTTTGCATCTTGAAGAGGGTCAGAGATGGGCTGGCATGAGCAGGTCCTGCCTGGGTGGGAAGGGATTCCCTCTGCTCCTGGCAAGGACAGAGGTGGTACCCAGGCCTCCCAGCAAAGGGGGCACAGCTTTCTGGTAGTTTTCCTGCCAATGAACGGCAGACACACTTCCTCACCCAAACCAGCTATGGGCACCAGTGCTCGACCCGGCTACTCTGACTGTCTCCCTGGAACTAGGACTGAGGGACTGTTTCTGCCAAACACCTGGATTACACCAGGATTTGTCCCTCTGTTGCATATCCTGGAGGGAAGGAAACGTGTCCCAAAATTTGTTGGGAACCTGCAGCCTCCATAATGCTTTGACAAGGTTTTCCTAAGAGACTCTGTTCAATGGGGACCAGGATCTTTCCTGATGCTCTCTAGCTGGGAGATCTGCAAAAGGCAGAAGAGCCCCAAGCTGTGTGCTTGCTGCCTCCATCACCACATCTGGGAAAAACAGGTAAAAAAGGGAGATGCATGGCACACTGGCCCCTACCCCTGTGTGGCTGGGAAGCCAGGCTGGGTCAAGGCACAGAAACCATCCCCCCTACTCCTGGCACCAAGTCCCATTGAGACAGGGCCAAGCAGGATGAGACAGGGCCAAGCAGGACGGGAACTCCAGGCATCCTGCCTCCTGCTGCCGGCACTCCCGGTTCACACTGGGACACCTCCTCCCTGGGTGGTCAGGACACCCTGCTGCCAGCACTGCCAGCCTCCGACACAGCTCCTGGCCCACAGCAGCAGTGCCAGCAAAAGGAAACGACCCTCAGGCTCTCCAGCCCACCCGACCTTTCCCCCACAGCCATTCCACCCACCAAGCAGGAGGCTGAGATGCAACAGGAGGGATGGGGCTAAGGCATTAATCATGCCTGCTGGGGAACAGCTGGATCCAGGGCCCACGGTGCCCACAGGAGTGCCAGTCCTGCACCCCACACACCCTAGAGTATTGGGACCACCCAAGGGTCTCACAAAACAGAGGGTCAGCACTGGCAGCTGGGGCAGCAGGGTGTGCGCCTCTGGGTGCATCACATCACCTGGTGGCAGCAGCAAAGGCAGCGGTGGTGGCCCCTGTGCCACCACTCACATGGGGACTGTGAAGCTTGCACAGCGCTCCTGCTGCCCTCCTATCCATTGTACACCTACCCGTAGCACAACAGCAACCCCAAAAAAAACCAAACCCTCAAACGTGATCTATGGATGATCTCCTCCTCCTCCATGTGCTGACATCTGATGAAGCAGCAGAATGGGGACACACAGACACCAGATTCTGCCTGCCCCCTCAGCCCCAAAGGCCTTTCCCCTGCTTTCCCCAGGCTCAAGGGGGGCATAAACCCTTGGACAGTAGCTGGTATTTGGGTAACAGGCCACGGAGCACTGGGGCTGCAGAGCCAGGAGCATGCGCTGCTGTTCTGACAGACAGAGGCAGCTGTGGCCGTCTGTCCATCAGGACAGCAGCACTGCATGCTCCAGCAACTCTCCCACGGCTGCCAGCAAATACACTCGGGACCCCTGAGTCCAGATGTGAGGGGTGGCAGATGGGGGAAGGGCTCAGAGGGGAGGGGAGCCTGTCTGCCTCCAGCTCTGTCCTGCCTGCCTGCAGCTCTCTGGGCTGGGGGTCCTCCTGTGGCATCACTGCTTTTAACCCCCAGGACCACAGCTTATTTTGGATGGTGACATGTGCCAGTTGAGGCTTGTCCTGCTGGAAGCAATCCTCTCCCCATCCCTGATAGGATTTCATCCCAAACAGCTCGACCCTCTCCCACCCTTCCCTGCAGGATTTTCCTAATGCCCACCAAGGGATTTGCAGGTATAAAGGGCTCACTAAGTGCTAACCATGCTCAGGAACCGGCTGGAATCTATCTTGGCAGACATCCAGGGTTCTCCTGGAGAAACCTCTGCGAAAAAAAAATAAAATTCACACCTCGTGCCTGCCACCCCAGCCCCGGGCAGCCCCTCAGCCCAGCCATCACCCCCCCAAGGGGGCAGGTCCTGTGGGAGGAGGCAGTGCCTGGGCAGCCAGCGCAGGGACAGCCAAAGAAGGAAAGGAGCCGGAGGGATGGATGGAGGAGCCGGTTGGACTCCCTGGCTAGCCAGCCAGCACATACTGTAAAAGGAGTGGGAACAGGGACTGCACAGCTCCGGCTCCAGCGGTTTTAAGATGGCTGTAAAGCCGAGAGGAGAAGGAGGAGGACATTAACCCTCCTGGCACTGCGCTGCAGCCAGAGGCGCTGCAGTGAGGACGAAGGGCGGGTTTCCGAGGCTCCATTTAACAGCAGACAGAGCAGGGTCCCCCAAGCTCTCACCCAATAAAATGCAGCTGGCAACGCTTTCAGGCCTGGCAGCACCAAATGAGATGCTGCCCTCAGACAGGCCATGGGAAGGAGGAAGAGAAGGAGGAACAAGAGGCACACGGGGGATGCGAAGGTGGTGGCCCTCCAGGGGTGCAGGGCCTTTAAGTCCCATGGACTCCGTGGGAGGGTGCCCTCCCCCTCATACTGCACCCAGGAAAATATCCCACCAGGGATTCAGCAGCACCTGAGGGGCCAGAAAGGGGCACCCATGGGTGTCACCCATCTGGGCGCCTGCCCGTCGGCATTGCCATCCCTTGCTAGCTGCTCAGAGTGGAGCAGCAGGGCTAAGTGGCCCTTCAGCTTCCCTCCTCTTGTCCCTGTGGACATGCACGTGAATAATCACCTTTTTCCTGCTTAACGTTTTCCTTTAAAAACATCAGGTTTGGCCTTCCCTGCACTTTTCTGTGGGATTCATCAGAGCTGCAGGAACCCAGACACAGCAACTGGAGAAGCAAAGGTATCAGGCACTTAACAGCAACTTCCCTTCTCCAAAATATTTATTGGTCATTGACGTCAAGTAATTATTGAGAATCATTAATTAAAAAAGCATTTAACGGCATTGCTTTTGTTGAGGTTTTGTCATTACAATTAGTTTATCAGCCAACAGGAGAAACATCAGCCTTTGCAGTTGCCTGGAGAGCAGCAAAGCGCCTATAATTAATTTCCCTTTCCGCAGCAAGTATTTTGCTTTGACATGCCTTGGGGACTTGCCTTTTTCCAGGTGTGCCAACCACCACAACTCTGGAAACACCCAGCCAAAGGGACCTCAAGAGGCCATCAGATGGGAACACCATGTCCTCTCCAGCCTGTCAGAGGCAACTACGCATGGATAGCGGCTCTTTTCAGGAAAGCATCCTGGCCAGAAGCCCTGATCCCAAGGAGGAAGCTGCACAGTTAACAGGATTCAGTGCTGTGGTCTCTCCAGGGCCAGCCTGCCATGCTCCCAAGCCACCTGAAGCCCTGTCCCTGGCTCTTGTGATACCCACCTCCCTGTGCCAGTGCTGGCATTCTGCCACAGAGCAGCTTGCTGCAGGTGAGAGCTCAGGTCATCTGCAGCCTTGTGTCATGGTCATTTGGCACCATAATTTGTCCCTACACCTGCTGGCATCCCTGTGATGCTCTGCCCTGAGAGCTGAGCTCAGGATGGACAGAAAACTGATGGGATAGCACCCGCCACAAGCACCAGCAGGAGGGCTGAGCTGGGGATGCCCAAACATCAGGACAGTCCCATCAGTAGCAAGCATAAAGGATGCAAGATTTGTGCTCAGAGTGACTCAGGGCATGAATTTTGGTGGGTTATTGCCCCTTTATTTCCCAAGTACTCTGGCCTGAGGGAACATCACCTTATAGCAGGGCTGCGTTCTCACCTCTTACATCCCAACCTCCTCTTGCCACTTACTTGGCTTGGTCCTGTTCCTCTACCCCATCCCATGTGGGAACTTGAGCAGGAGAGGCCACCACACTGCACTGGGCTCTGCCTTTGAGACAAGGTGAGCCCTGGGGAGCAGCACAGCTCCCCAAGAACCAGAGCACAGGGACAAGGTACCCCCACCTCTGTCACTCCATCCCAGCCACCCCAGCACTGCTGCCTGTCTACTGGCTTGGAGTCTCCTCCCAGGGCAGGAGGGACAGTGGGACATGGCACATGCTGGCAGCACCAGACAGGGCACACACATGGACAGCACGTGTGGGGGGATCCAGCAGCTCCTGCCACACTGGTGCATGCAGACACACACCCGTGCACACCCACTCACACAGATCGAAGGCTGGAAGCAACGTGGCTGCTCCAGCACCCAAACCCTCAGCCTGCAGAGCACCCAACACCCTGGAGGCTGGAGGAGAGGCAGGCTACCCCCATGGGACATGGCTCTTGGGATGGGGGCTCCAGCATTGCCCAGGGCTGGGATCAGTGCAGACACAGCCAGAAGACCCCTGGGGCAGTTCCTGCCTGTTCCCATCCCTTCTGCAGCCTCAGCACCCACATTGCTGCACAGCTGGACTACAGCCCTGGTGCTCTCATGCATCCCCAGTGCAGCACCAGGAGGGGCTGGCAGCCCCCACCCAGCAAGTGGGTCAGCTAAATATAAATGCAGCAGCCCAGGCAGCACCAGTACCAGACACCTTCCTGCCTTGCATCATTGGCACCCTAAAAACCATAGCCTGGAGATGGGGGCCAGCTCAGCCTGGGCTGTGGTAGCAGTGAAATGCTGCCATGTCACCAGAGGCACTGCTGAATCTGCTCCTTCAAAGCCATCACCAGAGAGCTCCCAGTCCTGTGGCCCACTCAGGGTGCACCTCAGCATGGAGACAGGGGACAAGGTGGGACCAATTGTCCCCCAGACACTCCTGGGAGGCTACAGCTCCACACTGTGTGTGTACTCCTCCACATCCAGCAGGCCTCCAGGAGGGAGATTTCCACTGCCATTCATTGAAACCAACTGCTCCAGGTCTCAAGCACTAAGGCAATAAGCTCAAAACCCTTCATAAGGGTTGGGTTGGGCACACATCTCCTGGGCCTGAGGCATACAGGCATGACACTCAGAACCGTGCACATATGGGTTAGGCTCACAGGGTGACATCAAGCAGCTCTGGTGCAGTATATTCCTGGGGAAGGACAGCAGCAGGGTACGTTAGTCCCAGTATCCCCAGTTTGCTGCACCCCAAGGGCAGATGCCTTTCCCAGTGCAATCTGTCCCCCCCTCTCAGCTGCACTGATGCAGTTTGTGGGTCCAGTAAATTTGGTGCTAGAGCCCAGAAGAGGCATGAGACATGGTTTAAGGTACTTTAGGCTGCTATCAGCTTCACAGCCTTTCTGGCACCATGCAAGGAGGAGAGGACTGGTGTTCATCCTACACCCCACAAACAGCTGGAAAAGCCCTTTGCAGCCTGCAGGTCTCCAGTTATCTACAGCCAAACATCACCAGGCTCTCACCCAGCCCAGAGGGTTCATTATAAGGGAAAAACACTTTAATGAGGCAGCTTGTTAAAGGCAGGAACAGATTAGCTCTGGAACCTGAGGAACTATGTAGCAGCTGAGTTCAAGAACAGGAGAAAAGGAGAAATAGGCCTTTTCCTGGCAGCAGTATGAGATGCTGCCACAAAGCAGTGGGCTGAACCCATGAATCCTCAAAGCCCTTTCAAAGCCCTGCACCCTCCCAGGATTCTGTGTGAGCTCTAAAGATGGAAG
Organism: Heliangelus exortis; assembly: GCF_036169615.1. Classification (NCBI taxonomy): domain Eukaryota; kingdom Metazoa; phylum Chordata; class Aves; order Apodiformes; family Trochilidae; genus Heliangelus; species Heliangelus exortis. The sequence continues at coordinate 10,237,615 of NC_092436.1, read as the reverse complement.
ATGCTGCAAAAGGAGGACCATAGCTTGAGAACTATGAAAACACCCACTGACATACAAGTGGAAAATAGTCCATCCCTGATAGTCAAGTTCAAGCACTGCCTCCTCCACTGATCAAGCAAAATCTCCCATCATCAGTGTGGACTTCCAGCAGGGATGCTCCAGGGAGAAAGCCTCTGGCACAAGACAGCCCCACTGGACAGAAGTGACGTGGGAGGAGAGGCAAAGGCAAGCAGAGTTCAGAGTTATAGTCACCAGAGAAAAATTAACCCTTAAAAAAAAAAAAATCCCTCTCCATTTCCCACTGCAAGGAAAGGTTTGCAGACTGCCTCTTGCCACAGCCAAATGAAATGCTGGTGAGTGGTAGAAGTGGGGTGAATGGGGCACCCTGGGAGGTCAGCATTACCTCAAAGCCATTTGGGCAGCAGGGAGAAGAAACAGGCCCATGCAAGAGCTGCTATGAATGAAGATGGGAACAGTGCTGCTAAAGATATCATTGTGAACAGACACTATTAATAGTAATACTATAGGGCTTTTTTCTTGTGCTTTCCACAAGGCTCTCTCTGGGATTGGTAAATGCTAATGGATCGGGCCCTGCTACAACCCAAGGGAATGACAGAGCATGTGCATCACCGGACCCCAGCAACAAACTCATCCCCTGGAGGAATAAGAAGCAGCAGCAAGCAGAGGCAGTACCCCGGCAGGGCAGAGCAGAGCAGCACCGGCCGGACCTTCAGACCGAGCATCCCGCGCCGGAGCTGCTGGCGAGGCTGCCGCCGTGCCGGTTTCCATGACGACTTCGGCACTTGGCGTGAGATGGAGATGACGGGATCAGCCAGGAAAGTAACCGAGCGGAGCTGGCATCCTCCGTCTGCTGCAGCCAGCGGCACAGCCCTGACAGCCCTGCGCAGCCGGCTGGCACAGGGTGAAGCCCAGGGAGCCTCCGGGCATCTGGGTCGTCCCCTCCCCACCCCACCCCCCCGCCTTACAAGGCGTGCTGGCTGCCAGCAGTCCTCCCGAAGCGGAGCCTGCCCACCCCATCGGTCCCCTTCACGACAGCTCCGTGAAAGCACAGTCCAGGTCCCGACCCTCTTCCCCGGCCAGTCACACACCCGGCACCGGGGCACCCGGCCCGGTTTGTGCCCCAGGCTCTTGCTCCAGAGCTGCATTTCCACTCCTGGGGGGGCTGCCTCCCCGTGGCACCACCTCCAAGGACACACATTCCATCATGCCCCAGCTTGTGGTGTCAGAGCCAACCGGCACAGCCTGGCAGGGCTGACCCAGCTACTCCCTGCATCTCAAGGAGATGCCAGCAAAGCCCAGCAGTACCAGCCTGCACTAGGACAACCCCAATCCTCACTGGCCCTCATGGAGCCTTTCCCTGACTTCCAGGTAATCCAAAACCAAGCACTCCAGCCAGACGTGCTCAGGGACATCACGGAGCAATGGGGAACTAACCACTTGCAGCATATGACACCCCAGCTAGCACAGTACCCCCAGCCCCAAAAACCACTAGTGCCCAGCTGAGGGGTGCTCCCCAGGGACTGCATCCCTTGACAAGCCACCGTGCGTGGCTGCTGCTTTCCTGAGCTCCTGGCGGGGAGAACGCAGGGCTGGGGCAGTGGGGAGGGCAGCTGGGAACCCCAGCACCACCCCTGCCCACCCACAGGATCCTGCTGCGCACCCTTTTATTCCAGCAGTGCAATTAGCCTTGCTGACCCCTGAAATCCTCAGCCTCTCTAAGCAGCCATGCATTAAATCCCGGATCCAAGAGTGGAAATAGACTTGGTAAAAGGCTTATGGCCCTATTTATTACATTTTACGCATGACGGAGCCCGACAGCACCGGCAACGCCGCTGCGGTTGGCACCGGCTCTGCCTCCGCACTGAGGCACGACACACAGACAGACAGACAGACAGAGAGGCAGGGTCTGAAGCGGGCAGCAGAGCCTTGGCGGGTGTCTCCTCCTGGCCTGGCTTGGGTTGGGTTGCCAGCTGAGTGCTGCTTCAGACACAGGCAGGCAGGGATATCGATCCAGATGAAAGCAAACACCGCTCTCAGGGCTGGGTAACTGATCCACTGCACCATTGTATTCCTGAGAGCAGGGGCAGGAGGGCTGCAGACACCTGCCCATGTGGCTCAGGGATCCTGGGGACACTGCAAGCTCTCCGGCAGGGTCTCTACTAAGCTGCCTCCTCCCATTTCAATGTGCAGCCTTTATCTTCTCTATTTCACCTCCGCCTTGCTAAAGCCAAATAATGCAGACCTGAGCGGCCATCACCAGAACAACATGGTCATTCCTTCACACTCCAGACACCTCCACCCACCAGGGCCAAAGGGACATCACACAGGGGTTTGACGGGTTGTATAAGGGCAGTATGTGAAGCCTTGGTGCTTGGGACACATTTTTTGCGCACATTTTTTTCACCAACACTTCCCCAGGTGGCTCCTGCCCCAGTGAAGCAGAGGTGGCAGAGGACCCTGAACACTGGGGAGAGCACTGGCACAAGGCTGCACAGCTCCAGTCTGAGCTGAGGGCACGGGGAGGAGCTGGGATGGGCAGTGGGGAAGACATGGAGGTGGGCATTTGTCCCTGGCAAGGGGAAACAGCACCTTGGGGCATTCCTCATCTTGGCTTTCCAAAGCATCAGTCCAGCATCTTTCACTAAAGAAGCTCAAGGGACTTTGATGCCTGCATCTAAGGCCCTTCCTTGCCTTTCCACCCCATACTGCAGTGGTGACTCTGCTGCAGCAGCCCTCAGTTATCACCCTAAGGTGCCACAGCCCCACAGGGCCCTTTGGCAGGGCAGGACATGGAGGATTCACCCCATAGCGCAGCTTTGTTTCCATGCTTTGAAGTACTGTTCCTTCCTCCAATGGGAGGCAAATAGCACATTAGCAAACAGCATGTTTGGGCATAGGTGGGTTCTGGCCTCAAAAGGCATCAAGACATTTAGAAAAAAAAACTTCCAGTCCCCATCTCAGGTTCCTGCTTCCCTGCCAACCTGCACATCCCATCACTGCCACGAGGTCCCCGGGACAGCTGCAAGCCCACCCTGTTAATGGCAGGGGAATAACTCCTCCAGGCCTGATTGGATGAGGTTTAAACCCCCTAACACCCATCCACAAAGGTTCTGTACCCACGAGGGCACTTGCAGGTTCATCCTCCCCCACCAGAGCAGCCACTATATTGAGGTATCTAAATGAGACAGAGTGGCTTTTCACAAAAAAAGAGTTAGTTTGGGTTACATAAATACAGAGAGAAACTTGAAAGCTGTGTTTCCATGTCCTTGTACTGCCATAAGCAAGCAGAGACAGGGGCAGTCTCCCCCTGATAATCTTCCTTTCATTTCTTTCTGACTGGATGTTTGGATGGGATTTCCAGCTCCTCTGAGCCGACAGGCAGCAGGCAAAGCAGTGCAAGGAGAGCCAAAAGAGTGTGGGCAAGTGGATCCTGATGGGCGCAGCCCCTGGTCACCACAGGGAGGCAGAGGTCCAAGGGTGCTGACAGTGTGCTAACATAGGAATGGAGAAGCCATCACTGCCAGCAGGACAGGCAGCATGACCAGAAACACATCAGGAGAAGTCAACAGAAGTAAATAAACCAAAAAACCCCAGACATCCCCATCCACACCTCTCCTAAGAGCCCCCTGAGTCATCCCTCCCCACTCAGCTGACAATTTCTTTCCTCCTGCATCCAGTTCCACAACCTGAAGCCCATGGGGAGAGGAGAGGAATGTGCATTAGTGTGTCCTGCACACTTAACACTGTTCACCCCAAGCCCTGGGACTGCAGGGCAGGGTCTGCCCCTGCTCCCCAGTTCAGCTGCTGGTGTGAGCTGCTGGGGAGGGTTGGTTGCTGGTCATCACTAAAGCAGTGTCCCACCCAGGGTTGGGTGACAACATGCACCACAAGGGTTTCTGGGGACATGTACCATGTGCTTTCATTTTCAAAACATATATAAATAGACATTCCTTCCTAAAAGGACAAGGGCACGAGAAAAAAAAGCAGCTCAAATACCAGCCAACATCTGAGAACACCACACAGTTCTCAGAGGCTCGAGTTCTTTTACCTGGGAAACGGGCTTTAGCACCCAAAACCCACATGCACCAGTCTCCTGGTGGGGCCCACACAGAAGAAGAAACTTCCTTTTTAAGAACATTTGCAATTTTTTTTCTTCTCATTATTAGCACAGTTAGGTCGTGACTATCTCTGTGCAAGCTTGCTTACAAGGAGCAGGGATGCTGCTTGGTTTAAATCCCCAGCTCCAGCTATGCAGAGCTCTGGGGTTTATGCTGTTCAAAAAAAAAAAATCCTCCCACCGCTAAAGATGCGCACACCTCTCACAGACAGGGCTGCAGGCCCCAGAGCAGAGGAAGAAAGGAAAGGAGCTAAGCAGCCGCGGTTTAAAGCAAGCCGCCAGGAATGCAAACTTTAATTAGCTTGCAGCCAAAGGCTATGGAAGTTGCAAACATTTGCACTGAGGCTGTGCAATTCCCGGGAAATCAGGAGAGAGGGACTCGAGCTGGAACAAAGTTCAGCCCCACCATGCCGAGTGCCAGGTGAGCAACCTCTGTGTGGCAGGAAAGAGCACTCGCTGCCTGCTCGCCCGCCACAAGTCACCACGCAGCCCCGTGTCCTGCCCTGCCCTCCGGTGCCGTCCCCATCCTCCCGCACACAGGCAGCGGCTCCCCCCCCGCCCCGAGCCCAGCGAGAACATGATCTGCCTGGGACATATCCCAGGAGCCAGAGGACCGTGGCCACCCCAGCCTTGCACCAACCAGCCCCGGGTTGCTCTCAGAGGGTCTGGGCTCTGCAGGGGGAAGGCAGAGCCAGCCCGTGCTTTGGCCTTCAAGGGGAGCCGTGTGAGCGCGATGTTTTACACCTCCAGCTCGTTGCTCCACGCACGTGTAGAAAACCCTGGCCCTGGCTGCAGTCAGCACTGCTCTTTGCTCTAACCCAGCCCTGCTGCCATCGGGCCAGCTGGAGCTCAGCCCTGACAAGTCTTGTGTGCATGCAAAGGGTCGTGTGTCCTGCTGGGATGTTTCCTGAAACACCCCACGGCTGCATTTGTGCTTTCTTTATAAAAAGAAACAAACAAAAAAACCCCTCAAGCCCATGATTCATTCCCACCTAGGCACTTCGGCTAAAACGAAGCAAGGACGGGCTCGGGAAGAATGCTGTGGGATAGGGAACAGGCTGCCTGCTCCAGGCAGCAGCTCCCCTGCAACCCCAGCTCTGCACGCCGAGGGACAGCTGGGGCTGCTCTAGCCTCGGGTCCCCTCATGGCAGGACAGACAGGTCCCCAGCTGTCACTTGCAGGCGGTGAAACCTGCAATCCTCCTTCATCCAGGCAGGAGGGAAGAGAAGGAACAAGACCAGGGGCAGCTGGGCTTCCTTCCGTTCCCGAGGCACAGCCTGGAGCCCAGCCCGCCACTCCGGCTGCAGCACAGCCCCAGCTCAGCCCCTGCGGCCGCAGGGATGCTCTGCCCTCTCCCCTCCATCTCCCCCCGGCCACAGGATTTCCTTGCTCTTAATGTACACGAAAATTAGGAAGCGAGGGTTCCTCGGGGACAAGGTGAGGAAGGCAGATTTGGCGGAGGAGGGGGGGAGGATGGATGACACCTCCCATCCCCCTCACCCACCGCTCTATATGCCGGAGTGGAAAGGGGTCCTGCAGCCTCCCCAAACAAAAGCCGGGGAAGCAGAAGCGGCAGAAGCGATGAACTCGCTGCAAACTGAAAGAGGAACCGAGGAGCCCGAGCAGTGGCGCTGGCTCAGCAGAAGGGGCTGTTTGGGCCGGCGTGCTCCCTGCCGCTGCAGGCAGCGACCGCAGGGCGCAGAGGAAGAATTTAGAAAATGCATCTCAGGGAAGATACTCTGCCCTGCAAATGTAGGCTCTGCAAGAGCTCAAGGCACTCGTTTTATCCTCCGCCACTTCAGCACAAAAACATCCATATAAAGCATGTATCGTTCGTCCCTGGGGAGGGGAGAAGTGTCACATCAGCTCTCCCAGCACACCGGGGTCTCTCCCGTTCCACACAGACTGTCGTCCCTCACCAAACACCGAGGCCTCCAGCTCCCAGCTGCTGTGAGGACAAATGCCTCCCTGCTGGCTGCCTGGGTGGGTGGGGTGCTGGGGGAGAGGGGGTACACATAGGCAGGTATGAAAATCTCCTGTGATCCTTCAGCAAGACCCTCATCCTGCTCCCACGATGGAGCTGCGGATACAGGAGGCACCCAGGGCCTTACAGCTTTGCCTCAGGACAGCAGGGATGCAAGATAAACGAAGTATTTTTCTTAAGCCCCTCATTGCTGCCCGGGAGCCAGCAGTGATCAAAGGCTGAGTCTGGCTACTGGATAGGGCCATCCCAAAGAGCCCCCAGGGCTGCTGCAGCCTCCATGCCCCCCCATCAGCTGACACCAGACTTGCCACATGGGGAATCCCTCCTCGAGTGGTTTCCAGCTCTTACAGGGGCCAAAGGAGATTTCCAGCTTTTATTTTTCCCTGTCCTTATTCTGAAGCGAACTGGCTTAACACGGCAATTTGCAGCAACTCAGCCGTGGCTGTTGCTTCTGCAGGGAGCTGGGGCAGGGTAAGGACAGGGCTGATGAGACCCTGAGAACAGCCAGATCTGTGCAAAGTCCTGCGGCATTTCTTGGAAGCTCACCTTATAGAAAGTAATAAATAAATAAATAAATTGTGAGGCAGAGCTCAGGAAAAAGCGCTGAAACGCAGAATGGCCAAAAGATAAGGTAAGGGAAACACATTGGCTGGGCCATCACCCAGTGCCTACAGCACCGCTGCCCCTGGAAGTGGGTCACTACCTCACCTGACCACCCGCCCCATTAACTTCAACCTTTAGTCTCTGGATCGTTACTACAAGCAGAGGCAGCTTGAAAACATCCTCTTCCAGGCTCTTTGCAAGAGGGTAGTTTGCCAGGCAGCAGGCAGATGGTGGGAACTTGCCCTTCCTGGCACAGCATAGGCAGGGGAGCCTGGGGTGCAGGCAAGGGGCTGCCCCAGCCCGTGTCCCCCAGGGAGAAGGACATGGCTGGGACCACAGCAGTCGGCCCAGCACAACCACACTGGCAGCAACAGGTCCGGTGCAAGCGAAGTTCCCCCTCTGCTAAATCACTTCATGTTGCCAAGCAGTCACAAGAAATATAAGCCCATGCAGGGTTGCCATGGAGCAGGGCTCGGCCACGGGAGCCCAAAGCCGATTCCTCCAGCGAACACATTTGCTTCCCAAAGCCCTGCCAACACCTCGTGTCACCAGCACCTTGTGTCCCCAGCTTCTCTATGGTACCAAGGGTCCCAGCAGAGCCTTCTCTCTGGGGACAGCCCTTCTCTTCCCTTCCCTGAGAGAGCCTGGGCCCCTCCGTGCCAGAGAGCCCCACGGGGTACTCAAGCTCAGAACACCCTGCAGGGACAGTGTCCCTTACCCTGCTGACACCAACTCCAAGGCAGCAACTGTGGTTTCAGTGGTGTTTGCCAGACTGTTCCTGGACAACACCTCTGTCCCAGCTAAACAGGTGATGTCCTGGAGCTCTCATGGGTGATGGCACATGCCAGCCAAGGGAAGCACACACTTGCCAGCTCTCTGCTCACCAGCAGTGCAGACTTGGGGCTCCCACACTTGACCACAAACCAGCCCCCAACCCCACCAAAGAGGATTTTGAGGCCTGGCAGGCTCCTGCTACTCAGGAGCAGCAGGCAGCCATGGCCACCAGCACAGCAAGCCATCTGCCAGGAGCCAGCCTGCAGCATCCCTCTGCCCTGTGCAGGGGGTCATGGGATCCATTCCTTAAAGCCAGGGAGGATTATAGAGCAAGAAGGGCATTTTACACTGGACAACCAACAGTGCTAGAGAAAGGAGAGTTTCTAACTACAAAGAGGCTTTTGACATTGGAAAGGTTAATGTGGGAGAGCAATCTGAATCCCTCACAAAGCTCCCTTTTCTGGAGGCACTAGGTTGAGACCTTAATTATTCACCTGTTGGAGAGTTCCTTTCCATTACAGCATGAGCCCAGGACAGGAATGTGCAGGCAGGAGGGAGGAAATCTCATGATGTGGGGCAGCCCTGGGCCCCTGCCAGGGTGGGGAGCACCCGAGGAGGTGGTTAAAAGGAGGAGGAGAAGCCAGGTGGGTATGCAGGAGGTTCTCCAAGGGGGCCAGATTTCAGGCCAGACCACCTTTCCCCCCAATGCTGCTCCTTCCCATTGCCCCCTGCAGCTGCTGTCCCCCAGCTCTGTGTGGATGGCCCAGCAGCTCACCACACTCACCACCTCCTGTAGCAGCACGGGCAGCTGCCAAGATCCCCAGCAACTGCTGCCCCTGCTTTGCACAATGTACTCACATGGCCTCTGCTGTCTAGTAACAGCCACCGTGCCACAGCCACCTTGTAGTGCTTTCCTGGGAGAGAAAGGGGGGTCTCCAGACCCAGCAATGCAGCATCTATTTGATCCAAGCTGAAGCAATGCAGCCAGGATGGAGAAACACTTGACACAGGCCCTTGGGCTGCCTCAGTCATCCAGACTTCTCCCAAAAATCTTTGAGAGAACAGCCACAGAAAAAGCATGTTATGTGCTTGGTTAAGGACTGTCAGAAATTAGGGATGAGTCCCCACTTCTTTACTAGCAGTAACAACCAACTTCATGGATCACTTTTTCACAGAGGGCTTCACTGTGCTCCTGCACTCATCAATAGATTAAGTTGTTAGCAAGAGGCTGAGAAGTTAAGAGACAATATTTGTATTTCAGATCATATGATCTTTAAGCATCTCTCAGAGAAGCAGCCTGGTTTTTTACCCTTCCCCCCTCTGCTGCACTTTTTTGGGGGGCTTTAAATAAACCAAAGTCAGAGTCAAACATCTCCTGCCGCTTGCAGGGATGCTGAGAATCAGCAGCTGCCCCGTGGTGCTCTCAGCGGAGCTGCTTGGCTGGCACTTCCCAGCACCTGGTGCCAGCAGACGAACCAGCTACAACCAGCTTCATATCTCTGAGCAGTGAAGAGTTGCACAAAATGGATTAAGCAGGCCCAGAAATGACATGCTTTGAGTCGCAACAGAACAAAACCGCTGTCTTTGTTGTTAAAAAGGGAAAAGGAGTTGGCAGGAGAGACAGATATCAAGTGAAAACCCCCGATTTTGTTTCTGTAGCAATGCAGGTTCCTTGTGAATCATCGCTGTCCTCAATATGTAAATAGAGGTTAGCAGGCACCCTCAGCACAAGCCCATGTAAATAAGGGACTGGTACAAATATACATGTCAAACCTTCACAGAGCATCTCCCCAAGAGCCCTCCTGGAGAGGAAGGGATCACCTGGCACCTGCCTGCACCCAACTACACATTGCTCGAAACCTACTGTGAAAGCAAGGACTGGGAGGAGCATGGGGGAGAGAGAAGGACAGTAAAGAGTTCCTCAAGATTTCCACGAAGGAAATGGCTAATATTCACCATCTCACGGCCTCCTAACATTGTAGTCTCTCAGGATAATCTGATCTTGTGCTGGAGCACTAGGGACTTTGTGGAAGCAGCTTTCGGGCTTCATTGAGAAGTCAGTAACCCAGTTGTAAGCAGAGGCTCGTACAGTAGTAATGGGGAGAGACGTCAGCGGCCACAGCCCGGGACCGCCTCCGCTCCCAGTTCTGGAGCGGGCAGGCATGTGACAGTAGCCAGGGCTGGAGCCTCCCTGCGGTTTCATCAGAGGTTAAGGTACAAGCACAACACACGCTTACAACTTCAGGCACTTCTTAAATACATGCAAAGCATAGCTGGAGGGGGGGGGGGGATTTCTTATCTCTTTTTTTTCTTTTTTCTTTTTTCCCTTTTCTTTTGACCCCAGCCTTTAACCCCTCTGAGCACGTGGGGACAGAGAGGAAATGCAATTCTCACAAGCAGGCGGGAGGGAGAGCAAACACAGGCTGCAGTCACACCGCTGGGAGGGAAACTGCAAACCTGCAGATTCCTTTGCCGCTCTTCACGTTACCCACCCCGCAGAGGTCAGAGCAGCAGTAACTGTGCACATACCTACACTGCTCCCTGCTACACAGAGAGCACATATGGCAGAGGAATAGAAAACGAGAGCCCAAGCAGAGCAAAGCGTATTGTAAGAGATGCCATAAAAATGGTTTCATTTCATCACAGGCCATTTTGCAGTCCCAAATTTTACAGGGGATGTTCACAACATGGTGGTTTTGCACCAGAGAAGGATGACAATTCTCAGGATTAGTTTATTCCCCTTAGCCAGTCCCTTTTAGGAATAAGATTCCTAAATTGGAATGTCAAATGCTAAACCACAAAACCAAAATAAAACAAGCCTTGAGATGCGTGCTGCAACCAACCACATTTCATGTCGAGCATGTGAAGACCAGGCAGATTATTGCAAGGAAGTGGAGCCAGGAACTTTCACCTGCCCAGGGAGCAATGGGACTTTGGTGAGAGCTTTAACCTTCCTGCAATACTTCCCAGGGACAGCATCCCACACAACCAATCTCCTCTGCTCTAGCCGACGGTTCCCTCAGCAATAATAAATCCGTCCAAATCAGAAAAAGCAAACAGCTTACAAAATCTTCTCAGCCCACTTCTCACCCTTCCTGGCCCTGCTGTTGTAATCAACCTGTCAGCAGCTCTTCGTTAACAACCGAAGCTGCTGCCTACCCCCTGCTCTGCCCTCAGCATGCTGCCCAGGTCCCATGCCAAGCCAGAGTGCTCTGGAGCTGGTGGTGCATGAGAGAGGTGCCGGGACTACAGCAGTCTAGCTGGTGGCAAGACTTGCCTGGTTCTGTCTGGCACATGCACCAGAGGCAAATCTGATTTACCAAGTCTTGAGACCTTATTTGTTTTGAACCCAAACAGCAGGATTAGTCCCTGTCCCATTCCCCACACACATGCTCCTGCTGTTTGCGATCTCGGAGCTAAACTGGTGAGAGAGCAAGGGTTGGGATAAATGTGCAAGCTGCACAATCGAAGCTATTTTGTAATCTCTGGTTATGAAAGTGGAGGGCTGGAGGGATAAGATATAGCTACACAAAACTCTTCCCACTTGCACCAGCCTCATCAATCCGACTGCAAAATGCGCGGTTGTGCTCCAGATCAGTCACGGCTCTTGCTACTGCCCGGCTTATTGTATAGCGCCTCCCTTCCACCCCCCAAAATGGAAAAGCATGCAAGCCCTATAGCCAGCACGGCTCGCTCTCGTGATCCTGCAGGAGCTGCCAAGGAGCCTTAATCTGATTTTAATACCCAGCTCCGTCCAAACGGGAGCCCATCCAGATTTTGGAGACGCTGACTCGCAGCACCGAGACCCCTCTCCCAGCCAATACCACCGCCACCACCACCCCCTAAACCTCCATCCCCCAAGATCCCAGCCCGAATGCGTGTAACTGACGCTCGGCATGACTCATCCCACCGCCGGCTCTTATCAGCCCCCACCGCGCAGCCCCCTGCAGAGCCCCCCCACCCCCTCCCCACTGCCCTGCACCGCCGCGTCCCCCTCCCCACCTCTGAAGCGCAGGGGGGGGGGAAGGAAAGGGAGTGGGGGTGGTGTTGCAAAGAGGGGAATGCGTGTGCCCAAACCCATCAACTTCTTCCCCCCTCCCCCAAATTCCCTGCAGAAGTGGGGAAGGAGGGGGGGAGCGCTGGAGTCCACGTGCGAGTGGTGCTGAAAGGGCCGGCGGGGCTGCGGGGTTGCTGCCGCGGAGGGGCCGCCCCGAAGCCACCGAGACGGGCGCGGAGAAAGCCGAGGAGGACGCAGGGTTTCGCGCGTCCCCCTGCCCTCCGCGCATCCGTCGTGCAAACGGGACACCCGCAGATCTTGCAGGCACCTGGGGGAAAAAGCAGGTCCCCGCACCAAAAGGCAGGGTGCGGAGATCTGCTTTTCCCCCAGGCGGCCCGGGGAAGGTGCGGGGTCTGCCGGCTTCCCCCTCACCACCACCACCCCTGAGTTGCACGGCGCTGGGGAGCCGGACAGCAGAGCTCCTCCACCACCCACCCTACCTGGCTGTCAGCGAGGTAACTGAAGACGAAAGAGGAAAGATCCTCGTCGAGCAGAGAGCTGCAATCCGGCCCCGGCTCCGCCATCTTCCACCTCCGGGCTGGGGCTGAGGCGGCACCGAGCATGCAGCAAAGCTCGGCGGCGGAGAGCCGGGCGGCCGGCGGGGCGGAGCCGCCTGCAGCCCCCGCCCGCCGGCTGCGGGAGCCGGGGAGGGCGGCGGGAGGGAGAGGAAGGGGGGGGGACGCCCGTGGTGGCAGAGTGCCCTGGAGGGGCTGCAACCACACCTGAGGCACAGACAGTTTCCTCTGCGGGACGCGCACCCTCTTGAAGTACCGCTGTGCACACCTGAGAAGCGGCAGCCCTTCAAAGTGGGGACACCTGGGGACACCAGCATCCTTCGCTGCCACTCAACAGTCTCTAGATCACCATAAGCTGAGATATATAAACCCTGAGTGCAGTGTGTCGGTATGAGAGATATATACAAGCTGGGGGGAGAAAACACACAAGGTTGCAGAGTTCCCTGTGGGGTTTGCAGCCATGCATGGGGCATAAGCACATTCTTGCAGGAAGGGGCAGGCAGGTGCCTGCCCAGGGCACCAACTTGAAGAAGTTCTATGCACACTGCAAAAGTGCTAGCCCTTAAGAATGGGGGCACCTATCATCACCAGGCACCTCTCAGCAGTCCCTGGATCACCCAGTGTTGAGATCCATAAACCCTGAATGCAGACTTCTGGGCTGAGGGTCTGTTCCAGGCTCAGTGAGTCTGCACTGGAGCAGGGGCAGGTGGCTGGGAACAAAGAGTAACGAGGAGCAAAAGATCTTTAGGTTTCCTTCGTTTTCATCTCAATGCTCATCCCACTGTAGCTGTGAGCATCTTGGTGTCACACACGTTGATTTTCTGTCTGGGGTTTTGAAGCGTACGTTAAAAGCCGTTTCAGAAATAATTAATGATGGGCCCAAAAATCTCATGAATGTTCTATTTACTTACCCATAGCAATTAGATGGGAAAGCGCAGGGCTTGGCACTATAGCCTGAAATAGCTGATACACAACCAACTGAGTGGTAACACCTGCAGCCTAATGGCTCCAGATCCTCAAATCCCCTCAGATGGCCCTGCAAGATGAGTGGAAATGGCTGATGAAGCAAAGGGATGTGGAGAGCTCTGTATCAGCCTCTAATGGCTGAGCAGAAGGTGCTGCTTCTGCTGGTAGGAAAGGGTGTTTCCAGCCCCTGTTTAATACCCTCTGGCCTCACTTTGGCTCAGAACATGCTGTAAACACTATGCAAAGTAGTAACATTGGATTTTCCCTAATGATCCCAGCCTTGCATTAAAAGAAGATGTCAGTGGACAGCATGTGCTGTATCATACAGCTGATGAGAGCCAGGGGCGGGGGAGGCTGGGCTGCTGGGCTGGGACCAAAGGAAAAAAGCTGCCACCAACTCTACCTCATTACTGTGGCACTTAATGTCTAATTACTGTTATGAAGTGCTGAAACAGTTACCCAAGGTGCTGTTGAAGCTGCTCCACTAGCAATGAATCTTCTCTTTCCATGGGTGGGAAATCTGGGCCTAGAAACATGGCTGCTGGGATGCACAGCTCCCAGCAAGCACAGCACAATGCACGGCGGTGCCAGACTGCGTAAGAAGGGCCCAGGGAAGGAAATTGCCTTGTTCTGGGGCACGTGCAATTCCTGGCAGACCAAGACTCGAATTCCCAGTTGACCCTGCTGGCCGGTGATCTGGACTGCCTTGTCCCCCGGTCCCTCCTTTGCAGCAGATGCAAGCTCTGAATGCTACAGAGCTGAGAACAGGAAGGACGTTTGCCCCATCAGGGGAAAAACAGGACTGGAAGGCGTCACCATAAAAGTAGTCTTTTGGGAGGAATTGATTGCACAAAAGGTGGGGCTGTTGCTTGAGTATCTTGTGATTTCCTTTATACAATTGTACTCAAATAGGAAGTAACCATTCATGAGAATTATTTGTGAATGGTTGTTCTGAAATCAAGTTATGCATAGCCATGTGTTTCAGAAATACCTTTTTCCTTCTGGTGTGTATGCAAAGACAGTTCCTCCTTTCTTGCTTTCTAACCCAGGAAGATGAGCCCTTTCCTGTCCCCAGCTGTCAGCAGCTGGTGGGCTGCAGGGTGCTCACCCCAGTAGCAGCCACCACACTGTGGCTCAGCCAGGCAGCCCAGAAGCACCCAGGAGCTTGAGGAAAATGAAGCCCAGCCTGCACTGCCACATTTTTTCTCTGGACAGAGATGGGTTAGGGTTTCTTTCAGCTAAGTGGGCAAAACTGGATGGGATGTCAGGGTCAGGTTGCCTTTGTCCTGAGAGGGGGGCAGAGGACAGCAGAAACAGTGCAAAACAGGGGCATCTCAGAGGGGTGGACTTGCTGCTACTTCTGGGTTTCAGTGAGATCCCAGAGTTCGAAGTACAGTTGCTCACGTGGCTGCAAGTTGGTGTTAACATGCTCCAACTTCTCCTCCTGACTGCTCCAGACTTTTGCACAGTCCAAATGTTCTTCTGTGGCTTTTTGGGTTTTTTCACCTGTAGAATGGAGATCACACCACTTCCCAGTGCCCTGGAGCTGCTGGTGGGATTGGCTGAGTAATACTCATAAAAGGGCTTCAAAAGCACCAGGACAGAGGTGATGGAGGACAAGATGTTACAGCTGTTATTGTCTCCGGGTCCTTAGAAGTCAGTGATGTGGCAGCCTCAGAAATACACATGATGGGTAGAGAGGGTGCCCAGTGCATGGTACTTCAGTGCAGTGGTGCAAAAGGGAGTTTATATTCCCTGTGTGCACACCCCCAACTCTGAACATACACAGGATGACCATGCAGTTTCGTTGGGTGTTCACAGCTTTCATCCCAAACCAGAGCTGAGCATGGGGAGCAGGAGAGTTGCCAGAGGTCTGGGTTCTGCAGCTCTTTACATTTATGTCCTCAAAGAGGTGTCAGCCACAGTTGGGCAGAAATAAGCCCCCCTTGCCTGCTGGCCCTGGCTGAGTGCTCCATGGCACTGCACCAGAGCTGCAACCAGCTGCAACATGATGCTGAACCCAGAGGGGCTGGGGATAATATTACCAAGGTAAAATATAACAAGAAAAGCCTGCAAATGCCCTTTCAAAACAGCAGAGAGCGAGTAATGTCATTAGGCCAGCGGTCAGGAGGGGACAGGGTTTGAAGGTACCCTTAGCCTACCAAAGGCCAAACGTGGGACAGGGGCAGGAGCCAATGAGCAGTGGCTGGATAGGAGACACCCCGCGCTGGGCAAACTCCTGCCTGCGGTTTCGTGTTGCAGCTGCCCCTGTTTGTGGATGGGAAAATGTTGTAAGGACGGGGCAGTGAGAGGCAGCAGCAAATGGGGCTCCTCCAAGTTACAACATTCCCAGCCTTTGGTGGGTCCTTGCAAGCCCCCCATGTTGTGACACTCTCTCCTTGGCACTAAAATGAAACGCAGCCCCAGAGGGAATTGGTGTGACAGCCAGCACAACCACCCCAGGGGCCACTCTCACTGGGGACCCAGGATGGGGGGCTCTGTGCTGACTGGATCTCTCTGAGCTGGATGTTGGGAAGGGGAAGGAGCCCCTGAAGTTCTCCCAGAGTCCTCTCCTGAAGCAATCTTCGTTCCTGTGGGCTGCTAATTGGAGGCCCTGCTCCCCGTGGAGCAGCAGTGGTTAGCAGTGCTGTGCTCCAGGGTTTCCCTGACTTTCTCTGTTTGGCTCCTTTCTGCAAGCCCTGCTTATCTTTCCCCTCTGCCCTGCTTGGCACTCAGCTCAGTCTTGTCTTTCACCTGAAGTCACTGAGTGCTGGGACCTACTGTTGCTTTTTCTCCATGCTTTCTGTGTCCAGTGGCTTCTGATCAGCTATTCTCACCTGGGAGCTCCTGCTTACTCCCCCTCTTCGGTTGGTGTCATGAGGGCTCTGTGATGCTTAATGGTCAGCAAGGAGTGAATCTCTAGAGATGCACAGATGTGTGATGTGACCCCTTGCTCCCCACAGGCTTGGGTGGAAACTGTCCCTCTACCTCTCAGCCTGATGCCCTCTTTGCCACAGTGGATAAGCATGTGGCCTCTTGGGCTGCAGGGGACCTGGGAAACAAAAGAGTAGCTTCAGAGTATAAGTGGGTGCTGTGTTTACTCAGAGGTTGCTGTTCCACTCCAGAATTCTCAGGCATCATCATGGAGCTCCACCATGCCAGCAAAGACCCTTGTGCAGGCACACACAAGGACTGTGTCTGCCTCTGCCATGGCAGAGACGCCCCCAGTGTCCTCTCTGGACTGCACCTGGCAGAGGATCCTTCCCCACCCTCTGCCACCAAACTCCACTTGCTGCAGCTCCTTTTCCCTGGAGCAGAGGCAGCTTCTTGGGCTGCTTGGGATGCACAAGCTCAGGGTGATGTACAGGGGTCCAGCCTGCCCAATTCTGCAGCCTTGCACATGCTGTGGAGCTAAAGCCATGCAGTTATTGGAGAGGAAACCCAGGGAGAGAAATGTGGTGGCAAAGGAGTAAGAAGGGTGCCGTGGATGAGCTATTGGAACAGATGGGAATTTCCCAGAGCAAGCAGCTGAGCCCAGGCAGCACGGTGGAGTTCAGGGAAGGCTTCTGCACGATGGCTCATGCTGCCCACCAGCTGTGTGGGTTGAGCAAGGAGACCAAGACTCCTTGCCCATTGACTCCTTATGGTGTTTTCAGTGACTCATTTGTCCATGGGAAGAAGCACACCCATGGCAGCTGAAGCAGCCTGTCCCCTCCAGCTGCTCCAGCACAGTGGGGTCAGCTCAGCCCCTCCTGCCTGGGGACAAGAGCCTGGCAGCAAACTCAGGCACTTGGCTCACTTCATCCAGAGGAAAAAACTCCCATGAGAGACCCTGCACTGCTCTTTCTGCACTGCCCAACATTCTGACATGGAGACCCAAATCCTCCCCTTGCTGTTTTGCTGGCGAGGTCCCCATGTGCTGCCCCAGAGGCAGGCTGTGTGCAGGGACCAAAGGGACCTACAGTGTATGGCACGTGTCTCTCAGGCTTACTCTCTCACTCTGAATGAGTTTGGCTTCCCTCATGCACCATGCCACTGGTGGCTCTCATACTGCACTGACAGTGTCTGTCATATCCCACTGATGTCATCCTGCTGTCCCCTCACCAGCCTGCCTGCCTTGTCCATGGCTGCCAGGCTGCCCTAGGTCCTGCAGGCACTGCTCAGCCTCCCTCCTCTGCCCATTCCCACCTGGAAGGACAACATCAGGACTTGAGATGTCTCCTCCATCCCCATCGTCCTGCTGCTGGCCACTCTGCTCCCTGTGAGAATCAAGGGCCAGGGAGGAGACAGGACAAGACCCAAACTGACCTCATCGTCCTGGCCCCAAGCAGGGTATCTCCTCCTGCCTCTCCCTGGGGGTTGCTCAGACTCTGGGTGCTGCCATCACTATTTTCTCTTCCTTTTTCTGTTTAACTCTCTCCTCCTGGGTACACACTGCTGTCACCCAAGCAGGTCCCAATCCCTCTGCACCAGCAGAGTTGGCCAAGTGGGTGAGCATTGAAGGGAGCTGCGTTGGATCCCCAGCACTGCCAAGGAAGGACTCGTTGTTCCTCAAGCAGCCGTTGCTGTCAGGGATGTCTGTGGGCATCTCCTCATCTCATGGCTCCCAGCCCAGGGCAACTGCCAGCCAGGCTGCCCCATATGTCCCCTGAGCATTCCTCACAGCAACTTGTGGTCACTGTCCTCAGCTACTGCACCCCCAGCCCAGGCACCAGCAGTGGGAAGGAGCTGGTTGTCAGGTCCTGGGTCCCCCAGTCTGCAGGCACCAGTGTTAGAGCAGAAACCCGCACTCCACAGGTGTCACCTCCTGGTCCCCTTGCCAGCCCAGCAAGCAGAGCCACTCACAGCTCTTTGAGGATCATCAGAGACAGGGCTGTGGGGCTGGGGGCTGGAGTGCTGGGACAGCAGGAACTGGTGCATCTCCCAACCCTGTGCAGTCACCGCTCTGCTCTTCCTCAGCACCTCGGCACCATCTCCCTGGGCAGGAGTCACTTCAGCTCCAGCCAGCTCTATAAATAAAACCACACTCTTTTATCCCGCCAAATAGGTTCTCATTGATTTTACCCATTCTTCCTCCTCCCTCCCGCATCCCTTTGATATGCGAAGTCAGCTGCGGAAGAGCCTGGGGAGCTACCAGCCTGGCAGGGAAAATGCCAGCCCCTCCAGCCCCTCACCCCAGAGGCAGCCGCTCTCCCCTGGTTTTTGCTCTCTGAACCTGCAGCACCACTGAAGGAGAAGAAATAAAAGCTCCCTGGTGGAAGTTTGCCAGCTAATTATTTATTAATCCCTCCTGACAGTGCAATTGCCAGCAGGGAGGCAGCCCCCAGGCCCCCGAGGTTGGAGAGCTCTGCGGGCAGAGCCTCCTGGCCATGGCCAGGGGGGCTTGGGGTGAGATGAGACACGGAGGGTGGAGGGAGCCTCCACCAGCTGCTTCCATTGCCAGTGGCTGAAATAAGGGGGACCCAGATCAGAGACCCCAGGTCCTCAACCCGGGAAGCGCTGGGGGCTGGTCCCAGGGTGGTCTCTGGTCCCTTGTAGGTAATGTCAGCCGGGGGGGGGTGGTGCTCAGCCCCCCCCAAAAGCAGGGGGTGTGTGAGTGCCCGCTTGCTGCAAGCTGTCGTTCTGCACATAGGAGCTCCTCGTGCAGAGGTGGCAAGCAACAGAAGTAATGCAGCAAAATCCCAGCTCGCACAGTTTTCCTGGCTCTTGAAAGCATCTCGAGCTGCAAGACGCTCTCACCTCTTCCCTGCTATTCTTGCCGCTGACTGCCTGTGTGTTCGGGCTCCCTTGCCGGGGGGCGAGCAGCCCTTTCCCAGCCCAGGGTACCAGGCTGAGATGGGGAGTCCTGCCCGCACCAGCAGCCGGAGCGGGGGGGAGCGGGGCTGCGGGTGACTGACTCATCGCCATGCAGTGTGCAATTACCAAGGCAAGTGCAGGTCCCTGCTGTTTTGCACAGGTATCTGTGTCAGCCAGGGCTATTTCCAGCTCTCTCCGCACTCCCGGCTCCTTGGATAGGTAAGGAATACAGCCACCTAGCTGCTCTGCCTGCCACAGGGACAGGCATGATGTTCCCACGAGCGAAGAGCCGGGGGCTTGGATGTTGCATCCTGAATTGCACAACGGGGGGAGGAGGGAATGGTGTGCAATTGCCCACGCATTTTATGTCTTTAAGGGTGCAGGCAGAGCCGCAGACCGAGCAGACGCACCAGAAAATGCAAGGAGGCTGCACAGCTCCCAGTGCCACCAACTGGGCAGCACCAGGAGAGGAGGATTTGGAGCTGTTGTTGCTGTGAGAGTTGCTGGTGCTGCTAGGAAGGAAGTGGCAGAGATAGGATAAAGCAGAGTTTGGAAAATGTGGTTGAGTTGCCATTCCTGAAGGTATGGAAAAGACATGTAGATTCAGTGCTTAGGGACACGGTTTACTGGTGGGCTTGGCAGTGTTAGGTTGGACTTGGATGATCTCAAGGGTCTTTTCTAATTGATTTTATGAAATGCTCTGGCCTGGTAAGGCAGGGGAGGGGCCAGGAGAAAAGCACCAAAGCAACGTGGGGCAGCAGCCTCTGCCTTCCCTGCTGGAGCAGGTAACTGCAAGCTCCATGGGGCAGCCTCTGCCTCCCAATCTTTACACCCCCTGCACACCATCCCCCATCAAGCTGTTAAGCCAGGCCACGCTCAGAGAGTGAGATTTTTTGATTCCCAAAATGTTTGCTTAAGACTTTGCTCATTACTTTTCCCTCTGGTCACTGTGAGCAGGAAGCAGGGGAAGGCTTAGGCGTTGAGCGCTTCTTGGGCGAGCTCCAAACAAGGTCTCCAAAGCCTCGTTCACTTCGGGAGCGTTTGCAACTGGGATTGTCACAACGGGGCAGCAGCTGCTGCCCTCTCCCTATGGCCACACACCAAGGCAGCCCTTGCACCAGTGCTCTGAGCAGCAAAAATCCTTCTGTGCTGGGCTAGATGAGGTGCACCCTCCTGGGAAGCCTGAAAAGGCTGAGTCTGCCTGGAGGAAGTGCTCTTGTCCTTGTACAACCTTTGGGAATTTTTGGGGCCACTGGAGGTTTGCTCAACCTGGAGGCTGCAGCACGGGAGAAGCTTCCATGAGCAATACAGATGTGCCTGGTGTGAGCCACCCTGTGCCTGTGCAGCGTGGTGAAACGATGGGTACATGGCACTAGTGCAAAGCCCTGGGGACCACTTGTCAGTGCATGTAGCATGTCTTGCTTAACCACCCTGAAGATGAGAAGTGTTCATCACCCAGCTGGGCTCGGGGCACATGGGTCTGCTGGAGGCAGGCATAAGGGATAATGGCCAAAGGAGGGATAAATACAGAGCCAGGACCTGCAAAGGGGCTGGGAGAGTTTCAGGCCTCAACCTCCCACCTATGCCTGACATGTGCTCACTAAAGCCTGGCCTTGGAGGGCATGAGGCTGCAGTCAGACCTCACACAAGCATGGACAAATCCCCTGGCTGCAAGCAGCACAGAGCACCTTCATCCTTCCTGACCCCTCCCAGCAGAGCCCTTGAGGTGGGGGATCTACATTTTTTTTGCTAGAAAACTCACATTAATGATCCTCGGTGCTGCCTCCATAGCCTTTGTCACAGTTTGGTGCCCAGTGCCAGCTAGCTTCATTTTAAAAGCATTATTTATTTTTAATAAAGGCTGATCTAAACAGCAACATTGTCAGGATGATAAAAATAAAAATGCTGGGGTTATCACAACTGTCAGTATCCCTGGGAATGGGGGACTGCTGGTGCCCAGCTGTGCTCCCTGTCCAGCCTGCACTGACACACAGGCACAGGAGGAAATGTCCCACAGCACATATGTGTGGGAAGCCTCTGTGAGAAAATGCAGTGCCTGCTATTGTATTTTTTTTAATACACAGGTGCAATTTTTATGTATAGCTCTTATTTTCTAAATGTTTAGAAAATGTTTAGAAACTTTAATTTCATTTATTGCATGAATGAATGAGCAAATATGACATACATGAATGTTGGAAAGTAAATTAGTTTGTTAATCCCCTTCATTAAAAGAACAATGTATTATTAAAGCATCTGAATTGCAGTGCACTGATATCACATTAACAATAGTAATAAGTAATTAAAGAAGTTATAAGAAGTGCTGTTTACCCATACGAAACGAGATTTTCAGGGCACAGATCTGGCAGCATGTGTTGAATTGATGTGTGGAGTGAGACCATAAGTTGAGGAGACTGGCACAGTCTCCACTTGCCCAGGCAGCTGTGCTGGGCCATGGGACAGGTTGGTGGCCAAGCCAGGAGCTTCACACCAAGGCTGTCCCTGGAAAAGTCTGCTTCTGCTTCTCAGATGCACGGCAGTGTCACATCAGATGGGGAGAGTAGGGAGCATGCAGGGAGCAAGCAGAAAGCTCACTCCCTGAGCATCTCTGCTCCATCCATCACTCTTCTGGCAGACAGGAATAAAGCTTCACCTGAGGCTCCTGTGCTGGAGCCATTGCAGCTCTGGCCAGCCCTGCTGGTTTCTCCCATGGGGCTGTGGCTTTGCCAGGGCCAGGCAGGGGCAGTGTGTGTGCCAGGGCTCCTCTCAAGCTCAGCTTCTCCCTGGGTTTTCCAGCCTGGCGAGCCCCATGAGTGGCTGTGTTTGAATGCTGCCTGGTCAGAGCAGAGTGCAGCCATGGCTGGGACAGAACAAAACCAGCATTCACGGGCAGTCATTTAAATTCCCAGCAGCTGTTCCCTCCCAGCACACTTCACACCCACCCTCCTTTGCTGTCCGCAGGCACTTTGGGGGCTTTTTCCCTGAGATGCTGAGCAGAGGCTGAGGAAGGCCTTTTGGCTCCTGGCTCACTCGAGTGAGAAATAAACTGCTTGCTTGTGGTTTAGTCTGGTTGGGTTTAACCCCAGCCCTGCTTTCCCGCGTGGGCTGCTGGCACCAGGGCTGGGCAGGGAGCAGGCAGCAGCACGCTGGGCACTGGCAGGAGGAGCCAGCATGCTGTGGTTTTCCAGCTGGAGACAGGCAGCTGCTGTGAAGTGAAGAGCTGGTGGTGAAAAGCTGCCTGCAATCCCATTAAGGCTGTGAGCACAAATGAGTTTAGTGGCCTCAATTTAATTCCCATTTGTACATGGTGAAGAAGAAAAAAAAAAAAAAAGAAAAAAGACAAAGAAAAGTGAAATGACAGATCAGGTGGGGTGGGGAGGCAGGAGCTCTCAGGGATGCGCCCAGCAATGGGCAGAAGGTGCTGTGCTGGCAGCAGGGATGGGGCCTCAAGGGGAGGAGAGGGACAAAGTCACTCCCAAATGAATGTGCCCAACACTCCTGAGCCTGGGCTGGGGCAGTGACTGCAGCTTTGTGTATCTGAAACCCATTGGGAAGAGAGCACAGCAGGCACAGGGCTCCCCATCCCACTGGGGAGCTGTACCCACAGCAGGTGCAGGGGGACACCATGGGACAGGACCCTGTGTCTCCCTCCCCTCCTTACCCCAGGACATGCGTGGGGCTGGGATAGACCTGACTGAGGGAAGGCTGGAGGAGGGAAGATGCTGCTTCAAACCTTGAGGAGCAGAGGTTCCAATTTCGAAAACTAAAGTGAGGATTTTCATCTATCTTTGCTTAGTGAGTTAATGACTTTATTTCTGATTTGATGCTCTTGCCTCTGATGACTCAGGCACAAGGAGAGCAGATAAGAGCAAAGAGGCCCAGCTGGAGAGACACTGGTGAATTCTCAGTGCCCAGTGTCCCCAGCCTGGATCCTTTACAAAGGATTCCAGAAATGCCATCAGCACTGGCAGCACGAGGCAGGCAGCAGCTCAGGGAGGTGAAAGCAGAAGCAGCCATCCCTGATAGGTGATGGGCTCTGCCCCATTATGGCTATGGCAGTCGTGCTAACAAGAGCACTAGGTATTTTATACTTGGCATGACCTGCCCAGATCATGGTGTACCACCTTGATCCTCTGGCCTTGTCCTCTTCTGGGACAAATAAATCTCTTGGATGGGGAGCTGAGAAGTACTTCTCCTTCCCCTGACACCTCCAGCTGGAACAGGGGACCTGGCTGCCCGTCCCCTGCCCTTGGGTAAGTGGCTCAGCCTGGCAGGCAGTGGAGAATGCCCCTAGCCTGGGGGAGTCCATCAGTCCCAGAGCAATCCAGATCCCCGCTGGCTGGATTTCTCCATCACAAAAAAACCCCAAATCAGAAGTGTTTAACCTAAATAAACCATTTTAGATTGGGAGGTGCACCCAGTCTCATTGCACTCTGTTTCTCCCAACTTCAACAAGAAGATGGGCAAAACACACTTTTTCTTTGTTAAGGGGAGGTTTCTCCTTTCCCCCATTTCTTGTTTCCAAGTTCTGCAAGCCCCACAGAGATGTAAGCAAAGCTCTCTGCAGCTGGAGGGCCAACATTTCAGGTCTTTAAAATAAATAGAAAATGACCCAGTTTCTTTATTTTTCTCTTTTCCTGAAGTCCAAGAACCCAAAAAATGAAACAGTAAATGGAATCCACAAATAGATTTCACATATCCTTACAGAGCTGGGAGATTCCCCCAGAGCTGGGGAAATGGCTCCTGACTCCCCTGCTCTGAGCCAGGTATGGTGGCAACACATCCTCCCTGGGTTCCCTTTCCCAGGAGAGGCTTTTGGGGCTGACCCCAGATGCCTATGAACTGCCCCACACTGCCTATGATCTTCTTAGGAAAGCCTCCATCATCCCCTCTTTAACCCTAGAGGTTCTCGTGCTCTTTGTCCCCAGGCACAGGGGTGGTTTGGATCAGACCTGGTTTAGCCCCAGGCTGGTGCAGGTGAGATGCTGGTTTGTTGGGCTGGTGCTCCAAGGAACATCTCACTGCTGAGGTTCTGCGAGCACCGCAGCTGGATGTGCCTCTGATTCCACCTGGGAATGGCTTGGGTGCAGAAACACCTCTTCCCCTGTTTTTTTTGCGGGTTTTTTGGGGGTTTTTTTTGGTGGTTTTGTTTTGGTTTGGTTTTTGTTTTTGTTTGTTTGTGGGGTTTTTTTTGTTTGTGGGTTTTTTTTGTTTTTTGTTTTTGTTTTTGTTTGTTTGTTTTTTTTTTTTGTTTGTTTGTTTTTGTTTTTGTTTGTTTGCTTTGGTCTGGTTTGGTTGTTTTGTTGTGTTTTTTTTTTCCTCCGCCCTTTTTTTTTACAGTTCAAGGGGACTTGTACTGTCCCTGCACCCTCTGAGGACCATACTCTCCTGAGGCACGGTGGAGAGTTCTGCCGTTCTGCGGCTCACCCCAGGACTGGTCCCATCAGCCCTGCTCCAAGTATTCAGGTGAGCCGCAAAACATGCCCAGCCTTCAACTATTCCTATCACGTCCCATCTGGAGACAGAAATCTGCCTGCTGGCTTTACAATTAAAATTAAAATGATTTGATTATGGGGATTCATTAGTAAAAACAATCACCAGGCAGCCTTTTTCTCCCCGCCCCCTGCTCAGCCGTACCTCCCCGGGGCTGTTTCAGGCAAACTCCAGCCCGGACGCGGGCTGGGCACACAAAGGAGGTTCGTGTCTGCAGTTTATTGCTAGAGTTGGGTGCACCCCAAAGGAGGCAAATTTTAGACCCAGAAAACACTGCCTTCAGGTAGAGATGTAGCAGCAGGCTTGGACCGACGTCTGGGTGGGCTTCTGTCCCGGTGGGAAAGCGGGGAGCAGGGGAAGTGCTGAGCTATCCCCAGATGATGTTCCACTCCCTAAAACCGCGGCGATTCTGGGGGAAGTCATTCAATTAACATTCGGGCTTTGGGAACAGGCTGTGCAGGCTAGGAGATGAGGAATGCTAATGATGGAGGGCTTGGGAATGCTGCTGGGTTGCAGTGCCACTCTCCCGGCTGCTCCCAGAGCCTGGTTTTCTCTAAGCAGATGGGATGGCTCCGGGCGGTGGGGAGGTGAGGTGCGAATTAGGCAACCTTTCTACCTCGGGTGTCTGATGCAAGGAGAAGGCTTTGAATCGGCTCTTGATGCCGAATTGGCCCCTTTCAAAGGGCCGGTGGCAGAGGGGGTATGTGGTAACCCTGGGCGGCATGCTGGCTGCCACCCCCACCAGAGCCCCGTGCCTGCAAAAGGCAGGATGACCCTTCTGCCTACGGGAGGGGACACTTCCCTGCTGTGCTCACCTGTCTCACCTGCCCCTTCTGCATTTGCTCCAGCAAAAAGCTGCCTTTGGGGTCTGCACACACAGAGCAGGGCTGTGCCTCTGGCAAGCAGCCAGCTCACCCACAGAGAGCCAGGGTCTGGAGCCCCTGTGCCCGAAATGGCTTTTAAGACAGGGCTGTCTTTTTGGGAGGCACCAGCTCCCCATAGACAGACTAAAGGTGTTGTCTGGGATGCCTTTGCAGTTGTGTCTTTGGGAAGCTCTTGCAGTCTCAAGTACAGATGTGACAATTGGGTGCAGCCACCCCGAGGATGCAGGCACAGGGAGGTGGGAGGAGGGCTGTGCTCTGTCAGGCTGACCAGTGGGAAAATGCAGCTGTCACTGGAGCCAGCTGGGGGGCAGGAGGGAGCTCTGTGCCTCCTTCCTGACACACTCCTTAACTCCTGCAGCCTCTGGAAAGCTCCGGAACACTCTCTGGCCAGGGGAGTGAAGTTGAGGACAAAATGAGAATGCAGGGCCAACGAAGCCCCAAGGGAAAGGGTGCATCAAATGTGAGACCACCAGCTTGGGTGGTCCCTGCCTGAGGACCCCTGGGACATGGTGGGGCAGGGGCACATGGTGCAGGGGCTGCTTTTCTGGCTGAGTTGTTGGTGGGGGTAGCTTTGCCCGGCTACTCCAGCTGACTCAGGTCAGGTCAGGGCCGGGCTGGCTTCTCAGCCCCCCCGAACTGGTGGCACAGGGCCAAGTTGTGGCCAGGGCAGGTGGCAGGGGGGTGTGAGTTACAGGGTTACACTGAAGAAAGAGCAGCTCTCAGCGGGACACTGCCCTCCCAGGCTGTGTGACAACTGCCTGCAGATTCTCCAGCTCCATCCCCCATGTAAGGGCCTGAGTGCAGCCCAGGTGGTGGGGTCTGGCTGTGGGGATGTGCTCCGACAGTGGGGCTGAGCTGCAAGCAGGGGGGAGCACGTGTGAAGTAAGCAGCACTAACGGTGTTGTCGATCTACCCAGGTTTGCCTTGTGGGTGAAATCTTTAACCAGATCAAGGGTTTAACATTATCAGTGGCAGGAAAAATGTGGCACCATTTCCCCGGGGCAAAGTATCTTGAGCACTGCAGAAATCCCAGACACGGCTCCTCTTCCTTGGGCCCTGCTCAGAAGCTCTCCAGCACTCTTGTCTGGCTGTTCAGCACAGGGACCCCTGGGACACTCTGTCTCTGCATCCCATGCACAGCCTGGGCTCCCAGTTGGCTACTCCTTCCCTGCAAAATCATGGTTTGCACAGACTCAGGCACACCAGCATGGTGACAGCAAGAAGGAGCTGG
This sequence comes from Heliangelus exortis, assembly GCF_036169615.1. Classification (NCBI taxonomy): domain Eukaryota; kingdom Metazoa; phylum Chordata; class Aves; order Apodiformes; family Trochilidae; genus Heliangelus; species Heliangelus exortis. Next base: position 10,211,177 of record NC_092436.1, on the reverse strand, counting down.
CACTGCCACTTGCAGGGAGTACCTGGGCACAAATTGCCCTCCTATGGGAAGGAAGCATGAGAAGAAAGCCACTGCTAAAGAAAGGCTTCCATGTTCCCTCAGTGTGAGACCCCTGCCAGCCCCACGAGCTTTCCAGCCCTACAAAGCAACAGAGCAAGATGATTGATTATTGTTATTAAAGCTGGAGGACAGTTTCTGTGCACATCCAGGTGGTTCAGGAGCAATTAGTCACCCTCTGGCGAGGGAGGGACCAAGCTGCCCCTCTGTCCCTGCCGAGGTGGAAGCCCTCTGCCACCTGAGCAAGGGTCCAAGGAGACTCCTGGTACAGCCAGAGGGAGCCCTATCTCTTGTGGGCTTTATCTGATGGGCACGTTCCTTCCTGGCTTCCTGGGGACGGGCAGAGCTTTGGCAGCAGGGCAGCCCCAGGGCTGTGCTTGGTCCTGAGCTGAGTGTTACACCCCGCGGGCATCTGATGAGGGAAAGAAACAGGGTCTGCAGCCCCCAGCCGGGCCCAGCCCTGTGGCAGGGATTAACCCCCTACCAGGCTCATACCCTCACAGCAGACTGTGCTTTAACATGGCCTGAGGAGGAGAGGTGTTTACCCCCGGGACGGCGGGTGCCACCAGGCAGCCCCCAGCACAGACATCCCGCGGGGCTCTGCCAGGCACCGGTCCAGCACGGGGCTCATCTGGCAGCGCCGTGACAGCAGGGACATTGGCAGCAGACGGATGCCGGCTGGGAAGGGGGGGAGGCGTAATGATGGTCCGTCTCAGCAAAGGTAGCAGAGCATAAAAGCAATTTCACACTTTATTAGACAATTCAGGTGCCGGCTGCGCAAGCCTGGAGCGAGCGTTGCTGCTGATGCCTCTGCTCCTCTCCAGCATCCCAAGAGCTGCTCTCCGTGGGGCTCAGCCCTCCCTTGGCCACGCAGCTGAGCTGGGGTGGTGGCACCAGGAGCAGGGCCAGCACAGGCTGCCGGGGGCCAGGATGCCAGGGCTGCGGGCTGCTTCACGTGGGCCACCCTGTTCCCACACATGTGCGGGCATCTGGGGACAGCACAGCCGCAGGCTGGCTCTAGCTCGAGGCCAGCTCAGCCTGGCAGTGGTGGTGAACTTGAGCACCATTCCTGCAAACACAGCTCTGCTCGGGCTGCCTATGCCCTTCAGCCTGGAGCAGCCACCCTGCTCCTGCTGGGTCCCCCGCGCTGCCCCCCTCCCCTGCCCGCTGCAGTCCTGCTGTGTCCCTCCTCCCCTTCCTGCACCCTGCGGTGGGCAGACAGGCAGGATTCGGGAGCCTTGGAGCTTCCCTGGTGGCTGCTTTCCTCTCACTGCTCCCTGCCTCCTGCGTGCCCCAGCCAAGCCACGGGACACACGGACACCTTTCCACACGCAGCCATCCTCCCTGCGATCTAGGTGTTTCCTTCTGGAGATCTGCTTTGCAGCTCCCCACCTTGCCTGGGGCCACAGCCATGTCTCTGGGGACAGGCGTGCCCTGCAGGGCCAGGGAGAGCAGAGACTGAAGTGCCACCCTCCTGCTCTCTGGCGCACGGCTGGGCTGGTGCCCTGCATCCCAGGGCCACGGCTCTGTGCTGTCACACCCCACGGGAGGATGCTAATCAAATGCCTGCACGTCCAGGATATGAATCAGCCCGCCAGGAGTGCAACAGCCACTCCTGGACAAGCCAGACCAGTGCCAGAGCCCTCGCAGGTCGACAGGCAGGTTGTAGGCAGCGGTGCCTGCCTGCCCGCTGCCACCTTGCAGACCAGCCCCGAGCACGGAAAGAACCTGTCCTTGTCATGCATGTCCCTCCCCCTCGCATAGCCCTGCTCCTGCAGGGTGGCGCCGGCGGGGGACATGCCTAACCTTGACCTGTCCTCCTGGCCTGGAGCCGACCCTGCCAGGCTGTCCCCCTGTGCCCCCGGCCACAAGCATGTTCCACCAGGCTGGCCAGAGCATTCCTCCCGGGAGAGCCTGTCCTCACCGGGCTATTTAAAGGCACACTTGTGCTCTTTATTTCCCCTCGTGTTTAGGTTGAAAGAGCCCGGTACCCTCCGGTGACTCTAAGGGGGCACTTCCAGGCTTGGGGCAGCAATGGGTGCAACACTTCGTGGCAAAATCACAGAAGAAGTGAGGGATGTCAAACGCTCTGTGTCGTCCATGGGCATGTCCTATGGTGGAGATCCCTCCACCGAGGTTGGAAGCAGGACTGGTGAGTACTGCAGAGCCCAACTTGCCCTATTGGGTCCAGAGACCAAAGGAACCACAGAAGCTAATTCCTCTCTTCTTAGCAGAGACTAAGACTCTTGGTGTCTCAGCTGCAGCCAGCTTGGAGCACAACCATGTTATCTGGCTGGAGCAACTGGTGCCTGACAGAAGCAGCGTGTCCCCAAAGTGCTGCCAGCTCCTGCAGAGCACTGGTGTGTGGCTCACGTATGTGCATGGACTGTTTCCACCTTGTCATTCATGCCTGTCAGCCCTGGCAAGAGCTGCTAGATGGACATTTGGTGGCCAGAGGGGGCCCAGGAGAGGCAGCTGGGGTCTAGGACACCCCACAACAGCCTGCACCCCCCGTGCCAGCTGCAGGGAGGACACTGAGGTCCTTCTGGCCAGCACTGACAAGCAGGCAGTGCTGGCAGTGGCAGGAGGGAGGGAAAGGGGAGTTGCTGTTTCAGAGAACATTAAATCCAAAGTCCTGACAAGTGGGACAGAGAAAGCCCAACCGGTTTTATAAGCTGCCTATCAAGACCTACCCACTCCAGGTCTCCTTCCAGCAGGCAGATCAGGGCACAGGCACCAGCAGTTCCTCAACACTCTTTGTTCCACTGTCGACCTTCACCCCCTGAAGTGTCCTGGGCCCCCATGGGCTGCAGAGCAGGACCTGCCCAAGCTGCTTGCTCCTGTAGTCGCCTGTGCTGGTGGGGCTGATTGCATCTGCACCTCGCTGAGCTGGCAGGAAGGCAGCTTGGGAGGGAAATCCGACCAGATATGATTTGATTAGGAACGGAAAAATCCGGAGGAGCCATCAGCATTGAGCTGGAGGTGTTGGCCCTGCTGTGGAGCCAGGGCTGGGCCACTGAGCCTCAGAAACACAGCCTGCCTGCTGTTCCTGTCCTGCAGAATGCATTGGCTTTCCCCAGGCTGGGAGCATCCCCAGGCAATGTCCCCTGCTCTGCAACTGCCATCCCCTCCCAGGCTTGGTGTGGGTGAGCATTTGCTCTGGGCTTTCAACCTGGGCACCTGGGTAGAGGTAGCAAGCCCCCAGCCTCCCTGCCCTGAGCACCATCATGTAAGAACACAGCATCCTATTAAGCCATGGGGAAACTGAGGCACAGAGCTGTGTTGCCTAAGGCCCAAGCCTTAGGTCAGGCATGACTACCAAGCACAGCTGGGGCAGAGAAACAGCACAATGTGTTATAATGTCAGCACATCAGTCACACAATGTAGCATCAGTAGCGAACAGAGCACTTCTCATCATCAGAGCTCAAAGTGCCTCTCAAAGGGGTGAACAGCATCAGCGTTACTGCACAGGGGTAAACTGAGGCCAGGAGTGGTGCTCAGTGTCCAGGAGGGCTGGGAACTCAGCCTGGGATCCTCCCCCAGCTGATGGTGTGGCCGGGTACAAGCTGGCCTTGCCGTGCCCTTTAGCAGGACATGAAGGCTGTGCTGCCAAGGGGATCACAAGGGCACATCTGGGTGGCCACCATGCAGTGCCTGGTGAGGAGGAGGAGCTGTGTCTCCAGAGCTGCTCCACTTCAGTCTCTGTGCTCATACCAGCACTGTCCCAGGAGCCCTCTTCCAAGAGCTCCAGGTGCTCCATGCCAGGCTTAAGACCCCTTTTGCAATGCTGCACCCGTTGCAGCTTCATCCTGATCTCATTGAGGACAATGCTGTCTCATCACCTCTAGGGACAGTTTTGTCACTGACATGAATGTCAGCAAATCCCTGGAAAACTACAGCCACCTGCCCTCACTCCCTCATGCTGCTCTCCTTAGTGCAAACATGGATGGGATGTGGCACTCTCACATCTACCCATCAACAAGTGCCTCCCATCTGCCATCCCTCACAGCCACGTCGCCTGGGCCATGTTCTGCTTCCCACCATCCTCCCAGCCCAGGGCCACCCCTTTCCAGCATCTCTGAGTCCTGGGATGCTAAGCAGAGGGCTCTCATCTGACAAAGCCTTCACCCAGGGGTGTGGATCAGTTGTGATCACACGGGCAAGCTCCAGCCCATGGGCTCCTGCACTGGGACGGTCACCAGGTAGCTGGAGGGCACGTAGCCCCTTTGGCCATTCACTTCCACCAGGCTCCACTCTGTGCTCCCTTTCTTGTCGTGTGGCTCCAGCACCACCACGGGCTGCCCTGCCTGGAGGGTCACCTCCTGTGGACTCCTGGCTGTGAAGGAGAATCCAGCGACCACCTGAAAAAGGCAGGGGAAGGAAGGATGGAGGAAGCCCTTGCTGGACATGAGAGTCAAGGGACATACAAGGCAGGGCAGGACATGTCCAGGAAGGCAGACACTGGGGATCCCACCAAGTAAAGTTCTCTTGCTCCATCCACCCCAGCAAGGCAGACATTAGCCTTGTGAGCCCCTCAATCAGGGGGTGTGAGACACACCTGCTAGGCACATGGCTGCAAATGTATGAATATCCATGTGCTGGAAAAGCAGGTCCACCTTCCCACACACACATTGCACACACGAGGGTTATCATAGAACTGGTGGGGTTGCTAGTAATGGTCCTGAGTTCTGTCCCCCACTCTCACCTGGAAAGCTGGGGTGAAGGTGGCCACATGGGGCTTGGGAGCTTCAGGAAATGCATACGAATGTCGCCTTCTCTCTGGGCTGGTCTCCAGGGCTGGCATCTGAATTCCAGGCTGCTGGCTTTGTACTGGGCAATAGGGCTGGAGTTTTCCAGCAGGCACAAACCCTCGGGGACCTGGAGGACATGTACACACACAGGTCATGAGGACCCACTGCCTGGCACACGCTGAAGGAGAGATGAAACTTGACTGTTGCCTGACATGGGACAGCAGCTTTGTTCAAACTGGTCACTTGCTAGGGGACATCCAGCAGCAAACCCCCACAAACAAGATGTTTCTTTGTGGACAGGATTCTCCTTTCCCAGCCATTACAATTCACAAGTGATCTTTTGGGGAATGAATGGGAAAACTGAACTTTACAGCTAATGGCTATGGGTGCAGCTGGCAAAGCAGAGGTGGGTTTGGGAAGGACCTGGGAGGCAATCCAAGATGAGGAGGTGGTTCAGATTTGGTTTCTGACCCTGGTGCTGAGGCAGGAAGAGGCTCCCCACAGTGTTCACAGTACCTCCAGCATCCACCAGCCATCTGCTTGTGTTCCCCTTAGTGTCCACACTTTGCAGCAGAGCTACAATTTGTCCTCTTTGCAAGGTCAGGTCCAAGTCTTTGCTGCCACTGATGTTGCTTGTAACTTGATAAAGCTTGTCTGGTCCATGTTTGCTCACAAGAGAAAGGACCTTTCGCTCCTCAGCAGGGTTCAGAGGCTGGTGGGGAGCAAGAGACACAGGAGCACTTGGTGAGATGCAAGGGAGAACAAAGACCCCCATGTGCATGTGTCCTCCTTTCTGCCAGATCACACCCCAGTGAGAGGTTATAGGAGAAACTCCTTCACACCGATTACCTGCTCTACCTCATGGTTTGGAGATGAAGGTCCAGAACAGCTGAGACTATTTCAGACAGTTTTTTTTTTCCCAGAAACCTGCTGTCAGGGCTCAGGTGAAATACTGTGGCAATCCACCACATCCCTTTCTGAGCCAGCTGGCCTGAGACACCCCCTTCACAGCTCCTACCTGTGTCGCAGGGCTTGGCGTGACTGTCTCAAAAGTCTGGCAGAAGGTCTGGAGCTGAGTGCCAGACTGCTGCAGAGCGTCTTCTACCATCTTCCAGAAACTGGGCAGGGGCACGTGGCCATGGGGCAGCTGTGAAGAGAGACGCTGAGATCAGAGAAGGCCCTAGGGAGGGGAAAAAGCTGTGGGTAGGGTCAAAAGTGGGGGAGCAGGAAGAATAGGGCTGAGAAAGCAGGAGAACAGAGCTTGCCATTAGAGATGAACCTTGCACCTAGGATCAAAGCTGCTCCTCTCTGGCTCTGAGACACCTTCCTTGGGCAGGGCCATTCCTAATGGGGGTCTTGGGCTACATCCAGCCTACATCAACAGCCCCTGGGTCCTGCTGTCCTGACCCAAGCCCACAGCATGTCCCACCAAACTATAAAGGGAGACAGGTGGATATAGCTCCAGGGTAGATATCTGCAGCATAAGCAACCCAGACTGAGCAGGGGGAATCCACCCTCATGACCAGGAATGTATGAACAGTGCCTGAGAGGAAATTCCCCATGGCTGCATCTTCTCAGCTTAGCCAATAGGTCAGGCCAGGGCCATGCTCTAGCCCAGGGCTGTGGACTGGTGTGATCTACCACATTTGCAAACATCAGGCTCAGAAAGCACCTGTGCAGTGAAGAATTCTGGCAGATATCTCCCAGGGGACCAGGGAATGAGGGATGTTCATTCCTCAGGCCAGGAGCTGTCTTTCTCCTCCTTGCCTTCCCAGCATAGAGCTCTCAGGAGAGTGGAGTTTGCACTGATTTCTCAGGCACCAAATCAATAAATGTAGTGTGATGTCCTCAAAGAGAGAGCAAGACAGTTCCTGGAAGCAAAGAAGACAAAATCTGGCTTTCCCCAGCTGAAGGGGAGGAGAGATCACTTACAAATGCTAGACAGGGAGTTGTGTGTCTGCAAGGGTGGGCTTGGCTACAGCAAACCTTCAGTGCCCTGATGTCTGAGTGATGTCTCAGGCCTGAAGAAGACAGATCTGGCTCAGCACATGCACCAGTTTGGGCACACACACTGCAGAGTCACTGTCACCTGTTCCAGCTCCTTTTCTGCCTGGTGCAGGACCTGGGCAGCCAGGTCTCGTTGCAGGGTGCTGAGGGAGCACAGTATCTGCCCCAGGAGCTGCAGAGCCACCCGGTTAAACAGTGGTAGCTCGGCCACAAGCAAGGCATTGATGGCAAGGTAGGTGTTCATGGCTGCCTCCTCATCATACGTCACACTGCCCATCTCATTCTTACGGTCCTGGATCTCCTCATAGTCCAAAAGTTTGTCCAGCCGCTTCTTGACCAGTTGCTGTGGACCCACCAGCATGTCTGAGAGGCTGCAGAGGGGCTGGCAGACCAGCCTGTCCAGCCGTCGTTTCTGTGGGGTGAGAGAACCCAAATCTCCATGTAAGCCCCCCCCAGACAGTCCCAGCTCTCTGCAGGGGACACTGTCTTACACAAGAGAAAATTCTCATGGAGTTCCTGAAGGGCTTGTGTAGGGTGGGGAGCACCTGAGGCATCTCTCTTCCCTAAGGAGAGGCACAAAGGATGCCAACCAAAGCAAATCCTTGGCAGAGAGCAGTCATGCAGCACACGGTTCAGAACTTGTGCTCCATACAAATGATCAGAGAGGACCCTCACACACAAGGTCCCATGAGCCAACAGAGGTGCTGAGTGCCTATCCCATGCAGGTCATCCTGTCCTGGTTTGACCAAGACCCTCAGCCCAGGGTCTGTGTGGTTATCCCATACAGTTACCCTCCTTCCCCATCCCTGGGGATGTCAGCATTCAGTGTCTCTTGCCACACTCACCACTGCTTGGAAAATCTCCCTGACTGCCTTCAAGGTGGCAGCCACTACCCAAGAGGGAATCCTGGAGAACCAAACAGGGTTGGTGCAAGGAGACAGAAGAGGGACTCTTGGGCTCCAAAAGGTGAAAACAGATGCCCAGAAGCTGTGGGTAGGTTGGACTGAGGTTTGGTGGCAAACACCTTGTGTGAGTCAAATAAACAGTACGCTTGCTTTCCCACCACCCTGAGCCTGCAGGGCTGGCCCTGAACATGTCAGAGCCCTGTAAACACAAATAGTCTGTAATGGCCCAGACCAGCCTCACCTGGATCCTACACCCACACCCCTGCCCACAGCCCATTTAAGGGCCTCCAGCTGCTACTTCACCATTCTTGTGTGTCAGATGGTTTCTGGTGCTGTTTCCTGGGGGGGGGGGCCTTGGATCTCTGCTGTGAGTTTCTTAGAACCCTCAGATGGACATTACAGCTTATCTCCAGTACCAGATGGACCTCAGGTCTGTGTTGTAGCCATGTCTGGCCTTATCTTCTCTTGTCTCCTGAATGGACACTGAAGCTTCATGAGTCTGGGACTGCTGATGGACCTGTTATCTACCCCTTTAAGCTCAGATCTCAGGGGACTCAGTTCTTGGCTGCCCTGCAGGAGCAGCCAGCCCTTGCTGTGCCCTGGCAGGAGGTGTGAGAGCATTGCTTGGCTGTGACCCTGAAGGAGACCTACAGGAAAGAAGCACTCACAAACTCGGGGAAAACAGTGCCGTGGAGGTGCTCTGCAAAGCGGCGGTACTGCAGGGCAGGTCCCTCGTCGATCTCCAGTTCCCACTTGTGTGGGGTGGTAAACAGGAATACCTGAAAGGGAAAAAAACATCAGACCTGGTCTGCAGAAGCAGCCCAACCTTAGCTAACCCATCCCTACCATAGCCCTGTGTTTCCAAAGACATGGCCATGTCCCAGCCTGGGCATGCTGTGCTAGCAGCCCAGTGGGACCTATGCTCTGGGCTAATCTTGCTTTCATGCCAGGGAACTTGCTTAGGTGTCAACAAACCTCTGTGTTTAAGCAGGGGTCCTGCACTGGATTGCCAAAGCACTCCTACTCCAGCAAGTAGGAGCAAGGCAAGGCAGCCAGGGCTGCCCAGTGGCCCTGGACAGCCTGCCCCAGCTTGATGTTGCCTGGTGTTTTGATGTTTGGATTTAGTGCTCTGCAGTCTCCTGCGCTTATTTGTGTACAAAACCTTCCCCCCACCACCACCTCTGTGTATGGAGTGAGACTGGGGTAAAGGAAAGCAGCTAGGGAAAGGCTGGGAAAAGACCTTCCTCTGCTTTGAGAGGCTTTGCTCCAATGCTATCCCTGCAGGGAGCAACCCCTCTCCTGCCTTGGTGACAGATTTTGACCTCTAGACCCAGAGCATGGAGCACTGAGCTCCCAGATTCCTATCCTGCTGCCAGAGCCATGGAAAACTTGGTCTCCTGTTTCTCCCTGAGACTGGCTTTTCTGCTCCTTGGGATGCTGCTCCTGCAGCTGGTTCTGGAGCAACAGGAGCAATTTGTTTGATTTCCCCTCAAATTAAGGTCGTCTGTCAAAGAGTACCCTCATCTCTGTCCTAAATTCTGTATTTATTCTGTCTGTGGTCATGCTTAGGAGGCCTTTCCTTTGTATCCTGCCTTGCTGCAGGAGGGACTGGAGATGGAGATGTAGAAGGGGAAAGGTACTGATGCTTTGAGCTGAAAGCACCAGCTCTGAGATATGTGTGCTGTTCCCTGGGTGCAGAGGCAGAGGTGACTCTGCTGATGCTGCATGAACATAGATTTGCCTCCCATTGTGATGGGGCCAGTGGTACAGACAGATGCCCAAGAGGGAACTGTCACCCAGGGCAAAGAGAGGCCAGGTTGTCTCTACTCTATGAGAACAAGTCTTCATCAGCTCCTCAGAATGGCTGTGAAAAGTTTTCAGAAAAAAATGGGGCATCCATGCAGCAGCACCACCTTCCCCCCCCAGCAACTCCTCCAAAGCTGAATCCAAGCCCCAGCATGACTTCAGAGAGTCTTTTGATCCCTGTTTCCTCCTCCCCAAACCTATACGAGGAGCCCTTGTCAATATTTTCATGACAAGGTTTTTCCACCCCTTGAACTCTTGCTTTCTGAACTCTCTGCCATTTCCTGAGACTTTACTGATAACAGGGTCAGGGGACTGCAAGTTTTGTCATCACTCATACTTTCAAGTTCCTCAGATGCCCTGAAGGATTTCCATAGAAAATCAGAGCAGCTACTGACCCAGGTGATCTCAGAAGGGAACTTTGTTGTCAGGCCTGATCAAGGGATGCTTCTGCCTTATACCTGTTATTAACAGAAGAATTCCCAGGCTGAACAACACTTATCCTTTCCAGCTATTTTATACCTTGAAATAATGACTCATTTAAGTACTGATTACCTTCAAATGACACCCAGCTCAGACTCTGTCAGCAAAGCCTCAACTTTGCTTTAAGCTTCCCCAGACCTGAACAATCCTTGGATGTTGTGCAAGCCCCTGGCACAACAGTACATTTTATCTGAAACATCCAAGTCCCTGAACATCCCCAACTGCTATTGGTCTCCAGAGAGCTCAAATACTCTGCAACCCCAAGAAATGAGGCCTGGATGGGGCCAACCCCCATTACAAGGTCAGGGTTTTACCTCTAAGTGGCCCAGGTAGGATGCCACGTTCTCCTTCAGCAAGGCCACACTGGATACCACACATTGGAACTGCTCCTCCAGGTTGTCATATTCTTTGTCTTCTGTCTGCAAGGCAAGGGGCAGCACATCCCCAGCATGGGCAAGTAGGGCAATGCCTTGGGCAGGGCTGATGCCCCTCACTGGGCGCTAACATAAAAAGCAGCAGGCAGCTGCCTGCAGCTCCCAGTACTGGAGATAGGCAGGTGAGAGCCTGAGCAGGTACAGGAATGTGAAACAGGGCTTCTGGGGTAGGTGCAGTGCTGGGGAACACTGGGGCTGGTCAGTCTGGAGAAGAGGAGGCTGAGAGGAGACCTTATAGCTCTCTTCAACTAGCTCAAGGGAGGTTGGAGCAAGGAGGGAAAGAGCCTCTTCTTCTTAGTGATAGGACCAGAGGAAATGGATGCAAGGTGTGCTAGGGGAAGTTTAGGCTGGATGTTAGGAAACATTTTTTCACTGAGAGGGTTGTCAGGCACTGGAATGGCCCAGGACAGTGGTAGAGTCACCATCCCTGGAGGCATTTAAAAGGCATTTGCACCTGGTCCTTAAGGACATGGTTTAGTAGTTAGACTATGGTGCTGGTCAAAGGTTGGACTGGGTGATCTTGGAGGTCTCTTCCAACTTAAACATTCTATGATACTCTGTCTTTCCTTTCGCTGGGGTGCCCGAGGATCCTGTGGGTCTTTTGGGGGCCAAAGAGCTCCCTTGCACTGCTCTGAGGCAGGGAGCGAGGTGTGTTCCTGCATCCCTCCTACCCCACTGATCCTTTGGATAGAGGACTAGGAGTCAGCCTTTGCCTGCTCGAACATGGGGCTGTGGCCGTGTGACAGGACGGGCCACTGGGTGTCAGCATCGGCCACGCCACCTCGGCTCAGCTCGCCCGTCCTGCTGCTGAGGCGTGTCGGGGAGGAGGGGGGGGGGGAGAGGCAGAAGAAAGCACCAGAAACGCCCCGAGGAGCTGCGGTGGGATGCGGGCTGCCCACCTTGGCCACGATGCCAGCTTCGTGCATGAGGAGCCGGCTCAGCCGCGTGGTCTTCTTGGCGATGGAGTGCGTGTTGAGCCGTGCCAAGCGGTCCCGCAGGCTCAGATGCTCAGCTTTGTTGTATTTGGTTGCTACCTCGGGGAGGAAGGGAGGAGGAGGGGGAAACACAAGGTGGGAGGGGAAAAGAGATGAGAACTTGAGGGCAGCAATCTCAGCAGCCTGAGCAGGCAATGCGGGTGAGCGGCACCGAGGCCCCGGAGCTGAGAAGTCGCGATCACTAGGATAAGTAAACACAAGCCACATCAAAGAAGGGCAGCCCGGGGGAAAGTACTATGAAAACCAAAAAGAAAAGCAAGCTCCTGTTTGTGGGGAGTCTGGCTTCTCCTATCCCAAGGGCAGGACTCTTCCTCCCCATTCCCCAGCCTTGGGAATGCAGACAGACTGGTTTTTTGCTCAGCCCCCCCCATGCCACCCTGCTCCTGCAGCCTTCAGGTCTTGCCCAGAGTGGCACCAGCAGAACCAGAGCAGTGTCACAAACTGCCTGCACCATGCCAGGAGCTGCCTGCACCAGCCTGTGGGCCCCACCAGGTAGGACAGGTGGAGGGCAGGAGAGCTTTGAACTGACATCAGTAGGAACTGGGGCAACACCAAAGGGAGGTGACTGGAACGGGGCTGGGGCATCCCAAATGTCATGGCCCTTGCCCACTCACCCACTTCTCTGCGCCGTTTGTACTCATTGATGTTGGTGTTGACCTGGGCCATGGTGTGGACAGCTGCCTGCAGGGCTGGGTAGGCACTGGAACTGGTGGGAGTGTTCTCCAGGATCTTCCCCAGCAACAGTGGGTATTTGGTGATCCTCTGCACTGGCATCACCAGGTAGAAGCTGAGGTCTGATGCACTCATGTGAGGCCTGATGGAGAGGTGAACTGCTCAAGGCTGGTGCAGGGGGCTGCCACCCTGCCCTGCCACTCCCCTCAGCTTCTCTGTGAGCATTGTGGGAAGGAAGCAGCCCCTCTCTTGCTCCAGGGAATCTTTGCTGCCTTGGACCCACGGGTGAGCTGTGCCCAGAAGCAGTGGGGGGTTTCTGGCTGTGGACCCCTGCTCTCAGCTAGCTGGTGGGACATTCCTCTGTGAGTGCTGGCACGGGGATGCCATCCTCAAAGGCTGTGCCAGCCTCAGACAAGCACCCAGCCTCCCTGAACAGTGCTGCATTTGTCTAGCTAGGAGGCACGGGATCAAACTCCTCTTCTACCCACACGCAAGGCACCACTTGTTAGAGAGTTCTGTGCCCAGAAACAGGGATCAGAAAATCCCAGCAGCCCCTTTTCTGCTGCTCCTAGCTCAGTTTGTCACCCTCCTAATATATTGCACACTATATAGTGCACAGGAGGTCTCCAGCAGGTCTCTCAGGGCCAGCCTGAGAGCCTGTCTCTCTGTTCAAGCTGGGGAACATGGTCCCTCTTTGGACACAGCCTCTTTGGCTTGTGAGCAATGTGAGGATATGGAGCAGGCAGGATCTGTAGATGCCACCCCATCTTTTGCTCTAGGGTCTGTGATAAAAAGCATCAGCCTGTAGCACCTCTTTGGCAAGTGGCCCTGAGGATGCAGGATGAGCTGCCAAGGGACTACACCAGGCATTGCCACAAAGGAGATGGCTGTGATATTATGCTCAGCCTGGTGGCACATAGCTGTGCAGGCAACTTGTCCCAAGAGAAGGGCAAGGCCAGTAGGTAAAACTGTACAGAGGTAGTGGCCTCAGCAGCAGGTACCTACACTGTTGCATTCAAGGTCTCCAAGATCTCCTCCTGCAGCCTGGGGTCCTTGCGGTAGCTCTCCACCAGCAAGAGAGCATGATCATAGCTGGCACAGTAGATCTTGTAGACAGTCTCCATCTCCTCCTTGAACTCCTGGAACAGGGTGCCTGGGGAAGGAGAGTGAGGCTGAAAAGCTCCTTTCCTATGATCTCAGAGAAAGATGAAGGTTTCTCCCCAGTCTGCTGGAAGGGTGAAACCAACAGAGCAGTGACAACCAAATGTGCCAAGGCAGTGCTCTGCATCCTTGGGTATCTCTGCTAAGCTGGGCCTGATGCTGCCCTCACCTTGCCTTCTACTGCCTGGGCAGGTCTGCCTTGCCCCTCTAGGGTGGGTGTGAGTGGCTGCAGCTTCCGGTAGCTGAGGGAAGTGCAGGAGGCATTGGAGCAGGGGGGCTGAGAACTGCACCTGGGCACAGCACCCAGCAGCTGCACTGCCAGCACCAGCACAGGTATGGGAGGGCATGGATCTGCTCTCAGTGCTGCACCACTTACTGATCCTGAGCAGCTGCTCATGCTCATGCTGGGTGGTTGTGGCTTCAAGACCCTTCAGAAACCGTCTGGAAACGTGGAGGATGTCGTCAGTGTTAGAGAAGAGTCCCTCCAGGTCAAGATCAGGCAGCTGAAGGGA